>NC_141689.1:549563320-551060820 GCF_964263255.1 Lissotriton vulgaris
TGGGAGGCATTCATAAACGCCCTACGTAACAGCTACGGAGACATAAAGGGCCACTCTCGAAACAGGAGAATAAAGTCTCATCAAAACTTACGGCCAGGCTCCAACCGACGGAATAACGACAAATTAAAACAGCCTAAAGCAAGGTTCACTTAAGGAAGTTAATTCATTAGCGCCCTAGACGCTATTTGGAAGGGAGTATGTTCAGCCTCCATACTTGAATCCCCTGGCTGTAACTAGAGTCAGGATGTAAATCCGTAATTAATCTCAGGGGTAGTGGGGATGTCTCTAAGTAGTCTAGTACCCCTCTAATGGCACGACAGACTACCACATAAAACAGAAGGTGCATAGAAGAATGTAAGCCTTGCTCCATAGATAAAAATTGACATGCTAACTGAGAAGGCTGGACACCAGCAGTAAATTTATGAGAGTAGCACAAGAGTAGTGAAGGGAGTGTACTTTTTTAACAAGAGGCTTGGTAGAATGATAAACTAGACATGACCACAGAAAAAGTATTAATTGCTCCTCTGTACCCATTTTGACTAACAGAACATATCCAGTTCTTGGGAATACCGACGATATTCTATGCCCGTTCAAGGAACGTTTTAAAACACTAAGAGGTAAGACATATACATACCAATCACTAGGTTATAAACAGGAATATAGGCAAGACACAGAAAAGATACTATGTTTTTTACCCCTATAGATATCCAAAACAAACTGTGAAATAGTTTGACAATACGAAAGGAAGACACCCCAAGAGAAGGAGCTCCTAGATCAGGAGAGAGGTAACTAGAACAACATAATTATCTTGTTAGGTGATAACATGTATCATGCGATAACTCTTGCTAACACATGGATATCATTTGATAGGAAATATCCACACTAAAGCTTGCAGAATCAAAGTGCAACGCAAAGCAGATCCTATACTGGAACATCTCCTACATTAGTTGGGGGTGAGATTGAACTTCTTTTACTTCATATAGGACCCTTACAGTAGAATCCCTCCCTAGTTTAAAGTAAAGACAAACCGGTTTTCCACACTGAAAATGACTCGGAGGGAATGTAATGCTATGTGTTTAATAAATATACTGTAAATGTGGTTGGGCCTTATACTAGATGTAACGCACAGCGTAAACAAAATTGAGTTCTCTGATGTATTTGATTGTCATACCACCAGTATCAAGATATGTCTCCATTGAGCAACCATCCAATAATTAGAAGATAGGGACCGATAGGCAATACTGGAATCTAATCTATAGTGGGATAATAAGTAACACCCATCTAAGATATGAGGAGTCAAGACAGACTGAATAAAGAGAAACTGGTACCATGTACGATAAATGACTCCGTACGTTTCTTCCCATATATCTACAGATACGGTGTAACTAACCGCTTCTTGAAACCCCAGCAAGAGAAGTCCTGAGGAAGGTGCCACAGAATCAATTGTACTGCACCGAAACGCGTCGACGCATTGTTTTTTGACAGAAAGAATCCAGTCAGGGCCTGGTAAACTTTAGATGGATATCCAACATTATCACTAATGTTTACATGAGTCCAAGTGGTTTAGGCCGTTGGATCTAGGAATATTAAGTGGCAGAGATATCTGTGAGCCACAGTGATACGAGGGGTTTGTCATGATATGTAGTTTTGTCTTTTGTCCATCAATTGCCAATATGTTTTAGATATGTCTCTATTAGCTGTGTATTTTACCATTGTGTTTGTGTAACATTGTTTCTATTTGTGTATGATCCTTTCAAGGTACATTCCTTGGATTTTAAACTGTATTGTAATGATTTGTATGAATTTGCCTTGCTTTTTTACTGCCTAGGCATTGGTTTTTAATAAAATTAGATTGTTAACGATTCTATTTCTTTGTAGAAACCTTTTTATATTACCTGATACACAGTGCACTATAGGTTCTTCTTCCCTGACAAGTCAGGGCTGAGGGCATAGGTGAACAAGTAGACTCCAGGGATTCCCACTTTGACTTAAAGCATGGATAAACCTCACATTACGGAGGCTGAAGAAAGACCCCCTCGGCATTACAAGAGCTGAGGCAGTTAAAAGCTACTCGCAAAAAACCTATTTGGCAAAACAAAAAGGAAGCCGAAGAATCTCTTTGGGCCAGACTCCTGTACGACATCAAAAACAATAACAGCGCACAATTTTGAATGCCCTATCTAACCCGCAAGGCCAGTGCATCAGCTCCAATGTCACAGAAGAAGCATGGATAACTTACCACAAACCTCACTTTAACAAAGAACAGACTCCCCAAACTGGCTTAAATAACCCTGTGCCTAGTATGGAAAATCAACCGCTCCAGCCAAACCTTAATGCAGAACATGGACAGAACTTCACAATCACAAACACCCAAGTTCACAAAAGAACCTTGAAAGGTGGACGTAAAGGAGCTCCTGGCCCAAACGGGATCCTGCCCATATTATTCAAACAAGACCCTGAATTTTTGGCTACAGTTTTAAAACCGATCTTTGATAGAATCCTGCAGACGTCAATATTACCATCATCGTGGAGGGGCTCAATAATCTCTCTCATTTACAAAAAAGGCAACAGGAGCGATCCAAACAGCTATCGGTTGGTAGCTCTTCTGGACAAGGAAGCCAAATATTATGCCCGGGTACTCCTTCAAGAATTAACCACATGGGCCACAGAAATTAAAGCAATACCCTACAATCAAACCGGTTTCCTTAGAGACATGGGCACTGCCACTAACATCTCCGCCCTCTCACTAATGATAGACGCTGCACTTTTAATCAAACAGCCTCTGTACATCTGCTTCATCGATTATAGTTCAGCATTTGATCACATAAACAGAAATATTCTGTGGCAAAAACTAAAAATGTTGGGTATCCCATCATTGCTACTAAGACAACTAATCCTTCTGCATAGTAACACCTGGGTACAAGTAAAGTTGGGGGCAGGAGACCATCTATCGATAAAGATGAACACAACTTCAGGATTAAAACAAGGGTGTGTATTAGCACCAACACTATTCAAACTATTTATGGCCGAGCTTTCAGTCCAACTTAACGGAAGCAAAGCGCATGCCCCTAGGAGGTCGCCAGCTATCCAACCTCCTATACGCAGACGACTTAGTACTCATCAGTCGAACACCCATAGGATTACAACGCCTGCTGGACATTACATCTCAATACTCAGATACCAACAAACTAAGCATCAACCAAGACAAAACAAAAGTCATATGTGTAAATCACCGGAAAATAAAAATAAAATACAACTGGCACCCGGCAAAAGTCAAGCTTGAAGTTGTACAAGACTGCAAATATCTGGGGGTCATGATTGACAGCAAAGACCATTACAAAGCACAATTTGAGGCAAAAAAAAAGAGGGGAATAACAACAGCGGTAGCATTAAGAAACCTGAAAAATATAACCGCTGGTCCAAGCTTTCTCCCTCTGACCAAGGTGATACAGGCCAAACTTTTTCTATCAATCACCTATGGAAGTGAAGCCATGAGAGGGAGGGACGTGGAAACATTGAATGGCACCATCGCAAGAGCGCTGAGAATAATGTACGGGCTGCCTGGATATACATCTCCGGGGCAAATGAGGCTTGAATTCGGGATACAAAGACAGGAGCTAGCCAGAAAAGGAGCTTTTGTTAAAACCTGGTTCAAGATCAAAAAAGGGCAGCCAGAAACGTTAAACTTCTACTTGTGGAGAGAAGTAGAAACTACAGAAACTTGCCCAGCTAGATACTTCTTGGACACTGCACTGGACCAGTTAGGGTTACGGCAACTCTGGGCAACGTCGGGGACCATGTCAAGCTTCAAAAAAATCGTAAATAGCATTGTTAAAAAAGAGTCTATCTTACAAGACAAAGCGGCCTTGACAGAACGCTCACATGGCTGGCTCACTATACAATCCTACAGTAAAGCGACTCCTCAAGCTTACCTCCTTTCCAACTTCTCCAAAATCATCAAAGAGAAGTTTCAGAAATTTCGGTTAGGTTTATTACCATCTGCATACCATCTGCCCCCTTGGCTGCGCCCTCAAAAGCCAGTAATGTGCCGTCTTTGTGGGGAAGGAGAGGAGGACATAGTCCATATCATAACCATTTGCCGTGAGCTGATGCGGGACCGCCGGTTTCTACTTAGACCTATTTTCAACAAAAAACAAATACGGTTGTGCAGACAAGCGGTGCTTGCAAGCTTCTCTTATTTATTTATTTACGTAATTTTTATAGCGCAACAAATACCCTGGGGTGTCTCGGCGCTGTGGAGCTACTGGGGTCAGTCATCCTCTCACTGGTTAAATAACCACGTTTTTAAGAGCCTGCGGAAGCTCATCAGATTCGGGGCAGTTTTGATGGAATGTGGCAAAAGATTCCAGAGTTTTGGGGTGGCCACCAAGAAACGTCTATCTCCCCAGGTGGCCGTTCTTGTGCGTGGAACAGTGAGGAGGTTGGTATTGGCCGATCTTAATTGCCGTCTAGGAGTGTATGGCTGAAAGGCTTCCGTCAGGAACCTGGGTCCTATGCCGTGTACTGCCTTATATGCAATGGAGAGGGCCTTGAATTTAATGCGGCTCTCTACTCTCAGCCAGTGGAGTTGACGAATGCCAAGAGTGGTGGAGTTGCGGCGAGGAATGCTCAGG
The DNA here is from genome assembly GCF_964263255.1 of Lissotriton vulgaris. Taxonomy (NCBI): domain Eukaryota; kingdom Metazoa; phylum Chordata; class Amphibia; order Caudata; family Salamandridae; genus Lissotriton; species Lissotriton vulgaris. The sequence continues at coordinate 549,567,955 of NC_141689.1, forward strand.
AGAATCCTGGCTGCCGCATTCTGGATGGATTGCAGCTTTGTTATGATACGCTTCTGGGTATGGAAAAAGAGAGCGTTTCCATAATCCATTTTGGAGAAGACTAAGGTAGAGACCAGAGTCTTCCCAGCTGAGGGAGGGAGATAAGGCAGCAGCTTCTTAATCTTTTTCAGAATAAAGAATGAAGACGACACAACCTTGTTTGTATGAAGGTCAAATACCAACTTGCTGTCAAAAATGACTCCCAGGTTTCTGGCTTTTTCCACTGGGACAGGTGGATAGCCGAGCTTTTCCGGCCACCAGTTAGAAGACCATTCTGGAGAGAGTTTTCCAAAGGTCATAACCTCGGTCTTGTCCGAGTTGAGCCTAAGACAATTAGAGGCCATCCAGGTACTGACCTCAAGCATAGCTCTCTGGAAGTTGGCTGCCACAGTGCAGCCGTCCTTATGGATGCCCAGGACCAGCTGGGTATCATCTGCATAAGATGTTAGCCGTACTCCATGTGCCTTTATTACCCTCGCTAAGTCCGCTACATAAATGTTAAATAGCATGGGACTTAGCAAGGAACCTTGTGGAACTCCACAAGGGAGTGCAGAGGTGGGTGAGTAGAAATCTCCCAGCCTTACAGTCTGGGTACGGTCTGCCAGGAAAGATGAAATGAGATCCTTGGCCATACCGCTTATGCCCAGAGCTGTGACACGGTCGATTAGGGTGGCATGGTCGACCGTGTCAAAGGCCGCTGACAAATCCAAAAGGATGAGGACAGCCGCCCCCCCCTGATCCATGATTGCCCTGATCTCGTCAGAGGCCTTAATCAGGGCGGTCTCTGTCCCATGCCCTTTCCTAAAGCCAAACTGCGTTTCATCGAGAAGTTGGTGGGTCTCAACGAACTCTGAAAGCTGTCTATTCATCATGGATTCTCTGGCAAAGACACTCAAATAAGCTGCTGCCTGGTAAAAATTTTAACTGCATCTGATCTTCGATTAAAACAGTGCATACAACCATAACAGCATTTTAAGCACATAATTTCAAGCATTTTTGCACATGTAAGCCTCAAAGGAAAGCATCAATAGGCTAACTATATGATATTTTTTGCACAAATCAACGGATATTGAGGCGGCACTAGGCACTTTAAATTTGCACTTTTCATCATGTCATCACTCTGTAGCCAAGACTCTGATAAGGGGGGTAATCCTATCTCACAAACTGCTGCTAATCTCTACTAACAAAAATGAAGAAACAAGACTATGGGTCACCAAGGCCGGGGGAGTGGATCTGTTCCACAATCTTAACGTGTCTTTTTAACTGTGGCTATCAGCCTTTTTAAACTGAGGTTTTATTGCTTATAAGAGATGGTCAATTTTTGAAATGGTTTTAATTAACTGCACAATAAACAAATGTCTTACTTACTATTGGCAATATATAAATATTTTATTAATCAGTAATATTAATGCACAACAACAGAAAAATATACTACGCACTCAGTATTTGCAGAGACACCACATATTTACAACTGCTTATCGCCACCAGATCGTCACTTTTCAGGGCTTTCTAGTGACGATAAGCCATTTGCCTCATACAAGGCAGCGTTAAGCCACTTACTGTGGCTTAACGCCGCCTTGTAAATAAGGCCCCTTTTTACACTGCACTTAGGGGCTGATTACACCACCTGCCATCTTAGCAGTGTTTGGGACCACCTGCCAGACATGGGGCGGTCCCACTACTACAATTAATATGCGCCCGCCATACTGGCGGGCGCATCCTGGACTTTTCACATTGAGGGCGGTGCTGCTGACTGCAGCACTGCACGCTATGTGAAATGTGTGTCCACAGCATTTCCCTGCACTACGTGGCAGGCACCATGAGGTGCCTGCCACTTGGTGCATGGAAATGAAGGGGGGTACCCATGGTAGTGCAGTGACACCCCCTCACAACGGGCCCCCAAACTCAATCCCCACCAGCCTTTCCATGGCAACATCGGCGCCATGGAAAGACTGCCCTAAACCTACATCCTGATCTGGTGAACGGTGCCTTCTAGGCACCACCACCATTTCAGGGGCCCTGCACCATCTGCCAGGCAATTGATGCCTTTGGGGGACATTGCGTCCGCCGTGATACCCACTGCCATCCTAATTTGGTGGTGGGTAAATCACTATGTCATGGCGGAAGGACGGCAGTGGCGGTCCTTCCGCGATCATAATGACCCCCTTAGTTTGAAAGGGGCGAGCAATGGGTGTTGCAGTGGGCTTTCTGCCACAACACCCATTGATTTTGACACTGCCCCCTGTTTACAAGGGTGGCGTAAATATGAGGCAGCGCCAAAAATAAGACCAGGGAAAAGCTGGTCTTATCCTGGTGAGACAAGGAGAAATTATTAATTTCTCCTCGTTTTTGCTGTTTCCATGTGTGCTGCATTCTGCAGCACTCATAGAAAGAGCAAATCACCACTAGTGATTGTTCATGTGCAGGAAGGTGTCTCTTCCTGCATATAAGCAATCATTAAATAAGGGTGAGTTGCAACTTCTATGTGTGCTGTACAGTGAACCGCACATAGAAGTTACGAATCGCCATTAGTGATTGTAAATGTGCAGGAAGGGATACAGAACGCGGCGGAGAGGTCAAGGAGGATGAGTGCCGCCCCGTTGTCGAGAAGAGCTCGGATGTCGTCGGTGGCTGCGATGAGGGCGGTCTCGGTGCTGTGGTTGGCTCTGAAACCGGACTGCGAGGGGTCGAGGGATCCATTTGTCTCGAGGAAGGCGGCAAGCTGTCTGTTGGCGATCTTCTCGATGACTTTGGCAGGAAGAGGGAGGAGCGAGATGGGGCGGAAGTTCTTGAGGTCGGTGGGGTCCGCTGTTGTTTTCTTCAGTAGGGAGCTGAGCTCGGCATGCTTCCAGCTCTCCGGGAAGGTTGCGGTGTCGAAGGAGGTGTTGACGACGTCTCGGAGTTGGGGTGCGATGGTGGAGTCGGCCTTGTTGAAGACGTGGTGGGGGCAGGGGTCAGTCAGAGATCCGGAGTGGATGGTGCTCATCGTGCGGGCTATGTCTTCGGTGGTCACTGCGGTCCAGGTGCGGAGGGTAGCGGTGGGGTGCGTCGGTTCGACGGTTGGGTGCGAGGATGGTGTGCCGAAGCTGTTGTGGATGTCGGCAATCTTGCGGTGGAAGAACGAGGCGAGGGAGTCGCAGAGATCTTGTGAAGGGGTGATGTTGTTGTTGCCGGTGTTGGGGTTGGAGAACTCCTTGACGATGCTGAAGAGTTACTTGCTGTCGTGGGCGTTGTTGTCCAGTCGATCCTTCAGAGATTTCTTCTTGGTGGTGCAGATGAGCTGGTGGTGCTTGCGGGTCGCGTGTTGCACTGTGGTGCAAGGGTACCCGCATTGGCGGTAGGCAGCTAAAATTAGCGCCAGTGCTAGGGGAAATGCGTGGGTGCACCGCATTCTTGTGACTGCAGTACCTCCCTGTGTTTTTAAACAGCCCGTTGTTACCAATTTTAGAGCTGCTCCAGTTTATTGTAAGTATGCCCTCACGTAGTTTATTCAATGAAACACACGACCTGGGTGAATAAACTACGTAGGGGGAGATTTACTAGGCTTTTGCGCCGTGTTTGCATCACTAAAGTGACGCAAAACGAAGTAAAATCTTTTTTTTGCAATTTACTTTCCAGCGCTAAACTTGTTTAGGGCTGGAAATAGTGTAACAGTAATGTGCTGCTTCGCGTTACTTTGCGCCTTGGGGTCATACCTAGGGTGGTGCACGGATGTTCCCATACAACTACCCAAGGTTTCTCACACTAAACGCAATTTACTAAAAACAGTAGATTGGTTTTAGCCTGAGAAAACTGCGCCCTTTTCAGCTGGGCCAAGTAAGGAGAAATGCTTTCCTTTTTCCTTCCTTTTCCAACTTTGCATGCATGCTGCACTGTGCAGCATGCATCCAAAGTGGGAAAAGCTTCCCCTTGCTCTAGCACAGTATTTTGTACGGGCAGGGTACCCTTCATGTACAAAACCTATTCTGGACTCATGCACACACCCTAGCACTACAGCGCTAAGGTGTGTGCGCAGGGCCGGACTGAGAACCAAAACCGGTCCTGGCAAAGTGCTCGCCCCCCTCGCCACGGGGGGTGGGGGGGTTGGTTGGGGGAGCGCTTTGCTGGGCCGGTTTTCGGCCGATTTTGTTACAGGGCCGATTTTGCAGCGCACTGGGGGATTGCCCGGTGCCCGCTACGGCCAGTCCAGGCCTGTGTGTGCATGGCACATGGCTGCTGTAATCAGCGGCGGCGCAAGGGAAAAGGGAGGAGAGAGCCATATCTTTGAGGATATGGAGCTCTCCTGCTCCCTCCCTGTCACACAGCACAGCCTCGCGGGAGTCTGCACTGCGTTGCATGACTTTTTTCTAAATCTCCCCCCGTAATGTTTCTGCAACTACTGAGTGAGCGTTATATATTCCTGTTGTTTTGTGTGGGGGTGTGTATATATATATATATATATATATATATATATATATATATATATATATATATATATATATATATATATATATATATATATATATATATATATATATATATATATATATATATATATATACATATATATATATATATATATACATACATATATATATATATAGATATATAATTTCAAATGATCAAATAGCTATATATACATCTGATTACCAATAGTACAATTAATTACAAATCTAAGTAACTCATACAACGTGTGTATGTGTGTGTGTGTGGAGAGAGAGAGAGAGGCTAATTGCCCCAATATTCTATTTCAGCAATGGCAGCAAAAAAGGGATTCTTACAAAAAACTAAAATGTTGGAGCTGATAACCATTCACGCGATAACAGAAGCAGGATGGAGATCTTTTTTTGAAACTCTGGACAACATGCCGGCCCTAAGTGAATTGACCCTCAGCAGGATTTACAGCCATCAATTCAAGTGTCACGCGACGACAGTGAAGTCGTTTGTCCAGTGTGTCGCCCGGCTCCCTTCCATGACGATCATCCACATGGCCGGCTGGCTGCTTGATGAAGACGATCGTAATATGTTCAATGCAATGAAAGAGAAACATCCGCAGTCAAAGAATTTGCTTTTGTATTGTCAATGGTCACTACCCTTTTCCCCTATTGTACAGGAGTAGATGTGCTTTACACCACTTAACTCGGGTTGCTCAAGCGGAAAGCTGCTGCACTGTTCTTCAACTTAATTCGAACTGTTGAAATTGATTTGTGAATTGTGAGGGGTTGAGAATCCAAATGCGGGTTGTAATCAGATTTGCCGTTTTTTTTAATTACTCTTTCTTCTTAACCACAACTTTTTCTTCGAGATCTGCCCTACATGCTCGCCAGGATGTACTCAACTAAAACACAATGTCTAACCTTTATTTTGTTTGGATAACGCTATGCATGTTACAACTGCACTGTAGAACACACCACGTTGGCCCCTTAACATTATTTACAAATCACACTGCCTGCACAGTGGGCTCAGTCCTGCATGGTGCTCCTTGCCACTTTATCTTGAAACGCTATACTAACCTGCCTTGTGCACTCCGCAGTGGGCCTTCTACAAAGTGGTCTTCTCCCTTTAACTGCGTCTTATGCTTAATGTCCTGCAAACTAGCTTATTGTTTTAGAAAGCAATGGTTCACTTTATATCTTTATTGGTGACCCGTGCATCTTCATACTCCCCCCCCCCCACTCCCCCTTCGCATGCTTTACTGTTCGGCTATTTCCTTTTTGCTGAACAGAGCAAGAAACCTTTCCTTCTACTCAACCTTTCAAATGGTTTTCTTCCTGATATATTGTAGGAACAGCCGTGTCATGGAAACCCTCCCCATTTCCTCTCTCTGCCAAGTTGTATGTTTTTCAGGCTACACATTTTTTATCTTGCTGAAGCTAATCTGCACATTGAAAAAATATTTTTTTCTGGATTTGTGTTGTAATATGATGCCACCAGTAGGTGGTGCTTTAAGGCTGCTCGCATATTTCACACATGGAAACTACAGTCTCTGATCCTATATACAGCGTCATTCTTGAAAGGAAAGCAATTGACTGCATAGCTTAATCATATTACAAAAGGAACTATTAGTAAAATGGTGGGAATTTAAATTTGTCCACCTCTACCACTGCACTTCTACATCAGATAAACCTGATGCAACGACTCATATTCAAATGTTGTGTCCTACTTTGATGGCCACCAGAAAAACATTTTTGAAGCCTTTGTTAGTTCACACTGGCATTATAACTGTCAGTAATCCATTTGCTTTCGAATTGGCGAGGTGGAATAGGAGTTGCATTATTATTTAAAGCTCTATTTTTTTAAAGGATGTCTGTCATCACACAAGGAAGGTTATTTTGATGGAATGTACAATATTTTAATTCGTTTTTCAAACAATTATTTTCATGCATTTTAATTTTTTATCTGGGCATGCATATCTAAATTGACAAATACAATGTCATTTGTTGTGATTATAGGTGAAATACAGGGTTGCTGCCAGATACCCAGCTGTGTATCATCTTTGGCATATTGCAGATTTCCATCTTGTTGTAAGGGTTTGTGTGACTACTTAACTGCATGCCATGAACATACTAATGGTGTCATGACACTAAAGCACTTGGTGGTCCACTGGTATACAGTGGGTAAAGGAAGATCTAACAAGGACAATGTATAGATGATCTCTGTGACCACCGAACTGTGAGCAAACCTTGCTCTACTACAGACACTCAGGGGCAAAGATGGCTGTACAAGCGTGGGCCAATGTATAAGCAGAGCTCATCTGAAGTGTACAAGTTTTACATGATATGCTCTTAATAGGGGATGGGAAAGTGGTAAAGGGGGTTAGAGTTAAGGAGGGATAGGGATTGATATAGGGAGGTATGTGTGAGTGTGTGTAAATTTACTTTAAAAAATAAATAAAATGGAAGCTGTGTGTAGTAGATTGTGGGTAAATTCGCAGCAATGGGGCATTTTTACTTTGAGGCAACACTGAATAAGTTACATTGGTTAATGCAAAATATCCTTTAAGACTGGTAAACCTTGCCATGCAGAGCACTTAAGTACATCATCTTCCACAGGTACAAAATACACTGGATCCAAAGTCTTCACTTGTTTACAAAACAAACAAACACATTAGTTAAGGTAGTTGAATGTATGAAAGTACTGGTATGTGTGTTTTGCAAGGCACCAAAGAAACACTGAAGAAACACTGAAGGTGACAGATGAATTAAGCCGATGAACTGGAGACATCTTGTAGAATATTATGGGGCTTCCTATTAGTATGTCAAATTAAAGCCCACAGTCAACAGAACACTGTATACAGAGGAGGGCCATGCTTAGTGTTTAGAGGCAAGATTGCATCATGAGAGAGCTGTCCTCAAGGGGGCACGTTCAGGATTTTTAAAGATATTATAAAAGGTACGACACTGTATGGCACTGGTGGGCAATTGGAAATAGGTGGCCAAAGAGCCAGCAAAATAATCAAAGTAATTATAACTGTGAGCGCAGAAGTTTAAAAAAATGACGTGTGCATGAGACAATCATGTCTACCCAATGTCACCCAAGGAGTCAGTGGAAGAAGACCTACCAGACCTGCAACCTGCAAGAAGGCTTCATTTAAACCCAAATCTACCCAAGCTGGGGCATGCTGGGCAAATGTAGAGTGTGCCTAGAGGCAGAAGGCTAGCCGCAGACAGGATGGTTATAGCCCGCGTGTGCATTCCGAGGGCTGCCAAAATCTTTCAGTAATGGCATTATGTGGAGTAAGGGGCAGCCTTAGCAACATAAACTGTGTAGGGTGGAAGGTCATGGGCGCAATAGTCACCTGCCGTACTCATTTCTTCATGTCATCATTTTGATTGGCAGAGTATATTGTCCAAAATCAATAAAAATAGGGTGACAGTGGCGTGTTGGGTCGCAGTCACAGAAAATCCAAGATCAATTTACTACAGTTTGCAATGGACACACATACAGTTAATTACGTTGTAGTTCGGGGGCTGAACATTAAGATAATCCCTGGCAACTCAAAAAGGGAAGATTGTTTCCCAAGGTGAGTGAAGCATGTGGCACAGTAGTGTGTCAGCACTACACCTACTGGAATTAAATTCTCACACTGACATGGTAGCACAACCCTTAGTTTAGAAATGCAATAAGTACAATATTGTTAACATATGCAGAAATGCTACCTATTACCTCCCGCCCCAGGGATATCTGGGGGCACCTAATTGCGTACCTGCAAGTGCATAGCGAGCGCGCTGCTAACCCCCCACAGTGGCGACTCAGGAGGGAACCTCCGAGGGGTAAGCCAGCAACTTCCTGAACGGAGACCTTGGCATGCGAACACTATAACTGGTTGAAATGGGCAGGGCACATGAGACAATGGACTTCGGTTTATCTTGTTGAAGCCCCCAGGGGCCCCTGATGGACTATGCACTATGAACATGGATGAGCCAACCTAATGATGTACCTAATTGCAGATGTGGTATACGAGCCTGTAAAAGAGGTGTTTGACCTTTTTTTCTGCTCTCTCCTTGTCCTTTGCTTACTGATATATACCTATACTCTAAGGTTTTATGGTTTTCATCAAGTCATTTTCACGATGATGTTATGATTTGTTGTGGTGTATGACAACACTTAATAAAAAAGGGTATAAAAAAAGTACAATATTGTTATGGACATCAATTAGAATGATAGTGTGATATGTGTATAAAAGGCTTTAGTCATTACAATAAAATGCACTTCCTTCTAGCAGTTAGTGGAAAAGTAGGTTTTTCCGACAACATACACTTAATGATTAGACTAGAGCTACTTCTATCATTAACATGTTGATTGGAATCATAGATCATTTATAGAGGTGCCCTCAAAGTGGTACTCCTTTTATCACTGATGACTTCCATCTCCATGACCAAGACATGACTTGACTACCATTTGGTGGAAGTGCCTTCCAATGCAGCACAAAGGCTTATTTGTGTTCACCTTGCTCAGACAACACCACTTCCTGCAGAGAAAAACACCGGAACAAAGGAATGGTGGCCAGGGGCTTGACCACTGCTTTAAAATTACCCAGAGGATATGGGTTCCCAGACCATGCACATCCTTATCTGTTGAAGAATTTAGAGCCCAGCAACATCTGCTCATGAAACAGGAGCCCATCTGCTCTACTCTACAAACCAAATCAACATTCTCGGAAGAGTGCTGTCCCAAGAACACCAGAGCGGCAGTGACCTTTGGTCACTGGTTGTTATTGAACTATCTATCCAGCACCTTCAAAAATATACACTTTTTGTGACTGTTGTGATTCTTTCACTCCAAAAATTTGAGGACAGCTTTGGATCTGGGTGGCCAGTTAGTGTCTACCCAGTTGCCACTATTTCTGGATGTAAGATGGTTAGTGAAGCCAGGTCAGATGTCATCTTAAAGAAAAGCTCGTTACACCAATGCAGAGGAAGGTTGAAACTATAAGTAGGATAATTGTTCTGCCTTCTGTGAAGGAGTAGGTAACATGCTCCAAAAGCAATGAACATAGCATGTAGAGAAACTGCCCTGCGCCACACTTCAAAGTGATGCTGGGAGGAAACATTAACAAAATGCTGCCAAGATTGGAGACCGCTCCCATCCCAACTCGAGCCTGCCAAAGTGCACCTAGGACTGACCACTAAGTACAGATTCCCCAAGGACAGTCTACCCTCCCATCCCATTTGCAGTTCAGCACTATGTGCCATTCGAGGGGTGTGTTGCTGGTAGAACCTATGACCTACGGTCTGCACCTCTTGTGTTGTTCCATGCACCAACTCTGTCTAATCAACAATTACTGAGTGTTAAAGGGCCTCCACCAAACCATCATGAGCCTTAAACCAGCACCTAATATACACAATTTTCCCTCAGTGACCTGTTGTACGCAAAGCACTGGCAGCCCACTACACTACTCACAACATTATTGCAAACATCCTCCTGTGTATCGATTCTAAGAGATACGAGTGAGATAGACTCTAGGGACCTTCCCTACAGCCACAATGAAACAAACATTCCATGCAAGGAGATTGCTGCTCTTGTTCATGCCAGAGTAGCAGAAGCAGGGTCCCCCGCCAACTACAGCCGAAGCACACCAAGTGAGTGAAGGGCAAAACACAGTAGGACAAAAGGACCACAAATACTAGTATCTATTTAAAGAAACAGAGAGGGTGATTGGCTATTTTTTCCTTTGCACAACCAAGTAAGCCCCATGTGATGGAAGCAGACTTACAGAGCCCGAAAGTTGATTCAGAGTATCCGCAGACCCATGCCCAGAACTTCATTGTACTGTAAGTGATGTGGCAATATTTACGCAACAATTACATTTAAAAGAAATACATCTTGATATAGTTTCCAACCAAGCATGGACATTACATGGGGTTAAGATACATTTGAAAGCTAAAATCAACATTCTACCCCACAACCAAAATTCACGAGTAAGCCATGACGGTTTGACTTCCCTAACCCCTGTAAATCAAAGCAAAACTTCAGGGAAATTGCAGGGGCACCTGGGTTCAGTGTTTTCAGGGCAAAGAGCAGAAAATAGTAGTTGTCACAATGATTGCTTAGTTGTCCTCGAGTTCCTCAGACTATAGAGAACAGGCCTGACAAAAGCAGCTCTAACAAAATGATAAAAGATGGGAAAACCCATCCTTGCACTGCTGTTGAAGCTATCCTGAGACTTTGTTTTCTTGCCTAGCATCACTATTACAGTCCTGTACAGACTTTGGAAGTGTTGTATACCATAATATCAAGGAGAAGCAATATTGTCTAACCAAAATATCAGATCAAAAATATTGTCTGCCACTGTATCATGAAGGTAGTTATGTATAGGCAAGTATAGAGTTACTGTTAATAACTGCACATATTATTATTATTATACAGCTTATAGAGCGCCTGGTTACTCCAACGGAGTGTCCCCGCGCTAGAACACCAGATTAATACCCAAACTTGAAATGTACATATATATAGCCTTGGTCACTGTGTTTGTGTGATGTCTCCCTTCCTCTTAATTGCACACTAACTAAAACTATCAAAACAAAAGAAGAGTGTGAAAGGAAGTTGAAATGGACTCGCACGTTTCGGCCATCTTGGTCTAGTCAAAGTGTTTTGTGCATTAATTTGATCAGACACTTCATATAATGCCAACAATATCACAATATTGTAAGAAAAATCATGGATGTCGCAATAAAGCCCATTATTTAAATGAATTGACCCTGAATTATTTGGGGTTAGCTTAAAAGTCATATACCATCATGCAACGAACAATTAAACCACAGAAACAAAATGATTGCTCTTGCTAATAAGTGTCCAACATAAAAGAAAATTATAAAAAATCAACTACAAATACAATAAGATAAGATCACAATGGATTTCTGATCTTGGGCCATTATACAATTATGATCACTCCTGCAAATCTTAACCCTTGTGTTTCCCTCCCTTTCCTTGTGATGCCTCCATTTATTCTAAAACTAACAGTGCACAGTTATTTCTTCATCAATGTTAAGCCCATTGGGAGTCTTGGTCTGCAAGGTAATAATGAATTTTGATTCAAGTCTTGGTAATGCCAAAGCCCTGCTATCTCCTCTTTCATTGAGACCTAGTCAAAATTGGCAAAAAATGTCTATAGATTGCAATTACTGGCATGAAACGCCTGAAGTGCCGTGCCACTGGGTATGAGGAACCCTCTTTCGTTTAAACTTACATATGTACTAGAATGCGCTTCATAGTTGGATGTATTGTGCTTCCAATGTATTGTGTATTACAGTGGCATACAAGACACTACACCATACGATCCGAATTACAATTTAGAAATGTGTTGATCTTAACCTTCCTTTTCTGCCTGGGACCCTATACATAGTAACTTTGCTATATGTGTGCTGTGATTGTAATACAAGCAAGGTTAACACAGGTCTGTTAAAGTACTGCTTCAATAATATTAACAAAACGTAACAATTCACATATACGAGAAGGCACTCATGGTGGAAGGTCTAAAAGTGTCTAAAGTGCTTAGACAGCTGGCAGAAGATGTGTTTTGAATGCTTTGCCACTTCTCCCCTGAAATGTTTCTTTGTGTAATAAGCAGTACAGCAGTTATACTCCTCTGAATACACAGCCCTAATTCATTGTAGGCAGACTGTGAGATAAGGAGACAGATCAATGTATGTCAATTTAAAGTAATCCAGTCGCTGAAACACTGACTGGACTACAGTTTCCCTGTGCCCTGCCAGAAGGTGCAAGACATTTAATAAAATATGGCTTTGAAAGGAAAACTTACTATAAAAAATCTTACCCCCCCAACCGCCCCCAAACATTTTCAGTATGATATTATATTTTATATAATATATATAGAAATATATATATATATATATATATATATATATATATATATATATATATATATATATATATATATAAATATGGGATTCACTTACCTTGTTATATATTCACTGTGTAGGAAAGGCATGTGTGATAATAGCATCTACATGGAAAATGCATGTGCATTAAAGACATGCATCGTATTGTCGTACATCGGTTGGTTATGGCAGTGGTCCCTACTCACCTACCCATCACATTTGAAAATAATGGTGTGATTCTCTAAAAATAACCAGTTCAGTCTTCTCTCTGTTTCAGCTAAGCATCGTCTTGTCCTTCCTTATGGCTATCCCTCTAAGACATTCTTTGGAACTGTTACAAGAATGATGGTTTGATCAATTCAAGCAGACAAGGTGAGACTCATAGGAAAACCTTTGAAAACCCTACAAACTATCTCTTTAAATTCTTAGACAAAAGGTGCTAAGAATATTACTTCTATTGCTTGGCAGAGCTCTATTAGGAAAGATATAATCCAGGTGAGGATATGATTCATAATACTGATATTCTTAACACGCGGCATTAGGATTGTGTGGAACACGGTATCAAAATATGCAGACCGATCCAATAATGTAAGGGCAGCAGTCCTACTCCTGTATAAGATCAGATGTATATCATTTGCAGCTGTTATCAGTACCATTTCTTTGCTGTAGGATGGAGGAAAGTCAGACTAATGACAATACAGAATGCTGGTGGATTCAATGAATTACATGGGTTGGGTGTTAACAATGCTTTCTTCAATTTTAGTGGAAAATGGTATTAACAAATATGTAACAGACATTGGATAGAATTGTAGGATCTGCATTGCCATTTGTCAGTGGTAAGGTGACAATGGCCTTTTTCTAGAAGTTGGTCACCTTAGCCAATTCAAAAGAAGGCCTGCATAGTGCCTTAAGTTTAGGTGCAATGGAATGTTGAATTCCTTTCATTGGGCTGGGTTCAAAGGGGATCTGAAGGGTAATAATAATAATAATAATAATAATAATAATACAGCTATTTATAGAGCAAAAACAGCTACCTCCACGGAGGTGTCCTGGCGTATTGACTAGATTCTGGATAGAAACGTTTGTCTGTGGTTAAGGAAAAAGAGGAAAGGAACTTCGGTGTTGTGTTGTGAGTGGTTCATTTGAAATAGTTGACAAAATGTTGACAATATGTTAGTCTGTTCATCCTATTTATTCATAGGAGATTTTAAAATGTATGATAGATGATTGGATGAGGAATGGGTGGGTGATAGTGACCAAATAATTATTGACCCTCGGAGTGGCAAGGCAGTTAGAGGTGGCATGAACTTCCCTGGTATGATTACTTGATATTTCAATGCCATTTGAGTAGTAGGTGCTACAGGCTTGTCTGATAAGTGTTTTGTACAGGTGAAGTTCAGACATATAATTTGCTTTTACCTTACTGGGCTTTAGGTGTGTTCTAATTTCTTACAGTTATGTTTGGCAGTGGTTAGTTCAGCTGTGTACCATGGCTTGTTTGGAATATGTTTATGGCTTTTCTTGTATTTCAAATAGATACTGCGTCCAAAGCTAAAGTAATCCATCGGTTAATATGACCCAGCAACACTATTGACACCGTTTGAAAAAGTCAGGGTGGAAGAGGCCATTTGAACATGAATGCAGGAGTTTGGCCCAAGATCGACTTAAAATACCAGATTTTTCATTATCAAACCTATTTGTGTACAGAACATTTAAAGCAATACATACCTCTTTGTGATGAGTATAAGGTAGATGTGAAGTAGAATGGAACTCACTCCAAGCTGGATTAGAAAAGATAAAATAAATAGTATGATTTCCTACACAACTGGGCCCAACAGGAAACTGCATTAATACGTTGGCAGCACGAAAATCCTTGGATCCAGTGCCTCCTTTGTCAAGACGTCATTGTACAAAACACACAAGTCACCAAAAAGCAGTAATTTATCAGAATTGAATACAAAAAGGCATACGGGTTTCTATCAGATGATCGGTGAAAGATTTCAAATGTACCTGGTGGCCTGTAGATTAGCATGCTTCTGATGGGAAAGGAGGCAGAGAGAATAATAGTTAAAGTAGTTCAGCAGGAATTTGAGGTATATTAAAGTAGTTCAGCAATTAGTATGATACAACTTACTTATCTTTAATTATGGTTTTGTAACTTGACTATTTTAGCTTTATATTGCGCATAATTTTGCCATCTAATGGTTGGGTCCAGAATTTATTGCAATAGGCTTTTATTTCTCCTTGGGTATAACATGGGTGGAGTTAGATGGCTAACTAGGACATCGACTGTAAACCCACAATGTCCCAGTATGTGACCGCCATGCGAGGCATGTGCCATGAAGAACTGATTACTTTTTCTAGTCTTTTGTGTTTGTTGATTATAATACATTATCACCCTTCTCACATCTAATGTATGCTATGCTCTGTTTGCTACTCTTGATTCTGAAAGAATGATGGTAGTTGTACTGACGGATGTTAAAAGGCATGAAAAGGCGAAACTACCTTTAATATTAATGAGGGATTTCTTCTCATGACTAATCTGTCCTTGTGAACAATTAAGTATTGTGTTTCCTCTGTTAAGACCTGCAATTCACTAAGCCTTCATAAGGAAGTAATTGCTATTAAAAGGCAATATTGAATGCAAGAGGTTTTAAAGTTGCTTTTTGCATATGCCTAAATGTAGGTTTCATTCATCTTAACACCTGATTCAAAAATCACTGAGGGGCCAGTACACTTTATGGGAGGTATAATATTTTAACATATTCCAAGAAACTTTATGACTGGTATGGCAACAATACGTTTTTTCTTAATTCCTTTAGTGTATGCTGCAGTTCCGGAGAGGGAATCCCTTATGGAAGGTTAACCGAATACTGCTTGTAATAAATATGCTAAATAAAATATAATTACCCTATTGCTTGTAAATTATGTACATGGTTATTCATGGTGCACCAGTTACTACATCCATGCCATATCGCCTCCTAGTTTTTTCTAGAGGACAGATTTCTTACTTCCCTGAGAACAGACATGCATTTCTCCAGTAGTCTTAAATAGCTTAATGCTACAAGAGTTATGCTTCTTTGGTGAGACACCCCAATGTGAGCTCTGAATTTGCTTATATCAGTTTGGATTAATGTCATCAGAGGAAATGTGAATGCACATTTTCTCTGCCAACTTATCAACAGGGCATTTCCTACTGACTATAGAAAGCAACAACTCGATGTGGAGCGGTGGCATTTTGCATTTTATGTTGCAAACTAGCATATATCTGGTTTTAGCCACATATTTAATCTGTGATCTAGTGCTTTCTGTTTAACTCCACTCATGTGTAATTCCTACCCGTCTGTCTGCCTGGACATTTTCTACATCTGGCACGTGGTGCTCCTAGTGTTACGTTTTCTTCAATTCCCCACTTCCGTTGTGGCTGTGTTAGATGCAACAGTGGAAGCAAAACTGTTCATCCATTTTTATTTTGCAAAAATGTTGTGGATGAGTGGTCTGTAATGATTCGCACCTTTTATAGATGTGACCCCGAAAACTCTTTAGAGACAGTAAGCTGTTTTTAGCTCCAAGTAATTTATGTGCTTTACTATCTTTGTTTCTTACCATTTGCCTCTGATTTAAATTGACCATGTGCAAATATTATCCCTGGTGTGATGCGTTGGTTATTGTGATGGCTTGAGGTGTTGGTGAGTAAACGTATCCTCCCTTTATCATATTTTATGTGTTGCACCACAGTATCTCTTTGTAGGTCGAGCCTGGCGTACACAGCGCGAAGCGCTGTCGCCAACAAGGCTTATTATTGTGGACTTGCCTCGGAAGTGGGACAGGAGATGGGCAGCCTCTGCAGAGCTTTTGGCGATTTTAGCAGGTGCACAGGCACGTACAGCCACGCGCTGTGCACATCGCCTGCCCCGCTTCCGAGGCAAGTCAGCCTTCAATAGCATTTTTTGTAATGCTCACACGCGCACCACACATACAGCATGCCCCACTTACCGGCTCTTATGGGGACTCTGTGCTGCTCTCCGGCTGGTCTCCTAGTGGCAGGGGGGCTTCTTCACCCGGTCACTGGCGCAGAAACACGCAGGGCTCCCTCAGCTCACGGGAGCCCTGGACACTGCCGCGCGCTCCACAGCACGCATGCTCAGGACGTAAGAAATGTGTGACAGCGTGTATGTTCCTGTGAATACGCGCATCGCGCGCTTTGAGTTACCGTCCTCCCCGTCGGCTTGTTTAAATATGAACTAAACTAATGCAACTAAACTAAAAGTTGTCCCCGGGAGCAAGAAGCAGTCAATTAGGCAGATTATCAATCCGCCCGTGCTGCTCGGAGCCAGAGGATGTCTGCGGCCAGTTTAACTGCTTCTTATGTCTCGCGCTCATCGAATGCACCTCGATGTTTGTATCAGTGGCAAGAAAGGAAGTTACTCCGGTTTCGTGGCATCCAATGGCGAGAAACGTGCAGCGCATTCAATGACGTTTTCAAACGTTTCTCTTCACCTAAGGTTACGAGTGAGGCGCGCGCGCAGGAGCGTATGAAATGCCAAACGTCTTCATTTTTCTAAAGTGCTCTGAGGAGGCAACAAAGGCAGAATTAATCTCTTTACAAACATCCAAATTAAAATGAGCGAAAGTAATTCATTTTTAGTGACCGCGGTTGGAATTTGAGACCTTTATGTTACAGACAGATCCCTGTAGCATGCACCAAACACACCGAGCTATCTGCCGTTTCCACAGCTTCCAACCAACGGGACCTCGTGGGCTCCTCACAAAATCCCACGATGGAAAGAATTCTGGTCAGCCAAAGGTTACTCTTGGTCCGCGTACAAGGGCACTGTGTGAATTTCAGTAGCCCGTAATGAGCCAATATTCTGAACATACATCAAACACAGCCGGGTTGTGCACTAAGCATTAATTAGATCTCGATGCCCAGAGCGTCCAGACCGAACAGGCCGTGCCCCCCTACTCTATAATTTGTTCCAGCATTACTGCCTACACTTCTCAGAAGAGGTACAGTATTTTTGATGGGACAGTAGCCACTCATCTCGGTAGCAAACAAGTGCCCCGCTGGGGTGAGTGCCAGTATATATTGCCATCTCAAGCACTGCTCATAAGCGGCAAGAAAAGGCAGTGGAAAAGAATGACGCCATTTCCTTGGCAGTGAGAGCACAGAGAGGCACTCTGTCACTAAGCGCTGTTAAAAAAAGTGTATAACATATTGGTAGGGTTTCAGCGGCACCTGCTTCATAGCTCTACCTCTCCTGGCGTAATAATGAGGGATTGGTTCATTTTCAAACACGTTAGAAATGCCCGACGTTCTAAGCAGTGAATCTGTATATAAGCTTTTAGTTTTCATCGGAGAGTTGGAGGGACTATCGCATCTCACCCATGTCTTTCCCATGCTGTGGATGGTCTTAATTTTTCAAGCCTTTCCCTGTAGTGTTAATCCGACTGAAAAAGGAAGCACAGTGCTTAATTTGCATCCTGGCATTATTGGTGCATGGCTTTATTGTCACATCTGACTGAAATACACTGCACTCTGAGTTATGCGGATGGGTGGCCTATTAGCTATGCAGTCTGAGAACTACATTCTAATTCCTGCTTTCCCTCGAGAGCACGTTGTGTGAGTGACTCTGAACATTTCACTCAATCAGTGGGTGTGCCATTTCCTTTATCCGTCAAAAGAGGGAGTGGTTCGGCACGGGCTAAACATGCAGTGTCCAGCATCGGAAGAGTCCGATGAATCCCAGATCTTTAGGATGCCCACCCAAATGGAAAATATTTCAAAACAGCGAATGAAAACAAAATCAATTACCTCGACAGTGGCTTTATCGAACAAGCATTTGCAATGCAATAGGTCTCGCATTTACGCAAGTTTGAGCTATTGGCATTGTAAATGATAATGCCTTTTATTTATGTTTTAGTTTTTAAAACATAAATAAAAGGCAGTGTCATTTGGTTGAAAGCTTTTATTCGATATGCAAGATATCTTGAAAGCATACATACAAGTAAAACACATTTTTAAAACAGTGATATGCATGTCAAATTTAAGTACTAAGACAGATAAAATGGGAATGACCCAATAAATTAACTAAAAGTGAATTAAATTGAAACTGACAGTCTCTTGCAGCGAATCAACCATGAATGTTTTAAAAATTTAGAAACACCACAAACTATTAAAGGGGCGGTATCAGTCAATAAGATACGTAGTGCAACCAAGTGCCTACGTGTTCCCAGGCGTTTAAAAAGAGGTTTAAGCCAATGCCTCCTAGGTTTAGTATAGTCCGGGCACTCAAAAAATATATGTGCCAACGTTTCTGGCCTAGATGGACAAAAGGCACAGAAGGGGGATCGATGAGCACCATTCCATTTTGATACAAATGCCCCGATCGGAAGCGTGCCTACCCTGAGTTTAAAATACAGGGCCCTATCGGCTGGCAAGGTGATTAAGTCCAGGAAAGGTTCGAAAACAGCCACATCCTTTGATTCCAAAAATGATGCGGTCAGATTACAATAGTGTTGGTTCCTGATGAGTTTGCCAGAGACCCAGTCCCAATAAAGTTTTTTGAGGACCGCCTTTGATGGAGCAGATTTTGAAGACCAGCAGTCCCCCAGGCCCAACTACCCCAAAAGATTTTTAGGTTTAAAGTATTTTATTAAGGCACAAAAACACGGGGAGGGGAGCAGGAGGTCAAGCATACATACAATACAAGAAGCGGAACGTTGCAGCGAGTCAGAAGAAAAGCAGGGAGGCAGGAAGCCCCAGAGGGTAACTAGGCAAATACAAAAGGCAATAAGGCATTGTGAACGACCCCCCTGTTGACCCCCACTCCCTAAGCAAGGCCACACCCGAATAGCACCCCGCAACACAGTAAAGGAGAAGCATACCGTACCACCAACCCCCCGACCCCAGAAAGGAAGAAGAAAGGAGAGCAAAGGAGGAAAAGAAAGAAAACAATACCCCAACATCCCCGTCCGAAAGGCAGCAATAGGAGCATATGACCCCTCCCCCCGCCCCCAACCCCCGGCCCCCAATCCGCACATTCACTCCGCCGCAGCTGCCGGCGGCGTCAGCCTAAGGAGGCGCAAATACCGTGGACACGTGAGCTCGTGGAATTCCGTGGACAGCAATGCCAAAAAGGGGTGCCAGAGCTCCTCGAACTGGTCGACATTCCCAGCCACCGTTAGCGACATCTTCTCCATGCCCAGTACCTGCCAGAGTCTATGCAGCCAGCCAGTGATAGAGGGGGCAGTAGGGGTGCGCCAGAGTATCAGTATGTTCTGAACGGCTGAACCTAGCGCAATCGCAATCTGCCTGCCCCTGCGGGATTTCAGCGGGTACATCAAATCATTGGGGAGGCCTAGCAAGACATACGCGGGGAAGCGCGGAAGCTCTATCTCAAAATGCCTATCCACCTCATCTAAGACCTCCTTCCAATAGGCCGACAGCACCGGGCACTCCCAGAGAACGTGCGTGAGGGTGCCCTCCTGTCCGCAGCCGCGCCAGCAACCTTTATCGCCTATTTTGCGCATCTCATAGAGCCGCTCCGGGGTATAGTACCAATAGGTGGACACTTTAGTGAAGGTTTCCGTCAGCCCAGTATGGTACGCAGAGTGCCTCGCCCGATACGCAATCCTGTCCCACTCCTTGTGACTCAGGGTCCTACCCAGTTCCCTGTGCCAGCGCTCCCTCCCTGGGTTATGGTAATGAAACGGCGGGGGTTGGAGAAATTTATACAAATCAGTGATGAGCTTGGCGTCCGAGGTCCGGGTTACCAACCATCGCTCGTAGGGCGTGATTGAACGGGCAACGACGTCACGCACTGGGGGTTGAAGAGCCCAGTGGCGGACCTGCATGTAACGCAGCCTGTCCCCCTCCGTCAGGCCAAACTCCTGTCGGAGCTGTTGGAAGGGGAGCACGCCCTCCGGCCCGTAGATCTGAAAAAGCGCCCTGCAGCCCGCACTCACCCAGTGGGAAAAAGCCCCCGGCTCCAAACCCGGGGCAAAGTCCGGATTATCAGCGATGGGAGTGAACGGCGATGGAAAGGTCGTGAGCTCACGCAGCTCGCACACCACGTCCCACACTCTCAGCGGGACTCGGGTGATAAAAGAGGCGTAGAGATTAGGCGGGCGGTGAGCGCGCCGCAGGAACGGGACCTCCTGGAGGGTACGGCCTGCGACAGCCTGGTCCTGAAAGAGCCAGTGTTTATCCGATTCCCACCGGCTCCACTCCACCAGATACCGAAGCTGCGCCGCCTGAAAGTATCTCCGGAGGTCCGGGACTCCGAGACCCCCCGCCTCCGGGGCCAGCATGGAGAGGACCCGCTTCATCCGAGGCTTACGGCCCTGCCACACAAAGCGAGATATGTCCGCCTGCGCCTGCCGTATCCAACCCACGGGGGGCTGGAGGGGCAGAGCGCGGAAGAGGTACAGGATCTGAGGCAGTATCGTCATCTTCACCGCCGCGATACGGCCCAACCACGAGAGTAGGCCCTTGTTCCATCGGCCGAGTTCCTCTTTGATCTTTTTGCCCAGAGAAGAGTAGTTAGCTGCAACCATGGCAGGCAGGGAAGGAGCAAGCAAAATGCCTAGGTAAGGCACCGTGGAGGAGGACCACTGCAGAGGATAGAGACTCTGAAGGTCCTGCCTGGTGTCAGCAGAGAGCGACACATCCAGTGCAGCCGACTTAGTCATGTTCATTTTAAAACCCGCCACACGGGCAAAAGCGTCCAGTTCCTGGACGCAGGCAGGGAGCGACCGCTTGGGGTCGTCCAGGGTCAGCAAGACATCGTCCGCGTATAAGCTGACAGTGTGCGTGTATTGCCCCATCTTCACCCCAACAGCGTCCGGGTTATCTCGAATCCTCTGTGCAAACGGCTCCATATAGAGGGCAAAGAGGAGCGGCGAGAGGGGGCAACCCTGTCTCGTGCCGCGCTCAATGGCAAAGCAATTGGAGCTGTGTCCATTGACACGCACTGACGCAGATGGTCTCCTATAGCAGTTAAAGACCATAGTGCGGAACTTCTCGCCGATCCCCAGTTTCCCAAGGACCAGCTCGAGATATGGCCAATGAACCCTATCAAAGGCCTTCTCCGCGTCGATTGATAGCAGCATCCGCTCCCCCGGAATGCGTGAGGCCTTTTCCAGCACGTGCGTCACCCTCTTTGTGTTGTCGACCGTCTGCCTACCGGGTACAAAACCGGCCTGGTCTGCCTCCACCAGACCTGGTAAGTGTAAACCCAATCTGGCCGCCAAGATTCCGGTGTAAAGCTTGAGGTCCACATTTAGGAGCGAGATGGGCCGGTACGAGCCGCACAGGGTCCGGTCCTTCCCCGGCTTGGGGATAACCGACACCGTCGCTGAGAGAAGGTCCGGTGGGATAGCTCCCGGCTCGGAGAAGGAGTTGAACAAGCGAGCCAGTAGAGGCGCGACAGTGGGACAGAAGGTCTTGTAAAACAAGGCCGTATAACCATCCGGGCCCGGGGCTTTGCCGTGTTTTAGCCGTGCAATCGCGGAGATGACCTCCTCCACGTGAATGTCCCTCTCCAGGTGGGCCGCCTGGGAGGGATCCAGGGCCGGAAGGGTCACGGACTCCAAATAGGCCTCAGCCTCTCCCGGTGGGGAAGGCTCCGCCGCGTACAGTTCCTCGTAAAAGGAACGAAAGGTATCTGCCACCTCCGCGTCACCGGAAACCGGGATCCCGTTCACTCCCACCAGCTCCTTCACCACATTGCGCTGCTGCGCAGCCCTGAGCCTATGGGCCAGGAGTTTACCGCACCTGTCTCCGCCGGTGTAAAAGGCATGCTTCAGGCGCAGCGCAGCATACTCCGCCCGATCCAGATCCAACGCAGAGAGGAGTTTCCGAGCCGCCTTCAGCTGCTTCCAGATACGAGGAGCCCCCGTCCGGCGGTGAACCTGCTCGAGCTCCCGAACCTGCGCTGTCAGTTCCTCCCTCTTGCGTTGGCGTTCCCTGTTTTCCGCCGAGGAAATGGAGATAAACTCCCCTCTGACGACCGCTTTCAAAGCCGCCCACTGCGTCGCCAGGGACGTGGCAGAGTTGTTATTGTGGGTCAGGTAGTCCTGGACGACCTCCTCCACTCGCTTCACGACCGATTTCTTATGGAGAAGCGTGTCCCGGAGCCGCCACATCCCCCTAGAGGGGGGGGCCGCCGGCCAAGCAAAGATTCCGGAAACCGGTGCGTGGTCGGACAGGGACAAAACCCCGATGTCCACTGCCGTGGCGGCCGAGCAAAGCGGTCCACTCACCAAGAGGTAGTCCAACCGCGAATACGTGCGGTGGGCGTGGGAGAAGTAGGAGTAGTCCCTATCGGTGGGGTGCAGGACGCGCCAGAGGTCATGCAGGTCCATTTCCGCAAGCTGGTCCTGCACCGCCCTAGAAAGCTCCCCTGTCTGCGGAAAGCGTTGGGCAGACCTATCCAGGGTGGAGTCGAAGACCATATTCAGGTCTCCCCCCAAGATGATATGGCGATCGGGCGAGGCAGTAACGTCCACCAACACTGATTCCAGGAAACGATCCTGGTGGTCATTCGGGCTATACGCCGAACCAACCGTAAAGGTAACACCTCCCAACCGCATGCGATACACCAGAAGCCTCCCTTTCTGCTCAGCATGTTTATGTAACACCTCCCCCCTGAAGGAGCTGGCTAAAAGAATGGCCACCCCAGCGGTCTTAGTCGTAGCAGAGGAAAAGAATTGCGTGGGGAACTTGGCAGAGCGCAACCTATGGCAATCTTTGGAAAGCAAATGGGTCTCCTGCAGGAGGCAAATATCCGCCTGCGACCCCTCCAACAGGGAAAGGATTGCCCTACGTTTCACGGGGTTATTCAGGCCCTTAACATTAAGGGTCACTACCTTCAGGGGCGGCATCGCCTCCAGGGAAACAACGCGCTATGCAGTGGGCAAGGGATCAGCGGAGGGGGCGCGCGGGGCAGGGGCGCAGGGAAGGCTAGAGGCAACATCGCACATGTTCGGACCACTTCGGACGGGACCCCCCCCACACCAAACCAACAGTTAAACCCCCCCAAAGCCAACCCATGGTAACCAACCAAAGTAAGAAAAAACAGGAAACAACACCCCATAGTCTCAGTCTAGCCCAAATGGGCGAGTCTGTAGAAAAAAGTCAAGTGGACGTCCAGCCACACACCCCCCCCCCACCCCACCAGCCCCAGCTCAGCACCGTTAAAGCTAAGAACCTCTCCCCCCGGAGAAAAGTTAGGCCGTCAGGGCCACACCAGCAGCTTCAGGCAAGTTCCTGGCCGCACTCCTCAGGGCCTCCACCATTTCTGCCCTGATGGTGGGCGAGTCCGGACGACTCGCCGGTGCTGACGATGGGCGCCTCCTCGACCCCCGCCGGCCCCGCCGCTCGGGGCGCCGCCATGCAGGTGTAGCCCCCTCCTCCTCTGTAGCAGTAAGGCCCAATACTCCACAGACATCTTGCAGAGAGCGCAGCTGATGCAGCACCCCATTCCATCGAAAGATAAGACGGAAGGGGTGGCCCCAGGAATAGGGTGTCTCATGCTCTCGTAGAAAGTCCGTCGCGATGCGGAAAGACCTGCGCTTCTGCAGAGTGATGGCGGACAGGTCCTGATAGAGTGCCACAGGTCTGTCACGAAAGGTCAGCGGCTGCTTCCTGCGGGCCTCCGTCATGATGCGCTCCTTCAGGGGGAAATCCGGCAGGAAAGCTAGGATATCAGGCGGGGGAGCCGATGACTGGCGCTGGCGGCCCACCCTATGCGCTCTATCAATGCGGATCGGGAAGTCCGCTCCTTCCTCCAAAATGTCGCGGAATAAGTCCTGCAGATAGGCCACCAGGTCCCCACCCTCATCCGCGGATGGAACATCTCGCACCCGAATGTTGTTCCGCCTGGACCTGTTCTCGAGGTCTTCCGAATGGGCCTGGAGCTCAACACACTGCTCCCGGAGGCGGAGGACGTCCTGCTGGAGATGAGTTATCTCTTCATCGCGACGCTGGGCCGTCGTTTCCACAGCATCGACCCGCTCGCCCAGGCCCTCGACCTCCCTGCGCACCTCCCGGACCTCTCCAGCCACCTCGGCCTTAAGAGTTTGAAATTCCTCCTTGAGGGAGCTGAATAAGTCCTCCATGAAGGACCTCGTGACTGGTGGCTCGCTCACTGCTGCGTCCGTCGATGTCCGGGAGACCCCCGGGGACGGCTGTGTCCTGTCGCGTAGTTGCTGGGACCTGCCGAGCATTCCCGGCAAGGTGCGATCTCCTCGTGCCGCGCCACGTCTCCCAGCCATCTCGGCCCCCGGTGAAGCCTAGGGTCAGTCGCTGTAGGCGAGCGCCACCGCTCGCGGGCACCAAATGTGAGGCCCTCGGTGGGGACAAGGGTAGTGCGTCACAGGCGACAAAATGGCGGCCCGGTCCTGGGGAAGACGACCCCCGGGCCAGCAGGGCAGGCAGCAACGTCCAAAGTGGAGGCCTCCAGGCACGTATTCCCAGGGAGGGCAGTAGATGAGTCGGTGCCAGGACAAATCGGGGCTCACGTAGAAGCAGGGTGCGGGCGAGGGCCACCGGGCACAGCTACACAAAGACAAGATGGCGGGAGGGTGGGACCCAAGGAGGTAGCCCGGGCCGGCAAGTCCATGGGCGACCCCCAAACAGCAACGGGTCCGGAAGGGGCGAAACCGGCGGCCCCCCTCGCCACTAGTTAATTAGCCCGGCACGGGCACAGCTCGAACTCCGCCATCCAGCGTCTCCGGGCGCGGAGTTCGCAAGGCGTCACCCCTCGAAGTCCAAGGCCGGGGGAGGGTCGCCGGCGCAGGGGTGAGGTCCGTCGCCCATCAGCGGTGTTCGCCACCAGGGCACTGGTCAGGCAGCTCCGGCACTCCGCGAAGTCCGCCGATTCCGCTCCCCCGGGATCTCCGGCTTTCAGCTGTTCAGCACTCGGCCCAGCCGAGGCGAGCGGACAGCGCCGCCGTATGCTCCGCCTCCAAGCTCTTCTCCTCGGGACGACCCAGGCTCCGCTCCTCGGAGCGATCTTCGGATAAACTTTTCGGGGACTTCCCCCGGGGCCACGAAAGTCAAAGTGGCATCAAAGTGTGCCCCAGGAATTCGGGCACAGTTCTCTCGCCCGCAGTGCAGCTGCGGGGGGAGAGAAGCGCGGCGATCAGGGCTCGGGCTGAGCCGGGCCGGAGGAGCTACGGGAGGAAGCGTCCGCTCACCCCGCCATCTTGGCCACGCCCCATCCCAAAAGATTTTTAGTGTCCTTCAGCCACTTAATCTTGGCCCAGCCTCCCATGTTCATTACCTCTGCCAGGCCGTCGGCATAGGACTTTAGCTCCGGGACCCTCCATATGCGGGACCAAAGAAGCAGTGGTCGAAGGCGAGCCTGGTCTTTGATACTCTTACAACCAACGTCCAGGAGCACCGGGACTGTCGGGGTACTCGAGGGAAGGCCTAGGAGATCTTTCAAAAATGTATTTTCAGCCTTAGATAGGGACTCCAGGTTGCAGTGGCTCCACAACTCTGCCCCACACAAAGCTGATGTTACGCCTCTGGCCTTATAGATCTCAATTGCAGGACTCACCACTTGCCTCGGTGATGCTCGAAATTCCCTAAGCAGAGCACCTCCTACCTTTTTGTGGTTACATACCATTTTATCAATATGGGCGGACCAGTTCATGTTGTCCGTTATGCGAAGCCCTAGGTAGTCAAATTCGGAGACTTTCTCCAAGGGGACGGTGTTCAAAACAGGGGGGCTTCCTAATTTCCTTGGGGGGTGCAAAATCAAATATTTGGTCTTGTCCACGTTGATAACCAGACCTCTGGATACACAAAAGTCCTGGAAACGAGTCAATAGTTTATGTAGGCCCTGGGGAGTTTTTGAAATAAGCAAAGTATCATCTGCGAACAGCAGAGTAGGGATCTTTACTCCCCCCAGACAGGGTGCGTCTGCTGGTTCTTGCTGGAGATGCTCAACCACACCATTAACGTACAACGAAAAGAGTGTAGGAGCTAGCACGCAACCCTGTCTGACTCCCCTGCAGACCGGTATCCTGTCCGTTGTTTCCCCATTTTTCCCCCATCGGACCTGGGCATAAGTACTGGTGTGGAGTTTAATAAGTAGGGATAGAATGTATGGGGGCAGCCCCAATCCCTGAAGCACCCTCCAAAGTTCCTCCCTAGGGACCAGGTCAAAGGCAGTCTTCAGGTCAATGAAGGCCAGGTAAAGACTGCCTTTGCCTAGTTCCACGATTTTCCAGTTTAAGAGTGCTAATCTGAAGACCTGCTCAATGGTCCCCGTTCCATAACGGAACCCAGCCTGGAAGTCAGATAGCACTCTATTTTCCTCCACCCAGTTGAGGATCCTTCCCAAAATTACCTTTCCTGCCACCTTTTGCGTGGAATCGATCAGGCTTATTGGCCTATAGTCCCCTGGGCTATTTCTACAACCCTTTTTATAAATGGGGACAACCACCGCCCCTCTCCATGAATCCGGTACGGGGCCACCCTTCAAGATGTCGTTTAGGAGGGCAGCGATTACCATGCCCCAGTCAGATGGATATGCACGCAGCATAAACTTGTTGTACCTGGTTAGTGACAACCACTAAATTGTACCCTTGTCCCTGAGTTTGTGATCATTGATTGTTTAACCATTCCCGAAAGCCATCTTTGCCAACAACCTCATCACATTTCGCGGTGTAGGAGACTGAGATATCTGGCAAAGAAGAATTATAATTTAGAATGCCAGGACTCTCCTGAGAATTAGATTGGCAGTGCACCTTGTGGTTTCTAATGTCGCCCATGGAAAGTCTTTATTCTCTGGTGTGGGTGACAATTTTTTTTATGTTGACTGTAAAAAACAATTGAAAAAGAATAGCCACCACTGTGCTTTGGGCACTCCTGAAAGGAACTCAATATGGATTTGCATGAACTACCTGATGCCTTAGATATGCTGTCACTACATCAAGTGTCAGTGTAAACACTCTTGCAGCAGATTTGATGCCAACAAGGAAACACTTTGAATTGGTAATGTACATCCTCAATTATATGTTTTAAATATTTCTTGGCTGCTGGATTAATCAGGATGAGAAAATATGCATCTTTGAGGTCTACGGTAGTGAGGACATCATGCTCTGCTAGTAGGGGAATTATCTTGTTAAATTTGTTTACAGTTCTTATGTCCAATATTGGTATTAGAGTTAAATCCTTTTTGGGGAAGAGGGAGCAAGCCAAACACATTCCTGTGGCTCTTTCCTGTAAGGATGCTGTTTCTATTGCATCTTTCAAGAGTAGTTCTTGTACCTCCTGTTGAAAGACTTATAGTTGTTACAGTGTATACTTTTGGGGGATTGGCTTTATTGTTGATGGGTTGTTCATGGACTCTATACAATATCCATATTTTATTACGTTTAACACCCATTTGTCTGTTATCAGTTAAATCACAGGTAGAAATGTTATAGTCTGCCACCCAACTACTTTTTGATGTTCTGAGGGCAGATCTATAGAGTCATTATCTGCTGTTGAACCTTTAGGGCAGAGGTACCCACTATATGACCCCCAGTATGTTAGATCCTTGGCAGATCTTTCTTGGAAGCACGCAGACTTTTATCTGAGAGCCCTGGTAAATTGCAGTACACAGCTGGTGTTTACTATGCTGGCCTATCCCCATATTTGAGATTAAAGAGGTCTAGAGGAGTATATGCTTACTGCCACTGACACCCTCTCAAAGTGATGACATTATGCCTTTGGTGGGAAGAAAAGGTTCTTTAAAAGCTATCTGTTGCACAGTCACTTTTACAGTCCTGGTCAGTGGACCTGTTCAGTGTGGCTGCTCTCCCCTGTGCCAATCCACCGTTGAGGTACTGCCCTCTAAGCACTGAGCCTCCATGCCAGGTAGGTGTTGGAGGCTGTCCTCCAACCGCAGGCTCCTGCCTGTTCCTCATCCCTCGTGGTCCAGTGGGAGAACACTCTGCCCTTCTGCAGTGCCCTCTGTGCCCTTTTTCTCTTTTTTACACTATCTCTCTTCGTTTTTTGCTCTCAAATTTCTCTTTTACCCCCTCTTTCTCTTTTTGCTCCTTTTTCGATCTCTTCTTTCCCGCATGCCCTGCTGCTGTTGCCCCCACGGCTGTCCCCCCCCCCCTCCAGCATGTCCTTCCTGCCTCCCAGCTGACCACCCTCCCCAACCCCTACTAATGGCAGATGCTGTGTGGCAAGAAGAGCATGACCACTGACCTAGTCAGTGTGACTGCTCTCCCATTGAGGTACTGCCCTCTGAGCCTGGAGCCTTTGTGTCAAGTAGGTGTTCAAGGCCCTCCTCCACCCACAGGCTCCTGCCTGCACCTCATCCCTGGAAGTCCAGTCGGGGCGCACTCTGCTGTTCAGCTTCCGTATGTACCCTCTGTGCCATTGTTCTCTTTTTGGCTCTCTCTCTTTTCTTTTTGCTCTCACATTTTTCTTTTGACCCCTCTTTCTCTTTTTGAACTTTTTTGCTCCTTTTTCTTTTTTTGCTCTCTCATCTTTCCCATGCTCCCTGCTGCCTCCACGGCCCCTCCCCTCGGTAGCGTGTCCCCCCCCCAATCAGACTGCCTCCCCCCTGCCAACCAGAATTAATTAATAAAAAATGGTTGTGAGTTTGTGTCAAAACAACATTAAAGGAGATGATGGAATGTCGACGTTTCGGTCTAGAGGGCAGTCGTCAAATAGACCATCATCAGGACGATATTTTTCAATGCTCAAAGAACTCCCTGGAATCTTCAACAAAATGCCGAGAAGAATCATAGACGGCAGTGAACGTGGGGCGCAATGTCAACCACGAGTAAAATCTTGGATATTGAAAGATAGGGCCACATCCGTTGGCCTAATTTCAGCTAGTTGTCGAGTCAACTCGGAAGCAATATCCAGAACCTTTTGAAAAAGCGCTCGTACGGCATACGTTGTATCCTTGCTGGTTCGTCAGAAAACTCGTGGTTGACATTGCGCCCCACGTTCACTGTCGTCTATGATTCTTCTCGGCATTTTGTTGAAGATTCCAGGGAGTTGTTTTGACACGAACTCACAACCATTTTTTATTAATTAATTCTGGTTGTTTGCTTTAATCACTAGGAGTTGATGTCTTTAGTTATGAACTGTAGGATAAATGTCATCTACCTCTGTTCATGACCTTTTGCTCTAATTAATTTGTCTGTATCTATCTCCCCAATTTGTTTGCAGTAAAAAATCTTTTTTCAAAATAGTATTTTTTCTCTGTGTGTTCTCTCCTTTCCTTCCATTAATTTATTTATTTTTATCAATCAAGATTGTTATCCTGTGGATACTATTGAGTGTGTTACATTTGTACAACTCACCAATTAGACTCAATATTTCCTAAACAACCCCCATGGAACATCACTTTCAGATCCAGACCAATCCCAAAAAAACTCTCCGCGGAACCCTCATCTACAAGTCACCTGGCCCCGGCGCTCCTTTCATCAACAACATCGCTGACCTAATCGCACCCTACACCCTCGCCTCTACAGACTACATCCTACTGGGAGACCAAAACTTCCAACTAGACAACCACGACCGTCCCAACACCACCTCCTAGAGAACCTCGCCAACATAGAAGTGAAGCAACTTGTCACCGCCCCCATGCACCCAGCAGGACACACATTTGACCCCATCTTTGCAGGAGGAAACCGCTTTTGCTACAGCCACACCATGGAACTTCTTTGGACGGACCACCACTGCATCCATTTCTCCTCAAGAAAACCCACCATACGCAAGCATGTGCGCCTACTCTCCCGCAGAAGCTGGAGGAAAGTCACCAAAGAACAGATCACCCCTGAACTCACCAGCACTTCACCTCTACCGACGCCAGATGCCAACTAAGAGGCATGCAACCTTCATCGATGGATCACTAACTGTGTGGACACACTCCCCCCCTCAAGAAAGCTACAGGATGACACAACAAGGAAACAAGCTGGTTCACCCCTGCACTCTAAGAATCCAAGCGCTCCTTCTGACAACTTGAAAAAACATGGAGAAACAGCAAAACCCTGAAACATGCACCGCCTACAGAACAGCACCACATCACACCACCAACTCCTCAAATCCACAAATAAGAACTTCCTCCAAGACAGAATTATTACCAATGCCCACAACTCCAAAGAAATTTATTCCATCATCCAGGAATTTGCCTAACCCAGAGGAGAAACAACAGATGTCCCACCCTCACAAGACCTCTGTAACAGACTCAGCTCCTTCTTTCACCTCAAGATTAAGACGCTGTATGACAACTTCGACAATCAAGACCTCTGCATCGCTCCAGCCCCCAACCACAGCGACAACACCTAACAGACCCTACTCACTTGGACTTCGCTCACGACAGAAAATACCTTAAAGACCATGAAGAGAATCCACTCCGGAGCACCCTCAGACCCCCATCTTCCACAGCCATTGCACCCCAACTATGCTGGATGACCAACTGCTCCCTCGAGACCTCCACATTCCCCGACAACTGGTAGCACGCTGAAGTCAACCCCCTCCTGAAGAAACCCTCCGCAGACCCGACTGACCTCAGGAACTTCAGACCCATCTCACTGCTTCCATTCACATCAAAAAGAAAAGGTCATCAACTCCGAGCTAGCAAACTTCATCAAAGCCACAACTTCCTACACATCTCCCAAATCCGGATTACGCAGCAAGCACAGCACCAAGACTGCCGAATGCCAGAAACCGGTCCTCGGAAGCTTGTTTCCAGTCCAGGGAAGACATGGCTTGGCAGTTCGGGCTGGACTGTTCCCATGAGGCACAGGGTCAGACTGATTTGCATATAGCCATGTCTGAACTGGGGTGGAAGAGTGGGCTAAAGAACGGTGATGGATTAAACCCAGATCTTTTGACTGGGTGTGAGTGTTTGATTGATTCAGATGCTCCGTCCATTACCACCCCCTTTTGTACCGCTTTTGGCCGCCATAAGTGTGGCAGGGTATGCTCAGACGTGAGTCCCTTGCTCACTTTGCCACTGGATTCAAGCAAGCCGGGCTGAAGACGGCTGGAATGCCAGAAACCAGTCCTCGGAAGCTTGTTTGCGGTACAGAGAAGACATGGCTTGGCAGTTCGGGCTGGACTGTTCCCATGAGGCACAGGGTCAGACTGATTTGCATATAGCCATGTCTGAACTGGGGTGGCAGAGTGGGCTAAAGAACGGTGATGGATTAAACCCAGATCTTTTGACTGGGTGTGAGTGTTTGATTGATTCAGATGCTCCGTCCATCACCACCACCCCCTTTTGTACCGTTCTTGCCGCCACCAACATCATCAGCACCCTTCTCAATCAGGGCTGCCCTCATCCTCCTGGACTTCTCAGCTGCTTTCGTCACCATCTTCCACCGCGAATGAATGTGTGATGTTACAACACATACATTTACAACGCATACATTTACAACGCATGCCTTCACAACGCAGTTTTTACATCGCAACTTCCTTTACAATGCATACATTTACATCGCATGCCATTACAACAAATGTTTTAAAACTACATTTACAACGCATTCCATTACATCGCATTATACCTTTACAACGCATATCATTTCATTGCATTTAAGGTAAGTGTTGGATAGTATAGGGGGAAAAATTACTATTCTAACTCCAGGGGGTGCAACAGTAGGGTAAGTGTTGGATAGTGTATGGGTAAAAATGGCTATTCTAACTCCAGGGTGTGTAACAGTAGGGTAAGTGTTGGATAGTGTAGGGGTACTATGCATTGTAATGGTATGCATTGTAATGACATGCGATGTAATGCCTGCGTTGTAGTGACATGTGTTGTAGTGTCATGCGTTGTAGTGACATGCAATGTAATGACTGCGTTGTAGTGACATGCGTTGTAAAGGATGTTGCGATGTAATGACTGCGTTGTAAATGTAGTCCGATGTAATGACTGTGTTGTAAAGGTTGTTTCTCACCGTGCACTAGCCACCAGACTCCAAAGCGCTGGCATCTGAGGAAAGGTTCTGGACTGGACACGCTAATTTCTCACAGGCAGAACTCGGCGAGTTAGACTCCTGCCCTACCTCTCAGAACCGAAAGAGAGCAGATGTGAAGTACCCCAGGGATCCTCACTCAGCCCCACCCTCTTCAACATCTACATGGTCCCCCCCTTACAACCATTGGCAGAAACCACAGGCTCAACATCGTCTTGTACGCTGACTACACCCAGCTCATCCTCTCCCTCACCAAGTAACCCAACATCACCAGGCACGACTTCCAAGAAGGGATGAAAGCCATCACAACATGGATGAAGAAGAGCTGCCTGAAACTCAACTCAGAAAAACCAGAAGTCCGTATCCTTTTCTCCACCCCCCTCAGCATGGGACAACACCTGGTGGCCCCCCGCCCTCGGAACCTCCCCACCCCTATAGACCATGCACGAAACCTCTGCATTATACTTAGGCTGTCTGGAATTCGGTTAAAACCGATTGTGCTTGACATTACCCTACCGACTTCAAATCAGCTGACCCGGTTTAAACCGAGTATCGCTGATTTTTTCAAATGTGATTCACCACTTGGCCACTTGCACCTTTTGGCCACTTGAGGGAGCCATAGCATGACAAATCAGCATCCGACCTAGGCATCAGAAATTTCAATGAAACATTTGACCCTCCTCCCGCTGTTCGTGGTGGTGTTCGCTCCATTCCTCCCTCATCCTGCAATCCGTGGCTTTGAGTGCTCATCCTGCTCTCTTTTCAGCATGATTGATGACATTAGGAAAACGAAAATCTATTATTTCACCTAAACCAAATCGGGACTGCCGGCTGCACACAGATCACTGCAGTAGGCTCTGTGATCCCAATTCATCTCTGCTATCTGGTAGGTTAGAGTGCTTCCAGCTGTGCAGTTGACTCTCCACCTCCCATGCGCCCCCGTTTCTTTTATGAGAGGCTCCCTTGGCCCACACGGGGGTCCAGCGGCGTCACTAGGGTTGGTGTCACCCAGTGCAGTAACTCATGGTGTCACCCGTCCGGTCCGCATTCCCCCCCGCCCCCTGCACCCCCCTAGTGACGCCACTGATTGCAAATAGCATATTAGGCCAGCACTCGAGGGGTTAGGAGGCGGTCGGGGTTCCGTCTGATATCAAACCCTGTAAGAGACGTACCGAAGCTGATAAACGTGGGATAGTTTGTTAATCTGCACAAAACAGTCGCTGCCCTCTGATAGGTTGTCAGTGTCATGAGACTGATGCGCTCACTGGTTTCGGGGCCTTCCTCTGTCATGTTACTTCCCGGCAGCTTTGGACACGAACGCATCGCTTGTTATGCTCCTAGTAACGTGAGTAAGGTAGTCTGGTCGGTAAATGCATTTACAGCAGCAATGTGAGCAACCTAAAATCCGCCACCTCCAAATCTAGTGAAACAGACCCAGCCCGTCATCACTCGTAAGGACCTAAACAGAGCTCAGATCATTGCGTAACACAGCGACACCTTGTAGTCCAAGTTCATAGGTACAATTGGTGCAGATGCAGATGCAGTGGCACTGCGGCACAGAGCACCTGAGAGTCCTATGACCCTAATTATTGTTAAATAGGGCAAGGGGCATTTACTTGCATGCACCAGGGCCCATCGCATCCTTACAACACTACTGCTGATGTCCATAGCGCTAAGGAGCAGTAAAAACAAGCGCTTTATGAAACGCATAGTGTTATGGATGTTTGCATTGTACCATCCCCCAGAGGGGCCAACCAATGCGAGGTGTGTGAGGGTCAGCCTCCTTGCACAGTATATGTTTCTTGTACACCTCGGGAGGAAGAAAGCAGTAGGGTAAAGGGCGCAGCTGGGACATGGGAATACTTGAAAGGAACACATGTCCGAATCAAGCTGCGATCCTATAATTAAAAAAAGCATGCACGTCACAAAAGAAGGGCACGGTATATACACTCCCGGCTCCCCTACTTGACCACACTAAGTGACCTTTGGCAAAATACTTGGTGTGGCATAGAAAACTGGCTAATCACCTTATAAAAGAAACTGCATTGCACGGAGCCTGCGCCAGCATCAGAGGAGCGTGGGAGAAGGGAGGGGAGCAAAGGTGGAGCAGCTTAACCCCCATCCGGCCTCACGCAACTTTCTTCCGAAGTAGACGGCGCTCATTCCATCGATGGAGAGCATGCTAAGGGTGCACACGGCCACGAGTGGGGTTCCCTAAAGGGGCAGAGTGGGGTTCCCTAAAGGGGCAGAGTGGAGTGCCGTATCAGCAGAGCGGTGCCATGCTGTCCCTGCCTGGGCTCCGGGCACGGGGCTTCCCCGTGCAGGCTGGTCTGCGGGCGGGACATTTGGTGTCACCCCATGTGATGGTGTCACCCGGTGCGGTCCGCACTCCCCGCACCCCCCTAGTGACGCCACTGCGGGGGTCCATTCTCTGCTGGGAGCACAGGCCTCAATTTTAACAATAGAGATGAAAGGTTCAGTTAATCACTCGCGCTCCGTCTATTTACTGAAATCAGGATTCATGTTCCACCAACAGAGCGAAATTAGAGGAACGCAACATTATGTGCAAGTTAAGGGGCAATCAGGCCTCCTTTTGTCTGAATATCCTGCCTGGCGGCGGTCAGGAACCTCACACTTAAACAAGCTTTTGCAATGCATTAGGTCTCGCATTTATGCGAGTTTAGGCTATTGGCATTGTAAAAATGTATTAACAAAAACAAAAATAAAACGCATAGTTATTTGCAATGACAATAGATCAAACTTGCATAAATACGAGAACTATTGCATTGCAAATGCTTGTTTTCACACTATCAAAAAAGTGGTGCTACGTCGCTTACATCTTCATTACGGTTGCCCCTGTTCACAGGATACAGTGATTTGTTTTTGGCCTGGGGCCAGCGTGCTCGACACAGCCTCCCCCTTTTATCAAGCATTCCTAGTTAAAAACTGCTGTGTACATTCTAGTTCCATGAATTTGAACAACATCTAGGAAAATAGCGATCCAAGTGGGATTTATTTTTTATTTTTCTGTATTTCTTTACTTACACCACGCATACATTGACGCATAACCGAATTCATTGTTAAAATGCGTAGTGTATTTCGAAATCCCATTACCGAGTCAATTCATTCTTCCCTCTGGGCTGAAAATTACCTGCAAGGCTTCAGAGCCAAGTCCTCTCGTCAGTCGCCTCTCTTTGCACTCGAAAGTAATAGGTTTTGACAGATACTTAAACTAGATGATTGAGGGAAAAAGGTGAAGAGATTCATCAATGATCGACAATAATTTAAAGATCTTCAAGAAGTAATTTTCTGAGCGAGAGCTCTTTAAATTTATAAGCAAACAGTAATCTGTGTGCCGCAGTGAGAATGATTGCACTCCTGAGGTGAGTGTGCTGTTTACATGTGGGAGGTGTTCGTCATGTGCTCTGGTGACAGAGAGCAGTGTTGCACTCCTGAGGTGAGTGTGCTGTTTATAGGTGGCAGAGAGTGAAAGTGCACATGTGAGAGGTGTTCGTCCTGTGCTCTGGTGACAGAGAGCAGTGTTGCACTCCTGACGTGAGTGTGCTGTTTATAGGTGGCCGAGAGTGAAAGTGCACATGTAAGAGGTTTTACCCATGTGCTCTGGTGACCGAGAGCAGTGTTGCACTCCTTAGGACTGAGTGTGCTGTTTATAGGTGCCAGAGAGTGAAAGTGCACATGTGAGAGGTGTTAGTCATGTGCTCTGGTGACAGAGAGCAGTGTTGGTCTCCTGAGGTGAGTGTGCTCTTTATAGATGGCAGAGAGTGAACGTTCGGACAGCAGTGGACATGATAGCAGGGCGTACAGATAGATGGCCCGTGTTTTACACCAAAAATAATTTCAATAGCACTATTTCATTTCTTTTATAGCCATAGGCAACCCAATGCAGGGTGTCAGAGCTCTTTACGTAACATACACGTTATACATTGACAATAAACATGCACATGTTTAAATCAATGTACAAGA
The DNA here is from genome assembly GCF_964263255.1 of Lissotriton vulgaris. Lineage (NCBI taxonomy): Eukaryota > Metazoa > Chordata > Amphibia > Caudata > Salamandridae > Lissotriton > Lissotriton vulgaris. Next base: position 549,604,242 of record NC_141689.1, read on the forward strand.
TGAGTTACACGAGACAGGGTTACAAGGTGTAGGAGTCACATGACCCACATGTCCTTCATAGCTCACTGTGCTATATTAAAAGGATTACAATTTACAAACTGCAGGTAACAAAAGGTTCTCTGTTAAAAGCAGTAACCCACTTTAATATCTATATACAAAAAACAATCTGTCATCTGCATGTTACATGATGTGCTTTGCAGGAGACATATTAACCTTATACTACTTCAATTCATATCTGGGAATTCACAAATCAAAGATCTCTCCAACAAATGTGTTCACCTCGAAATTTAGCTCGCCATTATTACTATTCCCTGCGATGTACTGGGAAACTTTACAGCAGATGCCTTAACCCATAAAATATTTTAAAATGCAGACTTTGTAACCAATTAAGCAGAAGAGATCTATGGCCATGCGTCTCCTTGTTGCCAATTTCTTTGTGATAGTGTTTAAAAAAGTAAATACATTAGTTGAGGCCCAGATTTTGCGTCGGGGTTGCGCCACTGCTTTAGCACAACCCTGATGCCAAATCTCATGATGTGCTGAAATGTTCTCACTATATACCAGATAAACATGTATCAGGTCTTAATATCTGAAGTCACTTCTTGTGATGTCACATCCAGTGAGGTCACTTCGTGTTATGTCATGTGCAATGTCACATGTTGTGACATCATGTGCTGTGATGGCAAACGTCATGATTTCCCTTGGATTCTGCCTAATCTGGTTAGTCCCCCCACTTCCTTTTTTAGGACTTGTGCACTGCGGTTTGGTTTCAAAATTCTATCTCCTATGCTATCCCTTTGGGTGGTGCTGGGAGGTGGGGAGCACAAACCTTCCCTCTTCCTTTAACAGAGATGTGGGTCTGTGCCTTTTAACAGTTTTTAAATTAACAGCCTCGCTGCTCAGCATGAATTAGGAAGAAATGCCACAGCACTCGCGCCCACACATTTACATTTTCTTTAACTGCACTTGATAATTACTGAAAGCGAATATCTCCAACAAGCTGCAGAAATCGGAAAGGGGAAGAAGGAAGGCTCTGTGGGTGGGCTGGTAATGGCAAAGTGGGCTAGTTTTTTGAAAGAGCACTTGCCACTTTCTGGCCAAAGTAGCATTTCAGAATCTCCATCAAGTGGTTCTCACAAGGCCGTAGTAATAAAGTGTCTGAGTGAGGCTGTCCACCCTCCAGCATTCACTGTCAAGACCGCAGAGTGGTAGGAGTGTCTTGCAGCTGGCAATACTTGACCTGCTCCTTGAGAGGATGTGGTGGCTGCTACCAATGTCAAACCAATCCATCATCTGGCATCAAAAAACGAGGTGCAATATCAAGCCTTTGTATTTGTTAGTGATGCACCTTTCACTTTTTATCTGTTGGTTCAGTGCTTATAACTGTTAATGATGTACCTTGCATCTATATCAATGGCACAGCATCTGCATCTCTTTGGGGCCCCCTGCACTTAACAAAGCTGAATTTATTTTCCATTTTCAGCTCATTCACACTCATGGAAACTATGGTTAGATCATTGTCAACCCTCTTCCTTGGCCACCCTCCATCTGGGCCCATTCCTGGAAAAAGAACAGCCTCTCTGGCTGGCAACAGAAAAGCCAGAAGACTAGATGTTTGAACAAGACAGCTGGTGCCTCACTTGTGGGCCTGTGCATAGAGAGGGTGTTTTTATGCTGCCTGCACTCCTGTCTCAGCTCTGAGGAACAAGGATTTTAAGTCAGGTGGTACTAGATTGTGATGGTACCAACCCAGTCATTGAGAGATCATATAATGTCGCTTTGCACTGCACTTTGACACTAGGCTTACCCCCAGGCCCTACATTGGGGAAGCAGTCTCCAGCTGGAATGTGTCAGAAAAGCATTTGGTAAAACATGCACAACAGCTGTCGCTAGAGTAGGGCAGCCTTATAGTGCTCACTGAGGGCCTCCCCTTGCCTGTGCTGTGGATGAACCCCTCCCCTTCCCATGTTCCCTGATCTGAGCTCAGCCATGATCCAGGCACAGCCTGCTGTGGACCTGGTAATATGATTTAGAGCACAGGCTCTTCCCTGTGACACAACTGTGCATCCATCAATTTTGAGAGGGCCTTTTGAGAGATAAAAGTTTACATGGGAAGGAAAGAGCGAGTGCGCATGACAAAAGACTCACAGAAGAAGCATATTATGGGGGACCACAATAAGTTTAATTTGTAGAAATGTGTTTGTATCCTCATATACACTGTATGTACACTTTCTATATGCCATGCACTATCAGTGTAGAAAGCAAGTAATAATAAAAGTGAAACATTCCATAAACACCGGAAAACACTGTTTCTGTTGTTTTTAATGGCGTGAAAATGGGTAGCCACTGATAACCACTGTTTTTTAAGGTCTTGAAATCACTGGAAAACACTGAAAAAACCCCACCAGAATCGACCAAAAATAGAAACTGAAAACAGGAAAGCCTAATTATACTGGACTCATCGTTCACTATGAACCGCCAGATCAACACTGTATCCTCAGCCTGCTTTAACACCCTCTGCAGACTTTGAAAAAAGTTCACATGGATCCCCCCCGAATCCAGAAAAATGGGCACGCACACCCTCATCACTAGCAGACTGGACTACGCAACGCCCTCTACACTGGAATCAATTGAAAATTCCTCCGTAAGCGCCAGACCGTCCAGAACATCGCAGCTAGAATGATCCTAGACATCCCCGTCACAACCACATCACCCAACATCTCCCCGATCTCCAGTAGCCCCCCACCAAAAGAAGAATAACCTTTAAATGCCTCACACATGCATATAAGGCCCCCCACAACATTGAACCAGCTGAGCTAAACAGCCACCTCTTCTTCCACGCCCAAAGAGAAACCTCTGATCAGCTGACCTCACCCTGGCTACCCTCCCACACATCTAGAAGACCAGAACGGGCGGAAAGCCCTTCTCCTACATCGCAGCCAAGACCTGGAACGACCTCCACCTCGGGCAAACCCCTACACTGCTCCAGTTCATGAACGACCTAAAGATCTGGCTCTTCAGACGAACCCAGCATCCAAAGGAGCCGCTCCCTCACCCCCCTAGCTTGAGACCCTCATGGGTGAGTACCTACACTTTACAAACCCCTGATTGAGTGAATAATTGATTAATTGACAACTCCTGAGCCTTTTGACAAGCCTTTCACTAGTCCAGCTTTGTTCACCTCCCCACCTGCAACCAGAAGCATCCAAATTGCCTCAGTTCCCACCCGTTTATTACAGCTAGGGGTGCCACCTGGCTGGTTTTATACTGAATGGCCAGTATTTTAATGTCCCTGCTAGGACAAAATTAGAAAAATCACCTAAAGCTGGTATTTTTAATGTTCAAAGAAAACAATTTAAAATGTGTTCTAGATCTGTCATAATGAACCCTGACTGATAATCAAAGTAAACAAACTCAAAAACACCATGTTAAAATTTAACTATGCTTAAACTTCTTATAAAGTTTTTATTAAGAATCATGTGAGGACCATTCCAGAATCTTGAACTCTGAACACAAGGCTGGTATTTTTCTCTAGGAAAGGTGGCAACCATAATGGAGCCTTATCCCCAGAATTTAAAAGACATTTGGGGGCATATTTATGAGAGCTTTGCATCATGCTTGTACCACACACCTTGGTACATGCATGACGCAAACGTCTAAGTCAGATTTATGAAGCCTTGCTAAGCCAATTTTAGTGGCTTTGAATGACTTCACAAATCTGGAGTACGGCAACACAGTGCAAATCACTGCGTTGCCTTACTCTGTGCAAGGAAAAGTTGCAGTAGGTGTTCCCATGCAACTCCCATGATTTTTGACGCATTCCCAGATTTGCAAGGACTGGGAATACGCCAAAAAGATCTTCTTTTTCCTAAAAGATCTTTATGTTTCCTAGTTTTTTCTGTGACACACATAGAAAAAGGAAAAAGCCCCTATCTGCAAAAAACAATCCTTCCTACAATACAAGCACCCCCACCATGATGCAATGGTGCCTGCATTAGCGCTGAGCTTACAAAATGTTATCAGCAGAGGGGCTAAAGGACAGGAGTGTGCATGTTGGATGAATGAGGCATATTTCTGCCCGTTTCCTGTGACACAGGGCAGTGCAGCAAGGTGATTTGTAGTGCTGCCCTGCACCACAAATTTCATAAGTATGGCCCTGGGAGTCAACCGATTTGCCAACTGGTATCCGCCCCATCAGCATCCTGCAAACGGACTAAGCAAAAAAGAGGCATGCCACTAGCCTCACACAGGATCGGGTTTTAATACATTCACTGTATGTCTGGGAGGGGTCAGGAAATACTGACAGAGAACAAGTGAGACAGAAAGGTCAACCCGGGTCTGCACCACGCTGCCAATCGTGGCTGCAGACTTCCTGCCTCAGTTGATTCTAAACTTGCAGCAGAAACATAAAGCTGCTAGAGTTAAATTGTTGTTGCTGTAGTTAATTCTGCTAAGGAAGTGTTAGACATGGCTCCATTGGCGTGGGTCTCCCGTCCATTTTTCGCTGTTGCCTCCCATGTTTTTGCAAGTCTAGATGCTTTGGGCACTTTGCCACTGCTAATCAGCGCCAAAGTGCAAGTGCTCCCTATTGTAAACTGTTGTAGTGGATTAGTGACTCCATGATTGGCTATTTGATTTGCTTGTCAGACCCTAGTACAGTGCACTATGTTTCATTCATTCAAATAAACTTCATTTGGTCTTTTATGACCGTAAAAGTATACAATATAGACAACATACAGTATTTTTTTTAATGTTTTTATTGAGTTCTTGACAATCCATTCATAACATACATTACAGAAAAACCATAAAACAGAATGATGAGCTGAAGAACAAATAATATATTATTACATTATCTCGAAAAAGAATAAAGCATGAAGGGGGAAATTTCACATTGAAAACATACATAGGAATTTAATCAAAATACTCCCCCCATATTTTTTCGAATTTGCGCAGTCCCCCAATCCTTTGTGCATATATAAATTCACTTTTCCTTACTCTCTTCATTTTCTCATACCATTCATCTATAGATGGAACTACATCTGACTTCCAATACTTAAGAATCAGCGATCTAGCCACCGCAACTATAATATGCACCAGTTTTGCCAGTGACTCAGCCAGATTAAGCTCTGGATCAACACCAATTATAATTAGTCTTTCAAAGTTAATAATCGTACAGTGCAAATGAAGTGAAAGCAAAGAAAAAATGCCCTTCCAAAAGGCCCCAATTCGGGGGCAAAAGGCTACTATGTGGGACCAATTAGCCTGATCTGGTCGAGTAAATCTAAAACAGGTGGACGGCGTATTGCTGAACATTCTAGAAATGACTGCAGGTGTATAATATAGCAGCCATTTACTAAAAAACAGCATTCGCCTCCAGTTAGCGCCTCTCAATACCGAAAAATTAAACTTATTTAAGGTTTTCCAGATATTGACTGTAAGGTTAAGATTTTCATGTTTCTGCCATTTTTTAGTTGCTTTGGTACTCAAGTCCTCCTCTCTATTCTGTGCTAGACTTCTTCTCCATTTGCCTGGTTTCATAGATAGTGAAGACCAAAAGAGATCATTGGGTAGATCTGATGCATGACTAATCTGTGCTAGGTCAGTTTGAGCAAAAACTTTATATAGTAAATTATATGAGCCCATTAGAAGAAAATTTCCCCCAGTTAGAGAAAGCATCTCGTTAGGAGTTAACCAGGCCTCATTTTCTACAAAATTCATTAGTGATGAAAACCCTGATCTGACCCAATTTTGTATAATTTCTGGCCCCATTTTTATACCAAAGCCTAAAATAACATCACTAAATGGAGTTTTTAAACTAATGAGAGAAAGAGAGTATCTCTTCAGCATGGCGTCACGTTTTTTAAAAAAACAATTCAAAACCTTATATCTGGCTAGTTTAGGAGATTTTGGTATGGACAATGGAGAAGAGATTTTGGCTTCTTTACATATTATTTCAAAGAAAAAATTTAAAAATAGTACCTTACTCGACATTAAATGTTTAAATCTCGAGAGATACTGTGCAAAATAAGCAAAATAGTAATCTCTAAGGTTTGGAGGACCGAGACCTCCTTGTTCTTTTTCTTCGTATAGAGTATTAATGGCGATTCGAGGTGTCTTTTTAGCCCAGACCAAGGCTGAGAACATAGATTCAATTTTTGAAAAAAAAGAGCCCGGTAATAAACATGGAATAGTGGAAAAAAGGAAATTGAATAAGGGAAGTACCGACATTTTAATTAATGCCACCCGACCAAGAATGGACAAGGGTAAGGTATTCCATCGTGAAAACATATCACAAACTTTTTTTATTAAGGGTTCAAAATTCAAAAAATACAGTTCGCTTACAAACGGCGTAAAACAAACGCCCAGATATCTTTTGGGTCTATTATTAATACAGTTTTGAATATCCGGGTGTAGTTCGGGAGTTATACTGCCACAGATTAAAATCTCGGTTTTCCTCTTATTAATTCTATACCCTCCAAGTGCTTCAAACTCTGCAAAAACATAAAGAGCCCGTTCTTGCGAATGCATCTCAGGTTTAAGAAGAAGTATTATATCATCTGCATATAATTTGATTTTATCCATAGAGGCCATAGGTGGTAGAACATCTATGGAATTCCTGATTGCCGCCGCCAGAGGCTCTATAAAAAAAAGGCAAAAAGAACAGGGGACAATGGACATCCCTGCCTTGTCCCTCTTTGGACTGAAATTGAGCCCACCATAGATTTGTTAATAAGCACATGGGCTTTTGCTCCTTGATACAGATTTTTAACTAAAGTTATAATTTTTAAGGGGATTCCAAAATATTGTAAAATAAAGAAAAGTGTATCCCAGACCACCAAATCATAAGCCTTTTCTGCATCTAACAGAAAAACTAAAGCCGGCACCTTGCAAGTTTCAAAATAATCTAAGGCCTCTACCAAATAGTGAGTGTTAGTAATGAGTTGCCTACCTGCAATAAAACCATTTTGATCTGAATGGATCAGTTGCGGAGAAATATAGTTAAAACGTAATGAGAGTAATTTGGTAATAATTTTATAGTTCGTGTTTAACAAAGTGATGGGTCTATAAGAGTTGCTTCCTTCCCTTTTTTCAGGAAACTAACCACAGTCCCATCATAAAATGATGATGGAATAGAGCCACCTTCCAACATAGAATTGGCTAATAAAAGTAATAGTTTAGAGATGGTTGTGAAGAATATGACAAAAAATTCTGCAGGAAAGCCGTCTGGTCCACATGCCTTACCATGTGGCAGACTTTTAACTACAGTTTTTAGTTCATCTGCCGAAAACGAAAATGCCATTACTACTTGATCCATAAGAGAAAGAGTGGGTAGATTATGCTTGTCTAAAAAAATGTTTAATCTATTTTGATCCGTAATGTGGTGCGAAGTATAAATTTTCTCGTAGTGAGACAACATAATCTGTCCTATCTCTGCTACATCTGAGGTATCAGTATCATTGATTGGAGATTTAAGAGATCGAATTAAATTAGCTGCCGCTTGTTCTTTGACCTGCCATGCCAGAAATTTCCCCGTAAAATTGCTGTGTTCGTATGCTTTTTGGGCTTGTCTGCAGAAGATTTCTTCACTTTTCTCAAAATAATGTAAACTCAGCTCGCGTTTTGCAACATTTAATTGATTATGTAACGTGACAGATGGATTGTGATACATTTGCCCAACCAAATCCTGGATATTTTGCTGTAATAAATTCTTTTTATCCCTAAAAGCAACTGACTCCCGCACATCCCTCCCGATAACAATCCCCCGTATGAACGCCTTAAGTGAGTCCCATACCACATGAATAGGGGCAGTCCCCATATTTCGCTCAATAAAGTCATTTATTTCATTTTTCAATAGGGTCACCCAAGTTGCATCATTCAGATATGATTTATTAAACACCCATCGCTTTACAAAGTTGATACTCTCCTCGAACCTTAATTCTAGTATTAGCATTGCATGGTCTGAGAAGCCATTATGTACAATTCTTTGTTGGCTATTCTTGAATTTTGAGGAAATCAGAAAAAAATTGATGCGAGAAAATGACCTATGTCTTCCCGACCAGCAAGAATACTCTCTTTTATGAGGATTTATAGATCGCCACGGATCAACAAGATCTAAAGTCCTTACGTTATTCGAGATTGTCTTAAAAGCTTTAGGTTTCGATTGTTTTTTGCCACCTGTACTAGAATCTAGATTGAGGTTTATTAGTATATTAAAATCCCCCCCAATCACACTATCTCCTCCAACCGACAAAAGAGACTGAAACATTTCCTCATAAATTTCCGAATTATCATTAATTGGAGCATAAAAGCTTACGAATGTGATGGGGGAAGGCCTATTCTTGAATTTACATGTTGCCCAACACCATCGACCCCGGCTCCCTGCCTTTGATTGCAAGATCTCTATCTCCATGTTCTTATTAATAAAAAGTGCAACTCCCCTCTGTGACTCAGAGAAGAAAGAGAACCCCCGATACGAGGCCCACCCTTTGAACATAGAAAAGTTGTCAGCTTTCGAAAGAGGGATGTGTGTCTCTTGAAGAAGAATGACTGCGGGATTTTCAGTCAAGACCCATTTCTCTATTGTCCGCATTTTGTTTTTATTATTTAGACCGTTCACATTAAATGAAACAATTTTTATACCATTTTTAACCATTTATATCGTTTTTAACCATTCTAATATTGTTTACTTAAATTTAATAATATGAATACTCCCTCTTCGCATATCGTATTCCTTCTCATTTTTTTACTACACTCTGTTCTAGTAACATCACAAGAATTACTTTTATCTTCAGCCAACAACACAAAAAATGAAATAAAAACGGAATTTTGCCAAGAACTGCATTTTTTCTAATTTCATGAGCTCTAGTGATTGTCAGCTTTCGAAAGAGGGATGTGTGTCTCTTGAAGAAGAATGACTGCGGGATTTTCAGTCAAGACCCATTTCTCTATTGTCCGCATTTTGTTTTTATTATTTAGACCGTTCACATTAAATGAAACAGTTGGGCTAGAGGTGAGGCGGCCCTCCCTGCGCCTCACCTCTAGCCCAACTGCTTGGGTGACCCCCCCGCTCCAAAGGAAGAGGTCAAAAGCCTAGGCGTTTGGATCGAAAACGACCTGAGCTTCAGAACACAGGCAAAAAAGACGGCAGGAACATGCTTCGGACTCCTCAGAGCCTGCAGAAAGGTCTTCCCTCTGCTCCCTGCGAACGCCAAGAAACTCCTGATTCAGGGCCTCATCCTGGCAAGACTGGACTACTGCAACGCAATCTACCTGGGAGCTCCCGAAGCCACCCTCAACACCTTGCAGAAAGTCCAAAACGCCGCTGCCCGCCTACTCACCGGCACACCTGCAAGATCTTCGGCAAAGCCAGCCCTCAAGTCTCTCCACTGGCTCCCAGTCAGAGAAAGGGTTGCCTTCAAGGCTCTCTGTCTGGCCCACAAAACCCTTAACAACAACGGCCCTCCCCTCCTCAAAGAATTCATCATCCCCTACAAAGCGGAAAGGGCCCTCCAGTCCTGCGGAGAAAATCTTATCACAGTCCCCAGAGTTAAAAAAGCTAGGTCCGGTGGCCGCCGCTTCTCGGTCCACACGGCCAAACACTGGAACAACCTCCCACGGAGACTGAGATTAGAACCCAATCTCCTCCAGTTCAGGAAATCACTAAAGACCCTCCTCTTCCCTCACCCATAATTCCCTCCACTGCTGAAACCCCTCCTGAGATGCAGGTCTAGCGCTGGGATGCTCTAGGGTTACTACGCGCTCTAGAAAACCTTTAAATAAATAAATAAAATAAAATAGTCAAATCCCCTTTGTGTTCCGGTATCACCCCCTGTTGGAGAAATGATGAGACCCATTGAAGCATATCTGACCCCTCAATTCATTCAGGAACCCCCACTATGCGTAGGTTGGATCTTCTGTTGTAGTTCTCCAGCTCATCGAGCTTATTCTCAAGGGCCCTAGATGTTTTGGATGCATCTCCAGTTTCTTTCTTAACTGCAACCATTTGATCCTCTAGAGAGGAAATCCTTTCCTCTGCCTCAGTTAGACGAGCAGGAAAAGTAGACACTAGTTCTTCAATTTTGTCCATTTTGTCTAACCTCTGATGGATTGCTGACAGTTCCACATTTTGTGATCTCTTTATCTCTCTTAGTTCATCTAATATTAAGTTAAGCATATCTTTTACGGACATCTTCATCTCTCCTTCTGTTTCCGTATCCATCTCCAATAGAAGGGCTGTAGGACCTGCCACCTCAGCAGCCAGATTTTTATCAGATATACATGGAGATTGGGATACTGCACTCATTGAATTCTCTTTTCCTAGAGCATCAGAGTCCAATGAATCAGCTGTTATTTGCTTTAAATCAGAAGAGGACGCCAATGCAGATACAGAAGCAGGAGAGAATACAGCTGAATCAAGTTGTGCAGGTAGAGCTGAATTTGTAGAGGTGCTGGCAGCCAAAGTAGCATCCTTTGTAGACACTGAATGATTCTGGGTTATTGCCACATTGGTAAAGGTTTCCGAGGTCACATTGATAGGCATGAGAGGAAGAGTTTTTTTTACAAACAGAGGAAATTGTTTGGACGGAGGGGGTGGTTGTAGTTGTGGGGGCTGAGGAGAAGCAAAAGTGTCAGACTTGTCTCCATTTTGGAGCTCGACGGCTTTGTCCCCCATACTCAAATGAACTAGATCCTCTGTTAATAAATCCTCCGTCTCTGAGCAATCGGATGAATGCGCTGAATCCACCTCCTTTAAATTGCCTCCATCTGTTATCTTAGCCATAGCCTCAGCCTCTTTTGCCTGCTGTCGGCGTTGCTTAGCTTTGCGCTCATTTAGTATTTTACCCATACCAACAGTGACTCAGTCTTTCTAGGATTAAGGTCTCCCCTCTTTTTTCCCCTCCTTTTCTCTACCTCTCTCTTCCCAAAGAGTTGTTTCGAGATATTGCAGGTTTTTTTTTAAATATTTTTTTTTATACAGTTTTCTATAAAGTACAGTCACAGTGACCCTTATCACTCAGCAGGAAAAACCTTTAACCTTTAACCTCTATATTCTTTAAGAGCAAAAATAAATTTACACACCTTTATCCACCCGGGTAAAATTACTCCTCTGCTCCTCTACTCCTTCTGTTGACAAATTCGATAGAGATAAAGAGAGCTTCATTCCCGTGACGATTATTTCCCTTTAACGTAGTTGACACAGCCCAGCCACTGCTGACTGCTAACACAAAGCACAGCGTATCCTCTCTGATCCTTTCGTATTCCACAGGCTTTTAACAGTATTTAGCAGTGTTTTGTATATATATATATTTTTTTAAATGCTATCTGCACTCAGAATGTTGAATGTGAACCGTCGTTCCCTTCCTCAAGAGAGTGGCGTGGTGAAATCAGTCTTGTTTCTGCCTCGCTCCGCTATTCGAGTCAGGCCGTTTAACAAATAGAAAAGCCACCAGGTGATTACAACTGCTATCACACCGCTGTTACTTTCCCCAGACGACAGCTCCCTTTAAAGTGCTCGAGGGAGCCACAAATACAGTTCACAGTATGTCTCCGCAGCTCCTTCCGCGCTTTCCACAGATGCAGGCTCACCTCAGAGTGCTCGGGGCCAAATTTGAGAGATAAGGAAATGTTCAATTCAAAGCCGCCATTCTCCACTTCACATCGAAGGAAAAAAAAAAACGGCGTGGTCCCCTCAGCGTTGCACTGGTATTTCCTGTCAGACCATTAATCTGCCAGATTATTAAACCGAGTGACTGCCATCAGTTATTTCTTTGTTCTCTTCACATCTATACCAAATTGGCTCGGGCATCGAGAGAAAAAGCCTCCGATAATGCTCCTGTGAAGACGCCGCTTTCTCTCTGCTCTCGGCTACGGGAAGCAAACACCTTCCACCATCGCAGACCTCGTGTGGGGGAGGGGCAGCACGGCACTCAGGTGCTAAGTGGAGGCGTGGAACTCCACAGTAGCGTGGACAACATACAGTTTGTTAAAATGAAGAATAAAAATAATAAAATAACAACCAACCCTATAATTCAAAAACTGTCTCAAATACAGTTCAATAGGTCAGTAAAATGCACGTGCAAATTGTATACTGTGCAGAAGGTAAAAGTCCATATTCAATGTAAATTTATTTAGACCAGTGATCCTCAAGAATGTTTTAAAAGTTATATTAAAAGCTTCTAAAAAAAAAGCAATTTATTATTTAACCTCATTAAATTTAATATATTATACTCCGCATTCCTTTTAATATTTCAAACCCATTTGCCACATAGAACTATAAAATAGGCAGCTCGGTTCTAAACACATTTTAAAAAAGACTCTAACTTTTTGTATGAACTTCCCCATGGCACAAGCTATATCTAAATTCATCATTTCTGTTAGAAGGTTTACTGCTTGCGCCCGGATTTTAATATCATGCTTTTTTAAAGATCAGGCATAAAAACTCTCTTCGTAACTCTAAAACCTTCTGGCAATCCAGTAATATATGTAGGATAACACATGTTGTTCCTGAAGTGCAGGTGCATTTTCCCTTACTATCTATCATAGATCTTTTTACCCAATTAATAATGTAGCATGGGCTTACCCCAATTCTTAACCTAACACGTCTCTGACTCAGTCGGCAACCTGTCAAAATAAGGAAAATGTTGTTCATTTTGCCACGCTGAGGCCATGAAGAGAACTGAACTTTTCCTCAAGAGGTAATGTTGGTCTTGTGCTCAGGAAATTTATTTTCCAAAGGCCTAAGTTCCCTCTTGTCGATCTCAATTTGGAGGGTCTGAGGGCACAGAGTAAGCTTTATCATGCGACACACTTTAATGATTGTGCGTCTGATCCCTTTCACCCAGGTTAGCTCACTCTTTACAATCTCGTTCCAGCACCATTGGGAGATTTTATCATCTTCTCCCGTTCCTAGGCACTGCCAGAATCGTAATAGTGCCATACAAGCTATTATACCCCATGAGGTGGTTCCCAATTCTAGTCTCACTACTTGGACCATTGAAGATTTGGGCAGTGAGAATAGATTTTTCAGAGTGTTACCCTCCTCCAAGTCCATCCAATTTTGCCACTCAGATAAAGCACTTCTGAACCATATAAAAATTGGGGTGGTACTATTGCTGAGTATGCTTTTAGGACCGGTCTATCGGACATTTCTCCATAAGCAAAATAAATCTTTTTAATCCCTTCACCGATGCTGATGCCCTCAACTTTAGTGCGTCAAGATGAGTATGCCATTGCAGTTCCTCTCGAACCACATCCCCAGGTACCTATATTCTGCTACCTTTTTCAGCTTCTCAGTACCAAGAGACCAAGTGAACCCTATTTACCCTCGACCAAAACATAAGATCTTTGTCTTGTCCAAATTGACAAGTTTTTTGACTTGACAGTATTCATGGAACCGGTTTAACTTTCTTTGTAAACCAATCTCCGTCTTATCCATAATAACAAGGTCATCCGCATAAAGTCAACATGAGATATGTTTCGTATCTTGCTTTGGACTTGCCCCACTTACATTGCCTAGGGTTAAGGGTTAAAGGCAAGTCTGCAATGAACAAGGAAAAAAGCAGGGGGGCCAATACTCACCCCTGACTCAACCCATTGCCGATCTGGATTTTCTGAGATAAACTCCTGTCTACATCTAAGTGCACCATGTTCACCCAGGGCCTGTAAATCAAATGCTGCTGGAGGGATTGCAGCACTGGTTGTGCCACCCACAGAAGCAGTTTGTCAAATATGGCTCAGGCCTGCCATTGCAGAGCCTGTGTGCAGTCTGGGACTGCCATGTCGACTTGGCAAGTGCACCCATGCACTTGCTAGTCCCTAAACCTCCTCTTTTCTACATGTTAGTCACCCCTATGGGCAGGTGCATTATATGTGAAAGGTAGAAAATGCCCTGGTGTGTGTGGCATGTCCTGATAGTGAATTACAGGTAATTTTGTTTTTTTCACTATTGCCAGGCTACCTGTTTCCATTGGCCAGAATGGGCAGTTTGATTATAACATCTTATAATCCTAACCAACCCAGGGAACAAGGTGGAAAAACAAGTTTAGTATGCATGAACTCAATGTTAAAATACATCTTTAGTGTGGGTGTTTTTTACATTCTGTTTTAGAAAGTAGGTATTTTCTTGCCTAGCCATATTGTATGCCTCTGCTAGGTTTGTGTATTCCATGTCTGGTTTGAGTGACAGGGGGATGGAGAGGGATTTGGCTCCAGCAGTCTGATAAGTCAGGGCTGGGCTGAATAGGACCTGGGTTGAAAAGAGAGTAGAGGGAGATTTCCTTTCACTTGCCTGAGCCTACACAGAATAGAGAGTAGGGGGAGGAGATTTCTTTTCTTTTCAGCTACCTGGGCCAGGTCTGCTTTCAACAATGCTGTCTCCACCTCTTGTCAGGAAGCTGAACCAGGGAGGACAGAACTGGTTTTGACTAGGTACAGTCACTCTCTGCCTTCAAAGAACAAAGGATTTAGTAGTACAAATATTGGGTCCCATACCCCAGAACTTTAGATCACTTCTGGGAATCAAGACGAACCCTTTGCCAAGGAGAGTAACCAAGGAAGCTGAAGGAGGAGACTGCCCCTGTGCTGTTTGGGGTTGGCCTGCAGTGGTTTCTTATTGCCGAGAAAAGGAACTTTATGTGTACTTTTACTATCTTCAGGAAGATCTCCAAGTGCTTGAAGCTGAGCTTGCCTCCTGTTCTGAAGTCTCAGGACACAAAAACGTCACCACCAGCTCCCCCTGAATTTCCTTGCTGGGAATTCTACCTGCAGTGAGGTGCCTGCTGTTGTTTTGGGCCATCTGGAGACTGCGTGTCACTGGGAACGAGGAAGAAGCGTGTCGCCACCGCAGCAGTTGCATCGCCGAAGAAGCATGTCACCGCCACAGCTGTTCGCCGTTGCATCACGATGAAGCATGACGCATCACTGGAGAAGCATACCGCCGCAGAGGTTACAGTCTCATCACCGGAGAAGCACGACGCAGGGCCCATCACAGCTCCAAAGTTCATCGCTTTGGCCTCACGGCCGTCGGGCATGCATGCATTGCATCCACATTGTCACATCGCATCAAAGACGCCATTTTGTCGCATTACAGCGGATCATCGCATCAAGGCGCCACCTTGTTGCATCGTATCCAGGATGCAGTAAGAAACTGACGCATCACCTCCTCTCCGGTAAGGAACCGACCCATCACCTTCCCTGCAACCCTTTTGTTTGTTTTGCGAGACTCATCCAAGGTACTTTGAGAATAAAGTGACGCATTTACCATCTACATTAAACTAAGCTATTTCTACCATTTTAAAGTCATATTCTTGATAATGTATTGTGGATTTTTGTTGTTTGGTATTGTGTTAAGTCTAGTAAAGATTACTTATTTATTAAACTGGTGTGGTATCCATTTGTAGTGTCCTCACTGTATTACTGTAGGTGTTCACAAATGCTTTACACACTGCCTCTGAGATAAACCTGTCTGCTCGTGCCGAGCTACCAAGGGGGTGAGCAGGGGTTAGTTCAGGAGTGTACCCCCCTATGGCTGACCACAGCAAGGGTCCCTAATTGGACAAAGGTGCAAGTCATTGCCAACTAGAGACCCCCATTTCTAACAGCAAGCTACAGCGTTGCTTTTGCTTCTAGAGGCAGTATAGCTTGTTTTATGAGCAAGGCTTCCTTGCTCATAGAACAAGCTGAAATAACTGTAGAAACCAAGCCCAGAATCAAACAAATAAACAAAACATTGTTACGTGGGTAAATTTTTAGTGCTGATCTGGTTTGTGTTTAGCAGCTGTAACCAGACTTTATGTGATCAACCTAAGCAATGGCTTTTAGAAGCACTGACAGGAGATGGGCTTTTGCTCAGCCAATATGTTTGTTGCCAGTAGTACCTTTTGACTTGGTAAAAGTTGTGAACTTCCACAAAAAGGGGTTTGCCCTACACACAGCAGTGATAATTT
Organism: Lissotriton vulgaris; assembly: GCF_964263255.1. Taxonomy (NCBI): domain Eukaryota; kingdom Metazoa; phylum Chordata; class Amphibia; order Caudata; family Salamandridae; genus Lissotriton; species Lissotriton vulgaris. Next base: position 549,620,186 of record NC_141689.1, read on the forward strand.
TGTTTACATATCCAGCTGCCTGAGCCAACAAGAGTAAGGGCTCCTGAACTTGAACCTTTAGGGTCGCACACATGGTACTGTAATGCTATTAAAGTTTCTTAGACAACAGACTAGATCATTTACAGAGTGTGCATTTTACTGGCAGTACCACAGATGAGAGGAGAGCAGTCATTAATTTTAGACTTCAGAGAGCAGTTTTGTATTTGAAAGCCCAGGGCTACTCCAATCTACATGGAATGTAAGTCCTGGCTTAATAGCGCAACTGTTGCCTTACCTAATGTGATCAACAAAAAGAGCTGCCAGAGTCGTGCTGAGAGAGAGGCTTAGGCTCCACCCACATATTGGTTTCCCGGAGACCGGAATTTGATTGGGCTGAATTTAGTGCATCCACTCAAAACACTGTATTGCACTTTTTGGCTTGTGGTTAAGTTTATACTTAATGCAGGAAGACTGAGTTGGTTATGGTGGTACTCCACTGATCATGGCGATAGGCAGAAAAGGCCTGAAGACTGAGACTGACCTGGCGATAGCGGAGCAGAGGTGCAGCCCAGTCGAGAGCAGAAAAGCAGCTGCACATTTTACGTGTGAAGGAACCAATGGCCTGCACTAGCTGTGGACAAGACATGGCGGACACCCTCCCGGAGGTGCGGGGAGCTGTGTTTGGGTCGCTGTGCTGTAGCCCAGTCGAGATCTGCACTGCGGTGCGGAGGAGCACATGAGGCTGCCTTCGGAGGTAGGCTGTGGGCAGCAGGGAGGTGCACCTGAGGTGCAGCCGGAGGCAACCACGGGCACTAGGCAGCCCCGCTTATTTACAAGGATCGCACGCCTGGCGCAGTTGGTGAACAACTGAAGGAGGCGCATGGGGGCCAAACAGTCAAGATCTCCAGCGCTTATGGGGAAAAGGGGACTGGCTCAATAGGATTACATTGAGAGCAGGGCCTGCTCAATAGGATTACGCTGGTGAGAGGCAGCACAGGGATGCCCATGGACCACCACGGCAGCAGTAAGACCCCCCACGGCTAGCAGCAAAATTAAGAAGTGGACCAGGCATTCCAGTATAATGCGCTACCCACATTAGGACACCTGGAGTGTAGCTGGGTGAGGCTACACCAAGTAACATTTAGAGACTGGGCCTCTCTAGATGTGGTAGATACCTGCTGCTCCCAAGAGCCGGGCAGGGCCCTCATGATCTACACTCATAAGACTTAACTAGAAGTTGGGGAAGACTCAAACTAGACTTGCAGGCAGTTCTGCAGACTGGGGCACCCGCATAGCTACCTGGCTGATCACCCCAAGTGCAGATGCCCTGGGAAAGACGGAAACAAGGTCCCACTGCGGACAGGAGCGAATCAGTAGAATGGGAAAAGCGGACACCAGACAGGCAAGACAGGTCTTTGAGCAGCGCAAACCCAACAGGGGTCCCACAGCCACAAACTACATGCTGCCACCTAGTGGTGTGCTTTGAAGCTGTGAAGCAATAAATGGCATGTGTAGGATGATTGTTAAAAGCAACACATTACAAGTGCATGCAATAGGAAGGGGAAGGACTGGGAGGATGCTGCATGGAGCAATATTGAGTGACAAAGTAAACGTTACTTAACTTTTGTAACGAATTTTCGAATGAATATTCTGTTTACCTGCGTATTTCTCACCTGTTGAATTTTGCCAGGCACCAGACTGAATACCCCATTTCCTAGCTCTTCGCTATGCAAAGTGTGGGGGTGGGTGGGACACATGATCCATCTCAGCGCAGAAAAAGGCCTCTCACTGATATTACTGGAGCCATGTAGGCAAAACAAAGTCAGTTCCCCATCAATGTTTGTTGCTCCCTTAAAGGCAGAGACAAGGAAACAACAGATCAAATATGGCAATGCAGTGCAACTACTAGACTACATTTTTTTTAATGGTGGCCTGTAACCATTCTGTAAAACGGGGAGGGGGGGCAAGACTCATGAGGAATGTGCAGGCAGAGTATTCACCAGACAGGCTGTTACCAAAGGTACTCTACTGGCCACCGAAGATGTAGAAGAACTTGTTCTGCTGGACTAAGCACATATTAACTCAGATGGTTCCTTCTTGGCAAGGGCACGGCACATCTTTATGCAAAGGATAATCCAAAGTGACAAAGTCCTCTTATGGACTACTCCGCCCCTTCTGTTGCCTACACAACCCACAAAGAGTTGGTCGTTACATTAGACCTGATCTACTTCATGTAGTCTGTGAGTTTATCTGGTGGCGGTAAAAGACGTAGGAAGAATAAATGGACTGTCCCAGATGGGACGGTATTACTATCTTTGATCGGAAAGCCACTTTAGTTCTCAGGACCAGCTTGTCTATGAAGAAGCATGTGAAAGGCAGATGGGACACACAGTGCTGCATCTTACTTACCAGCCTTGCCAAAGTAATGGTCACACAAAAAAAAACTGTTTTAAAAGTGAACAAATGTAACTGGTAACTGTGAAGGGGCTCGGAGCACCCATCAAAACAAGAAATTATGCCTTTGGAGCATCACAAAAGGAGTGGGTGGAAACATATGTGTGAGTCCTTTTAAGAACCGGAACACCATCAATGACTTGATCAAGTGATTGTTGGTGTGGAAGGCAGATAAATGTATACAGTATCATAATGTACACTTTGGCACTGCCCACTGCACAACTCTGCTTAGACAGCGACAGGACAAGCCAAATAAAATTAAGCAAGCTCTCAAATAATCTACATCCTGTTCCTTGCACCATGTCACAAATGTATTCCACCTTACAGAGTAGCCTTATTTAGTGACCGGGTGATGAGCTGATAGTATGAAGTCAGTCACCTATAGTGGTAGGTGGAAGCAGGTCAAGTGTCTCAGCTCAATCTCCAAGCATAAAGGTGGAGTTTGGGATGCATCACCTGCCTCTCAGACTGAGAGAGGAGGTCCAGCCTGAGAGGCAGGCATAGGGTGTCTCAGTAGGTAGGTGAGTAAGCAAGCCTACCACACTCCTCGGCCAGTCCGGAAAGATGAGAATGCCTTGAATCCAGTCCTGGTAAATATTCCTCAGGACCCGAGGAATGAAGGGGTATGGGAAGAAATGTAACAAGTGGAAAGCTCCACCTCAAGTGTAATGTGTCCCCCTAGGCTCACTACAATGGAAGCTGGAGGGCAAAGTTCAGCATTGTGGGCAGAAAGCGTTCTCTCAAGTGGTGAAAAGATACACCCGAGGGGTGCTCCACATGCAAACATGGAGTGGAACACCTTTGGGTTGCGACACCTGGTGTGGTTGGTAACTAAGGCAATCAGCCCTGGTGTTCAGACCACCACCCAGATGGTTGGCATGGCAAATAGCCAGATTTTATGCTGGGGAGTCCAAGTCCATAGCATCAATGTTCTCAACTGAGAAGATGAGACCTAAACTTCTCCATGCTTGTTGACGTGCCACATCGCAATTGTATTGTCCATCAAGATCTGGATGGGTAAAAGACCATTCCTTGCAACATGTGCTCCTCTACTAACCAGAAGCCCTAGAACCCTGCAGCATCCTGTGAAATCTTATGAAATCTGATAGATCTGCCTCATGCTGGAATCACTATTGGCGCAGGCACCAATGGCAAGCCATCATGGGCCAGTGTACATAATATTAGAGGATACAGGAAGCTTACAGACCCAGAAGATAGAGAAATATCAGGACTGGAACTGGAGACCATCCTGAAAAATAACTTGCAGACCAACACCATCTGTAATGACCTGACCTTGAACAGTCAGTCGTTCAAGTACAGTAACATTGAGATTCCAGGCTCTCTCAGATAAGTCACAACAACAACTATCACCTTGGTAAAGTCTTGAGATGCTAATATTAGCCAAAATGGTAGGGCTGCAAACTAATAATGTGTGGATCCCGCACAAAACAATGGTACCTCTGGTGCAATTGCAAGATCAGTAAATGGAAATGTGTGTTCTGAAAGTTTAGGGACAACATTCAATCTTATGCTTCCAGCGCCAGAAAATTCCTGAGCCAAGGACACTATCAAACTTTTTCTAGCAAAGAAACAAGTTCACAATCATGGATGGTCTTGGACCAGACAATAACCACCATTCTTCTTGGGAACCAGGAAGTACAGAGATTATCACATTTGTCCAATTTCCTGCTCTGGAACCAACTCTACCACTCTGGTCTACAGCAGGAGTGATGCCTCCTGCTGCAGAATCCGCAGGTGACCCTCCTATTAGAGAGACTGAAAGAAAGGGATCTGTGTAGCTTCCTTTTGGCAGGTAGGCCATTCACCCACTCTTCAACTTTCAAGACCCCAATGATGGTATGTTATGACCCTCAAGGCCTGTAGAAAGGAGGATACCTGCCCTCCAACTGTCTGCACATGTTCCTTTGGAGGACACTAAAGCAGCTTTTCAGGAGGTGCAGGGGAGGAAGAGAAGGGCTGCTCGGCCCGACGACCCCAACCTGGGCCATTAGACCTGCTGGGAGGGCTGGGGCTGCCAAAAGACTAAACCTCTGGTAAAGCCCCAAAACTTCCAGAATTGCCTCTAGTCCCGTGGCCAGGCTTGGAGGTGAAGAGAGTGGACAGTATCTCTCCCCACCTTAAATCTCTCAAACCCTGCGTCAGCCTTGTCCCCGAAAAGGTGAGTCCCATCGAATAACATGTGCATGAGGTTCACCTGCCATCACCAGAGAACCAGTTTGATCGAAGTCAAGCCTGCCTGCTCAGAGCAAGGGATGTCACTATAGCCCTGGTTAAGGAATCCACTATGTTCAGGGGCTGCTGTGATAAATTGGCTGGAAGTTTTTTGGCCATTTCGCACCACCTCAGCAAAATTGACCCCAAGGTGGTCCAAAAGACTTGAAACTACTGTGTTCGCTATGTTCATTGACCTCAAGGCCATGCTGCTAGCTGAAAAGAGCCGTTTTACTAACCGCCTAATGTTTATTGGATTCTGACTGGAGGGGCTAGGAAGATACACCAGGATTCTGCCTGATACAGGACGAAGGCTAAACTATCAGGCTTTCTGGCGTTGGGTGGATCAAAAGGAAAGTTGGGACCCCTGAGGTGGATCTAGCTATCAACCTCTGAATAAGGTGTTTCAGCAGCTGGCGCTGAGGTGGTCTTATAACATGCAACTTCAGGGGTTCCAGCAGGGCATTGTTAAATGACAGGTTTTGATGTTGCATCAACAGGTAACAAAATGCCAGTCAAAATGTTGGGCACTTGTAGCTCAAAGACCCTCGTGGAAGGATACCACTTCTGAAGGAGCAGGGCTTATAGAACAATCCCGTTCAACCACTGGAGATGTATCTAGATACTTGGGATTCGGAAGTACCAGGTAGTATACAAAATCTGAAGAAGGTGGGCTATTAAGTTTGCATCCTCACTGCAGTCATCCATATTAAGCATGATTTGGTACATGTTAGAATTGGGGGTCTCTAGTTGGCACAGGTAGGTACTTGTGACAAATAGGGACCCTCTCCTCTAGTCAGGGTAAAGGGGTACACTCCTAAAATAACCCCTGCTCACCCCCTTGGTAGCTTGGCACAAGCAGACAGGCTTATCTCAGAGGCACCGTGTAAACATTTGTGAACACATACAGTAATCAAGTGACAATACTACAAATGGACACCACACAGGTTGTATATTTATACAAATAAGTATCTTTTATATAGAATTACCTCAAGACAATAAACGACAAAAGTAATCCACAATACCATTAGAAATCAAGAGTTCTTGAGAAAAAGGCGTAAATCAAAGTTTTGTGCGAGTCGGTAGCCCTGTCCAGCTACAGCATTGCTGAAATAACACAGAGTCTAAAAAATCCAGCGGACCGCATCGGTCTGGGCCCACTCAAGTGTCGACAGACTCAGTCACAGTGCCTTTACTTGATGCGGCATGTATGGGCGTGTGAGCAAGCATTCGGCGCCGTGCAGAAAAGAGAGTTGCAGGTCACGTTGTCCCTCGATACGGTGCAGGCAAGGTAGTTGGGTCCGAGGCGTACCTTGCAGGGCGAGACGTTGTTCGTTGCGGTGCTTGCAGCTAGCTGTGCGGCAACAGAGCCGGAGTTCGGGAGCTGGCGTCGGTCAGTCCGGACAGCAGTACAAGTCGGGCAGTGCGTTGCGAAGCGGTGCCCAACTTCGATGCGTTCACAGGACTCGAAGTCAGCAGCAGTGACCGCGTCGGTCAGACCATTTCGATTCGGTGTAGTGAGGCATTGCACATCACAGTGCCCACAAGTCGTGGTGCAGGCAATGGCTCGGTGACGGCGTCAGGACGGAGTCGCTGAGCTCCGACCTTGCATTGTTCGATGCGAACGTAGTTCGATGCAGTGCCTACAGGACCCCGGGCCGGTCGTGCGAGTCGGTCACAGCTCCCTGCCTCTGTAGCCACTGAAACAGCGTTTTCAGCAGCAATCCACAAAGGCTGGTGAAGTCTACTGGTCCTGAGACTTTGGTCAGGGGGCAAGTTCTCTTCCAAGCCCTTGGAGATCCTTCACAAGTTAAAAATAAAGTACACAAAGTTCTTTCTCCTTTCTTTGGCAGTCCGGCAACCACTGCAGGTCAATCCCCCAAGCAGCACTTCAGCTTAGGACAGTCTCTCCTCAGTTTCTTCAGGTTCCTCTCCTCAGCAAAGGTTTCTTCTTTTAGTCCAGTAGTGATCTAATTTCATGAGATCAGGGTCCTAGTATTTATACCCCAAAATCCTGTGTCCTCGGAGGGCAGAGTGGCCTTTGCCCAGTCCAAACCAGTTCTGGAGCGCTCTGTTAACAAGACTCCTTTCCTTTCACAGTGCAGGGCAGAAACATCAGACGCCCCACAGGAGGTGGAGCCAGCATTGTGGAGGGTAAGCACAGCCCTGGAGTACTTTGTTGACATGATTCTTTCTCTTCTTTCACAGTGCAGGGCAGAGACATCAGACGCACCACAGGGGATGGAGCCAGCATTGTGGAAGGCAGACACAGCCCTATTCAGGCCCCAGGTGCAACTCCTTCCACCTATCCAGATGCTGATCTCTCTATTCACTACTGGGCTGACTCATTCTGTCTCCTGGAATCCCCCAGCCCTGTCACTCACAAACTCCAGACAAGGAATACACAACCTAGCAGAGGCAACCATGGAAAGTTAGTCAAGAAAATACATACTTTCTAAAAGTGGTATTTTCAAACACAGAATGTTACAACCAACTTCACTAAAAGGTGTATTTTATCATTCTGAGTTCAGGCATACTAAACTCGAATTTCCACCATGTTCCCTGAGTCAGTTAGGATTATAAAGTGTAATAATCTAACTGCCCATTCTGGCCTATGGAGAACAGGTAGTCTTGCAATAGTGAAAAACGAAAATGGCTGTAATTCACTATTAGGACATGTCACACACACCAGGGCATGTCCTACCTTATACTTACAATGCACCCAGCCCTTGGGCCTACCATAGGGGTGTCTGAAATGAAAAAAGGGAAGGTTTAGGGACTGGCAATTGGGTGCACTTGCCCAGTCAGCATGGCAGTATCAGACTCTGCACACAGGCTCTGCAATGGCAGACCGTATAAATATTTTTCAAGGCTGCTTCTGTGGGTGGCACAACCAGTGCTGCAAGCCCACTCTGTCAGAACTCCAAGCTTAACGATTATTATGGCTTACCAGTTCTTGCACAGGAACAGAGATGCTTGTACCCAAATCCCTCTAAGCAATGCTAGAAGGTCTATACTCAGAACCTCCTGTCATTACCTCGGGGGACGGGGGAATTGGATAAAATAATTAACAGAGAAGAGACTGGTCCAGAGTCGGCTCCTTCAGTCTGCTACTTATTGTCGCTGACTGCTTTCAATGGATCCTAAAAGATGCGGCTACTGCGGCGGCCATCTTATTTCTCCTGCGCCGGACTCTCTCTCAGTCCATGTGTCACTAACAGGGAAATCTTGACCACTTTGAATCAAATCAGAGCCGCAAAGGATGGAGCCCAGTGACACTAGCAGCATTTGGTTTATAAGCCCTGGGCACCCCTGGTGCACTGTACTAGGGTCTGACAAGTAAACCAAATCAGCCAATCATAGAATCACAAATTAATACATTAATTTACAATAGGGAGCACTTGCACTGTGGCACTGGACAGCAGTGGCACAATGCCCAAAGCATCTAACACCTGCAAAACCACATGAGGCAACAGCAAAAATGGAAGGGAAACCCACGCCAATGGTGCCAGGTCTAACACGTGTCCCCTCCAGCTGAATGTGGAGAGAACTACCCTACTTCCTGGGAGTTCCCATCACTAAGGCGGAAAAATCTGGACAGACCTTCAGCGTTGGCGTGTTCTGTACCAGGGCGGTGTTCCACCGTAAAATCCATACCCTGTAGGGAAATGGACAACCTCAACAGCTTTGGATTCTCAACCCTCCTCTGCATTAACCATCAGAGGGGCCTGTGGTCTGTCTGAATCCGGAAGTAAGTCCCAAACAGGTATGGTCTCAGCTTATTCAGTGCCCAGACCACAGCAAATGCCTCACATTCAATAGCACTCCACCTCTGTTCCCGTGGAAGTAACCTACTACTGATGGAGGCTTCAGATTGATCTAGGCCCTCCTCATTCATCTGTGACTAAACAGCCCCCACACCATGCTCTGAAGCGTCTGTCTGAACGATAACTCTATGGAGAAGTTGGGTGCCAGGAGCACAGGCGCCGTGCACATGGCAGCTTTCAGGGCCTCTAAAGCTTTCTGACAGGTGTCGTCCAAATCACTTTCCTGGCTGCTTCCCAGAAGTCAGCTCTGTCAAGGGTGCAACAATGTTGCCATACCCCTTGACAAACCTCCTGTAGTACCATGTGAGTCCTAAAAAGGCTCTCACCTCTGTCTAGGTTTTGGGGGGCTCCCAAGCCAGGATGGTTTCAATCTTGGGTTGTAGGGGCACCACCTGGCTGCTCTCAACTTTGTGTCCCAAGTACACCACGGAACCCTGCCAGATCTGGCACTTACTCACCGTGATCGTGAGGTCTGCCTTTCGCAGTGCCAACAACACTTTCCGGAGGTGGCGCAGGTGTTCTTCCCAACTGGTGCTGAACACTGCGATGTCATCCAGGTAGGCGGCACTGAACTCATCCAGCCCAACCAACACCTGGTTGCACAACCTCTGAAAGGTGGCAGGGGCATTCTTCAACCCAAAGGGCATACCCGGAACTGGAAATGCCCATGTGGTGTGGGGAATGCTGACCTCTTCTTTGCCCCATCAGTCAAGGCGATCTGCCAAATACCCAGACACCAAGTCAAATGTGCTGAGGTTCCATGCAGCCCCTATCCGATGAATGAGCTCATCAGTTCTGGGGATGTGGTGCGAGTCAGTCTTCGCGACCGAATTGAGCCCTCGGTAGTCCACACAGAACCGGATTTCGGGTGTGGCACCCGGCGCGGCAGACTTCGGGACCAAGACCACTGGGCTGGCCCAAGGACTGCTAGAGGACTCCACCACACCTAATGCAAGCATCTTTGAGACCTCCGCTTTGATGGCAGCTACCACCCTGTCAGTTACCCTGTAAGTTTTGTGCTTCACAGGTAAGCTGTCTACTGTGTCCACATCATGGACGCAACAATCTGTGCCACCAGGAACCAGGGAGAACAAATCAGAAAACTGTCCCAGCAACTGGCAGCAGTCATTCTGTTGGTCAGGGTGGAAGAGTGGTTAACACCATCTACTGACCCATCTTGCTCTGTTGCAGACAGGAGGTCAAGAAGAGGCTCAGTCTCCTCGTCCATTCCAGAATCTGTTGCTAAGAGCATGCCCACTTCGGACCTCTCCAAATGGGGCTGAAGGCGGTTGACATGTAGGACCCACAAGGGATTCCTGGGAGACATCAAGTCCACCAAGTAGGTGACATCACTCTTGCGCTCCACAACCTCAAAGGGTCCGGTCCACTTATCTTGGAGTGCGCAGGGCTCCACTGGGGCCATGACCCACACTATTTTATAATACTCTTATTGCTGTACGCATTATACTTTACAGCCAGTATTATGATTGTAGCAGTTCATTTCTTCTGCATGAGAAAGAAGACTGTTCAATAAATACTTTTTATTCAAAAAGCCGGTCTCTCTATTTTCTCTGCACCTCTGATGAAACGAAGCATGCACGAATGACTGAGTAAAATATCTATCTATTGTTTCCACGACTCTGAAGATCAGTTTCATCTTGGGGAAACAAAGTTGTCATGTTTATGCGGTTGTCAGAAACTAATCCCTTCTTGTTTATTCGAGAAAGTTTCTAGTGACTTCTGAGCTAGCTGGCACTCACAATTAAGTTTAATATATTCAAAAGAGTCCTAGTAGACACAAGTCCTATGTCACATCTATAGGATATATTATTCCAATGTGCAGAGCCTATTGGGAATATAGGAACTACACTACATGGCGCCCAAAGTTTGGTAAGGCAATAAGTTAACGCTAGATACTAGAGTAATTTAGTTGTGCTTTTCACAGAGACCCCTTTTTCCCGTAAAATACTCCAATAAACGTCTGGAGTGGGTTAAAGGATAAAATCAGCCATAACTGAGTAGGACGAAAATCCTGTCTATTAGTTTTTGGTTTTGTTCAACGTTGAAGGACACAGTGCTCCAAAAATATTGTGCAGTATCCTTGAAACTTGCTCTACAAGACTTTCAACAAAATGTCGAATAACGACAACAACGCAACCGGTGGAGCTGCAGTAAATGCAGCCCAACCGGGTTTAGATGTTACAGGTTTCCAACAAGACGATGCAGATGCTATAATCATCCTGGAAAACCATCGCTATAAAGCTTATAGAAAATGGCCTATCACCAAGAGGTGGTGGGGTTTGATTTGTCATAGAGGCACACTAATATCGGCAGACAGAGGTATTCTTTTCACGGATTATCTTCCCTGAAGCAAATCCAAGAACACATGTGTTCCACTTCTACAAGATACAGGAACCTCCAGTGGAATATGTTCCTTTTGAGGACATTGAAATTCCACTAACTTACCAAGAGCATCAGCTCTGGTTTAAAGGCGCCCTACAACAACAAAATCACATTACCAGGCTCGGTCCTTTAGGTAGACCAGGAGCAACATGGCCGGTACTAGCCAGCTATAAACCACATCCTGACATTGAAAAAATGGCAGATGTAGAATTATTAGCTCAGCTAAAACAATTAAATAAAATACAGAGACAGTTGGTTCAATATGTCAAGCGGACTCTAACAGTCCAACCTGCTATTAGAATTCTACAGCATACCCCACAACAGGGGAACACAAACAAAATTACACCACAGACTATACAATCAGTCATTGGTAAATTACCCACAAAAAGGTAACAAATTCCATTCTGGTTAGCTCAAAAAATTACTCAAATCGAGGCAGTATTTCCCGAAAGTACACCTCATGAGAAACACAGGCTTTTAACAATCTGTTTAACAATGGGGATCGCACCACACCTGGAGGAAAGTGACACTTGGGGTAAAGTCTTTGTTGCAATCTACACAAAAACACATGGTGTTCCGTCCATGGCGGTAATACCAGATGTCCTGAAACAAATTAAAAATGAATACGGGGCAGAGCCTGCTTTAAATCTCGGTATGAAGTTACTGAAGGATTTCAAACAGGTCACAGCTATATTATTAGCTAATATTAATGGTGAAGCAGCATCCGTGGCAATCTGCCAAAATCTTAAAGGACTTGATGTTACTGAGCAACCATATGAACTGGCCAGAATAATAGAAAAATCCTATGAAGAACTAGGAAGAGATAGTTCGGGCTTTACTGGTTTCCCACCCAAACTAACAGAAAATCTTGAAAAAGTTTTTATTAAAAAGAATCTAACCACTCCTAAAAAGAAGTGGGAAAATACTAGACAGACACTTCCTAAGGAGAAGCGTTCTCAATTCAGAGGTAGGTCTCCTTAAAAGGAGCCCTCTGAAAAGAGGTATAACCTCAAGAACAGGGATAACTTGAGAAAACCTGGTAGATATCAAGACACTGATACACGTTCCTCTCGTACCTCTCACACTTCCTCAAAGAAATCGGAAAGAAGAGGACGATCAGAACACAAGGAAGAATGTGTGAAGTCCAAAGACGATCAACACGTTCCAAAAAATAAGAAAACTCAATTCACCAAGAAGAAGGTAGCAAGTCTAAAAATTAGACATGCCGAGGATCTTGAGGACACAACTCAAGAACGGGGAGTGGGCCCAGACAATGCTGGACAGCGCAGCATAAGTAACCATAGCTCGCAAGATCCTGAAGGATCATCTGGAGACAGTGGACCTGAATGAATACATTCAAGTTGAAACTGCCAATACCAGGGTTAGTGTACCCCATAAGTCATATGAAGTAACACTCCGGATAGAGGGGGACATAACTAGAAAAAAAGCACTCTTTTGGGAAAAACTATCTAAGGGTTATGACATCATTCTGGCTGAAAAAGACTGGCCACATGAATTTGTCAGGGAGTGCCCACATGGCGAAGAGATCATTATGCCAGCCTTCTCCAATCATATTCCTATTCATAAAAAATACAACCTATGCTAGAAAATGGGCTGTGGCCCAGGCTCCAGCATTATATAAAAATCATGTGGGATGGGATGAGGACTCTCCTCACCATAAGATCCAGTTAAAAAATCAACCTACTGCTCAGAGGCAGTATCCAATTAAGCAAGAAGCTGAAAAATAGGTCAGGGAGATCTTAGGTCAACTTGAATACCAAGGGGTGTTTGAAACATGCACCTCATCCATGAACAATCCTTTGTTTCCTGTCGCCAAACCAGACAATACATATTGTCTAGTTTTGGACTACAACTAACAACAAGGAGCTTAGAGGGAACAGTGGTCATAGGTCGCCCTCCACTCAATTTATATATTCACAAAAAAGACCTAGACCACAAAGGCATCCATAAATTAATCACTTAATGATGTACCATCTCATGCAAAACTTTTGCAAGTAACTCCTCTATTTTAATTAGTGAGGTAGGAGGTACATCTATGTTATGCCATGTTTAAAAGAATATGCCCAATCCCTTGAAAAAAGTGATGACAGTTGTGAGACAAAAAATAACACACACCTATGTGCCAAATTCAGGTAGATAGAAAAAAGTGTGTGTGAGCGAGAGGACGCCTCACAGGCGCACCACCAACGGGAACCTGGCAGGTACTCACCAGGACTGTGGGTCATGACCTCAGGGCATGCAATGGCCGTTTTCAATCAGATCGACCAACGGCCCATACATTCTCCAGAGGGACCTCTAAGACTCACAGACTTTATATTGGTCTCCATTAGTTAATGTTATGTTAATGTTAATGGGTGTCTTATATAGAGCACGGCTACTCCAAAGAGTGTCCCGGCGCTTTCTGACCCGTAGCTGAAAAGAGAGATAAGGAAACAGGGGACATACCAGTTATTGATTGTAAAGCCACGTTTTCAAGGCCTTTCTAAAGGCCAGCAGATTGAGAATGCGGCGCAGATCGACGGGAAGGGAGTTCCACAGTTTAGGGGCGAGATGTTTAAACGAGCGTCCACCTATCCTGACTTTCCTAATGGGTGGAACAGTTGCCAGGCCAAGAAATTCAGATCTAAGAGATCGAGTGGGCTTATAGAGTGAAATCCGTTTCTGAATATAATAGGCACCTACCGAATGGAGTGCCTTATGGGCCAATGTAAGAGCCTTAAATGTAATCCGCTTCCTGACAGGAAGCCAGTGAAGGGAAAAAAGCAACTCCGATGCCCTAGCATGGCGGGGTAAGCCAAAAATGGCCCTTGCCGCAGAATTCTGGACTACCTGAAGTTTGTGCAGGAGGTAGTCTGGCAAACCAAGGTAGAGGACATTGGAGTAGTCGAGCCTGGAACAAATTAAAGCCTGTACCGTCAGCTTCCTGTGGACCAGAGGGAGCAGAGGAAGGAATTTGCGCAGCATTTTTAACAGACCAAAACAAGTACTGGTGAGACCTGTAATTTGGGATTTCAGTGATAGGGTATTGTCAATTTTAATCCCAAGGTTTTTAGCAACAGTGGAGGAAGAAGAAGGGGGTGACATACTCACTGGCCACCATTCCTGCCAAGGCGGGTCTACCTGACAACCAAAGAAGAGCACCTCCGATTTGTCGGGGTTGCACTTGAGGCTGCTTCGCTGAAACCAGTCGAAGACAGTCCCAAGGCAACCGCGGATGCTCTCCCCGTCGAACTCCGTGCCTTTTTTACAGGTGAAGAGAAGCTGGGTGTCGTCAGCCTATGATATCTGGGCACCCAGAGACTCCGCCAGTACTGCCAATGGAGTCATAAAGATGTTAAAGAGGGTCGGGCTAAGCACCGACCCTTGTGGGACTCCAACATCCATCGGCGGCACCTCAGCAGAGTACGGGGGGGCCCAGACCACTTGTCGACGACCCGCTAGGTAAGATCTCAGCCAGCTCAACACCGTCCCTCTGAGACCGATCTCGTAAAGTCTCCTCAAGAGGGCCTCATGAGGGACGGTGTCGAAGGCCGCCAACAGATCCAACATCACCAGCATAGCTCTTCCGCCTGAGTCGAGAGCTTCCTTGATGGCTTCATTTACTTCCAATAGAGCGGTCTCAGTGCTCAAATTGGAGCGGAAGCCTGACTGGGTAGGGTGGAGTAACCCATGGTCTTCAAGGAAGGAGGAGAGCACAGAGTGGACGTGCTTCTCGACGATCTTAGCTAAACTGGGCAGGAGAGATATGGGTCTGTAGTTGGCATGTTTCTCCGGATCAAGGCCAGGTTTTTTCAAGAGTGGAACAACCATTGCCCTCTTCCAGGCCGGCGGGACAGTGCCACTTGTCAAAGACAGATTAAGAACAGGATTAATTAATGAGTTCAGAATCTTGGCGTTGCTGGCAAGAAAGGTCGCCGGACAGGGGTCCAATGGAGAGCCTGATTTGATCCTAAGTAGGAGATCCAGAGAAATAGATTCCGATAGAACTGGAAATTCCGATAAAACGGGGCAGGAATCAGATGAAAAGGACGATGGATTACAATCGGTGAGAGATGAGCTGGGAACAGAAGGAGGGAAAGATTCTTGAATCAGTTTGATTTTAGTAGAGAAGAAAATAGCCAGCTCCTTTACCCAAGGTTCCGAAAACTTGTGCTGAGCTGTGCTGGATTTAGGAGAGACAAACTCCTTAACGATGGTAAAGATTTCTTTACAGGAGCTTGATGCTGACTCAATTCTGTTGGCAAAATAGTTCTTTTTTGCCTCCAGAATATCGGCGTGATAGGACTTGATGGAAGATTTGTAGGCGGACTTGGCTTCCGCATCGTATTGCTTCCGCCAGAGTCTTTCGGCTAACTTGCAGTTACGCCGAGTCAAAGCAAGTGACTCTGAGAACCAAGGAGCCGAACTACGCTTGGTAGATGAACGAGGCGTAGAAAGTGGAGCAAGATCATCAAGCCTCTCGGTCAGCCATTTCTGAAACGTATCAAGATCCCTCTCCAAATGACCAGATAGAATGCAGGGATGTTCCTGATACGCTTGAGCAAGGCTTTCGGGAGAGATTTTATGGTAAGGTCTACTGGGGTGCCTAGGATGGTTAGAGTTTATGCAGGATGATTTACTTCTGCCCTGAATTGAAAAACTGATCAAGGAGTGGTCAGACCAGAGAACAGGGATAGAACAGGCCGTAATAAGGGGAATGGTGGAAAACACTTGATCCAGAGTGTGACCCTTGTCATGAGTCGCACTCGAGATGTAAGGAGTTAGACCTAGAGGGGCGGTGATGTCATTGATTTTGATAGCTTCACTGTCTAACTCGACATCCATGTGGATGTTAAAATCCCCTAGCACTATACAATGTTTAACCTTCAGGCAGAGAGTGGTGACAGCTGATTGAAACTCATCAAAGAAAGAACCCCGCAGGCCAGGAGGTCTGTAAATCAGGAGCCCAGAAAACGATTGGTGAGGGGACAGAGTGATGGAAAAGGCGAGGGATTCGCAACCAGAAATAGGCAAGGATGGTATGATCGCACAAGCGAAAGATCTTTGAACTGCAAGTGCGACTCCACCACCCCTACCCAGTACCCTATCCTGTCTGTGAAGTATATAGTCGGAAGGAATGGCTGCCGCGATATCTGGGTTAGAAGACTCATTGAGCCAAGTTTCCATGAGCATAAGACATAGTGGTTTTTCTGATGTCAACAGCTCAAAAATGTCTAAGGCATGCCTGTGCAGAGAGCTGGTGTTGAGTAATAGGCACTTAAAATTGTTAATAGGGAGTATATGGGGCCCCTCAGAAGCCCGATATATGTTAGGGTACCACCCACAACCTGGACAGCAGCATTTACCGTTATATCGGCCAGGGAAGACATGGCGACAGGTGGCAGTATTAGTCTTGAAAGATAGTAGGTCCACTGCGGTGTAAGTGAGCCTGTGGCCAGCGCCTCCCGCCGCGCCGTCCGCTGCCGTGACGCGGACGGGCGTAGACGGGCAGGACTCTGGCATGACTCCGGCGTGAGTCCGGCGCGTCCGCCCGTCGCGTCCGCTAAGCGGAGAGTGGATGTCCCTTTTTATGATGAACTAGAGCGCGTCACAGCGCGTCTCACCCCCAAGATGGCCGCCGCGTTTCCCTTTGCCTACTCGGGACCAACTCTCAGCGTCAATACTCAGCTGAGAGCGTCCCGAGTAGCGGAGGAGGTAAGAGAAGCTTCCAACAACAATTGCTAATGCTCCCAATGCAAGTTAAAAACCACTGCCTATTAATCAAGCAGGGTACAAGTAATTGCGCTAAAAACAAGGCAAGTAAGGGATAGAGTGAAGAACCTCCCGGCTGCGCCTCAGGAGGGGAAAGAGTGCTTAGGCTTACAACAGACGCCGAGCCAGGACAGCCCTTTTATGATCAACTAGAGCGCGGCACAGCGCGTCTCACCCCCAAGATGGCCGCCGCGTTTCCCTTTGCCTACTCGGGACCAACTCTCAGCGTCAATACTCAGCTGAGAGCGTCCCGAGTAGCGGAGGAGGTAAGAGAAGCTTCCAACAACAATTGCTAATGCTCCCAATGCAAGTTAAAAACCACTGCCTATTAATCAAGCAGGGTACAAGTAATTGCGCTAAAAACAAGGCAAGTAAGGAATAGAGTGAAGAACCTCCCGGCTGCGCCTCAGGAGGGGAAAGAGTGCTCAGGCTTACAACAGACGCCGAGACAGGACAGCCCTTTTATGATCAACTAGAGCGCGTCACAGCGCGTCTCACCCCCAAGATGGCCGCCGCGTTTCCCTTTGCCTACTCGGGACCAACTCTCAGCGTCAATACTCAGCTGAGAGCGTCCCGAGTAGCGGAGGAGGTAAGAGAAGCTTCCAACAACAATTGCTAATGCTCCCAATGCAAGTTAAAAACCACTGCCTATTAATCAAGCAGGGTACAAGTAATTGCGCTAAAAACAAGGCAAGTAAGGGATAGAGTGAAGAACCTCCCGGCTGCGCCTCAGGAGGGGAAAGAGTGCTCAGGCTTACAACAGACGCCGAGCCAGGACAGCCCTTTTATGATCAACTAGAGCGCGTCACAGCGCGTCTCACCCCCAAGATGGCCGCTGCGTTTCCCTTTGCCTACTCGGGACCAACTCTCAGCGTCAATACTCAGCTGAGAGCGTCCCGAGTAGCGGAGGAGGTAAGAGAAGCTTCCAACAACAATTGCGAATGCTCCCAATGCAAGTTAAAAAACACTGCCTTTTAATCAAGCAGGGTACAAGTAATTGCGCTAAAAACAAGGCAAGTAAGGGATAGAGTGAAGAACCTCCCGGCTGCGCCTCAGGAGGGGAAAGAGTGCTCAGGCTTACAACAGACGCCGAGCCAGGACAGCCCTTTTATGATCAACTAGAGCGCGTCACAGCGCGTCTCACCCCCAAGATGGCCGCTGCGTTTCCCTTTGCCTACTCGGGACCAACTCTCAGCGTCAATACTCAGCTGAGAGCGTCCCGAGTAGCGGAGGAGGTAAGAGAAGCTTCCAACAACAATTGCGAATGCTCCCAATGCAAGTTAAAAAACACTGCCTTTTAATCAAGCAGGGTACAAGTAATTGCGCTAAAAACAAGGCAAGTAAGGGATAGAGTGAAGAACCTCCCGGCTGCGCCTCAGGAGGAGTATTAGTCTATGGCACATCATTGTTGACTTTAAAGTTGACCCTAGGACGGAGAGTGGCCACCTACCGTTACAATTAATACTAGACCCCCAACCCTTTAAAACCATCATTGCTGGGGAAGTAGAAGACACTGGGAATCCCTGCGACTTTCAGACAAATAATAACAGGCGTGACTTAAAATGGCCGTACATCTTGGCTAAAGATGCAGCGATGACAAACATTTACAATACCTTTGTTGACATCGCTGCTTTTCTCTATAATCTCCCGTTAGGTGACTGTGGTGTATTAGATACGCACCACAGATTGGTGGATGCATTGACACCTCTCCTGAGCAAAATTTATGAAAAGGAAAGGGGCACAAAGAGTATCCATCAGAACCTGGAAACCCCTGGTATAACAAGGACTGTCGCACAGCAAAGACTTCCCTAATTCAGGCAGTAAAGAGTAATAATACACAGGAAATAAGAGATAGAAGTGCTCAATACAAAAAAACCTTGCACTAACAAAAAAAGACTGGGATGAGGAAGCCTGGGCTGACTTACTGGCAGCGCAGAAAAGAAGGACCAAGGTACCTTCTGGAGTCTAATATCTAAAGGGAATAAGACTGGTAGAACTTCCACGGACCTCTTTGTAGATGGAAAAACATGGCATGATCATATATCCCAGTTGTATTCACCAAACGTAGGGGGATCATGTGTAGCTGATTCAGAAATAGAAATAGTACCATAGGCTCCCTATTTACATTTTTGTCTAACAGAGACTGTTGAAGCAATACAGGCCGTCAAAACAGGAAAAGCCCCAGGTCCTGACAAGATCCCTGGTGACCTATTAAAACACGATCTGGAAGTATGGGGTCCCTACATAAACTTCCTATGTAATTCCATTGCAGCAGGCACACTGGTTCCTGATACATGGAAGGGGGCAGAAATAGTGAACAAAAAATTTAAAAAGGGACTAGGCATGATCCAGCAAATTATTGCCCGATTAGTTTAATCGATCTTTTACAAAAAGTATTCGCCATACATATTTTAAATAGACTTCTAGAATGGATGGAAGAGACACAGGGACTGTCAAAATATCAAGCGGGGTTCAGAATAAAAATTAGCACCACGGATCAAGTGTTTAGGTTTACATGTATCTGTTAGAAATATATCAACTTGAAGAAGGGCAGCCTCTAAGTTGCGTTAATGGATCTGAGGGCTGCCTTTGATCTAGTTCCTCGCACCCTTTTATGGGAATCTCTAAAAAATCTAGGGGTTCTGAGCAAACTACTTGTACAACTAATCAGACTACACACAGGGAATTATGCTAAAGTAAGATGGGGACAGAGGGGGGAATTATCTAAGGCCATACCAGTTAGACGGGGTGTACGACAAGGGTGCGTGCTGGCGCCTACGCTCTTCTCACTGTATGTAAACGATATTCCCAACTATTTGTGGAATTGTTATCATGATTCCCATAAACTCGGGCGAGGCTATCACATTATTACTTTTTGCTGACGATACTATCCTCATCTCTCAGACCCCCCAGGGTCTCCAGAACTTAATGAATTCCTTTTATAGTTATTGTGTGGATAAGGGACTGGAAATTAACTCAAAGACCAAATACATGTCCATGAACCCCCAAAATCGTTTAGGAAGAACTTAGCCGTAAACAAACAAAAATTGGAATACGTGGGGTGCTTTAATTACCTGGGTATCATGTTGGACAGAAAATTATCCTGGAAGGGGCATTTAGAGAAAAGTAGAATAACCTTTTGGCAAAATATACCGCTTTAACGGGGACGGAATACCTCAGGCACCCTACACCCCGTGTGGGTATTTACCTTGTGACCCCCCCTCCTTTCATTACAGCCTTCGCAACCGCAGGTCTGGACTATGCCTGCCGAGCAGTACAGCCGGTAGAGCTGAAGATGACTACTGTGGGCCCTTTAACTGGCTGGAGACCGGTGAAGAGGAGGAGCCCGGCTACGCCTCAAATACAGCAGGTGAAAGCACTCAGGGGTGCTTGTACACCGGAGGAGCGGAAGGCGAGTGGAGAGGAGCAGCGTGGAGCAAGAGGAGAGAAACGAGAGAGGCGAGCAAAGGACCTGGTATTTCATCTACGGAAGGAGAGGAGAGACCCGTTGGTGGCGCGGGAGCCTGGAGGCCAACGGCAACACGAGCCACCCAGCCGCACGCCAGGAGGTGTGTGGCTCTCAGAGGTACGAAAGCGTATCACGGGCTGGGTTGGGAGAAGGGGTGGGTCAGAGCCGTGACCGAATAACCTAAGTTTCCTGGATCTACCCCCCTACACTCCCACGTCCCATCACTGCGTTGTAAATAGTCACTACTGGTGTCCAATCACTCCCTTTGCCGAGTTCTTTTGTTGTAGTCCCACTCGAGACTGATTAAGACCTCTCTTGTGTCTTCCCTCACGGCGGAGTGAACTTCACCACGGAGACGGACAAAGGAGAGGCGCGAAGGAGCCCCTTCCGGAGGAGGGAACCAGGAGTATTCGCCGAGCCGAGCGAAGCTGATCTCCGAGGTGGGCTCAGAACTGGAAAACTTGTACTGACTTTCTTTATCAACAAATAAAACATACTCGAACCAAAACACGCCTCCTGCCCATTTCTACCCAACCCGCTACAACCGCCAATACTAAAAATACCTGGAGGCAGCCAATCCAAGGCAATTACACCCGCCTTGAAAGTGTTTAAAGCAAAGGCCCAATCGGCGGCACTATATGGGACAGAAATCTGGGGGCCATCCTGCAAAAAGAACTTTGAACGGGATGAAAATAAGTTCATACGGAGATTGCTTAAAATACCAAAAAGAACACCTTTAATACCGGTATTTCTGGATATTGGTATTAAACGAACTGATCACCAAGCAATCCTAAGACCCCTATTATATTGGGTAAGGATATGGACCACCCCAGAATTGATCAACTATAGAAATGGCCTGATAGAGATAATGCAAATTGATGGTCACAAGAACATAGCTTGGCTTAGACACATCCTGTCTTGGGCAAATAAGCTAAGTTTGTCGTTTTTCTGGGAAGAACCCCAAAAATTGACATCTTTATGTAAAAAGCTTTTAAAGTCCACCTTCTGGTCTTACATGTATAATGATATATTGCACAGGTCATCCACTGGTCCGCTTACCCTGAAGTTCCTTACATTCAACTGTATCCTTTGAAACTTTTATGGACGAAATGGGCCCCCCCATAGCAAAGTCACTATTCCTACAATTTAGGTATGGAGTATTGCAAATAAATGCAAACACGTTTAGATGGGGAGGAGGCACGGAAACTGAATTGTGCTCTTTGTACGCAGAAGGCGAAAGAAAATGATGTGCATTTACTTTTCTTTTGCCCTGTTTACAAAGTACCTAGGGCCCGATGGATGAGATCTTTGTGTAGGAATATGGGAGTAAGGTCTTGTGGTGAGGCTGAACGTATTTTGAAGTCTAATACCTCACAGTTGGTGGTATTTTGCATAAGCAAGTTTTTACATGTTTACTTAATTAGGAAGAAAGTTGGATCAAAATTTTAGGGGTGTATCCTGGTGCCACCAACCATCACATCTGTGTGTTTTAAACTTATACTTTTTAAAGTGTTGTTTTTATTTATGTCTTATAACGTTTGGCTTTTAAAAGTGTTTTAACATATTTATGGAACTAGCGGATAGGTCTTACGGTGTAATTTGATCATGTGTATAAAACTGTATATTCGCTTCTGTCCCTGAACAATGTAAATGGTATTGGATTAATTGCTATGTAAAAAAAAAAATGTGTTTTTAACCTTGTTGCTTTTATGGCTAAATGAGCCGAAATAAAGATTAACGAACGAACGACTATACAAATATGTCAAAGGAACAAGCAGCTCCAGCGATTTCAAATAATCCGGATGAAATACCAACAATTGACAGAACTGCCTCTGGCTATTTCATCAACTTTGATACGTTTTCTGAGGATCCCAGTGAGCCCGAAACAACGCCATCAAATAAAACTTTCAAGGAACAAGTAACAGAACTTTTTCACCAGCTTGCAAATACATATCTGGTTTTCCCATGGGTTGGATTATGTTAGGTGTACTTTTTCTCCTACTTTGGCTCATTCTTGTTTTAAGTTTGGGAAAGCTGATAGATGGAAAATATAGTAAAATGGACACAGCAAGTAGGAACATCAACTTGCTTCTGAAGCCACACAAATCAGCTCATTGAGAGCAAAGAGACCTGTCGTCAGTAAACATCACAGCCGTTCCTCTGCCAGGTGGTGTAGCATGGGACAGAACTAACTATGACATTTATGGTACGGTCGGGCTGTTGAAGATTCCACACCAATTTAAGGTTTCCTTGCGTGATTTTGTTTCACCCAGTACATTTTCTGATGATTGGGACTTTGAGACTGTTAATAACATGATGACATATTTAGAAATGTCAGCAAAACATGAATACTTAGAAGGTTCATCAGATTATGAACAAATGAACAAGTTGCTTACCTTCGGTAACGATATATCTGTAAGAAACATTAGTTAGTATTAGATTCCTTACCTTAGAATATCCCCAGGCGTCAGTCTGGATCCGGAAACTTTTGCGTAGCAGTACCCCTGCGCGTCGGTAGGCGTCGTCTGCAGGCGTCCCCTGCAGCTCTGCGTCCGTCGTTGGCGGCGTGCGCCGTGATGACGTCGCTGGAGTATATAGACGCCGCCTCCGCGCGCTGACGTCAGTTTTTTGCACACAGCTTTTCCGCGCCAGAACACGCAGAGCCATGTGAGAACCAACACTGGTGCCATTTGAAACTAGGGCCCTGAAAGGGACGTCCTTAACCCTAGGTATCAGTTCGCAGAACGGGGAGGATGGGTGGGTCGGTAAGGAATCTAATACTAACTAATGTTTCTTACAGATATATCGTTACCGAAGGTAAGTAACTTGTTCATCTGAAAGAAACACGTTAGTATTAGATTCCTTACCTTAGAATAGATACCCCAGCAATACCAACCCCGGTGGTGGGTCTGCGAACCAATACATTCCTACACCAGAAAGTCCTGGAGGACAGAACGGCCAAAGAAGCCATCCCTCCGGACTTGACTGTCCAGGCAGTAGTGCCTCGCAAAGGTGTGCAGCAAGGCCCACGTAGCCGCCTGGCAAATGTCCTGCAAGGGGACTCCCCGGCCCAGGGCAGTAGTAGCCGCCGTGGCCCGAGTGGAATGGGCCCTCAGCCCAACCAGAGGCTCCTTCCGAGCCAAAGAGTAGCACGCTTTGATGCACAGAACGACCCACCGAGAGATGGTCCGTTTATGTACCGCCCTTCCCTTCTTCGCACCCACGTAGCCAACAAACAGTTGATCATCCACCCGGAACTGGCGTGTGCGATCCATATAAAATGAAAGCGCACGTTTTGGGTCCAGACGATGGAGCCGTTCCTCATCCTTTGAAGGATGCGGAGGCGGGAAGAAGGAAGGGAGGGTGATGGACTGCCCGATGTGAAAAGCAGAGACAACTTTGGGCAGGAAAGAAGGCCTAGTTCTCAGAACCACCTTATCTGGATGAATGGACATGAAAGGAGGTTTGACAGAAAGAGCCTGGAGCTCACTCACTCTCCTGGCAGAGGTGATGGCAACCAGGAAGGCCGTCTTCAAAGTCAGGAGACGGAGAGGACAAGAATGAAGCGGCTCAAAGGGAGCACACATCAAGAATGTTAGAACCAGGTTTAAGTCCCACTGAGGCATCACAAACGGAACAGGAGGATACATGTGTGTGATGCCCTTCAAGAATCTTGTTACAATGGGGGACTTGAACAAAGAAGGTTGATCAGGTAGCCTTAGAAAGGCTGAAAGGGCAGAAAGGTAGCCCTTGATAGTGCCCAGAGCAGAGCCCTGCTGGGCAAGAGAAAGAAGGAAGAGAAGAACCTCAGAAAGAGGGGCAGAGAGAGGATCCACAGCCTTTGCTGTGCACCATGCCACAAACTTATTCCACCGACAGGCGTATACCGATTTCGTGGAGGAACGCCTGGCTGCCAGAATCACATCACAAACTTCAGGAGGCAAGTCAAATGGCCTCAACTGCCGCCGCTCAATCTCCACGCATGGAGGTGGAGGCTGGACAGGTTCGGGTGGAGGACCGTCCCCTGCTGCTGCGACAGAAGGTCCTCCTGAAGGGGCAGGCGGATCGGGGGACCGACTGACATGCTGAGTAGTACCTTCGAGCCCAGTCCGGAGCCACAAGGATGACTTGGGCCCGGTCGCGCCTGATCTTCTTCAGCACTCTGGGCAGAAGTGGTATAGGCGGAAAGGCGTATAACAGACCGCAACTCCACTCGCGCCGAAAGGCGTCGCCGTGCGAGTGCCGTCTTGGAAACTCCAACGCGCAGAACTGATGACATTGCGCGTTCTCTTCGGTGGCGAATAGATCTAACCAAGGCTCTCCCCATTGCCGAAAGAGGCCTTGCGCCACGTCCGAGTTCAGACGCCATTCGTGATCCATCGAGCACCGACGGCTGAGTTCGTCCGCCCTGGCGTTCAGAGAACCTGCCAGGTGTTGAACCGTCAGAGTCACGCCCTGACGTTCCAGCCATTGCCAGAGGCGCAGAGCCTCCTGGCAGAGGGTCCACGACAGCACCCCGCCCTGTTTGTTGCAGTACCACATGGCGGTGGTGTTGTCCGTGAACACCTGCACTACACTCCCGTTGACAAAGGGGAGGAACGCTTTCAGTGCCAAACGAATCGCCCGCAGCTCCAGCAGGTTGATATGGAGCCGGGACTTCGCTGGAGACCAGATGCCTCTGATCTCTGCCTCTCCCAAGTGGCCTCCCCAGCCTTGGAGGGACGCGTCCGTCACAACAACGTGCTCCGGTTGGGGAAGGGAGAGGGATCTGCCTCTGACCCAATCGCGGTCCGTAAGCCACCACTGCAGTTGTCTCGCAGTGCCCTCCGAGATCAAGACGTGGTCGGACAGGTTGCCCTGATGCTGGGCCCACTGAAACTTCAGGTCCCACTGCAGGGCCCGCATCCGCCACCGGGCGTGATGCACCAGAAGGATGAAGGAAGCCATCAGCCCCAGCAGCCGCAGCGTCAACCTGACCGAAACCCGGGATAACGGCTGGAAGATGGGAATCAAAGCCTGTATATCCTGGATTCGCCGTTCCGGAGGATAGACCCGAAACTGCGCCGAGTCGAGAACCGCTCCGATGAAAAGGAGCTTTTGAGAGGGGCACAGGTGTGATTTCGGCACATTGATGGAGAACCCCAGCTGGTGCAGGAGATCTGCCGTCATCTGAAGGTGGCTGACGACTGTCTGGGGCGAGCCCGCCTTCAACAACCAGTCGTCTAGATAGGGGAAGACTGAGACCCCCAATCTGCGCAGATGAGCTGCGACCACCGCCATCACTTTGGTGAACACCCGTGGGGCGCTTGTAAGGCCGAAGGGGAGCACGATAAACTGAAAATGCTCGAGGCCTACTGTGAACCGCAGGTAACGCCGGTGGGCCGGCAGGACGGGGATGTGAAAGTACACATCCTGCAAGTCCAACGCTACCATCCAGTCTTGTGGGTCTAGAGCAGCCAAGACCTGAGCCAAAGTCAACATCTTGAACTTCTCCTTCCGGAGGAAGCCGTTGGCGTTCCTTAGATCCAAGATAGGACGTAGGCCCCCTTTGTCCTTCTTGGGTACCAGAAAGTAGTGGGAATAGCAACCACGTCCTACTTCTGGCCCAGGAACGCACTCGATGGCCCCCTTGGCCAAGAGGGCCGTAACTTCCCCTTTCAGCAGTGCCAAGTGGTCCCCCGACACACGGTGGTTCTGAGGTGGCATGGCTTGACGGGTTGTCTCGAAAGGGAGGGAGTAGCCCCTTCGGATGAGCTGCAGCACCCACCTGTCCGACGTTATTGTGCGCCAGTGGGAGAGGTGATGGTGAACCCTGCCTCCCACCGGTGTCACATGGGCCTGAAAGCTCGGACTAGGAGGATTTAGAGGCAGATGCTGCGGGGGGAGGTGTGGCCTGACCTCGCCGCTGTCCCCGACCGCCACCACGGCGGTTTCCACGGCCGCCACCGCGTTGATAATTCTGTTGCGGCGCGTGGCTGGCAGCACGTGTGGGACCGCCCCTTCCTTGGCCACGAAAGGAGCGAAACAAACCCGTTTGCTGGTGCTGGGTCGAGAGACCTAAGGACTTGGCCGTGACCCTGGAGTCCTTGAAGCGCTCCAGCGCGTGGTCCGCTTTGTCGCCAAACAGGCGACTGCCATCAAACGGCATGTCCATCAAAGCATTCTGGACATCAGCCAAGAAGTTGGCGGATCTCAGCAAGGCGTGGCGACAAATCGCCACCGTCGTGGACATCGCTCTGCCCAGTGAGTCGGTCGTATCAAGACCACACCTGATGCAATATCTTGCTGCATCTCGGCCTTCAATCATAGCCTTGCCGAGCTTAGCCCGTACCTCCGCGGGGCATTCAGGCAGCAGGTCCGCGACCGTGTCCCACAGAGAGTGGGTGTAACGGCCCAAGAGGCACGCGGTGTTGCAAGACCACAGTCCCAGACTCAGGGACGAAAAGACCTTCTTGCCATACTGGTCATACCTCTTCGATTCCCTGTCGGGCGGGGCCAACGGGAATGCGGTCTGGGAGGTGGAGGCCTGGATCACCAGACTCTCAGGGGTGGGGTGGGTGGACAGAAACTTGGGGTCGTCCGCACACGGACGGTGGCGTCTGGCCACGTTCCTATCAACAGGCGAACCTGAAGCGGGCCTGGACCACGTGCCCAAAAGAACGTCCGTTAAGGCCTTGTTAAACGGCAGCAGCGGCTCCTGTGGGCATGACTGCGGTTTGAGGACCTCGGTGAGGATGTTAGTCCTCACGGCCGCGACGGGGAGCTCAAGGTGTAAGGCCTTGGCAGCCCTCATCAACACCACTGAATAGGCAGCCCCCTCCTCCGTAGCCACGGTAGGAGGCGAGACAAAACCAGGGTTGGGGGAGTCATCCAGACCACTGGCGTCACCCAAGTCACCTGTCCAGTCCATGTCATACTGACACTCGCGTGTCAGAGGGTCCTCGGACCCCTCCCACCCCTCTCCGTATTCTACATCCTCACCATACTCGGAGTCAACGATGTAGACCGGCTCCTCGGGGTTCACAGGCCCCATCGGCGTCGAGCCCGGCGTCGATCGACGCCGGTCCGACTCCGCGTCCGGATTCGGAGAGGGAATGGGGACGGCGCCGCGCGGGGGCGGCGCCAGTGGTTGCCCCGATGGAATCGGCGCCAGAGAGGCCGGTTGACCAGCCGGCGTCGACCCCGAGGGCCCCTGCGGCGCCGGGATCGGAGCCGTCGGCGGCGCCGGAGCACCCGACGGCGTCGAGGCAGGGTCACCCGAGCCGCTAGGGCCCCCAGACGGGTTCACAGGGCCCGAAGGCGCCGCGGAACCCGCCGGAGGAGAAAGAGCCCTCATGGCCACAAGGAACGCCTCAATCTCCTCGGGGGACGCGCCTTGCCCAGGGACCGCAGGGTATGGAGCAGGCCGCATCGGCGACTCACGCGGAGCCGTGGTGGTGGGGTCACCCGAACCCCCGGCCGTCTCGTGCGAGCGTCGGGGGGAGTCGGGGGTACGATGACGACGCCCCGACTTTTTGTGCTTCCTACCTGAGGAACCAGAAGAATGGTGACGACTCCTGGAGCGCCCGTGACGGCTCCGCGACCGCTGCCTCGATCGCTCCCTCGAACGCTCCCTCGCCCTCCGGCCGGACCGGGACCGCTCTCGACGCGGGCCGACACCCGGAGCTCGAGCAGTTTGCGGGACCGCTCCCGCCTAGCTTTATTAGTCAAGGCCCGGCAGTCGACGCAGGCGTCCACGTCGTGGTCGGGGCCCAGGCACCGGAGGCAGAGTCGGTGATGATCCGTGACCGACATCGTCCGGTCACAGTCGTCACAGTTCTTAAAACCGGGCATCCTACCGGCACCGTAGAAGAATCAAAGATCAAAAAAGATCAAAAAACTTGGTCAAAGACCGGAGTACTGCTCTTCGGATCTGCGCTAACTGGCGCGGAAAAAAGAAGAACTGACGTCAGCGCGCGGAGGCGGCGTCTATATACTCCAGCGACGTCATCACGGCGCACGACGCCAACGACGGACGCGGAGCCTCAGGGGACGCCTGCAGACGACGCCTACCGACGCGCAGGGGTACTGCTAAGCAAAAGTTTCCGGATCCAGACTGACGCCTGGGGATATTCTAAGGTAAGGAATCTAATACTAACGTGTTTCTTTCAGATTTATTGTTTTAATCATTAGGGTCACCATTATTTGCACAAATCTGCAAACCCTAGAAATGTTTTAACTTACAATCAATGGGAACATTGTCCGACGCCACAAAAGGGTAACTCTAGAACACTTTATGAAAAATGTCCATACTTCTCAGGCCTTAATGTCACAAAACCAGAAACATTTTACTTTAAAAATGTTAATAAAAAAGGAATGAAAAGTATGTTGACTAATACTAAGCAAATTTATTCTGCTGCCTTTTATGCTCGATTGTCCACATTAGGTTTTGACTTTTGGAAAGACAACATTGAGACAAATACTGTCCGGGGCACAACAGACTGGCAGGTGCAAGGTTTAGAAGCCTTATTTAGAGCCTGCATCATCCCAGAACAAATAATGTTTTTAAATGAAACTGTTCAACAGACGTCTTGTCTTGGCCTTGCTAAGATAAAAGACTTGAATAAACCGTCCATACCTAAACCCGCACCTGATAGTAATGGAACTACAGATGAGGAGGTAGACGTGAAATATATTTTACAACAAAACAGAACTAATACTGATTGGAAAAAATGGTTAATCTGGCCCACAGACACGAATAACTGTCAAGATAGATTCCTGAACAAGACACAAGGGTTTACAGTAACTAGGCCAGATCCAAGATATATCCAGAGACAACATCCAGGGATAAGAACAACTTACAGTGTAGGAAAACTGTGCCTTGAGTGGCTACAAAAATCTGCTCTCCCAGATATAAAACACCTAACTTTACTGTGGAGAAGTGTGGCTCAATGGTTAGAGCGGCAGACCCTGATGCAGACGTCTGGCCCGGGACCAGGGTTCAATTCCCTGCCTCGGCGGGTCTTGGGCTCAAAAATTCCACGGACCTGATAATTCTCGCCTTGGTGCCTATTCCAATCATGGAGTCCCACTCTGCAACTCTGGGCAATAGCTTGCTTAATCTCCACAACGGCCCCCACAACGCTAAGGATGCCTGGCCTCCACCTTGGGGGTGCCCAGGAGTGGACACCTCACAGGGAAATCCAGGATGGGTTCCACAGCGGTATTCGCACAAGCACCTTGAGACCCTCGCGGGTGAGTAGTGCGCTATACAAGTATCAATTTACAATTTTTACTTAAAGATGGCACTGATTAGAGAGAATTCTTACTGGGACCTCGCAAACAACGTCAAACGTTTCATATACGCCGGTATTTACGCTGCTTATAATGAAGTATGGAAAGTCACGCAAATGGAAACTGCAGAACGAATACGAGAAATTGACCGTATTCATTTAGAGAAAGCTCTCTCTGTAGTTGACAATGGGTTAACAACTATGTCATCCATAATTTATTCTTTGGACGGCATTATATCCTCTGCCATAGACATAATGGAACAAGACTTGCTCATGTTACAACATGGACAGTCTCAATTGCGTTCTATAATGCTGCTAGGCTGGACGTTACAAAACCTTTGTTCAGGCTATGTGCCTTGGTGTCTAATCAACATCACTTCATTGTTTATTGGATTTACCCTTACAGATAAACAAATCTCTTTGGCACAGAGGGGGACCAGACTATACGGTGCTGAGCATAGAAAAACTGGAAAGATCACCATTAACCGTTTCTGCGAAACCAGCCGTTGAATGGATAATATATGGCACCATGACGATACCAGTGATGATTTTCCAATTTCAGTATTGCTTAAAACACATACCAGCAGGCCTGTATGAAAGGTTGGGTAAAGAATACATAAAGTCGACCTGGGATTTACCATATACACACAAATGTTGGAGTGGGGAAAAGGAGGTACACTTCTATGTCAGAGTATTAATTTACATGGAGCCTGCAATGGTTTTTCAACCAATTTATCATGCCACCTGCAGGGTTCCCCGGCAGCAGTGTTAGATCCAATTTTTAGGCAGCTATCCAATGAGAGCTACATAATGTTGAATTATGACAGCTGTTGTGGAATGATGCCAAGAATAGCCTATCTCGTTAGTGTGTCAGCCAGGGTCACTTGCTGTATGCAAGTATTGTTTCCTAAAACTAAGATAGACGGTGAGTCGTCGCTATGGCCTTCACTGAACATCTCTTCTATATGAATTGATACTTTAAGCAGAATGAAAGCCATTCTTTTACAAAAAAAAAACTGTGCCACTGAACTCATCCAAAGAGACGTATAATCTGCAAGTCGTAAGGTCCTCTGCAGAGATACATGCCTTATTATCAACAAACTGCCCCATACATTTCGCAGAAATGTTAGGTCGTATCTTAAAATTATCTGATACCAGTGGTATTGTACATGTATTTAAGACTATTTTTTCGGGACTGTTAGCACCCTTTGAAGCAGTCCTAGGCATTTTTCCAAACTTCGTGCACTCTGTGTTCGGCGGCCTGCCTCTCATTTTGGGACTCGTAGCAAGGATACTATTTTTGTTCCTTCTGCTCAGATATGACAAGTCCAGTCACCATCGATACCCAGATTACCATGAAGAACACTCTTCTGGCAATACAGTATTGTGAGCGCATAACACAGATTCTTGGCTTGGCTCGTTTGAGAGATCTGAATACCATGTGGTTCCTATAGTTCAGACCAATCTGGCAAGATTGCATCTTACCTGTTCTACGATGCCTACTTTGTGGAGAGGAATGCGTGTTGGATATCTGTCTAACACTTCCATACGCACTGCCAACGGATGTTGACGCTTTGCTTGGTTCAATAACAGCTCATGCATTGTGTTGTCCCCACCGGCTACCAATCCTGATGACGGCATTCATGGAGGTCTCACCGGCAATTCCAGCTGAGGGTGAGATACGTGGACCAACAGGCACATAGGTACCATCTACTGCGAACATTGCTAACGCGACTGACGCTGACGGCGATGCTTCTCATCTGTGTACGATTGATCTACTTAAAGAATTGGTTCAATTTTCACCTACTGTGGTAGAAGATTTATTTGTCCGCTTAGAAGACTTAATGTTTTCTCCGTCAACCGAAAATAATTTTTGAAATTAGCACATGGCATTCTATCAACTTTGAATTCGACCTTCAATTTTCAAAACAAAAAACTTCTAGCTTTGGAACTCTATTTTTCTACGATTTGACTGGACTTTTTCCCCAAAAATGAACTTTGGGAAAGAAGTAATCTGCTTAAAGTAGAACTATTCTTAGAGAACAAGAATTATTTGAATACTTCCTAGAAACAATATTGGCCTTATCCACAAACCAAAACAGTTAATATATTCTGCTATGGGATGGTCTCGATTTTTTTTCTGTATTTAGAGCCAATTCATGAATGTAATTTTTATGATTCATTCAGTTAGCATTGCCAATATCATACTTCATGCTTAAATCAAAATCATTGCTTTTAAATGCGTACAGTACAAATGCTCATTTTATGTGTACAACCATTTTTAAAAGCATTTTATGCATTTTTTGGGTGGGATTGTAATTACATGCTTTAGATATGTTTTAGTGCTTACATTTTAGTAATGTCGAACATAATAAAGTGGAGTGGGTGTTGTTAAGCATTTTAGGACCCTAGTGTAATTTTCCCGATTCATGCCCTTATATAGGTATAAAGCACCATGTACTTATATAGGCATAGAAATCATAACCATATTTAAACATAGCTCATGCAGTCCAAATACAGCATGGCTACTTCTACTAGTTCCAAAAATCCACAACGATTTTTAGGAAACTCTGCTTCAGCAGTTAGGGACTTCCCCTTGCTTGAATATTGATTTGTCCAAGAACTCATGAAGTTTTCAAAGAACTGAGACTCTTTGATGTCGTTATTATGTCCACCTTTACGTCAAACTCGGCACCTTCAAGCAGTTCGACTATCTACTTGCCCGATGCATCTCGCTACAGCAAGTGCCGAAGGAAGCCGACCTTCCAGCAGACGCACTGAGAGAGACGCTGTCTTTTCTCCTGCAGAGAAATCCTGCTCCAATGTTTCCAAGCTCCCCTTGCGGCGTGCTGGGAAATCGAGTCCTGACACAGAGAGATACCAGACCTCCTTCATTCTAAACCAAGGTACAGAGCTGATTAGACCCTAACAGAAATCTTGGATAGATTCTTGGCAAAAGAATACTAAACTTATGCTACACCACACTTACTTCTTCCCTCGTACTAGACTTAGGTTAGGTATATCGGGGTAGGCATATTTTAGAAGCACCAGTGGAGTACTTTTAGTCTTTATTTATTTATGTATGTATGCATTTTATGGCTTAGAAACCATACCATGCTTTTACAGTATTATTTTATAATACTCTTCTTGCTGTACGCATTATACTTCACAGCCAGTATTACGATTGTAGCAGTTCATTTCTTCTGCATGACAAAGAAGACTGTTCAATAAATACTTTTTAATGAAAACGCCCGTCTCTCTATTTTCTCTGCACCTCTGATGAAACGAAGCATGCACGAATGACTGAGTAAAATATCTATCTATTGTTTCCACGACTCTGAAGATCAGTTTCATCTTGGGGAAACAAAGTTGTCATGTTTTTGTGGTTGTCAGAAACTAATCCCTTCTGGTTTGTTCGAGAAAGTTTTTAGTGACCTCTGAGCTAACTGGCACTCACAATTAAGTTTAATTGGTGCCAGAAAGACTATTGTCCACGCCTTGGTGACCCCCCATCTTGATTATGGGAACGCTCTGCTTTTAGGTTTGAGTAAAAAAAAGGCCTACACCAACTTCAGTGCGTTCAGAACGCTGCTGCTCGCCTTGTGCTCAAACTTCCTCGCAGAGCATCTGGGAAGACAGCTCTAGCTAAGCTTCACTGGCTCCCTGTCAAGGAACGGGTTAAATTTAAAGCCCTTTGTTTCGCGCATCGAATTGCCCAGGGCAAAGGCCCTGATTACCTGAAAAATCTCCTCATTATGCATCGCCCCATCCGGTACTTGAGATCATCCGGTGCAATGCGGTTTAAACCCCCTCGAATCACCAGAGCTAGGATGGGTGGCTATTCTTTCAGATACCTGGCTTCCAAACTTTGGAACGAACTCCCGCTCGATCTCCGAATGGAACCCTGTGAAACTAGGTTCCGTGGAAAACTCAAAACGCTCCTGTTCCCTCTTGTGTAACCTTCATGCCTTTCCTACCTCCTATGGCTCTATCTGTTACATCTGCCTCTCGAGAATTAGCAGCATTCAGCGCTGGGACACACTGTTTTCTGTGTAGCCAGGCGCTTTAAAAATGGTTTATTATTATTATATTTGATAGAGACCTAGTAGACATAAGTCCTACATCACATCTATAGGATATATTATTCCAATGCGCAGAGCCTATTTGGAATATAGGAACTACAATACACTATAAGAATTATGGACTTCAGAAGACAAGTCCAACAGTGTGTCCCGCTCCTCACTAAGGAACCGACCCACAATCCCACTCCCCAATCTCTCTCAGGGACCCGGTGGGAAGACATGGCTACCTCATAGGCTCTGAAGCACTGCCCAATATCATCATTTAAAAAAAACTCTTAGCACATCCTTGGGGATATACACTCTAGCTTCCACAGGCACTGACGGTGTGCTGCAACCAGAGGGAGTAATCTCTAAGCTCTTGGCCTTCGAATCCAACTCCCTCAAAACCTTTTCAAGTTCAAACTGCAATTTCTTTTCTTACAGGGCTAACCTCCTGGTTTGCACTTCTAATTACAACTGCCCCTTCAATTTGAGTTTTGCCATCTCCATTTCATGTATCCTCTTTTCTTTCCTCTCTGCCAGCTCTTCTGGGGAAAGGCCTCGGGCAGAAACACTGCTTTCCAATGGGGAGGTTGCACCCCTTCCTTCTGGACCCAGTGGTCCATCAAGCTGCTGCTCTGCATCCTCATCCTCATTCCCATTCCCATCTCCAGAGGCATTCCTTGCCTCGACCCAGGCCCTCAGCGCTTTTTGGAACTGCTCCTTTCTGGAGAGTCCGGTCAGGGAAATTTTAAACTTTTTGCAGAAGCGCTTGAGCTGCTTGTTGGTGTAGCTTTCTATTCTCTCTTCCTCCCAATCACAGTCAACAGATGCAATGGATTCTGCACTTTCCATGGTAGTTGAACCAGGCAGGATTTATCAAAAATAGAGATACCTTGCAAAAATAAGTATCAGAGGTGCTTGGTTGCATTATGGTCTGCACTCACTAAGTTGTGTTCACCAATCTCTGTACATGAGTCACAAATGCAAGTCCAGAATCCTCACCGCTGACCACCAATGTTAGAAATGGGGGTCTCTAGTTGGCACAGGTAGATACTTGTGACAAATAGGGGCCCCTCTCCTCTAGTCAGGGTAAGGGGGTAGACTCCTAAAATAACCCCCTTGGTAGCTTGGCACGAGCAGACAGGCTTATCTCAGAGGCAGTGTGTAAAGCATTTGTGAACACATACAGTAATCAAGTGACAACACTACACATGGACACCACATAAAAATTTTATAAAAATAAGTATCTTTCATATAGAGTTACCACAAGACTATAAACGACAAAAATAATCCACAATACCATTAGAAATCAAGACTTCTTGTTAAAAAGGCATAAATAAAAATTCTGTGCGAGTCGGTAACCCTGTCCGGCTACAGTGTTGCTGAAATAACACAGAGTCTAACAAATCCAGCGGACCGCGTCGGTCCGGGCACACTCAAGTGTCGACAGACTCGGTCACAGTACCTTTACTTGATGCGGCAGGCACGGACGTTCGAGCCAGTGTTCAACGTTTGTCGCGTTGCAGAAAAGAAAGTGTTGCAGGTCGCGTTGTCCCTCGATGCAGTGCTGGCAACGGCCGGTGATGGAGTCAGTGGGTCCGAAGCATACGTTGCAGGGCAAGAGACGTTGTTCGTTGCGGTGCTTGCAGCTTGTGGTGCGGCCACAGAGCCCGAGAGCTGGGGTTGATCAGTCCGGACAGTGGTACGAGTCGGGTGGTGCATCGTGAAGCGTGTGAGACGGTGCCCAACTTTGATGCGTTCACAGGACTCGAAGTCAGCAGCAGTGACCGCGTCGGTCAGACCACTTCGATTCGGTGTAGTGAGGTGTTGCACGTCGCGGTGTTCACAAGTCGCGGTGCAGGCAATGGCTCGGTGACGGCGCCAGGACGAATCGGTGAGCTCAGAGCTTGCGTTGTTCGA
The DNA here is from genome assembly GCF_964263255.1 of Lissotriton vulgaris. Taxonomy (NCBI): domain Eukaryota; kingdom Metazoa; phylum Chordata; class Amphibia; order Caudata; family Salamandridae; genus Lissotriton; species Lissotriton vulgaris. Next base: position 549,655,578 of record NC_141689.1, read on the forward strand.
TGCGGACTTTGTTCGATGCAGTGCCTACAGGACCCCAGGCCGGTCGTGAGAGTCGGTCACAGCTCCCTGCCTCTGTAGCCACTGAAACAGCGTTTCCAGCAGCAATCCACAAAGGCTGGTGAAGTCTACTGGTCCTGAGACGGGAGGCGCTAGGGGGCGCACAGCGGTATGGCTGCCTAGCTGTGCAGCTCCGCCGGGCGAATTCTAAAATCGCCGGTATAATGCGCTGAATCTGATCGCCGTGGGGAAACGAGCACACCGGACGGCGTGGGAGCAGGTCGGGCGTACCAAGAGCGTGTAGAGAGGACCCGGACCGCGTTGGATTCGCCACACGATCCGCGGGACCCGGCGAGCTCCGCGATCCAGCATGGCGGGTGGCGCTCGGCCGGCGCGGCTTGAGGACTGAGCGAGCCAGCACCTCCCGGAGCAGCAATCTAAAATGCGGGGTGAGTCGGGGACGGAGGCGCTCCTTCCGTGAGGGGGCCGCCTGCACTAAATGTCCGGCAAGAGCTGAGGCACCGCACGGACATGAGAGGGCGGCGCTAGAGGTGCGAGACGGCTGCAGCGTGCGTTACCGGACATGGGGGCCCCCGAGAGCGACTGAGCAGTGCACACAGACCACCCTGCGCACATTTCCTGAAACCGGGCAGCAGCTGTGAATCCCTCTGACGGCTATTATGGCACAATGCTAGCAGTGCCAACGGCAGTTCCCCTCTGATGTCTTTGGGGGCACTACTTAATGCTGAAACATAAAATGGCGGCGCCAGTGCACGAATGTAATCGCAACGTGCCATAAACGTACCTGGACGCTGGGAGGCTGCTCTGCGCGCTGGGGACCACGGTGCCTGCCGCCTTGCGAACCTGCGTGCCATGAAGCTGTAGGTGTCCCTGATTTCTGTCACATTTGGGTATCGGCCCCCGGGGGACCTCCTGATATCGAACGCCTGGCACTGGGCCCTCTCATGGACAGCCACCATCAACCCTACCTTATCTACAGTGCGGAGGGGTGTCTCAAGCTACAACCGAATGCCCGTTCCATACCTATGTTATAGGCGACACGCATTCCCAACACTACACGTGGTGGCAGGGGGATCATACGCCTCGCTCCTGGTTCCCATGTAACAATCAGTGACACCTGGGGGCAATGCTGTGACATCGTTGTTAAACAGGCACGTATTTCATCTACACACTTGGCACTATTCACAAGAGATCGGGGCCGAGCTCCCTCCTCCCGGTCCTAGGCGCTGCACGCAAACTTCTGGTGACGCAGGAACCGGGGAAATACCAGTCCGACACCCCCCCTATAGCACAAAATGGGCAAGCCGGACAAACAACAACCCAAACTAACGTTTGAGGCGCGGAAGACGCCGAAGACCCAGACCGGTGCTGCGGAGGAAGACCCGGAGGCTGACTCACGCGATGGCAATGTCATGGAAAGCATACTAAAATCCATACAGGCCAACCTACAGGACATAAACAGTAAACTTGATCACTTAACGGGACGAGTGGACAGCATGGCGGCCAAACTCGACAAACAGGGCGAACGCTTGGATACGGCGGAGAACAGGATTTCAGCGGTGGAGGACGAATCACGCACCACGGTGGCCAAATGTACAGGAATGGAGAAAGTTCTTGATGTTATCAAAGCCAAGGCTGAGGAGTTGGAAGCCAGGTCGAGACGTAACAATATACGCATATCGGGTCTGCCAGAATCAACCAACACTGGCCGTATGGAGACCTATGTGGAGCAACTGTGCAAGGACCTGTTTGGCCCCGAACACCTCTCACCACTCTTCATCATTGAGAGAGCACATCGCTCCTTGGCGCCAAAGCCAAAGCCTGGGGCCGCGCCTAGACCGATTGTGGCAAGAGTCCTGAATTACCGCGACAGGGACACCGTGCTCAGGCTGGCGAGGGAAAAAGGCGAAATCCATCATCAGGGGAATAAGCTTGCATTCTTCCCCGACTTCACGGTCATGGTACAACAGGCACGCAAAGAGTTCAACGAGGTTAAATCCAAACTTCGAGAGTTGCAGATCCCATATGCCATGTTGTACCCCGCTCGCCTGCGAGTCACTTGGGAGGATAAGCCAATTTTCTTCTCGACGCCCAAAGCTGCTATGGCCTTCGTCAAGACCACGGTTGCAAAAGGTAAACGGTCCAATCGTAGAGACAGAAACTACGAGTCAGATTGAAAGGTAAGACTAGCTGATACACGCTGCATTGACTGTGCCCACCTGATAAACCTGGGGTTGTGGAGAGGGAGAACCGGACTCCATGCGAACAACGACTCCCAGCATGTGACTCCTATGTATGCAGACCATAATTGTATGGTGAGACAATGTCTGCTGGAGACGCCGTGCAGTGTAAGGGCGTGACTTAGACACTCCTAAGACATTTTAGTGCGGTACGCTCAGCAGTGGACCATGACGAACTGCTAAACTGTGCTCTATATTGATATGCCGTACTATATAATATCAGGGAGCGGGAGGGGTGGTGTGTGTACAACATGATTTCTGCTGTATAACTGTTCCAAGTGCCTATTGCTCAGGAAATGTACAATGGGACTGGTGTTGTCTTAAGGCCCTGGCGATCTATTCACAAAGCACGGATTCGCCCACATCCTTTCAATAGGATGGAGCAATGCGTCCTCGGCGGACCTCCACTAGGGCAGTCCCCGGCAAGTTATGTTGTCTATCTTGGTTCTGAGGGTACAATGGCTTCGGCAGAATTGGGTTGCTGGAGTGGGTGGGTACGGGGTTTGTTGGGGTTTGATGTTTTTTGAACTACCTGGGCGATCGAGATGCACTGCCGTACGCCGACGTGCGGATATTATTCAATGGCCTATAATCTACTTCATGATGTTGCGTGATATTGAACTGCACTGTATGGGGGGGCGGATCTCATGTGGCGCAGGCAGAGCGCCTCGAGGTAAACATGGATAGAAATAGCTTGAAATTAATAACGTGGAATGTGAGGGGCCTCACCAATCCCAAAAAGGTCAGACAGGTTTTTGCATGTCTTGATAGGCACCACATAGACATAGCATTGCTTCAGGAGACCCATGTAGACCCCAAGGTGCATAGACCTATTGGCACGCGTTGGGCAGAGTCGAACTACTCGGCGGCATACTCCTCCTATTCCAGAGGGGTTATGACGCTGGTCAAAAAAGGCACTAATTATAAAATCACACGTACAATTGTCGACAGGAATGGAAGATATGTGATTGTGTCAGGTATGTTGAGAGGGCGAATTGTAACGATGGTAAATGTGTATGGGCCTAATATAGATGCTCCAGAATTTTTTCAGGAATTGTGGGACCAACTGTTGGATTTTATTGACACAACGATAATCTGGGGAGGGGATTTTAATGTAGCACTACAGGACTCTGTTGATCGTTCCACTGCTTCCATAGAACCACACAGGAAAGCCAGAGATAAGCTGGGAGACATATTGGTCGAACTTGCGCTCAAAGATATTTGGAGGGTCCAACATCCGTCAGCACCAGGTGCGACACATGTGAACATGTCACACGGTAGCTGGTCCAGGATAGACTATTGGTTGGGGACAGATAGCGCAGTGTTGTGGGCTACACAGATAAAAACGCTCCCGCGCACGCTGTCCGACCATAACCCAGTAGAACTTACACTACAAATACCACACTACACTCCCCCTCCATTCAGCTGGCGTTTCCATGCACAAGCACTATTGGACCCCTTGTATGTGACTACTATAACTAAGGCTATAAAGGAATTCTTCCAGTTAAATGAGGGCTCAGTTGACGACCCATGCATACTATGGGAGGCCTTTAAGGCGACGATTAGGGGCACTTGTATTAGTACAACAGCTGGGATACTTAAAGACATACGGACACAGATAACCAGGCTTGAGCGGGAGGTTTCAGCTCTGGAGAGGGAATACGCACTTACTGGTAATGTGGAACAACTGGGGAAAATTAAGCTTCTCCTCATTGAACATCAGAGATACGCAGAGGATGAACTGAAGTATGCGAACAAGCGGCCATTAGCCAGGCGGTTTGGGGAGGGCGGTAGGCCGGGCAGGATACTAGCGAGGAAAATATGTATGGGGAGGGACTCACAGTTCATCACCCAGGTACGAGACGAGGATGGCATTCCACATACACAACCCGGGGAAATACTTGATAGCTTTGTACGTAATTATGCAGACCTATACACTTCCCGCCAGCCTGCTCCACCACAAGAAACACGAGACTACCTACATGATATAGCAATAGCGTGGTTGTCCGACAACCAACGTGAATACTTGGCCCAACCGATCACGGTGGAGGAGGTTACCGCCATTATACATGCATTGCCGAACGGGAAAGCTCCGGGGCCCGACGGCTATACATGTGAATTTTACAAGGCTTTCGTTGACATCCTTGCCCCTCACATGGTTGAAATGTATGGCGCGGCCTTTGACCAGGGGGTGCTACCACCATCTCTACGCGAGGCGGTGATTATCACACTCCTAAAACCTGGCAAGCAACCGGACCGTTGCGAGTCATACCGTCCCCTATCCCTTTTAAATGTCGACTCTAAAATTTTAGCGAAACTGTTAGCTGATCGCTTACAGCCCCTAATGACGAATCTGATACTCCCAGATCAGGCAGGGTTTATACCAACACGTGCCACTTCCCACAATACGAGAACATTGTTTGCACTATCACACTATCTTAACCCCCAGACGAAAGCGGTGGCCGTCATGCTTGACGCAGCCAAAGCTTTCGACTCCATCGAATGGTCCTACATAAACACGATATTACAGAGAATGGGATTTCCAGCTCGGTATATATCTTGGGTGACTCTACTATACACAAGACCAGTGGCTAGAGTGCGTGTAAATGGATACATATCAGCGGCTTTCCATATTGCTAGAGGGACCAGACAGGGTTGTCCTCTGTCGCCTTTAATATTTGCATTGGCCCTAGAACCACTCGCGTGCACAATTAGGCAGACACATAACCACTCTGCTCTGCATTTCCCCGGGAGGCCCCTGCATATTTCGCTATATGCTGATGACATGCTGCTCTATGTGAGGGACCCGGAACAAAATCTTAGCCCATTACTACGTGAGTATGTAAAATTTGGACGCCATTCTGGGCTACAGATTAACTGGGAAAAATCACTAATCATCCCACTTACTGACTCCACCACACCGCATTCCCCTGACTTTCCGCTGGACTGGCAGACAGACCCCACGCGCTATCTGGGCATATGGTACAGCCGGGACCCCGAAGAAGTGATCAGGACGAACTATGGAAGAGCGATTACAGAGTTGGAGAGTAAAGTGGCTAGATGGATACAGCTGCCGCTATCCTTGGCCGACAGAATTGCAATAGTTAAGATGAATGTGCTTCCGAAGTTTTTGTATCTATTCAATAATATACCAATCACACCACCCAAAGCAGTCTTCAAGCACATAACATCCCTAGTACTCAAGCTCGTGTGGGCGGGTAAGCAGGCACGCATTGACCTGCACACGTTAACGCTACCCTATGACAAGGGGGGGTTTTGTGTACCAGACTTTCGGCTCTACTATCTCTGTGCGCAGGCCCAATACGCGGCGCACTGGTACCATCCCACCCCGTATCTCACCCATACGGCGGTAGAGGAGGGCGATGCGGCACCGGTTCCTTTGAACGCGATAGTATCACACAAACGCCCGCCATTACACTCAAAAGATATTAACACGGTTGACACCACGGCCCGTGCATGGAGAACACTAGGGAGGATGGCACATAAGCTGCCGCTCTACGCCCCGGCACTCCCACTGCATTTTCACCCGTGCATATCTGTGGCTAACGAAAAAGTGGGAATGGACATACTGAAAAATATAGGCATAGACACTTTTGGGGATCTATATCACGAGGGAGCTTTCCGCACAGCCGACGATCTGACATATGTCAGCAACCCGACCCTCCTTTTCCGGTTCACACACTTTAGACTGCAGAAGGCGATTCAGGAATTGTATCCAAACTACCCAGAAGAGCCCCCCACTTTACAATCGTTGCAATTTATAATTACCACTTCGAACACTTCCCATATGGTTTCTAGACTGTACAAGGTGGCACAAAGTGAGCTCCCACATAATACTGACAAGGCCCGGCAAAGGTGGAACGACTCGCTACCGGAAGCACTAACTGAGCGTGAATGGTCTGTCGCGTGTACGCTCCTTAAATTGCTTACTTCAAATGGCAACCTGCGCATCACACACCTGAAGTACTTACATCAAACATACCACACACCACACCGGTTGCATAGATTTGGGCTACGGGACGACGCCAGGTGTAGGCGATGTGGATACGATGGGGCGGACTTTGTCCATTTAGCTTGGCATTGTCAGAGGATAAATGCATTTTGGGGCACGGTCACAACCACTCTGAGTGATATGGTGGGGATCGAAGTGGAATGTACAATGAAAAACTGTTTGTTGGGACTGTTGCCCGGTGTTAAAGCGGGGAAACGGAAGTTTTGCGCTGTGGCTTTGTTAATTGCTAAGAGACAAGTATCCAAGTGCTGGGAAGGGAAGAAGGTCCCAGATTCTAAAACATGGCTAACGGATCTGACTTATTGTAGGGACATGCTACAAACCTATGAAGAGGAACTGCCCAGACGCTCACGCTCTAAGAACTATTGGTGTTATTTGACTGACTATCTATTGACCGCTGAGGGGGATGATGAGGAGGTATAATGCTGCTTGACTTTATGTGATTAACCCCCTAAAGAAACGGGTCTGATGTGTTTTTTTCTTGACACAGCTCAATGTCCTAGGCCTGTACTACACGCATTGATACCATGCTACACACAGAGGATGTCGGAGTGTAGAATTGCCCAGGGGTTCTCAGGTTGATGGTTATACATGTTCTGTTTAAAAAAAAAAAAGGGGGGGCTCAACACCCCCCAAAAAATGAAGTTGCATGTTCAGCAGCAGTCAGCTGGTTCCGCATGAATGCGATATATTGCTGCTACATTACTAAAGGTACGCCGCTGGACCCCCGGGTTGCCAGCTGTAAGGCTGTGTTGTTTTCTGATGCTGAGATTCTACACCTCGCGGCCGGCCCCAGGGTTGTAGGCCAAAAGCTGTGTCAACTATGCCTAAAACACGACAATAAAGATCTTGTTGAACTTCAAAAAAAAAAAAAAAAAAAAAAAAAAAAAAAAAAGTCTACTGGTCCTGAGACTTCGGTCAGCGGGCAAGCTCTGTTGCAAGCGCTTGGAGATCCTTCACAAGTTGAAAATAAAGTACACAAAGTTCTTTCTCCTTTCTTTGGCAGGCCGGCAACAGCTGCAGGCCAATCCCCCAAGCAGCACTTCAGCTTAGGGACAGTCTCTCCTCAGATTCTTCAGGTTCCTCTCCTCAGCAAAGGTTTCTTCTTGTAGTCCAAAAGTGATCTAATTTCATGGGATCAGGGTCCCAATATCTATACCCTAAAATATTTTGTCCTCTGAGGGCAGAGGGGCATTAGCCCAGTCCAAACCAGTTCTATGGCACTCTGTTGGCAAGACTCCTTCTTTCCTTTCACAGTGCAGGGTAGAAACATCAGATGCCCCACCGGAGGTGGAGCCAGAATTGTGGAGGGAAAGCACAGCCCTGGAGTACTTTGTTGACATGATTCCTTCTCTTCTTTCACAGTGCAGAACAGAGACATCAGGAGCACCACAGGGGCTGGAGCCGGCATTGTAGAAGGCAGGCACAGTCCTATTCAGGTCCCAGGTGCAACTCCTCCCACCTATCTAGATGCAGATCTCTGTATTCACCACTGGGCTCACGCATTCTGTCTCCTGGAATCCCCCAGCCCTGTCACTCACAAACTCCAGACGAGGAATACACAGCCTAGCAGAGGCAGGTTTGGAAAGTTAGACAAGAAAATACCTACTTTCTAAAAATTGTATTTTCAAACACAGAATGTTAAAACCAACTTCACTAAAAGGTGTATTTTATCATTGTGAGCTCAGGCATCGTAACTCGAATTTCTACCCTGTTTTCCGAGTCAGTTAGGATTATAAAATATTATAATCTAACTGCCTATTCTGGCCTATGGAGAACAGGTAGCCTTGCAATAGTGAAAAACGAAATTGGATGTAATTCACTATTAGGACTTGCCACACACACCAGGGCATGTCCTACCTTATACTTACAATGCACCCTGCCCTTGGGCCTACCATAGGGGTGTCTGATATGAAGAAAAGGGAAGGTTTAGGGACTGGCAATTAGGTGTACTTGCCCAGTCAGCATGGTAGTATCAGACTGCACACAGGCTCTGCAATGGCAGACCTTAGACATATTTTACAAGGCTGCTTCTCTGGGTGGCACAACCAGTGCTGCAAGCCCACTAGCAGCATTTGGTTTACAAGCCCTGGGCACCCCTGGTGCACTGCACTAGGGTCTGACAAGTAAACCAAATCAGCCAATCATGGATTCACAAATTAATACATTAATTTACAATAGGGAGCACTTGCACTGTGGCACTGGACAGCAGTGGCACAGTGCCTAAAGCATCTAACACCAGCGAAAACACGAGGCAACAGCAAAAATGGAAGGGAGACCCACGCCAATGGTGCCAGGTCTAACAGTACAGCATATGGATGGGATCTGTGTCCTACCCGAATTGATCTGCCATGGATTGCCAATAGTGTTGGAGTGGTACTGACTCATATTTGAGCAATTCTCTATGCCAACCTCCTCTACTAATCGTTGGGTCTCGCTTCTTGACCTGTGGAGGATTGCCTTGATCCTTAAGTGTTCCTGGGGAGTAAATGGTACAAACGGCAGCGCTGCTGATGGAGCCAGCAGTGCTGGGGCTGGTGCTGTGCAGGCGAAAGAGCTGCCAGCAAAGGGCCTGTTGTTAGAGAGAGTTTGAGTAGCAGGAGAGTCATCCCAAGAGTAAAACATCTGGGGCTCAGTGGGCCGAAGGTTTAGCAGTGCGGACCACAGCCTGCCTTAACAGCATCATCATGATACTGAGAATTTGAGCTCGACGGGCTTCTGGTGCTGGGAGCTCCGGATATGTATGCTTTGAAAATGGTAAAGTTGACGGAGGGCCCAGAACGGGGTACATGGCAGGTGTTATAGTGGGAGGCACTGCTGGGGAGCCCCCTCACGAGAGTGATTTTTACGAGCTCTGGCTCCAAAGAGAACTCCATAGCGGGTAGGCTACCTCAGTACTTTGTCCTTTGTCAAGCGGGGTCATTATAGTCTTTCCTCTCCTTTTTGATCTTTTTTCTTCTCTCTCGATTTTGAAGAAGAATAGGACCTCAAGTGAGACCTCAGTTTCAAATGAGACACGGAGTCCGGTGCTCCCCATGACCCATAAGTAGCTTGACCTTGCACTCTTTGGTGACTTTGGGGAGCATGAGGGTAAATTTGTCGCACAAATACAGATCATGCTTCAACCCGAAGCACCACAAACAGACATCATAGCAGTCTGAGATGGACACCTGTATCTGTTCTTTGGAACAGCAACCGTCGTTTGAAGTCCAATTTCTGTGGTGGTGACATCTCTAAGCACTGCAGGGTAACAATTGAGAAGTTTGAAAATACACTGAAAGCGTGGCAAAATCCCACAGAGCAGCTATAGATCCTCAAAGGTTGTGGGGGAAAAAGGGAATTCTCATTGGTGTGTCAGAGTGGAGGGGGCACTCGTTGCTATATGGCTCAAGTGATGTCACTGCAAAAGTGTTTCTGGTTCAGAGATGGGGTTAGCGTAGGAGAGCTATTAAAAATTTCTAAATGAAGTGTGGTGCCTGGGGATATTCAACAGGTGTGGAATCAGCAGGTAGTGAAGGTAAGTGTATGTTATTATTCATAGCTCCACATGCATGTACCTTGAAGACAAATATTGTGTCGAGGTATATAGATCTGGAGTTAAGTATAGTAAATTAGCAAGTTCCTTCACGCTACTGTGGTAGTCAATATTTTGCTATGAATGTAATGGCAGGGGGGCATGGCTAGGCACGCAATGGCGGAGGTCGCAATCGGGTAGAGCTCCGAGCCGAGCTCCCCTTCCCTGGGCCGATTCTCCGTCAGATTTCCACGCAGCCGCCTGAAACTGCAGGCGGACCATCACAGAGTCGATATCGGCACTCTGGCTGATTTTTGTACCAGAGGACCGACCCTGTCCACACCGGACTTTCCTGAAGGCCTCCTGCGGGACTCGCTGCTGCCCGGCCAGCAGAGGAGGCCACGAGAGACCGTGGCTTGGGCCTGGCAACTGGGCCTACACATGCGGCCCACGGAATAACCTGCACGGCCTCCCCGCCCACCGGAAACAAGACCTGGGAGCCCTCTCGCTGCTCCGACCCAAGTTCAACCTTATTTCCAGGGAACTGCGGAGGGGCTGAGCCTGAGGGGAACAAAGACCTGGCCCGCTGAAGCCGCCCGCTATACCAGTAAGGACCCGGACCAAGAGTACAACCACCCGACTGCTAGATACCGCGATCGGAGGCACTGAGGTGCTGCCGGCAGAGCACTAGCGAGGCTGAGACGCCGGAAGAATAGGCTCCCCTCCGGGTCTTGCCAAGCAACCGTGGACACCCAGCGAGGCCTCTCCTTACACGTGGGCGATACTGCAGTGAGCAGCAGACACTACTGGATGCCTGAATCAGACGCCAAGGCCCACACAGAGGTGACGCCGAAGACCCACTAGAGCCATACCCCCAAAGTGGGGCACACACCCTGCTGGTGGAGACGCTGCCTAGCTCCGGTCGCCACGGGCCCCCCTGAGCCCCTCACGATCAACTGGCCTGGGGAGGTCTGGTGGGAATCGTCCAGCTGCACCTCCGCCGGAGGTTCGGAACCATCAGAGACGCGTGGGACACTGGGAGAAGGCCTTGGGACTGGCGGGGGGTGGGGGGAGAAGGCCTTGGGACTGGCGGCGGGGAGAAGGCCTTGGGACTGGCGGCGGGGAGAAGGCCTTGGGACTGGCGGGGGTGAGAAGGCCTTGGGACTGGCGGGGGGTGGGAAGGCCTTGGGACTGGCGGGGGTGAGAAGGCCTTGCGCGAGCAGAACGACCTTGTGCTGCAGTTTTCTATACCGGAGAGAGCCTGGCTCCCCTGTGAAGCTGCAGTCACGGATCCCCGGACCCTCCGGAGACCCCGTATGGACCTCCTACCTGCCACAACTGCCCCGGAAACGCTGTGACGGCTAGCTACCCGTGGCTCACGCCGATGCGGAGGTGATGACTGACACATGCTGAACCATATGGACACACCTGTCAGGTCCGAGGGCCGCCATTGCTGACGCGCGTGACAACACCCTGCTAGCTGCGTTGGAGCCGTCACGCATTCCATTGCCCCTCTGATCTTGGAAACCAACAAGCCTCTTCACGACCACAACCCAAGGAACATTTCACTACCGGAATCTCCCGTGAACTCAACCGAACAGATAGCCGAGTAGCTCTGCCCATGTCCGGAGGAGTAAGGACGCGTACCGGAACTGGAGGTGCCCCACCGAAAGGGAAGACTGATAAGGCGCAGAGGAAGATGGATACCGACCAGGTGACCACTAGACTGGACAGCGTGCTCGCCGCCATGGAACGCCTGGAAGAGTCGCTCCAGTTGACCAGAACCTCACTGGAGACTAAAATAGATAGCGTTGCCATAGACCTCACCCACCTGAGAGACGATCACAAAAAACTGGCGGATCGGACCAAAACCCTGGAGGGGACAGTGGCGGAACTCGAGACCTGAGTCAACCAGACGGATAAACAAGTACAGGACCTCCTCAACAGGGTTGAGTTTCTGGAAGACCGCGCCGAGGATGCGGAAGGGCGGGCACGACGAAACACAAGACTCGTGGGGATTCCGGAAAAATGGGAGGGCAACAATCCAGCCCACCACATAGAGGACTGGCTGAGGACCATTCTGCCAGAAGGCACGCTCTTGCCCTATTTCGTGGTGGAACGGGCGCACCGAGTACCCACGAGGCCACTTCCCACGGGATCCAACCCGAGACCACTACTCCTCCGGATACTGAACTATAGCGACCAGGACTCTGTCCTGCGAGAAGCTAGAAGGCTCGGAGACATCCGCATAGACAATACCACCGTGATGTTCTTCCCAGATTACAGCATTCAAGTGCAAAGTCAAAGACATTCCTTCCTAGAGGTAAAACTACGGCTCCGCACAGCAGGTCTCAAGTATTCCCTCCTCTTCCCCGCAAAACTGAGAGTGGTGGCACAAGATAACCTATTTCTTTACCAACCCTGAAGAAGTAAACGCTTGGCTCGATGGTGGCACTGACGCGGCGCCCAGACAAACCCAGAGCTTCGAGACGAGACCACGGACACGTGGACCGAGACGTCGTCGCAGGAACAGGGAACATCAAGCCCGTTGCCCGGAGGAAGCGGCGCGCCACTCCCCGCCGGCGGATCAAATTCTCCAGGAGCAGCGGGATGCACTCCGCAGAGTCTCTCAGCTCAGCGGCTCCCCGACATCGGACGCCGCACCAGGCGATAGCCCTCGGATAGTTCCAAGCGACGATGAAGCCATTTACGGTATACCAGACTCTCAGCTTTCTGTGGACCTGCCGGATATCACACCACAGACAGCTGACTTGCCTCACTGAGATCACACGAGGAGGCCTGGCAGAAACCTCCAGAATGAAAGAGATGGTAATAGAGATTGGGTGGACGCTATTGCACCGTTGGAGCCAAGTGACACCGGAAGCGACCCCTTACATCTGGGACGGACGGAGGAGATGGGACGCAGTGAGTATTATCCCAGACACCTGAACACAGATCTGGTGCTGTAATGGGAGGGCATCCCTATACCCCCCTCCCTCTGCCCGCTGGCCTTTGCACACAGGGGACTGTATATGACTGACTTGGGGTGAGCGGTCTACTTCACCATACCCCCGTATGGCTGGCTGGACCAAGACTCCTGCGCCTCTGGCTAAGCTAATCCTCCGCACAGTGACTCTGGCTGCAGGACGCATGTAACATATGGCCCAGGGAGGGATAATGTTTTCCTTCTTTGTCCAGTCAACTGTTCTGCTGAGACTGTGCCTAGCACACAACACCCCCTTGATTTGAACGGTTGTCCCTCTCGATTGAGAGTATGGACGGTGGCACGTTTTGCTACTGCCCTTTTGGCATTCTTATATGGTTCACCCCCTTTTGGTTAACTTTGTTAGTTGCTTATAACCCCTTACGTGAATTTCTGGGTTGTGTTAATTGTGTCAGTGGTAATAGCTGTGGACGTGCTGGGTGGGGGGCTGTAATGGACCCGGGGTCAATCACTGTATATGGGGAGGAGGGGAAACTACCTAAACTGATGATATGTCTGCGATAAAAATCTGCACCTGGAACATTAGAGGCATGCACACACCATCACGCCGCTATCAAATATTCTCATACCTTAAGAGACACCAGATCCAAATTGCACTTTTGCAGGAAACACATTTGAACAAGGCAGAGGCAATAGCGTTACGCCGCCGATGGAGAGGGCAACTGTATGCTACGGAATACTCCTCATATGCCCGTGGAGCGCTACTGTGGGTAAGACCGGGCACTCTCTTTGCGATTACGCATTCCCACACTGACCCGGAGGGCAGGTACGTGCTTGTACACGGCCGTCTTGATGGGCAACCCGTGGTTCTAGCATCAATCTATTCTCCCAATACAGATCAGGGAGACTTTCTTGCATACCTCTCGGAGAAAATGGCACCCTGGCATGGAATCCCCTGGATACTCGGGGGTGACTACAATAACACACTGGACCCAACACTAGACCGCTCTATCCTACCCCGGCCTGACGCACCATCTTGTGGGAAAACGAGAGCATTCATTCAGTGGGCAGCGCAATGGGACCTGCAGGATGCCTGGCGCGCCCGTAATCCCAACACCAGAGTATACTCCCACTATTCGGGAGCACACGCTTTACATGTACATCTGGAGATACATGATAACATCGGAATTACTGCCCCACATCACGGACACACAATACCTTGGCCGAACACACTCAGACCACAATCCACACATGCTAGACATAGCATGGGAACGCCCACGCCCACACCCACCCATCCCCACTTGGCGATTACAGCCCACCCTATTACATGATGCCCCCTTCCGAGACTCCCTACAAGCCTGCGTAGCGCAATACTTCACGGATAATTCAGGCATGGCGTCCTCCCCACAGATTGAATGGGACGCCTTCAAGGTCGTGATCAGGGGACACTGTCTGGGCACACAGGGGAACATGCAGAAACAATTGGAAGCTGACCTGCGCCGGGTGGAGGCTGACCTACTCCGCCGGGAACAGGAAGCGGTGGCAGGAACGGAGGAGCGGCTGCTCGCAGCCCGAGAGGAACACACAACACTGTTAGAATGGCTGCGTCACCTTAACTACGCAGCCCATTCGGCGCGTGTACATCATCATAGCGACAAACCTGGGAAACTATTGGCCTGGCTTATCAGACAGGAGGGCCACACTTCGCGGTGTCTGCCATTCAGACGGCTGAGGGGGTGGTGTATACTCAGAGAAAAATACATCAAGCCTTCGTGCAACATTATCAGGCCTTATACCGGTCACAGCTGAGAGTCACAACTGAAACTCTCGCAGACTACCTGACAGATTTACAGCTGCCATCCCTCACGACTGCACAGCAAGGTGACCTTGAGGCGCCGTTCACGCCCGAGGACATCCGCGAAGCCATTTTTGCTCTTTCCAATGGTAAATCACCTGGCCCAGATGGGCTGCCCGCTGAATTTTTCAAGGCATGCTCCGAAACCCTCATCCCAGAGTTACTCAAGGTGTACACTGCTGCAATAGATGACTCGGCGCTCCCGGCCACACTCAATGAAGCCACCCTTGTTTCGCTCCTGAAACCCAGCAGGGAAGAAACGCTTATGGGCTCATATAGACCCCTGGCCCTGTCCAACACCGATTATAAAATCTTCACCTCTCTACTAGCCCGGCGCCGAGCCGCCGTAGTCCCGACCCTGGTCCATGGTGATCAAAATGGCTTTGTACCTGCGCGAAGCACCTCTCAACATCCGTCGCCTCTTCCGGATACAGGAAACTGCCACACTGCACTGGCCAAGATCAGGGTGCCTAGTGCTGGACCTTGAGAAAGCCTTTGACTCCGTGGAATGGCCCTACCTCAAAGCAGTGCTGGAAAAATTCGACCTAGGTGACGCATACGTCGACATGGTAGGGCTGCTTTATCAGAGACCCAGTGTGAGAGTGCGAACAGGCGGATTACTCTCGGATAAAGTGGAGGTGCGCAGAGGGACTCGACAAGGATGCCCCCGGTTGCCACTACTCTACTCCCTGGCCATGGAGCCCCTCGCTGCACTGCTGCGAACACAAGGTGCGGGATGGGGTATCCCACTGGCTGATGGCATACATGTGGTCTCGCTTTATGCAGATGACCTGGTTCTATATGTACATGATATCGCCGACGTGCCGTGTCTATTGCCGGACATATTCCGGACGTTCGAGGAGGTGTCTGGTCTTAAGGTCAACTGGGCCAAATCCGGAGTGTACTCGTTCCGCCCCGACACACAAGAGTACGATGTACGCCTCGGGGGTGTCGGGCTCGCTTGGTATCCCACCACATTCAAATACCTTGGGATACACATCTATAGGGATCCGCCAGACATAATGGAAGGTAACCTGATGCGTGCCATCTCCTCGCTGCGCGCCCAAATGATCTTCTGGAAGACATTGCCCCTAAATGTGCTCAGCTGGATAGCGCTATCCAAAATGATAGTGCTGCCGAGACTATTATACCACTTCGCCAACATCCCGCTGTACATCCCTGCCCGGGTGTTCCGCGACCTAGAACACATGATTCGGAACGCTGGGCGCCCCCGAGTTGCATTGGTGAAACTCTACTCGCCCACTGCAGAAGGGGGGCTGGCGGTCCCTAATTCAGAGCTGTATTATCTTGCGGCACAGCTGCAATGGGTGACACACTGGCTGAGCGGCAAAAACGTGGATGATACCGCTACCGACGCCACTATATGGACCCACACGCAAATATGCAAGCTGTTCCATCCTCTGACCAAGGGACCCCGCCCGTTGCCACTACATGTGGCAGTGACTCGCAAATGCTACCTGCGCAGCCTGAAACTGACCCGAGAAGTCAAACCGTATGGTCCCGTGCTCCCCCTGCTGGGCACCCCCGGGAGGGGAGGAATGGTGACATCGCACATGCTGGAAAGTTGGGACACGGCTGGGGTGGAAACCGCGGGCGACCTCTATGCAGATGGAGTTATCCTCCCTTTTGAAGACCTGATGGAGAGCACAGGCCTGCCAGCCGGGCAATTCCTTCTCCATGCATCCATACTCAGCACGTACACGGAGTCCTGGGGCGACCTACACGAGGAACTGCCGACACACCACCTAGTGCAATACCAAATGTCATGGGTAAAGGCTCCCATATCATACACTGGCTAGCACAGGCCCTACTCATACATACGCAACGATCCACACAGCCACTACGAGATAAGTGGGCGGCCTCCCGAGGGAGGGAATGGACAGACAAGGAATGGACAATGGTGCTAGCCAGCCCCGTGAATGTTCCACGCAACTCCTGTTTCAAAATAATACAGTTTTATATACTACATCAAGCATACTTGTCGCCAGACAAGATCAACAGATACTTTATGACCAATACCGCTGGCTGCCCCAGATGTGACCTGATAGGCGCAGACATTTTACACATGCTCTGGCATTGCCCCATTCTAGCCACATACTGGAGCGAAGTGACATCCCTTCTGACGCACAGCGCTGGCACAGGCCTGCCCCACACATGGGAGGCCTGCATTCTAGGATTATACAGGAGGACTAAATTCAATAAAGTACCGGCCAGGTTCTGGGACCTGGGACTAATTACTGCCAAGCGAATGCTCACTAAGCACTGGAAAAGAAGGAACCACCGCTCACCAAGTACTGGTACATTTCCTTTATTAACTGGGCAAGGGCGGAAAGCATTACATTACATCGGGAAGAAATAGCGGGCTTGAGGAAGTTCCCAATTGCGCAACTCTGGGATGACACATTGGGCTCCCTACAGCGGGAAGGCGCGACTAGGGGGCTCACTTAGATACTGACACACTGGAGGAGACACATGTTGGGGAGGAGCGATGACACCACGGGATCAAATACCATTGTCCCCCCTGGTACCCGCGGGACCTGGGAACTGGCGATAAGAAACCTCCAGGTTGGAGGGGGCTTGGCTTCCCCCGCTCCATCAAGTACTGATTGTAATACGCTTCTACCACACTGGCCACGGGTCTGAGCACCCACCCACAGGAAAGTCCAAATGATACGACACTGCACTATACCCTCCTGACACACCCCATAACCCCACTTCCCCTAAATTCTCCCCCCTTGTTCTTCTGCATAACCCTTTGTTTGACTTTTTCTTCCTTCCTCGTCCCACTCGGGGAACGGTTAGATGCACTCGACGCACCCGTATTATCACTTCATGGTTGTTTACCCTTTTAGGGTCTCTCTTACACCCCAGTAGGAACTGGCTTGGGAACTGATATGGCGGGCTAACCGCCATGCGTGCTAAGATATAAATTGTATTGATCAGGAGGTCTAGTCACAATCCCGGCGCGGCATCCCTGACAGAATGACACATCAAATGATACCACACACTGTCAGCTGGACATGAGGTGGACACACGCAAGAGTTACATACACATGCCGCCTCTCACAGGACACCAATGCACAACACCCTGAGACCACATTGCCCTACA
This sequence comes from Lissotriton vulgaris, assembly GCF_964263255.1. Taxonomy (NCBI): domain Eukaryota; kingdom Metazoa; phylum Chordata; class Amphibia; order Caudata; family Salamandridae; genus Lissotriton; species Lissotriton vulgaris. The sequence continues at coordinate 549,673,311 of NC_141689.1, forward strand.
AACAAAACAAAATCCTACACAATACAGATACGTTGTAGAACAAGGTCGCCCCAGCCTCCCTACCGCAGGGCTTGATATAAGTTAAATATATTCCGCACACAATTAGGCTACTTTACTTACTGGCGCTGCAATCTCTCTAATACAATGATATTTGGACAGAAGCTTACTGTTCCATAAGGGCAATGTACATCCATATATCGACCGATTGAACACGTGAATCAACGAAATACATCCAACTAAAAAATGATCATAGAGTCTATGTTAGACTACCATATGTAATCAGCACAGCGGATACCGGTATAATATCTTGTCGATATTACGGAATTTCTGGGTAAACCGGATAAGAACTGTTGAGTTTATTGATTTGGTTCCTTTTGTTAAAAAATGAAAAAACAAGACGCCATTTGAATGTAAATACGAAATGTAAGTACATATGATGCATACAGTACGTTCCATGCTAACGGATCTGATTATACTGATTGAAGAGCTATGTATGGTCTCTATTTCTACTGATTATCGTGTTGCAGCCGGCCCCAGGCTTGTAGGCTCCACATTGTGTATTGCTTACAAATGCTAATAAACGTTAAAAAAATAAATAAATAAATAAATAATAATAATAATATAATGGCAGGCCGATCGGTAAAATTGTGGGTAATGACTCCCAAACCCCTTACAGTCCCCCTCATCCAGTCACCATATTAAAGCTTAGAACAAGCTTGTCAGGGTCCTGTTCCACACCATTCCAGAAGCAGGTGGACATTCGAGAAACTCAGCATGCACACATAGTCGAAACACAGGAATCAGTACAAGATTTAGGTGTTCTTATATACCACACATCAGCACAACAAGCTCTTGTTTGGCATGTTATTTGCAGAAAGTTGTGTATTCTCCCCGACTCTGGTGCTGGCGATCTGGTATTTTTTTCTCTTCAATATGTGTTAGGGGTTTGGAGTAACAATTGAGAGAAAACAAGGACCCCCTGGGTATCAGTAATACACAGATTCCTAGGGCAGGGTAAGAACCAATGTGGGTAAAAAATCCTAGGTCATCCGCAAGATAAGTGACCATAAAGGCTAGGACCAGTGGAGATGAAGAATTATCGAAAACTATTATGTATATTAAAAAATATATATATTTAATCAGACATTGATAAAAAATCATATAGAGACTCAAACATATAAGTCAAACTATATGATACAGTAAAATAGTGACATATACAAATCTTGAAGAAATATCAAACACATTAATTAAAAGGACTCTGAGTCCTTTTAATTAATTCCTCAGTATTTGCAACTGTCATTTTGGAATTTTTTGTGTATAATCATTTGCAATTCGTCGTGATTTATAATGTTACTATGATGTATCTGTTTTTTTAATTAATGTGTTTGATATTTCTTCAAGATTTGTATATGTCACTATTTTACTGTATCATATAGTTTGACTTATATGTTTGAGTCTCTATATGATTTTTTATCAATGTCTGATTAAATATATATATTTTTTAATATACATACTAGTTTTCGATAATTCTTCATCTCCACTGGTCCTAGCCTTTATGGTCACTTATCTTGCGGATGACCTAGGATTTTTTACCCACAAGGGGTTTGGAGTAAGTCTGCCTGTCCCATCCTATAACCTTTAAAAGCGAGATTATGTACATTAAAGTGCAGCAAAGGAGTTGACATGTGACACATGAGATATAAGAAGCCCTACCATATGGCAGTAGGCTTTACATTTGAATACAAATTTTAATACAAAACATTTACCAATGCGTAAGACAAAGTTGAAGGTCGAATGCCCTTTAAGTACAATAGGTATTCTCAATTAGTATATAAATGCTCTCGCAAATAGTCCTACGGTATTTCAGACCACGTTATCAACATATAAAAATATATATTAAAAAACTATTTGTACAGAAATAATATTCAAAACATGATGGTTGATAAATTGTAAAGTGGACATATTTTGCTGGATACACTGCTGACAAAGTTTTGGAACTCGGAGTATTACATCAAGTCTTTGTACGAACCTAAATGTTTATCTTCGATATTATTCTACATGGGATTCCTTAAAAAACATTAGGGCTGATCATCGGCGAATTAGTACAAACGTTTAGTGGCAAATCTAGACTTTGAAAATGCCACACTTTCTTTGGGCCTCAATGGTTCTAAGAAGCTTGTTGCATTGTTTCCAACCTAGTTGCTCGTAGTTCTCTTTCTCACAGGGTGGGCAGACGTAAAGCAGACCTGGGCAGCACACTTTACAGATCCTACTTTTTCTAGGCGCTCATTACACAGCTGGCTGCATTTACAGCTTCACACAAGTTCACAACCCCACGCGGGCAATTCTACATAGAATGCGACGCCTGTCGAAATGTGAGCAGAAAGAGTGTTTTAAACAAAAAAAAAATGCTTATACACATATAGCTTAGCGTACGTTACTTAAAAGGTGTGCGTGCTATGAGAATTACGAAAGAAAACTTTCGAATGCCCTGAGGTTTACGGATTATTTAAGAATGGAAGTCGGTATCTGGCAGTTGTGCTCACACCGCAGGTTCAAAGGTGATGCAACAAGTTTTTTTTCCCCAAAGACAGGAGGCTCCAATCAAAGAAGTAGTTTTCCTAAAGACGCCCACGCGCACAGCAGCAGCGAAAGGTTTCCGGTTCCTCGTGCGCTGTCCCTTCTCGAGACCCGCCTTGGATGAGGCTCCACCCGTTGTTCCTGCTGCGCGACCTGTCGGGCCTGCGGGTTTTGCTCACATACCCGCAGGGGCAGGGGTCTTGTGGATGCAGCCAGGGCAGCAATGCAGGGACTCGTGGACAAAAAGATCACATTCTACGCAGAAGACGTGCTGGCATGTGGGGCACACATAGACCTGGAGGGGGAAAGAGAAAGTCTACATTAATCTATTGACAATTAAACATTACTATACGGTGCACTCCTATATTTACAGGCACCATGCATTGTTTGGCAAAATACAATACATCGATCCTTACGATTAACTTTAATAATCGGCCAATTGCCTCAATCAGAAATGAATACCCTCGATCTTATTTTAAACATTTTTATTATTTGGGGGGACTCCCGTTTTGACCGGTGTTCAATCCCAGAAACAAGAAAGGATGTTGGATCTTAACTGATGCAAAATGTACAGAATGTGCTGTCGCTTTTACTGATATTCTTTAATTAAAAAATATAAACAAACATTAGCAATGTTGTACCAAATCATTGGAGTCAAAATAGAGAATCTGCGAATATATAAAAACATTAGAGGAGACTGTGGGGAGACTGCGAACGACTGGAGGAAGGTGGCACAAACCCAGCAAACCTCCAGGTGACTCAGCGGATTTGGCGGTGATCTGGGCAAGGCGGATTTCTCTGGCAAGAATATTTAGCTAAAGCAACGTGCCGCTACCTTGTTCTGGCTTAACCTTTGGCTTGACTACCCTCATTTGTGCCTGCAATATACGTTGTGTGTTACAAAGGTATTATGCGCATTCCTCAGTGATTCAGAACTGGGCTTGAGTCATTGGAATGTGTACACCTTTAAACTTCGCAATTACGCTGTGCTCATAACAGTGGTCAGGCCACGGGGAGAAGTGAAAAGTAAGTCTGCTGAGATGTGTGATACTTTGATATTTTGCCTCCAGGGATTGCTCTGCCATTGATTCTGGGCACATACCTGCCACTGTGACTTTAGGAGGCATCTCTGAGCAATAGGAACGGCCTCAGTCGGCTTTGTAGCCTCATTTGCTTTGTGTCGTGCTCGGAGGCTGTAAAGACACTGTGAAGGACTCCAAGTCCCAGGGGACACGCTGATGAAGATTGCTCGTACCTGAGACCGCCACACTCTACTTCACTGCTCGCCGCTCCCGTTTTGCGGGCCAGTCTGAGCCCGTCTGAGACCGGAGTAGGCCGGGCCCCGCCTCTAAATTTGCCAACACCACAAGGTCAGTGCCTCAAAACCTTTTATCTCACACCTTATCAACCCCCGGCACACAATTTACTGAGAGGTTCTAACACAAGCCCTTAAGATAAACAAGCGAGAAGGGAAAAGGACAGGGGCGCTCCAAGGCAGTAGTGTGGTAGGAACTCTAGATCAATTCATAGTGAGAGCAACCTCTGTCCTGGAAAAAGAGACACCAATTACTGAGCGCCGCTTATCCCTTGATCCATCATTTTCTAAAAGATCTTCACTTGGTACTATGGCTACAGCCTGCACTCCTGAACATCGCACCACTAGCACTATTATGGCTAATAACAACGAGAAGGCGAGTGGTCAGACATCCCTTTCAACTGGGCCAATGGAGGAACTTGTCAAATCGCCTCCAGTTGTAAATGAGATTGTTACCAGTATGCCCCAACAAATCTCAGCTAGGTCTGCGGCTATTACTAAAAATAGAATCAACCAAGCTATTCCTGACCCTGCGGTAAAGAGGGAGAGGGGAGGTGGCCCACAGAGACCAAAAACTGCAAAATCCCCAAGGATAAAGCAAAATGGAGAACCTGGCATAACGGACCATCTTAATGCTATAGAAAATGCTGCCCCGATCAGTGCAGACTTGAACTTTGATCCCCCTAGGCGGTCCCTGCCCTAAAGTTAATGAGGAAATGTGGAGAAGACACTGTCCACATTACTAACTCCCATCACGTATAGACTGTGCCGGATTGAGGAACGCCTAAATAATTTTGAATCTCAAGCCCTCAAGGACTGAAAAATCTGTTTTAACCTATTTGTTCAACCTGAGCCACCTGTTGCGCATACTTTGAGCAAACTGAGTAATAGTGCTCCTGATTCCAACACAGTCAATTCTAAGCCTTCCAGTCTACCAGTAAGGAAACCAAATGCTCCTAGGATGGTTATTGATGAAGCTGCTGCCCTACATAAAAGACTAGCCCCACTGTCCGGGAACTTGATTGAAATCGATCATGAGCACTCCGGGCGACGGAAGTACTATGCCAGTGGCGACTGCAACCAACAATGCACTAATGGGTAATACTCACAAAAGCAGAGCCCCAACAAAAAGGGCTAGTCCCTTACAAGGAATACATGGACGTGGTGGTCTGGAACACAACGCTCCTTTAATTGATTCTTGGCCCCTACACCTTCCCCAGGCTGCTGCTCCCTTAGTGGTGGTCCTGAGGAACGTTCCATCTTTACGGGAAGGACACACCGAAACCACCGAACAGTTATTTAAAATCATGCACTAGTTTAATACCAAACTGAAGGGTGTCGGGATCTGGGAGGAGGGTATTACTAATCATATGATTATGGCCAGACGTTCATCGTGGATTGGTCCTTCTAGGAAGGAAGGGAGTGGTGATAGTGTTGTTGTAAACTTTGACAATGAATATGCTACTAGATTTTTATTGGATAATCTGGGCGGGAATTATGGGAGTCACACGGATAAAATTTCTGTTCTACCAGTAGGGTTTTTCTATAAACCAGGGTCCCATTTTTCCACCAAACTAAATCGCTCTATGGGGGCAAGGCAACAGTGGGTACCTTTCAGACCAGTACAAAGATCAACAGAGGTCCAACTATCTAATAGATTTGCCCCATTATCAGTCTTAGATCAATGTGACTGACTACTTCTACCACCCACCTCTAAACCTCCAATGAATATAGAAAGCCAACCAAGTCCCCCTCTGGCCCTTAACATAGGACTCCACCCATTGGAGGCAAACCAACAGGCGAGAATTGAGATACTAACACCGCATGTAAATCCCGAGGGCTCACCCTCCTCCCCAATTACCATGTTATCATAGAACATTGCCGGTCTATTTTCTAAAACCATGTCATCCGACTGGTCTAATTATATTGAGGGGTTTGACTTCATTGCCTTTCAGGAGACATGGTCGGTGAATATGATCTAGCGTCCAGGTTATCTGGCGTTTGGTAAAGCGGCAAATGCAAACCGCAAGGGGAGACCTAGTGGGGGTTTGATCACCTGGGTCAGGCAACAGACATCTTTCCAAATAGAAGAGCTAACAATTGATAGCCCGGGTATTCTGGCCTTAAAGGTTCGATCAGATTGTGTCCCAGACTTTATATTACTTAATGTATATGCGAGAGGGATTGCGGGCGGAAAAGCATCACCAACAATTTTCCAGCTGGTGCTTTTATAAATGTTTTAGAAGATCCCAAAGTATTGGTGATTGCAGGTGATCTAAATTGCACATTTGAGCCTCTTAGTCTTGATGGCGAAAGCCTTAGAGTGGAGGAGGACTCGAACTGGGGAATACCCTCTCTATCACTGCCGCCAATTAACAAATGGACGGAGGCGGCGCTACAACTTAAAAGTGTATCCCTCGGGAGGGGCCTTAGGGCAGTAAATGGGAGATCGCCCTCGGATATGGAAGGCACTAACACTTTTAGTAATGGGATAAGTAGTAGTAGAATAGATGACTTTCTCATTAGTTTAGAGCTATGGTCAAGACTTTTGGACATCACGGTCCAGCATAGACCGGAGAGCGACCATGATCCTTTACTATTAACCCTAGTAAGGAAGGGATTGGTTAGCCAGAGGGCTCACTCGGAAACGCTGACTGGAGATGTAATTATATCCCATGATTGTCGACGGCTGAAATGGGCAGAGGTTTTAGAAGACGAAAGTACCCTAAACTAGATCCTATTAACCATAGCAGAAACATTATCGGTTCTTTCCTCCTTAGATTACCACGCTGATTCTTTCTCCGGTTTAATGAAGGTACATGAAGACCTTTTTTGTAAACATTGAAGACCTTTTTCTACAACAAATAGGAGAGTACCAAAGCACACAATAAAAAAATCAGCCAAATGGTACGATGATGCATGTGGGACTGCATTTAGGCATCTCTCACAAGCAGCCAAGATGAGAGTTTTACAGGAGGTCAAAAATGCAAGGGCAAACTATAAAAAAGCCCAATATAGGGCTAAGAAGAATTTTGATGAGAAAAGATGGGAAGAACTGGCTTAAATTTTGGCACTTGGTCAAATTTGCCTCCCCGACAAGTGCCCTAATCGATTATCCTGAGTTCATTTCTGACGCCGTTCTAACTTTTGATATAGGAGAGATAGAAAGAGTATTAGACAGTGTTCCAGAAGGAAGGGCCCCTGGTCCGGACTGCATCCCGGCCGATATTTACAAACATGACAGGAAGAACTGGATAAAATACATTCATATTATCATAAACGCCTTGACCAGAGGTGCTCCAATTCCCGAATTTGGCGTGGGGTGGAAATTATCCCAATATATATCACATAGGGGACCGCGCCAGTCCTAGCAATTATAGGCCGATAAGCCTAATTGACACCCTGCAAAAAATCGTGTCTAGACTTGTGCTAGGTAGAGTCAATGAATGGATAATTGACCAGGAGGTACTGTCTAACTATCAAGCGGGTATCCGACCACACCTCAGCACCATTTACCATGTCTTTAGATTTATGATGATCTATTGGAATACTGTGATCCTATCTGGGGGGACCCTATATGCTGCATTTGTTGATTTAAAATCCGCATTTGATTTACTGCCTCGTCATAAGCTATGGGATTCCCTAAAGGAGGCCGGGATGCCATCACAGCTTTTATGCTTTATCATTAAATTGCATAAAGCAAATTATGCACTGGTAAGGTGGGGACAACAGGGTGAATTAACTGATCATTTCCCAGTTAATAGGGGAGTGCAGGAAGGGTGTGTTCTGGCCCCTACCCTATTCTCCCTATTTATAAATAAGGTAATCTCTTACTACACCAATTTTTCCATCTGATGCTCCAACTCTTGCCGGATCTAGGGTTCCACTTCTAATGTTTGCAGACGATACATTAATCTTGTCCAAAACACAATCTGGTCTGCAACGTGCCCCAGACATATTTAATGTTTTCTGCAACGACCACAAACTGGTAATTAACGTAGACAAGACAAAGTTCATGGTGCTGCATAGAAACAAAACAATAACGGGAAGAGTGGTAATGAATAATGCACCTTTGGAACAAACGGATACCTTTACCTACCTAGGAGTCACTATGGGTAGGAGGATGAACTAGAAACCCCAGTTTGATTTGCTAGTCCTCAGGCATAATCAGCTAGCAGGAGCCCTATTAAAAGAACACCGACTTTGCCATTCTAAACCGTTGGGGCCCGCACTAGCTATGTATAATGGCAAAATCAGAGCATCCATAAACTATGGTGCAGAGCTCTGGGGATTCGATAATTATCTCCTCTAGTTGTTGCCCAAAACAAGTTCTTACAATCGTTAACCGCCCTGCCCCACTCTACTCCTATTAAGTGTTAGACTTAGGTTGTACTCCGTTTGATGAGGATGCGGGATCTAGTCCCCTATCCTACTGGAGAACGTTGTGGACGACACCAGAGCTAGCATCTTATGCCAATGCATTAATGTATATTAGGAAAGCAGACATGTCTTAGAAAATCATATGGTTGCAAAAGCTTAAGGGCACATTGCTTGACATGGGCCTTGGCCACCTGTGGGATGACCCAATAGGGAACTCGTTTCCTAACAAAAACGAGTACAAAGCACTCTACTGGGACACGACCAGTAGGAAAACTATGTCTCGAGTGAGTAGTAGCTCCCTTACTGGCATTGTTATGGAGCATAAGCTGGTCACAAGAGTAGAAGCTTATTGGAAGTCTATCACAAGACCTGGTGATAGGAAGTTATATCACCAATTTAGAGTGGGTACTCTTCTGGTGAAATCTTGTACTGCAAAATGGAACAATGTTCTAGATACATATTGTCCCACATGCCCCTCTATGATAGAGACTATAGCTCAAGTACTGTTTGTGTGCCCAGCATATATTGGTCCGCGTGACAGGTGGCTTCAGCCGATATGCTCTAATCTTGGCACCAGATCTTATGAGATTGCTTTGCGTATTTTGAAAACTAATACTCGCGAAGACATAGCAATTGCCATGGGAAAATTTCTAAGCTGGACCTGGGCATTACGTAGAACAAATCTAGAGGCTGCCACAGTAGCTCTACCGTCTTCTTAATTATGCATATTTGGCTGAGCGGCCCGTCTCTATGATAGAATCCTAAGTAAATTGTCTTCTGTATGATTTTATTTGTTTTAACTTGAAACTATTAAATTATTATGGTCTGGATTTTAATTGTTAGATACATGTTAGGAAATCTTCGATAATGATGATATTTATTCTTGCACTGAACTGTATTATTCTATGGCATGGATATGGATAACATACCTTTTTATCTTTTGTAATTGACATATATATATATTCTTTTTTCCTTAAATTTAACTGGTATGTTTTTTTTATCATTTCTACATGCCAACACAATATTTGATGACACTTTTTATGTTTGTATTGTGTCTTTTATGATTGAAATTATCGAATAAAGACTAACTTGATTGATAAAAACATTACATTAATTCACTTCTTAGACAATGAAACAAGTAACTTGAGGGGAAAAGAGCAGTATCACAATAACATATCCTGTTTCAAACTTTACAGGTTCTTGCAGACTTTAAGAAAAGACCCAGGAGTTGTCTGAAAAACATGTCTTTGTTACTACTCCCAGCAATAAAATGAAAAATAAACACAGTGAGACGTCATGACATAATTTGTCTTTAGCAAGAACTCCGATTAGCTCTGCAGAAAAGTTTCGAAAAGTCCAATTAAACATTAGTTGAGTAGGGAACCGTATTTTGTTTTAAGTAAACTGGGCAAAATAGAATGTCAAATATCTGAATTTTTGCCACTACAAGATAGTTTTGATAATAGAAAAGTCATGGTGTTATTACGATCTCTGATGAAATCCATGTCCACCAAGTTTCATAATGAACCTTTCACCATTTGAAAGAACAGGGTCCATAATAATGGATCTGGCCCACAAGGCACTGTGCTCAGTAACCGCATTAGTATGCTGGATTGTTCAAGTACTGCTATCTTATTGTAATCGTTGCTCTCATAATGTAATCATTTGATATATCTAGAACTCCCATCGGCTGCCTACAACTCTTCCAGAATCTAGCAGCTAGGGCTTTTCTCAACTTGACATCGCATTGTACCATCTCGCCATACTTTAAACAGTTTTGCTGGCTTCCAGTGTAGAAACAATTCAGATTTAAAGTTGTGTGTCTTGGTCATAGGGCTGTTTTCATTAAGTAGGACCAGATTGTAGGCAGCATCCATCCGACGTGACCACACTAGCCCCAGGCTATGCTGGGGAAGGAAACTAGAGGCAGATAGGGTGTCAGGAGCAGGCCAGAGCTTTCTATCAGGACGGCCGCAGGGGATCCAACTAGGCGAGCAGGTATCGGAAAAGGGCAACATCTCTTGCGGGGTCCCTCAGGGCTCCGCAATGAACCCTCTCCTCTTTATTATATATACCTACAGCCTCTGGTGGCTGCGCTAGCCAAAATGGACTGCTGAGTATTCAACTACGCGGATGACACCCAACTCATCCTGTGGATCGATAATTCGGCCCATGCCCAAAAGTAGGCCCAGAACATCCTCAGGCTCACAGTAAACTGGAGGACTGCCAACTCCCTAACAATCAATACCGACAAAACTGAAGTCCTAGCCATCTCAACAAAAAAACAACCCCTGGAGTGATCGGTTCTGGCCCCAAGAGTTGGGGGCCACTCCCAGCCCAGCACTCGTTGTGAAAAGCTTGGGCATTAAGATTGACTCTGAGCTCTCTATGACCAACTAAGTCAATTCCGTGGTCAGAACATGTATAGGTCTTCTAAGACAGCTGAGGAAACTAGTTCCTCTTCTCTCAGTCTCATCATCGAAAACTATTGTATCAGCCACTATTGTCTCAAGACTTGACTACGGCAACGCGCTTTATGTTGGGCTCCCCCAGAAACTCACTAACAAATTGCAGGTGGTACTGAACGACGCAGCCAGGCTGATCTTCAGGCTGCCCAGAAGAACTCATGCCACTTCCTTGTTGCACTGGCTGCCTATCAAGCAAAGAGCGAAGTTTAAGGGACTGTGCATTACCCACAAAGCTCTGCACAGTCACGCCCCATGGTACATAAAAGAACGCCTACTCAAATATGTGCCAGGGCGCGCGGTGCGTTCACAGCAGAAGCCGGCCGGCTGACCTGTCCACGATGTAACACCACATCCAGAGGGGGACGAGCGTTCTCGGTCCTTCTGCCACAACTTTGGAACCAGTTGCCTGTTACTCTCCATAAAGAACCAGATCTTCATCCCTTTTGGAAACAGCTAAAAAATATTCTTTTTAGGGAAGCATTAGATACGGCCTAAGACCTTTCAGTATCATGGAGACAATCCCCGCCTTTGACTGTTTTATACTTCTTCCAAAGCGCTCAGAGACCTGTTGGTGTACACGTGCTATACAAGAGCAAATTAACAAAACATAACATACCGTGGAGAGCGCACCTTGATGAAGGTTTGACAACAGGGGCTTTCCCTTTATTCCTCCTCCCATGAAGTACGTAGTGTGAAGTCTGTGGGGTTACTAAGGACCCCCAGGAAGTGGAGAGTGACATAGGTCACCCCACGTAGTGGTTTTCTCACCACAGAGTTGGTAAGAGCGCAGCCCTTGATAAAAATAGGTCCTGATGAATGCCATGTATCACTGTATGACACTAGGCAGAAACATGTCGACCCAATTCTTAACAGCGAGGGGTTAATAACTTTTCCCATATCACCGTTCACTTGTTTTTAACACCATACAGCTACCTATTCCATTAAAATTTAGTGAGGCAACTGTAATGGTTGTTAAATCTCACTCACTCACTTTGGGCCACCTCTTAGTTTAGAAGTGCATCCCTGTCGTCAGGTGAATGCCTGCCCTCTATCAAACCAAGTTTTTAGAGGGCTAGGACGGCCGATGATGAAGCATGACACCAGGTGGCGTGTGAGGCCAGTCCTAAACTTTTTGTAAGATGCCTACACTCACATACACAAAACAACCCTGAGCACCTTTTAGGTCATACAATCTGGAGCGGCCTCATTTGTGTGCATCCATCCGACACTTTCTTTTAAAAAATCCTCATATCATCCGTACAACACTTGGGCACTAATCCTTTTCTTATCTGGCCCCAAGAATATGGCATTGTCACCTACACAACCTACGATCTGAACTCAATCCATGAGGTTTTGAAAAGACATCAAGGCCTGGCGTTTCTGCTAGTCTATTCTGCCCAATTTAGCTTTAGCACCCAGGTACTCTTTTTAGGTAGCTGTCATGCTGTACAAGTGCAATAATAACAATAATGAGCTAGACTCTCAATTTTCATGTAACTACAGAATAAGATTTAAGGATAAGCAGGAAAAAAAAATGCAATTTCTTTTGAGACCTGAATGTTTGTGGCTTAAAGAAGCTGATATGGCAAGATAATGCAATAAACAAAGGGTCTGGAATACTTAATTCTACTTCAGTTGGTTGAGCTATTCAAAAGTGCTTATGGGCGCTTTGGCAGTATTTGGCTCACCTGAAGGACATCCCCAATTAGCTTGCCGTAGCTGCTGAAAATAGACTCATGGCTGGGGAGTGCTAGTGATCCCAGTAGCAAGCTGGCCGCCATTTGGTGAGGCTCTGCGGGAAGGACAGCAAGTACACCTATTTGGCATCTGTAGTCGACATTGACGCATATAACTGAGCAGGGGATACCCAGACGCCACTGGAGATCCGATTGGGGCAGTTTGTGTGAGAAGCAGTGCTTAAGAAATGTCTCTGAGACGGAGACTGATCTGGCAACAGCAGGGATGCAGCCCAATCGAGATCGGAAGAGCAGTAGGGTGTCTTGTATGTGAAGAAACCGATGGCCTGCACTCACAGTGGACGTGGCCTGGGAGGCGTGCTGACCATCCTGAAACGGGACTGGCTGACCCAGCGGGCCCGTTGAGAGCAGGGCCTGCGCAAAAGGGTTACGCTGGCGAGAGGCAGCACCGGGATGCCCATGGACCACCACGACAGCAGTAAGACCCCCGCCCCCTGGCTGCCTAGCAGGGAAATTGAGAAGTGGACCAGGCATACCAGTAAAATACACTACCCACATTCGAACACCTGGAGTGTAGCTGGGTGGGGCTCCACCAAGTGACATTTAGAGACTGGGGCCCTCTAGATGTGGTAGATACCTGCTGCTCCCGAGAGCCGGGCACGGCCCTCATGATCTAAGCCCAGCAGACTTAACTAGAAGCTGGGGAAGACTCAGACTGGACTTGCAGGCAGGTCTCCAGACTGTGGCGCCCGAGTGGCTACCTGGCTGACTCACCCCAAGTGCGGAAACAAGGCCCTACTGCGGACAGGAGCGAATCAGTAGAATGGGGAAAGCTGACACCAGACAGGCGAAACTGGTCTTTGAGCATCGCAAGCACCCCAGGGGTACCACAGCCATGGAGGACAGTCAGCAAAGACACAGAACCAGGCGCCCACCCCCCAAACCGGACATTCGACAAATGTTCAGGGACCTCAGTCCCTTACTGCCATTTATAAAAAAATTGACTCTCTCGCAGACTGATTTGATTGCCTAAAAGAGAAAGTGGTGAACCATGAAGAACGTATTAAACGGGTTGAACGATGGCACCTCCATGCTGGAGGACAAGAGCGGGGCGACTCAGGAAAAACTCATCAGTATGGAAAAGGTATTGGAGGTGATCAGACACAAGAATGAGGATATGGAAGCCAAGTCGCGTCACAACAACCTGCGAATCAGGGGGGTACAGAGTCCACCACAATGACATGAGTGGAGGACTATGTAGAAGAAATGCTGCAAGCTCTCTTTGAGGACTCGCTGTCCCCCATGTGCATCGTGGAAAGAGTGCACAGATCTCTGAGCCCCAGAATGCCACCAGGCACACCTGCCATGCCACACTGCACACCTTCCTCGCCTCCTTCCCAGCTGCACCACCCGCGTTCCACACACTTGAGCAATTCTTAAAAATCCCTCCCCATGCAAGTTGGTCATGCGATTATACTCTGACATGCACCGCACAGCACCCCTATGGACCCCAGGAGCCCAGCAGGAATGGGAGGCCTCGCTCGGCATTATCAATCACGCTGGAGCAGTGGACATTCTGCTGCGCGCAGGCATGGGCCCTTTCCTCAAATTGCCGGCTCGGTCTCATCCACTTCAAATTTCTACATAGACTGTGCAGATTACCCGAATGGCTCCAGAAAATAGGCCTGACTGATAAAGCGTGCTGCCGACGATCCAGATTCCTACAGGCGACCTTCCAACACCTTGCCTGGAATGTCCCACCATTCAACAATACTGGGAGACAGTCTTTGAGACAACAGAAGAGATGCTTGACCTGCGAATTGATCTATCCCCCTTGACCACGCTGCTTGGGTATGTGAAATGTTTGCCGACAGGAAGGCAGAAAACTAGCGGCCATGCTCCTTCTGCTTGCAAAAAGACGCATAGCGATGTACTGGGGTAGATGCTGGGTCCCACACAAAGAGGAGTGGCTCAGAGATGCAGCGTTCTACTAAGGGCAACTATCAACCTACTGGGACCTTATGCTCCCTCAGGCCCAACCTAGTGAGATATGGGAACCAATGCAGACCTACATGGCTGCCACGTGTGAAGGATGCGCGCAAGGGCGAGGGGAGTTCTAAATAGTAGTAATTGCCCTCCTGGCACAATAAACGGAGGCCGGTCACTCTTCTCTCTGCTCTCCCGTGCACACCAATGTGTGTTGGCATAATGAGACCTTCAAGCTCTGGGGTGGGATAGACATTGTATGTACGACAGAGAATCATACACAAGATCCTAATATGAATCCCTGGACCCAGAGTAAAAACAGGAAATGTACATGATATGCTTGCTTACTAAGATGTATTAATGAAAATGCTCCATAAACAGAATAAAAAAAAGGAAAATGGACTCATGGTTCCATAGAAGCGGCAACCGGATTACCACTCTAAGCACGAGTGGGACTAGTCCTGGCTCAGTATTTTGAGCCAGGACAGAAGCCAAAGAACAGTGGGTCAGGATGAATACGGTCACCCTCTTCTCAGGGCGAGGACGTTAAAATATGCCATAAGCCAAGCCATATTAGAAGTGAAAGTCCAACAGAAGATCACGTAGTTATCCCCCCACACACAAATAACTTTGTTTATAACCATTATGGAATATGATGCAGGCCCGGCAGTGATGGGTCTGTTCTTGTTGAGGAGTGTAGGGTAAACCTAAAATAGTCAATAGAATTAATCTCACCATTTAATTTCTCCAGATGCTTTTTATCCTAGTAGGTCTTTGGCAGTGAGACCATTCATTGACCTCAAAAGATTATTGGTGGTCACATGAAAGTAGTCAAGTGATGCAATTTTTTCTTAATTCAGGAGAAGAATGACACGTGCAAACTATTTGCTGGACAATGACTTCAAATTCCTGGGGACTGTGAAGCAATTGTTGCTCATTCTCAGGCTACCCACCTACTACCAAACCGCATTGTGGGGGTCTCCTAAAAAGGAACTACTCAAGAAGACCAAGATTGAAGGCTATAACAGCAAAGGATTCAAAGGATGTTCAGGTTAAAAATTATTAGAAAACTTAAATTCGGGAAAACCAATTATTTAATAATTAAAAAGGGAGAAAACACTGGGTATGGCAAGGGAGGCCAATATGGCGGTCGACTTTTGCTAAGGCTCCCGTCGTCCGACAACCATCTGCCTGCATCCTGTCTGACAGCACTATATATGGCACAGCTGGCTAGATTCTGCGCACAGGGGGTGATACCTTGAGGACATTGGTGTGGCGACTATGTTGTGTAGCAGAGTTCACTGGGCAGCAGCCCAGGCCTAAAATGGCGACTGCCAAGGAGAGATTGGGGCCCTACGATTGGTAATGCGGGACCTGGCTCAAGGAGCACACCCATTGGACTTCACCGGATCGAAGCGGGGATGGCGAATGGACCCCGACCTGCTAGCAAGAATCCTGGACCCACAGGGCGCCCGTATGGTCCCAGACCGTGGGCCCGGGACCACAGAGGTGATTACGGAGCAGCGGGCCGCTTCTGTGGCAGACCATGGAGGTGGTGAGTTAGGGCCTGGAACCCCCCCATACAGGTAGGGTGGACACTATGCTGCGCAGCCCACTGGCAGCATCGTCCCTGTTACCCTGCCAAACTGGGGGAGGATGGAAGGGGGGCACTATCCTCTACATGTGGCTGGCCTGCCCCCGGGGTGCAGGATCGAGGGCATGTGGGCAAACACTCTGGGACCCTCCCTGCATCAGTGGCTTGGCGGCACCTCGTTGCCGCATATGGAACCCAACGCAGTGGGCAGCCTACTTCAATGTTTGGGCCTGCGGCAGTGCGCCTGCTGCTCCCACCTCTGATGAAGCAGCAGAGATGCAGAGGAGACATGGCTGCGACAACAGGACACAGGCAGAGTCACACCAGTGAATTGGGACAGAGGAGGGAATAGCGCACTGTGAGTATAGACATGGGGGTTGTGGCAGGGAGCATGGGCCTGTGTGCCGCCTACAAACCTGGATGGTGAAAGGAGATGCCTGCTGCCACAGTGAGGACCAGCACAAGACCTCAGTGGCGCTCCTGGGGGCTTAGGGGGAACATGGAAGACTTACCAATCAATCAATCAATCATAGCATTTGTATAGCGCGCTACTCACCCGGGGGGGGGGGTCTCAAGGCGCTGGGGGGAAGGGTCCGTTTACTGCTCGAAAAGCCAGGTCTTGAGTTGCTTCGATCTGGGACCGTGGTGGCGAGTCCACTGAGGTCAAGTTTACCAGGCTCCCGGCCCACAGATGTGGTGATATAGCGTGCCCTTGTGTGCCTGGGGTAACAAGCAGTGTGAGTTGGACCACTGCTTGTGCGGCGCCTGATTGCCCCATGGGATGAACTTTGGTACTGGGATTCGGGGCCTTCCATCGCCTATTGCCGAGAGGCAGTGCATTGTGCCGCCAGATGAGGGTGAACAAGGTGCAGCCCATTTCATTAGACATTTGTGCTCATGCCTCATGGACCTGCCGGCCCTGCCTCTGTTCCTCTGCCCCTAGAGGATTCACTTGACTGGAGGGTCGTAGGTGGGGGATGCTCCCTCGGGCTGTGTTAGAGGCCCTAGGTTGGGACCGGCCGTTTTTCCCCCTGGATGGACCATTGGGCACCTGGACCTTGGAGGATGAGTCATGGGAAAATTACCCAGCTGACCCCAGTCCAGACCAGGATGGACCAATATACAGTCCCACTGACATATCCCTTGGAGGATGCAGACTGCCCAGGAGCCTGCTCCGGCACAACAGGAGGCGATGGATCTGAAGGTTATTCTCAAGCCCATACAGGATTTCAGGGACGCGGTTAAATCTAAGGTTGATGGCCTTCATGTGCATATCTCCCTGCTGTGCCAGGAGCTACGCAATTTGGTGGACATGATGACTGAGCTTGAAACACAGGTGTCCACCGTGGAGGAGGAGAGTACCTCCCTTAGGAGCCAGATATCTAAATTGTCCGCCTCTGAGTCAACGCTTATGGATAGATCAGAAGACTTCGAAAACAGATCCCGGCGCATCAAACTCTGACTCATTGCTCTCGGAGTCCCTGGGGCAGCAGGGCCTCGCCAGGGTACTGGAAAACTGGTTTAAAACATGGGTTCCTGGGAACAAGCCATCTGCCTTCATTGTTATATGCACACTGCTCTCTGGCACCGAAGCCCCCACTTGGGGCTCCCCCTTGGCCTGTGATCCAGTGTCTTCTTAACTTTAGGGATCGGGACCGGATATTGCAGGAGTACCGCTCCCGGCCAGATTTGCAGTTCTCCAACTCGTACATGCTTATTTTTCCCTGACTACAGTAAGGCGGTGCAGCAGCACCTACGCTCAATTGCTGAGGTGAAACAAAAGCTCAGAGCACTCAATTTGCGCGACATGCTTCTTTTCCCAGCCCGCCTCAAAGTAATTTTTCATTCCAGTATTCTCTTTCTTGACACTTCAGATCAGGCCTGGGAACAGGCAATAGAAGGCGGCTGCTGCAGCGGCCGCCTTCTGAACTGATCCGCTCTGATGGCCCACTGGGGTAGTCTCAGGCACTGCCTCACCTGCAGGGGAGGCAGAGCTGCTCCTGCTCTCGGAGGTCCCCTGTTGAGCCGGGTGTGGCTGCCGGGGACCCTGGATTGGTTCCAGGGGAGACTGTCTCCACTCCACCCTCACAGACAGTGAATAACGGCCTGTCCAATACACCTATGATTTTCCACTCTGTTGCGGTGGTCCCGGTCATTTCTTCTCAGCTTTCTACAACACCCTGACTCTTCCGCCAACACATTACTTCAACCTCGCTTTCTTCGGTTGTAAGATGGTGACTGAATGAAGTATGGCAGTGGTCAGTGTTGCTTTCCCCTTACTGGACTGGCAGTATATGGGGTTCACCAGTTGCCCTCAGCGCTCCTTTTGTTGTGTACCCTCTAAGGATTGTTCTGATCAATGTTGTTGCATGTTGTTAGGCACTATATCCTTCTACGTGGGTGCCTAAACACCACAGACGTTCCCACCCCCCCTTCCCCCGAGTTCGCTTGTTGTGGGTAGTTGTTTTGGGCAACAGATGCTTCCTGCGGTAAAGTGGGGGTGGGGGTGTTGAGGGATGGGTCTTTTAAATGGTCCCTATGGCCTAGATCACTGTTTAATTCGTTTTTTCCTTTGCAGGTTGTTAACGGCAGGAATGACCACTATTATTTTCAATCCTGTATGGCTTCACACTACATGCCCTGAGTTGTGACATTAGATCCTGCTCTCTGGCAGGAACCGCATATTGTTCTTTGCAAATAGCCTGACCCATGCCCCCCCAAATTAATGGTTCGCTCCTAGAACATTAACAGCTAGCTGGACGGGATTAAGCATTCAGCAGACCTACAGAATATTAGACATCATCGGACAGCGGTCGTCCTCTTAAAGGAGACTCAACTATTGGGTATGTGCTGCACTTTCTTAGGCCGTGTCGAATCAGACAGGATTCACCATTCTGCTTTTGTCTGTGGCTGGAGAGGGGTCACAGTCCTGATACATACAACCTTCCTTTTGGTGGTTACTGGGCAGCACATGTACTCACAGGGGTGCTACGTGGATATTAAAGGCCACATGGAGGCTAGGCAGTACAACTTTATATCATGCTACGTCCCTCTGTCCCTGATGCACACCTCTCTCCAAACGTTGCAGTCCTTTCTTTTGACTCTACCTCAAGGGGTTATGGTGGTTGGAGGTGACTTCAGCGCAGTCCCCGATCCTGATCTTCATGTTTACACCGTCTAATATCCAGACAGGCGCTCCCGTTCGATCTCTCTCTCTTCTGGGGCTGATTCTGTTCGCCTCTGATGCGTGGCGCTCTTGGCATCCTACCCTGCGCGCTTAAACTCACCACTCAGTGGTGCATGCCGCAGATCCTCGCATAATATGTTCAACTACAGTTCGATCTCCCTCATTAACACTGATATTAAGATTTAAGTGAAAGTCATAGCAACACGGCTGGCGCGCAATGGGGAGCAAAGGAAGCTTCGGACACGCCGAGAGTCACGAGCCTTAGAACATATGTCAATTAATTTGACCACAGCGGACTGACCCTGGATGGGCCTTCGCTTTCAAGAACCCAGAACTCACGAAAATTCTGAATATAGCGGATTGACCCTGGATGGGCTTCCGTTCCTGTATATATATATATATATGATTAAGAGCCCGCACATCACTGAGAGCGGATTAAAGTACATTGTACCAGGGGTGGTTGCCCCCTACCACAGCCCCGCCCCCACCCTTCTCGTCCTGAGGAAGACTCGCAGGCAAGGCTAAAACACCCTACAAGCCACAAGTCGAGTCGAAACGTCGACAACAATCCAAGAGCCTGGACCCCTTCCTTTGCTCCCCATTGCGTGCCACAGATGAATACAATCTGTGATTGTATCAAAATTGTAAATAGACCATGTAAAATAGCGTTTTTGGGCCAGGACATTTAGATTGATACTCTAAGATCAATCATAACAAGGATAACTCTAATTTGCTCTCTACTTCTCACTGTCGGAAAAACTTTTTCCTCACTTCTTTCAATTCTAGCACTACTTTATCTCGCACGTTCTCCCCTTCCTTTATTCACTAATTGTAGCAACCACTAAATGAAAAAATTTTAAACAAAAAAAGATAACCATTTGTGGAAATGAATAAAAAGTTGTTATGAAATTTACTCTTTCGCACATCTCTCTTTTTGAAATTCAGTTGGTTTCACATGAAATTAAGAATCTGTGATTAAGTCAGATATTGTGGATTTTTGGTTTGAGGACCATTGTGTTTCTATAATCCATATTAAGGAGGGCAAGTCCTGCCTAGTGAAGGTGAGAGGAGGTGCCCCAACATTCCCATCCGGTGCATTTCTTTAAAATATTTAGGGATTCACATGTCCCTCCTCCTCGTCCTGGCTTGGAATCTTAATTACCGGGGGCTGGCCCATATGCTCGGGTGGCAGGGGGACGGGACCTGCGCTGCTGTGCAGCTCATCCATTGAATCCTATGGGGCTTACCGCCCTCTTTAAGATGGTGTGTCTACCACGCTACTTAAATGTTCTAGGTAACTACCCCTATCCCATCCCACGCAAATGGTTTCACTCACTGAACGCCAAGATCACCAACTTTGTGTGGGTGGATGGTAGGTATAGGGTGGCCTTCGAGACACAGCTCAACTCCCCTTTAATGGTGGTCTGGGTTTATCGTACATATATCTTTTTTATCTTGCAGCCCACTTGGTTACCGATTAATGAATGGTTTACTGGTGGGTGGGGCGCCCTGGCATATCACTTGGAGATTCATTCGCTGAGCTTGGACAGTCTGCTCGAACTCCTGTATGGGGCTTGTCTGCATGCCACACTGCCCTCTTGTACATGGGCGTCTCTTACCTGCTGGAAGTCAGCTCGTCAGCTGGGACCACCGACTCACTGAAAGGACACCTTTGTGGCGAGGAACTTGGTGGATGTGTCAGCTCTCAACTCTGGAGGACTTTGCCCCTTGAGACCGGATTGGGATCTTCTACCTGGAAGATGTCTCTAGAGGGGGCCACCTCGAGTCATTTCAGGATCTGAAGTCCCGGTACTCCCTTTCTACCTCTGTTTTTTTGTTATCGTCCACTGCAGGCTCACGCTCTTCCAGAATATTCCTGAATATAGTCCGCTCAAGGCATAGATCATTTTTGGGCATCTGGGTAAGGGGGCCGTCTCAAAGATTTACAGTTCGCTGGTCATCCATGCCCCGGATGGCCTTGAAAGTGCTAAGAAGAAGAGATGGGAGGCTTGGGTGGGAGGCCTGCATGGCACCCCCAGAGATGGCAATTTCAGCGTGACTAAATACAGTTCAATGCAATTATCATTATAGAAAAAACAGAGATGAACCACTTTATGCCAAAGGAATAGGGTCCAAATAATCAAAAAAGAGAAAAACTTCATTTGGATTGATTCTAGTAGTCCATGCTATTTAAAGAGGGGAACAGCGTTTACAACGCAACTTTTACCACGCAGTACCTTTACCACGCAACTTTTGCAACGCAAGTCATTACAACAACTTGTGCTGGGGGGCGCTGTAGGATAGGGAATAGTTTAATTTACTATCCAAAACCTTCCCTACTATCCACAGGGACTGGAGTTGGAATAGTAAATTAAACTATTCACTATCCAGCGCCCCCCAACGCAAGTCGTTGTAACGACTTGCGTTGTAAAACCTGCGTGGTAAAGGCATGCGTTGTAAATGCATGCGTAGTAACGACATAAATCCATTTAAAGAGCACACAGTCCTCTTTTGTTCCTCATACACCATCCACACAAGGGGGATCCTGTACTTAACCCAAAGTCAAAATAAGAAAAACGTTTTCAATTCAATTATCTACACGCAACATACCTCAACCGCCAGCATTTGCAGTGCTCATCTCCCGATGCCCCTGACGTGTGTGCGAGATGTGTGCTTCCGGCAGCAGATATTTTCCATACTGTACAGGACTGTCCAGTGTTGAGGCGCTACTTGGAGGGAGTAGTTCGAGAGCTTTCTTCTGTCCTGGGCCGCATTGTGGAACGTAGAGTTTGGGATGGTGGAGGACTTTGAGGGCCCATGGGACGAGCGGGCCTTTTTGGGGGTGGCCTGTGTGGTTGCCAAGAGGGATGTAGCTTGTGCCTGGAAGCAGTGGGCACCACTGATCGGATGCTGGCCTAAGGTGGTGTGGACTGGTATGCGCATCAGGAAAAGCTGGTTTTTGTGGCACGTGGCTATCCTCAGAAGCAAAACCGAGTTGGGGGGAATAGTGTAATTATTATGGACTGTCATTGTGATTCCATACTGATGTCAGTTCCTGCCCGTACGACCTGGAACCTTTGGCGTGGGTCTCCCTTCCATTTTTTACACTCCTATGTTTTTTTTTTATCTAGATACTTTGGGCACTTTGCCACTGCTATTCAGTGCCAAAGTGCAAGTGCTCCCTATTGTAAGTTGTTGTATTGGATTAGTGACTCCATGATTGGCTTATTTGATTTACTCGTCAGACCCTAGTACAGTGCACCATGTGTGCCAAGGGCCTGTAAATCCAATGCTGCTGGTAGGCTAGCAGCACTGGTTGTGCCACCCACAGAAGCAGCTTGTAAAGTATGGCTCAGGCCTGCCATTGCAGGGCCTGTGTGCAGTCTGGGACTGCCATGTCAACTTGGCAAGTGCACCCACTTGCCAGTCCCTAAACCATCCCTTTTCTACATATTAATCACCCCTAAGGAAGGCCCAAGGGCAGGATTTGTTGTATGTAAATGGTAGGATATGCCCTGATGTGTGTGGCATGTCCCAATAGTGAATTTCAGCCAATTTTGTTTTTCACTATTGCAAGGTTATCTGTTCCCATAGGCCAGAATGGGTAGTTTGATTATAACATCTTATAATCCTAACTGACCCAGGGAACAAGATAGGAAATTAAAGTTTAGTATGTCTGAACTCAGAATGTTACATATTTTAGTGTGGCTGATTTTTACATTCTGTGTTTGAAAATATCACTTTTAGAAAGTAGGTATTTTCTTGCCTAATCATCCAGCATGCCTCTGCTAGGTTTGTGAATTCCATGTCTGGTTTGTGAGTGACAGGGGGCTGGAGGGGGCTATGGCTCCAGCAGTCTGATGGGTCAAGGCTGGGCTGAATAGGACCTGCATTGAATAGAGAGTAGGGGGAGGAGATTTCCTTTCACCAACCTGAGCCCTCATAGAATAGAGAGTAGGGGGCGGAGATTTCCTTTCACTGACCTGAGCCCTCATAGAATAGAGAGTAGGGGGAGCAAATTTCCTTTCAGCTACCTGGGCTAGGTCTGCTTTTAACAATGCTGTCTCCGCCTCCTGCCAGGACGCTGCACCAGAGAGGGCAGAACTGGTTTTGGCTGGGAACAGACACCCTCTGCCTTCAGAGGACAAAGGATTTTGTAGTATAAATATTGGGGCCCAGACCCCAAAACTTTAGATCACTTCTGGGAATCAAGACAAACCCTTTGCCAAGAAGCAGAACCAAGGAAGCTGAATGAGGAGACTGCCCCTGTGCTGTTTGGGGTTGGTCTGCAGTGGTTACTTTATTGCCAAGGAAAGGAGAAAAGGAACTTTGTGTGTACTTTCACTATCTTGAGGAAGATCTCCAAGGGCTTGAAGTTGAGCTTACCTCCTGTTCAGAAGTCTCAGGGTCACAACGACTACACCACTAGCTCGCCCTGAATTTCCATGCTGGGAATTATACCTGCAGAGAGGAGCCTGCTGTTTTAGATGCCTCTGGAGACTGTGTCGCTGGGAGCTGGAAGCGTGACGCATGTAGGAAGAAGCGTGTCGCCGCCGTAGTTGATGTTGCATTGCTGAAGAAGCGTGTCGCCGCCGCAGCTGTTCGCCGTCGCATCACCGATGAAGCATGTTGCATCACCGGAGAAGCGTAGCACCGCCACAGAGGTTGCCGTCGCATCACTAGAGAAGCGTGTCGCAGGGCCTGTTGCGGCTCAAGTGTCTACCAAGTCGCCGCACGGCCATCGGGTATGCACGCATCGCATTCACGTTGTTACATCGCATTAAAGACGCCATTTTGTCGCATTGCACCGGATCATCGCATCGAGGCGCCATCTTGTTGCATCGTAGCCAGAGCGCAGAAAGAAACCGATGCAACATCTCATCTCCAGTAAGGAACCGACGCATCACTTCCCCGGCGCTGCAGTAAGGAACCGACGCATTACCTCCCCCGTAGCAAGGAACCGACGCATCATCTTCCCTACGACCCTTTTGTTTGTTTTTCGAGACACATCCAAGGTACTTTGATAGTAAAGTGTTGCATTTATCATCTACATTGAACTAAAGCTATTTCTACCATTTTAAAGAATTATTTTTGATTACCGTAGTGTGGATTTTTGTCGTTTGGTCTTGTGATAAGTCTAGTAAAGACCACGTATTTTTCTAAACTGGTGTGGTGTCTATTTGAAGCGTTTTCACTGTATTACTATATGTGTTCACAAATGCTTTACACACTGCCTCTGAGATAAGCCTGTCTGCTCGTGCCAAGCTACCAAGGGGGAGAGCAAGGGTTATCCAGGAGTGTAACCTCTTTCCCAGACGAGTAGCAAGGGCCCCTACTTGGTCAAAGGTACCTACCTCTGCCAACTAGAGACCCCCATTACTAACAGATACTATGTGATAAAATTGGTCATCAAAAAAGAGAGAACACACAAAAAAATGGACTACCCAATAAATAAAGATTTCCTGAATGCAAGCATAAGCTACAATGAGTAGGATGTGCAACCTTATGCGTACCAGGTGTCTAAGACTAGGTCCCCACCAGACATGTAAGAGTTGTTGATTACTGTTAGTTTCTCTCAAGAAGAGTTTAGTAAATCTCAGGCACAGTATTCCACTCTAATAAGCAAAAGGAAACAGGCCAAAGCTCAGCTTACTGGGGAAGTGATTAGTTGCTTCAAAAAGACATTGGAGGGTGGGCTCCTTTTTATCAAGCCCACTGACCCTTAACAAGAGGTTAGCAATGTGCACATGTTTTTCCTGATGCAAGAACACTTTCCCTCTCTTCGACTGGTCCAGTATAAAGATGGGTGACAAGAGGTTTTGAAGGTTACGGAACGTGCTAAATGAGTGATACCAAAGGGTGTGAAATCAGGGCACCCCTGATATCCATCCAATTTGTGGTTTTGGGGGGTGGGGGGACAGCAGTTCCCTTTCAGATCATGGGAATGGGTTTTGGTGGAGCCTTTCACAACCCCAAATGCCTCTTGATGTAGTGTAACCTAATTTTTGCCCTTGAGGAGCACAAGCGTCCCCAGTGGATAGGGTTATCCTTCGTACCGTCCCCAGTGTCAGATATTTCAGGACTTTGATTGCTGACAGAGGGAGTAACTTCATGCCTTCATATATCAAGGCAATCTGCAGTCAGATAGAACATGTAACAGAAAGAGCAATATGAAAGAGGAATAACTTGTTCTTCTGATGGATACATCTAACGCTAGATTCTTCACATAAAAATAGATACCTATGTAGTACCGCCCCAAGATGAAGGATCTGTGGAGCGGGCCTAGATGAAAAACAGAGCAGGTGAGGTTTCCTTTCTGCGAGACCTGGCTGCGAAGGCAGTAGTTCACAAGATGATCCATGGCATGATTTATGTAAAAGCTTAAAGCCCATTTGTTATCCAACCATTGGAACTTCTCCTACTTTTTTTAGGTGTGAGGTGGATTAAAGAACATTGGCAGAGTCCTGGATTGGCCAATGTGAAAAGGAACATCGACTTTTGATAGAGAGGCATCTAGACCACAACAGCAGTTTGCCTCGAAAAAACATGGTGTTTGTGCAGACAGCAACTGCAGTTTATTCACATGATGAGCTGATGTGATCGCATTGAGGAAGATAGTCTTCAAGGTCAGGAGATGCAGCAAGCAGTTATAAATAGGGTCGAAGGGTGTACACCTGAGAAATGTTATGTAAAAGTTAAGGTCCCACTGTGGTCTCACAAATGTCTTGGAATTAAACATGCGTGTCAAACCATTTATCAATCTCATCCCAACACATCAAAAACACGGAAAGGCTCTACAAATAACCTTTCATAGTGCCCACTTCAAGGGCTTGCTTGGCTAAAGACAAAACAAACAAAAGTAAGTCCAACATTTTTGCCTGTAAGAGGTCAGTGTATGATGCACCGAACCACATTACAAATTTATTCTAGCACCAGGCATAAAGGAATTTCGTGGAGGTGCGTCTGGCAGCAAGGATGACATCCACTACTTCTGGGGACAAACTGAATGCAGTCAATTGCCACCGCTCAATCTCCACGCACGGTGATGTAGACTGCATAGATTTGAGTGCAGGATTCTGCCCTGTTGCTGGGACAGGAGGTCCTTGCTGTGGGGCAGTCTTTTCGGAGTACTAAAACTTATACCCACAGTTCCAGGTACCAGTCTAGCCTGGGCCGGGTCATTCCTGACCCTCTTCATAACTCTTAGCAGAAGAGATAGTGGTTGGAAGGCATATAGGAGTCCCTTGTTCGATTCTGACTGGAATGAATCTCCTAGCAAGTGTTCTTGTGTTAACTCCAGCATGCAAATTGATGACCCTGCACATAGTCGATGGTGGCAAACCAATCTAGCCAGGGTTCCCCCAGCTGGTGGAAGACACTGTGCGCCACTTCAGGAAGCAAGGGCCACTCATCACCTGCCAGACGACATCTGCTTAGTTTGTCCACTCTGGCATCCAGGGGCTCATCCAGATGATTGGCAACCAAAACAGTACCCTGGTGTTGCAGCCACCTACAGATATGCACTGACTCCTGGGACAAGAGCCCACTCTGCCCTTTGTTGTTCCACATGGTGGTGGTGTTTGCCATAAGAACCTAAACCAGCCTCCCCTTTATAGACAGCAGGGAGGTCTTCAGGGCCAAAACAAATGGCCTGTGGCTCCAGCGCGTTAATGAGCTGCTTGCCCCCACTGGAAACCAGAGCAATCCAATCTCCAGCTACCCCATGTGACCAAGCCCTTCACTTCCCAATCCAGTAGTCACCAGGTCAATTCTGGGAAAAGAGAGGGGTGTGCAGTCTGACAAACTGGGGTCTATCTGACACTTCTGAAGATCTCAAGTGGTCTCCTCCAAGACCTGGATGATCTCAGAAAGACTGCTATGAAGCCGGGCCAACTAGACCTTCAGGTTTCACTGCAGAGAATGCATGTCCCAACTGGCGTAGTTGACAAGAAGAATGCACTGGCCTGAGGCCAAGACGTCTCAGAACCACCGTTACCATGATCCAGGACCGAGCCCAATACATTGGGAACATAGCCATATGTCTTGGAATCGCAGCTCTGGAAGAAAAGTAATGCAATTCATTGTGTCCAGATATGCTACTATGAACAAAAGCCTCTGGGAAGGAACCAGGTGGGACTTTGGCTCGTTTACTGGGAAATCAAACATCAAGAGTTCTGCTGTCACCCGGAAGTAGTCAGCCATGAACTACCACAGCAGAATTCTATATGTTGTTTGATTCTTGTCTGCTCTCCAAAGCACAACTGTATATGAGCCACTTTCCTGTGGGTGTCCTTTGTATCTCAGGAGAGGTTGCAAGCCTATTGGTGTTCTGCAAGTATAGTATAAGGCATCATCAGTAGAATGACTGGGTTGCACACCATCCCCCACACCATTATCAATATCCTAGGGTGTACCTTGCTCTGGTACGGGATTAGAGCTAAAATGCTAATGGAGCCTTTTTGATAGCTGTGACATGGTACACACACAAGATTAGAGTTGGGGTGCATGGCAACTAGTTGCACCTTTGTAATCGTATAGCACGACGTAGGCCGAGATCAGGTCGACGTTGGTTCGGTATCAGACATGGGCATCAGCAAAAGATCATTCTCTGGTGTTTGCGATAATGGAGCAGGTCTCGAGATCCACAGTGGATAAGGTTGCAGAAACTAGCATGGATTGTGGGGATAGAGTTGAAGTCTGTGCCAGAGTCGGTAAGGGCCCAAGGAGGGAGACAATGCCGGGCAAAGAACCTGCTGGCTGTAACAATACTGATCCCCTCCTTGATTCCATGTGGTCTAAAGACATACGGTATACCAGAGTGAGCCAGAAGTACAGCGACAATTTGCAGCCTGGCCTCTTTGAAGGCACGGCTATGTTGTGGGGCTGACGACAACCCGTGAAACTCTGTTTGCTTTTGGATCAACTGAGAAATTGGTTTAATTACGGGGTAGCGATCTCCAAACTTGAGTCACAAATAGATCATTGGCTAAAGCTGCCCCTATCCATAGCAGTCCTTCCTAAATTTTTATATTTGTTCCATAATATCCCAATTCCCCTGTCTGGGAAGTTTTTCAGTACGCTTTGCAACCAATTGCTTAGATTGGTCTGGGCCAACAGAACGCCGAGAGTGAGGTGGCAGGTCATGACACTCCCCTACGAAAGGGGGGAATATGGTGTCCCAGACATGCAGCTCTACTATCTGGTGGCACAGTGTATCTTTGCTCAGGCATGGTACCACCCAGACGCCAGCATAACCTTTCTGAAGCCAGAGTCAGACTTTGTGCTGCCGGACACCCTGGCTGCAGTCCTTCCTCTCGAGATCCCACGAGATTGTACAGATATTCAACCGGTTTCCACAACGAGCTGGGCATGGGCCTCACTGGGACTCCTCACGAACACACAAATGGTTTATTCTTCAGCCATACCGCTACCAAATCCCAAACCTCTGCCCCTAACTGGAGAAAAGCTTGTGCAAAAAACCTGCACGAAGTTCGGTATTACCAAAATGGGAGATTTCTGCTCTACAGGCCACATATTTGACCTTGATGACGCGTCCCTTTTTTCCGGATGCTTCGTTTATGGATAGGTTTGTGCTTGCTAGGCTTGGGGCTGCATTGCAGGTACGGCTTCCTGATTTCCCTTTGGAGCCCCCATCCTTTTCTCCTCGGACAATGGTGATCGACAGCAGCAGAGAAGTACATTTGATTTCGCAACTTTATAGGGCGGGTGTGGATCTGATTGCATTAGACAATACCAGGGTGCAGGGGGCCTGGGGGGTGGACTTAGGTAACCCATTATCTGATGTTGTCTGGAGACTAAAACAGTATCTATTAACAGCAGGCATAGGTTGATTCATTTTAAGTTCTCACGCCGAGTGTACGTCACCCCACTTAGGGCGCACAATATTGACCCTAATAGGTCACACCAATGTCAACGGTGCCAATCCCCCCAGGCTGACTTCGCTCACGTGGACTGGAATTGCCCACGGATTCATATATTCTGGATGGGGGTTCACCACATGCTCAGCAAGATTATACAGGTACAAATTAATCCCCTGCCCGAGATTGCTCTCCTGGTATACGTGGTACAATTCCCCATAAAGTTCAGGCGGTTTACAGCTATCGCCTTGCTTTTGGCAAAGAGAGAGGTGGCGATACACTGGGTTGGGAGAAGGGCCCCTACAGTGCAGTCCTGGCTCCAAAGTTTGGCTTCCTGCTCCAGGAGAAGATAACATTATGCACAGTCCTTCCAGCCTCCAGACCCAGGGACATATGGGGCCCCTTCAAGGCCTATCTTGCTATCCAGCAGCAGGAGCACTCCACATAACATGAGCAAGGGCTAGAACCGACAGGGGTGGGCTAATGCGTTGTTCTGAATGTAGGCAATTTCTTTGTTCCAACTGTGTGTTTGCCTGCAGCGATGGGCTGGAGTGGCATGGGTTTGGAGGGCAGGATAAGGGGGAGGGGTGTTAGCTGAGCAGTATCATTTGTGATTATCATGGGCCAGGACTATGAAACTTATAGATTGTGATGTTCACGCATGACCTATTGTGCAAATGTTAGGACAACTGTGACTTCTTCTGTTTATGCAACCGAGTCGCCCTGCCATCGGGCTCAGTGAATTGCTTTGTTTTTTGCTCAAAATGCTAAATAAAGTTTTTTAAAACAACTGAGGAATTGGTTACATGGCTTGTGACCTTGATAGCTCGAGATTAACCTGTTCTCTTTGGAGTCAGAGTGGAGGGCATGAGGTTGAGTCCTGCTTCAATTTCTTATCCTAATGTTTGGGCTTTAACTTGGACTTACATGAGGACTTCAAGCAGAAATGGATCAATCACAGGAGCGTCCCCAGGAAGAGTATAGGCTCATGACTTGGAGCAGGATCTATGCGAAGGCCACATCTTTTTACGTTAGGGGACATACCTACATCTCTTGGTCTCAGATTGACTTCTGGTACACGAGGGAGCACTTGTTAGATGACTTCAGAGTTGTGCCTTGAACCCTGGCATCAAAGACACACTTGTGCTGGTCCGTGACCGATATCTGCTTACTGCAGTTGCAGCATGCCTTCAAACCGGCTGTTTTTATTGGGAACATTGAACCTTAGCACGCTGAGAAAGTTTGGAAGTTGTAGGAAAACCAAAAAGTTTGGTGGGGGGGGAGAGGGGAGGGGGGGGGGGATCTCGATCCACACAGGAAGGTGCAGAAAGAATGGAACTGACTTCAGCGCCCAGGGTGGCGCCTATATGCAGCTCTCCTTCAATTCTGGGGTGGTATGGAGCCAATGCGGAGCCGCATGATGCCACTAGGGGCACTTCTATGAAAAAACCTCCAGATTCAGTCTGGCGCCTGGAGTATTTGCTAAGGGAAGGAATCTGTGGTTAGACGTATTCATCATAACATAAATGGATGAGGTGTTTTAGCTTCAATCCAACCAGAAAGCCTAGAGATACAACAACATTAACAAAATAAAAGAATTGCTTCCCTAGCTTCTTAAATGCCAGGTGTTATTGCTTTATTATCATATTAATTTTTTTAACTTTTCTTGATGTAAATTGATTAGTATACAAATTAACCAAGTAGCATTTAGAGAACTCAAATGGCAAAGGTAACAAGTAAACTAAGATACCCATAGTAACAACTTTTCTGCATTTATTACAAATAACCAAAGAGTCATCTAATATCACCAAAATGTTTTAGCAAAATCTCAATAATTGTAGTTAACGATAGTCATAATTTCTCGGGTACATTTAAAAGTACATTTTATTTGAGAACTTTAGGTACGGAAAGTAATGGGCAGTAAGTTATTTTATTTTTTCTATTTTGTTATTCATATATACATAACTGAATAGTTGCAATATTAAAATAACATAAGACATTTAAGGAAAATACTTACATTCTGATCCTTTAGTTCTCCCTGACAGGCTTCGCAGAAACTAGAAAACGAAAAAGGGGGAGTGATTGTCAGCGAGTTCTGCAGGGCACTGTAGATCACATTTAAAATACATTGAAAATACCTAAACAGTGTATTTTTTTCTCTAAATATATTTCTCTATATATTCATAGTGGACCAAACTGCAATGTAGTTAGGGAGCGCATATATCATATGTCATCCAAATACCCCCATTTAGATGTGATCATGCACAAATTCTCAAAGAGCAATATTCTGTGTGTCATCATCACCAGTGAGTGTGTGTGGGGTGGGAAGACTTTCTCCCCCCCCCCGCCCCGCCCAACCCAAAACATCTCTTGCAACGTCCTGGCCTTTGAACAAGCAGTCCTCACTGAAATGGAAAAAATCGACTTCAACACCAGGGGTTTTCAGAATATGACCCGAGAGGAGAGGACAGCCCTTGACCAATTGAAGGACAACCGCGCGCTGGTCATCGCCAGCTGGTTATCAAGCCGGCGGACAAGGGGGGTGCCATAGTCCTGATGGACTACACCTTGTACAAAGAGGATTGCTTACGCTTCTTGGCAGATGCCACGAGCTACGAGATACACTGAGTGGACCCGACTCCACGGATCATGAACAAGATTAAAACAATGGTCACCGAAGCAGAGACCCATGACTGGATAACCAAACATGAGGCTGATTTCCTGGTGAATACAGACCCAAGGACATCCAGATTCTACAAACTCCTCAAAATTCACAAAAACAGAATACCACCACCAGGGAGACCAATAGTTTCGGGGATAGGATCGGCATTGGAACCCCTCTCTCAGTTCTGTGACTGGTTCTTGAAACCAATTGTACAAAGATCACAGTCATACCTGAGAGATACTAAAGATGTACTGTGTCACCTCAGAGACATGAAAACAAACATCAACACAGACATGTTCATAACTATGGACATCGAAGCACTCTAACGAGCATCCCTCAAAGACGCACCCTAGAGGTAGTGGAATGTATCCTACAAGAACAGAATTGGGCATACATTACACCCATCTACTTCATTATGGAATGCGCTGAAATAGCGCTTACAGAGAACTTCTTTGAGTTTAAGGACACTTTATACCATCAAGTAAGGGGTACATCCATGGGCAGCACTTTTGCGCCGAGCATGGCATGCCTTTATGTTCTTCAATTTGAAGAAGATTACATCTTCAACCCCTCCAACGCCTTCAATCCCTCAGATGAAGACCTGGAAACGATACATAGATTAGATT
Organism: Lissotriton vulgaris; assembly: GCF_964263255.1. Lineage (NCBI taxonomy): Eukaryota > Metazoa > Chordata > Amphibia > Caudata > Salamandridae > Lissotriton > Lissotriton vulgaris. Next base: position 549,705,687 of record NC_141689.1, read on the forward strand.
TTCTGGGAGGGGAGTGAGGAGGATGCAATGCAATTTGTGGAATGGGTCAACAGCAAAGACCCCCACTTCGGTTTTACACATACCATTGATAAAAACCATGCGGTTTTTCTGGATCTCGACATCACCTTATCAACAGAAGGGCTCTCCACCAAAGTCCATGTTAAAGCAACAGACCGGAACAGACTCCTCCTGTTCAAGAGCTACCATCCGAGGTCTCTTTGTGAAAACCTACCTGTGGGACAATTCCTTAGAATTCGAAGGAATTGTTCTGAGCTTGCCACCTTCCAAGTACAGGCGGAAGAACCGGAGAATAAACTCCTTGAGAGACATTACCCCAAGAAAATGGTCAGACAAGCGAAAAAGAGTGCAAGGAAAAACAACAGGGATGTGCTCCTTGAAACAACACCGAAAGAACAGAGTGACCGCATCGTATGTGTGACAACATACATACCCGTGTCTAAGAAAATCCAAAACATCATCCGGAAAAAATGGTCAATCCTTAATAGCGGATGTCCAAAGTGGGAGCCCCCCCCTGTCTTTTCGCATACAAATGTAGCATGAACCTTAGGGACAACTTGGTTCACTCTAAAGTTAATCAAGAACCTACTGAAAGTCAAATGACCCTGTGGAGCCAACCTAAACCAGTGGGTCACTACCCATGTGGGAATTGTGTGTACTGCCCACTTACCGCTACCTTAAAGGAAGTCGATATTGGCACAGGCAACCCCTGGAAATTAAAAAACTTCAGCAACTGCAACATGGAGTGTGTGGTGTATCTAATGGCATGCCCGTGCAACTTACAATATGTCGGCATGACCACCAGGAAAGTGAAGGTGCGTGTGAGTGAACACTGCAGCACAATATGGTGCAGGAAGACAAACACAAGGCTCACAACACATTTTACTGACAACGGTCACAATGTAAAGGACCTTAAATGGGTTGTACTGGAGGTTGTGAACAAACAGAAGCCCGACACTGCCAGACAGTTACACCTCAGAGAACAACGGTGGGTGTTCAGACTTCGCAGCGGGAAGAAGAGCCTTAACGACGAGATCCCTTGGCTGCAAATGGCTACCTGAACAGCATAACATCATACCAAGGAGTGCTAAGTTGCCCATATACCCCTTATACCTGACCAATTTTGGAAGGAAGACACATACTTAAACAACCACCCCCAAAAAACCGAGCTGGGCCCCTAAGAATACCATGAATTAATGGGACATTTTGAACGGTTCACACTGAACTCCTCATCGCGTAATACCACAATGTACAACATGGTATTATAATCCGTCAAACATAGCTAATTACTTGGGTGCTCAAACACTTTGTCATAACATAACGATACCTTGAGGTTTTTTTTCTCCATCTGAAAAAATTAATTTGTTGAATCCGAGCGCCTCCTCGCTCAGTTTTATAGTGTGATAGGCCAAATCTGCCAGTTTTGACACAGTGCGCCTACGCTAACATCCTGTCAGGCTACAGATCCCCGCACACATCAGCACGCATGCGTAAAGCTACCACACTTCTCGCTCGGGAGCTGATTTCCCATGTATTTCCGAGTGATTGCAAGAACAATAACTGTACTGAATATACCTTGGCCCGCACCAGCAGATAAGGTCAGTGTGTTTCCCATACTTCTGAACTCTTTTAAAAGACAGAGAAGTTTCGGCGGAGCTTAAAACAGACCAGGCATGCGCGGAACAGAGCCTTTACCCTTTTTTGCACACAGACCAATGAAAACGCAGCCATCAGGATACGCCCTCCCCCAGGCAGCCAGGCACCTTCTAGGAGGACACAGGAAACACACCTGTGCTCTCCAATTACCGCTCATTACCTGAACCAATTACCCAATTGAACTCAGTATATATAACCCCAGCCTTCGCATCAGTTTCCATCGATGGGGAGACCGAGAGGACGCCTAAGAGAAAGCTGCTGGAAGTACTGAAGATAGATAGTAATAGTATGCAGGGGTGTGGAATTTACTAAAATATCTACTTGTCCATGGGGCAGGTTGCTTCATAAATCTACTTGTCCTGTAACAAAATCCACTAGTCCCTTTGGTGCCATGTAGTTCGGTGACAAATTATGGCAGCAATCTCATCATATAGAGCTCTTATATAGCCTCTTGGATTATGCCAGGGCTCATACCATAGTAGTATTTGAATTCTAGCAATCCCTTTATGTTGCCATGTTCCGGTAGATCTACATACTGGGACTGAAGGAAGTGGTGAGCAATAGTTCCAGGGTTGGAATGCCCTTTTGAGTCTGTGCAAACCTACTAACTTGCATGTTTTAAGGGTGTTCAGCAACTCTTCTCTAATATTTCCCCATACTAAGAAATGTTGGAAATTTACTCCTGATAATGGAGAGTGTAAACCTTCTTCCAGAGTTGGGGAAACAGTGGTTGGAGGGAAAATGAACTTGCAAACAATCAGGTTTTCGCATGAGCAAATGTACACATGCATATTTGCTCATGCTAAAATTCAGTTTACAAATATTTTCTAGGAGTACAATTTCTTGCTCTACTACTGTAAATTCTTGTGAATTTACAAAAGCCATATAGCTGCACTTATTTCAAGGACATATAACACGGGTGCACTTCTGAGACTCTTTAATAATTGGGCCACTAATTTAGTCTGGTGTTAACCATGACCTTTTGTGTTTATTAAAATTGTCTCTCTCTCTCTCTCTGTATCGGCTGGCTTCATTGTGAGTGACCGCATTCTGCACCTTTCACAAGGAGCATATCGGCACACAAGTAGTTTTGTTCAGCGCCAATAACTAATGTGACAGTGCGTGCTTTTTTTCGACCAAAAACAATTTTTGCTTTTGCCAATGTTTGTTATAATGGTGAGGGCCCGGCAGATCTCACATCAATAAGGTTTTACAAAAACCATGCCAAAACAAGTCACGCATTGCCACAACTAAAAAGCTGACCACCAATTTCAGACCTACTGGCTTTGGCAATGCTAGTTTATTTTTAGGTTTCCCATAACCTTATTGAAACTGGTTACACTGATTTTCCAAAATGAATATTTTTGGTAAATACTAGCATGCATCAACACATTTTACTAAATGATGCTGCAAAGAAATGGTTCGAGGCATGTGGGCTGCTGAATTCATATCTGTGCATAGATTACATAGCAGTCCCTCCTGTTAGCGGCGGCTGCCCGTGCCAGCTGCAGCAGTCTGAAAAAGAGTTTTGAGAACAGCCTGTCCTACAGCTGCCTGCTGTTTAGAATGCACATCTACGCAGTAGTGTTTCGTAAATGTATGTGTGGTGGACCAAGTGGCTGCCTTACATATCTCTTCTAAAGGAATATTCACCAGGAAAGCCATGGACGCTCCTAACGTACGTGTGGAGTGTGCTCGTGGTGGAATGGTTAGTGTGCGTTTAGCCTTAGCATAGCAAATCTGTATACATTTAACGATCCACCGGGCTATCCCTGCTTTGGAAATGGGGTTGCCTTTGTGTTGTGGAGAAAAGGCAACAAAAAGCAGTTTTGTTTTTCTGAAATCCTTTTTATGTCTATATAGTACATTAGAGCCCTTTTGACATCTAACGTGTGTAGGGATCTCTCCGCGACATTTTCCGGATTAGGAAAGAAAACTGGCAGTTCTATGGTCTGGTTCATGTGGAACTGCGAAATCACCTTAGGCATAAATGTAGGGTTGGTGCGTAATACCACCCTATTTGCGTGGACCTGGATGAATGGCTCTTGAATGGTTAGTGCCTGGAGTTAACTAACTCTCCTCAGGGAGGTAATGGCCACTAGGAAAGCAACTTTCCAGGTCAGAAATTGAATCTCACAAGAGTGTAGAGGTTCAAAAGGTGGTCCCATCAATCTGGTGAGGACCACATTCGGGTTCCACACTGGTGACGGTGGGTGTCTGGGAGGGATCACTCTTTTAAGTCCTTCCAGAAAAGCTTTAATGGCAGGCACTCTGAATAATGAGAGGTGCTGCCTGTTCTGAAGATAGACTGCTATAGCGGATAAATGTACACGAATGGAACTGTACGCTAGATTACATCTGTATAAATGCAACAAATAACAGATAATGTTTTGAATAGATGCATCCAGTGGGTTAATGTCATTGTTGGTACAATATATGACAAACCTTTTCCATTTAGCCGCATAGCATGCTCTGGTTGTGGGCCGTCTTGCCTCCTCGATGATATTCATACATTCCGGCGGCAAGTTGAGGTAGCCAAATTCTAGGACTTCAGGAGCCAGATCGCCAGGTTGAGCTGTTGCGGATCTGGATGCTGAATGTCTCCATGGCTCTGCGTCAAAAGCCTCGGTGTGAGGCGTAGCCTTTGATGCAGTACCACGGATAGTTCTAGAAACGTGGTGTACCATGGTTGGCGTGCCCACATTGGAGCAACCAGGATGAGGGTCATCGAGTGTTGCCGTAGTTTGCGTGCCACCAGCGGTATCAAAGGTGCTGGGGGAAAAGCGTACGCAAATTTGCCTGACCAGTTCATCCATATCGCATTGCCCTGCGACTGTTGGTGTGGGAACCTGCTTGCGAAGCTTTGGCATTTTGCGTTTTCCCTTGTGGCGAACAGGTCTATCTGGGGATGACCCCACTGCTGGAAGTACGGTTGGAGTACTGATGGATGTATCTCCCACTCGTGCATCTGGTGGCTGTGTCTGCTGAGCAGATCCGCCATCTGGTTGTCTTTGCCAGGGAGGTGTTCCGCCATGAGGAAGATGTTCCTTTGAATGGCCCACTTCCACATGCTCTGAGCCAGATGAGACATCTGTGGAGAGTGCGTTCCTCCCTGCTTCTGTATGTAGTACATGGCAGTCATGTTGTCCGTCCGGATCAACACGGCCTTGTTGCACAAGTGTACCTTGAAAGCTTTCATCGCCATGAAGATTGCCATCAGTTCCAGAAGGTTGATGTGCATCTTCTTTTGCTTTGCTGTCCATAGTCCCTGCACCGTGTAGTGGAGTACATGAGCTCCCCATCCCTGGAGAGACGCGTCCGCCGTCAGTACAATTTGTGGAACAGGCTCTTGGAACAGTCGGCCCTTGCAAAGGTTTCGTGGGTTCCACCAAGGCAGAGAGTTGAATGCCCGACCGCTCACCAACACTAGGTCTTTTAACTGTCCTTGAGCCTGATTCTGTCGCATCCAGGTACTGTCGCACTTGGGCGGCTGAAGGTGTGACTTCAGATAATTCAGTGAGAATCCCAGACTGTGAAGAAGATGAATGGTGTGGGACATGTTGCTGGCACACTGCTGGGCCGACTTTGCTTCAATAAGCCAGTCGTCCAGATAAGGGTAGACATGTATGTGCTGTCTCCTGAGGTATGCTGCTACTGTTGCCAGGCACTTTGTGAACACCCTGGGTGCTGTCGTTACTCCGAAAGGGAGGACTTTGAACTGATAATGTTGATGTTGAATAGTGAACCTGAGATACTGTCTGTGTGATGGGTGTATGGGTATATGGAAATACGCATCTTTTAGATCAAGCGTTGCGAGGAAGTCTCCCTGACTGAGTAACGGCAGAACCTGTTGCAAGGTGAGCATATGAAAATGCTCTGACAGAATGTAACTGTTTATGAGGCCTGAGGTCCAGTATAGGTCTGAGAGACCCGTCCTTTTTGGGTATTAGAAAGTAGAGAGAGTACACCCCTGACCCTTGGTCTTCTACAGGCACGAGCTCTATGGCCCCTTTTTGCAGCATGCTGACGACCTCCTGCTGCAATAAGTGTAAGTGCTCTGCGGCTATAGGACGGTGTCTTGGTGGGATGTTGGGTGGAGTGGACGTTAATTCCAGACAATACCCGTACTGTACAATGTCTCTCACCCACCTGTCTGTGGTGATGGATTTCCAGACCGGCAGGAACTGTTGTAGTCCCCCCCTCTGCCCTTGATGTTGTTTCCCCGATATCCACCCCGGTTGTTCCTATTGTAGGTGGATTGTGTACCTTCCTTATTGTATTGTGTTTGTTGCGTTGACTGGCCTCTTGAGGGGCCTCTAGTACTGGAGCGATGAAAGGAGCCACCCCGAAACTGCTGTGACTGCAGAGCCCCCATAGACTTTGCAGTCTCTGTGTCCTTTTTAAGTTTCTCAAGGGTGGTGTCAACCTCAGGTCCGAATAAGAAGTCTGAGTTAACTGGCTGATTGAGGATAGAAGTTTGAATTTCAGGTTTGAATCCTGAAATCCTCAACCAGGCGTGTCGTCTTAGCATAACACTAGTGTTGATGGCCCTGGCTGCAGTGTCAGCTGCGTCTAGAGCGCACTTGATAGAAGCATTGGTTATGAGTTACCCCTCCTGGATGAGTAGCTCTGCCCCCTCCTTGTACTGATCAGGTAGGTGTTGCAATAGTGTCTCAAAGGTATCATAATGTGGTATCATAATGCGCTATCGTTCATAAGAAATCCATCCGCATCTCAACCAGCTCAGACGTCAATCTCGCCAACTCTGAACACCTTCACTTCCAGATCCACATCGACCCCAAGACCGCACTCAGAGGCACCCTCTTTTACAGGCCACCAGGACCCCGCGCACAATTTAGTGAAGACATCACGGACTTCATCACTCCACACGCGCTCCCCTCCGAGGATTACATCCTTTTGGGAGACCTCAACTTTCACCTTGAAAAGAACAACGACCGCAACACCACCACCCTTTTGGACAACCTCGCCAACCTCGGACTTAAACAACTTGTCACTACCCCCACCCACATCGCAGGTCACACACTCGACCCTATCTTCACCTCCAGCAAACATGTCTCCTTCAGCCACACCTCAGCTCTCCTTTGGACTGACCACAGCTGCGTTCACTTTACCTTCAACAAGCCCACATCCAACAACCACCCCCAACTCACTCTGCAAAGAAACTGGAACAAAATCACCATCGACCAGATCTCCTCATCGCTTCTTCAAATCCCCCCAGCCCACTCCTCAAACCCTGACCAAGCAGCCACCAACCTCACCCAATGGTTATCCAACAGCGCTGACATCCTAGCACCACTGAAAAAACGACAAATCAAACTAGGCAGCAAGAAGGCCTCCTGGTTCAACGATGATCTTAAGAAATCCAAGAAACTCTGTCGCTCCCTTGAGAAGGCCTGGAAAAAAGACCCAACCACCAGCACCAAAGACGCCTTCAAAAACGCCACCCGCATACACCACCAACTGATCCGGAATGCCAAGAAAGCCGCTTTCAAGGACCGACTAGATAACAACGCCCACAACAGCAAGGAACTATTCAACATTGTCAAAGAATTTACCAACCCTGCAGCCAACTCCAACGACATCACCCCCTCTCAAGCCCTCTGCGACTCCCTAGCCTCATTCTTCCACAACAAAATTGCAGACATCCACAACAGCTTCGACAACCGACCCGTAGACCAGCCCACCCAACCCCCTGCAGGACCCCCACCACCCCTGAACATCATCAATGACTGGAAGCCAATCTCCACTGAAGACACCATCCGTCTGATGAACTCTATCCACTCAAGATCCCCCACAGACCCATGCCCTCACCACATCTTCAACAAAGCAGACTCCATTATAGCACCGCACCTCCGAGACGTCATCAACTGCTCCCTCAACTCCGCAACCTTCCCGGAAAGCTGGAAACATGCCGAACTCAGCGCCCTCCTGAAGAAACCCACTGCCGACCCCACCGAACTCAAAAACTACCGCCCTATCTCACTCCTTCCATTCCCTGCCAAAGTCATTGAGAAAGCGGTCAACAACCAGCTCGCTGCATTCCTCGAAACCAACAAATCCCTCGACTCCTCACAATCCGGCTTCCGAGCCAAGCACAGCACTGAAACCGCCCTCATCGCAGCAACAGACGACATTCGAACTCTACTGGACAATGGAGACACAGTCGCCCTCATCCTCCTCGACCTCTCCGCAGCCTTCGACACGGTCTGTCATAGCACCCTTTTACAACGCCTCAGAAACGTCGGAATCCAAGGAAAAGCGCTGGATTGGATCACCTCGTTCCTTGCCGGAAGAACCCAGAGAGTCCGCCTCCCACCATTCAAGTCAGAGGCCACTGAAGTCATCTGCGGCGTGCCACAAGGATCGTCACTCAGCCCCATCCTCTTCAACGTATACATGAGCCCCCTCGCGACCATCGCACGCCAACACAACCTCAACATCATCTCCTACGCCGACGACACTCAACTGATCCTATCACTCACCAGAGACCCTAACACTGCCAAAACCAACCTGCATGAAGGAATGAAAGAAGTAGCCAAATGGATGAAGCACAGCCGTCTGAAACTGAACTCAGACAAAACAGAAGTCCTCATCCTAGGCACCTCCCCCTCCGCCTGGGATGACTCTTGGTGGCCAGAGGCCCTTGGAAAAGCACCCATCCCGACGGACCACGCACGTAACCTAGGCGTCATCCTGGATTCCTCACTCTCGATGAACAGACAAATCAACGCCGTTTCTTCATCTTGCTTCAACATTCTGCGCATGCTCAAAAAAACATTTCGCTGGATCCCCACTGAAACTGGAAAAACAGTCACCCACGCTCTGGTCACGAGCCGACTGGACTACGGAAACACCCTCTACGCCGGTACCACCGCAAAACTCCAGAAAAAACTCCAACGCATCCAGAACGCTTCAGCCAGGCTCATATTAGACATCCCGCGTAAAGAACACATCTCTGGTCACCTGAAAAACCTCCACTGGCTCCCCGTCAATAAGAGGATTACTTTCCGGCTCCTAACCCACGAACACAAAGCACTCTACGAAATCGGACCCGAATGCCTCAACACACGACTGTCCTTCTACACCCCCTCCCGCCAATTACGATCCTCCAACCAAGCCCTTGCCACTGTACCTCGCATCAACAAAACAACCATGGGAGGTAGATCCTTCTCCTACCTGGCAGCTAAAACCTGGAACTCACTTCCCACTCACCTTCGCCTTACTCAGAACCACCTAGCATTCAGAAAGCAACTTAAAACGTGGATATTTGACAAGTAATTCCCCACCCCTCTTCAAGCGCCTTGAGACCCTCTGGGTATGTAGCGCGCTATATAAATTTATTGACTTGACGTGACTTGACCTGTCATATCTGGCCAAGAGTGCCTGAGTGTTGGCAATGCGCCAGATGTTAGCCGCCTGCGCAGCTACTCTTTTTCCTGAAGTTTCCATAACCTTCGACTCTGTCAGGAGGAGGAGCATCACCTGTAGTCTGGGAGTTTGCTCTCTTACGTGCATTAGAAACAACCAATTAATCCAATGGCAACTGTCCCTTTATATAAGGAGGGTCCACAGGGGCCGGACGATATTTCTTCTCAATCCTTGGGTTTAACACCCTGGCCCTAGTGGTATCTTTAAAAATGTCAGCAGCATGCTTGAGGACCCCTTTGAGCATGGGTAGGGTTTTGACTGCCCTTTCTGAAGTTGAAAAAGTGTCGACCAGAAAGTCTTCGTCCACAGGGTCAGCATGTAGCTCGACGTCATGATTACTGGCTGTCCTCTCAATAAGGGCGTTAAAAGCAGTTGTGTCCTCAGTTTTCAGACGTTTTCACACTGTACACATGAGTGTCCGGGCCAGTCTGCGGATCCCTTGAGTCAGCAGGGTCCGTCCATTGTTGGTCTTGATCATCAGGATCAGTGTCCACATGATAGAGGTCATCCTCATTGTCATTATCCCCGGTCTCCACATCTGAGTATGTTGGGGAAACATTTTGAGGTTCCTGTCCATAGTGATGGAGGGGTTCCACAAGAGCTGGAGAAGTTTTCTTCAAGGGAATCCTATATGATTCCATGGGAGTCTCTGGCATTAACTTTCGTTTGTATATGGAAAGTCTCCCAGTTTCCGAGTCGATGAATTGTGTGGGCTCTTGGTCTTCAGGCTCTTCCGTAGCCTACATTTCCGTCGACACATGTTTAGTGGCGCCGATAGATTGTTTCGGCTCTAACATCTTCAGACGCACAGAGGGTGGTAACCCAAACTTGATAGGTGTCGACGCGGTCTGAACTTGTCCGACCAGCTTCGGCGTCGGGGCCTTCTTCGGTCCGACCGATGTAGCCTTATCCTTGATGCGTTGGAGCGACTCCGACACTTCTTTGGCTATGAACGGACTGGGTCTCGTCGACTCGACAGGGTCCTCGGAGCCAGTCTTCGACTTGTCCGTAGGCTTCGACCGAGGATCGATCCAGTCTTTCGGTTCGAGCCTTTTGTGCGAATCGACACCATTCGGCGTCTGCTTCGATGGGTCGACGGCCTTGACCTTGGTCTTCGGCGCCCCAACCATTGGCTCGACGACCTTCTTGAGTTCTCCGGCATCGACGGCCATTTTCTTTTTCTTCGGCTCCGAGGGGTTTGAAACCTTGGAGCCGACGAGAGGCACAAGCACTTTCGGTTTCTGCAAAGATGCTGTCGGTTTCGATTTCTTTGTATCGACCGATGGCGGTTTTGAAACCGCAGGCTCTTTAGAAATGTTCGAAGCCGGGCCTTTATGCGGGGCTGTAGAACAAGATTGTGGATCTTGGGTAAGGCCTAGTGGCGATCCCTCGACCTGAGCCTTATTGAGTGCGTTATCTTCGGCCCCGTGTAGCCAGGTTGGCCTAGCTCTTCGCCCGAGCTATCTTCTACGGCCCCAAGGGCCTCCACGTCGTCTCCTACCTCATCGACGACGGTCTCGTCTTCGTCTTGTACCACCTCGTCTTCAGCATCATACTCGGAGTCATGGCCAGAAGCCAGATCGGAGCAGTGTTCCTGATCCTCCAGATCAACGACCTCCTCGTCTTTGGTCCCGAAGATGTTCACGGGAACAGGCGCTGACTTCTTCGACTCCAATCGAGCCCCGTGTCGAATTTTGAGGGTTTTCTTCGACCTGAACAGGGGAACAGGCCATACAGTTGGCTTTGTTATGGTCTGGGGACAGGCACTTGTTGCACACCGGGTGGACATCGATGTGCGGGTATTTTGCATTGCAAAGGGGACACCCCTTGAATGGACTTCTTTCCATTTCAGATCTAAGATCGGGTAGAGTGTGGAAAGAAAAAACCTGTTGAGTCCTCAATGTCCTCTAAGCAAAGGCACCGATACCGAACGAAACGATACCAACGCTATCGAAAGCCTTTTGGCTTTGTAGAAAGTTTTCCTAACTTGAGCTAAGATAGTAACATCCGAACCCAATGGCGGAAAAAACAATCTGAGGATGGAGAGGATGCCCATGCGCACTGTAGTCCAGGGGAGGAGCCACCTATCTCGTGTTACTTCGAAGACTCTTCCAGGACAACAATGTGCAATCATCCTGACCCAACACTAGGCGGCGATCTATGCACAGATATGAATTCAGCAGCCCACATGCCTCGAACAGGTATGGTGCTGCATGGATGGTACAGTGGACTTGTTGTATTCATACTCACACTTTGGTGTGTATGCTTCTTTTCTTTTTTGTAACCTTCTTCTACAGAGTCACTCATTAGGTTACTACACCAAGAGGGGTACTTGTAATTCACAGCCCCTTCACACATTAGTAGCAGGTCAATTTTTCTGACACTAGGTGCCGGGAAGTGGACCTCTAGGTAATAACCTCCCCTTTGGTCCTGAAGAATGCTGCGTACCCTTAGGGGACACTTTAGCATAAACATGTCGACCCTTTATAACAAGGTGAAGGGAGATTAATGTCCCATATCACCAACCACTTCTTTTAACTACCATACCTTTGATCCCTGAATAAACCTAGGATATGGGCAAGGGTAATGGTTTTTAATACACTTTTCCACTCCCCACACAGCCATCACTTAGATTTAGAAGTGCCTCCCTGTCTCCAGGTGTATGCCCGCCCTCTATCAAACCAAGTTTTTAGAGGGCGAGGACAGCCGATGATGAAGCATGACACCGGGTGGTGTGTGAGGCCAGTCCGTAACTTTATATGAGATGCCCCCATTGGCAACGCATCTCGCCCTAACTCTGTAGATACCTTTAGGAACACAATCTAGGGGCAGACTTCTTTGGTGGATTCATAGTAGAGTGGAGGCTGGTTTGCCCCTAAGCCGAGAGCCTCTGGTTCCCACCCTTGGCATCAGCTGAGGTTAGTGTGTATGTATTGGAAGACATACAATAGCCAAAGCCTACAGTGGGCCATTATGCATCTCATATCTTTCAACAATGGACCCAAATAACATATTACACTCAGCACACTTACATTAAGGGGGTATGTATACTTGATTTTTTTTTACTGTACATTAGTAAAGAAAGACAGCTTACACCATCCTCAGACAAAGGTCTGGCCCTCAATAGCACATAATGTGTGCTTAGTTTTAATAAGTTATTGTGGTTGCATTATAAGGGATTGTACCACTGTGATAGAGTTTATGCTTAGCTGCTTTTTCTTTGAAGTGTTTTCTGTGCCCTGGCCTTCACCCACCTCATCACTCCCAGTCCCATCCAATTTCAGGGTCAAGTTACAGGTCTCTGCCCGTCCTTCCCCTAGCTAGGGACATATTTTGTGAAACGCCCACCTTCTTGCAAGAGCCTTCATTGGTGACCATCAAATCACATTCAGTCAGCCTGACATCCTGCCCAGAGATATTGCTCCATATCTGCCTGTTAACAATTGCATCACCCACAGGTGCACTGTACTTGCACTGCAGGTTTGTGTAGTCCTCATTTGCACTTGTAAGGGTTTGTATCCATAACACTTAAGTCAGAACTACTTACCCTCATGGATTTTTCCTTTCTTCATCCCACAGCTAACCGCAGGAGTATCTATTACAACAACCATGAAATTTCCGGGGAAAAAAAATTTACCCATTTTGCTCACCTCTTCCAATCCACACCTACAAGTGATACAATTGGCCACATGTGCTATCCATTCAACGCTCTGCGACTTACGGTGAAAAATGGAGAGAAAAAAGGCAACGTCCATGTTTTGGCCTTCTAAGACCTGGTACAGTCCACTTGCTGCTTTTGAGCTCACACCGTAATCCACTCTCTTAACCCGCAGTGGGTGAGCGCAATATTTGTATTCGGTTGATTAATGTGATGAAGCTGGGAATTCCAATGTCTTCTACTTCCCCTTTAACCCCTTGGCCGCGGCAGTAATTCCGCTGAGGCGCTAGGGGGCAGGGGGGGCCGCGGGGCGCCACCATGCTCGTGACGGAACCACTCCGTCACGAGCCGCGGTGGGGCTGTGCTTGTGACGGAATGGTTCTGTCACCGTCCCGCCCGCTCAATGGAACGCTCAGCGCAAGCGCGGCGGCCGGGCCATGACGGAACCATTCCGTCACCAGCACAGCCCCACCGTGGCTCATGACGGAATGGTTCCGTCACGAACACGCAAGGTGTTAATTGCATCTCAGTTTATAATCAGAAGCAGTTTTGTGGTTCAAAGCTATGTGTGACTTTAGGTTGTTAGGTTCTATCTCCTTGTTGCACTTCCTAGGTTAACCCTATAGTTTTCATAATTAGTTTCTTTTTAGAGGAAGCTTCCTCTTCTACAGGTATCAGCTCTTAATTGGACCTCACAAATCTCTAATCTAGGGAAGTTGTCTAGTTGGAAACCCTTTGCGTTTCCCTTCCCTCTCTCTTGGATGGACAAATCTGCATTATACTTCTCGAATGGGCCCAACAGGGTCTATGTTTAAGGATGCTACATTTCCCAGGGGTCACACCTCCTCAGTGGACATCACAGACCTTTAATCTTTAATGGCTAATGGTTCACTAGTTGGAAGCTGCATCTTTCTTGGGCGACACCCTTCTCTCTTAAGAGGACATTATAGACTCTGTCATATCTGGTGAGTTTTTAGAAAGATGCGTCTTTCATAGGTTGCACCAAGAGGGAGGTTGTTCCTTTTGTGCATGTGAATCTGGTTTAAGAACTCTCCTGAGCCTCTACAGTATGTCTTTCAAATGAGGAAATTTGAGTAAAACCTTTGTCTTCTAGCCCCTTGCCTCTATTACCAACATCTCAGACTCTTTATCTTTAGTGCATGGATGTCCATTTGAAGGGTGTATGCACTTTACAAATTGATGGTGATGACCATCATAGAACTCTGGTCGGAATTAGGAAGCAATACTGTCCACAAATGGAACTAATCTCTCCTGCATGTGCACGGTTCTCACTGCGGTTTTAAGGGAGGCTGAATCTTACAAGGATTCACACATATCACTTGTCACTAATTAATATACATTAGTAAATGTTTGGTGTTTTTTTTAGGTAAGCACCATGTCCCATGATGTGTGTATACCCACCTAAGTGTAAACTCTGGTGGTTTTTCAGGTGAAACTACATCTCATATGTCTAGCATCTACAATGGATAGCAGAACCTCCTAATTATCTAACATTACAAATCTGTGCGTCCCAAAGATCTAACCTCCCACTTTGAGTACACTCTCTGCATGGTGGAGGTTAAACTGTATCCTCATTTGCACCTGCGGCTTCTAGGTGGAACAGCAAAGAGCTACAGTCTCCACAAGCTCTACCTGCCTCACAATGACTCTTCATAGATAAACGTATCTCGAACTCTTCCCAATAGCTTTCGACACAGTGGATCACCCCACTCTTTTGTCCTAAGTGGATGAAAACCCCAACAAATGTTTTAGTCTTATTGGTACCAGCATCTCTGTACTTGTTCCACAAGGTTTTCCCCATTCAGGTTTTCACAGGGATCACCCATATTCACAACTAAATTTAATCTTTACTTTGTATCATCATTCTATACCTTTACAGACTCCAGTCACATGATGATAACATTAAATTGTACAATAAATTCACAAAGGGCACCGCCTTAGTTTAAAAAACAACAACACATTTAGAGTAAGAACTTGTACATAATGTGTAACATTTTCTTAGGAGGATAAGATTTCACAAAACAATAATTATTAATCGCTTTCTTAGCTCTTACATTGCACCTTTGAGCTCTATTGAGATATCTGTTGAGGGCACCATGTTCCACTGCCTCTTTAACATAAAACCTTGTTGTTTGAAAGTAGCATAGTTTAGTAAAGTAGGATCTGCTTTCATGGTTACCCCCACTTTTTGCTGGCGACAGTATGTTTTTGACTAGTCTGTCTGGGATTTTGCTAATCAGCACCCTAGTCATTGTGCTTCTTCAATAAATTTGACATGCTAAGTACTTCTGTACCTCCACAATTGGCTAGTGGTGTATGACTACAAGTCCCTAGTATATGGTAATGAGGTACACATGGCATAGGTACACCAGAGGTCTCCCATGGGCTGCAGAATGTATTATGCCACTCATGAGAGACCACTCAAACTGTACCTACATGCCTGCTATTGCAGCCTGTGTAAGCTGGTGCAGGTACCACTTACAACAAATATAAGTTTCCTTATATCTGAGGTCACTACACTTAAAACCTATAATTCACCCCTAAGGCAGGCCTTTCAATTCTGACGGCATAGAGCAGGATTATTAGTGTGTGGGTGCCCCTGAATGAGCAGGAAACCCCTACAAACCCCGGAGTCAATTATCCAGGCTTTGTAAGTGTGGTCAGCTGTTTTGATACATATAGTGACCATTACGCAATGGCTAACTATATACTGGCTGGGCCGAACCTGGGAATGTATGGTATCAAACATGTTGGAATCATGCCCCAACACAGTTACCAGTGTTGGAGGTACGATTCCATTCACTGGGGGTTTCGTCTGCGAAGTCCCCAGTACTCCTGGCAACAGCCTTCCAGGGCCTACCAGCAAGCCAGTGCTGCTGCTTACCCCAGACACAATTCTGTCCTCACGCTGCTGAGCTGAGCTCGAGCAGGGGAACGTAGAACAATAGGTTTCCTGTCACAGGGAGGTGTGACCACCTCCAAGAGAGGACTTGGTGTATTGGGCTAGGGTGGGGGTGATTTTAAATCTGGTGCCCTCCTTGCATACTCCGGTTTGATCCAGTTCAGGGAGCCATTAGTTCCAGCTGTGGCACAAAACTGGACAAAGTATACTCCCCTCTGTCTAGACCCTCCTCTGGGAGGGACCTCCGAGTCATTCTAACCCCTTTCCTAGGGTATAAAAAGGCTTACCTGTGGGTGGGTCCTCAGATTCATCATGGGACAAGATCAAGCCTGAAACCACGTCACTCTTCGACCGTCTAGACACCTGGCCTTCGATGGACTTGACCCGGAACATGGAGTGCCTCACGGAATACTCCTGCTGCGCCTGGTCTAGCTGTTCTGCACATCTTTGTCGTCTGTGTCTATGCTTCATCCAGGATCTTCAATAGTCGTGTGGGCATCAAGGACACCCAAAGTAAAATCCCTTGGAGTGAAGGAGTCACTCTCCTGCATCTGCAGGCACCGCAACGAAGCTGACGGGTCTGCTGCTCCTGGCGTCCCACACACTTCGAATTGCTCAGCAACACAGGTGATTGTTCTGCAACTTCCTCGAGGCCTGATCTTTCCTCTGCAATTTTGAGGCCAGTATTCTTAGTCGGAACCGCTGGGACCGAACCCCTGTGCACCACGTTGACTTGCCGTTGTCAAGGCTTGTTGGCTCTGCACTCCGAGGATCTTCAGGCTTGAAGAAGGTCTAGCATCTCTTCCACCAAGATTTAGTTCCTTACCGCATCTTCTACACTGTGGGTCTTAATCTTTGGTGATCTGCTAGAGGTCCTCTTGCAACTCTGATGCCCTAGGTCTGTGACTCCTCTCGAGGGTCTTCTCCCGCTTTAGTGGGCTTCCCTGCTTGTTCGGGGCCTGCTTGGATTCTCCTGCTTGTGTTGAGTACCTAGGAGCTTGCTGGTCCCAATGTTGCTCCTGCTGTATAGCTTTCCAAACCTGTAGCAGCTGCCAAGGCTTGTTGGTGCTCTCGCCAGACACCGACCCCCTGGTTCTCAACTTCTGATGTGGGACAACTCATGCACGTCTTCCTCAGTGTTGCCTGGTCCTCACATCTACAGCGACAAGGTCACTGTCACACAAACCTTTTCCTTTTAGCGTCCACGCATGCAAAAGGAAAAGGTTCATTGAGAGGGTTATCGTATACGGGCATGATCATGCCCTGGGAATTCCCACTGCATCCAGCGCAATAAACTGGAGAAACTACACTGGATATCGAGACTTAAGAAATTAGATATTACTGTTATATAAGCCCTGATGAAGTTCCTCTTGTGGGAACAAAACGCGTTGGCTGAGCTGTATGTGCTATTGAGGAAAAAAAGAATATGTTGAAACAAAGGTTTTGAAACTACAACAGTGTTTGGACTTCATTACCTGGCGTACCCCCACTTGCTTCATCATTTAAGGATCTGGAACACAGAGGCACCATACAACGGCTGGTGCTGGAGAGTTAGTGTGCAGAACTTGATACTTATGAAACTAACATCAGGTGCAGATCTATAAGTCCGCCGTTGGATTCCCCTGTATAGCCTCCTACACATAGTTTGTGTAAAGCATTTATTAGCAAACCCTAATGAAGATCATCAGTAATTTCCTTGCACATAACACCAGAGTGAATGTTGCAAATGGGTGAGTTAGTATAATGGATAAGTTCAAGATTTCCTTGAAATAAATGTAACTGAAATTCTTAAAATTCCTAAATTCGTCAGAACAAAAGGTTTTTGTTTAATATTACCCAGTTGGTAAGCTGGGACTGCAGAATATGAAGGCAAGAAATTAACTTCGGTATACTGATGAACCTTTTAGAGATGGCCCCACCTCTCCCCAGCTTTGGAGACCCTACAACACCAACTGAATAAATTATACAATACCAAAGAAAAGGTTTCCAAAACAGTGCGGGCGGGTCATCAAAATTACTGTTAAACTCCAAAATCCTGTCCCACCACAAAGCGTTAATCTACTAAATGGATGATAAAGTTTGGTTTACAACACAAGTAATACTACTATGAAAATAATCAATTTCATGCAAGCATATAGTTTCTGAAAACAGCAACTGCATTCGGCAGGCTATAGTCATATACCGTTCTCCTTGATATTCTTCCAGAGCAATTTCTTGAAAGGGATCTAGCGGAAATAGATGGTGATATGATCGCGCCAAGTGGGGAGCAGAAACCAATGTGAGGCCTAAAATGGGAGAAACATTTAATTATTTAGCAATCATCATTTAAAAAACACTCCATTAAATGCAGTTTAGGGGACGTGGACAGAAAATAAAACAGACCAGCGTATGCATGTGGATCCTATTACACAAACATGAGCGTCACTATATTGTGTAGACCCAGAGGCAATTAAGCAGTTTTACATGCTATATAAAACGCTCTGTCAGTTTCACGTTCCACTACAGACTGACATGACAATGAAAACAGAAATGGACAGGTGCAAGTTCAAAAAAATGAATACACAACGTCTTGGGTATCACCACAAGCAAAGGAAGGAGCCATGATGGAGCAAAGTCCAGACATGGGCAGAAGTGATAACGCGTGAAATGCATAAAGAAAAACTGATGGGTCTCCTAAGTGTTTAGAAATAATTTGTGAAAGCACCGGCGTCTTGGACACCGTATGCCATAAGACTTAAGCATCTGGAATACCACATATTAAAAAACGCTATGAACTGATTAAATTAATGACAAACAATTAATTGTGTAAGCTGAATGAGAAAAAGACCAAAGTATGTGAAACAGATAAGTGAGAAAATGAACACATTATTAAAACCACTCCTCAAAAAGCCAGGTCTAGATAAAAATATGCTGAAAAACGACAGACCTATTGCCAGCCAGCCTTTTTTAGCCACAGTAGCGGAGAGAGTAATGAACAATCAACTATCAGAGTATATTGAACAAAACTGACTACTCGACGACTCAGTTCGGGTTTCGGAAAATGCATGGGACCGAGACCGCACTTATTAAAGCTGCTGATGACATCAGGACTATAAGAGACCAAGGGGGTACAGCAATATTGGTCCTGCTGGATTTATCTGCAGCTTTCGACACGGTCAATCATTCCATCTTGATTGGCCATGTCGGAGAGCTAGGCATCCATTCTATGGCTAGGGCTTTGCTTGCCTCTTTTTTGTCGGTAGAATGCAGGCTGTAACACTGGGATCGTTCAAATCGGCCGATTTAGCTCTCCCGTGTGGTGTTCCCCAAGGCTCATCCCTAATTCCGACACTTTTTAATATCTATGTCTCGGACTTAG
The DNA here is from genome assembly GCF_964263255.1 of Lissotriton vulgaris. Classification (NCBI taxonomy): domain Eukaryota; kingdom Metazoa; phylum Chordata; class Amphibia; order Caudata; family Salamandridae; genus Lissotriton; species Lissotriton vulgaris. The sequence continues at coordinate 549,724,749 of NC_141689.1, forward strand.
CAAGGGTCATTAAAAACTACCGGATGAGCCTTACCACATATGCCGACGATACCCAGTTGGTGCTTGCTATCAATAATGATGGAGAAGAGGTGGCTGCTCGGTTTCAAGAAGGCATGTTGGCAATTAAGGAGTGGATGGCCAGGAATTGCTTAAGGCTCAACTCAGAAAAGACCGAGGTGATTATTTTTGGGAAGTTGTCTCCTCTATGGTCTTCAGTTTGGTGGCCCCCAGCACTTGGAGCCTTACCAACCCACCCGTTCAGAAGGTCAGGAACCAAGGGATAATCTTCGACGAAAAATTGAACTTCGTGAACCATGCTAGTCAGATAGCCTCCTCAGCTTTCCTTAAACTCAGGCTTTTAAGGAAAATTCTACCATTTCTTCAAGAGAATGCTGCAAAAACGGTGGTCAGCTCCCTGGTACTCTCATCCCTGGATTACTGCAATGGTTTATTTGCAAATGCTCAATCCAGGGTGGTTGCCAAATTACAACTAATTCAAAATGCAGCGGCAAGGTTGCTATCAGGCACCTCCAAATTTAAACCGATTAAGCAAGTAATTAGGAAGTACCACTGGTTAACGGTCAAAAATCGGATCAGATTTAAAACATTATGCCTTACCTTTAAAGCGTTACATCGTCTGGGGCCGGAGTTTCTCAAACAGAAGCTCACCCTCTATCGCCCTACCAGACCACTCAGATCCGAACACTTGCACCAATTAACGGTGCCACGGATGTGAAATCTGACAAAAATCGATGTACATAGACAGCAGTCATTTCCCTTCTTCTCCCACTCCCCTCCTTGTGAGCACCATGGATACTGTAAATTATTGACTATATCACCCTGCCAGTAAAAACCCGTACCCCTATACATATGTACAGCCATTCTAGGCACCATGGCCTTTTTACCCTTTGGAATCCCTAGCCTCCCTCCTGCGCGTATCTTGCACCCCCTCTCCCATGTATAGACCTCGACACCCTTTCCCTTTGCACGACCCTGATGTGAAAGGTAACCCTCCTGCTTGACCCAGGCCTTCTCCATTTCCCTCTCGAAGAAGCATCCTTCGCCTCAGCTGACATAGCCCCCCCCCCCCCAGTTGTATCTGGCTGCCCCTGTTCTCCCATGTACAGGTCATGAGATCTCTCTCTCTCTCTCTCTCCCTCTCTGCGCGGCTCTGGTCCTGCACGCACCCTGTCCCCCCCCTTCTCCTCGCATGAACAAGTAAGTCATAAACCCTCTTCTTACGCAAAGCCCTGTCCTTGAGGGTCACGGCCGCGCCTGACCAGCACCTCCTTCCCTTCCATGAATGTCCCTCTGTTGACAAGCCTTCCCTCCGCGCTCGATTGTCCACGCAGACATGAATACCCCTCCTTTGATAACCCCCTTCCCCCAAGCCCGGCTGACCACACATGTCCGAGGCCATCGCCTATGCCAGGAGATACCATTTACTGCCCTTATTGTATGCCTAGCCACCCCACCCCCCTGGGCCATGATCAGGCGTACATCCTACCAAAGCACTCAGCTGCGTGATTGCCCTCCCCACTTATCAGCAGGTCTAAAGGTCCCCATTGTGAGCATATGTGGAGTAGGATCACCACGAGGATTATAGGGATGACCTTCTTGTGCGTCATACCGTTCTGATTGTATCACCAACTGTTTTGTAAAGGTATAAAAGCACGAGTCTCAAGCTCACTTGTCAGAGCACCTCCCGAAAGACACTGTGTTTCGTGTCCGAAATGACTGGCTCTCCTCATGAGTAATAAACTCTGTTCGTGATTCCTGCCTCCAGCGCCCGTCTCTTTATTTGGTAATTACTCAACATGGGAACTAAGAGGCGGTTTGCGCCAGCAGCCTGGGCATCGATGGGAATATGGTTGCATTTTCCACAATTGGCGCCCCAACGCGGGGTCCATCAGTGACATAGGGTTCGGTAAGAGAGATCCAGGCGAAGAAGTGAACTTCTAAATGATCGGGGTATGCCTGCCTTGAGAGGGCCCTAGCCCGGCTGCCGATCGACAGAACTTCACCAATTCTGAACGGACCTCTCTTCAAGTGACCTATTGTCCTGACTGGAATCCCACAGGAATGCTACATGGAATAAGAGAACGATCGGGCGCTGGAGGAGGGAGTCGAAGAACTGTCCGTATGGTCCGGTCCGGGTAGGATTAAGTAGGGTGTTTTTACATCTGATTGGTAGGGTGGCTCTATCCACCTGATTGATTGATTGTTTGTATTGAAAACCAGTATTTGTATACTGGCATTGTTGGTATTGGTTCATTTAGCTTTGAAGGCTACTTGACATATTGGTTCTCTTTTGAGAACGAGACATTCTCTGTTTGCAAACAGCGGCGAATAGGAACGTCGTCCCTCTTTGCAGATAGAGAAGGGTAGGTAATGCGGACTTTTTGTCCCCATTGTAACTCGTCATACCTACCTTTCTCCCCACTGAATTGTTTGAAGTCGATTGATAACCGATTGTTGTTCTTTAAAGAATTGTTGAAGTCGATTAATAATCGATGTTGTTCTTTGAGAATTGTTTGAAGTCGGTTGATGGTCGATGGTTGTTCTTTGAGATCTTCCCTGTCCACAAACAGAGACGAATAGGAATATTCTGTTCCCTTTGTGGATAGCGAAGGGCAGGTAATGCAGACCTTTGTCCCCGTTGTAATCCGTCATGCCTGTTTTTCTCCCCACTGATTGATTGAAAACCTGGACATTGTTGTTCCAGGCATTGCTTCGTTTGAGGTATTTTCTGTTTGCAAACAACATGAAATGGAAATATTCTGTTTAGTCTTTGCAAGTAGAAAAGGGTAGGTTATGCCCCTTTGTGAATTCGTCAGTCCTACCCACTCCCCACTGGTTGGTGATTGTGGGGTAGCTCGCATGGTCCGCCCAGGAGACTACTCTTATGGAGGACATATGCTCTCTACTCATGGGCCATTTAGTAGAAATAGACCGACTGGTCCGTCCAGGAGGCTACCCTAGTAAATGGAAGTACATCGCTCGGTCTGTCCAGGATGATACCCTAATGAAGGAATATATGTTCCCCTTTTTGATCGATAATCTCGTTCCACCCCGGACCATTTATTGGAGGGAACTCGTCTGGTCCGTCCAGAGGTACCCCCTAATGAAAAGGACACATAAAAATATGAAGTGATCACCGCTCCCTACTAACAGAAAGCTTTAGCTCGAAACACGCTAAGGAAGAGAAAGAAAAATAGAAAAAGGAACCAGGCTAAGTCAGTAACCCCCTGATGAGCTTTTTGATTTCACTAAAAATAAGAAACATTAGAAATAGTTCGTAATAAGAAATATAAAATGGCGAAATATTTTTTGCAGCAAAAGGAGCCACGAGGTAGCTAGGCTTCACTGCCTGTTCTCTCTTTTGCCTGCCCCGCCCAAATAACGGTCACATGAAGTAGAAATAATGTAACCAATAGGTACCTACCCCCATTCCGGAAGCTCCCGAAGTGCAACAGGTCCGCGGTTACGCCCATCCGGAAGGCGAGGCCTCGAGGCACGAGGGGCTCGCCTGACCACGATCGGGAGGAGACAATGTTGGGCAGGCGGTCCAAAAGAATGGCAAAGTCCTCTCCTTCTCTCCTCTTCCGCTGCCCTGCAGGCCACGGGGGGGGGGCTGTCTTGCCTCAGCCACCGACCACCCCCCCCCTTCTGTCTCTCGCCTGGTCCGACCCACGAAGAAGGCCGAGGCCAAAAGCGAGAATGGCGGCGCTTGCAAGTAGTCCCGCCACATGTCAAATTCCTGGACAGTTCCAGGTAGTCCCGCCACATGTCGACGAGAAAAGGGGGGGGATGTCTTGCCGCAGCCACCGACCCCCCCCCCCCATCATCAATGGCTGGCATGGCCGGTATTGAAGACGACGGAGCCGAGGAACGGCGCGGGGTCGCTGGAAGGGGGAGGCGGCGCGAACGACCCTCCCCCACCTCCCTCCAGGTGGAGGCTTCCAGCGACACCCCAATGCTCTTACTTAAAGAGGGTCAACATCATAAAGCGGTCCTCTGCCCAGGACGGGCACACGTTCCATATCGCCTCTCCTCGACCTTGAAGATTCTATAAGAGCCGGGGGGCCCCCGACCCCCTGCATAGGTGCCCCCGCCCCCCCCTTCACTGGGAGCCACGACATCGGTGCACCTCCTGCCGGCACCAGCCTCGGATTGGAAATGGCTAAAATGCAGCCACGGCACAGACTTGTTCAGTTCCGGAGGAACACCAGGATGACCCGGTAGGAAAATTGTTGCCGCCCTTCCCACTCTTTGACTCATGGTCCATATTGTTAGACTGTTAACCTTATAGCACAAACTTTTTGAATTCCCAATGGAAGGCCCTGCGCCAACTATGCAGGACTAGAGACACTCTGACTATGCTGGAATTTGCCTGACCCCACCCAAAATGGCGCCGACACCAAATGAGACGTTTTTTTTTTATATATAATGAACTTTATTGCACCATGACCACGCAGTTCTTTTACCTCGAGATATATATATATTTTTGGATAAATGAAAGTAGATATGAAGGATATTGAGCATGTGATTAGACAATGAATTGACTTAGGGTGGGTACTGATTATGAGTTGGAAAATGAACTGGTGTAACTGAATTAATTGAAGATGAATTCTTGACATGCATCATGCTTGCTCTGTAAGGAACTTTTAATACGGTTTTATTTGCACTGCTGCACTTTATGCAATGAACTGTCACCAATTTCGTTTATTAAAAAAAATATTTTGAAAAAGAACGCATGGCTGTAGCAGTTGCATTAATGAGTTTTGGATGCCTTACTATTGCAGAGAAGAATAAGTATGATGAAGGATGTAGATCAAAAGGGATCAGATATTTAGTAGCTACATTATGTATTGCAGGCAGCCCAGAAAAGTGTTTTAGACACCCTTAAAAAGACTCCGCGGAAATGCCACCTGACCGTCACCCTTGCACCCGATAAAGAGGGTTACGATCGAGTAACTCAGGTAGGTAGGCAGATCGTCAATGATTATCTACCTGACATTACTGGTCAATCTGGGCTTAAACGCCGAGATGGTAAAGAAAGGCAGTACGTGAAGATGGGTCGAGTATGTGGTGAGTAAAAATATTTTCGGACTACTACATGCTGATGTACTTTGAATGCTGCCACCCCCACCCCTTCTTTTCCCCACCCTTCTGCAGGTCACGTCAGAACGTCGGCTGAGGTGTGGAAGAGCGATGGTCGGATCACCGACGAAAACAGGAAAAGAGGGAATATGTGTGTGGTCGTTATAATGATAGGTTTTTAAAAGAAAAGACGTAGACTTTACATGACTGTTCCTCCTTAGGACATAGCGACTGAGAGGATAGACTGACGCAGAAACTGGACAGGTACTGATTGACGAAAAATGACTGGAAATGACGTATTAAATAATATAACTAGACGTTTCGACTAGGTAGGGAAAGGACAAAGAAAATTGTACGGGTAAGGGTTGCCACGGCACCACCCGTCTAGAAAGTTAGAAATATTACTGATGTTCCAAATGCACTACCCCCTTTCTCACACTCTTGTAGATATAGCCAAGCTGTCCGACTGCTCTCCCGATCAATATTTGCCGTTGCCTCAGCCTGGAGAACTTTCCACCAAAGGAAGGAACTGAAAAATGGTTTAAGATCCGACCACGGGTAACTAGCACAACCAGGTTAATTTCTGGTCGACCAACCGAGGTGTGAGTATTGGTAATTAGGGACGCTCGCAGGTACAGCAAGCGAGAAGGAAAAAGGGAAAAAGGGGGAAGGGCAGGAAGAGCTAAGTACGTAGACAAATAGGATAGTAGAGGTACGTAGGATATAAAAATATATATATATATGTATAAACAGATCTTGTAGACTAACAATTGTTTTATGTCTTGTTGTGAATGTCTTGTATATGTGTGATATATGTGCCGTCTTCCCTGTCTGGGTTTGTATGTATGTAACGTACGTATTTATGTCCCCCCCCCCGCCCTGTCTGTATCTATAGGTCACCTGACCTTTTGCCGTTCTGTGATGTGAGCACGCTAAATGACCTATTTTTGTACACGTCTCTCTCTCTCTCCACCCCCTTTTTCTATCTCTCTCTCTCTCTCTCTCCCTCTCTCTCCCTCCTTACATGTCATACGTGTACCGAATGGCTCGTTTAGATTGCGGACGACTCTCACTCTCTTTGAAAGTCTCCCTATTTTCTCTCTGTCTTTCTGGTAAAATTGTGCTCCACCGGCACCAGTCCGATTTGATACGTATTTTGAACGCGAAGGTGTTCAGCGAAATTGACCGCAACTAAAATGACTGTATCTTGCCATGTTACTGCCTCTCCTTTCTGCAAAATGAATGTACTTGAATTGGCTAAGAAGGAAAGGACAGGTAAGACGACTAAAGTTCCCCAAATCAGGCCGTTTCTAGGGGAACTGTATGTCAATGGCACCCTATGTCTGTTTTTCAGACACAAACGCCAAAAACGCCTAGATTGACACCCAATACCAAGATTGCCCCGCCCCCTTTGCACCCAAGCGCAAGCGCCCGAAGCATCCCCGCCCCATTTTTCTTTGATAGAACCACTCCTGTTGTCCCCGGTATTAACATAATGACCATGGGTAGCCGCTGACCCTTGAGGAAATCTTGTTTTGTCCGACACTCGACGATAGCACCCCCCCCCACCCTGTCTGAAAATGCTAGCCAGTTCCGAAGGGAAATGCTGCGCTGATGTTGAAAATGATGTAATGCACAGTTGATGGAAATATTATCTTGTCCTTGCTCGAATCATAAATGAGCTGATGAATATACCTGCCATAAACTCAGTAGGAATGCTGACACATGCACTGCTTGGTAATAGACCTCTGACTGTGACCGATGACCATAAGAACTCAAATGAAAAAAAAAAAAAAAATTGAGGGAGGAATTCACATGCGTAGATATCTTCTTCTGCCATTTCTCTAAAACACTGTCTTGTACTCATTCAAAGATGCACGATCACCGAAGGAGATGGGTCGGATGTGACGTACAGCCTGACTACAGATCCTGGGACACGTGTGACCTCGACCAAAGGTGGAGCTGCAGAGCAACAAGATACGGACGAGACAGCACTTTCAACGTGGAAAATGAAAAATGACGGGCCACCCTGGAGCCCTCCGTCTGCTAACCCACGTGTGCCTGGAGTCTCCGTCCCCCTACTCTGGGCCCGATTGATGGGCCTGCCTGCCTGTTATCCTTTGCTCCCTTGGTCTCTTGGTCCCTTTTGTGTGTCCCAGGAACTCTGACCCAACTTCGCTCCCATTGACTGTTTGAACGACAGCCACCCACCTTCCCACGTGACTTTTTGCCAAAGGAAAGAGCTGCAATTATGTGGGAAGAGGGTGTTGCAACAGAACTATAGGTGCCGAGCATAAGGCGCCGCCAAACGGACTGTTTAGGGAACAGGACTGTGGTCTAACAGCAGAGGACTGACCGCACCCTGCGACGCGTAAGGATGGAACTGAGCTGGACCTATAGCTCCACCGCCGGTGCTCAACAGCGCCAACGAAAATACTCGGATTAGAGCCTACCAGTGATGGCTCGCTGATAAAAAGACACTGGGACGAAGAGATCTTGTGTAGTGAGCTGAATTCCGCTCTCAACTATCTGGTCAAACTGTTCATTGGTCACATTTTCAAGTCAGAAAGATTTGTGCTATGTAATGCGTTTAACTGTCAGGAACACACCGAAAATGTAATTCCGTATGTACTGCATTCTTCCCTTCACCTTAGCTGTCTATGATTATACGCCACATGTTAGTATCGACAAAGTGCTAATTCGTCACCGATGCTTGCCTGCATAGAATGTCATAAACTGTAAAAATGATTGCTGCTATGTAAAAAGGGGCGACTGTGAAATCTGACAAAAATCGATGTACATAGACAGCAGTCATTTCCCTTCTTCTCCCACTCCCCTCCTTGTGAGCACCATGGATACTGTAAATTATTGACTATATCACCCTGCCAGTAAAAACCCGTACCCCTATACATATGTACAGCCATTCTAGGCACCATGGCCTTTTTACCCTTTGGAATCCCTAGCCTCCCTCCTGCGCGTATCTTGCACCCCCTCTCCCATGTATAGACCTCGACACCCTTTCCCTTTGCACGACCCTGATGTGAAAGGTAACCCTCCTGCTTGACCCAGGCCTTCTCCATTTCCCTCTCGAAGAAGCATCCTTCGCCTCAGCTGACATAGCCCCCCCCCCCCCAGTTGTATCTGGCTGCCCCTGTTCTCCCATGTACAGGTCATGAGATCTCTCTCTCTCTCTCTCTCTCTCCCTCTCTGCGCGGCTCTGGTCCTGCACGCACCCTGTCCCCCCCCTTCTCCTCGCATGAACAAGTAAGTCATAAACCCTCTTCTTACGCAAAGCCCTGTCCTTGAGGGTCACGGCCGCGCCTGACCAGCACCTCCTTCCCTTCCATGAATGTCCCTCTGTTGACAAGCCTTCCCTCCGCGCTCGATTGTCCACGCAGACATGAATACCCCTCCTTTGATAACCCCCTTCCCCCAAGCCCGGCTGACCACACATGTCCGAGGCCATCGCCTATGCCAGGAGATACCATTTACTGCCCTTATTGTATGCCTAGCCACCCCACCCCCCTGGGCCATGATCAGGCGTACATCCTACCAAAGCACTCAGCTGCGTGATTGCCCTCCCCACTTATCAGCAGGTCTAAAGGTCCCCATTGTGAGCATATGTGGAGTAGGATCACCACGAGGATTATAGGGATGACCTTCTTGTGCGTCATACCGTTCTGATTGTATCACCAACTGTTTTGTAAAGGTATAAAAGCACGAGTCTCAAGCTCACTTGTCAGAGCACCTCCCGAAAGACACTGTGTTTCGTGTCCGAAATGACTGGCTCTCCTCATGAGTAATAAACTCTGTTCGTGATTCCTGCCTCCAGCGCCCGTCTCTTTATTTGGTAATTACTCAACATGGGAACTAAGAGGCGGTTTGCGCCAGCAGCCTGGGCATCGATGGGAATATGGTTGCATTTTCCACACGGACTAGGACCGTTACATGGGGAGACAGATGCTTTACAAACACAGCAGCTAGACTCTGGAATACTCTTCCGATAGCGATTAGATCTACCCCTTCACTGTTTCAATTTAGAAAACTGTTGAAGACCTGGCTGTTTGACCAATGATCCCCTTCCCACTTTCACACTTCTGGATTTTGATAATGTTCCCACTGAGACAATAAGTTGAGCCATAGCGCCAAGACACCAACGGGTAGAAGTTGCGCTTTATACATTTTAAAAATAAAATAAATCAATAAACATACATTTAATTCAATGACGAATGTAGTAGTTACCTATGTTGTTGATAACATTTAATAGTATGTCTAAATCAAAAAGGTTCATATGGATTTCCAATCATAAATGTATTTTTACAATCTTTAGCACAAGATACAAAACTTGTTATGCTTCAATACTCCGTGTGTCTTTCAACTTACAAGGTCATGTACACAGCAAATGCATACCTTTGTATGCAAATTATTCAATTGGCTAAATCTAGCACTGACATTACAGTACTACTCTTGATAGATATTTTTGATTTTCCCTAGTAAAGTTCCATAATCATACATTAATATGATTGAACATATATTGTATTATGTATCAAAAACATAATTAAATGGTCCCTGGTTTGGTTTTAGGAATAGGTTCAATAACGGGAAATGAAGAGCTACTATTGAGCTGTGAAACTGAGGTGCTAGATATCCACCCCAAAAGGGATTGAATGAATAGAGATTGAATGGATCCATCCTCAAGGCAGCCTTCTACTCCAACGATACTGCCCCCTTGAATAAAGCTATTTAGCAGAAATTATAAAAACCTTAGGCACGGAAAGGCCCCATTGATCGGAAAGAAAATCCAATAGAGGCTTCAGCCAATACAAAAAGCAAACAATGGGCAATTAGTGTAGTTCTTAGATAAGAAAAGGGTTTTTTGTTGGATGACCCCACTGGCGGAGAAGAAGGGTACCCGCCTTGTTGTGCATGTGTACCTCTTCTCTGGGACTTTTGGACCTTGTGACAGGGAAGGATGTCCATGACCTATGCATACAATTAAATTTTCACTGAAAGCATGAACTGTTGGGAGGACTATTTGTCCCACATCGGTACTGTAAAACTTTGTTGCGTTGGCACAGGTGTAACACAACATTTCCAACCCACGGAAATAAGAATGCCTTCGACTCCAGGTAAACCACTGTAAATTCTAGAATGCAGAGGGGAATTGTCTTTCGGGCTGTGCATTTTTGTTGAGCCTGATGTGGCTTCCCTCATGCATTTGAAATAGTCTACTTTATCAACTCCTCCTGCAGTGGGGAGAGGAAGACACCACCTTCCATAAGGTATTCTACTTAAAATCACCAATCCAGATCTAGCAATATTTATCTGGAAATAGTCATCCAATGTTTTTTTTGTTGATGCATTTAAAGTTAGATGTGAGAAATCACCTTAGCACAGGAAGCCTGACAAAGATTGATCCCTGCATTAGAAGAAAGCCAATGAGCATTACCTAGGCGAATAACAGCCTTGGTGAAGAGAAGAGTAAGCATAGAGCTCACAGACAGACCCAAGCTTATGAGCACGGGTGGCATTATTAAATAGACCGATGATGCCAGGAGTAAGGAAGCAACATCAGTCTAAATTAGATTAACAAATGCACCTCGCCATATTGGGAAACCATAGCAAAGAAAGCCCGAAGGGAATAACCATATTTATTTTAGTTCACCGACTGCGGTCTCATATTCCTTTATGAGCAGCAGACACATTGCATTAACTATGCATCCTGTTGATATTTAATATTGATTGTATTTAATTTGGTTTTTCATTAGTGCTACAACTATGTTATGACTACTTCTCTCTGCAACATGAGGATAAGAAATATTTTAAACAGATGACTACATCTATACAACTCAGAATGAACATTAGCGGCATAAATATAAACAATATTATATGCGACTAGCAGGAACTAGAAGGTTACAATAATGATAATAAAAACATTGTTTCATAATGAGTAGGGGTTTGGGTGGAAGGGGCAAGACCAAAGACAACAACCTGCAGAGTTGTATGTACACTGATGACATTCGTTGGTATTCAATTGTTGCAATACTATGTAGAAGTCTTCAGTTTCTTCTTGAAGGCTTTAAAAGTCGTTTAATGTTCTGGTAGCTCATATGAACGCACCGCCCTTGGGGGCTAAGGAAGCAACTGCCAAATCTAAACCGGTTAGGTGGAGATTTTGACAGAGATTGGTTTGTTAATCTTTGCCATTTCTGTAGCATATTTCCACACTTTGTCCAGAAAATAACTAAGCCTGGTCTCTGAGAATGCTCTTTGCAAGATTCAGAGAACTTTAAAAATGATTTTGGTGGGCAGGAAATGGAGAAATTGTGTGACCAGTTATCATATTGTTGATTAATGAATGATACTAAATGTCCAGTTATATAATAGCACTGGTTTATGCATTGTAATGGACCAGATAAGCAATTTCCTCCCTTCAAAGGGTTGGAAGGTAGCTACTTCTTTGACTATGTAAACTGGAAGCAGATGTTTTTAATTAACACCCATTATGGGAAAAGAATAGAATGCTACAAAAACATTCTTACATTTCTCACTGTAGTTCTTCTACAAGGAACTTGCCCAAGTGACAATCAGTTGAAAGAAGAAATTCATTGTTCTTTGATTTTTTAATCTGATCTGCTATCTCCTCTGACGTAAAGGGAGCATCTAATGTATTCTTACTTTCTTCTGAGAGCAAGGGGAGATGTTTGTTCCTAAGAAATGACTGGATAGAACTCGGTAAAGGTGTCAGGTCCTCTCTATACAGTTCCGAGAAGATTGAGAGAAGACAGGACTGCATATCCTCGATCTTACTAGAGGTTTCTCCGCGCGTTAATGGTAAGTTCTTTTATATCATTTCTAGCGCGATCTGTTCTCGATTTCAATGCCAGAAGGGCGCCAGCCTTCTCCCCATATTCAAATTTCTGCATCATTCTGGAGTTCCACTGCTCCCTACATTTGGCTTCTAACTTCCCTCTATACTCTGATCTTACCTCTTCCAGATTTTTCAAGACCTGTGTAAGTCGCTCCGAGTCCCTGTTATTTAAACCGTCTTTCTTTCTCCAAATTGCTTATCTTCCACTCAACCCCCTTTAGTGCCTCAGCTTCGATCTTATTCTTGTAGCAGATTATTCCATGGAGTTTCCCCCTTAACCAGGCCTTATAAGGGTCCCATACTATGTCCGGTGTTGTGGAACCTATGTTTAAAGAGAAAAATTCCAGGGAAGGAGCCTGTATTGCTTCAACCACCTCGGGGTCGCAAAGCTTCGCCCTATTAAGGATCCACCTCGATGGCTGCCGCTGTACCTCCTTACTCTGATATACAAATTGCAGAGGTGCATGATCAGAGAGGTGGCTCGGAAGGACTGAAACCTCCCCTAGGTTGGCCATTGACGTTCTATCCAAGAGGACATAGTCAATTCTAGAGGAGTGACCATGCTTCTTGCTATAAAAAGTAAAGCCCTGTTGATTTCCTTTTCGTGCCCTCCATAGATCGATCAGATCCATATCATGAATCATATTAAATAATGCCCGACGTACCTTAATTGCCCCAATATAATGACTCAAGTTGGATCTATCTTTCAAAGGGTCTAACAGAACATTAAAATCTCCCCCGATAACATAGGGTGGAGGTTCCAACATCAGTACTGACTAACTTATAAAAATAGGTCTGGTCGTCCATATTGGGGCCATAGAAATAGGCACAAGTCAGATAAAAATTTCCAAATAACAATTGAACTGTCAACCATCTACCTGTGGGGTCAGATTGTATTTTTTTTACATTACAGGGAGTACCTTGTTTAATCAGTATGCCCACCCCTCTATTATGAGATGTCTGGTGCGAAGCACTAAAGCTCTTAACCCAAGGGACCTTAGAGAAGATTATGTTGCTTTCCTCTTAGCTCAGGTGTGTCTCTTGCAACATGCATATTTGTGCAGTTGAAAGTTCTAGGTATTTAAGAATTAGCCTCTGTCTCCGGGGGGGACCTTAACCCGTTAACATTCCAGGAGGTAAAGATGGTCTTTCTATCCCTCAGGTTCATGCCGACTGTCACCCCCCTGTTCTACCTGAAAGAGTAGACGCCCCATTCGTAACAAAAATAAAAATAAAAGGAGACTATGCATAAGGTGGAGATGAGGTCGAATTTATTTTCTTTTATTCCCACTGCTCCACACCCACGTGCCCCCCTGCTGCCCCCCGCCCCACCTCCCCGTGCCCCCATGCCTCCACAGCCCTTGAGGAACCCTCCCTTCTAATAGGCAAATGCCTATTTAGTCCTCCCCCCCTATGGAGTAGCAATAACATTTCAAATTTTTGTTTTTGTTTTTTTTGTGCTAAATTCCTGCTAATTGTGTATCATGAATGTAAAAGGACCCGCTGGGTCTACTTCCCCCCTTACCCCCCCTGACCGTCTCTAATCTTTACAATAAGAGCGTCTGCCTCTTCCCAGTTTTTGATTTGGTGCATGTGATATATCCACATAACTCTCAATGATGCCGGCAATTTCAACTGAGCCTTGGCCCCCAAACTGTTCAACTCTTCCAATCTTTTCCCCAGCTCCCACTGCCTCGTCGCAGTTATGTGCGATATGTCTGATCTTATTTGGAAGGTAAAAGGATTGGAGCTGTTAAAGTGTATAGAGCCTTCTTTCAGAGCGGAAGATAAAATCTGCTCTTTCACGGAATATGTTAAAAAGTTCACCAGGATCTTCCTGGGTTTCTGTTTTGCTAGGTTTCTTCTGAAAGGATCACGATGCACCCTCTGGATATCATGCAACAGATCTACCTCTGGTGAATCCGTTAACACTGTTCCCTTCAATAAGGATGTAACAAAGCCCTTAATGTCGCCCCCCTCCAGGGCTTCAGGCACATTCAGGAGTCTCAAGTTGTTCCGGCGCAAGTAATTTTCCAAACGCTCAATATCCTCTTTTAGATCTTTATTCTGAACAGACAGCTTATTAACTTCCGCTTCGGTGGTACGCATGAATTCCTTGATCTTAGGGATTTCCAATTCGATTGCCTCGGTTCTAAGGGTGACCTCATCTAGTCTCTTGGCCAACACATCGCAAGATGCCTGGATTGCTGCTTGGTTAGCCTCAGAGATTAGGAATTTTTTAGTCATTTCCGCCTGATTGGTTTCCGATACCGTGAACCTGCTGGTAATCTCATCCTTCATAGCTAGTAATATGTCGGCCGGCGTGCTTGAAGTTGCATCTGATTTATCTGTAATATTCACTGAGACGACACTATCAATTGTGGTGGAGTGGTGTCCTTGCTCTAAAAGGAAGAGGTGTGGCACCGCGGCTAGGGCGACTGACTCCGGAATCTGGGTATCATGGTTCGATCCCCGGCACCGGCGGCAGATTAGCCCAGCACCATGTGACTCTGGGCAATAGCTTGCTTAATCTTCCCGACGGCCCCCTGCGCCTAGAGACCCTTACGGGTGATTGTGCGCTTTACAAATGTGGATTAATAATATTGCGATGCATTCAAAGCATCAAGGTTTTTTATCTTTTCTGTAGGATCCATTAGGATATTTCCTGATCCATCCCCCCCGAAGGCTGAACATCTATTTGACAGGCCGATATCTGAATGTACTACAACCGCTGGGGTCTTGTCTGCCCTCCCTTCTTTAGTAGAGCTCATGGGAGTCGCTGTTGAGTCTCCTTGTGATAGTACCCCCGCAGCATTTACTGCCATAGTAGTTGAGATAGACTGGATAGACTGAGTTAGCTGAGTAGGCTGAGCGGGAAAGGGAGAGCAGGTAATAGCGGAGGTGGTAGTGGAGGCGGTAGACATTACCTTATAATAAGTTTTAAGTGAAGGGGTAACTTTTGCGCTGGTAGTAAATTCTTTGACGTTTTTACTTTTGCCCTTACTTTTTATGTTTTTCACACTCAGATATTCTTCCGAGGTATTCAACTTTGCTTTACCCCTTCTTACACGGACCCTCACTTCAGATACTTGAGGTGAAATGCGTTGGGGGTAAGCAGGCTTTCCCTTAGTTGAATCAAACACTGCTCTGGCTCTTGGTGCGTACCTATTTGTTTTAATAGGGTACAGACTCTCCTCTTGGTCTCTGGAACTCCTAGAGCTGACCTCACTACCAACACCCTCGCCAGGTACACCCCCTGCATCCATACAACTAATCGGAGCGCTAATTACATTAGCCCCGCTTAATTGTGGGCGATACAATCCTCCAAAAATATCACCATTCATACTATTGTGTAAGTGGTCACAAAAAAGCTGCAGGCTTGGACTCACTCCCAAGCGAAATCTATAAACTCCTCAAAGAGGAGCTGATAGATGCACTGGGGGTCACCTTTAACTCAGTTTACAGCCCAACTGGGAAGGTTCCTAAGACCTGGAAGGAGGCAATAATAGTCCTGATCTTAAAAACCGGCAAGGACCCGAAAAAGGAGCACTCTTATCGTCCAATCTCCCTGCTAAATGCCGATAAGATCTTTATGGGCATTTTGGCAGGGAGCTTGGCAAAACTGATCCCGAAATTAATACACCTGGATCAGAAAGGGTTTGTCGCAGGGAGACACATCCAGGAGCAATAGCAGCTCTTGATAGGCAACATAGATCTGGCCATCCAGAGGACAGAACCCTTGGCCGTGGTCGTTTTGGACTCAGCCAAGGCTTTTGATAGAGTCTTCTGGGTGTACCTTTGGGAGGTTCTGAGGGCAATGGGGTTTGGCCCAATCTTTATTCGAACCTTACAGAACTGCTATCAGGGTACCTCCGCTCGAATCCTGCTAAATGGGCTCCTTACGCCGAGCTTCAACATACAGAGAGGAACCAGGCAGGGGTGTCCGATATCGCCTCTTTTATTTAACATATATATATATATGGAACCATTGGCACAGGCGTTGAGACTGGATGATTCAATCTATCCTTTTAGATCCGAACAATACAGTTCCAAAATTGCTCTCTACTCCGATGATTTAATACTGTACACGAGTGACCCAGAGGCAGCAATCCCGAGGGTGGAGGAGCTTATGTGCGAGTTTGGGTCCCTATCCAGGTATCTAGTCAATAAAACCAAGACAGAGGTGATGTGTTGGAATCTGGAGTGGTCGGGGAGAGTCAGCGTTGAGTTGAGATATCCGGGGATCTACGTAGTAAAGGACTTGGAGAAGATACCTGAGCTTAACCTTAACAGGGTCATAAAGGAAATCAACGGCCTCTTCAGTAGATGGAGAAACCTTCCCTTAACTATTAATGGAAAAAACAACTTGGTAAAGATGGTCATTCTCTCTAAGTTATCTTACCTTTTTTCTTCCATACCGTTGACATTCTCGAAAACAAGTTTAATGAAGGTACAGAGTAAGATTGGGAGTTTTGTCTGGGGAGAAAAAGGGGTTAGTCTGCCGTGGAAAAAACTTAGGCGTAGACTAAAGAAAGGAGGGCTTGCCCTTCCCGACATGAGGCTATATGCTGCAGCATTACAGTCTAAAAGCATACTGGGGTTACTTGTGAAACCAGGGAGTCAGCTTGGGGAAGGCTGTTGGGAGAAATGGCGAGAGTAGAGGGAGGAGGCGACGGCGAGGCCTTTCTATCTAAGTTTGGGTCACCAAAATTCTTCAAGCGGGTACGCCTGAAGGTCTTGAGGGTGGCCTTGGAACTATGGTATAGGCTCATACGTAGCTGGGGCATGGGATACTATTCGGACAGTGCCCCTGTTTGGGATTCACCCGGAACACCGGACTGCCTAAAGGACAGTTTGGAGTTGCTCATAAGAAGGGCAGGTATCCCCATCTGGGCCGAACTTGTAGACTCAGGGGGGATACATCCATGGGAGTACCTGAGGGCAAAGATCGGGCCTGGGCTCTCCAGATTTAAATATAAACAGTTAGTAACATGGTACAATGCAGAAAAGGGGGAGATCAGTGGGAATAGAGAGATTGAAGAGTTGTGGCATTCTATTCTCCCAATTAAAAAGGAAATCTCTATATGGTATAACAACTTGTTGGAAATTGAGGATCACGAGACCCCCCCTTTAGCCGCAGGATGGAAACTCCCCTTGAGCCATCAATAGAGTCCTTGTATGAGCCCTCAAAGATTTTGTATAAATAATGTCAAGCCCGCTTGTCTAAAAAAAAAAATCATTTCTTTGTCATTAACAGGCTTTATTATACTCCTGCAAAAATTGCCAAGTTCGCCCCAGAACCAGCCCCCAAATGCCCCAGATGTTCACTGCCTCTTGCTAATGATTTATATATCTTCTTTGAGTGTCCTGCACTTGGAAAATTTTGGGCTGAGGTGGGTGACAACATTCGAGATCTCTTTAACATCATTATAGTGATTAACATGTCAGTGTTTTTTGGAGATGATGGTTGCCTGAGTCAGAACCTCTCTCAGAAAGACAGAGGCCTATTAATTTATTTGATTTTGCTGGCCAGAAGGGAAGTTTGCAGGAGGTGGAAAGATCACTTACCCCCACAAAGGGAAGACTGGCTTAAAGCCTCTTTCTCCATGGCTCGTCTAGACTATGAGGTCGTAGAAGATAAGCTAATAAACATCTGGCACCCTTTTGTGAGATGGGGCCAAAATTTAAGATTAATATAACTGGTCTAATGATTACACCAGGTCCCCTCACAAAAAAGGGACCGGTCTGACGACCCAAGCGAGTGTGGTAAACCTTAGAGGCCACAGATTACGAAGGCGGCTTCATAAGACCCGCAGAGGTTTGACAGGTGAGATGAGGACCAAAAAAGAAAAGAAAGAAGAAATTCATTCACTTGAAGACCTATAGTAGTATTTTATCCATGGATCCATT
This sequence comes from Lissotriton vulgaris, assembly GCF_964263255.1. Lineage (NCBI taxonomy): Eukaryota > Metazoa > Chordata > Amphibia > Caudata > Salamandridae > Lissotriton > Lissotriton vulgaris. Next base: position 549,742,633 of record NC_141689.1, read on the forward strand.
TAGCACCAAATGTTTGATTTCATTCCTTCTTGGACATCTTGGATGCAAGGTACAATCTTAATATAGCTATTTAGATTATCCTTTAAACTGATGTGTAGCTGAGTGTTATCCATATACTTCTGGAATTCCATTCAATGTGAAAGATTAATCCTAGCGAGGGGTATTAGATATGTGCTGAATTGACCGATGTGGATGAACAGAATAAAATACTTTATCCAAGATAAAGACAGGTCAGACATACACGGGTTTAGATGTAGACACAAGATCAAAATGTTGGGACAGGAATACTTGGGGGGAAAGATGGCCGCAGACAGGTCGTAGCGCAAAGTCGCAACCTTTCCTTCTCCCTCCCCAACATAGAATGACGGTCTGAGAACGATGTGGTGGATCCCTGCCGGCCTGGGTCATCTAGCTGCTGCTATATACAAGGATCGCGAGACTGCACGATTGGCAGGGTACGTGACGGCCTTTAGTATAAATATTAAAATGGGGGTTAACAAGGATTGCTGCTCTGATCGCAAGAGCGGCGCACAGAATGCCTCCACACTCTCCGAAGCAGGTTAAGGAGCGAAAAGAGCCGGGGAATCTTAAGGAGAAAGATACCGGCATGGGCATACCAGCTCCGAGCACCGTGCCGCGCTCTTCAGGCACAGTCCGGAGAGCTACGATAAAGAAACCTGGGGATCAGCGTGAGTGTGCGAGCAACGCCGCGGGTGCGGATTACGCTCAAAACAATTCAATACAGAGACCCCCAAAGGAGAGCTGCAAGATCAGAGAATCCATATTGCACCAGCCTACCGTAACCAAAGCTTTTGCTATCAAGGGGCCAGAGATGACAGACATTGGCGCGGAGAAGGGGAAAGGCGGAAGCGGCGCCGTCCTCGAGGACGCTGGAAGTCAGGTCGCTAAGCAAAGCCTGGAGACAGCGGTGCAGACTATGCCCGGCGCCGATCAGGAGAGCGGGAATACAGGCACTGAAATTGCTACTATGGGATAGGATGGAGGCAGCCAGAAGGAACACGCTGACAGTAATGGAAATCCTGCCATATATATTGAGGGCAGTAATATTGAATTAAAGGCTCAAGCTTTGGTGGGAGCTGAAAAACAAGCCCCAAGCAAAACTGAGTACTTGGGGAAGCGATCCCCTCTGGACATATCAGGATGATCTTAATGTAACTCGCCAGCAAGTGGGCCAGGGGAGAGAGGGGGCTGGCACACCTGATGGGGACCGGTTCTTTTCTGTGAATGAGGACTCAGAGTCTGCTATATCTAGCGAAGGGAGCTCTGTCGAAGATACAGACTCTGGGAGTAGCTGTGCAGCAAGGAAAAGCACGCAGAAGAAACGCAGATCCAAAATAAGAACTAATTCCCTCGGACCCTGCTAAAAAACTGATGTGGGACTACTCAGCCGCCTCTCAAATGTATCAGGATTGTGGCAATCAATCTATCCAAGGAGGGGAGCATGCCTCTAGCACCCCCCCTCAGTAACTCAAGTGAGGCAGGCTGGTCCTGTTTAGTACATAATAAAAGATGCAGGGTGAGGCAAGGATTGAGAGCCGTATGGCTAGACAGGCAACAAAAAAAGATACAAAGCTCACTGAGGAAAATGAATAAACTATATGAAGAGGTGGCGGACAGAGTGACTCATGTGGAAGAAAGGACAGGAAAGCTGGAGGACGATCTTGGCAGTTTGCAGGTTTTTAAACAAGCACAAGAAAAGATGGCGGAGGATGTTCAGTGGAAGCTGGAGGATTTTGAGAACCGGCAGTGGCGGAATAACATAAGACTTTTGAGGGTGGCTGAGGGGACGGAAGGGCAGGATGCCAGGTAATTTGTTGTTAAATTATTGAAGGGCGCCTTCCTCGAGTCACCATCCTGGCACTGGGAGAATGAAATACAGAGAGTGCATTGGTGCCTCTTAACATTAAGGAAAGGGCACAGGGAGGGTCAGGAGGGCATGCCCAGGGCAATCTTGGTCTATGTGGGTAATTATCTGCTGAGGCAAGAAATTATTGACAAAGCGAAGCCGGAGTTGAAGCGTTCACTTAAAGATGTCACATTCTTTGCCAGACCCGACTTCTGCCACGCCACTGTCTAGAGAAGATGGAGGCTAAGGCAGTTAATAGCTTCCTTCCAGGCCTTAGGCTCAGAGGCATATCTGCTTTACCCCGCTAAACTCAAGGTGATCACAAGGGGGGCAGATTAAAATGTATTTCTCAGAGGTTAAAGCACAACAATATATGGAGGAATTAAAGAGGCAGAAGGGCGGGTAAAACACTCTAGACAAGGCACAGCTTTTTTGAACAGGGGTCCACACAATGAGGTATTGGTTGGCACTGGGGAGGGAGAAGGATGCGATAGCTGCAATCTAAGCGGCCACTCATACATCATGACTGACCTATTTGTCTGTAAAGGGGGGAGGGGGGCTTTATGGGGGTGGTTCTCCGGGTGGGTGAAGAGGGATGGGGGGGGGGGGGGTACACGCAGCACAAACAGCACAGCTCAGCACACTTTGTAAGTTCTTTTAATATACTGGCAGGAAAGACAGGACAGTTCTATGACGTTTTCTAATGAGTACGCGGATTGCCTCAATTTATGTTTGTGGGCTTAATGACTGCACCAAAAGGCACACATAGAAGGGTCGAAGGGATATCTTCTGGAACAATTGGGTTTCTCTCTGTGAGCACATACTAAACAAGGCTCAAAGACTCGGGGTGTGGCCATACTAGCCAAAGGAAGGGATATAATAGTCAAAAGAAAAAGGGAGGCTCAGTGGGGGACATTTACGATAGCATCAGTATATTGCTCGACAGAAGACGACCCAGATATTTTCGAATTCCTAGACTCTGAATTAGCCCTATAGCCAGAACCTATCATTTGCTGTGGGGACTTCAACATCAATGGGCTCACTGGTTTGGGGACCGAGGCTGGCCAGGTATACTGGTCGTAAAAAAAAAAAAAAGACATGCCTCGAGATAGTTGACCTGGCACACAATAACTCGCTAACGGATCTGTGGGCACGGTTGAATCCAGTGGGTACCGGCAGTACATTTTATTCAGCACCACACAAGATCTGGATTATTTGTTAGTGTCAAACTCTTTAACCGCAAGAACTCTGATGGAAAAACACCCGAGAATAATCTCTGATCATAACCCCCGTGTCTTAAACTTGGGGGGGCCTTTAAGTGGGAAAAAAATTGGACTTTTGAAAGGGCACTACTAAAGCATGAGGAATATATTAAACATATGAATGAGTGGATTAGAGCGTATTGGGAGATTAACAGAGGAAGCACCTCCTCTGCCATTTCATGGGATGCATTCAAAGCAGCGGTATGAGGTGAGACATTGAGCTACGCATTATATAAGCAAAAACAGGAAAAGGGAAGAGTGGAAAACTTATTAAAGCTCTGACAGAGGAAGAGTTAAATGTAGTAGTACAGCAGAAGGCACCTCTGGAGCCAATACTGATGAAAATTGTAGCTGGTAAAGCTGAGGCAATAGAGAGCATCGCGAGTAAAATGGGAGCTACCTATATGGTTAAGAAGGAAAGGTGCTACTAATTAGGTGAGAGGGTAGGGCACATCTTAGCAATTCGCACAAGGCAGGAAATGTGGGCAGGGGAAATAAAAGAGGTCGTAGATGATAAAGGAGATATAGTAACAGATTCCGGGGCAATACGAGAGGTTTTTAGACTCTTATGCAGGATTATATAATCAAGACCGGATAAGTAAAATAGCGGCCCTACAAGAGTACTTAAAGGATATTTCAGCCCCGGTTATCCCTGAGGAGGAGAAGGCAGCTCTTGATCTACCTATAACTCTTGAGGAGATGACTGCGGCACTAAATAATCTTCCCTTTGGGTAAGGCTGCAGGCTCGGATCAGCTCCCAGCCGAGTTTTAAAAGGTTTTCCAAGGGGTTTTAAGTAAGGATATGCAGGATACAATTGTGCAGGCACAACAGGGAGACTCCATACCAAGCTTATGGGGGGGGCTGATATTTTAGTAATTCTGAAAAAGGGCAAGCCACCAACTGAACCGGGATCTTAGAGGCCTATAACGCTTATGAACGCTGATGCGAAGATTTTTTCTAAAACCCTCGCTATGAGATTATCCAGGGTGATCGAGGGCATGGTTAGTCCTAAGCAGCACAGCTTCATACCAGGGAAAGGGCACTGCACAACATATAAGACAGGTCCTTACCCTCTTTGATGCAGCAGAGGTCTCAGGGGACCCTATGACCGTTTTGTTACTCGATGCAGAGAAGGCATTCAATAGTGTCTCCTCCTGGGACTACCTCTGGATGGTTATGAGGTGGAGTGGCATAGGGGAAGGTTACATCAAAGCTATTCAGGCTCTTTATAGAGATCCTACAGCCTGTGTGATAATTAATAAAGGATACACTGCCTCACTGCAGATTAAGCGAGGGACTAGGCAAGGGTGTCCATGTTCACCGCTTTTGTTTGCTTTGTACATTGACCCACTTTTACGTAGGTTGGAATATAACAAGAGGATCCTCCCAGTAATAATGCAGGGCCAGGAGTTTAAGACGATGGCCTACGCAGATGACATCGCGATTGTTACGTCAGCCCCTGTTGCCGCTAACATAGAGGGAGAAACAGAAGCCCAAGTATTTGAGCAGGTGTCAGGGTACGCACTTAATAGGGCTAAAACCCAGATAATAAAAAATACTAGGGCAGTTTGCGAAGATAATCGGGTGGTTAGCTCGGCCATTTATCTAGGGATTAGTATCTTGGCAGACCTGGACAGTACAGTAGATCAGAATATCGTGCCATTGATTACCAAAGTAAAACAAGATCTTGACAGGATTCATAACCTTCAGCTGTCACTAGTGGGTCATACAAACGTTATAAAGATGATTATCTTACCCAAATTTCTTTTTTTGTTCAGAGCAATCCCTCTCATTTTTTAGGCTAAATGGTTTTTGACATTAGAACAAATTGTGTACAGGTTCATATGGTCACACGGTAAAACAAGAAGGATACTTCGTTACATCACCCTCCCCAGGGACAGAAGGGGATGGGGTGCCCCGAGTTTCAGAATGTATTACGGGGCGGCGGCACTTCAGTATATGCAGGGTTGCTAGGGGGGGCTGAAAGATCTCAAAGTTAGATATAGCTCTACTAAGGTATATGCTACGGTGCTGGGGGCAGAAGCAGGGAATTGTTTTCTTAATTGCACAGATTTTAGTTATTATAAAAGGACGAGGTTCAAGACGGTGCAGGCAGCGTACTTTTCGAAAAAGTTTGGCCTGGGAAGATTTAACAGATATACTCGCATGTTTAAGAATGCATCCCTCCCAGGGGAGATATTTGTGGACTCAGTCATGGCCGAATGGGCGAGACAGGGTATCCTGAAACTAGGTGACATCACTGGTCCTAATGGGGTACTTCAGTTCATGGAAATACAAGCCGTTTTCGGCATTGATTGGAGGCGTTTCTTTAAATACTTGCATGTACGGAGTTTTATAAACAATAAACATAGCGGGCCATCTGGGTTTAGTGATAACAAAATTCTAGATGTTATCGAAAGGGGGGAGGGGGGGGAAGACTAGTTCAAGTTCACAATTTGTATAGCGCACTACTCACCCAGAGGGTCTCAAGGCGCTTGAGGGAGGGGGGGGTACTTTACTTATCGAATATCCAACTTTTTAGTTGCTTTCTGAAGGAGAGGTGGTTCTGAGTAAGGCGGAGGTGGGTGGGGAGAGAATTCCAGGCTTTGGCCGCTAAGTAGGAGAAGGATCTTACCCCCCATGGTGGATCTATGGATGCGCGGAATTGCGGCGAGGGCTTGATTGGACGATCGTAGTTGGCGGGTGGGGGTGTAAAAGGACAGGCGCGTGTTGAGGCATTCGGGTCCTAGGTCGTAGAGGGCTTTGTGTGCGTGGGTGAGGAGACGAAACGTTATTCTTTTGTTGACGGGGAGCAAGTGGAGGTCTTTCAGGTGACCGGAAATGTGAGCTTGGCGGGGGATGTCTAGTATGAGTCTGGCTGAGGCGTTTTGGATGCGTTGGAGTTTTTTCTGTAGTTTGGCTGTGGTTCCGGCGTAAAGGGTGTTTCCGTAATCCAGTCGGCTTGTGACCAGTGCATGGGTGACCGTCTTTCTTGTTTCGATGGGGATCCAGCGGAAGATTTTTTTGAGCATGCGTAGGATGTTGAAGCATGATGATGAGACGGCGTTGACTTGTCTGGTCATCGAGAGGGAGGAGTCTAGGACTGTACTATCTGTAGATTTTATTCAGAACTTGTTGCCACTATGCCCGATCACTTGGAGAAATTTGGTACAAAATGGGTTGAGAAATTAGGCATTGAGTAGAATTGTTTTCAGGATTCACTAGAAATGGGTAGGACAATATTATGCTCAGCTTCGCTGCAGGCTCAGAATTTTAAGAGGATATACTCCCTACACTATACGCCTGTAAGAATAGCTCAGTGGAGGGGGGGGGGCACCTCTGGTATTACTTGCCCGCGCTGTGACTCCTCGGAGGCAGACATAATCCATATATTTGCTACTTGCCCGCAGATGCATCAATTAATAGAGCAATTGAATTGTTTCTTGATAGATCTCTGGGGATAAAAATTACCCTATTACCAGTTTGGATCATACTCTGGGTTAATGCAGATTATGAGGGCCCCCATGGGAAATTTTTTATTTATGGCCATGTCGGTTCTCCGAATGTGTATTGCTAAGGCATGGTTAGACAGGCGCCACCCACGGTACACCAGTGGCTCGCCATGCTGCTTGCGGTCTTTAATCTGGAGAAGGGAATATACGCAAGGAAAGGGAAAAAGGGTTAGATTGCTGGGGAGACAAATTTGGGAACCCATCCAGCAGTGGAAAGAGGGTCTTCAAAATATGCAGTAGACGGGTTGTCTGCTGGTTTTATGTTGTTTGTTTTTCTTTTTTTTGTATGTTTATCTGATTATTTGTCGCCCTTCCTAATTGGGCAAAATTTCTCTCTTTTTCTTTAAGAAATCTAAATATATACGCTGTGATGACTAAATTGGGGGGGGGGGGTCTGTTCACAAGGTGTAGAATTTAGATTTTTGCTGTGCTGTAACAAAATCCTAATAAAAATATAAATTTTTTTAAATGTTGGAACAGATAGTTTAAAAAGCGGTGTTGAGATCAAAGAGTACTGATTGAGTTAAAAGCTTGAGAAGTCCTCTTCAGGCTTGTTTCGATAATGGGATGTTTTTGGCTTGTTTGAGAAAGCTTGAAAGGTTTAGCATTAGGTGAATTACACTAATATTATGAGATATGTTGGGAATTAGCATTTCTGATGCCGCGTTTATGAGAAAAGGTAAGCACGGGTCTTCCAAGGTTTCAGGACATATATTACTCTTTGCAGTATATTTTTTTCAACCATCTCAAAGTAGTTCGGTACACAGGGGATATTGGGGATTCTTAAGAAAAGAGCTTTCCCATCATGTACAACACTCAGGTAAGAGCAGCAGTTCCCAATCTGTGTGCCATGGCATCCCAGAGCAAAGTCAAAGCTAGCCAGGGGTGTCGCGAACACACAGTGCTCAATCCCTATCTGCATCATTCATTAGATCAGGGATAATATTTTTCATCGCAGATAAAATATCACCAGTTTGTGGGTGTTCCCTTCTTGTTCCCACCCAGGAGATTTACTCATACATTTGTCAGGAGTAAAGCTCCGACCATATCGATGACAATGTGCTTCAAAAGGCTCTGACTTCCCATAGGCACAAAAGTGGGGCCCGGGGAGCAGCAGGATGTGGAACGAGTACCAGAGTTGTCAGATTTCCTCATTTTACTGACTGGTCCACTCCCCTTCATGGGCACAGCATATTTGCAAGTGTTGTTTTGTCTTGTGGTCACAAGAGGAAGGCAAGGGACTGCTCGTAAATATTGTTGCAGTATTTTAAAATTTTGTGTCTAAAAATGTACTTCCAGAATTAGTTTTAGTATGGAGCTCAAATCAGTATTATTAACAACACAACACTGACCTGCCCTAACTACCCATAGTCCTCAACCACTTAAGGAGGTTGATTAGAATGGCCTTTAAAAGCATCAACTATCAAGGGCTTTACAAACACAGCGGATACACTTCAGTCACTGCTGCAACACTTTGATATTAAAATAACTCATCACTGGTGCGGGGAAACACGAATCTCAAATGAGTTCTCTGCCCGTCTTCTGTTCTGTGATCTGTAACACTAATGCCCTGGAGCCCCATGCTTGGAAGAAGGGACCAATTAGGTCTTCTGTACAGTGTACAAAATCACAGTTGAGAAACTAACACTTTAACTTAAGCTAATTTTACACAACCAATTTCCACAGGGATGCAGGAGCAAGAATTACACCACTTTAATTTACTCTAAACTTCCATGACCTCACTGTAGTTTACTCTATGATCCAAGCAGACAATAACGCCTCCATAATTACAGGTAGACCCTTTCCAAGGAAGAGAGGGGAGATAATGAATTCGATTTAACAAAAACATGTAAGAAACAGAGAGATTTCATCACCCAGATCCAACACGATGGAGCTTCCAATCATGAGAGTGACATCTTCACATACACGAGGCTGCCCTATCCATACTCACTGACACACTGATCGACACATAGGGCCAGCTATAGGGCGGTGCAACCAGTGCTGCTGCACCTGCCACTGACATCGGGGATGCAATGTTTAGAAATAAGTTGAGGCAATGTTTTTAAACAAAAAATAGTAAAAAAATTCCATATGCAGACCCTAGTACTGAAAAGATTTTTTTATCAAATAATAAAATATATTTATATTTTGTTACATCGATGATTATAATACCTTCATTGGCTTCATCCAAATTATTTTCGGGGAAAAAAATGTAAGTACCTCCACCCACCAAGAAAAAGTAACATAATGGGGAGCCAATGGCCAATAGATCAAGGGAGGGGCTTGTTGAAAAAGTTTGGGAACCACTGGGTTAGAGGGACACAGTATTGCCCACTTGGAAGCCCGTGTACTACACCCACCTCTGCACAAAAGCACATTTAGCTTTTTAAAATGTGTTTTGTGGCCTGCTAAACCCCGGGACATAAGTCAGAATAGATCTAAATGTTAGAACTCTCTAAATATAGGTCTCATTCCTGCCTTGCCATCCAGAGAGCAATACCGGTTACTATAATTTGGCAACCCTATCATCTAGCATACGAGAAATAACTAGCCAAAGAGATCCTCCAGAAGTTTGTCTCAGTCCTTAGAACAGTGTGTCTACTCAACAACGAAGATGACAGAAAATGCAGAGTCAATCAGTAGGACTTTAAAAGTTGTTGAACAAGGAGTTCAAGAGGGCGGGTCCGAGTACACCCCTCCTGGAGATCCTTCTTCTCACAAATCAACTTTTTTCTTTTTACCTGCGTCCGTATAGCTCGGTCTTCAAGGTCATCAATATACAGATCTGCTCAAGCAGAACAACCACAGTTTTGTTCAATTTGTGCAATAAGCTTTTCACTTTCAGTGTATTCAACTGTAAGCATTGCTTCTTCAGTCGCAGCTTTGAGCTCCACAGAAACACTTTACAAAAGCTATTATGAACCGCTTTGGGAAGAGCAGTCAGGGGAGGTGGAGACTGCAATCCTCAGGCATTCCTCCCTGATCACTGTTTCAGTTGTGATAGCCTCCAGGTGAACCTATGTAATTTATATTGACAGTTATTATGCAGCACCTACACCACACCAACCACCAAATGTTGTGCGTCATGCAATCCAGGTATTCAGATAGAAAGGGCTGCAAGGTTCTTCCCACTGAACATGTGCAGAGTTAACAGATCAAATGAAGTTAACAAATCCGTCAACTTCCTTAGCAATAAAGCAATACTTATGTTAACTGTGATGTTTCAATAGGGTGTGGAGTAAAATGTAGGAAGTGTGTGGCTCTCATAAGTCTAACTGCACAACAGAGATTTTTCATTAATTTCGGAATATAAAGCATGAAATCACGGAGCAAAATAGCAGTCTTGGTGCAGCAAGCAAACCACTGCGACTATAGTTTGGGGAATGTTATGTCCAGGAGCTTTCAAAGTAGCCTCTACTTTTGTAGTATAGCGGTTCCTATGGCTCAATATACTCAATGGTTGACAGTGACATGTTAAAGTGGTGGGGTATACTATAATGGTGGTGAAATGGCAGGCCTCTGCTGTTCTTTTAATGTTAATGAAAAGTTTACCCATAACGTGCAGCCTAATGTAATCCTGATTGATGCATTCTCATCTTCTGGCAAGGCAGGTAAAACAAAACATGAATGTAGCCATGGCAAAGGGACTCTTTAGCACACAACACAATTAAATAAGAAAAAAAGGCATTCACCCTTGATGCTCATCATACCTAGCACTGCTGCCGGCCGCCGCCTCGGTGCTCTTCTCCTCCTGTCCTGAGTCTGAAGCCATTAACATGAGAATAGCTCCTGGAGGCCATTTAACAAACAACTACAACTACCAGAATCCTTTAACAAAACAAGAAAGCTATGGATACCTCACTGCTCACAACACATACCACGTGTGATCTTGGCTCACTCAGGAGTTTATTTTTACTAATGAACTCTCTGTGAGAAAGAAATGATCTGGTAAAGCCAGGGGTGACTAATCTACAACACGTGACTACACAACCAAACAAAAACGCATTGCCATTGGCCTAACGAGCACATATAGCCAGCTGAAAGAACCAACATGTAGATCCCAAAGACAACAGATTCACACACTTGATCCTCCCTGCTCCCCCTGGTACAGGGGGTATGGAAATTAATGGCACATATCGGAGGTGAGTGAAGGCTGTAGACTTTTTCTTTTCCAAGAGTTTCCTGAACTTAAGGAAATTAGAGCACTTACGTAAGTTAATAGTAATATCGTGGAGAAAGTTCTGCCACCGGAGTGGAGTCTTAACCCGAGGGACCATAAGAAGGGCATTCTCCCCCAGAGCGCAGTGCTTTGGGTGTACTTTCAGTCAGAGGCGCTGTGCACCCCTCTGTACAGGAACGATGCGGCCTTTACTGCTCCATCATCAGAATACTGTGTGCCTTGAAGCCAGCCCAGAGCCTCATGCTGCAGCAGCTCTAGGTGGCCTTACTTTCAGTCTCTGCAGACAGAAGTGATTCGTGCATGGAGGAACCAACTCCTGTTAGTCCATGGGTGCACTACACGGGCTCCAAGACTCCCCTAGGCCAATCCAGACAATGTTCTCAAGTTGGCGATACTATGACCCACCATGAGAGTAGCACTGGGATTGGTCTGAGCTGGCTAGTTTGGCACTCACACAGGCAGTGGGAGTCTGTGCCTTTTTTTTAATTAAATCTTTTTTATTGTTTTCAGTCAAAACATCGGCATGAACATCAGAATACATATATTCACATAATACCATTATGCTATAAAACCATTCAAGCAATTCCTCAGTAGGTCTCACAATATATTGGCTGACAGTAATTACAACATTGGACAGGCCACTTGGCATAATTCCCTTATATGTTCCCGAGTTCGTCATCCGAACTGTCGTTTTCAATTTCCGGTACTGGCTCACAGATGTCCCCTCGATATGTGTTCCACGCCGCCCATATCTTGGTCCATTTCTGGGGGCATTTCCGGTTTATATAAACTGTTCTTTCCGTCGACATAATGAGGTCCATGTCTTTACACCAGTTTGTTAGTGATGGTACGTCTGCCGCCCCCCATTTTAGCGCAATGTTGCGTTTCGCCACCATGAGCCCCAATGTGACCCATGTTTGCCCATGTCTTGTGAGGTCATTGGGTTCCCACATGTTCAGGAGGCACCTGCTATGGGGCAGCAAACCGGCCCGAATACCTCTGGCGCAAGCGATACCTCCACTGCCTGTGATATAGTACGCTGTACTTTACACCAATAATCGGCTATCATGGAACAGTCCCATAGCGTATGAAAGAATGACCCCTCCTCCCCACATCCTCTAAGGCAATATGGGTGTTGTGCTCTGCCCATTTTGAATAACGTGCTTCTAGTGTGATATGTGCGGTGGTGGATCTTAAGTTTCACAAGTCGGAACCGTGAGGGTATACTATTTCCTTGGGCGAAGCCGAGGCCTCCTGCCATTCTGTTTCATCCATGTCTCCCACTTCGGCCACCCATTTCTCTCTCAATGTGCCCGTGGGGTCTGGTAGGTTATTGATTAATTTGCGATAGGTGAGGGATGTGGCGCGTTTTGGCATGTGCTCTGTAAGTAATCGATCCTCTAGTAGGGAAGCTTCAGGGACCTCAGTGTCCAGTGGCAATATCGCCAGTAGTGCGTGTCGTATTTGAGTATATCGGAAAGCCTCGGTGGGGGCCAGATCATACTGCTGCCTTAGTTGAGCAAACGGTAGAACAGTCCCCTTGTCCCACATGTCTCCCCCCTGTGGAAATACCTATATTGTCCCACTGGACGAAACCCTTGCTTTTCCTCAAGTGCCCCAGCCGCTTTGTATCCCAGAGTGGGGTAAGTCGAGTAACTACACCCCTCCATCCCAGTCGTGTCTGCACTGCGTGCCATACCATGACTGTATGTTTTGTTGGACCCACCAGTTTTGTGGTCTGCCCTGTATTGTACAAGGCCACAGGCATGTTTCCCGCTCCCAACTGTCCGCCCTGTATGCCGGGTCCGCCTGAGAGGCGTGTATCCATTGATTAACGACCTTGAGATGCACAGCACAATAGTACATTTGAACGTTGGGGAGAGCTATGCCTCCGTCGTACCATCCGCGGGGCAGTTTCGCTTGGGCCGGTTTTGCTGCCCCATAGCAATGTGGATACCTGCGCAGCTATTTGTTTAAAGTATTTTATCGGAATGGGGTATTTTCAAGGGCGTATAAAAACCTTGGCAAGGCCATCATTTTAAACAAGGCTGCTTTCCCCAGCAGTGTGAGGGGAAGCGATTCCCAATGCGTCACGTCCCTTTTCAAGTGCTCTAAAGGGGGCACTAAGTTCTTGGAAAAGAAAGTCGCTGGGTCTGCTGTAATGTGAATACCTAAGTATTTAAAGGAATCCTGTGAAATCACCAGTGGGCAAGTCTCGGGGAGCCGTGGTGGAGGACCCCTCAGTACATATAAAACCGACTTAGCCCAATTGATCGTGTACCCTGATATCTTACCGAATTTGTCACATATCTCAAGTAGCACCGGAATGGAGTTTTCAGGGTCTGTTAGGTACACCAAAATGTCATTGGCGAGAGGGAAAGATGGTCTTCCCACCCCTCTGACCACTGAATACCTCTTAGCAATGGATATCCTTTAATCCGCGTCGCGAGGGGCTCTAATACCAACGCGAAAAGGAGTGGCGACAGGGGGCATCCCTGGGCCAAATCCCAGGTGGAAAAGGACTGCAAAAAAATAATTCCATTCCACCATGTCAAAGGCCATCCTCGCATCTAGGGAGAGGACAACCGCTGGTGCAGACAGGGCTGGTGCCTTTGCCAGTGCGCCATGTAGGCGTCTGAGGTTTAGAGCGGTGTTTCTGTTTGGCATGAAGTCGGATTGATCTAGATGAATTAACTGTGGGAGGTGTGCCAACAGCCTGGTCGCCAGAGCCTTGTCAACAATTTTTGCCTCCGCATTGAGCAGGGATATTGGGCGGTATGAGGTACATTCGGACGGAGGTTTACCGGGTTTCGGGATAGCCACTATTGTGGCCAGTCTCTGGTCAGGTGGTAGTTCGCCTCTTTTTAAGCTATCGGTGTACATTCTCAATAGGTGCGGGCTAATAGCGTCCGCCATCTGTTTATATAGTTCTATTGGGATCCCGTTGGGTCCCAACGCCTTACCCGACGGTAACAAGCGGATTGCAGCCTGAATTTCGTACTCTGAGATCCGCCTCAAGCTCCAAGGAAGCCTCCCGTGTGAGTTTGGGCATCTCTATATCCTGTATGGAGGGCCCCACCTCCGCTTCGAACACGTCCGACGCTGAAGTATAAACATCTCGGAAATATCCCGCCCATTCCTGCACTATAGCCCGTGGGTCCGCCGTGAGCTGTCCCTCCGCTGTACGCAGCTGTGCTATTCCCCTAGCGCGGGAGTCTGTGCCTTTTAATCCACCCGACTGTGCAACACAGCTCAGGTTGGAGAGATCTAAGTGCGCATATCGGTTTGGCCATCGTAAGATAGATGGCCAAACCGACAGGCGCACTAGCAGTGCCCACCACTCCTCCTCATCATGCTTCAGCAGCTGCCTGGCATCCGAATGGCCCGCTCCACCCTAAGACGGGCTCAAGCAGCTCAGCTGGCAGCCTGCATGACGGAAAATAAAATGATAATGAAATTGTTAACATTTTATTTTTCGTGTTTGAATTTGCAGTGGGGCGATATTCTTCCACCCTAACGGAGGAGCCGCAGTTGAATGTACTGCTTCCTGCATCTAAAATTACCACCACAAAACCATGCTCTATCCTGAGGAAGATAGACCCTGCCAGCACCACGACTAAATGGTGTCTTAACAACGTGTCTAGCTGGATTCCACAGTCATTTAGCTAACAAGCCCCACAGAATCTGCTCAAAATGAATGAACTGAAGCAATCTGCAGGGGATGGGCATATCTCCGAGCAGAGGCTCTATGTAGAAAAACAGTAAACCTCATGTCTTCCACTACTTTGGTTTACTGATCTGGCACTGCACTGATCAGCAGCTCAGTCAAGGCGTGCTCAACAAGGAGATCAGCTGGAAGACTCTATTCAGGAAGCCACAGGGTAACAGGAACTACTAGGGCCAAACCGTGGTTGTTTAGGTATTTTGTCACTGGTGTCAAGGGGTCCATCCTACTACGTCCCTGCCAACTGGGCCAAGTACACCCTTTGTGCACTTGACTCTCAGGGTAGCGAGGGCAAGCAGTTAAAAGCTTCTGAGACATGTAGTGTGGAGGGAAATGAGGTTCTGTAATTCTCGAGTGACTCCATTTTGTTCTGTGCCACCATTTTGTGTTGCCCTCACGTAGGCCTGTGAAGGTAGCCTGGTGAATAAAGTGGCCTGGTCTTCTTTGTTCATGTATACATTAACTAAGGTTTCTTTTTGACTCTGAAATGAACTGTAAGAAACTGACCTCTTCACCTGAAACTGACCTCGCAAAGCCAATTTCCCTGATCGATCTTTGTCTGAGATTGCCAATCAATGTTCAGGACATCGTTAACTTTTAGTTTCCTTGCACATGCCTTATCTTGTTCATCGTCTGTTACTGTTTCTTTTTATGTTTCTTCATTACATGGGTTATGCTTTCAATTATAGGTTTGTCCGGCTTTTGGAGGTTGAATTTGGGACATTCTTAATGATTAACTTTTGGGTTGGGATACTATACATGTAATCATGCCATGCCCTGCAGTGCCATCTAAATCAGATTAACCTTTGTGAACTATGTAATTATAATGTTTTGCCGATATCCTGCTGAAACCCCAAAGGCTACTCACCTGCTGACCCTCCAGATTTTCCATTTGTTTAGGAATGTAATTGGTACAACTCCCTTACATGCCTGGGGCAGGATAAAGAATATATAAGATGTGAAGTAAGACCATTCTAGCAGACTGCCTCATTCAGTTGCTAAGGCTTCTGTGTGACGTAGTCTCACTCATTTGAGTTTAATAAAGATGTTTTATTCATGTTCCAGATTCTGTGTCAACTTCTTTGTATTAGTGGAACCCCTGAGAAGTGGATTTTTGATTTCTACAAATGGCGCCCAACGTAGGACCTCATCAGAGAAGTGGCTGAGGGAGTGATCTTGTTAGAAGACAGAAATCTACTGAGGAGGACAGGACAGGACTCTACTAAGGTGGTACTCTGTGCAGGGAGGTTCTGGGGATTCTTTGTCTCTGCAGCCCAGTATATTTCTGATCTTCCTGATTTTGATCCTCCACATGATGTCACTCCTGACTAGAACCTTTTTGGCGTGAGTATTTTTTAAAAGAAAGACCGTTAGGTCATTTAGAACTTGGCAGTTAAAATTTGGACAACCATTTGTTTGGTATAGCTTTGGAATTTTGGAATTGTGTTGGCCAACTTTGGATTTGTATAGGTTTGTATCTGCGAATTGCAATTTGTGTAGGCAGATAATGAGGAGATTTTTCTCTATCTGATTTTGTTGAACAGTGCACGTACGAAGAGTACTTTAAGCACTACTTTGGGTATAATATTGCATATTCTGCAGTATTTTTGGCATGCCTGTTTTCAAAGCTCACACCGAAGAATGTGTTGCTTTTTCTTGGAGGTACCATAGTGAGATGTGAATTAAATAAGCCGGCTCCCTTGAGGGAATATCTAAATAGGTTTAAAAACATTTCTTCCTTGGTGATTCTGTATCCCCAGGGAATTAAAATATGGACATAATACATACAAGGATCTTCTGTTCTGTGCAATTTTATGAATGGAGATATGCAGAGCGATTTTTGGTGTTCTGCCAGTCAAAGCTAGTGAATTGAGTGTATCTTGGCTTCTTGGAAATAAAGGTCTGTGGGGCTGTTTTTGCAGTCTTTTGGAACACTATTGAGAAGCGTTTCTTGTAAATATGACTTACAACTAGTATTTACAAATGGTTTGGTTTCAGTACAGTCTGTGGGCTGTCCTTTGTTTCAGTCCTAAGTGTTGATCTGTGGGTTAAATGTGTGTTTAAATGTTTATGTGGTTTTCCCATTAGTGCAACTTCTGTAAGTAAATAGCAATGGCGCTATTTATGAAATGAATGGCTAAAGCGCGCGGTATTGTGTGTCCTGAGTGTTTGACCCCTTTCTGTTTATGTCTGAAATGAGCTCAATATGTGTTTGTGGTCTTTCTTGTTGTCTTCAGTCGGCTATGCAAAATGTTAGTTAATTAATATTAATTAGAAATTAAATAAAAATCCTGAAATGAACCATGTGATATGCTAAAATAGCTATATGTTGCTATATAATTTATAGAGTAAGCAATTACACAAATGTACAAACTGTTAAATGCTTAAAAAAAATAAAATTAAAATTCACATTCACTAGGAATAAACAGCCCTCAAAAACGAAATGGTGTATTTTGCAATAAAAAAACTGACAGCATTTTCCTTAGATACATTGTATTAGATATTAACAGGCAAACACATCATCTGAATAAATTGGATTTTGCTGTATTGCACACACATTTTGAAACTTGAAATGTCTTAGTTTTAAATAGTCAGCCACCGTGCCCACGTTTTCGACACTAAGAAACAGCTGTTGCTGCCGCTAAGCAAGCAACACGAAGCAATCGCGAATAGACAGGCATGTTTACTCAGGCAGGACTTCGCCCTCAGTTAAACACAGGTGAATCTTTGCATTTCAGAATGTTGTTTTAAAAAGGTTACAAAACTAAGGTTAATTAATATTGCAGGAAGACATTTCAATTAAAGGTTTTCGTCCCTTTAAGCATTTTTTGTAAGCAAATTCTTGGTTCTGCTGCTAAATGATGATTGTCCTTTTAAAAAAAAAAAAGTAGCGCGAAAATCTGTCATGTTTTTAAGTTAGGCTTCTGTGCTCATAAATAAATGTGTCTAAAAATGATAGGCAAGAGATACAGCTTGCTTTTATATGTAGAATTATCAAAAATGATTGGGTTTAGTAAAAATAATTATTAATTATGAAAAATAATTATTAAAAATGAGTGCTTCTAAATTTGTTTTTTAATATTTATAAAGCTTAATACTCATACTATGACCTCCTAGCATTAAAATTTAATTTAAGTTGTGTTTTACTGCATAATGAGGACATTTGTATGTGGAATTTCACTTGGCACAGGCGTAAAAACTCATTTTTCTAAGGAATTACATGATATGTCTAATGTCCAATCTCTGCAATCTGTAAAGAACATTCTGAGGATGATTAATATGTAGCACAATTATAGGATATTTATTTTTAAGTGCCGCAGGTGGCAAAGTCGAAATTGGGTGAGGGCACTATTTAGGCAGCATTTTTTTTCATTTAGAGTAGCTTTTAAAGTGCCTTAGGCTTCAGTAAATGCATACATTTAGGTATAATACAAATTTGCAGGCTCTTCTCATTTGGGGTTGCTTTTAGTGGCTCAGTGAGCCAATGTGCCCGGTGCAGAGGCTTGTGTTTAATATCAGGGTTGAAGGTTCTAACTTTAGCTGGGCCTACTGAGACGTTCATCCATTTAAGGTTGATGAAATGAGTATCATTGCATAGGGTGGTAGCAAACATTTGTTCTAAAGCTGGTATGTTATGTTATTATGTTCTGCGAATTATTCACAGTAAATATTTTAATCATGATTTTGCATTTTATCCTTTTATGAATTGTTTCTGCTGGTCCTGTGTGTCAGAAGCTACACAGTAAGTTGTATTTGACAGCTGATCTCCACTGACTGGTGATCTGTTGTCAAACGGAGGGCGAGGAAAAAAAAGAAAGTAATTTTGGTGTAATTTCGATTTTAAGCCTGACAAATTAAGCAGGCCAGAATATTGGGTTTTGGGCTGCAGTTTCACAGTGCATAAAGTGCATGCAATGGTGTTGTGTGTCACCGCCTATTTACATATGCTATTGTACTTTGTCCATGCTTTTTGTGCTTGATATACAGCGCGTATATCTGATGGCTTGGCATGTGTGTGTTTTTTATGTTATGCATGTTTTTGTTTTATGTTGTTGCTTTTGATACTATTACAAGTTCCCCTATGTTGTGAAGGGATTTTTCATGACTATGTTTATCGCTGCACAACAGTTGGGTAACTTTCCGCTGATACTAAATTTCACAGATATGATTTTTCATGCTGTGAACAAGACAGACAACACTTCACCAGTGTATGTCAAATGTGGCTATATAATATTGAAGAAAAATATAAAAGATATACAGGATCAAATTGCGTCACCTGCAGTTAGCTATGACTGCCCTTTCCCTCAAGGAACAGGCAGCCCTAGATTTATGTTTCCTTGATTGGACCTAAGGATGAAATTATAGATGTGTGGCTCTTGCTAAAGGTGACCTAAACTTTTCATTTTTTTTCCCTTGAAGAAGGAACTGGACCATTAGCTGAGATTACCGTATATGGTGTAGGGGACAGCAGTAGAGTTAAAATTTGTGTACTATTGTGACTTCTGTGTATCACCCATACTCTTGGTATTATGTCACAAACTTGACTATCACTCGAGTAATTTTTTTTGTTCTTCCTATAGATTTTTCTTTTGTCGCTTCTCCTCTGACGGATATTGCATTTTGCCTAGTTATTGGGGATTTTAGCTGTGTCCTACTCCTATTTTCCTTTTCCGTATTCCTTTCACCAGTCAGCTCATTTATTATAATTGGTGTATTGTTCAGGTTCACACTTCCAGACTGCAGTGATGTACCAGGGCCCATCATATTATGTATAATTCCCTTTGGAATGACCAGACTGGTTTTCAAGAGTTTTCTTTAGGCCTACTTCGATGTTTTCCAGTCTGACTGTCAGGGTAGTGATAGACTGGTTAACTGACTTAATAGTATAGTAAGACAAGTTTTCCATCTCAATAGGAGATACCTTATGTTTATTATTTTTTGAATATGACAAATTCAATGCCTATTCTAATTTGGTTTGCAGTTCCCTTTTTCTGCTGCTTTAATTTTTGATGGACCAGATGTGTTTTAATAATGGAAACACCAGGACTCTCTAGTTCTTGTCTTTTGTTTCCACATTTTTATCATTAGCCTTTGCATTGCATAGTACACCTGATGCACAATTATTAAAAAGGAGGTATCTATATGTCCCTGATAATCTGTATTATGTGATTTCGCTTTTGAGGTGTTCTAGATAAGGAATTTAGGAACACTTAGACTTAATCATTGAGAGAAAATGTTTACCCCATTAGACGATGTCACTATGTGTAAGGACATCCTTTCATATAGAATTCTCATGTAGTTATCTACCCTTAGATGGTAGAGGATATGCTCTCACATGGAAACCCAATTGAAGAGGCTAGAGTCACTGTTTTGCCTACTGCCTTTCTATTCTATGAGAATGACAGTGTATTTTAGATCACAATAGTCCCATGGCGTATGGCACTCCTTTGAAGATTGCAGGCCACCTGTTTGCAGTCCCCCTGTTAAATATTGAACAGTTTTTTTTGTACTAAATTGAACGAAACTAACAACTGTGTCACATTTCCTACATCACTAGGTTCTGCTGGATCTTCCAGAGTCAAAGGGAGAATGATACCCTGCAGAACGGTGATAAAGAGGAGTCCGAATTCTCATCAGTGTCAGCTACAGATGAGGGCTACATACCTTGGCCCTACAGTCCCAACACCCAGAACGTGCTTCATCAACTGCATCTTCAAAGCATTGTGCTTGCTTCATCAGTTGGCGTTCAACATCAGAGAAAAAGGAGGATCTGGTTTTGTCACAGAACCAGAGTTTCAGTGCAAAAGAGCATAAGCTACCTGTCATGTGCTGGTAACCTCTGACAGTGTGCAGTCCCTTGACCTGAGTTTTGGCCACACACTTTCCCTCTTTTTCCTTTGCTCCAACGGAAGGGCAGTGCACCGGAGGATCCAAGATTGGCAAAAGGCACTACATTATGGTGCCCATGAAAGAGCAGCCTGAGCGTCCTCCGACACTGAATAATGAGTGTTGGAGCTTGAGAATGTAGACCCGGGTCTGCATGAGATGATCTGTGCCCATGACCAATGAAGAGCACATTATTTGTAGTGTCTGCCGCAGAGGAGAGACACTGGTGCACTGCCTTGAGACATTGAGACTTTCGAGTGAGCTGTGAGTGTTTGCCAGGAGGGCACTCCAACTAAGCAGTACTATTTTCATGAAGAGGCCTGAATCGAGAGGCCCAATGCGGAAGTAGACAATGGAAGCAGATTTGATGGACGATAGAAGCCTGGCAGAGAGGCTTTGAACGAACTTTGGGCACAGTTGCACAAGCGATTCCAGTGCAATTGTATAAAGTAAATGTTAATTAAGTTCTCATTTGACTGAATTGCCATGGAAGAGGAAGTGGCTCCGCCCCTAGCATCCAAAAATGGTCCACTAGAAGTGAGTCTTTGTGCTACTATGTGTGTTCGGAGACCTGTCCTGATAGAAGTAGAGAATAATAAGATGATGTTACAGCAACACCTTGACGGCCTAATGAATATCGATATAGACCTGGATGAAGATTAACATGAGTCTTAGGTTATTGCCTACGTAATGGCAAAAGGAGGGTCTGAGGTTCTGTAATTCTCGAGTCGGACTCCATTTTGTTCTGTGCCACCATTTTGTGTTGCCCTCACGTAGGCCTGTGAAGGTAGCCTGGCGAATAAAGTGGCCTGGCCTTCTTTGTTCATGTATACATTAACTAAGGTTTCTTTTTGACTCTGAAATGAACTGTAAGAAACTGACCTCTTCACCTGAAACTGACCTCGCAAAGCCAATTTCCCTGATCGATCTTTGTCTGAGATTGCCAATCAATGTTCAGGACATCGTTAACTTTTAGTTTCCTTGCACATGCCTTATCTTGTTCATCATCTGTTACGGTTTCTTTTTATGTTTCTTCATTACATGGGTTATGCTTTCAATTATAGGTTTGTCGGGCTTTTGGAGGTTGAATTTGGGACATTCTTGATGATTAACTTTTGGGTTGGGATACTGTACATGTAATCATGCCATGCCCTGCAGTGCCATCTAAATCAGATTAGCCTTTGTGAACTACGTAATTATAATGTTTTGCCGATATCCTGCTAAAACCCCAAAGGCTACTCACCTGCTGACCCTCCAGATTTTCCATTCGTTTAGGAATGTAATTGGTACAACTCCCTTACATGCCTGGGGCAGGATAAAGAGTATATAAGATGTGAAGTAAGACCATTCTAGCAGACTGCCTCATTCAGTTGCTAAGGCTTCTGTATGATGTAGTCTCACTCATTTGAGTTTAATAAATATGTTATTTTATATTCCAGCTTCTGTGTCAACTTCTTTGTATTAGTGGAACCCCTGAGATGTGGATTTTTTGATTTCTACAGAAAGAGTTCAGAACTCAACAGTGAGCCAACAGATACACATTGGCCAGGCCACTGATTTATTTTGCACACAGCATAACTTATCACTACATAATGCGTTTAGAGGAATCAGAGGGTTGTAATCCTGTTTGCAATCCTTCTTGAGGCACTATACACTTCAATACCCTCTTCCACTAACATAATTACCCTTGGGACAAAACACTGATTGAGCGCAGGTGCTGTGGACTCAAATCACCCTCAAGGTCTAGTTAACTTCCCATTGAGGCTATTGTGGCAGTCACCTGCACCATCACATAGGGAGCATTTAATTCTCCCCCAACAGGCCCCAGAACATCCTCTCAATCACCCTCAAATACAAATGAAGGAGGAGACCCAGTTCAATGACAGAGCCTGGGGACACAATGGTAGCTGACAACAAACCCCCCTCACCCTCCCTCCCGAAGCTCCTCCTGCCTTCTCCTACCCTGACCCAGCACTCCACAACAAAACCAGCATTTCTGCTGACATTTTGCACCTGCTCACAGAATGTTTGTTCCAAGATCAGGAAAGCCATACGATAAGGGACCCAGTATTCCTGGATCTGTTGAGCAATTCCTCATATCAAGAATGTTGTTGGGGAATAGCTGAAATTTGCTGTAACGATAACTGTCGAAATTGGATATTTCGGCCCCTCAGTATACAAGCATCATATCCCGGCAAACTGTTAATGAGGACCACAGTAAGGAATAGTTTCTTACCTATAACTCCTGTTCTCTCATAGGAGAATTTTCATTATAGTCATAAGCAGTGAATAGTCCCGCCCACCCAGTGATTAGGACTATAAATGGAAACCCCCTACGATAGAATCTGTAAATACATACAAATGAATCATCAAAAACAAATCCAAATGCAGTATAAAAATGTGGCCATATAATAATTCGACTCATGTTCTTGTGCACCAGTGACCAATGCAACGTCATTTATGACCTTAAAGGATGTACACCTTATTCAATCTATATGTTCTAATTCACAATGCCAAGTAAATCAAGCACTCTTCATTTACTGCAACAAAAGGGAGATTAGGGAATTTTGAATAAGAATATATAGGATGCATACAGACTACAATTGCGAGCATAACTGTTTAAGGAGAAACGAAATGAAGTACTTACGGCAGATTTTGCATTCTACAGGTAGTTCAGTGTACTTCGCTCTGCACTGTGGACAGAAGTAACCTCCTAGCGTAAGACACGGCTCATTATTGCTGTCTAATTGCCTAGTTAAAACAAAGAAGTATTCATTCAAAGATATTAGAAATGTGTTCAAAACAAGGGGTATACAATGTATTTTTAGTGGTAGCACAAAATGCATACCACAAGAAGAAGGCTAAACATACCTTAATGATGACTACAGTGTGCCTAGTCTCCAGGCTCTTTACTGTTATCAGCGGGTGTGTGTTCGTACCACCTAGAGGGGAGCTGCAACTTTATCAAATGATTTTAACCCAGAGCCTTCCAAACGTGCATTGTACACAGATTCCTGCATCGGTGAATAAGGCACTCCTACCCCCACACTTCTTTCCTGCGCGCAAGTGCACGCTTGCCAATTACTTCCTGTAGAGGAGACAACAGGTTGTTGGTTGTTTTCCCACCTGAATGAGAAGTTGGCAGTAGGATGCCGATAATGGGAAAGAGCCTACGAACTAAAACAGGGTCACTGTTAAGGTAACTTACCCTAAACAGGGTCACTATTAAGGTAACTTACCCTACTTAGTTGGCTTGGCTTTCTCGTGAATATAAGAGTAAATTCCACAGTGAGTAATAATAATAAACGGAGAAAGCAGCACCATGAAGCTGAAATGCTAAGGTAAACTGATTTTTTTTATATAAAAAAATAGCAAACAACTTACAATGCATCTGTATTATCATTACCTTATTCACATGACCCACTGTACATTTACTAACAACTGTATCAACTTACGAGTCCTGCCTACACAAAGTCCAATTGATCGTCCTATTTTCAATATACACCATGGTATGACACTTCCCAATGTCTTCTGCTCAGCCTGCACATATATACTCTCTAATTTACAGGTCGGGGGGGGGGGGGGGGGGGGGTAGGTGTTAGATTGTGCCAAAGGCATCCATCCGCTTTCAGCTAGTTTCCATATTTAAAGGAGGTGAGGATGGAAGGCAGGGGGTGTTAGTTAAAAAAAGGGCTGAATACATCACAGAGGGGCTCCCTCATATTTTATCTGATAGTATATCACATTCATAACCACCACTGCATCTCAGTTGCATACACTTTTCGCATGCTGCATCTCACAGTGGTCTCTCATCGTTCTTGGTATCTAAAGACTGCATCATAAGGTCCCAGTTTGTTGCCTGTGCTAACATTCTTTTATCTGTGGCTCCCACAGCCATAGACTTGCATTTTGCTCTACTTCCTCCAACTTACTCAGTTGTCTTTGTGTCCTTCCAGCCTTGAAGAGGACTACTTGTTTTCATTGTATGGCTATAGCCCATTAGCCTAGTATTAAAGCCAATGCCAGATCCATAAATCTAGCTTTCATTTTAGATTTCTTATTCTGGGACTCAAGCCAAATAACACTGCCTCCGGGTTCCTAGGCATCATTGGTTAAGCAAACAGTACATACAGAACTTTGAGGCCAAAGTTAAATTACCTATAACAGCAAGCCTTAAGAGTACAATATTACTAAAAATGTGGATTGGCCCTAGTAGTCGTCTTGCATGAGCCTGATAGGCACATGTTTGGAGAATGGCTCCTTACCCACCTTAACGTTTGTGGCATGAGCTCGTGAACTAGATGGGTTAGGCCCTATGCAGCGTGTAGAAAACTGTGATAGACAGATAATATGTTTAGCAATTGTGGCCTAAGCAGCTGCTCATAATAGCCTTACTTCTTTTGATGTTAAAGTGCAAGGTGAGCCCAAAGTCCGAGTTTTGAACTCTCTCCTCACTGATGGAGGCACCCAAAAGTGACAAACACATTACTTACCTTCAATATTACTCTTTCTGGAGGATACTTTATCTAACCGCAGATTCCTTACCTTTAGAATATCCTCAGGTGCGAGACTGAATCTGGAAGATTTTAACAGCATTGCTGGCACGTGCCGGTATATGGAGTCATGCAGCTCCATGCTATGTGCCACCCGGGAAGTGGCGACCAGACACTTATAAGCACCATCGATATGCAGGGAAATCAGTTTCTTGCTTGACAGTGCCCGCAAACTAAGATGCAGAGCCCATAATTAGTCAATATCAGAGTGCAGATTCCTAGACTGGCACACTTTTCAATTGGAAAGTTGACGAGTTCACATAACAGGAAGGTGGGAGCGCAGTAAGTAAAGCCCTTCCTACTGGGTAGATAGAATATCCACCAGAAACCGCTTTACTAAACATACAAAACTAGTTTTTCTGACGGATACTTCTAACCGCAGAGTCCTCATTTTTAGAATAAATACCTAAACCGTGCCTCCTAAGGGGGTGGGTCTGTGGAATGGCTGAAATTAGCAAATCCTGCACGACTGAAAATGCCTTTTTGATGGACACTGCTGTCAAGGCAGCAGTGCTTTGTCAACGTGTACCGAGGCCCACACCGCAGTCTGGTATGTCAAGTGCTGGCACTGCGCATGCCAATGCAGTGGCAGCCATTACAAAAATAGGGTTACCCAATCAAGGTCCGGAACCTGGGTTCAATGTGATACATAATACAATGGTCCTAGACTTGTATTTTTGAAATACTGATATATATAAAATTCACAGTCACAAGTACAAAAATAAATTTCAAGAGCTTCAATACGTAAATTCACCGTAATCAATACTTTGCAAAATATAGTTTTAAAGGAAAAGAAAGTGCAACAACCACATTGCTTTGGTCTCACACCCGGTATTTATTATATATTTATCACAGGGTGCAGAGTTAAATATTCACTGTATCTTGTTCGGTGCAAATTAGGGAAGGATAGGTTGCTCCAAAGGGAACGTGCAGAGAGTAGGCGAAGGGTGCTCAAGAAGTGAAATTAAAATCACAGAAGGGTGAGGAAAAAAGCTTAAAAACATTTATTATTGGACTTCTGATACATCCCGGTCTACTGAAAACCTGGTCACATTAAAAAGTAAACAGCACTTTTTCAGCACAATTTGTAAACACAAAAATGTATTATTTGAGTGGCACGTTTTAAATAGAGCTAGTGATCCAGGCCACTAGTCAGGGTGTCAACGTTTCGACCTGACTCAATGCAGTGGCAGCAGCCTTGGCTCTGGTGGAATAGGCCCTCAAACCTTCAGGAGGCTGTTTCGTGGTCAGTGCGTAGCTGATTTTGATGCAGAGGACTATCCAGCTTGACAGAATCTTTTTCTACACTACCTTGCATGTTTTTGTCCAAGAGAACCCAACAAAGAGCTGATCATCCACCTGATGCTCTTCTGTGCTGTTGATGTAGAATCTCAACACTCTTGTAGGATCCAACTGAAGGAGGCTCTTCTCTTTTCGAGCGGTAAGCAATGCTCCTCTAAGAGATGTTCGACTGTGAATCAAAGACTTGTGGCGTTTCAAAAAGTAATGGCAAGTCATAGCCTCCTTGGACGATCTGGAGTACCCGCAAGTCAGATGTTCTATTTGGTCGTCCCTGGTAGTCCTGCATCCAGTATGGCTGTGTGCTGTTAAGGGCAAACTAAAGTGGAAGTTCACGGTACTTGATGCCTCGGCATTAGCTCCATGAAACCAAACTCCGAAAGGGCTGGGGTGCTTGTTGGGCAGGAAATGGGCCTCTGCAAGGGTCATTGGCTAATCCTCTGGAGTAGCATTGAGAGAAGCGAAACAGGTGAGGGTACTGCCTGGATGGGGTAATAAGGTCTAGGGAATGTGTTGTGGGCTAACTTTGTTTAAAGGTTTGCCATGCAGTCGAGACCCATCAAACGGCATGTCCATTAGAGAGGCTTGCATGTCTCAAGAGAAGCCAGGGATCGCTTCCAAGCATGCCACCGAAGCATCACGCTGGTGCCAACTGCTCTATCCAAGCAGTCAGTAGTGTTCATCCCAGAGCAGAGCAGATAAAGTACTTTGCAGAGGCCTAATAATCCTGGAAGGTTGGAAGGTAGGGGCAAATTGGCCCTAAGTACTCAGAGACTGCCGGAAATATCTCGCCAACAATATTCCATAAACATATGTATATGTTCCCAGCAAGCAGCTGGCACTGACTGCCCAGAGGATAAGGCTAGTTAAGGAAAACATCCACTTCACAAAGGTCTCAAGGTGCTTCTGCTCTCTGTCAGGAGAGACCCCATGGCGAGAATGCGGAGAAATGGCCCCATGAACTAAATGCAGATGGTATTGACTGTCCCTTATGCTCTTTGCCCTGGTGGTCAAGCCCCTGGCGTGTTGGGTAAGAAAGGATGCACTAATGAGAAGCCTGCAGAGGGCATATTGTTATATCTAGCTGAACCAGACATATCCATGGCCAGAGTTCTCAAGATCTTCAAGATATATGGAGAATACTCAAGTTAGCATTTAATTGGGAGAAATATACAGTGTTCCCTCTTAGCGAGTGGAAGCCAAGAACAGAGACTGTATGCCCCTTCATAAAATCCCACTCGGGTTTCAAAAATACCTTGACGTACACATTATAAGAGGAACAAACTATAAACGCAAACTAAAAGTGATCCTGGGCAGATTTAGAGCGGGAATGGAGCACTAGTGCCAACTCACCCCGTCCTTAATAAGTAGAGCTCTTCAAGATGATGCCTCAGCCCAGATTATTCCATGCCTTACAAAACACCACCATTCTCGTACTAGGCATCTACGTTTCACAAATAGATGATGCTGTACGCACCTTACTCTAAAATTCAGGGATTCCACACACATCATTAAATAAGCTCATCAGGGGATTTATGAGGGGGGAACTACTCTCCCAGGCATACGGAGCTATATATGGGCCTCCCTTTCTGGAGGTACTGAATGAATCGGCCTTTGCCCCACAAAAACAGCCAGCCTACCCGATCAATTGGCATATCATGAAATCAGGGATATCTTAGGTGTTTCGGGGCCCTAAACCAAATGGATGTTGGGGCGGGCCTGTTTTGAACAGCTTGGAATTTATTATCCAATTTCAGCTCTCGCATGCCCGCTTTTGTCATGTCACTGACAACGCACAAACACACTCGTCCAAATTCTAAATGTGTTTATATCGAATATTCAGGGACAGGGACAGGTATTTTTTTTAAATATTTCTAATGGAGCAGCAGCTCACTCATATTATTGCAATCGATCTTTGTAACACTATCCCATTTCTCATATGCGGGGTCCTATTTTGAAATTAAATTATGGATGTTGCATGAAACAAGCAGAACATTGCTCTGCAAAATTTCTGTAATCGATTCTCACACATCACTCACATTAAAAATAAATTTAAGAAAAATATTTAGGACTTATTCAAGGTCATCAGGGCAAGACTATCCGCAGAGCAGAGCTAGCTCTCTCAGGGGGCCCCATGAAAGACTGGGGCCGTGGGGCATAGCCCATTTTGCTCAAGCCTTAAAATGTCTCTGGTCATGTCATGATCTACGGGAGAAAGCCCTCATGCAAATGGCCAAGACCCATGCGTTTCATAGAAAAAGTATGGAAATGCAGACTTTGGGCAAGGAGTTGACTGGGCAAAGTAACAAGGGAACCTAATTCTGAAACTACCAACTCTTGAAAGATGTCAGTGCACCGTCGGGGTGCAGAAGTGTGACAGAACCGGATTTTCAAAGGTCAGTAATGTGTGGAAAGCCTCTGAGATGTAGAAATATGACAAAGTGGAAAAGGAATTTGGGCTGGCCAAGACTCAACTGTTTAATATTTCTAACTTAGAGACACCTTAATTAAACCTCAAGAAGGAATTGGTTAAAGTGCAGAAGTGCTCTCTCTAGAACACGGCATACTCACTGCAGCTATACCAGCCAAAGTAATATCACTCATAAGACTCTAATCCATAATGCCTGACTGTATGGGGCGGGTAGAGGCAGATTTATGAGAGAGCTTGTTCGTCTGGACCATACAGTGTGGGAGGAGGCGATGTGGGCACCTAGAATGGTTCCAACAAAGGAACGTTTCAGTTTGGTCCACATCAAAATGATGCTACACAGAATATACCTCACAGACACATTTGAAAGCCTATGGAAGCATTACCTTTGACCAATGCCTCAACGGGGGTGGGGAGACAGGTGATTTCTCACATATATGGTATTTTGGGAAATAGTATAGTCCCGCTAGCAAGAGTATCTAATGGAGAGATCAACATGAGTGGCAAAATCGTGCTATTAGGTATATTGGGAGATCTATCCATACCCTAGTATGCAAAATGGTTGTGTAATACCGGACTGGCAGTGCCCAGAGGAGATACAGAAGCCAAGCAGGGTGCAGGCACAACCATCAGGCTTTACTGAAAGGTGCCACAATATTTATTGGTGCATGGTGGCTGAAAAGACAACGTATCAAAATAGAGGATGTCCAAAAGAATTCTCAAAGATATGGGAACAATGGCGAGAGTTTCGCAAACTATTATGTATCAGCACATAAGATGGTGAGGCACAACTGATAACATGGTTTTTTCCAACCAAAAATACACAGAGATTGATTAACTGATTACATCTAACACTCAAATATGATGTAACTCTGTATGTCTGTTGTTTCACCTACATTTTTCTGGTTAAGCTCAATAAAAATATGATTAAAGAAAAGTATCTCCAGCCCCTGGGCAGTATCCAAAGCAACTGGCGGTTCTAAAAATTGCTGTATGTGGTCAGACAAAAGCCCCACTTACGAACGCAAAAAGTCTGTGTCTCAAGTAGTCTAAAATCGTTGACTCCTAATCAAGTGAAGCAACTGGAAAATGTTTTTCAGTCTCCTGGGTGTAGGCAATAAAACACCAGGGCACTACATCTTCTTTCCACTTTGTCAATGCAGGTGAAGATGAAGGCTTCTCCCAGATCACAAAAACAGGATCAATCTGGGCGTCACTAAATGATAAGATGGGCACTGTAGTACTCACGGATCATTGAATCAGTAGGTTCAACTGACAGGATGGAAACCACCCCTCAACTGCCTTATGCAGAAATTTAATACAAGTAAAAATGTCCTCAGATGGGCCTGCATGTGAACAAAAGACATTTCAGGGAAAGTGCCCATGCTGTTGGCATCCTAGCAGTAAAGGCAGAAAAGTGGGTTAGGATTTAAGGAAAAAAATAGTTATTCAAACTCAACATTCCCACAGTGTGCAAATTCAGGCACAGAGAATTCATCTAACTCGAAAATGGTATCGAATCTTATACACTGTTCCACAAACAATCCTAGCGTCTCAAATGATTGTCTAAATAGACGAGGCTCATTCTTTTTTTCTTTGTCCAGAATCAGAGGTAAGGCCGATGCCAGCATTGCACATAAAAGCGACAATGGCACTGCCACCATTCAATAAAAAGTGCCAAACGCTTGCTGACTGCTAGAGCGTGACCTTGAAAGGTAGCATGGAAGACCTGAACTGTCCACAAATGTCAGGATTGGCGAAGTATGGGGACGCATCTCTAAACTCCTTAAGGACAGCTTATGGCTCTTCACAGGAGGAAGAAAGAAAGGCTTTGGTTATATGAAACACTTCAGCTGCCTGTCCTGGCCTGAGCCTGAACCTGAACCGGGGAGGTGCTTGCAAAACATAAAACCCTTTGACCACAAGCTATTTGTTTTCTGCTTTTTATGATGCAATAGACTTTCAATGGTGATCAGTGTCTAAGTCAGCATTGTATACGAAATGGCTTGGTGGGATTTGCTCCATCCAGTTAGCCCCGTAGGGTGGAAGCAGAACCACAATGACATTTTGCCTGGGCGATATCGGCCCTGTAAGACTTTGCCTTACCAGTCACGAAATACCATATTGTGGGTTCTCTAGGAAAACGCAATTGCCACTAAGTTGAGACGAAAACATCACATGTACCTTAAGAGAGGGTTGAACAATGATATTTGGTGTTGTAAGTCCTTGCCAGGCTAGAACACTTTTTAGGCATGATATTCAGATCAATTATAAGAGGTTGGGGGAAAGAGTAAAAGAGTACGAACAATAACAATAAAAACTGCTGTTGTCCAGATCCACGACTCTGTGGCTCAATAAGGAAAGCGTATCTTCATTTTTTTGTAAATGAACCCCTGTGTCACTTCTTGTGGATCTACCTGCGCAGCAATCTAATGAAATGCTCTAACGCCACTCTGAATACAAAGGAGAGGTTAGAACGAACAAGTTACTTACCTTCGGTAACGCTTTTTCTGGTAGATACTATATCTGCCTGTGGATTCCTCACCTTGTGATTCCTCACCCTGTGAATATCCCCCTTGCGCCAGCAACATTCGGAAATTCTTTTTCGTAGCCTCGCGCCGACGTGGATAGGACGTCACAGAGACACGGCTCCGCTCGCGACTCCGCTGACGTCACCGACGCCTACAATAGGCCCACGCCGGCGTGATGACATCAGTTCCGCCTTTTTTCCGTGCCATCGAGGCACACGGACGGACCAATGACAGTAGAAATATACAAAGTATACACAGTATACAAAAGTCAAGGCAAAGCACACAGTGTAAAGCAAATGCAGGAAAGCAAATGAAACATTTCCTTGACATCAAAATAAATATACATTACAGTACAATAACTCTGGCATAGAAGAGTGGACAACGGGGAGGCAGGTGGGTCAGTGAGGAATCCACAGGCAGATATAGTATCTACCAGAAAAAGCGTTACCGAAGGTAAGTAACTTGTTCTTCTGATAGATACATCTGCCGTGTGGATTCCTCACCTTGTGAATAGAGTCCCACAGCAGTCCCCCACTCCCGGAGGAGGGTGTCCACTCTTCTATACCAGGAAATCCTGAAGGACAGAGCGCGCAAAGTGGCCGTCCCTCCTGACTTCGGTATCCAAGCAGTAATGCTTCGCGAAAGTATGGAGGGAAGACCAGGTTGCCGCCCTACAAATGTCCTCCACAGGAACACCTCTAGCCAAAGCAGAGGTAGTAGACTTAGCTCTAGTGGAATGAGCCCTAATACCCTCTGGAGGTTCCTTACCGGCCAAAGAGTAGCAGATCTTTATACACAGAACGATCCATCTTGATAAAGTTCTTTTATGGACCGCTCTTCCCTTCTTGCAGCCAGCAAAGCCAATGAAGAGTTGATCGTCCAAGCGACAGTCTTTAGTTCTGTCCAAATAAAAAGACACCGCCCTCTTAGGGTCCAGACGGTGCAACCTCTCCTCCTCCTTGGAAGGGTGTGGGGGAGGATAAAAGGTAGGGAGGGTAATGGATTGACCAAGGTGGAAAGGAGTCACCACCTTAGGAAGAAAAGCAGCCCTGGTCCTTAGAACCATCCGATCAGCATGCATGGTCAGGAACGGGGGCTTGGAACTTAGAGCTTGAAGCTCACTCACCCTCCTTGCCGAGGTAATTGCAACTAGGAAAACTGCCTTAAAGGTTAAAAGCCTCATAGGACATTTATGAAGAGGCTCAAAGGGAGAGCCCATCAGAAAAGTCAGAACAAGATTCAAGTCCCACTGAGGCACAATAAAAGGGGTAGGAGGAAACTTGTTTACAAGACCCTTCAAAAACCTCAAGACTACAGGTGACTTAAAAAGAGAGAGCTGATCAGGCAAACAAATAAAAGCCGACAGCGCCGAAAGATAGCCCTTAACTGTGGCAACCGCCAACCCCTGTTGCGCCAAAGAAAGAGCAAACCGGAGCACATCTGATAAATGGGCTCTCAACGGGTCAATATCATTCTCACCACACCAAACAACAAACCTAGACCATCTATAAGAATAGACAGTCTTAGTGGAGTCACGTCTGGCAGACAAAATGACATCCACCACATCAGGTGTGAGAGAATAGGAAATCAGGTTGCCCCGTTCAATCTCCAGGCATGAAGGTGCAATGTCTGGAGGTGGGGGTGTAGAACCTGCCCCTCCATCTGAGAGAGGAGGTCTGCCCTGAGAGGGAGACGGAGCGGCGGGTGAGAGGAGAGGTGGAGTAGATCTGTATACCACACCCTTCTTGGCCAGTCCGGGGCGATCAATATGACTTGGGCCCGGTCCTGGCGGATCTTCCTCAGAACCCGAGGAATCAAGGGCATGGGAGGAAACGCGTAAAGGAGTCGACTTCCCCAACTCAACTGAAACGCGTCCCCCAAGGCTCCTTGCATCGGATACTGGAGACTGCAGAATAACGGGCAGTGAGCATTCTCGCGAGTGGCAAACAGGTCCACCCGAGGAGTCCCCCACGTCCGAAAGATGTGACGAACCACCTCCGGATGGAGCCTCCACTCGTGGTCGGCAGAGAACTGCCGACTGAGACTGTCTGCACGCACGTTCAGAACCCCGGCCAGATGATTTGCCATCAGACAAATCTGGTGGTCCTGAACCCAGGACCAGAGACGCAGAGCCTCTCTGCAGAGACACTGCGACCCCACTCCTCCCTGCTTGTTGATGTACCACATCGCGGTCGTGTTGTCCGTCAGGACTTGGATCGACTGACCGCGAAGGGAAGGGAGGAAGGCCTTGAGCGCCAAACGTATCGCCCGCAACTCTAGAAGGTTGATGTGAAGCAACCTTTCCTCCGGAGACCAAAGACCCTTGACCTCCAGATCCCCCAGATGAGCACCCCACCCTAGAGTGGATGCATCCGTTATCACCGTGGCCACCGATGGAGGTAGATGGAAAGGCTTCCCTTGCGACAGGTTGCCTTCCACGCTCCACCAAGACAGATCCGCTGCAGTTTCTCTGGAGATCTTTACCGACTCCCCGAGATCTCCGTTGTGCTGATACCACTGCCTGCGGAGGCACCACTGGAGTGCCCTCATGTGCCAGCGTGCATGGTTGACCAGGAGAATACAAGAAGCCATCAGACCGAGCAGGTGAAGGACCTTCAGGACTGGAACGACCGCTCCAGGGTAAAACAAAGGAATCATTTCCTGTATGTCGCAAATCCTTTGAGGTGGAGGGAATGCACGACAAACAGTAGTGTCCAGTACGGCACCTATGAACAGGTTGCGCTGGGAGGGCACCAGGTGAGACTTGGGTACATTTATCGAAAAACCCAACCTGAACAACAACTGAGTTGTCTCCTGCAGATGATGGAGCACCTTCTCTGACGACTTCGCCTTGATCAGCCAGTCGTCCAAATACGGGAACACAGGTATCCCCGATCTCCTGAGATGAGCTGCCACCACCGCCATCACCTTGGTGAAGACTCGAGGCGCAGTAGTAAGACCAAACGGAAGGACCGCAAACTGGTAGTGCTGCGACCCAACCGTGAAACGGAGATACTTCCTGTGCGACTTCAGGATGGGTATATGGAAATACGCATCCTGCAAGTCGAGCGACACCATCCAGTCTCCTTCCATCAACGCTTGAAGAACCTGAACAAGGGTGAGCATATTGAATTTCTCCTGCTTCAGATAGAGATTCAAGACCCTGAGGTCCAGGATAGGACGAAGCCTGCCATCCTTCTTGGGGATCAGGAAATACCGGGAGTAGCATCCCTGACCCCTTTCCTGCTCTGGGACCACCTCTATCGCACCCTTTCGTAACAGAGTTAGAACCTCCTCCTGCAGAAGAGACAGATGTTCCTGGGTGCAAAAACCTTGACAAGGAGGGTAAACAGGGGGGAATTCCCGAAAGGGAAGGGCATACCCATTTTCTACAAGATTGAGAACCCAAAGATCTGTTGTAACCGATTCCCAATCCTGTAGAAAATGGGTAAGCCGACCCCCAACTGGACCCACATGATCCTGAATAGCGGATCTAGGGCTGCTTTTCTGCGGCAGGGGGGTTGGAAGAGGTGGAGGAAGAGGAGGGCTGACGTCCACGAGGACGCGCTCTTTGTTTTCCCCTGTACGATCTGTACATTGAATTTTGCTGCTGCTGCTGCTGTTCCTGCTGCTGCTGTTGGCCTTGCCGGAAATTCCGAAAGGAGCGACCAAAGCCCCTGAACCTTCTGCCGGAAGAAGTGCCCCTGATCTGGAGGCCCAAAGACTTCGCTGTTGCTCTGCAATCCTTGAATCGCTCAAGAGCCGCATCCGCCTTTTTCCCAAAGAGACCTGAGCCATCAAAAGGAAGATCAAGCAGAGTCGCCTGAACATCAGCCGAAAAGTCCGATGACCTCAACCAGGCTGATCTCCTAGTGGCAACAGCGGTGCCCATAATACGAGCCACAGAGTCAGCAGTGTCCAGACCACTTTGAATTACCTGGCGGGCTGCCGCCTGAGTGTCATTAATCACCTCCTCAAAATCCTTCCGGTTCGCGTCAGGAATTTTAGGAGCCAGGATACGCAAGGAGTCCATCAGGGCATGCACATACCTCCCCATTAGGCATGTGGCATTAGTTGACTTTAAGGCCATACTAGCCGATGAAAAGGTCTTTTTTGCCACCTGGTCCTGTTTCTTTGCTTCCTTCTCACAAGGAACCTGCGGAAAGGCACTAAGACTCTTCTTAGAACAGGCAGCCTCTGAATGACCAGGCTCTCCGGTGAAGGATGTGAAGACAGAAAAGCCGGGTCCTCAGGAGCGGCCCTGTACCTCCTTGCAACACTCTTTGATACCGCAGGAGCCGACAAAGGTTTCTTCCAAACCTCCATAATAGGATCAGTCAAGGCATCATTGAATGGAAGTAAAGGCTCAACCACAGAATTTGGAGAATGCAAGACTTCTGTGAGGAGATCAGAATTGAACTCCACTGTAGGCAGAGTCAATTGAAGAAGCTCAGCAGCCTTTCTCATAACCAGATGGTAGGGCTGGATATCCTTAGAGGGAGCACCTGAGCCTGAGGGCAACTCCCACTCTGGAGAGAAATCAAGGGTCCCAGAATCCGCCAATTCCTCAAAACAGCTCTCCTCTAGTTCACCTTCTTCGACGTCAGACTGTGAGCCCTTATAACTCTGCTCCTCCAAAAGGCGTTGTGCTTCTCTCCTTGACCTCTCCTTTACACGCCTCGCAGCCGGATCCACCAGCGGCTTCGACGGATTCGGGGCCGGCGCCGGTATCGAATCAGACGGCACAGAAGAATGCCCTCGAGGATGATCAGGAGCAGGCGACGCCGGAATCGGCGTCGACGACTTCGGCGGAGCCGGGATTTGCCAATGCGGCGTCGGAGCCGGCATGTAAGGCATAAACGGAGCCGGAGGATAGGAGTGAGGAACTCCCAGGCTGAAAGCCAAAGGACCCATGGGACCCGAAGGTGCACCAGAGGGGTACCACGCCCTTGAGAAGACACCATACATTGCGTTAAGAAACGCTGAAGGGTCCTGGCCTGGAGCAGGAAAGGGCGGCTGAAAATCATCAGGCCGGTCCTGAGGAGGGATCGAATTCGGCTCATCGACAGGAGCAGAATCCACGTCCTCCCGGGCCTCTTCCTCTTCTCGGGCCGGGGACGGCGCCGGAGACGGATTCGGGACCGGTGAAGCATCCGGAGCCGGAGATGGAGAACGCCCCCCGACTCAGAAGGCGAGGCCTCACCTTCATGCTCGGAGACTTCGAGGGTAACCACCTTCGAACGTACCTTATTCGGTGACCTCGACCTCGACCTCGAGCCCGACTCCTTACCAGAGCGACGTCGGGACTCATGTCTCCTCTTCTTGTGCTTCTTCTTCGACTTCTAAACATGATCCGACGCCGACTTCGAAGACGACCTCTCTCGAGAAGCAGACCTCGACCTCGCCCTGGACTTCGACCTCGCCCTTCGAGAACGAGACCTCGACGACTTCTCCTTTCCAGCTTTCACCTTCGCAACCAGAAGTTTGGCTTCTCTCTCCCTCAGGGCCTTCGGATTCATCTTCCGACACGAAGAACAATCCTCCACATCATGGTCGGAACTTAAACACCAGATGCAGTCTTCATGGGGGTCGGTAATGGACATCATTTTACCGCACTCCCTTCAGGGCTTGAAGCCAGTCTTCTTGGATGACATCCTCGAAGAGACAGGATACAGAGAAGCAGAATTAAGTTACAAAACGGCAACAAAGTACCAGTAGGCTACAGAGATTCCCGATAACCGTTAGCGTCGACGACGCGGAAAAAAGGGAACTGATGTCATCACGCCGGCGTGGGCCTATTGTAGGCGTCGGTGACGTCAGCGGAGTCGCGAGCGGAGCCGTGTCTCTGTGACGTCCTATACACGTCGGCGCGAGGCTACGAAAAAGAATTTCCGAATGTTGCTGGCGCAAGGGGGATATTCACAAGGTGAGGAATCACAAGGTGAGGCATCCACACGGCAGATGTATCTATCAGAAATATTCGTTACCAGCATGGCATCTGCGGATATTTCCTTAGACAAGGAATCTGCAAGCTGTAGTATCCATTACAAATGTAAACAAGTGAGAACATAATTTGCTCCAAAATTGTTGATGGCATGTAGAAAACTGTTACATATATGGTGTTAAATGCGTTGTACTACGCTAAACATTTAATATTTGAATGCAAAGGTTTTGTTTTATCTTAATGTATTTACATTCTAGCTGCTTCATGTTTTCATTTGTACTGCAAATAAAAATATGCCCGGGATTCTGAAACTGCCTGCAGATACATTTGAGAAGGTACATACATACATCCCATACACGTAAAAGCTTGTAAATCTTCAGTGACTTACGCCATGCTGAAAGATGGCTTGGCATCCTGGTCCGAGAGCGATGCAATGGTTTGCTGAGGAAAACCTTGGGGAAAGAAAAATTTAAAAATATAATAAATTCATCTAAAAATATAAAATGCATTTACTTCAGAGGAAACAATTTGTGCTTTGCAGTACAAAATTGACAAGGGTTTGACATACAACCTATCGAGTCAAAGCCCCCTATTAGTTTCTAACACGTGCTTCAGCGAAACTTTAATGAACTTTCAAGTTATCATGGAACCCAACAGAGGTCCCATTTTACTGGGTTTCAGTGCACAATGCCTGGCCCTTTTATACTCACATAAGAAAGAAGCACTGTAGGATATGTCTATCGCCCAGCACTATACCAATCCGCAGCAAGAAACAACCGATCATTAACAAACTAGGCAAATGATAGCTGAAGAGATTTGCCATCTATTGCTGCCCTTTGAAGGACTCTAATCGTGCCCACCACCACAGCTCCCAAATAACCACATAGTATGACCGCTAATAGAAATCTCACAGTGACAAATATATAAGGGATGAACGAAATGAAGTCCATTCCAGCAGAATACCAAATCACCATTCCTTTCAACGTATACCTGCTCAGGTGATAAACAAACGAAAATCTGACATTGGACAATAAAAAGCGGCAGCCAACGTGCTGGATTGTGATCATAAGAAATACCAAAAAGGGAAGCGCAGAGCTGATCAGAACTGCCAACCTAATAGAAACCATACATTACATATATGTCTTTTTTCTACAGTCACTTACTTTTGAGAGGAGATGTTTAATACACTTTGAACAACACAAATGTGTTGTGCCCAATCCTAGCGATTATACAAAAAAGATATATTCCTTCTGCAGTGTAATCATTTTATAGCAAGGCCAAAATTACAATTGTGCTTTGCATTGGTGAGCTGGTGTCATTTGAACATTGCATTCTTCTTTAACTTGTTTTTTTTTAGATCTTACTTAAATGTTACCCGGTTGATCGCTTCCACAGTATCTTAAACAGTCTAGTAGTGTTGATATTCTCTTAATCTGATGAGCTTCTTAATACTGTGCTTTCGTTACGCTCAGAAATTTCTTTTAGAATTCTATAGAGAAACAGATACTGCTGGTAGCTGTAGGAGGTATTACCTATCAGCAAGAGCTTCCCGGAAGTCAAAAAGATTACAGCTATTTACACATTACACACATACTCTTCCTTCAAAAATGTAGGCATTTAAGGTGATGCTATTTAGGCGAATGAGTAAGGAGCACTTTTTTGGAGGGTGATAACGTTAAGGAAAAGCAAGTCACTCCATTAACACCTATGGAGATTTATTGTTTGTCATGTGGGTAACTACAAGTAAAATTGGAACCTACCTGATGCAGGTTTGTAACAGGTATCTAACCATTTATTGTGTACTAGGACTCCTGACTGATTTGAAGTCTTGGTTAAAGAGATTTCTTTGGTGGGGTGTAGCCTTGTAGGGGTATGGGGCAGATGTGAGTTACGTGAGCTCTGTCTGACAGTGGCATGGAGTGAATTTGTTGTGTGAGCTTACCACACAGAGGAACCCACCAATGAGGAACACAGTCGCGGATCTCTGCAGGGTGCTTTACATTGGGGCAGCGTGGACAAAGGAGAAGCAGAGAAGCAAGGTCTTCTTGTTCCATCTTGATACTTCCTCCACTGACTGCCATGAGCACGGAGGCGGAGACCTGGCTGTGAGACCACTACAAACAGGGAAGAGAAGCAATAGCAACGGCTGAGGAGTAGCGCACTGTGAACGGGCAGTGAGCCTGTGACATCGCAAAAGCCTGGCTTCCCCACCCAACTTCAGCTGCCTGAGTGGTGGTGTGGGAGTGGAGCTGATTATACACTGGGTGGTGGAACAAGAACAGCGAATTGGGCACAGGGTGGCACCCAAGGGGATACCCACACTCAAGCATGGAAAGTGGATCTGCAGTGGTGAGGTGGGTGGGTTTCCAGCTCATGTACATTTCAGAGTTAAGGTCAAATCAAACGGAAACCAACCTACACTCCTAAGAGTTTTGAAAGTTTACCGACCTCCATATTACTGTACTTTACCATCAACTCACAGTGGAACTCAAAGTGGAATTGTTAATAATCACAAAGATCGACGTCAAGAAAATTGATACCAGAGCTTCAGGTGTAACATTGTAATCTGGTTGGAGCACAGTAATCCTCTTCTTTCTTCAATCCAACATTAGAGACTCCTCACCAATGTCATTGAAGCATTAACCTAGGCATACAGTGAGACTTATAACCACCATCAGATGAGCAGGAAACGAAAACAGAGGACACAACCTCACATAGTGCTCCCTTTTTCCCCACGATTGGTACCTTTAAAGTCTTCTTTTGCGTTACATCCTAATGCAACTCAAGATCGTGACTCTGGATTGGTAATGTTTTGGAAAACCCTGGTCAGGACTTAAAACGTCCAGTTTACCTTTAAAGGAAAAACATAAAGGTGGAGAAATACCTTTAGAAGTTCATCAAGGCTAAAATTGCTGCCATCCCAGGGGTCATTAGAGCAGCCTTATGATCTACCTCTGCAGTTATTAGTCAAACAATCCACTTGCTCGTCCAGGTGACTACTAGAGGTTACAGTGAAAGACTGGAATCAGAGGATTGTGATGAGTCACCAAAGTGTTGGTACACAGGAATCTAAACGTTTACAACCCACACTCAAGTGAAAGCAATTTTCTCTACAGTGTCCATGACACAAAATAGTCCAAACTGAGTCTTATCCAATACTCCAAACTGAGTTCCATTATCTGTTCCATGGGTAAAACTTAATTAGCCGCTTCCTATGGAGGACATCAGGATCCGTACCCCATTTTTCATACCAGACAAGTCCTCCAGTTATTCAGGGAGTTTGGCCACTCCTGAACTGTGCCATTATAAAAGCTTTCCTGTTGTGTCCCTTTTAAGGCCTCACACTCACCTTCAAAGGCTTCAGGCTCCAACATTTAGCAAGATGGCTGCTGGCATCTTTACCCACGGAAACTTGCTGCAGTCACCTTGAAACGTTGTGAAAACACTGCTTTCGAAGAAACTCCCCAGCATTCCCATTGCAGCTCAAGGTGTTCAGATGTCTCCTTACGTGGAGGGACTCTGTCCAAATATTCAGACTGATTTGAGAGCTGATCCCGTAAACATAGCTCAGAGAGAGACTGCCAACTGTGAAAACCCAACACTGTTCTTCCGTCACAAACTAACTTTTAACCACCTCACTATATTCACCTTGGCCATCCCTACAGCCTTGTTTTATTTATAAGTTTTATATAGCGCAAACATGAGCCAAGTGGGTATCAGAGCGCTTTACATATGGTTTGAATAAGACATTGAACACAGCTCAAGGAGACATATCAATGTACAAGTAGGTCAATGTGCAACGATAATCTAGACATAATGGGGGAACATAGGGAGAAGGCTAGGGTAGAAAGAAAATTAGGGCAATATACATCAAGAACACAAGGAACATTATGGCAGACGACAGTAGGTAGCAAAAAATGACATGTAATAGTTAAGCTAGCAAGAAAGTCTCAAGGTAAGGGGAGCAAAGCTTCTAGATCAGCGCATTGTTCATTAGTAGAGCTTTCACTTCCCCTTTGAAGGCAAATGTGGATGGAATCAGCCTCGTCTCCACTGGAATGGCTTTCCAGATTCTTGGAGCAATGCCAGAGTATGTACGATTGTAGGTCTTAAGCGTATTGAATTTCTTCGGCTTGAGCAGCAAGGTGCAAGTGCTCCTTGTGGACCGGGAGCCCCCAGAATGTTCCAGCTTATTTGTCAGGTAGAGTGGGGCATTAAAGTGAAGCCCTCTATGGGTCATACAAGCAATTTTTAATTGGATCCTTGCCTCAAAAGGAAGCCAGGTGAGTGAATTCAGGTCCGGCGAGATGTGTTTGGTCTTCTTGGAACCCGTGAAGAGTCTCGTAGCTGCATTTAGAGAAGCTCTGATGGGGGCTAGACCGAGCTTCGGCAGACCGCATAAAGTAGCACTGCTATATTCTAGTCTGGAGATGACCAGTGCTTGCACTGCCGATTTGAAATCCTCTTGGGGAAGGTAGGGTTTGAGTTTTCTTAGGATGAACAGCTGGAAGTTCTTGGTAGATGCTCTGATGTTCTCTTGCATGTTTAGGTTCTTATCAAGCAGAATTCCAAGTGATTTTGTTGAGTCAATGAGGTGTGGTGTGCAGTTGAGCATGGTGAGATTAGAGAGATGTTTAAAGTCAATGGGGGTTTGCCTAGCCGGTGCAATGAGGAGGAATTCCGTCTTGAGGGCGTTTAGTTTGAGATGGTTGGAGGTAAGCCAGTTTATGATCTTTTGAGGATCCAGCTTTCGAGGATAAGGAAGTTTAGATAGTGATGGTCCAACCAGTCACAGGAAAGAATAGATTCGAGATGAATGGTGTTGGAAATGATTAGATCAAGTGTTGAGCCTAAGTTGTGTGTGGGGCTGTCCCAGAATTGAGACAGAGAAAGGTCTGTTAGGAAGTTCTTGAGAGTGTTAACCGCCTGATCATGCAGATCATTCCAGTGGAGATTGATGTCCCCAAGGAAGATCTGTGGGCAGTGTCGGCCCAGGTTGGAGAAGATGGTTTCCATAGTTTGTTTAAGTAGAGGGAGGTTATCACTAGGGTGGGTGGCAGAAGATGTGAAGGGTGCATAAGGGTCTGTGTACACTAGTGATGTATATGCCTAAGTATTCACAGGAAGAGAGATTAGCTGAGGATTGTTTTGCTGTTAGTGAGTTACGGAAGATAAAGGCTATGCCACCTCCCGTTTTCTTGACGTGGTCTAGTCTTAGAATATTGTGTTTGGGAGGGACTAGTATGTCAAGGATAAGGCCAGAGGAATCGTTGAGCCAAGTTTCTGTGAGGATAATCAGGTCTAGTTCTTGGGCAAGGATGAGGTTTCCGAGGTCTGTGGCATGTTTCACAGCTGATCTGCAGTTAAGTAACATGCTGTTCAGGTGTGATTTGTGCAGGCTGTCAGTGAGCGGTGGCTGTGTGGAGGGGATGAGCATGAGATTATTAATGTTTAGGGCATTGGTGTCGAGTCTGGGTGTTCTGTGAGGGTTGGGTATGATGCTTTGGCTGGGTTCTGAGTAGCCTTGCTTAGGACCGTTCGCGCTGGGGGCAGATAGTGGGGCTGTTTGTGCTGATCTAGAAGGGACTGAGATGGATGAGTGCAGAGAGGTGGAGGAGGGAGAGAATATCTGGTTCTGAAAAAGGATTCATGGACCTGGAGGGTCTAGATGGGGCATTAGGGTAGGGAGTGGTATTCAGGTTCACGACTGGGGGTTTCGACTGGTTCATCTGTGGGGTCTCATGTGAGGTCTTGTTGGAGGAGAGATCTAGTGCCAGCTCTTCGGTTGACTCCCTATGTTTTCCCCATATTCATATCTTTCTGCGCGAAACGCCTTATATTGTAATGCTATATCCTGACTCCAAATCCCATTTATCTTCGCTTTGTGTTTCGCAACTTCATTTTGGGATATTTCACTGTTACGTTGTAATCTAATGTCGTGAATTAACTCATGCACTGCACTCGCTAAGTCGCGTAATAATTCTATCATTATATTTTTCCTTTTCTTTTGTACACTCCAACTATAACTAGCAGTTTCACCGCGTAACCCTGCCTTAAAACAATCCCAGACCATTGCATATGAAGTGGAAGCTCTGTTATGATCAAGAAATTGCTGGGCCCAATCCATAATTTGATTCACATATGTTTCATCTAATAACAATTTCTTATTAAAAGTGAAGGATCTTTGTGTTCTATGTGTTTTAGATATAGGTAACTCCATAACAATTGGCGCATGATCAGAGGTGATACGTGTTTTTTTCTTTTTTTTATTTTTATTTTTAAAACCTTTATTTCAAAAGAGCACACAGCTATTCAGTCTAACATCCCGGAGGCAAGGCAGCATGGCAAGAGGAGCATAATAGTGCAAAACAATTACATCAGGACAATGCAGGTTGTTTTTTAATGTTTTATAACGAAGAGAAGAAAAAAAGAGAAGAAACGCCAAACGGCGCCAGAGAGTGGCAATGGGATAAAGAATGCAGCAGGGTGTTGGTAGCCGGGAGGGGAGAGAAAGCAACGAAACAGTGACACAGTAGAGTGAAGGATAGTAGGAGGGGATAGGAAGGACAGGATCAATCAAGTAACGTACACAGTTGGTGTCACAGGCTACGGTGACAAACGTTCATCCTGAGGAGCAGGCTCTGGTGGCAGGCATATATCACCCCGGTAAGAGTTCCAGGCACCCCACACTTTATTCCATTTGCGGGGCCTACCCCTGGCAACATATACCGTCTTCTCCCGGAGCATACACCAATCCATGTTGGCTTTCCATTGTACCACCAGGGGAGCTGTCGGGGCACCCCACTTCTGAGCAATATCCCCCTTGGCCACCATATTGCCTAAGGTCACCCACTGGGTCTGGGCCGTGTTGTGATCAGACGGTTCCCAAATGTTGAGGAGACACCTCCGAGCCTCCGCCGTAGTCGCCACTCCGGTAACTTCACTCATAACACAGTGTATCCTTCTCCAGTAGGAGGTTATGACGGGGCATTCCCATAGGATGTGCAGGAAGGTAGCGAGGGCACCACAGCCTCGACGACAAAGACCGTCAGGCGAATAACCCATGTGTACAAGTCGGGGGCCAGTAACATATACCCTGTGCAGGATCTTAAATTGGACCAACCTGAGATGGGAAGAAATGGCAACCTCCTTAGGGGAGGACACTGCGCTCTGCCAAT
Organism: Lissotriton vulgaris; assembly: GCF_964263255.1. NCBI lineage: Eukaryota > Metazoa > Chordata > Amphibia > Caudata > Salamandridae > Lissotriton > Lissotriton vulgaris. Next base: position 549,786,998 of record NC_141689.1, read on the forward strand.
CTTCATCGTCGATCTCAAGGCCATCTCTTACCCACTGATCACGCACTCCGAGGAGGAGGTCGGTGCGGACATTAATTAGTTTTTTGTAAGACAGCGAAATAGCACTGTCAGGCATATGGCCGTCCAACACTCTGTCCTCCAGCGGGGAGCTCTCTGGAATCGTCCCCTCCGGTGGCATGGCCGAAAGCAACGCGTGCCTCAGCTGGGCATATCGGAAGAACTCCGAGCCGCCCAACTGATATTCAGTCTGCAGTTGAGGGAAGGTCTTAATGGCCCCTTTAGAAATCATGTCGTCCACCCTAGAAATGCCAATAAGGTCCCATTTGTTGAAGCCCTTGGTGTGGTAATCAAAAATTGACCTAGTCCTCAAGGCAACACAGAAATATGTGGGACTATAAACAGTTCTAGATTGTCAGAAGAGCATTCTAATAATATCTCTAATTGTAGAAATTATAACTCTGTTTCAGTCTATTGCCAAAACTAAAAATAAGCCCATCTCTGATAAACAGAAACCCGAACAACACAGTACAAACATCCACTAGAAGGACAACATTTAGAAAAAGGTGTGAATAGCTAGATGACACCTCACGGGCGCACCACCAATGGGACCCCTGGTTGGTACTCACCAGGTCGGCCCTGTTCTCATCATCGGTGTCAAATAGCTTAACGTAAACGTGTCCAAAACCCAAAGTAAAGAAAGAGACAGTGAATGGTGCAGTGTACACACAACATATATGTGACACAGACTAACAACGTTCAACATATAACACACACAAAACTGCGCAACAAGATACAACTCTTTCTTTATTTATATTTTCTTGTTGCATTGCAGTTAACATGTAATATAAAAGGGGGGAGTTATGAATACTACCTATCGTCTCATACTCAGCCCACAGCCGACATGTTTCATTGCCTTAGGTATTGTATCAGGCAATTTCTTCAGGGCAAACGTACATTAAAGGTGTCACTGCCAGCAAAACTGTGCTTTAAAGTGCTGAAAATCAAAAACATAGAACACATATATATATTTATATATATGTAGATAGCTGCCTGTAGCATTACTGCATATTTAACTCTACATTGCACCCAGTAATAGACCAGCTCCGGTGCTGAGGAAACGCCGTTTGAAGTCCCTCCACTAGCGAACATAGAAGGGAGGCGTGACCACACTTACCGATTGGAAGTGGGTCTAAGAGTTTTCACAGAGCCAGTTTGGTAATGGTATGAAAGCTAAAGATGTCTCTAGGTAAAGAGCAATTCTTGTCTATTACTGGGTGCAATGTAGAGTTAAATATGCAGTAATGCTACAGGCAGCTATCTACAGCTATCTATGTTCTATGTTTTTTATTTTCAGCACTTTAAAGCACAGTTTTGCTGGCAGTGACACCTTTAATGTACGCAGTTTTGTGTGTGTTATATGTTGAACGTTGTTAGTCTGTGTCACATATATGTTGTGTGTACACTGCACCATTCACTGTCTCTTTCTTTACTTTGGGTTTTGGACACGTTTACGTTAAGCTATTTGACACCGATGATGAGAACAGGGCCGACCTGGTGAGTACCAACCAGGGGTCCCATTGGTGGTGCGCCCGTGAGGTGTCATCTAGCTATTCACACCTTTTTCTAAATGTTGTCCTTCTAGTGGATGTTTGTACTGTGTTGTTCGGGTTTCTGTTTATCAGAGATGGGCTTATTTTTAGTTTTGGCAATAGACTGAAACAGAGTTATAATTTCTACAATTAGAGATATTATTAGAATGCTCTTCTGACAATCTAGAACTGTTTATAGTCCCACATATTTCTGTGTTGCCTTGAGGACTAGGTCAATTTTTGATTATCGTTTGATTGAGTGGAGGGCGATCTAGTCCTTGTTGTCCCTCTTGACTCCTATTGTTCGAAGCCCTTGGTGTGCCACAACCTGCCCAAAATGTCGGAATCGTACAGAGGGGTGAATCTTGTCAGTCTGCCCTGCCATCCCTGCGCCTTGGTAATCGCCCGCCAAATGGAGACCGCCGTCTTCGTTGGGCCCGACATCCGCTGGTCCAGGGACCTCGAGTACAGGGCCCGGTAGTAGTTGCCACCCAAGAGCCATCTATCCATGGCGTAGCCGGGACTATTCAACGGGCCGTAAAACCCGTGATTGAGAGCTGCGAGCTGGGAGGCCCAGTAGTATCTACGCACATCCGGCAGGGCTATGCCCCCGTCGTACCACGGAAGCGTGAGCTTCGTGATCGCGACACGGGGCCGACCATCCCAGAGCAAGGCTCGCTGGAGACCTTCAATCTCCCTGAAGTAGCGGGCCGGAACCAGGTCTTGGGTGTTCTGTAAGGCATAGAGAAACCTGGGCAAGGACATCATCTTGAACAGGGCCGCACGACCGAGTAGGGAGAGCGGGAGCTTACGCCAACTATCCACATCACGTCGGAGACGCTGAAGTGGGGGGAGTAAGTTCTGGTCGTATCGCGCCTTCGAGCTCCCAGAGATGTAGATCCCCAAGTACCTGAAACCCTGTACGGCCACCTGGATATTGCAACCTCTGGGGAGGCGCGGTGTGTCCCCCTTCAGAACGTAAAGGGAGGACTTAGCCCAATTGATGACTAGGCCAGAGTGTCTCCCAAAAAGTCTAAGTACGTCACAAGCCACGATGAGGGACTTGTAAGGGGAAGTCAGGTAAAGCAGAATATAGTCGGCGTACAGGGAAATCCGGTCCTCAAAGCCAGGGGCCCAGGTGATGCCATGAAGGTCAGGGTGCACACGCAACATGGCCGCGAGCGGCTCGAGAGCCAGGGCAATAAGGAGAGGCGACAGAGGACAGCCCTGTCTGGTGCCCCTGTGTAAGGCAAAGGACGTCGACAGACGACCATTCACTAATACGTTAGCCAGTGGGCTAGCGTATAGGAGTTTCACCCATCCCACAAAGACCGGACCGAACCCGAGCTTAGCCAACACTGCCCAAAGGTAGTTCCACTCAAGAGAATCGAAGGCCATAGTGGCATCGAGAGAGGCCAGGACTGCCGGTTCCTCTAGGGTATGTGCCCTGGCTAGGGCACCGTGGAGTCTACGTAAGTTGAGGGCAGTGTTGCGGTGAGGAATAAAGCCCGACTGATCCGGGTGCACTAGGTCGCCGATGACTCCAATCAGTCGATTGGCAAGCAGTTTGGCAAGAACCTTAGGCTCGACGTTCAGGAGAGAGATGGGGCGGTATGAGCGACACACATCCCTCGGCTTCCCTTCCTTGTGGATGACCACAATGGTGGCCAGCCTCTGGTCAAGGGGAAGAATACCGGCGTCTCGCGCTTCCAGGAACATATTACGCAGATACGGAGAGACTGCGTCGGGTCGTATCTTGTATAGTTCGACCGGAATGCCGTTGGGACCGGGTGCCTTGCCAGACCGCAACGAGCGGATCGCGAGAGCGATCTCGTCGGCAGAAATGTCTCTGTCCAGATCGTCGCGGTCCTCCTCAGAGAGGCAGGGAAGGTCAACCGTCGAAAGAAGGTCTGTCGAGTCAGCATCGGAGTAGTCCGATGTGGAAGCGTAGACACCCCGGAAATAGTCGGCGAAAGACTCGGCAATGGCACTGGGGTCAGTGACAGCGCTCCAGTCGTCCCCCAATATCCCTGGTACGACGCGGCCAGCCATCTCCTTCCTGTCCAACCAGGCCAGCAGCTTCCCAGCCTTGTCCCCAACGTCATAGATACAGCCTTGTTGTTCCCTAGCCAAGGTCAGGGCGGCATTCGTGGCTAGATCACGGTATTCCAGCTGTTTGAGGGAGAGAGCATGGAGGAGGACAGGGTCAGGTTCGGGCCCCAACTGGGAGTCAAGGTTCAGAACCTCTTCCTCGATGCGAAGTAGGTCAGCATCCCCAACCCTACGGGCATCCGCTATCAAAGTGAATGCCTCGCCCCTCAAAACGGTCTTAAATGCCTCCCACAGGGTCGCGGCAGAACTAACCGAGCCGTCATTTTCGGAGAAATAAAGGTCGATGGCCTTGGCTAGAAGAGCGCGAGTTTTAGGGTTGCAGAAGTACCAGGGATTAACCGCCGCCGGTCGGTCCGATAGGATGATGTCAAAGTCAAAGGAGACCCATAACGGAGAGTGGTCGGAGACGCCCCGCGCCAGAAATCGGGCCTCAGACACGGCAGACGCGTGCGCTGCCAAGGTGAGAACGTAGTCTATGCGGGAGAGACTGCCATGCGCACCGGAAAGGAAGGAGAACTGACGAAGCGTGGGGTGCAAAAGACGCCAGCTATCCACTAAGCCCATGGATTCTAGGAACGAGGGCAACCACAGTTGAGAGCTACGGAGATCTCTAGGCGGATGTCGGTCCAGGGAGCCAGAGCAGACTGAGTTGAAGTCACCCCCCACAATCAACAAGCCATCAGGCAGTGCTAAAATGGCGCCACCAAGGTCTCGAAAAGTACTGGTCTGTAGGCCGGGGGGGGGACGTAAACCGAAAGTAGAGTGAGGGCACGCCCTTCCCAGCGTCCTGCCACCGCGGCGTATCGCCCTCTACCATCAATCGTAGTGACGTCAATCTCGAATGGAAGGGACGTACGGACAAGGACGCCCGCCCCCCGAGAGCCCGAGGAGAACCCCGAGTGGGCCACCATCTTGTACCCCTTGCGATTGAGCGCTTTACATGAGTTACCAAACAAGTGCGTTTCCTGTAAAAGAACAACATCAGGCATGTGGCGCTTAAGCAGTTGAAGCACAATCCCCCTCTTAATACGGTCACCCAGCCCATTAACATTCCAACTGATTACTTTTAATTTCCTACCCCCCATCATCGTGCCGCCCGCCCCGTCCAGCCCCAACAAGCCTCAGCAAACAAAAAAATGCAACAATATTCACGACCCATTGCCTTAGAGAAGAAAGAAAGAAGGAACAAACAAACAAGTGAACTCGTCCAAGAACACCCCCCACCCTGCACCCCTGCATCAGACTAAACAGCCCCCCCAACCAGCAGTGTGCCTGTCACCCCATTAACTAATCTACGAAAAGCCCCCAAAGGAGTGAGGAATCCCCACGGACACCTCCCGCCACCCTCCCTGAACCAACAGGAGATCTAATAAGTCAGCTCAGGAAAGTAACGATAGTCACGTATTGCAGGACCACCAACCGCCAATGTTCTCGCGGCAGAGCCAAGTCTCACAGATCAGATCCACCAGCAGCTCCCCCTTCGTTGTCGTCTTGGTTTTCCCGGCGCTGCGGCAGTGTCCAGCCATTCGCTAACGTTGTCCGGAAAGTCAAAGAACAGGGCATGGCCGTCGTGTTCAATCCGAAGCTTGGCAGGGAACATCATCGAGTACTTTAGGCCCATGTCCCGCAGTCGCCGTTTCACTCCCGCATAGCTCTGGCGCTGTCTCTGAACCGCCCTGGTAAAGTCAGGATAGAAATGCACCTCTGAGTTCTGGAACTGGAGCGGCCCCTGTCTCCTAGACGCTTGCAAGATAGCGTCCCGGTCTCGGAAGTTGAGGAGCCTAGCAACAAAGGGCCTAGGCGCCACGCCCGACTTCGGCGGGCCGCCCGGTACCCGGTGTGCGCGCTCCACCGAGAAGAACTTGCTCAACCCGGGAGGAGCTAGATGAGTCTGTATCAGGTCCTCCACAAAGAGGTCAGCCGCCACCTCTTCCGAACCTTCCGGAATTCCAATAATGCGAACATTCTGCCGCCTGGCACGGCCCTCAAAATCCTCCAGCCTTCTGGAGAAATGATCGGAAGTTAGTCGCAAGGTCCGGACCTCAGTTTGTAGATCCGAGACGTCGGTGGTGAGGCTCGAGGTTTTGATGTCCAACGACTTCACCCGATCATTAGTTTTACCCAGGTCGGCTCTGATAAGGGTGAGATCCACCGCCAAAGTGTCCACCTTGTGGGTCAAGACCTCATATTGCTTCTGTAGTTCGGTCCGTATGCCCGAGATGGCCCCCATAATGTCACTGAGGGTGGGCTCGGACCCATCGGGCGAGCCCGAAGGAGGAAGGTCTTTAGTGGAGGCCACTGCTGCGGGCGAAGTGCGCGGCTGAACAGATCTCTCAATTCTATTCTGTTGAGTTTGAGATTTGCCACGAACGCCTTTGTTCGACGTCTTGTCGGGTTCGCCCTTGCCCGCCATGTTGGGTCCGACGGGAGCAAAAGAGCACACCACACGAGTCCACGCCAAAGATACCAAAAGCAGTAGTAAAGGCCAGATGTTCGAGTAAGGCCGGTGGAAGTAGACACCGCAGTCTCAGGCACTTCGTCGTTGGGGATCACCACCGGGCACTACGCATTCCAGACTTGCGGAGTGGCGGAGACCGAGGAGACAATGGCGCATCCCTGGCACGGAGTCACACTCGACGTATCTCAGCGTAGGAATCACCGATTTAGAAGCGGAAGGCAGATCCCGCGTCAGTGACCCGTCAGCTAGTAGAATCCACCAACGTGGAACAGGATTTCGAGCAGGATTATTGCGGAGGGTCGGAGGGTCCGCGGAGCTCCGAGCTTACGCGGCCATCTTGTTTTCCCGCGAAGCTCCTCCCAGGTGAGACGTGGTTTAACAGACATATTGGATCCTTGTGCAAAATATCTAGGTATGAAAATATAATCTATTCGGACAAATTTCTTATGTGGTGGAGAAAAATAAGTATATCCAGGATCATTCAAGTGGGTCACAGGCCAACCATCAATCAACCCATGTTGGGATAGTAATTGACGTAGTGCCTTGAAGACCTTGGGCTTCCTCCCTAGATATCTAGAGAAGTTTGGATCCCATGTGTTCAGTTCCCCATGGATATTGAAATCACCCAATACAATTAATGGAGTACTCCATAGGGCTAATTCTACATTTAAATATTCTATGACTGCAATGTCATCCATATTGGAGCCATAAACTGTACAAATCGTTGTCACAACATTACCAATTACACATTCCACAATAGCCCATCGTCCGAAACTATCAACTTTAACCTTCCCCGTCGTAGTTACAGAGCGTTGGCCTAAGATAGCCACCCCTCTATTCGTGGTTGATTGTTGTGAGGCAGCCAGCACAGTGAATCCAAGATCTGTTAATACATGTCTTTTCACCCAAGGTATATGCGTCTCTTGGTTGACCCAATGAGTTTTTGTATGACAATTTTGAGAGACAGAAGTTCTTGGTTTATTGCCTTGAGTTTTGCAGCAGGCTCTGAATGTGGATTATGTATCACGTGAAGGGGAGGAGGAGGATTGGACAGTGGGAGGGGCGGGTGGGAGACCCGGGCCATGTGAGGCGTGAAGTTAGCTAGATGGGAGATATTGCTGGGATGAGCGAGCATACAAGTAGAGGGGGCAATGGGATGGAGGTTGGGGGAAGGGGGGGGGGTAGGCGATTTCCCAATGTGATGTAAGGGAGTGCCAGGAGTGTGGGCAATGGGAGGGAGGTTAGGGGAAAGGGAGTTAGGGGAAGGGGGGTAGGGGAAGTTAGGGGAGGGGAGGTTAGGGGAAGGTAGGTTAGACTAGTTTTTGTTGGAGAGAGGACAAGCCGGCTGTCAAAGCGACCAATCAATACTGTTTGAGCCTCAGGCTGTTGCTGCTGGATCAGCTACCCAAATCCTTTTCTCTCTATTCATCTAACTTGGCTTTATACAAGAATTTAGCTTGTACCCCTTCCTCAAAAGTAATATCCCACATGTGAGCATACATACTTAATGTATAATTCAGCAAACTGAACAACTTTTTCAACAATGCACTTCCGGCATTTACTCTGCTGCTGCCCGTCGCTGCTCTACAAGCATATTGTCATTAAGACAACTATAGTTGATTTTTAATTACTTACTTCATTTTTTACTTGTTCATGTTACATGACACTATAATGGATTAACTACTCTTTTCCTGTCCCATGTACAGAATGGTTTCAATTTTCTTTCAAAATGTTCTATATTGTCAAGGTTTTAATTAACCATACAAACAAATGTTATACTACACGTCCCTCAACCAGATATTGTGCTATTTAGTCTCTCTACCTTACCATTTGATTCTGGGTGATAATTTGTCAGACATTTCATTGGTAAACAACTGAAACCTAGTATATATTAAGAAGAATAAAACCCCAATTGGTATAAACATGTTTTACAAGAAACACACGCTTTTTGGGCTGATAACACTTGCCTAGTTACATAACTCTGCCACCGTTATGCTAGACAATCATTTTCTGGAATCCCAGCCACCTGAAACGACTGCATCTGCCTATTTTTTTTAGACTATTATATATACAGCATCCAGACCTCATGTATTGGCAGTTTATGAGCCATACATGCAGTACATCACATGCACAGAGAAATAAACAGCCACTTACAAGGTTTTATAGTGATAAAATACCTCCTATGAGCAAAATCTTTCAGCAGTTCTTTTCCTTCAGACACAGTACAGTATCTAGCACATATGACTGTCATCCATTATAACAATGTGGGCTGTGCCCTAATTACAGTAACTCAGAATGGGTGCTGTAGCAATTCTAGTTTTCATTTCTTCGAATTCCTTCGGATATTCATCTCTCCACATAAAGATGAGCACTTGATCAATTTTCACATTCTTATCTTATCTGCAAAACTACCTTTTGATAACCCCTCTGTACGAATATTTCACACATGGAGTGTTTTGCACAAATGGGTAATTAAAAAAACTAAGGGCACTGAATATTATCAAAACCCCCTTTATTCTATGTCGGCCCTTAACCCGCAGAAGGTGAGCTTTGTGCGCTAACTCATACGCGACAAGGAAGGAATCTGGTTAGACTTTAATGGCCATTCTAGCAAATAAGTCCAAGGAGTTAGATTGACCTAAATCAAGGTTTAAGCACAAGGTTTTCTGGGTACAGACAGGAGATAATGGCTAACACAGCACATGAAGGTGCACTTTACAGTTAAACAGCTTGGTAATGAAGAAACTGTCAGTTTGTCTTAGTGTGGATTTTCCTGATTATTCAGAAGCTGAAACCAAGCTACTGCTTCAACAGGAGAGGAAAATTAGTTCTGGGGCATACTGAAATGAAATTGTATAGAATGTTCCTAGATGAGGGTCTGTGTCATTTTGCCGGCAGTGATGTGGTCTACAAGGCAGCAGTAGTGGAGGATGTAGGTAGGGAAATTATTTTATTTTTTCATCTCATTTAGTGATGGGATAAAGTATAGGAAGAAGAGGAGTTGAGTCTTTAATATCATTAATTGAAGAATGAGATCACATGTGATGTTCAATGAGGGGTCCACAGTTTTGGCTCTGAATGATGAATTCTTACAGTGAAAAAAGCTTGGTGTGAGAAAAACAGTTCTGAGGATGCAAGATGGATCACTGCAGCAAAAACTCAGGGTCTGGTCTCACAATAAGGATAAGAGTTTTTTGATTCTGGACGCTAAGATGCATTAACAGTTTTGACATGCAACTATTTAGTGGATTTGACAAATTTGTAGATCTAACAAACAAAAAGCATACACAATGTATCAATGCTGTTTTTTCTGGAAAGATTCCTTCAGCCTTTTTTCCAGCTGACTTACTTAAAAATACATCTAGGTAGGTCAGTCACTTCAGCAGACTTACATTGATTTCCTCTTTATTGTTGAGCTGCTCCCATTTTATTTTATTTGTGCACCTTGCCTGTGAATAACACATATTTTGATGTGATACTGCCCTCACCTTGCACAACTGAGGTATTTGTGTTTTACAGTGTTAGTGCTTGACAGCAGAGTGAAAACAACGGCATTGGCCCACTCAAATGAATTGATTTAGCAACTAAAAACATTTTTTGGGCGTTTAGTTTAAGGGTCACATTGGGGTGTTACCTTTTAGCATAGTTCTTTATAGATGTGCATTTGCTGTGGGCTCGAACAATGCAAAAAAGTACCGAATTCAATTCACCAAATGACTAGATATATTTATAGACCTAAGAAACCGAGATTAAAAACAATAACACTGGTTTCCCATTAAAGAGAGCTATCGTTTTCTGGAACTATTATCTATCTGCACCAATGACACAGATGAAGCTGTGCAAGCCGCAACAGGCTATTTCCCCGAAAGCAATGGAAATCAGTTGTGTGCAAAACCTGTTCCAGAAGTGAAGTGATGGGGATTCTATTAAAATTAACCTTTCATTCTCAGCTTTTTTTGTAACACAATCCAATTTATAGCTCTCATCTAATAACATTATCAATCTTTTTATATATTACACACTACAGTAAATACATTGCACTATTTGAGGTCCATCAGTATCAATGATACAAATCCCCAGTGCTGGTATTCAGAGAATGATTTGGTTGGACGAGTGAGGAAAGGTCTGTGTTTTTCTTTCTTAAACGCTGGATTTCCTTTTCAAACTAGATCATTAAATGTTCGCATGCAATCAGTGTTTGGGGAGGAACAGAAACTGTTGGCTGTTAGGCAAACAAGGCTCTCAGGCCCAGATGTACGACCCGTTTTTGCATGTGCATAAGGTTTTGGGAACCCGTTTGATGCAAAAACATCATGGGCCATGTACAAAGCCTATTTAGCCAGTCACAATTTTTTCACGACTCGCTAAATAGGTTTTGAGACTTGCTATTTGGAAGGGGCATTCCCTTCCAAGTAGCGAGTCTCAGAACCATGTACTGATGGTTTGCAATTGCGGTCGCAAAACACTCCCAAGTACCACCTACTTCAAGTAGATTTGCAATAATCCTGTACAGGAAAATCTACTTAAAGCATGCCAGTCTGAACATACCACCTTGCAGCGTGTTGGATGCCAGACGGTTTGCTGCAACTGAATGCAAAGAATGATGTGAGTACCACTGAGGCACTTTTTAGGTCGAGCCTAGCACAGCTAGGAAAACGACCTCTTGCCATCAGTTCAGCTTTCCTAAAAGCTTGTGCATGTGGGGCTCACACACCATTGGGCTTTGCGTCTGGCTTTATTACGCAATTGGCTAATGGCGTGTGGAAGTCCCAGCTTCTTTTAAAAGGTCTACTCCCAGAGCCTTTTCCTCTCGAGAGCCAGCAGAGGCGTGCAGGGCCATATGGTTTTAATTAGCCGTGACGCGCTTGTTTTCCCCTTACAAGCAGTGAAACGCCAGCAGAGGCGCGCAGGGGCCATGTGTTTAGGTCGGAGCGCACCACTACCAGGCTTGTTTAGGTAGGAGTCTGTGGGCTCCATACAGGGGCGGATTGGCAAGGCGGGCATTCGGGAATGGGCCGAAGGGCCGGTGCCTCAGTGCCCTCTGTGGGCCGTTTTTTTCTCCCCTGTCCCAGTCCACAGAGAGTGAACTAGGAAAGGGGAGAAAAAAAACGGCCCACAGAGTGCACGGAGACAGACAGAGAAAATTAAAGCAGCCTCGCTGTGCGGCCGGACAGCGATTGTCAGCTGTGGCCTCTCCTTCACCCCTGCCCTGCCAAGCAATCAAGCTGAGGCTGGGCTGGGGAGGGGTGATTGTTTGCAAGAATCGGCCTCCCTGGGGGCCAGGTGTTTCTCAGGCCTTTGAGCCATTTTCACCTCGGCCCCCCTGGGGCCCATGCAGCCCAGAAACGGTGTTAGTCTTAGCACCTCGCCCACAGCCCTTCACATTCAGGGCATAGTTGACGAGGAAGAATGGGTCTTGCTGTGGGGGCCAGGTGATGTTTGGAATTTTTTTTATTTTATTTACTTATTTATGCTATTTTATAGAGCGCGGACTTTACCCGAAGGTGTCAGAGCGCTTCACACAAGGAACAGCAATAATACATGAGGAGAAAAATTACAAGTGGACAAATTACAAAAGCAAACGTTAAGTTACATGACTCAAAAGTGACAATAGTGAGCAACCAAAATACATGAGGTAGCAATCGGTACATTACAGGAGGAAAAAGTGATATGTGTGCAGGTTACAAAAGCGTACAAAGTACAAGTAGAGGTATAATACTGCAATAAATGGCAGACACTCCAGCACAAGAACAAACGTTACGTAGGCAATGGTGGCACTTGTGCAAGTATCTAAAGCAAACAAAAGTGAGAGGTAGCATACAGTGTGATACCAGAGAAAAGTGACTTGTGCAAGTTACAAAAGGGTACCATACACAGGTACAAGGGTAATACTACAGTAAACGGTAAACACTCAAACTGCCAGAACACACTGGGAAGGCACTTCCCATGCACCAGCTTCACCTCAGTCTGGCTACCTGGCTACCTTGGATGACCCAGAAAGCTGTGTTTTGTGCTCCCCTGCCAGGACATTTTCCCGAGGCCTGGAGGGCCGATTAATTTACTAATTGTAGGGGCCTTACCTGTTCATGTGCTCCTGAGCTGAAGGTCTGGGGAGGGCTAAGTAGGTTAGTAATAGCAGGGGCTTTGCTGCTTTTCAGGTGCTCCTGTGCTGGAGGGCTGGAATAATTTTGTGACAGAAAGGGGCCTTTCTATTTTTTTTAGTTGCTCAGCATGTAGGCCATTGGCACCTTTGCCCTGTGCCCTGTGCAAGAACAGTATCCTCCCACTTTCATTCCTTGTCTGTGCAAATAATGAAAGGGCACGCCCCTTGAATGTGGGCCACGCCCCTTAAATGTGGGCCACGCCTCTTGAATGTGGGCTACTTTTTTCGTCAGTGCCCGGGCCGAATTGTGATCCAAATCCGACCCTGGCTCCATATCGTGTGTGTTGCTTTTACTTTCCGGGGGCGCTCTGTGGTGCGCACTTCAGTGGCCATCAGGCACGCACGCTTTTAAAATAAGTAAACACAGCTCTGGTGAATAATGACAATAAACCTCAGGGTCCTTATTCTGCTGTCAGGGATTTTTTTGAATGGATGCCCATACTGCTGAACATATCGTTGTTTACTAAGAGAAACCGCGATGACTAAGAGATTCCCCCAGTGTGAACAACATGTACATTCTTTGTTTACATTTTATGAGGGTTAGAGATAGCTCCGGGTAGTCAGTATAGGATCTGTCTGTCACGATCCCGTGCCGCCCTGTAGCCTCCTCGCCTCCCGGTTCTTTAAGGGAAAACGCGAAGAAGACGATAAACAGAGGACAGAGACCCATTCATCCCAGGTTGGCTCTTTCTCCTTTATTTGGGTTAACCATGATTTACCAACAACTGCTGTCTGAAAATAACCATGTGCTTGTCCCTAGGTTTCACATGAGATCATGTAGGCCCCAACTGAAGACTTGTCCCCTCCGTGCCAAAACACATTAACAAGACTGAATCTTTGGACTGTGGGGAAAACCGTGCAGGCAAACATTTCTGTCGTGCAGCATAAAGGTCTGTCACAGTAACAACTTAAGGAAACTCGGGGGAAAACGAATACATTAAAACTGTGTCGCCTGTATGACGACATTTCTCCGGTATCTGGCAGGATCGTGAGTGGGCTGAGAAGAACATAAACGAGCCGGTGCTTTGCATGCAGACACACAATGGCGAGGGGACTGGGTTGGCACCTTAATTCACTCGGGCCGGGCTTTTAGGTGACCGTGGTTAGGTTGAGGCTGTTTGCGAATGAGATTTTCTGATTTGTCTGCCGTGGGAGCTACAGGGAAGTTGCGTCCTTTGTTCTTGTTTGGGTGGCGCTGTTGGGGGGGGGAGCCCAAGACAGCAGATGTGGTTTGCGGTCGGAGTATGCTGCAGACGGGGCTGAGGTTTGGCATCGGTGGATATTTGCGGTATAGTGCTTGTTTAATTTACACTGCTGGAGGTTTAAATACCGCGTGGGTATTTCTGGTTGGTCGAATTCTGGAACGGTGATTGAGCACACATTGAGGCGGTAATATAGCATTGGAATATTCCCCGTACGGTGTGTAAGCAATTGAACAGTTGGGCATCTGTTGTGAATGTAATTTGCTTAAAAAAGCGTTTTATACATTGATGTTACAACATACTATGGATTATAGTAACCCAGCTTCTTGGATCGGGAAACCATCGCACTCCCCCAAAGTCTATGAGTCATATCAATAGTTCCGTGCTTTGAGGACGGTATAAAGACCTGCTAATTAGAGGCAATATCGAGCTAGTCCAGTATTGTGCTTTGAGAATTGGGGTTTTGTGAAGTCGGAGTTGACATGATGCCGTTTGTATCGGTTTCTTCCAAGTAAAGTCGGTACCAGGGTTAAGGCTCGTACTATCGGTTTGATGCGTCGAGTGAAGGGCTTTTGGTGGTGTGCTTTGTTCGGGTTTTTTATGTGGGGGCCCAAGCAGGTGGCTATTAGTCAGGCTATAAGCGAAGTGTTCCCTACCCCTTAGTTAGACCACCACGGGCGCAACCAAACTTTTGTTTAACTGTGCTGTCCCACGCATCTGTGAACCGCCATTGTAGCATGTAGCCGTTTTAGAGCAACATGTTCTGTGCTCAACACATAAATAGTGGAAGTACCCGCCGGCAGTTGTGTTTACAGACAGACGTTCGTTTGACTGCATTTGAAATGAGATTGGATGGTGAGAGTCATTAATGCATGCATATCTTATTTCACGGACGATGTTATTCGGTTATAGTTTTGCGTCCTCTGCGCATGTGTGATGGTCCGCTAGTCTAGCCCCATTTTGCTGCGCCCCGTGAACAGTGTTCTTATCCTTCGTCTAGCCCCATTTTGCTGCGCCCCGTGAACAGTGTTCTTATCCTGCGTCTAGCCCCATTTTGCTGCGCCCCATGAACAGTGTTCTTATCCTGCGTCTAGCCCCATTTTGCTGCGCACCGTGAACAGTGTTCTTATCCTTCGTCTAGCCCCATTTTGCTGTGCACATTAAACAGTGTTCTTTTCCTTCCTGTTCAAATTACTTTTGTCGGTTGCATTACAATTCTAGACAGGAAAATCTGTTGCGAGCTGTGTGGGTGTTTCGTGGCAGGCAAAAGCATTTGGTAATGATGCATGATGCACTCATGGTGCGCTGCTCGTGGGACTGTCTGCGGGAGCTGTGGGGTTTCATTGGATATATCGTGGCGTTACACTGGTGAGAGTCTGCGGTGACGCGCCGGGGAAGTGTAGCTGGGTGGGTCCGTGTCTCTGCGGGAGAGAAGTGTATAGCGTTTTCGGGCCGCGTGTGTGAAATTGTTTGGAGGTTGCTCAGGCGTTAACCCAGTGGCGGAGGGGATTAGGCATCGGTCTCCAGAGTTGACGTAGTGAGTTCGAGTCTTGTCTTGGTGGTAAATGGCGAATTTCCGGTGTGCGATCCATTCTGGGTTCGTCGGGTGTTACGGGTGTGTGGTTAGTGCCGGGAGGGGCAGCGTTTGGTGTGTGGGACTAGGTTGGCGCTTTAATTGATCGCAGGCAGTTCCCTCGTTACAACACCTCCCGGAACAATCAGTTTGGGGTGCCGCCTTAGTGCATTTTGCTGCTTGAGTATTTTGGAACATTGTTCATGGAGGCCTACATTTGAGCTGGCATAGTGCATGTTTCCGATCTGCCACGGGTGTATTCACAGGGAGGATGGGACGTGTTGTGCTGCATATCCTGCTGGTGTTGGTAAGTGCAGTGCAATTAGATTTCGTAGTAGCAGCATCTGTCATTTAAAGTGCTTGGAAACAGCGGAATTAAGCTTTTAAACACGTTTTTATTGTAAGGTCCCTAGCAATTACCCTTGTTTCTGGGGTGGTTTGAGAGGCAGATGAGAATTACAATAATTTCCACTTTCACTTGTTACAGGTGAAAACCAGGGTTAAGTATATATACATCCTTTATGAACTAGCCCCAATTGGTGCGAGTCCCAAATTATCCAGTTTTAATCTTGAATGCGATCGGTGTTGACTTTAACACATGAGTATTACTTCTTTCGAATTATATTTGGCCGCACTCCATTGTGCATTGTCGCTCACGTTTCATGGAAGTCACTGGTGGTCCGATCACAAAACCTGATTTGATTCTAATAATGATTGTGCAGTACATCTGGCCCTACAAAGAGCACAGGAAGCAGCATAACGCAGTCGGAGCATGAAATGCACTTCATGTTAACTCAGGTACTCTCAGCTGCCACGCTCTCTTCTCCGTCATAACTTGCAGGGAAAACAATTACGTACATAATATATAGCATGCACCAGAGTACAGTAACATAGACAAAGTGCATTGTACTCATCTGTGCAGGAATGCTGCAGAGTGCAGCATTGTGCCATGTTTTATGACATCACCTGCGTGATTTCATCTTCCTGGAAGCACGCAACTCCAGCGCGCCAATGACGTAAGCGACATTTAAAGGTGGACGGCCTTGCTCTTTTACCACGTAGCAGAATTTTCGGGAAGCCCCTAGGAGGCCCTAACTGGCCTGCGAGCCTTTCCTTCCTGCATTGAGCCGCTCTGTATCAAACACCCTTCTCCCTCTGGTCTGCCTCGGGCCTATGCAACACACGGTATAACTAATTCTCCCTGTACCCAAACTGACCCGTACACTACTGTGCCCGTAATCATAACAATTGTGCAATTTCGCTCGCTCTTAGGTTGTTGACTTTTGCAGCAACTTTCTGACGCATGTCACGACAGTGCTCGTTGTTTTACAGTAGGCAAGAGAGAGGCTGTGTGATACTTTGCTTGGACATGCACGTTGAGGTTCACTCAGAGCTGAAGCATGAATGGGCATCTGTGTTGCTGTGTGGCAGAAGTGAGCACTCTGCGATGCTTGTTATATTGCATGTTTGCTGCTGCCTGTAGGAGGATGGCACCCAGGGACTGCACTGCTGTGATGGTAGAGTGACTGATCGGTGCTCTTGTGTTGTGTGTGTGTGCAGCACGCCGTCCATATTCTGCCTGTATGAGTTATAGTTGCTTGGGCGACAGTTACATTGATCTATGTAATTACGCACAGTGACTGCGAGATCAATTGTCAGGCACCTGAAAAGCTCACCACTCGGGGTATGAAATGCACGCACAGCTTATGTGCGGTTTCAACACAAGTTGCTTAAACAGAAATATGTGTATTTAAGTGTGGGCCACAGGGGACACACGGGTTGTAAAAGAGAACTCGATTTACTGATAAACCCAGAGCTAGGCACAAAAGGGGTCATTTATCCTACTAGATAGACACAACTGTGATCTCTATTCAGTCTTGCTTTTCTAACAGTGCATATTTAACTTACATATAAGTCCCCAGTCTATGGTACAAAGGTGTAACATGGGCGCCGCACATTAGGTGTTTACATTATGTAGCTCCGGATTTCCCTCGGGCTGCTGCCATCATGAAGGCACAACTTCATCCAAGCACAGCCTAAAGATTTGAGAGTTGTTCATCCATATGTGCCTAACCTTGCTTATGTTTACAAACCCTGAGCTTACAAACATTACGTTCTCCTGGGTAACTTGTAGTATTACTAAATTATATGGAATTATATGGAAGTTTCTAAGTGGTATTTGGAAGTATCTTGGGGGCGCACGTCCCTGACTTGCTATTCTGCTGCGCCACGATATCGCTGTTTGAAATCCTAGTAGGTGGTGCCTTTAATCCGATACTAAAGTTGCTAATCGATTATGCCAGGCTTGGTCGGCAAACAGGCCACCCGGAATGGGGCTCGATAGGTATAGTACCCAATACATACCTGACACCCAGGCACTAGAACAAACGTGACGTAGGCAATGATGGCACTTGTGCAAATGCAAAGGTAAACAACACGCGAGAGATAGCGAACAGTGTGTAGGAGAGGGGTGGCGGGGAAGGCACCAAAAAGTGCCAACCACAACACTTAGTGTCCCGCTTGGTTTTTTGCGCTGGATCAGGATTGCGCTGGGTTGGTGGGTTGTGCTTTATGCAGCCACTTGGTACTTCATCTGGGGTTAGTCTTATGTGCCGCTGTCTTTCAGCTAGCATCATTATGCCACATTTCTATCTGCGGCGTCCGCATAGGCTCGCCATGGTCATGACAATGGAGAGGCTATAAATCATCAGGGTGCTGGCAGCCTGCAGGCCAGAGTCATCCAACCGAATATTAAGGAAGCAGTCCAAATTTACAATGAGTTAGCCCAAGATTTAGTCTGCATGGGTACAACTATTGAAGTGTATTATGACAAAAACAATTCCGCAGGTTATGGGTCCTGTTTACTTCACGCACAGTCCCAATACGTAATGGGGATCCTCCCGGCGCATTCAGTCAAGGTTAACCCAAAATGCTGTCCATAAAATTTTGACAACTCGTTTAATATTCCACATACTTACACCTACGGCCCAGTTGCCTCAACAGTATATGTTTGTGCATTTAGTGAGACTGCTCTAGTGCATTTTTCAAGACGGCGCCAACGAACATTGTAGAAGACTGCGCGATATACGGGTGGTTATTTGCGTGGGGCTCGGTGAGGGCAAACTGGGTACCAGCATGCAATATCAGCCAATGAGTTGCCCCCGAGGGTGGCCAGGGCCCGGTTAGGGAGCCCGAGTAACCAAGGGCATCGCCTGTTAGAGGGGTTGGTAATGAATTCCAATGGCACCCTACGAAGGGCCTCAGGTAGTGGGGGCAAGAGTTTTGACTGCTCAATTCAATCCACCAAGGTAATCACTGGTGTTGGCAGCCTATAATTAATACACAATTAGACCGTTCCGCTGGGACCAGAGCGTGACAATTAAAAAGGGGTTTGTCCCTCCCGTGCCCAGGCTTTATTAACTCTGGCGTGGCTTGACACAGTCGTATCACTCACAAGCCTGAATATTATCAGGACTGGCTTATGCGTTCACGGCGCGCGATTTTACTTCTTCCCAACGATGCTTTATTTATCACTGTACAACTGTTATGCCGTCCAGGTGGGTGGACATAACAAGGGTATTGACCATCGCTTAGTTAAAAGGGGCCTTAGTTGCTGAAACAATCGAAGCACACCATAATCACGAAATATGTTAAAACAGGAAATCACCCCCATTTGGTGGGGCATTCGTACGTCTCCAGACTCGAACAATGGGCGTCACGCAGGAAATGGGAGTTGGCCTTTGCAAAGACACGGATAATACGGATGGGCTCACCGGGAATGAGATGGGTCAGCTGAAGCGCAGGCTGGGGCAGGGCGTGGCAGCCTGGGGGGGACCTCCCAACATTCTAGTGATACACTTGGGTGGTAATGACCTGGTAACCATGGGGAGGCGAGCCTTAGTGGAGGCCATGTTGCGGGAGTGCACGGCGATAACAAACGAGCTGGGGATCACTGAATTGGTATGGTCAGAGATTGTTCCGCGCAGGACATGGATGGGAGCACGGCCACCCCTTGCTATTGAGCAAGGCAGGAGAAGGGTGAACAGGGCTATGCAAAATGCATGGAGAAGAGGGGCCTGGGGTATATTAGGCACGCACTAATACGGGAAAGGACTGTTGGTTACTACGAAAGGGATGGGGTTCACTTGTCCGGGATTGGTATGGATGTTTTTCTCCTTGACTTACAGGAAGCTCTGGCAGCAGCAGGGTGCCTATGATCTGAGGGTGCTAGGTATAAAGGTGGCTAGGTGGTGGGGGGCTCTGTCATCGACGGGGGCCTCCTCCAGAGCTGTGGCGGAGTACAGGGCGATCTGGAAGCAGATGGACAGTAAGGGTACCTCTGCGGCAGAAGGAGACAGCAATACCTCTGCCTGGCACAGTAGGGGTGCCCGAGCCAAGAACCTGGAGCCGAGGGGGTTCCAGGAAACAACGTCGGCGCCCCGTTAGTCCTTCGGGCGGTCGGGGGGCCTGAACCGACCGGGGGTGTGCCTCATCGCTCCGCCCTGACAGGGGGGGCGGGAGTAAACGAGATAATTATCAAAGTATTGCACCGTCAAGAGCATCGACTTACCGTGCAAATTGGCTAATTAGGCATGCGGGTCAGCGAGGGGCTGCCGCTTTGGATCGCCTGTAAGATGACCCACCTATCTGCTACTTGTATGCAATAAACCTGCACCACCGTTTTCCCATAATTATGTCTCATGAGTCTTCTTGGTTTGTAAGTGTATGGGCGCAATGTGGAGCGAGCGATGGCGGTGTGTGCACTATGCCGCTGGCCGCGCGACACGAAGGGGAGATAACGCGAGATAGCGTCCTAGTGACACATGCCTCGCGAGCATAACGTATCAGCGCGCCGGACGGGTGCCGCCCCTTTAGAAAGTGGCCAATGCAAGGCGAGCGTGCGAGGGGGGGGCGGACCCAGGGCCTTTATCTGGGACTGCGTGGCTTTGTCCTTCCTCTTTCCGCCGCGTTTCCGTCCTGACTGCTCTGCGCTGTTCCCACCCTGGCCCTGACCCAGCAGCAGAGCAGCAGGTTGGTGTGAGCAATTAATGGTCTGTTTTGTGTTGCAGGCGGAGTCACAGGGCGATCTGGAAGCAGATGGACAGTAAGGGTACCTCTGCGGCAGAAGGAGACAGCAATACCTCTGCCTGGCACAGTAGGGGTGCCCGAGCCAAGAACCTGGAGCCGAGGGGGTTCCAGGAAACAACGTCGGCGCCCCGTTAGTCCTTCGGGCGGTCGGGGGGCCTGAACCGACCGGGGGTGTGCCTCATCGCTCCGCCCTGACAGGGGGGGCGGGAGTAAACGAGATAATTATCAAAGTATTGCACCGTCAAGAGCATCGACTTACCGTGCAAATTGGCTAATTAGGCATGCGGGTCAGCGAGGGGCTGCCGCTTTGGATCGCCTGTAAGATGACCCACCTATCTGCTACTTGTATGCAATAAACCTGCACCACCGTTTTCCCATAATTATGTCTCATGAGTCTTCTTGGTTTGTAAGTGTATGGGCGCAATGTGGAGCGAGCGATGGCGGTGTGTGCACTATCTCCTTTATTTGGGTTAACCATGATTTACCAACAACTGCTGTCTGAAAATAACCATGTGCTTGTCCCTAGGTTTCACATGAGATCATGTAGGCCCCAACTGAAGACTTGTCCCCTCCGTGCCAAAACACATTAACAAGACTGAATCTTTGCCAGATGTTTTTTAGTAAGGCAGCTATTCATGCACCACTGGTTCATTGCACCGTACTCCATGAAAGTGTAATCTTGTTTTATTGAAGGCCGACTGAAAGCTGCGTGCGGTGTGTTTAAACAAAGCAATTTAATTATTAGGTATGATACTGGCGTTAAAAATTGCTGTTTATTTATTTTCTCTGTGCCTCTTCTGTAGTTCTCTGATGATGAGCATCGTCATTCAGTGCGCTCGTTTGATGTAAAATCGTAGTGCTCCTGCAAACACTGCCCAGGAAAATTCACCAAGACAGTTGAAATAAGCGAGTCGGAGTCCAAGCTTCTCTCACTCCCGGAGCAAGCAGCACGCCAGCTGCAGGAGCAGGCAGTGCTCACCCGAGGAAGTAGGCAGTATGAACAGTGAAGATGCGCATTCAAAGGGAGCTGTCAGTCAGAGCAGGACGTTCAGGATTGATCATACAATTGGAGCAGTCAGTGGTGTATGGATCAGGTTTTAGGAGCAGGCAGGAAAGCACGGAGTAGGAGGCGAAGGCGACAGTACAACAAGCACTGTGTACAGTCAATCGGAAGACAGTGTGAAAAGGTTGTCTATAAGAAGGACAGTGAGTACGAGCAGGCAGTACTTTAATCGCTGGCGACAGTCAGTCGGGGAGCGCAGTAGCTAATTAGTACTGGTGCTGGGCACGAGCCAAAGTGTAAGCTGCCAGCCGGAGCAGTCAAAATTCAGAGTGTGCAGTCAGAGCGAGTCAAATGTGTGAGCAGCTCGTTGTTATGTAGTAGGGAGCTCTAGGCACAGTATGCGTGAGGAGGCAGTGTGAGCTGGAAGTGAGTTAGGACAGTAGGAACAGTTAGTAGGGAGCGTGAGTAGGCAGTAGGACTTGGTAGTGTGCGGAGTAGTAAGCACTCCGCAGCAGTAGGCGGAGCAAGAAGTCACTGCAGTGTGAGAAGTCAGGTGTAGCAGAAAGAGTGAGTAGTCGTTAGGAGTTGTCTATTGGAGCAGGCAGCGTGATCCGTTAGTTGGAGGGGGACTGATCAGGCAGGGCGAACAGTCAACCGGAGCAGATAGAGTGACTGGTCAGCAGAAGCAGGCACAGTGAGCAGTCAGTAGGAGCAAACACGGCGATCAGGCAGAGCAAGCAGTCAAGAGGAGCAGCCAGAATGAAATGCCAGCAGTAACAGGCTGTGTTTAAAGTCAGTAGGAGCAGGCAAAGTGAGCAGTTAGTAGGAACAGGCGGGGTAAACAGTCAGTAGGAGCAGGCAGAGTGAGCAGTTAGTAGGAGCAGGTGGAGTGAATAGTCAGTAGGAGCAGTCAGAGTGCAGTCAGTAGGAGCAGGCAGAGTGAATAGTCAGTAGGAGCAGTCAGAGTGCAGTCAGTAGGAGCAGGCAGAGTGACTGGTCAGCAAAAGCAGGCAAAGTGAACAGTTAGTAGGAGCAAACGGGGTGATTAGGCAGAGTTGCGACCGGTAGGAGTGATTTGGGACATCCCCGCTGGTCTCGGGTTAGCTGAGCAGAAAGTCACTTGGAGTTTTCTGAGTTGAACTCTTCAAAGTTTCCTGGCTGCAACATCTTTTATCCTACTTAATGTCTGCAAGTTTATATTCCACAACACCTTCAGTATACATTGTAAAAAGATGGTGTTTGTTTAGGTGGCCTTAGCTTGTTTCTTAGAATTATGGGATTTATACTTGGTTAAATTGCACTACAAATCACAGAATTTTAAGAAAAAATGGGGTGGCCTACTAGACACACATGCACTTAGGAAAATGCAGCTCTGAGTCATCTTATGTTGAAGCAAACCTCGTCACCGTGCATTCCTCACAAACCCCAAAGCTATGGTTGTCATCTCTGCTTAAACACAAAATAAGTAATTTTAGATCCGCCCTTTAAACGACAAACCCATTTCTGGTATTTTTTATAAATGTACGCGCATATAGACTTACTTTTAACTTGTCACATAAACCATCAGGTTAGCTTACCAGCTATGTATGCTGGCCAAGTATATCTGCTGGTAAAATCACCAAGGCGCCTCGTGCATATGCTGTGTATAACCAGCAAATATAAGGCTTGAATATTAACAAGCCTGGTGGCATAAGTGGTTAAAGCACTTCACAAAAATGTTTGTTGAAATACCTGGTCGCAAGTTTAAATCCTAGCATACTGAAAAGGGTGAACTTGTCTTCCTGTGAAATTTTTTTTACACCCTGCATATCATAGGTTTAGAACCCATGAGAAAAACAAGCATTTGCAAAGCAATAGGTCTCGCATTACTGAAAGTTTGAGCTATTGGCAACGCCAATAGCTCAAGCTTTCAGTAATGCGAGGCCTATTGCATTGCAAATGCTTGTTTTTCATAGATATCTCTAAACTCTGAAGCGTAAGCACTCATTTCCAGCCTACTTTTCCTTTTACAAACTATTGTAATCCAGAGATAGTGCTTAAATGCTTCAATTGATGTTAACCAAGGCTACATATCACTGAATGAGTCAGGTTGTTAAGTTAACGTATATGGCTTGAAATAATGCTCTCATTGTCATCTGGCAACCTAGACCTGGTATCTGACGTTCCTTTAGGTTGGAAATAAGGCACTCTTCAAAACTATTCTTTTTTTGGCCTATTTTTAGACAATTTTCAACATATTACTTATGGAGGCCTCATATTCGGCAAAACTAATAACACGGCCTAAAGGCGAGACCTATTGGCTATGCCAATGCTTGTTATATTGTGTGGTGAGGAAACTGCTATCACGTTTCTCCTAAGATGTCCATTTCACTTCCCTATAGTATAGAAATGAAATAGAAATGTGAGGAATATATGAATTTTAAAAATATTTGAATGTTATTAATAACATTCGGAACTACAAGATCAACTTGTGTTAACAATAAATAAGGCAACAGACTAAAATATCAATTGGATACAGCATTCAAATTTAAGTATATGTTATTAGCCAACGTGATTAACTATTATTATATAATGAAACAGAGTTTAAAAGAGTAAATTCATGACAAATCACATACCCATCCGGATAAGTGAGCACTCTGAACTTGAGCTTGCAGGAGGTGGAATGACATGCTGCATCAGCAGCTCCTTGTAGTGGCTTTCATCTAAAATGACGTGGTACGTTCCTGTAAAAGTTAAAACACGTTTCAGTCTTAACAATAGACACATCATGTTTGCATACAACACACTCTTGTCTTGAAAACAGTGACTCTGTGTGATGGCACCAATGACGTCATGAATAATGCCTATTGCGAAGTCATCTATGGCACCATGTGAAAGGTTATGAGAAAAATGAGCCGTGCATGAGGAGTCATCTACACAGAGCTCAGCTGTGTTTAAAAAAAAACATTTGTATTATTATCGAGAATTAGGTTGGGGTTGTGACCTTCAGCTATGCACACAATGTCGCTGCCCCTTAAAATACAGGACACATCCACCAGAAAGCAAAGTGGGCTTTGGCAAAGGTGAGGCCTATAGCAATGTCTTGGGCCAGGCATACCCAGCTCTGAGCATGCAGTGTGGGCTTGTGTAGCTGTTGCATTATGTAAGTTCCGTTCGTACACTGTACAGAATCTCCAGATGTAGTTTGATGGAACTTTAATGTTGTCCTATGCATCATATTATTAAAGCTGAATATTTACACAACACACAACAAACCGGTTACCTCTCGACTCACTCACAATAATGTTGTCTTGTCATTCCTTCTTAAATCTTTAAAAAGGTAATACTTCGAAATTATACAATTAATAATTATACCGATTGCAGGAATATAATCTAATATACTACCACAGGAGTGTACTGAATAACCCTGTCCCAGCAGCAGCCTTGTACTGACACCACACGAAAATCTCTGGTACTGCAGTGTTTACTCCTGACTCCAGAAGGGCATTTAGTATTTTACTACAAGGCATAACTCGATTTCCTATTTGAGTCAGTCGTAATACCACAGACTGGCAAAAGTTAATAAATGTCCCTCTGTGGAGTTCTGTTAAAGTCTATAATTAGGTCGGGCATTTAGTACTTGTGTGCGCATGCTGGGGGTGGAGGGCAACCGTTCTGTACTTTTTATTCCACGTCAGCAGCATATAAGAATATAACATAGTAGCGTGACTTCATTATTTAAGTTGACGGCTGTGACTGCTGAGGAGCCGGGTGCCAACACGGACACCTGCCACTGGCCTCCAAAAAGTACAAGGGTATGGGAAGGGTATGCCCAGACGTGGGTCCCGTGCTCACTGCGTCACTAGAGTCAAGCTATCCTGGCTGAAGACGGCTGATAGCCAGAAACCGGTCCTAGGATGCTTGATTCCGGTCTAGGGAAGACATGGCTTGGCAGTTCGGTCTGGACTGTTCCCATGAGGCACAGGGTCAAGACTGATTTGCATATGGCCATGTCTGAGCTGGGGTGGAGTGGTGAGCAAAAAAACGATGGATTAAACCCAGATCTGTGACTGGGGGTTAATGTTCTGCCAATGTGCAACATTCCGTCCATCATCTTGTGTGTTTTGCTCTCCAAAAAGTACAAGAAGCTTTGGTAGGCAATGGGGCGAAGCATGCTGGGACACTGACTACTTGTCAAGCGGTCTTGATGAGCAGCTTGTTAAGGAATTCAAAGAGCTGGCATCCAGCAGTACCTTGTGGGCTGTGGGTGCAGTGTGGCCTTGGTCACTCAGTGCAACTAGCACCATGTCCCAAGACCCTGTGCCCTGACTGCACCTTGCACTCATTCATCCAGCACCCTCAGCAGGCTGGCCCAAATCTTTGGTCTTAATCACACCCTATATATACCCAGTCCCACAGAGCCCACACTACAACCTTCTAGAGATCCTTGAGGGATCTATGGAGGGCAGGCCTTGGTTAAGCCCTGCCCCCAGTCTTCCGTCCCCCAGAATCCGCTGGAGGCTATCAAAAGTCATGCCCAAGATATTCTGTTTGTATGGCATGCCATTAAGCTTGGTGTCAAGCTCCAAAGGACCTTATTTTTATTTTTATTTTTTTTATTACAAAAATTCTTCAAAGCATTTAGAACTGCTTTTCCCCCACAACGTGTATAGTAGTAAATAATGGACGTATTGCTAGTGGGAAAAGTACATTGAGGGAAAGACGAGTAGCACTTTAAATAAGGTGTGCAAGTTGTGCAGCCCCCTCCACAACACACAATAACACCACCATACACAGTGGCCAAATTGCACAACATTTCTGTTTTGGGTTTGTAAAATCCCACTAAAACCACTAGAAATCACAAAATAATTGTTAAATAACCAACTCAAACATAACTACAGATGTGCTATTGCAGACGATCTAATACAAAGAACATTTTTAAAATTGATGTTATGGTTCCCTACTAGCTTAAATGCCGATACCGTAGGAGGCAAAACAAACATCATTGAAATGCAATCATAACGCAAACGTCTATGTACTACACATGGCGTCACTGATCTTGTTGATAATACCAGCTACAGCACATATAACGTCAATAATGAAAGACAACGAAGGCTTAGAGGCATGAACCCCCTGAAGATAGTCGGCTGAAAGCAGTAGCGGCTCCTAGAGGGAGTGCTGTGGGGCGGGGAAGGGTGGGGACAAATAGAGATGCAAAATGTAGGGGAGTTTAACCCTTGCAAGTAACGCAAGGCCTCAGCTCATCTTCTAATACTGCTAGCTCCGATTAAAGGTACTGAAAACCCTTTAGAGAATACCAAGTAGAACTTACAGAAAAAATTAAAATGAAGCACACTCTGCAGTGAAGTCTAGTTGCAAGGACAGATTAAAACCTTTTAGGGGTCAAACTGGCCAAAAGGAAAACTCAACTGCCACCTTTTGATACCGAATCTGAATCTGGTTAATAGGACTCTGTCCCAGGTGGCATTCACCCAAGACAGATAGGCTCCATATTGGGGGTGGTCTGCATAGGCCCATACACCCTTACAGAGGTTTTGGCTAGTTCATCC
This sequence comes from Lissotriton vulgaris, assembly GCF_964263255.1. Classification (NCBI taxonomy): domain Eukaryota; kingdom Metazoa; phylum Chordata; class Amphibia; order Caudata; family Salamandridae; genus Lissotriton; species Lissotriton vulgaris. The sequence goes on from NC_141689.1 coordinate 549,813,735, forward strand.
ACCTCTCCAAGCTGCATTTTCCGGAGTAGAAATGCTAATTTAGCCAGGTAATGTGAGTCTTGATAAAAGCAGAGGGAAAATATAAGATTTCTGGTCTCCCAAAGGAGGAACATTATTGCTTAATATATTGTAACCAGGGTAAGGACAGGCCTCTGTCACAGGCTAGGAAGTCAGACATAACCTTTCTATTAAAACCTGCATGAGAATTCGATCAAATAGTGCACCATAACACCAGGCGGTCAGTTAAACACGATCTTCAACATTCAACTCTCAGCTCCTTGTGGACAAAGTAACTGGTGCAGGCTGGGTACACCTAAACTGCGCCACAGGACCCTTTTTAGGGCTCGGCCTACGTCACCACTGCGTCAGCAGTGGGGCGGAGCTCCGAGCCGTATTGTTAAGGGGCTCAGAATAGTGTAGCAAAAATTCCTCAGTGCGCGAGATTTTCAGTAGTTATTTTTGCCATCTGCATGGTAATTGGTCCTCGCGGTGCCGTGTTTGTAGTAGCCTTGACGCAATAGACCATATATATTTGATGTTCGGCACTTCCTGCATTTTCTGTGTGGTTATGCGCACGGGAGTCCATAAATTTCAATTAGGAGCTGTCAGGGTGCCGCAGTAATGGAATCCAGGTGGTCGGGCGCGTTCACCATTCTGCAGTGAGTTTGGCCTGATGCAAGAATCCATTCCTTGTTTTTTCAGCCGTGTGTGCGCGCATGCTGGCTCCCTGCCAAAGCTTGTGGGCCTGTGGTAATTTAAGCCAGATGGCGGCTCGCAGAGGCCTCTGACATCGCCTCTCCCCGCCTGCTCCTTACTGCAGCCCCCACCACTGGAAACGACAGGCTGGTAGCTCACAGAAGCCTCTGACATCGCCTCTCCCAGCCTGCTCATCCTTTCAGCCCCTACCGCTGGAATTCATATTAAAAGCATGCTTTGATATACATAGATATGCTCACACATCAATGACCTTTATTGTGAAGAGGCGTACTTAAAAGACCCATTTCACTCCTCGATTGGAGACGACCGTATATGTGGGCCACTGGTGCCCATGGTCTTTATATAATCACGAGCTATACTGCACTGTAGATACCAAATACATCATAACAGTGTATAGAAATTGGTTTGATTTATGGTGGATGATCCGTCCAGCCAGCAGAGCCTTACTAGGTGGTGACCATCTTGCACCTAGTGACAAGATGCCCCCAACCCCCCACCCCCCCTCCGTCAATGACATCCTTAATGGCATCACTAATGACATATCAAGTGACATCCTTGATGATATCAATGATGTCATCATCCGGAGAGTGCAGAGGGCAGATGCAGAGGGCAGATGCAGAGGGCAGATTCAGAGGGCAGATTCAGAGGGCAGATGCAGAGGGCAGATACAGAGGGCAGATTCAGAGGGCAGAGGGAAGATTCAGAGGGCAGAGGGCAGATTCAGAGGGCAGAGGGAAGATTCAGAGGGCAGAGGGCAGATTCAGAGGGCAGATTCAGAGGGCAGATTCAGAGGGCAGATTCAGAGGGCAGATTGTAGAGTGCAGAGTGCAGAGGGCAGATTGTAGAGGGCAGAGGGCAGAGGGCAGATTGTAGAGGGCAGAGTGCAGAGTGAAGAGTCAGAGTGAAGAGTCAGAGTGAAGAGTCAGAGTGAAGAGTCAGAGTGAAGAGTCAGAGTGAAGAGTCAGAGTGAAGAGTCAGAGTGAAGAGTCAGAGTGAAGAGTCAGAGTGAAGAGTGTGAGTGAAGAGTGCAGATTGTGAGTGCAGATTGTGAGTGCAGATTGTGAGTGCAGATTGTGAGTGCAGATTGTGAGTGCAGAGTTTAGAGTGCAGGGTGCAGATTCAGAGTGACTGAGTGCAGAGTGAGTGTAAAGTGACAGCGAGTGCAGAGTGACTGCAGAGACAGTGTGTAAGGGTGCAGGGTGCACATTGTGTTAGTGTGCACAATGAGTGTGCAGGATAAACAGTGTCTGACTATGCAGGGTGACATTAGGAGTGTGCAGGTGAGCAATGTGTGAATGTGTAGGGGCAGTGTGTGAGTGTGCAGAAAACACCACACACACCACACACACATACCACACACACACACACCATACACACATACACCACAGACACATAACACACACACAAACCACACACCTCACTCTCTCAACACCACACACTCGTCACCACTCACCACAACACACTCACCACCACACACTCACCCCCCAGGCTCACCCCCACAGACTCACCACCACAGACTCACCACTACACAGAAAACAACACACACAACAACACACCCCCAGCCGTCAATGAATGCTTTCACCAGGCACAAACACCAACAACCATCAATGTACGCTTTCACCAAAAGCAAACACGAGCATGCATCAGTGCCGCTAAACACTCACGCACACAACAAACAATGTGAGTGCAAGTTTCACTGAACACACACACACACACACACACCAACAGCTGACAGTGCACCAGCCAGTCTTTCAATTGGCACAATCATCAACAGCTGTCAGTGCACCCTTTCACCAACCACACGCATTACCATCCAGCTCTGTACACTTGACAGCCACACTCACTAACAGCTCTTACTGCACGCTACCACCAGTCATACACACTTCAAGCCACCACTACACGCTTCCACCAAACACACACACCAACAGCCATCACTGCACAATTCCTACAGGCACACACATCCACCACACATCAATGCACACACCAATTGATAACGCATCCACCAATTAATATTGTACCTATCACACTATGCTGCACTTTACCTTTTAAAGATATTGCGTTAAAGTGCAGCATGCCATCATTGATAACACTCCAATCCAACACACATATCTCCAACACACACCACATGTTTCCACTCCAAAACACATGCCTAAAACACATTGCCATTTACAATGCCATTATCTCTAACTCGAGCCCTAATGCATTCCTAATGCTTGTTTTTCTGCCATCTGAAGGGCAGTGGGGTTAGAATATCCATAGATACCAGCCCCATAGGTGAGAATGGGTCAACATTTGCTCCTAATGACCTCCAAGAGGGGAGCCACTGTTTTACCAATGCTTGAGGCTAAGTTGTAAATAAAGCCTGCAGCATTGGAAAACTTTTGTGAGGTTGTATATCTGCAGTGGCCCCAGCTATCCCCGGCATCAAAAACCACACCCAAGTAGGAAAAGTCCAGTGCAGGAGCAACAGGGTGGCCCTGGAGAAACACACTCTTCGTCTTCACAGATTTGGGGCCACAAAATATGGTGAAGGTTTTAGAACCATTGTGGCTAACCCAAGGATTTCACGAAAATACAAGCTTTTACAATGCAGCGGTCTCGCCTTTGCAAAAGTTAGAGCTATTGGCATTTTTATTTATGTGTTGGTTTTGAAAACCGATAAATAAATGGCATTGTGATTTACAATGCCAATAGCTTAATTCTAGCAAATGACCTATTGCATTTGCACCCACACACACACACACACACACAGAGCCACACACACACACAGAGAGCCACACACACAGAGCCACACACACACACAGAGCCACACACACACACACAGAGCCACACACACAGAGCCACACACACACAGAGCCACACACACACACAAAGCCACACACACAGAGCCACACACACAGAAAGCCACACACACACAGAGCCACACACACACAGAGCCACACACACACAGTGCCACACACACACACGCACAGTGCCACACACACACGCACACACAGAGCCACACACACACACACAGCCACACACACACACACAGCCACACACACACACACACACACACACATGCACACACACATGCACACACACATGCACACACACGCAGAGCCACACACACACACACACAGCCTAGAAGGCAAACCCAGCTTCCAGCCTAGAAGGCATACTCATCAGGCCCAGGCTCCTCGCCCAACAGGGAGTCTTGCCACGCCCGGCTGGGAGTCTTACCAGGCAGTGGGCCCAGCCACGCGCCAATTCATGCGGACGGGAGACTGGCACCACGCAGAGCGCATACACCAAATGTTAAAACAGCGCACAGGGCGATGCGACCTGCCTCTTGGTGATGTAACCGGTGCTACCATTACATTACCCCACTTTATCAACAAATACAATGACAGCAATAATGATTGTATTGTGACCTGTACATATTATCAATGTTGAATTATATAACGCATATTCACAGGCATTTACTCTTCAGTCATAGGAATCAACTGTTTCAAATATTCACAGTACCAATGTTATCGACCTCAGAAGAATGACATTTGGCCCTCTTGGGCTCCGACCCGCAGGCTGCGCTGCACTCAGATCTCCATAGCCGACACGTAGGCTAGGTTCACCTAAACAGAACATGGACTCTTTCTCTTCGCCTCCAGGGAGGGCGCATGCCTCCTCGCTGTCTGTCTTTGCAATCCTCTGGCCTTGCTCCCGGGCCTCCGCTCCCCCCATTTCCGGGCCTGCTAATGGTTTTTCAATCTACCTGGTGAACTTCCTTACCACTGTGACATTAAGAGAGGTTGGTGGAAAGAAGGGGGCGGGGAGTCCATTCTATATTCAGCAGCTATGCCTGGAAATGCATTAAACCCCCCACCCCCACATTACATCCGGTGAGTGCACAGTGACCCGGCCATCGATTGACGGATCAATTCGGATGACGGCTATCTGTAAGATTAAAAATACATAATGTGCTGAAGCATGTATTTGAATCGTAGGTCTGGTAGTCGGGAGCCTAAAATCCAACATTCTGATCGCGACACCCCCTTTTTACCTAACTGTCGGACTAATTTATCTTATTCCACTTTAGGCTTTGTCATAACTGCGAGGGGGTAGAAGCGGGCTGTACCCCTTTTTGCAGGTCTCTTCAGAGCCATGACAACGAGGTGTAACAGTAATAGGGTACCCTGGCATATATGTTGTTAGCTGTATTTGTCAAACAGTGCAGGCTTTAATTATTTCATTTCAACGTCACTTATTATGAGTAAGGTATAACCACTTAATTACGTGAAGACAGCACACTGGGAGAAAACAGAACTGACCAGTTTTTCAAGAAACGTCCCGGGTTATTTTAAAAAGACGACCTCTTCAGGCAATGGATAATAGAGGCCTTCAACGCGCACTGTCGATCTGACACAGTGAAGAAATAACCAAAGCTTGAAATCAGGATGAGTACAAACATTAAAAACAAACAAGCCGTGAGCGTGCACATCCTGAAACCGGAAGTTCAGGAGCATCACGCCTGTCGTGGGGACTTTCATCTTCTGGGAGGGGGAAGGGGGAAGGAGTGAGTGAGTGAGTGAGTGAGTGAGTGAGTGAGTGAGTGAGTGAGTGAGTGAGTGAGTGAGTGAGTGAGTGTGTGTGTGTGTGTGTGTGTGTGTGTGTGTATGTGTGTGTGTGTGTATGTGTGTGTGTGTGTGTGTGTGTGTGTGTGTGTATGTGTGTGTGTGTGTGACTATCCTTGTGGGGACTTGAGTGTGATAACACACTCACGCTGTGGGGACTTGATTGCACTGTGGGGACCTGAACCCAAGTCCCCACAAGGTAAAGTCTTCTAAATGATTGGAAATGACTTCAAAAGCATATGTGCCGATTTTTACAACTTTTGTAAAAACTGCCTTGTGGGGACCTGTGTTTCACCAAGTGTGTTTATCTTCTTTGCTCGCTCTGTCCCTGTAGACAGGAGGTGGTACTGCAGCCTTAAACACACTTAGCATATTAAACACACTTCAGCAATTGGATCCTATTTAGCAACACCGAGGACAGTGATTTTAAAGAAGTATACCCATAAGAAACATAATACCTGAATATAATGGCCTTTTTAAATGTATGGAACCTTTTTCTCACCTTCTTAGAAGCAAATGAAGCTACAGAAATTGCACTATTATTTTGTTTGGTGGCTATTTTCTTTGAAAAGCATTGGCAAGAACAATTAATTAAATCCGAATTTTTAACACTTTCAACACTTAACCGATTCACTATTTAAGATCTTACTTTACCTTAAAGCGTAATCATCAGAGCATGCAATATGGGGCAATGGATCAGCCCACTTTAGACACTGACTCTTCCACAGACAGTCTTTGTGCTTGTAAAACTGTTTGTTCTTGGCTGTAATATTTTTCTAAACGCGTGAAGTTGGAATTCCCGATAAAATTGTCAGTGTTCCTAAAGAGTTAAACCTGGTGTGCAAATTGTAAGTCACGATTAGAAAGTCTGATAGAAATAAATATGTTTATAAACCACACAAATAGAAGCATGTAGGTCACGTTGCATTATTTTTTATTTGTATCAATTGTAAGTTTGAGGAGATCCGGATGGTTGCATTAAACATGTATTTGTTGTGCAAAAATTTTCCCCAATCTAATTCTGTGTCACAACGCTCAGCCCAAGTAAAATGAGAGGCACTCTAAAATGTGATGAAAGCATATTGCCAAGTGTAGCTGTAAAAGCATTAGAAAAGCTGAAATAGTTTTTATTTTGTTTTGTGTTAGTATAGTTTAAACAGCGTGCAAAAGTGTAATTTCTGAGAACACATAAAACACCCTTTCTCATCTTGTTAAAGCTTCAATCGGAATACCCGTGCGCAGGAAGCCACTTGGAATTCATGCTCAAACATAAATTCATCAAACCATTCTCAGGAATGAAGTGCATCCAGCCTGGGAAGTTAAAAACACTGTTGAGGCCAAGGTCAAGTTGCATTTGAAAGCTTAGGAGCAGATCGCTTAAGGTGCCTTAATTGCTCCTTTCAAAATGAATAGCCTGTCATCCCCTCCACCCACGGCCTCGGGTTAAAGGGAAGACCATCACCTTCGATTGAATGGACAAGATCAGCTCCTCAACCCCCTTAAACTCGTCCTGCTTTTGAACGGAATAAATGGAGCTAGTCCGAAGTTATCTGCAGACGTTCTCTTAGGGGAGTCAGTGAGATAAAGATAGTTGTATAATAATTTAGCTCATTATTGTTGTAACTATTTTTCATTTTTATTGAGCGCAAACTTGACCGGTTGTTATTAGAGTGCTTTACATGAGCATTAGTCATATTACACAAGGACACGCTTGTTTTTAGGCACTGGGGGGCAGATTTAAAAGCCCCCTTCGCGCACCACTACGTCACTTTTCATGACGTACTGGTGGTGCAGGGGGCTCCTCCATATTTACAAGGAGAGAAAAAGCCACCCTGCGTGACCTTTCTTCTCTCGTAAATATGGCCCCTTCACACGCAGCACAGTGCTTGGAAGGGGCGTTCCATTGGTGTTGCTGTGGGTGTTCCCACGCAACACCCATGGAACAAGCACATCTCCAGATTTACGAGAAATCGTACATCTGGAGATGCATGTGAATGCTACGCCACCCTAGAGGTGGCGTAGGGAGGAGCAACGAGGAGAAATGTTTTCATTACTCCTCGTTTTTTTTCCTCTTGCAATTCGTGCTGTATACTACAGCACGCATTGGAAGAGGAAAAAGCCTCTTGTGATTGTTTTTGTGCAGGAAGAGACACCTTCCTGCACAAAACAATCTCCCCACGACGCAGGCACCCTTGCACGATGGTGCAAGGGTGCCTACGCCGGCGCATGGCTGCAGTTTGTGTGTCAGCGCAGGGGAGAGCACAGGAATGCGACATATTCTTGTAAATATGTTGCATCTCTGTGCTTTCCAAACTAACACAGCACGGCACAGCAAAATGACTTGCCGCACTGTGCTGCTTTACTTTGTTGTAAATCTGCCTCTGGGAGATTAAGTGATCTGCCCATAATCACAGGATGTTGAGCCATCACTAAGACTCTAATTCTCACACAGAACAGCTATCCTTCAAATTATCCCTCACATCAAAATGGCATATGTACTGTAATAGGTGATTGCCAGAACCTGCCTCGAACACAACACTTGGATGCCCCTTAAAGTATATACTTCACTTCTTTCAGCAGAAAACGAAAGAAAAAAGCATTGTTTTTAAAAAGCTTTTTTATGTTACAACCTAAAATCTTTACATACTTGATAGTAAAAACACATCAATCTAAACTTTTAAATGTGATATTTCTGTTTTTAGAGCAATAGATATATTCCGAATATTTTCTGTTCCTTGAATTGCTTCTTGATACAAGGTGTTCAGTTTTGTAAAATAAGGAATTAACAACATTTAGTGACATATTTCTTTCAGAAAGGAAATATGAGTCTCAGGTTTCTCTCTCAGCATACATCTCTAATCTGCTGCTATGCCTTCGGGACAATGACCAGTAGAGGGTCTCAACTGAGTAGCAATTTGGAAATTTGCAAGGCACCTGATAATGATCTTCTTATCATTGTGCCCGGAGCAGTCATTCCCTGGGCTGCTTTCACTATTTATGTGCCTGTGTCCATCTATCCTAGGCTTTCCTGCCCTTCACTTTCAGTAGTAAGCATGGGCGTAAATGTAATGACACTAGCAAAACTGACAAAAATCAGTATGTTGTACTGCAAACATTTTTCACCGCACCCATTTTCCCATTGTTTTGCCTACGTAAGACTGGTTTATGCAGAAAATGCCTTGCTTCAAGGCTGTCTAATATCCGAGGCTTCAGAAGGGGTGAAAGAGTTGGGGAGGTGGTGTAAAGGGAGGTGGTGTAAAGGAACAGAAACAGAGGAACAAAGTCAGAACCTTGGCGGACATCAGCTGGTAGTTGGTGGTGTGAAATGATTTGATGGATTGCCAGTCCACAGAGGCAGGCCAGCCAAATAGGTGGCAGGACCAGTTCACTGTCGAGCCTATGATGCTTATGGGCCTTAGGAGTAAAAGTAAGGTAGGTGGTTAATGGTTTCAAATGTAGCAGATAGTCCAGTAGTATGATAGGTCAGGGAAAGTTGCAATAGGCTGATTCTATGAAGTTAGCTTTGTGAATGAGGGAAATTTCAGTGGAGTGGAGGGCTCACAATCCTAACTGGAACACATGGGCCACCAATAACCAACATAGAGTCGAATCACTACTGGCACTTAGCGATCATTAAACTTGTAAGGCAGGCCTATCTATGAAAACAACGACATGCCATATTAATACTATTAAACTAATTACAACATGCTGACATGCAACAGTAATAAAAAGAATTCAATCAGAGAATGGACTCTCTTGAACTGAGGTGAGCTGAAAAAAGCACCTCCCCATAGTACTGATCAAGGAGAGAGTGCCGTATCTATGATGTGTCAATCCCACTAAATAATGTATGAGACCTGTGTCCTAAACTGTGAACAGCACTGAACAATGTAACATACAATAAGCACAGGTTTCAGAATCCAGGACAATAAAAACGTCGTTTGATTTAAAAACATGGAGAATGGTAACTGGATATGAAAAACTACATGCCCCAGAATGCCTCATAATGGGCAAGACAGGGCCAGAACTATAAATAGAGAAAGTAAAGATGGACTCAGTATACCGTGAGCAAGACCTGTGGTGGGTTGAAACGCATAGGTGGTGGTGGTAGATGTGATATTTGCACACATGCAAATAAAAGTCTAAATTGAGTATTCTCCTGGTGTGTGGTGAATCCTTGTGGCTATTTTTTGGGGGTCAAATAAAAAAAACTAGATGCTTTACAAAAAGTAAAATGAAAAGTTTTCTTTTGATTCTTTTTAAGACCAGGCAGTGGTCTGTCTGCTCTTAATAATGCTTTTACAACCATTGTCAAAGGGGAAGGGGCTCCTTGGGGACCCCTTCCCGTTTTCAAAAGGGTTACCACCTACTTGTAGTAGGTGGTAATATGCAAATGTTTTGCGACTGCATTCACGGTCACAAAACATTCATGCATACCGGTAGGATTCAGTATTTGGAAGGGGCACCCTAAACACGCCCCGTCCAAATACCGAATCGCAAACCTATTTTGCGGTTTGGTACCAGGTTACCAAATCGCAAATTGGGGTTTGCTGCATCTAAAAAAACTTTTTTGTGTTCGCAAACGGGTCGATTCTGCAAATCGGCCCATTTGCGAAGGCAAAATGCTTGATGCATATGCCCCAGATTCTTCTATTCCCACTTAACTCTGAATCAGACCTTTTTAAGACATTTTTAGGCACATTTTATTATCCCCACTGTTGGTAGATAATTCAACTAAGGCATATTTAGATTAACAGCCTGATTTAGTGTTGGGTTCTAACACAGAATCCTGTTACCTTCATTATAGGCAGGGCAACTGGAATTCAGCAGCCATGGCATTTTTGCAAAATTATGGATTTCCCACATTTGGCACAATCTGCCAACTTCTGCATAATTTGCAGATTTGACTAAAAAAAAGCTGTTTCAAGCCAAACAGATCAAAAGTTACTACAAATGCAGAAAAATGTTGACTGGTCACCTTTCAATTGTCTATTGCTAATTAGGTGGAACTTTAGGCCAAACAATATTACCACCTAAAAAAGACAAAATAATCAAGTAATATTGTCACAAAATGTGCAGCATTACACTGCACAATTTGCCCTTGCTTGCCACATAAATTAGTCAACCCTACTGCATAATTTTCTCCTGCATAATTCCAGTAGCCCTGATCATAGGTCTAACATAAAACAAGTAATATGCTGACAGAATCTCCACCAGAAGAGATTCATCTGGGGCCAGATGTAGGTGAGGGACATTTACCGATTCTAAAATACCGAATTTTACCGATTCGTTATTTTAGAATCCGTAAATGCTATGTAGGGAAAAATTCGGTAAGTATTACCAAATCGTTAAGATTCGGTATTTACCGAATCGGTAAATACCGATTTGGTAAAAGGGGGAAAACATTGAAGGGTGGCAGGGTGTCACTTTGACACCCTGTTGCACCCATCAATTGTGTATGGGTGCACATGTGGCACACATACATGCCCTAAGGGCATGTATGTCTGCCACATGGCACTGAAATAATTTGCATGAAATTGCTTTTTTGGGGGTTTTCGTTATTTACCACCAACTTGTAGTTGGTGGTAAATAACGAATCCTAACATGGGAAAAGCACTCATTTAAGTGCTCCCTACATTAAGAATTCGGTAATTTACCGGTTCCTTAAATTACAGATTTGGTAAATTACCGAATCCTTAGATTAGGCCCCTACATCAGAAAAGCCTACTACCGGTCGGTAACGGTCGAAATTCGGTAATTTTGGCCATTAACGGCTGGTATTAGGCTTCCTACATTGGGCCCCTGGTGAGAGAATTGCGACCTCCTTGGTATATAGACAGATGTAATGTTACAAATAAACTTTAAATCATTCCATAAACCCTGTCTAAGAGGTCATAGTGAAATAAATCTGGCAATTTGTGGTGCAAGGGCTAAAAAAGAGAATAAACCACGGGTGGAGTTTCACCTCCATAGCAGTGTATCGATATCCACAATAGGGCTAATATGGGATAGTGAGAAATGTAAGTTACTTCTCCATATTATTCATACCTTGGTCAAAATTCTACTTGCGGTTTTTTCATTAGAGTTATCACTTCCTCCATAATGATATAATTTTGTCATTTCAGACATTCGAAATCTACACGGTCTCCCATCAAATAGCCAGCTGCTCCCAAACAGTCACAGTGTACATTGTCATGTGTTTTAAACACATATTTTTGACATTTTGTCAAGCCGGGGTGACTAGTGTCATCACTGAGGCGGTGACAAAATGGTAAAAATATATTTTAAACACATTTTTTTGCCATTTTGTCAAGCCAGGAGTGACAAGAAATGTTCTGCACCGGGTACCACCTGACCTTGCTACGCCACTGCTGCAAGGCCTGCCTCTCCCATAGGATAACATTGGAATTACCATATTACATTTTTTTTAAACTGTAACTTCCAAAAGGGAACAGGCAACCAGTTCAGGTTTGGTGTCTTTGAAATTGCAATGAAAAGTCCTCTCTTATGGTGAAGTTAGATTTATGATTACAATTTTAAAAAACGCCAGTTTTAGAAAATATCACACAACATCTCTCGGCCCTGTAATCACATACCATCTCAGTGGGGATTTAAAGAACACTGTAATCATACACTATATTTGTGGGAACCTAAGCAACACTGTAATTATACACCAGCTTTGTGGGGACTTAAACAACATTGCACAACATTGCACACACAGTATATCTGTGGGGACTTGAAATATAGTGTAATCATATACTATCTCTGTGGGGACTTAAACAACACTGTATGTATGCACTATCTATGCAGTTTCTGAACAACACTTTAATCACACACTTTCTCGGAGGGAACTTCAATGTCCTTATACATGAATACTATCTCTGTAGGCAAGTGTACATTGATATCATACACTATTTCTTTGCAGTGAGTACTAAGCCACTACTGTAAACACAAACATTCATATAGCCATTGTGCAGTGAGTACTAAGCCACTACTGTCAACACAAGCAACATTTATATAGACATGAACATTACATGCTCTTCCTAAGGAGATATAATGTGATTTGTTCAGGCGCCTGGCGATACATGCTGCAGCATGCAGGATGCCCTTGAAAAACAGTGTAATAACACACTATCTCTGTGAGAACTTGAACACAGTAATCACACAGTATCTCTCTGCCCTTTAATCACATATCATCTCAGTGGGAATTTAAATACCACTGTACTCACACACTATCTTTGTGGGGACCTAGGCAACACTGTAATCAAACACCAACTTTGTGGGAACTTAAACAACATTACACACACACACACATTATCTCTGTGGGGACTTGAAACATAGTGTAATCACACACTATCTGTGGGGACTTGAACATCAATGTATGCACACACTGCCTATGCATTTTCTGAACAAAAATGTAATCACAAACTATATCTGATGGAACTTCAAAATCCTTATAATTGAACATCCACCATCTCTGTGGGCAACATTTTTATCAGACACTATCTCTGTGCTCTGAGTACTAAGCCACTTCTATCAACACAAAACAATTACATCAGCATTACATGCTCTTCCCTTGGAGGAGATATGATGTGATGGCTATGTGTCTGTCAATAGCACCAGCAAATCTAAACATAATTTGGGGTTTTCTACATGACCACATTGTGTGATTCAGAGCAAATCACTCAATTTCCTTATGTGTTAATCACCCTTATCCCTACCATTTTTCAGCGCATCATACCCTATATCTGTGAGTACTTGAACATTGCTATAATCACACACCAATGTTGTGAGGGAATTGAACACCCAGTAACCACACACTACCTCTGTGGGGAATGGAATATCACTATAACCACACCCCATCTCTGTGGGGACTTGAACATCACTATAATCACACACTATCTCGGTGGGGACTTGAACATCATTATCTTCACATGCTACTTCTTGTGGGGTTTTCTTTATGGTAGTAGACAGCATCTCTGAAGAGACTATGATACTATGATGATAACATTCCACCTTTGCAGGCATCATCACACACCATCTTTAGGCAGACAATAACATTGAATACCATTCTGAGGGAGATGTGGTCTAATAGTTACTTTGTCCACCACTACATTCAATTTAACATTTCACTATACTAATTCACCACTAATCCTTTACGGGTTCCTGAGTGCCGTGCTACTTGCCGAAAAAGTACTTCAACACCTCATCAGGGTTAGCAAGCGCTACATAAATGCAAACCTTTTTCCCTCTGTTATCCCTTCGCTATCCTTCTGAATCCAAATAACGGACTGACATATCCACCACTCAAAAACTTTCATATTTCACAATACTAATTCACCACTAACACTTTATGGGTTCCAGAGTAACTTGCAGAAAAAAGTGCTTCAACACCCGATCAAGGGTAGCAAGCGCAATATAAATGCAAACCTTTTTTCCTCTTCTATCCCTCCACTATCCTTCTCCATCCAATTACCTGACTAACGGAACCACCACTCAAATCACTTTCATATTTCAGTATGCTAATTCATCACTAATCCTTTAAGGTTTCCGGAGTAGCGTGCTACTCACCGAAAAAGCGCTTCGGCGCCTCGTCAGGGATAGTAAGCGCTATATAAATGAAATTACAATACAATACAATCAAATTTACCTTTGTTGAGGAAGTAAAAAAGAATGTAGGTTGCAATCATTTATTGTTCTGTACTTGCTCTAAAATAATATATTAGCTGGATAAACATGATTTCAGTGAACAGCCGGGATTTGATTTATTTTTTTGCTTTACTAATACAACTGATGTGGAGAGTCTCCTGAGTCACTTTTCATGTCCAGAAAGGAACTCATCCACCAGTGCAGTATTAGGCAGGACTGCTGGCTGAATTAATGACCCCGATGGAAAGAGAATGCACTCAGGGCCACTGCAGAAAAATTGCAGTGAAGAAAAAGATTGTAAGAGTTCAACAAATTAACACAAAAACAAAAAACGGACACATTTAAAATTAAGGCAATCTTGCAATATTTACTTGCAATTTTCCCTGTGGGACATGTTAGAATGCCTATAGAAAATGCGCAGGTTGTTTAAGAAATGTTCATCAAATTCTGTTCAAAATATTACTTTTACCTCCAAGATTAAAAGTTTGAATAAAACAACTAAATTGTACTCTAAAGAAAACATGAATTTACTTCCATTATGTTGTACGCTTATGTTATTCCACACATCCCATTTCTGTTTCAAAACGTGTGTTCATTGTTGGGCGTTATTTTCACACCTAGAGCCTCTGGGCCCCCTTTTTCCATTAAGAAACATTTTCTATTTATCACAAGCCTTTAAATAGGAGGAACCTTGACACTGAAGTCGTGTATTTCGAAAAGGAGATGCGATATGTAAAGTATGTTTTTAAAATGTGTCTCCTTTTAAACTATTTACCAATTGCAGAAGCGTCTGTATATAAACCCTTGCATTTATCATAGTTCTTGTAATTTAAACGTGAACGCATATCGCTATGAAACTTAGATTTTCCTGTTTAAAGAGGGAATGTTTCATCACACTGCATTTGAAAGGTAGTTAAAACAAGTACGCCGTTTTTTGCGCTTCATCCTGTGCACAAAGCCCGTCCCTCAGTCCACCATTGAAGATGCTAATATTCTCTGCCTTGAGAGGAAGTTCAAGGCTTGACTTCGGGATGGGCAGCGACCCCCATGCAAACACACCCCTGTGCATAACAAAAGGGGCATTAGCATGTCAAGAGGCCCGTGGGCCGGAATCTCCTGAGGTCAGTTTCGGCTGCAGACTGGGGGATGGGCCCTGTGCATAGAAAACACCTTTGAGAAGCCTTAGCCAAGAGCATCAGGTGTCACTGATCTGAGACCCTGGCTGCAGCAAGGATGGGGCTTTAGGTGTCCAAAAAGAGGCTAACTCATTGTAATCTCCAGCTCACAGCGATTGACATGAAAAGCAACAAAGCAACATGTGTAAGTTTGAGGCGCATAGTAAAGGTAAATGTGCCCGTATTCGTCTCGTACATGTACATTCACAAAGAGAATTCCTTCTGTCCATGTTCACAGCTGCCTCGGGTGTTTGCACTCAGTAAAAGAGACACGTTTCTCTCTGGTCCTTTACAAAAGCTGAACATCGAGATATGTTGTAGCCTGTGAGGTGCTCTCACTGAAGGTAATGTGCACTACAAATAGAGAGATACAGGAAAGGGCTGGAGACTGGGACGTTTAAGGGTCAGAAGGGGAGAAGGAAAAGTATTTAAAAAGAGAGCATTGAAGGCTTGGAGAGTTAATATGAGGATGTAAAACAGAGTCTCTCAAATGAAGGAGAAAATGGAACGAGCTGAGATGAAAGTAGGAAAAAGGGGGGGATTGGAGGTTTAGAATATGGAATATGTGAGGAAGTAGAAATACTGAGATCTTTTGTGGTAAAGGAGGTAAGAGGATGATTTGCATACAACATTTATTAATGCAGAAAAGCATATTTGAGATGTCAAGTCAAGTCAGAGAATTTATATAGCGCACTACATACCCAGAGGGTCTCAAGGCGCTTAGGGAGGGGAGGAGGATTACTTGTCAAATATCCACGTTTTAAGTTGCTTTCTAAATGCTAGGTGGTTCTGGGTAAGACAAAGGTAGGTGGGGAGTGAGTTCCATGTTTTAGCTGCCAGGTATGAGAAGGATCTGCCTCCCATGGTGGTCTTGTTGATGCGGGGTACAGTGGCGAGGGCTTGGCTGGAAGAACGTAGTTGGCGGGAGGGGGTGTAGAAGGATAGTCGTGAGTTGAGGCATTCTGGTCCGATGTCGTAGAGTGATTTGTGTGCGTGGGTTAGCAGTCGGAAAGTGATCCTCTTATTGACGGGTAGCCAGTGGAGGTCTTTCAGGTGGCCAGAGATGTGTTCGTTACGCGGGATGTCTAATATGATCCTGGCTGAGGCGTTTTGGATTCGTTGGAGTTTCTTCTGGAGTTTAGCGGTAGTACCTGCGTAGAGGGTGTTTCCGTAGTCCAGTCGGCTCGTGACCAGAGCATGGGTGACTGTTTTTCTGGTTTCGGTGGGGATCCAGCGAAATGTTTTTTTGAGCATGCGAAGAATGTTGAAGCAGGATGAGGATACGGCGTTGACTTGTCTGTTCATTGAGAGTGAAGAGTCCAGGATAACGCCTAGGTTCCGTGCGTGGTCTGTCGGGATGGGTGCTTTTCCAAGGGCTTCCGGCCACCAAGAGTCGTCCCATGCAGAGGGGGATGTACCTAAGATGAGGACTTCTGTTTTATCTGAGTTCAGTTTCAGACGGCTTTGTTTCATCCATTCGGCAACTTCTTTCATTCCTTCGTGTAGGTTTGTTTTGGCGGTGCTGGGGTCATTGGTGAGAGAAAGGATCAGTTGAGTGTCATCCGCGTAGGAGATGATGTTGAGGTTGTGTTGGCGAGCGATGTCCGCAAGGGGGCTCATGTATACGTTGAAGAGGGTGGGACTGAGTGAGGATCCTTGTGGTACGCCACAGATGACTTCAGTGGCCTCGGACTTGAATGGTGGAAGGCGGACTCTCTGGGTTCTTCCGGTGAGGAACGAGGTGATCCATTCAAGTGTTTTTCCTTGGATTCCGACGTTTTTGAGGCGCTGTAGAAGGGTGCTATGGCAGACTGTGTCGAAGGCTGCGGAGAGGTCGAGGAGGATGAGGGCGACTGTGTCTCCATTATCCAGTAGAGTTCGAATGTCGTCTGTTGCTGCGATGAGGGCGGTCTCAGTGCTGTGTTTTGCTCGGAAGCCAGATTGTGAGGAGTCGAGGGATTTGTTGGCTTCGAGGAAAGCGGCGAGTTGGTTGTTGACAGCTTTCTCGATGACTTTGGCTGGGAAAGGAAGGAGCGATATGGGGCGGTAATTTTTGAGTTCGGTGGGGTCCGCTGTGGGTTTTTTCAGAAGGGCGGTGAGTTCAGCGTGTTTCCAGCTTTCCGGGAAGGTGGCGGAGTTGAAGGAGCAGTTGATGACGTCTCGGAGGTGCGGTGCTATGACGGAGTCTGCTTTGTTGAAGATGTGGTGAGGACATGGGTCTGTGGGGGATCCTGAGTGGATAGAGTTCATCAGGCGGATGGTGTCCTCAGTGGAGATTGGGTTCCAGTCGTTAAGAGTGTTCGAGGGGGGAGAATGTGCAGCATATGGTTGGGTGGGTTGGTCTCCGGGTTGGTTGTCGAAGCTGTTGTGGATGTCCGCAATTTTGTTGTGGAAGAATAAAGCCAAGGAGTCGCAGAGGGCTTGAGAAGGGGTGATGTCGTTGGAGTTGGCCGAGGGGTTGGTGAATTCCTTGACGATGTTGAAAAGTTCTTTGCTGTTGTGGGCGTTGTTGTCTAGTCGATCCTTGAATGCTGTTTTCTTGGCCTTTCGGATTAGTTGGTGGTGTGTGCGGGTGGCGTTTTTGAAGGCGTCCTTGGTGCTAGTGGTTGGGTCTTTTTTCCAGGCCTTTTCAAGGGAGCGGCAGAGTTTCTTGGACTTCTTAAGATCATCGTTGAACCATGAGGCCTTCTTGCTGCCAGGTTTGCGTTGACGTTTTTTCAGTGGTGCTAGGATGTCGGCGGTGTTGGATAACCATAGGGTGAAGTTGGCGGCGGCTTGGTCAGGGTTAGAAGAGTGGGCTGGGGTGTTTAGAAGGAGCGATGAGGAGATCTGGTCGATGGTGATTTTGTTCCAGTTTCTTTGCAGAGTTGGTTGGAGGTGGTTGATGGGTTTCGGCTTGTTGTAGGTGAAGTGAACGCAGCTGTGGTCAGTCCAGAGGAGATGCGTAGTGTGGCTGAAGGAGACATGATTGCTGGAGGTGAAGATGGGGTCGAGTGTGTGACCTGCGATGTGGGTGGGGGAAGTGACCAGTTGTTTAAGTCCGAGGTTGGCGAGGTTGTCCAAGAGGGTGGTGGTGTTGCGGTCGTTGTTCTTATCAAGGTGAAAGTTGAGGTCTCCCAGAAGGATGTAATCTTTGGAGGGGAGCGCGTGTGGAGTGATGAAGTCCGTGATGTCTTCACTGAATTTTGCGCGGGGTCCTGGTGGTCTGTAAAGGAGGGTGCCTCTGAGTGTGGTCTTGGGGTCGATGTGGATCTGGAAGTGAAGGTGTTCAGAGTTGGCGAGGTTGACGTCGGAGCTGGTTGAGATGTGGATTGATTTTTTATGGACGATAGCGATTCCTCCTCCTGTGTGGCCGAGACGGTCCTTGCGTATGATCTTATAGTCTTCAGGGATGGCAATGGTGATGTCTGGGGCGGAGGAAGCATTCATCCATGTTTCTGTAAGGAAGGCGATGTCTGGAGAGATGGTGTCTAGTAGATTCCAGAGGTCAATGGCATGCCTGTGGACCGAGCGGGTGTTGAGCAGGATGCATTGTAGGTGGTTGGGGTCGGGAATCTGTGGTGTGGTTGTAGCGGAGATGTTGTCGGTGCCAATGAATTTGCAGGAGTAGCAAGAGAAAGGACCATGGGTGTGTCCAGGAGCGGCTTGGACGCAGTTGGGGGCGCGACCGGGATTTAGGGCTAGGAGGGTGGCGGCATCGTAGGTAATGCGGGAGGGCTGGGCAGCGCGAGGGGCAGGGGGTCTGGCGCTGGGCGCGGTCCAGGCGCGGACGGGCGTAGACGGGCTTACCTTTGGCGCACCTTCGGCGCGGATAGGGCGCGGATTGGGCGCGAACGCTGCGCGTGAACGCTGCGCGCGGGAACTCCTGTCATATATGGATAGTGGAGGGGGAGGGTGACGTGTCTACAGTCCCTGTCGATGCAAGGACAGAAGGCAGTATTACAACAACAAAAAAGATTCCTCTGTAGATACGGACCACACTTGACACAGCAGCCATTATTTAAAAGGCAAATCCTAATCAATGATTTTCACAGCTGAAGCATTTCATTTTAAAAATAGGCTGCAAGAATAATGTGCAACGCGCCAAAATATTTGTAATTTGTCCATTATAATAAGAACGGCCTATGCAAGGGAGAAACTGGGAGCTCGAGAAAGAAAGAGGCACGGAGGTAGAGACACAGTACAAAGAGAGAGACATATAAAGTTAGAAAAGCATAAGGAGGGGTGGGGAGAGAGATAGCAAGAAGTAGAGAGAAAAGTTAGGGGGAGTGTGAGAGCGACCAGCATAAAAAAACAGGGAAGACATAAAACGACAGAAGGGGAGCGGCACAGATGAGAGAGACACGGAAGAGAAGGAGAGAAAGACTTGGGAAGACATGCAAAGGCAGAGACCGAGAATGCCAGGAATAGGGGCAGCATTACAAAAATAGGTAGCCAGAGAGACAGGGAGGAAAAAATGAAGACAGATACATAAAGGCATGGAAAGTTTAGAACAATAAAGAGAGATATGGATATGAACAGAGAGACCAAGGAAGACAGAGAAAGACAGCAAGAGATGCTGAGAGAAAGATGGAAAAAGACAGACAGAGATAACGACATGGAGAGATAGTAGGAGAAAAAGACAGAGAAAAACCTGCAAAAGAGTGACATGTAGGGTGAGAAACAGTGAGGGAAATCCTGAGAAAGATAGGCAAATACAGAATGATAGTCACAGGGGGATGTACAGGGAGATAGTTAGGGAAAGGGAAAAACAGACAGAGAAATACAGAGAAAGGGGGAGAAGAGAAAAACACAAGGAGCGGCAGAGATATAGAGGGATGATAGGGATACACAAAAAACACAGGATGCCAGGGAAAGAAAAGGCGAGCTAGGCACCCCCTGAACTCACTACATCCACCATTCATTCAATCTGACTGTCTCTGTTCATGGTTATCTGTCTATTTATTGCTACTACTCTATCTCTTTTCATCTCTATCTGTCTCTTCATCCCTAGCTGCCTCCCTGCCTCTCGCCATGTTTGTGTCTCTCTCTTTGTCTCTCTTTATCTTTGCCTTTGCTTCCCTCCTACTACCCATGCTCGGTCTCTCTAAATCTTGGGGCTGATTTAGAGTTTGGAGAAGAGGGTACTCTGTCTAATGGAGACAAAGTAGCCTCTCTTCCAAACTGCAGGTCTGTCTTCCTCATTTAGAGTCAGGTGGAACTTCAGTATGCTAGTGACAGAGACTTCTTTGTCTCCATTGATGCCATACTCCTCTGATGGCCGACAAGACCAACTGCGTACGGTCCCTATAGCTGCATTATGTGGCATCTGGAGTATAAGAGAAAGACTCTGACACATGTTTGTGGTTGTTTTGATTATAAATACTTGGCTGATAATATTGTTTATGAATGCTTCAATGCTTCCGATGACTATATTTGAATGTCTTTATTGTCATTGCTTTTAATGTAATGGTGACATCATGACATTTGGCTTAAATCATTAATGTAGAGACACCCTGACAAAGCCAATAGGTCTGCCTTATTTAAAATGACATCCTCTTATATTGTGAAATTGCATCTGGTATAGTTTGGCGTATTGCGATAATGAGGTTCAGGACCCACTAGGGGTGTAACATGAAATGAGGATGTCACCAAAAGTCTTTCCATCTAACTTATGTATTTGTAATTGAATGCATAGTATTTTGTAGTGATTGTAATATATGTCTTTTTCCTTGTTAAGGAAAGGCACTGACTGAAAAATAATTTTATGAGCGCTGTTATTGCGTGCTAGCAAATAAAGAGTACTAGTCTGCACTACCCTGAGCGAACCAAGTGCTACAATGGGGTACTTGGTTCCCAGTTAACAGATACTTTTGGACTTATTACTTGCGTAGGACCCACACCCGTAACAACTAAGAACCCAATTTCTTACATTGGATGGGACCAACTGCCCCTTCCCTACCACCCTGATCACCTCTTTCAAAACACTTTTCCCTGAAATGGCTGAATGGATTTATACCAAATAATGAAACGCAAGCTTTCAGAGTAAAGTTCGAACTTTTTGTCAAATTTGGTATAATCCAATTCAGCCATTTCTTCTGTATCACTTCCTAAAATATCTTATACAAATTAACATGTTTTAGTACACCACGTTTCTTGGCCAAATTGTTGTGAAGATTTGTCAACCAATGCCAATGTTAATAGCAAAACAAATAAGCATTAGCAAAGCCAATAGAATGCCAGCCTTTTGGCTTTTGCAATTCAGGCTTGGTTCGGTCATGTTCTGTGCTAAACCTTATTGTTGGGGAAGCAGCAGGGCTCTCATCAATCTAAAGTCATCATTGGCTAAAGGCAACAATATTTTTTTAGATTCAAAATGTCAGACTTTCCCATACCAGCCTCTGACACAGAAGGAGACTGTTTGTGTGTTCATGTGCTCCGTGTGAGAGGGCAGCATGCTGTCTAATCAGCCCAGCTAGTGGCTGAAGTTCGCTGGCCAATTGCCACCTGACGCATATTGTAGTAGCTGGACGAAAAATGCAAATGACACAACAAAAGACTAATGGATGAAGTCTGGCTGAAAACCCCTATAAGTAAATATGTTATACATAACACTTAAGAAAAATCAAAAGGTTTTGTAAACCGTTCTTTAAAAAGAGAGGCTTGCAAAGGTAGACAGATAGGAAAGCTTGTGAACACAGATACATAGGGTTTGATAGACAGAGCCGTATAGAACTGTACAGATGGCTCGATTTGTATAGTAGATAGTGCTGTGATAGAGTTGTATAGATAGAGTTGTATTGGTAGTTTTATAGATAAAGACTTCTGTAGATCAAGTTGTATAAATAAAGCTATATAAAAATATAGGGCCAGATGTACTAACATCTATTGCGACTTCAAAAAACATGTGACCCATGTACTAATCCTATTTGGCGAGTCGCAAATCAATTTGCAACTCGCAAAATAGGATTAGCGACTCCCTATTAGTAAGGGGCGTTCCAAGGGCGACCCTTCCTAATAGCAACTCCTGAAGTTATGTATCACTGTTTTGCGACCGTTTTGCGACCGCAATTGCGGTCGCAAAACAGTCGCAGTTTAGCAGCCTTCACAGAAGGGTGGTATACCAGGCGCAAACGGGAAGGAGTTCCCAGGGGACCCCTTACCCTTTGTGAGTGGCTCTAAAATATTTTTTAATAAGGACCACTGCCTGCCCTTAAAAAACGAAACTGAAAAGGTTCATTTTTATTTTTTTAAATGCATCCCATTTTCTTTTAAGGCAGAGCAGTCCCAGACATTGTGGTCTGCTGTCCCCAGCAGGCCACCATCTCTGGGAGTGCCAGCCCATTCACAATGGAGTCGCAAATTGCGACAGCCTCATTAATATGCATGAGGCATGCAATTTGCGACCTCATTGGGGATCGCAAACAGTGTCGCAGACACTGTTGTGCATCCCAATTTGCAAGTCGCAAATGCGATGCAATTTCCCACTCTTAAATTGGTGGGTCGTACATCTGGCCCATTGACTTTTATCTATATAGATAGAATTGTATAGGAATCTTTATTTTTATTTAAGTGCTTAGTTAATTAAAACATTTGTACTAAAATTATTGACCAGACACATTCATTAAACCATTTAACTAAAATGCTGCTAGAGAGCAAATGATCAGTTGTACAGAGTCTAAATATTTAAGTATAAAATTCATTATTCGATTAAACAGCAAAAAGATATAAGATTGTAATGGTTACAGGTTCTGTTCAATAATTTCACCACTTAAAAACCATGCCTAAGTACAAAAATAGAGCAGAAAGGGGACTAACAGTGCACAATTAGGGTATTTGCAATACAATGTATCAGTAGCATCAGTGTATAAAACGCTCTATAGGTACGACACAGCGCATTAATTTCACTATTTGAAGATGCACGGCTAATTTCTGGTCAGGTGGACAAGTAGCATGAGAAAAGGCTGCATCCTTTGACCTGACCGAACAGTTTGATCTGTTTAAAGTGCATGGCGTGCTGTTGTCTTGACTGTGTTGAAGTGGAGGGAACTCATTGTAAGTCTTTCTAATATGGACTGTAAACAAATCCAGGTGTTTGACTAGGATGGAATTTACAATAAAGTACCAGTGCAATCAGGATATTGTGCACATTGTGTCATGATGCGAGTCCAGAATTAATGTGCTCTCACCTAATACCTACTGACCTTCTATGTTCCAGTTTTATTCGGAATAGTGTGACTGGGATAATATAAAATTGTGCAGTAAACAAAATCAAAATACCTGAGACTTATTCAGATGTAATACGATCAGTAGGTGATTCCTTTTCTGATGTAGCCTGGTCAGGTATTTCGTCAGTCTGCAATTGAGATGAATATCTGCGGGTTTAAAGCAAGCTTTGATGGCTGGCCTGTAGCAGTGTAACCCCCTCTGGTTTAAAGCTGGTTTTAAAATAGTTTTTTGATCATCCACACGTGCTTTGCATATACAGATTTGGTGAACGTGGCCCATGGTTTCAAGGGATTTTCCATAAAGTCGACAGGCCTCTCTGCTGGTGGTGCATTTCCAGGTGGGTAAGCATACAAGTGATGGTAGGCCGTTCAGGTGGTATTTCAGAAAATATGTTTTGGTCAATACTTTGATGCATGTGCCCAGATACGGTTGAGCTGCTAATTTATCATAGGATGCTATTGTGAGCCAGGTATGCTGCCTCCATGTGAACACTTCTTTGTCTGCTGCAGCGGGTTTCTCGTTTTTTCTCTTGTTTACAGTGGCCTTCGCTAGGGAGTAGTTGGAAATTGAATCTTCAGTTAGACTGAGAGTGGTTAGTGAACAAGAAAAGATCGGACCTTCATGAAGAGTGGTTTCTGCTGCAAATTTCTTGCCAGGGATAACTATTCAAGGTTCCATTGTTTGCATTCTTTAATTTGTAAGAGAATTTGACAAATGCTCTTTGTCTCGCTAAGGATTGTTTGGTTAGACCAAATTCTAGTCTCAACTAGACTGGAGACGAGTGACGCGGTATCGAAAACCGGACTTGAAATAGTTTGTCATGATTTTGTCCAGAAGATTGGCATCTCAAATCCTTAAGGCTTCACTGCCATAGGATATGGATGGAACTAATTTGGCTTGTATTATTTCAGAGGAGGTATGAATGATGATGTTGCTATTGACCATTTTAGGCATTTGAAGACTGAAGTGAGGGTTTTGGCTTTGAAGCGCATGAGCTGCAGATGTTGCTAAAAGGAGGCTTGCCTCTCAAGTAGCATGCCAGGATATTTTAATTCTGGTACCAGCGCAACTTTATCCTTTTCCAAATATTATTGGTAGAGGCTCAATGATGGTTCCCCCAGAATCATAATCTTTGACTTCTTTAGGTTGATTTCCATAGCATTTGTGCTAGAGTATGAGGCTGTGGGGTTCAAAAGCCTGTGAAGACCAACGTTTTTGTAGGTAAGCAAGACTAATTTATCTGCATACATCAGGCAGGGCAGCAAGATGTTGCCCAACTTTGGGGTTGTGAGTTTACTTAGGTGAGGCTAGTAAGGGGGTCTACCAAGAAAAGGTTAAAGGGTGTGCGGTCTAGTACACACCCTTACCGTAATCCTTGGTGGGTCCGCCTCTTTCTTGATAGATGGGCACCATTGCCTAACTTTATTCTGATCCAGGTGTCGGTGTGGAGTAGAATCAAGACTAGCAGCAGTGGGCAAGGTATTTTACAACTGGCAAGTTTGCTCCAATGCTTCCCTCCATCCATCCAATCCAATGTTGTTTTGTACTTTGTACTCTATAAAGCACAGGTATAGGTACTGTTTGGTTTCCCTGTGTTTGTTGAATAGCAAGGCTAGAGCTATCAAGATTGATGTTGTTCCCATGCCTTCGGCAAACCCTGTTTGATCAAATGGAATCAAATGCCTTTCTGTATAGGGGATGACAACTCCTCAAGGAGACCAGTGGTAACATTTTTTGAATCCACATCCAGTAGAGCTATGAGTTGTTAGTTGGAAGGATCACAGTCATTACCGCCTTTATAGATCAGAGAGATGGTAGAAACTTTCCAAGTGGAGGGGATGGAACTTAGAGTGATTATGCTCCTGTATACTGGCTCCAGAGAGCTTGCCCAGAACGATTTGTCCACCTTAAAGATGGCTATTGGAATGTCATTTGGACCTGCAGCTCCATCTCGGTGACTTCTCGAAATGTAGCACTTGATTGCTTCTGCCCAAAAGTACAGAGGGTTAGAGGCCTGTGTTGCTCTGATGGAGTTTTGAAACTCAACTCTGGTGAGACTGATGCTTAGCATATTAACTTCTTATCTACATGCAGCACACTTCCATGTTGGTCAAAGTGTTTTGAAAGGTAATCTTACCAGATAGCTTCATGGATTTTGACTACTGGTTATGTTTTAGACATGTCATTTAGGTGGGTCACGATTTTCCAAACTTTCTAGTGTTTGTTGGTATTAAGGTCATGCAGCATTTTGGTGCTTAGATTGTTGTTAGACTCCCTTTTTTGGTCCAACCTGTGTTTTCTGAAAACTGACTTTCATTTTCAAAAAGTTGTCTTTTGGAGCTTTATGATAAGCCTGAAGGGCTTTATTTACACAACACTTGAGTTCTTTTGTTTTTCATTTAGCTTTCAACTTAACCATTCTGTGTTGGTTGTTATTGCTTCTTACTGAGGTCAAGTGGTTGGTGACCAATTGATTGAAAAATTACTCTCAAGCAGGATGAGAAGCTTAGGTCTCCAACAGGAGGGAGGAGAATGTAACTTTTGCTAATTCCAACAGATTGTGGATTGTGCAAGATGACCATTTCAATCTCTTGTTGTTTATTGAAGTGGCATAGACTAGAATTAATGGGAAAGAGTGGCATACAGTATAATAGTGTAAAGTATGCTGTAGCGTCGAGTAGCCTAGATTGGAGTGAGGTAGAGTACAGTGGAGTGGCGTACAGTGGATTAGCATACAGTATAGTGGTGTATAATGGACAGACGTAAAGTGGAGTGGCATAGAGTGGAATAACGTAGAGTGAAGTGGCATAAAGTGAAGTGCCATGTGGTGTGACGTAGAGTGAAGTGGATTAATTGAAACAGTCATGGCTTGAAAGTGTGTGAACAAATGTAAGTTTCAGGTGGCAGGAATATACATTATGATGTGTAAATGTTCATTTTTGGTAGTGGCCTAGAGTGGAGTGGGGTGAAGTACAGTGGAGTGGCGTACAGTGGATTAGTGAACACTGTAGTAGTGTATAATAGACTGAAGTAAAGTGGAGTGGCGCAGAGTGGGATAGCGTAGAGTGTAGTAGCATAAAGTGAAGTATTATAAAGTGGAGTGGCGTAGAGTGGAGTGTGCTCATTGAAACAGATGTAGCGTGAAAGATTGAGAATGAATGTTAATGTCATGTGGCAGGAATATACATTATGATGTGCAAAGGTTCATCGTTGGTAGCATCTGTAAATAGTGTAAGTAGCGTTAAACTTATAATTCTTATATATTGTACCATGTTATACCATGGTATGTTCATGGTATACCGCGGCACATGGGGCTGAGACGTGAACATATGATTGGCCAATGGCTGTGTTTACTAAAGGTATTAGAGCAGCCATTTCATTGTTATCACAGTTTTGCTGTGCCCTGAGTTTCGCTGCATTTGGGGTTAGGGTCTTATTCAAAATCTATTACCTCGTTATTCAAGTGGTGATAGGTGGAGATTTGTATTTATACATTTCTATATATTTTTATAGCAGTTTAGGGTGAACTACACTTTTTTTTAAATAGCGATAATTTTAGATACATGAATAATATCATTAATGAAAATAATTGTAAAAAACACATTAGAAATATTTATCACAATTTGGTAAATAAAGAAAAATAATATAAAAAATAATAATTTCAAATAAAAATAGATTTTTTAAAATAATTAACATAATATATAGAATTGAAAATATGTAACAGCAATTAAAAGAAACATCAAACATAATTAATTTAACTCCAATTAAAATAAAAGTATGAAAAATGTTACACTTGAAAGGGGCTAATTTTACTACTCCCACTCCAACTTGAACAAACTCAGAGAAAATATTGAACTGCTGATGAGTTAGATTAACTATTCCCACACCAATCTAAGCAGCAGTTAAGTAAGTTTTCGATTTCAGAGGGGTTACATTTACTATTCCCACTCTGATTTAAGCAACCCAAGGAAAAATGTTGGACTTCAGAGAGGCATTTAATATTCCACTCCAATCTAAGCAACAGTGCAGAAAGTGTTGGACTTCAGAAGGTTTGGATGACTTTACCCACTCTGATCTAGGCAACAGAAGGGAAGGTGTTGGATTTAGGCAGGATTAGAGTTCCAATCCCCACCCCAGTCTAAGCAACAGTTGGGAAACTGATGGATTCTGGACAGGTTAGATTTGCTACTTTCACTCCAATATAAGTAACAGTAGGGAAAGTGCTAAACTTCAGAGGGGTTACATTTAAAATGTCCACTCTAGTCTACGTAACAGTAGGGAAGATGTTGAAATTCTTAGCTGTCAAATTTACAATTTCCATTTCACCCTAAGCAAAAGCAGGGAAAGTGTTGAATTTCAGAGAGGTTAATTTACTATTCCCACTGCAATGTAAGCAAAGCTGGGAAAGTGTTGGACTTCAAAGGGATTACATTTACTATTCCCACCACAATATATACAACAGAAGGAAAAGCATTGGACTATAAAGGGGTTAGATGTACTATTCTCACTTCATCCTAAGCAATAGTAGGGGAAGCGTTAGACTTTGAAAGGGTTAGATTTACTATCCCCACTCCAATTAAACAACAATAAGGAAAGCCTTGGAATTGGATGGGGTAGACTTACTATTCCCACTTCAGTCTAAGCAACAGTAGGGAAAAGTGTTGTACTTCAGAAAGGTTACATATGCCATTCCAACACAGTCATTTAAAAAAAGAAATTATAATAAAATGAATAACCATATTTAAACAAAAAAAATATTGTATACATTTAAATAAAATGCGAAATGTATTATATATGTACAGAATAAATGTATAAATAAATGAAATATGGAAATAAACATACATAGAAATTCATGTCTCCCACTACTACTGAACAAAACCCACAAACACCAAGAAGATAAATTAAAATATAAATAAACCAATAATAAAATTAAAATAAACTAAATAAATAAAACGTATTACAATTATAAATATAATAAACGCTTATTTATAAATAATATTATTAATCATTTCTTACATAGACTACATTAAACAACAACTTTACATATGAAATAGTCAAATAGTCAAGAAAAGAATTATATAATGATTTATAAATTAAACATTTAAATAACATAAAAATAAAGAAAATGATTTTAATTTAATCATTTTCTTCAAACCAAACACACTGCTAAATTTTAGATGACTAATTATACTATACAAAATATAAATTAGAAATCCAAAATTAAACACGAATAAATGAAAGAACAATTAAAACATTTAAATAATAACCAATTAAATATTTATTTTATCTTATATTACGTAACATTAAAAAAAATTCTTTAAAATGTAATTAACTTCCCACCATATATCCCTACAAACCCAATGTGCTGCTACTAAATTGTAAACTACTAATTACATTTCAAAAATTAAATTACACATTTAAAATTACAAACTGTATTTAACGAAGACAATTTTACTAATATTATTAGTATGTATATATATATATATATATATATTTAATTAAAAGCAATGTTTATTACAACTATATTAAAGTACACAATATTAATTGCAATAATTTTCTTAATAACGACTTAGGGGCCGATTCCGATGTCGGACAGACTCAGGTCCATCCGACATCGGTCAGGAACCGTAACCGACCGACCTGCGGTTGTCGGTTACAGCCCCACAAGTACAGAGTTCGGTCGCACTCGTATACTTCACAATGGAGGCATGCATTCCGAGTGGAATGCATGCATCCATTATAAAATTCAGGGGTGCAGCTCATCCCTGCACCCTGTGGCCGTCACCCCAAGGTGCCTGCCACCGGGTGCAGGGATCAACAGAGGGACACCATAGGTGCCCCCAGGCCGCCATTTGGTGGCCTCACACCCATGGGGGCCCTGCTTGGGGCCCCAAGAGACAGTTTCAGACTGACTTTTTGTGCCAGAAACACCGGCACGAAAAGGCAGCTAAAAGCTGCCATCGTACTCCCTCAATCGTAAAGATGCAACCGGGGAAGTACTGACGGATTTCCAGACGGCAGACGGGCTTTCCGAGCCCATCGTAAGCCATCCAGAAATCCAAGCCGGATTCCATTCTGCCCGAGCCCATCGGAATGGCTCGGTCGGACAGGAATCCAGCCGGCACATTCCAATGCGGTCGGAATCAGCCCCATAGTATACAATAAAACCTGTATTCCTACTTTTGCTATTCTGTTCCACAATTTTTTGGCAATGGTGATATTTTTAACAATATGTTCTCATTATATTTTGAAATCAATATTTGTTTCATTCACCATATTTAACATGTTTCCATTTTGAAAATGTCCTTTTTCACATGAAAAGTGTAGTTACACAACTGTGATTTTCTCTACACCGGCACAAAGGAACCACAAACCTAATTGAAAAATTATTGTTTAAGACTCTATGACTAAAGTGCCCGCTGCTGAAAGCATGATATCCAACTTTGTGAAGTACTCCTATCTTTAACAGGGCACATTTTAAGGTTTTTCACGCTAAAACAGCTGGTGCATGACTACCAAATTGTCTTTCTCTATTCCTGAACAAAGGATTCACCAGCCCCTTTTAGGAAGCCTAGTTGTATACCCCAAACACACCGATGTACAACATTTGATTTCACTCCACAATAATGTTTTTGTTAACATTGCAAAAGACTTCTATAATTAAAGTAGGCTCATTCTCAGGTTTTTATTCCCATGAAAAAGACAGCTGTACGTCAGCCAAAGTGACTTTCTCTACTCCCATTCAATGACCATACCAGCTCAATTCAGGAATAGAATTTTTAAGGCCTTCAAATAACCAGACCTTTAACGCTGAGAAAGTGTCTTGTACTTGACTTGTGCACTTCTGAGAAGGTGCTTCTTTCCATGATGAAGGCTGCTGCACCACACGCTCAAACTACCTTTCTCTACTCTTGTACAACAAAAAACAGAAGCTTTGTTTAGGAATATCAGTTCTACACTCCAAATATTAAGGGCTTGTTCTCAAATGGATGTTTCAACTTTGTGAACTTTTCCCATGTTTCACCTGGGCACATTTTGAGAATGTGTCTTTTCCCATAAAAAAGCAGATGTACCACTTCCAAAATTATTATTTTCTATTCTTGCACAAAGGACAGTTAGCCCCATTCTGGAAATCCATTTTTAGAATGCGTGCTCTCAGACATTGTAACTGTTTTAAGTTTGTTAAACAAGGTCTATGTACACATATACATGTATTTATAGAGTGAGCGCCTTGGTAGCTAGAAAGAGCCCAAGAACAGGTAGAACAAATACTTTGAGAGAAAGAAGAGCTTTATGAGGAGAGTACTATTGCATTCTCGAATTATAGAGATGACAATTATAAAGATGTGCCAGTTCTTCAATATATTTCTCTATGGTAATAATCCTTAAGGGTCAGAACGTATCAGCGTGGCAGAAATACAGATTTATCTTCCTTATGGAGGATAGATTTCATAAGATGGCAGATAGAAAAGAGAATGAGAACTCAGATATTTGGTTTCTTAAGGAAGTGGGGACCTTCCTGGATAGGAAAGTTTAACTCAGCTAATGCTGCGTTTGAAGTGGGATTAATATATATGGGATAATTCCAGTCTACCTATAGTGGTGGCTTGAGCACCACTATTATCACATCACATCATCTCATGTGCATATATATTATGTACACATTCATGCCTGGGGTATCTTGGCGCTGAATACCACATGTTTATTGTCATCCAAGTAAACAGTACTTATTGTATGAACCTTGGTAGGATGAAAGGCTCGGTGGAAGCACCAGGATTCATATAAGTGAGAGAGAGGTCAATCACATATCCCTCTAGTGGATTCATTATTTTAGTAAGCCACTAGACTAATACGATATGTATGGATTCTTTAACATCCATATCATTACACACATCACTGTGGAGACTTGAATATGACTGTAAATACACATTATCACTGTGGGGACGTAAACATCACTGTAATGACACTATCTCTGTTGAGACATGAACATGAATATAATCACATACTATCCATGTGCGATATCCCTGTGCATCCCTAATAATCACACACTATCTCTGTGGAGAACTGGACATCCTTATAATCACACACTATCTCTGTGGGGCCCTGGGCATCCCTATAATCACACACTATCTCTGTGGGGACCTGGGCATGTCTATAATCACACACTATCTCTATGAGGACCTGTGCATCCCTATAATCACACACCATCTCTGTGGGGACCTTGCCATCCTTATATTCACACACTATCTCTGTGGGGACCTGTGCATCCCTATAATCACACACCATCTCTGTGGGGACCTTGTCATCCTTATATTCACACACTATCTCTGTGGGCACCTGTGCATCCCTATGGTCACACACCCTCTCTGTGGGGACTTTGCCATCCTTATATTCACACACTATCTCTGTGGGGACCTGGGCATGTCTATAATTACACAATATGTCTGTGGGGACACGGGCATCCCTGTAATCACACACTACCTCTGTGCGAACCTGGCATCCCTATAATCACACACTATCTCTGTAGGGACCTGGAAAAGTCTGTTATAACACAATATCTCTGTGGGGACCTGGGCATGTCTGTTATAACACACTATCTAGGGAAATGATAAGCAAAGACAAAGATGTAGAGCAAAGCGAAGATTTAAAAGCCGCAATGATGAGGAGTCTTAAAGACTATGAGAGTGGTATTTGCAGAAGCAAACAAACAAAGTTTGAACGGGACAAACAGGACTATCTCCCTGGGCGCGTTCTAACATTTTCCCGTAAATATGATATCCTCAGAAAAAATCTGAACCAAAAGAAAACAGGGATAGTAAGCATTAAAGATACCTCCGAGTCAGAGGTGGAAGTCTTGGAAGGAGAACAAGTAACCGCAGAGGACAGATGTTCAGCCACAGGGTCCAATTATTTTCAAGAATACAAATTAATTTGAGAAAATCGCCAAAGACCGGCGCAACAAACGCGTCCACCAGCTCAGCAGTCAAAAAGAAGTGAAAAACGAGAAGGGGCAAGAAAAGAGGTAGAAGAGGCACCATCTCCCAGAGTCACTCGGAGCATGGGGAAAGCGAGGCAGATGGTAAAACTAAAACAGTCATCAACCTCTCGGATAGAGTGCTTAGTGACACAGAAATGCAAGTACTCCAACTAGGATTAACTGCCTGCCCTACTGCTGATTTTGACTTTGTAGAAACTAGATTTGACTTGCTTAAACATATACGAAAACTGAAGCTGCAAAAAATTCATTTTCTGCGTCCTTGAATGACTCCAAATCAAGAGAATGATTCTGTGAATGATATGGATTGACTCTTTGGCTTTGATTTAGGCACCTTATTGACTTTGCAACTCTTGGAGACCTCTGAATCATCTGGTACTGATATTTACCAACAGTCAGATAATGACAATGCTTCGGAGATAGCAGGTATTATACAGACAGGTGGCAAAAGTGGCCTGAAGAGAAAGTCCAGAAGAATACCTCAAACAGCTTTTGATGCAATCAATGTCTTCAGTGACCCTGTTGTCACTGATTTGAAGAAACTAAGAAATGACAAACTTAATAATAAAAATAAACTAGGACTACAATCTTCCAATTGAACAATGGCAAGATATTCAATCACTTAGAAATGATGTTTCAATAGTAATAAAGCCCTCAGACAAGGGTGGTAACATTATTGTCTTTTCTCAGGAACACTATGTTACAGAAGCCTTAAATCAATTGAGAGACAAAGATTGCTATTTGTCAACAAATAGAACTGTTTATGCAAATTGTATTAAGACTTTTCATCACTTATTAATGACATGGAGGGAGGGGGGTATGATTGACACAGATAAATATGATTTTCTACTGTGTAAATATCCTGTAATCCCCACGTTCTATCACCTCCCCAAAATTCATAAAAACACTAGCAGACCACCAGGGAGACCTACTGTTGCTTCTATCAATAGTCTACTAGAGAACTGTTCCACCTATATAGATTTTTTCTTGGCACTGTGGCTTAGAGATCTCGGCTCTTACATAAAAGACACCAGTGATTCTTTGGGCATTATTGAGAGCGTCACCTGGGAGGAAGACCTGCTTCTCATTACACTAGACATCACCAGCCTCTACACATGTACCAACCATAAGGATGGTGTGGAGGCTGTCAAGTGGTTTCTAAATAAGCGACCCCTGAAATACAGCAAGCATAATGAGATGCTCCTGGGAATGCTTACTTTTTGCCTTGAAAACAGCATCTTCATCTTCTCAGGCCAACTCTATAAGCAGCAGCGTGAGACGGCGTTGGGCACGAGTCTTTCATAGAACAATCCCCAACAAAAATATGTTTTATTTAGAAACAATTATTATCAGTTTTGGATCTTCTAACTATGAAATGTGTTTTTAACCACTTAATAGTTGAATATGCTGATATATAACAATGGTGTTCTGCTTCGGCATTAACTTGTCGGACTTTAGAACATGTACAAAGATGGCTGCCATGTAATCTGCATTAAGTAATGTCTGTGCTAAGCCATCCTTGATTTCTATGTTTATTTCAATTCACATAATGCACGTTTAGCACTTTAAAATGGTGTCCTACACTTGGTCCCACCGACATCGAGAAAGACAGATTGCCAAAACGCATCTGTCAATGCAGAGCGGTTGGGTTTCCATGAATAAAGTAATTTCAAGCAAGGACCTGTGCGTGCTCTCCTGTTTACGCTGTTGGAATTGTTGGGCGTCACACACACACACACACACACATACCCCTGCTCCAGGCGGAAGAAGGCACGCACATGAAGAATGCAGGGTTTTGAGGCATTTATTATTCCATAGGGCCTCCTCCGACCCGGCAAAAGCAGAGAAACGCCTTTCGGCTGCCATAGCAGCTGATGGGACTTGAGCTATATATATGTATATATATATTCCCCAATTTGGTTCAGTATTGCCGGTTTATTACAGTGCTCCTCATGGGTGCATTGCCCCGTGGCTGAACCACACCGCTTCAAATCTCTCACAATCAGCGTTTCGGTATTACCCAATACCTTGTTCACAATCGTAAACAAGGTATTAGTTAATACCAAAACGTGTCGATCTTTTTTGGTGCCTATGTTCCCAGTAGTTAAAGGGAGGAAATAAACCCAAAATTGCAACAACTCAACAAGAGTGCGGCCCATTTGTCCTTCTCAATCCTACTTTACATTACAAAAGTAAAACCTTAGAAATTTACTGAGTGAACCTTAGGTTAAAAGTACATTATATTTAGGTGAAAATGTCAGTTAAAACATGGCATTTTAAATTTTTTAAAAACTCTGCAATCCAACAGTTCTAGTTATCTCAAGCAATTATAACTTGAGCTGAATGGAATAACCAGGATTCAAATGTGTGAGTGGGTCAAACACAGATCCCTCAAGTGAATACATTAGTTCACAAATCCTACTGTGGTATCTTTAACATAAATATTGTCAAACACATCACTTTGGAGACTTGAATATGACTATAATCGCATAATTTCAGGGTGGGGACCTTGGGATCTCTATAATCACATACTATATATGTCTGTGTACCTAGGCAATCCTATAATCACACACTATCTCTGGAGTGGACCTGACCATCAGCATAATCACACAATATCTCCGTGGGGACCTGGACATCCCTATAATTACACAATATCTCTGTGGGGACATGGACATCCCTATAATTACACACTATCTCTCTGAGGACCTGGGCATCCCTATAATAACACACTATCTCTGTGGGGATCTGGACCTCCCTATAATTACACACTATCTCTGTGGGGACCTGGACCTCCCTATAATTACACACTATCTCTGTGGGGACCTGGACCTCCCTATAATTACACACTATCTCTGTGGGGACCTGGACCTCCCTATAATTACACACTATCTCTGTGGGGACCTGGACATCCCTATCATTACACACCATCTCTGTGGGGACCTGGACATACCTATCATTACACACCATCTCTGTGGGGAGCTGGCATCCGTATATTCACACACTATCTCTGTGGGGACTTCAACTTCACTGTAATCACACGCTATCTCTCTGGTGACGTGAACATTACTATAGTCACACACTATCTTTGTTTGGACCTGGGCATCAATATAACCAATCACATGCTAGCTTTGCGGGGCAGTGAACTTGACTATATTCACGCACTATTTCTGTGTGGACAGTGGTAACACTATACTCACACACATCTCTCGGAGAACTTAGACATCCCTATCATCACATACTATCTCTGTGGCGGACTGATCAGATCATCCCTATAATTACACAGTATCTCTGTGGGAATCTGGTCATCAATATAATTCATTACACAATATAATTTTGAGGAATTAAACAGGACTATCATCACACATTATCTCACTGGTGACACACTATTTCTTTTGGGATGTGGACCTCAATTTAATCACACTATTGCTTTGTGAGGACTATCATCACACACTATATATGCAGAGACATGAGCCCATCTATTATAAAAGATATTTTTCATAGAGAGACTTGAGCTTGACAGTCATCATGCAATTTCTTTGCAGGTTTACAATCACTATCTCATGGAAATGTGGGCATCCATATTATCACACAATATCTCTTTGGGGGCCTAGTCTTCACTATAATCATATAACATCCATGCAGGACTCGAACTTGACTTTAATCACACCCCATCTGTGCAGGCAACTGGACATCACTATAATAACATATTAACACTACAGGTACCTAAGCATATCTATAATTATACATCATCCCTCTGTGAAGTTGACTAGCATAACATTCTCTATGAGAGGACTTGAACATAACTATGATCACTAACTATCTCTGTTGGGATTTGAACATAACTATAATCATACGATTTCTCTGAGGGGACCTTAACATGAATATAATCACAGACTAGAGTAACTATAATTAAATACAATATTTGTGGGGACCTGGGCATTAATGTAATGGCACACTATTTCTACATTAACGTCAGTATGACTATCATCATACAATATTTCTACTGGGACTTGAATATGACTATCATAACACTTTCTATGTGGGGACTTGAATATAAATATAATGACACACTCTCTGCGGAGGACTTAAATATAACAATAATCACACACCATCTCAGCGGGAACTTGTTTATATTTATGTTTTGTGATTTGTTTTAACATGGCTAATCATGCAACATCACTGTGGGGACTTGAGCATGAATATAATCACACACCATCACTGTGGGGACTTAAGCATGACAATTATCACACACTATCTCTGTGGGGACCTGGACATCACTATAATTACACACTATCTCTGTGGGGACTTGAACATTACAATAATCACAAACTATCTCTGTGGGGACCTAGGCCCTTCTATAATAACACACTATAATAGCAGGGTCTGCAGAATGACTGTCATTGTCCACTATCTGTAGGGGGGCCTGTAGGGGGACATCAGCCAGACTATAACCAAACATGATTATAATCAAATACTGTTTTGAAGGATTTGAGCATGTCTAAAATCACACTTTATCTAATAACAAACTATCTCATGTGAGGTAAACATAACTAGCATCAAACTCCATCTTTGTGGGGACTTTAGAAAAAGTATAACCACACCTTGTCTATGCGGGGGACTTAAACATAAATATAATCACATACTCTGCCTATAGGAACTTGAGAGTGACTATATTTAAACAAAATGTCAATATAATCACACAATCTCTGCAGTGGCTTAAAAATGACTATCATCACAGACTCTCTCTGTCAGTGGTAGAACATTACTATTTATATCATACCATATCCCTGGGAATTATTTTTGCACCGACATCTAAATGCAAATCTCAACTTGGCTTTCCTATCAGACCACCTTTCAGCATCTTTGGCCTCTAAATTAATTCAATGTTGTGGTGTTTCCTTATTTCTAAACGTTTTTGAGCACTCAGTAACAGGCCAAATAACTGTAAATCCCTTTCCAGGGACTTCATATGCTATAGGCTTCTGCTGAAAAATGCATTATCATCACAATCTATGTTCTGTCCGCTCGTAGGACACAATGAGCTATTCACATATGACTAAACTATAAAGTAATTTAAGTACAGCATTAAAAAATGACATTTAGCCATTTCTTTATGAAGACATTCAATCACAAATAATAATTATTGAGTAAGTCCCCACAAGGATGGTAACACATGTTCAAGTCCCCACAGTGATGGTTCTGTGCGCGCGATTAGAAAACAATATATTTGCACATTTGAAGCAGGATCCTGTATTAGGAATTTTTTCATAACATTTTTCTGTTATTGGCATATTTTTAAACAAATGGGAAAGGTTAGTCCCCACAACGCAGGTGTTCACACATAGTCCCCCACAAGGATTATTGGGGGGGTGGGGGGGGGGCTGCGTGTGCGTGTGCGTGCGTGCGTGTGTGTGTGTGAGCGTGTCCACATACTCTAATCGGCCCATGCACCGGTGTCTACCACTTGGGAGGCTAAATAACAACAATAGGTCTCGCTGGCGACAGCGCTTTCGCACTGCAACGCCAGGCGAGACGTAATAAAGAACACCTGGAAAAAGGTATTGATGCTCTTGCGTGTTCTCCCAAGTAAAATTGCGTCATCTGCACAGAGTAACGCCGGACCTTTTCTCTTACTCACATATGGTATATCTGCAGCACAGGCAGATAGACCATCCTCAAGGCCAATGATGTACAATAGGAATAGCATAGGGGTCAATACACACCCTTGGCGTACACCGTTTTCCAGCAGAAAGCTGCTAGGATGCTGAAAGATCGAAATGAAGGGCCCGTAAGAATTGAACAAACCCCAAGTCCAACCCTATAACCTCCAGGAAGGCCCACAGTTTAGATGTTACAACACTATAAAAGGCGCTCGACAAGCCCATGAAGGCTAGGCAAAGGGAGCCTATGTTTGCAATGGTATATTTGCTAATAAGCAAATGCAAATTTAAGCATTGCTCCACAGGAAGCAGTGTGCCACAAGTCTGGGAAGCCAGTGATAGCAAAAACAAAGAAATTGTTGCATAATAATGGGACCCATAGTTCCGGTACTTTTGTATATGTCCATCAGGACCCCCTTCTGCCCTGGGGCTTTACTTGATGGAGACTTCATGATGGCATCCCAGAGCTCTTCCAGTGTAAAGTTTATGTTCATTGGCAATTCCACTACGGCCTCCAGACTTATTTGAGACAAGTCAGAGGGATATAAGGCACTAAAATGACCCAACCAAGCATCTGAGCTAATGGTGGTAATAACAGTGTCAGCACTTTAACCCAGAGAGCAAATGTCATTAACCACCTTCCAAAAGGTGTGTGGCATCCTTTAACCTACAAGACTGCACGAGCCTTCCCCAATACTCCATTCTGGTCTCTTTTCTACCTCCTGCTCAGGGATGGTTTATACTCCACTCTAAGCACTTGGATCTTCTGGCTATCTCTAGGAATCTTCATCAAAGCCATATGCAAATTGGAGGAAGACTTCTTACAGGAGAAATCAAACCACCTAGCCCCTGGGATAACAGGTCTAATTTGTTTAATGAGAAGATTTGTAATGGCCAGCCCTAAATGGGCAAAACAATTACCCTCATCCTGCAAGTTGGCCAGGGGGTTTAAATAATCCAAGAGTGGATCAAGATGGTTGGCTCACAAGTTGTTCCTCACAGCACCCAGATCAGCATGCCCCCAGACCAAGTGAAGCCCCTGGTATTGGACAATTAGAGATGAGGCATGGGCTGTCCCTGACCATACTTACCCCTTTATGGATACCAAAGCCCAGCCACAAAGGATTATGGTCACTCAATACCGT
Source organism: Lissotriton vulgaris (assembly GCF_964263255.1). Lineage (NCBI taxonomy): Eukaryota > Metazoa > Chordata > Amphibia > Caudata > Salamandridae > Lissotriton > Lissotriton vulgaris. Next base: position 549,852,894 of record NC_141689.1, read on the forward strand.
TACAATGGTGCCTCCTGCCTGAAGCCTCGCCATTAGGGCCAGGTATATTAAAATGCTTAATTTATGATTAGCTAGGCAATCAGAATGCAAACACCTATATACTACTCATGGCATCACTGATCTTTTTGATATCACCAGCTGCAGCCCATATAACTTCAAAATGAAAGACAACGAAGGCCTAGAGGCATGAACAGGACAAAAACTACCTACAAGAACTCCACTACTCCCTGTATCTTTTATGTCGTATTATCAATACTGCTACTCTGCCACCTATATATATTCGCAAACTGCCTAATGAATGTTAATTAGGCAGGTTAATCTGCGCCCCTGTGTAATTTGTGAACCTAACCATTAGTACATAAGTAGATTTGCAAAATAAGTGGTTGCAAAAACTTGGTATGCAATTTACAAGAACTATCAATGTACAACTGGCCCCAAGTCTTTTAGGGATTCCTGCCGTACTTGAAAATCCACGCTGAAATCAGAATCTAGACAACAGTGTTGCATAAAAGCATGTATTGAACTTCAGGATGCTGCTTTGCTGATTTCTGCGACTGGGACATTTTTTGGTGATATGCAGATTTTTTCCCTTAGAGTATTAAACTTTTGGTCTGCATTGAAGAGAGGTATCAGCATGTTCGTATCAACTGTATGCAGGACACAATCCATCTTAATAAATATTATTTCGACACTACCTTGCTAATATTTACAGGGCCATCACATACAAAAAGCTTAAGGTCTTTTGTTATCTCTAAGTAATATTTTAGTGTCCTTTTCCATGTGCATAAATTAATTTCTTTGATGAGAAGTTGAATTGGGGGTGGAGGGTGGGGCATGTAGCAAGACTGGCTGGTTAATATGAAAACCCAATTTCACTTTTGGAGAAAAAGAAGTGAGTGCGAGTCCTTAGTATTTCAATACTATAAAAAAAATTAATGGCTTATTGCTTCACAGGGAGAGACAACAGAGCAAACCCATATTTCAACTGGGAACAGTTCTTTATTTGTATATTGTGTGGTTCCCAAAGCTCTGGTCAGAAGCCCGCAGCCAGTGCATTGTCTCTGCACAGAATACCAAAGCTGCGTAGTTTTGAATCCAACTCAAGCCTCTTTAATCCAATAGAGGATGCTCCCTGGCCCTTTATCTAACTTGTACATGGCCCTGCTTTCTCTCTTTGTGACAGATTTCTGACTTTCTCTTCCTCCATATTTTTTGCTATGTGTTTTTCCTTTTCTTGCTCTTGGCAAATGACTGATGTTGAACAATAAGTGGCCGTGCCCAACAATAAGTGTCAGTGTGGTCCACCGGCACTCTAGGCTCAAATTAAGCACTGGCTGGGAGCCTGGGTTTACTGCAATATCAAAAGTACAACAGTTTCCAAGGTAAGGCCACTTTCTATGGCAAATGCTGCAGACTAGCCTTGTGCATTGGTTAAAATGAATTGCTATCAGTTCACGAAATAATACATTATGGTAGCAGGAAGATGGATATAGCAGTATTACTGATAAAACTAGATTGCACACAAATAATAATGTATGGAAAAGGGATGGCCACAGCAACCTCGTACCCCCAATGTAACAGTCAGTCGACTGTTCTCAACTCGTAAACACCCCTCAGTGGACCACGAGAGTCCTGACGGTCCAGGACCATAGCGACAGCCGATCTAAAACTAGAGAACTGCTGTAAGCAGATTGCGAAGCACTGCAGAGCTCTGCAGTGCCTGTCCACTAGATGACCGCCCCTCCATCAATCTGGTAAAGGTAACCCCTCACATCCAGAGATGCCTACACAAAACCCTCCATGAATATTGATGCCATGCAGAACGAACCAGGACTGAAATAGGAGAAAGCAGCCAGACAACCGCCAGGATTCAGCTCACAAGCGATTTTTGTACTCTGAAAAGCCTGACTCCAAAACGGCCGCAAAGAAGCAGGACATCACGCCGATAATCAAGCTGCACCGGTGAGTCCCCTCTACCATTAATGCTCCCCAGACACCATACACAGGCTGGTCCCAACAAGATAAGCTAAGAAGGCCCCTGCACCTCAGAGCCGGCAACTTCCTCAACCCTAAAGCATACAGGGCCTGACCCAAAGATTGCCACAAAGTAAATTTTGACATCATAAAGACTTACAGATAGTATCGTCGGCCTACCACACCCCTGTCGTGCTGCACCTTCCTACCCCCGGACTCACTCTACCTTACCACCCGACTACCACCCCAAAAGATCTCCCGTCCTGCCTCCGGGACTGACCACGTGAGGGCAGCTATCCAACCAACCCCTACAAAAAAAAAAAAAACCGCGACTGGACCTCTCTACCAGTCTCATCCACCACTACAACACTCCTAGCCCCTAAAGAACCAGCCCCAGTCAGACAGAATGCCTTCTATCACGCCAACCCCACCACACCGAATTATTTAAAACCGCATGGCCCATACTCCTTCTCGATAAGTTTTCCCCCCAGCCTCTCACCCAAAGCGAAAAAGAACCTCAACCACAAACTGATCAGACAATACCCAGAATCACTATTTGTTGACTTCTATCACTACTCCTCAAAAGGCCAAGAAAAAAATTGATTTTATTTTTCACACGGAAAGTCCCGATAAGTGGAATTCCGTCCTCATCTCCACATTACCAAGACTACCAATACTCCCCACAGTTGCAAACTATCATTCTCGATTCCCAGCCGCATGATGCGGAGAGGGAACTCCTCTGTGACCATCTACTCCAACGGCACAGTCCTGATACAAGCTAACAATGACAACCTTGAGGCATTTGACTCACTCTTCCCCTCACTTCGAACTGCCGCCTCTTACTCACTTCTCCCGCGCCCAACCCACCCTTTCCTCCCGGACAACCGGACCCCCCCAACCGAGCACACACACCATTCCTGCACCCTATATCATAATTCCTACCCCCCCCCCCCACGAGACTCACCCACACCGCTGGCACCAAGAAAATGCCCCCCCCCCTTGTCGAATCATCCCCGCAATCAGCCCCCCACACACAACCTCCCTTATAGAACACAGATCAAACACAATACACAGGCTAAGACCTCCAACCACCATCCTACACCCTCCTGCAAAAGTATGCAGATGACGCAACAGGACCCTTCGCACCCCACCTTCCATCCGAAAGCCCCCCCCACACCATCCTACAACCACCCGCAAAAGTACCCAGATGACGCAACATGACCCTCCGCACCCCACATCCCATCCGAAAGCCCTCACAGACGACAACACAACAACTACTAGATGACAACACAACCGCGCCAGGTCCCCCCCTTGCCCCCCCCCCTCCGTGAGGACCCCGCTCAGAACCCACCCTCCCCAACCCTGGAAGAGACAGAACAACGTCTTTCCCTGCTCGAAAGCCAACCAGCTACTATAATACAGGGTTTTAACGAAATCCTAACGAACTTTGCTTCACTTCGCAATCCCCCCTAAAAACCACACCTGTACTCCTGTCGCAAACAACCCCCCACACCAAAGGCCCACCAAGACCACATGACCCAGCTGGACCCGGTCCCCCCTCTCGAGACACAATACAACAGTAGAAACAGTAGAACCACAGAGGCTATGTCTTCGGACGAAGCTGCAGAACTAGCCTCCTCGTACGACACCCCCTCTACGGGCATCCCTCATTCCACTATCCAGGTGATCTCTGGACCCCCTTCCTACCTCACCAACATCCCCTTGACCCCCTAAGCAAGAAACCTAAAAAAGAAACACCCCCTACCAACTGCATGCTCATAAACTGCAGATCAGCCACTAAACATGCCAGAGAGATAGCAGAATCCATCCTAGCCCACAGCATAGACATAGCCTTCCTCACTGAGACCTGGCTAAACGACTGCTCGCTTCAAATCATGGATACTCTAATACCCCCAGGCTTTACAATCATTAACAAAGACAGTAAAGACCAAAGAGGCGGAGGTTTAGCGATCATTCACAACAACAACATATCAGTTTCAGATATAGATACCTTCAACTATGACACCTTTGAATGCCTAACCGCCAACATTAACTCAAGCAACAACAAGACATTACACTGCCACCTCCTATACCATCCCCCAGGCAACACCACCACTTTCACGGAGCATCTGTTAGACCTGGTTGCTCACTGCTCACTCAGAGACACCGACAACCTAATTCTAGGCGACCTCAACCTACACTGAAACGTAACAAGCAGCCCACTAATTCAAAACCTAAATGACCTATTACACAGCATCAACCTCATACAGCACTGCTCAGATGAAAACCATAACAAAGGAGCAATCCTGGATGCCATCATCGCCGAAAACGACTCAATCATACTAGATCATATCTTACCGGTGGACTGGTCAGACCACCACCTAATCCTGTTCCACATCACGCAACCGATCATGTACCAACCCCTCATCCAAGACTCCCCCCACATGGACGAGAAACCTAACTCAGATCAACATGGACGACCTAGAAGAAAAGATAAACACGCACCTGCCCATCTCCTCAGATGGTCTTTCTGCAACAGGTCTCACGTCCCACTACAACACTACTATGACTTCCATCCTAGACCAACTAGCCCCCCTGAAACTAAATAAAAAACAGGAGCATTCCTTCCAGATCCTGGTTCAACACGGATATTAACGCTGAAAAAGGCAACTGGGGGGTCTATGGAGGAAAAATCCCTCTATGAGCCTTCACGAACAACTCAAAGCAGCCCAAAGGAAATACAAAAAGCACATCAATGAAAAAAACACCTTCTTCTGCACCGCTCTGGACAACGCGAAAAACAGACCCAAGGAACTCTTTAACATCATCAGGCAACAAACTTCCAAGACCACAGCAACCCCAATCCAGGCCCCCAAAGACCTGTGCGACAAATTCGTCATCTTCTTCAATAAAAAAGTCACAAAGATTGAGTTATTACAAGACATCAACCTCAATCCCTCCTGCAATAACCCAACTGCTACAATCGAATCCAAGACACACAAGCTCCCCATGGAATCCTGGAATTCCTTTGATCCTGTACTCGAAGATGAGATTCTCAAACTGATCTCTTCCTCCAAGCCCTCATCCCACGTTCTCGATCCTGTTCCCTCCCAATTGACCAAAAAGCTGAAACACTCCCTATCCCCAGTCTGGTGAGAAATTATAAACAGACCAAAGCTGCCTACACATCCTGCTGGACCCATCGGCAGCCTTTGGCATGGTTGACCACAATCTACTCACCAAGGCTCTGAAAGGCAGAGTAGGTGCAGACGAGATGGTCCTAAAATGGTTCTCCTCCTTCTTACACAACCGTTCCCAAAGGGTACAAATCAAGTCCTTCACGTCTGACCTACACCCAGTCAGCAGAGGTGTCCCCCAAGGTTCAGTGCTCTCCCCTCAACTATTCAACATATACATGGAGCCCCTCACCACCCTACTGAAAAAAGCCAACATTCCCTTCCATCTATACGCAGATGACACCCAGATCTACTTGTAAACCTCCTCCATTAACGACATTTCTAAGACTAAACAACACCGTTAGAGAAATTCAACACTGGCCATCAATCAACCACCTTAAACCAATCAAGACAAAACAGAATTCCTCCTCATCTCCAACAAAGAAGAATACCCTCAAATCGCAGAGTGGCTAAAAGCAATAGATGCCCTCAAAGGTAATCTCACTCTGGCTAAAATCGGTAAAATCTCTAGGAATCACCCTTGACCCGAAACTGAACATGAACAATCACATTAAGGTCTCTGTAAAGAGTGCCTTCCTCAATCTGAAGCTCAACAAAATCAAGCCCTTCATCCCTCCCTAAGACCTCAAACAAGCCACCCAGTCACTGGTGGTATCCAGACTCGACCACGGTAACGCAATCCTCACCGGTACAGGTCAATCCCACCTAGCCCCCCTCAAAACAACTCTCAATGCAGCTGCCAGAATGGTCTCCGGAGTTAAAAAATATGACCTCTCACCCGCACTCAGAGAACTAAAATGGCTCCCAGTCGAAATGAGGGCCAGCTTTCGGACGGACTGCCTGCCTGCCTGCCTGACACACAAAGCCTTTCACACTGGGAAACCAGAATACCTGGCCTCCAAACTCAAGAATGCCAGCCAGACAAGAAACCTCAGGAGTTCCAACACCATACTACTCATCACCATGAAAACATACAAACAAAAAACTGCTGCACGGTCTTTTGCGGGAAACGCCCCAAAAATCTGGAACTCCATCCCAGCCGATATCAGGACTATCACTTCCTTTTTTACATTCAAAAGACTCCTAAAAGTCCTCTATCTCAACCATTCCTCCCGAACCAAGAGCCGCCGCTGAAACGCATAAACTTGCTCTCCACAGCCCCTGGATAATGCTCCAATACTATCTACCTCTTCCTACAATCTGCAGCCAGTTGATATTTGCTCCACCTCTACCACCCTCCTCAGGCACTCTACAGCCCCGTGACAATGCTCAACCTCACCCTACCTCGTCCTTCCTCCCCGATCCCCCCCCCTCGTTACCTCCTCCCGGAATGAGGCTGAGCCCAGGTCAATGTGCTCTCATCGAGGCTATGACGCGCAGCCCGCTTGGTTCTCTGAACATTTATGTGGAACTATGCCTTTCTTATGCGATTACAGCCTAATTTCTGTTGTAAAGCGCTCCGATACCCTTGGGTCTGGCCAGCGCTATATAAAACTTCTAAATAAATAAATAATAAACACATTTCAGTGGATATTTATAATTCGTGCATTACCAAGTAGCGTCGTGATTTGTTCTGATCCCATTATACCTTCATTTGCATCGGACCATAGAATTACGAAAACTAATGTGCTTCGTTTTTGTTTCCTAACTGCTGAAGATGTACAGTTCCTTTATAGGTATTTACATTTTGTTGTGTGTTACAAAAATGACATCCTCAGCCTTTCCTTTCACACTCCCTGTATCAAAACAAGATTGTCACATGATTCACTTTAGTTTTCTTTCTCGGACTGCAAAGTGAGAGGAGATTGTAAAGCCTAATCTCCATGTTAAAAAATAAGCACAATTTGTAAGAAGACATGGCCTTTGTCTTCTTTTAAGTACAACAAATGTGACCAGATAAAAACAGAATTTAAAGGCAGCTTGATTTTTCACTTGGACCGAACATGGGCTCAAGTTTGGAAAACCCTGCCCATAAATAATCATGAAATCTGGAGGAAGATTCAAAAACCCGTTTCCTCTTCTTTCTTCTGCAAAATGGTTGACTGGAGGGTACCCCAATGTGTAAGATGAGGAGATGTATGTACTAATTGTGGTGTATGTGTGTATTTGTTTCTGGAACGAGAGAAGGAGCGTGTATGTGTCTCAGGTAGGGATAATAAAAGCATTCTGATATATTAATTGTTCTATAAATATGAATTACTTTGGTAGTGGTGCACTAAACGTTCCATACATTTCTGTATTCAGATCCTTGAGGTTAACACTTTGTGAATGCTTTCCTACCAGCAACTGTTCTTGGGCACTGAGCCTCCTCGAGGCTAGGTTCATTTATAACAATAAGGTTACTTGTGAAACTCACCATTGTTCATCTTCACAACATCATAGTTCGAATAGCTCATTCACTGACATCGAAGTCCCTCATGATTTCCCCTTAATGTGCCTGACTGTTGGTACTGGGGGCCTGGTAGATGTATTGCAGCTATGTTGGTGCTCCCTGATATATAGTTTGAGTGTCCCTTGAATCACTTTCATCCTTGTTCCTCCTCATTTGTTGAAATAATAGGAGGTAGCTGTGTGGTCTGTTTAAATCAGGATCTCTCTGTTGAACAACCAGAATTTTAACATGTTGAAAGTACATGGCCTATCTCTCTAAAGGCATGGCCCTTGCAAGTGGAGGATCTCTAACTGTGCTCCTCAACCTAGGACAGCTGTATGTATAATACTCTTTGTATTGCTTCTGTTTGCTGGAAGTTCATACTCTTTACTAAAATGTGCCCTTTAGGCCACCAAAGAGTCAAATGCTGTAACCCATGAGGTGGAGTTGACATGCAGTTTTAATAATTTACACGAAGTTCCAAATTTAAAGCACTTTCTTCAGTGTACTTGCTATCAGGTGCCAAATTGTACCAAACGGACACACAAAATATTCCCCTTTTCCTGAGGTGATGTATTTTGAAAACGCCCTTGGGGACAACCTCAGACCTAATATTAGAACCTTGAATTGAGAATTTTCTTTTGGTTTCACAAATCTGTGGTTCCTGCTGACTGATACATGAAAATATGCATCCTGAAGATCTCCTCAACACATCCAATCTCCTTGCTGGATACGGGTAAGATTTGGTGCTGCAACACCAGTATATATTTTTCCACACGTGTTGGCTGTTCTCCTGTCCAAAAAGCGCTCCCATGGGTCATGTTTTTCAGATGTCCAGTTATGAACGTCTATGCTGAAGTGGATACTAATGAGAATGGAGTTGTAAAGTCGCTGCCTGGATGTTTGAGTTGCATTTGCAAGCTGTCACTTTTAGTTGTTGATATCTTCCTCTTGAAGGTCTAGTCTGGTAAAAATGAAGCCTCTACTGAAACATCTGTGTTTGCTTCTGCTGTTGGTATGCAGCGTGATAGAGTTAATAAACCTGGTGGTGGTTACTCCTTTCGGAGTGTCTGCATTGAAATCAGGAGTAGCCTTCTTTCAAAGTCCACTGCCTAAACCTTAAATGTATGAATCTTGTAGCTTTTTTGTGAGACTTAACGGACAACAGTGAGAGAGGAAGGCTTAAAATTCATATCCAGTTTAAATCCTGGAAGGGGGTGCCATGCCATGAAGTTAAACACATATGTAAGCATTAGCAATAATTACAGGCTGCAAAGTCTATTACATTGACAGATGCTTTGCTGATTTAGCCGGATGCAAATTTGCCTTCATTGATTAGCTTGAAGAAATCATATCTGCCATAGTTACACAGCCAGTACACAAAGCATTTCAGGATTCCTAGCAGCACTATCGATCTTGCTGCTTTGGTGGTTGTTCCCGATGTTACGCATTTCATCCATCTTGTGTTGTTATTAAGCTGACTAGACTGCAGAAGAGAGCATGTCAGGGAATCTTTTCTTGACTTCTGCTGCCAACAAATCTGATGGAGGCTCTCCATTCAGAAAAAGGGTCTTGGTCTGGTGGACAGTATACTTTACCCCCTGGCATTGGTTGACAGTTGAAGGTACATGGAATAAAGAGCATCTGGTCACTGGTTCAATGAGACCTCGCACTAAGGGTCTGACAGGAGTTTTATGCTGCAAAGTCTTGGAAATGTCAGAAGAGGTGGTAGGAAGCATCACGGGAATCAGGAGTTTAGCTGCTCCTGTCGCCAACACTTTGTGGAACACAAGTATGTTGTCCACTGGAGAAACTCTGGTAGGAACTGGGGCTAAAGAAAGTGATCTGCACAATGCTGCTGAAGAAGTGCCTGCCTCTGTTCTATCAGTCAAAGTGATTCTGGCTTCTGAGTTTGGAGTCTGATCCTGTTTCTCCGTTCCTCAACATTTCCCTGGGAGAGGTACAAAGCCTATGCTGTGAAGTGCTACAGCAAAAATACTGGGAATGGAACTACAAATGAGAGCGCTACTGGATTTGTTGTTGTTCAGAAAGGTTCATGTTGGAATTCCAACTGTAAACATTCATACCACTTTTGTAGGATACCCCTTCATAATTCTGACTTACTTTATCAACCTGCACAAAACTTATAATTTTCAAAGTGACTCTCCAGTACATTTTCTTTGCAGTTAGATGCACATTGATCATGGAGAGACAAAATAATTAGAAATGTGAAAACAGCTTTTCCTATGGAGTGTGCTGTCACTTTAATAATAGATTAAATATATAAGCTAGCTTGATAGACAAGATAGATCGCTACGATAGTTAAGAAGACAGATAGGTGCTGTAACAATGCACAGTGCTATAAAATAAGGAGGACCCGGTCACTGTTTTGTTATGCCTATACTTTATTTTACGCAGAATCACACCCTAAGGTAATTAATCCTTGGATGTTTTAACAAAAATAAAGTTAAAACATCCAACGATTAATTACCTTAGGGTGTGATTCTGCGTAAAATAAAGTATAGGCAGAACAAAACAGTGACCGGGTCCTCCTTATTTTATAGCATTATACGTTGTCCTACCTGGCCACAATATAGGACACAACCCCAACTTTTGGTAACAATGTACAGGACATTTTGCAAGTTAAAACCAAAGTAAACTTAAACAATTAGACAGCATTAGCAGGCTTTAACCAAGAAGCTACATGCAAGGAAATACACCACTGACCAACTATACAAATGTGCTTCATCACCTTTGGCTAACTGTAGCCAGCAGCTAGGGCTCTTTTTATGAAACACTAAACACATTTCTTCAGAACTTTACTTTTCCAGTTGGTGAAATGTGTGGTCACAGGCAGGAGGCACTACATGATTCATTTCAGTCTACCCTGGCCTGGAAAGTAGTGTGGATTCTTCAGGTGAAGGCTTAAGACAGAACCAGCTCAAGCATTGCCAATTAGCGCTACTGCTGGGGAGAAGTTTCTCCTAAAGTCTTGGTGTCAACTATTTATGCAGTTGAATGCTGTGAAATATATTTATTCAAAATGTTGAAGAAGCAGAGGGACATCATGATTAATGGGAAGGTCCATCTCCTTAAAATCTGGCCACCCCCCACACTTAGTGCATCTACTTATAATTATGTATCTAGACATAAATTAGGCTTGATCTGGTGTGTCCTTTCCGCAATTTGGCATATTCACCTTCACCGGAATGCCTCTCCTCTTTGGTAATAAACTTCCACAGGTGCTACTTTGTCCTTTTGGGAAAACCAAAAGCACCACCTAAAATTCCTACTTGCATCTAAGAAGGTACTAGGTACCACAGCCAGAAGCAACTCCTTTATGTTACCACAGACTCATGTGTGTTTATACTTTTAGCAATACTACAAAGCATAAAAGGATTTCACAGTTACAACACTATAACACAACCTGCTTTCTCACTGCAAGTTAGTTTTAAAAGGACATGTATAGTACCCACCACCAGTCTCCCGTGTGAGCACAGTGCAGACCCGAACTTCAGCAGATAGACCGATGACAGACACTCTTATTTTAGAATCCTTCAGACTCTTTGTATATGAAAAAGAAAAGAAAAAAAATAATCAAATCACTAGCCAGGCACCGAAGATTTAAAAGTACACACAAAGCTCAACATATTCTCAGCTGAAAAGGTCCAGTCAAGCAAGTTAAAGTGCTACGTTTACATCAGTTGTGAATAAATTCACACGTGTACACGGCAAAATAGATGACTGAATAGAATCAACGTACATAGTTTAGTTAAAAATCAGACTAACACCTACAGCGGATAGAATACATTTCAATATGATCAGCATAGCTAAAGTCAATTCAACATGGACACCATATATCCAAGTTAATTTGACTACACAATATACCAAACAAAATCCTTAATTTAAACTATTAACACCCAAAGATATAAGACGTCTGCAAATCAAAGTTCAGTGGTGTGTACTAGAAGGCAAGGATTGATGTGAAAATCAACTCTATGCTGAATCTGGTACATAATGTAGAGGTAATTCACACACAAGAGTGAGCGGTGCGAAAGTGATGCAGCATATGTAGTGCCTGGTGTCAGACGCAGAGCTTTTGGTTTATGTGGCATTGCTATAAGTTACCATATTTCAAAATATGTTTGACAATACCCAAATAGGGCATCATCTTGAGGGGAATGTCAAAGGCCACACCCCAAGATGACACCTAGTGTAACAAGCTGAACATGAAGATAACAAAACTAGAAAAAAGTCATAATACTGCATCCTCTTTCTGGGCACAGGTTGGTGAAAGGGTATATTGAGAAGTTATCACACTGAAGAACTGCCACAAGTATGGACAATGGCAGACAGTGGTGCACCATGCCTTCATTCCTCCAAGTTGGAGCTTTAGAATGTCTGCAGTACCACTACTTAAATGATGCAAAATGATTTTGATTCAGAAATGCAATTGTTCAGGCAAGGACTGTTGTGATGTATCTATGCAATGCACAGAGTGGTTGCATGGCTTAGTTGATAAGTCGTATCAAAAGAATTGTGGGTAGAATAGTGCAACCACAAAACAGAACACAATTTGACAAGAACTATTGGAAGACCCGGTTTACTTCTGCTCAGACAACCTGTCATACTGAGTATAAGTCCCAAGCAAAGAATATGTGAGTGTCCGTTTGAGATTGGCAGAGGTATTCACTGTGTCCAAGCAGGAACACCACTCTAGTTAGAGTAAGTTAGATTCCGATGGATACATCTGTCAGTGGATTCATCACCTTGTGAATATCCCCTCCCCCCGCGCCCACACCCCCATTCCACCCCCACCCCCCCCCCCTGCGTCAGCAACGTTCGGAAAATTCTTTGCAGCTCGCCGGCATGGACGACATCACAGGAACGCACGACATCACTCGACTATCTCGTGAGCAGCAGCTTGGGCTTCCGGATCCGATCTCGATGCCGACTCAGTCTGAGTCGGTCATGGATCCGACGGCGCGGCTCATGAAGGAAAGATCGGGGCGGGAAGCTCAGCGTCTTATAGAGGAGCAGAGATATAGAGAGGCTGAGATGGAAAAAGATGAGCTTCAGGAGGACTATTTTGATGATTAGAGGGAAGCTAGTGGCTTAGAGCTTTCCCCTGAATGGGAGCTGTCCTCTGTTTCTGATGCCCCTTCAAAGGACGTTGCACCATACTATGTGGTCATTAAAAAGGCTGCGGCTCTTTTAAATTTGACTTTGCCTACAGCTGAATTCAAGGCTAATATATTGACAGAGGTCCTTCATTTCCCATCTTCGGTTGTAGAACCATTCCTTCCTTTTAATGAGGCTTTGACTGAGCCTATATTGGAGGTTTGGAACAGGCCTCTTACAGCTCCTGCAGTGGCTAAGGGTGTTGCAAGGAGGTATAGGGTATCTCCTGGTGATCCTGAGTTTCTATCCTCGCATCCTTTGCCTGAAAGTCTGGTTATACAGGCAGCCTGGTTGAAGAAGTCTGTTGGTGCTTTCCCTCAAGTGCCTGGGGATAAGGAGTCCAAGAAACAGGATCAGACTGCGAAGAAGATTTTCTCTTCTGCGAGTATGGTTCTAAAATCGACCAATGCCACATGTCTCTTATGGAGATGAAAACAAGTTACTTACCTGTAACTTTGGTTCCCCAGTATTGGTAACTTTCATAGATTCCCATGCTTTGTATCATTCCCCGTCGTCGGAATGGGAGCCTCGGTAAATAGTAAAAAACTATAGTAGTAAGCACAAAGTGAAAAAATAGGCCTAGGCCTCATCTCATTTTGTAGCTTATCCACCTCTTTGTGTAAAAGAGACCAAATTTCTGCAGCAGCCAATCAGAGCAGCCTCACCCCATAGAACCTTCCTGAGAGAAGCTCAGAGCCTCAGATTTTCGTAGCCGTTGTATACAGCTATCCACCAAGATCAGAAGAGTGAGCTTTCCCAGGGGAGGTGGGTGGGCGCATGGGAATCTATGAAAGTTACCAATACTGGGGAACCAAAGTTACAGGTAAGTAACTTGTTTTCTTGCCCCAGTATTGGAACTTTCATAGATTCCCATGCTTTGTATCAGAGTAACTAGCAGTAAAGAAAAACATATTTTGTCATACCTAAACCTGAAAATGTGACATATCTCTGTAAAAAAAAACAGCAGAACACATAGGATCATGAAATATGACAATAATGCAGTATACAAAATATGCAAAGGAAGGCGGGATAGAAAGGAAAGCTCACCGACTTATTGGAAAAGGTTCCTCAGGACTGCTTGGCCCACTGCTGCATCCTCCCTCACAGAAGAATCCAGACAATAGTGGCGGGGGAAGGTGTGGACACTGCTCCACGTAGCCGCCCTGCAAATGTCCTTGATAGGGACTCCTGAGAATAACGCCGCAGATGAAGCCATGGATCTGGTAGAGTGAGCACGAACTGCTCGCTGCAGAGGTTTCCCAGCCGCCTGGTGACAAAATTGTATAGCACTGGAAATCCAACGGGAAATACAAGCCTTCGAAACAGCACAACCCTTGCGTGGAGCACTGAAGGAAACAAAGAGCTGTGAAGATTTCCTGAACTGCTTCGTTCGCTCCAGATAGAATTTCAGGCATCTGTGAATGTCCAGAGAGTGCAGAGTTCTTTCCGCAGGTGAAGAAGGTTTTGGAAAAAATGGTTTCAAGACCACGGGTTCATTTAGGTGGAATTCCGAAGGAACTTTCGGGATAAATTTAGGATTTGTCCGTAGAATCAGCACATTAGTCTTAAACTGGAGAAAAGGTTCCTCAATCGTGAAAGCCTGGATCTCGCTTACTCTACGAGCCGATGTCAGGGCCAAGAGAAGAGCCACTTTCCAGGAAAGAAACTTAAGGTCAGACTTATGCACAGGTTCAAAAGGGGCTTTCATGAGGGATGACAGAACCAGATTCAAGTGCCAAGTTGGAGGAGGTGGCCGAACTGGAGGAAAAACCCTGAACAAACCTTTCAGGAATTGTTTGACAATCCTAGCCGACCATAGGGAAGGCCCTGAAGATGAACGTCTGAATCTAGAGATGGCTGCCAGATGGACCTTTATCGACGATGGAGCCAATCCCGATTTTGCCAGAGAAAGGAGGTAAGGCAAGAGCTTGTGTGGAGAAGAAGTATACGGGTGTAAACCTTCCTTCTGGCACCAAACACAGAATCTCTTCCATTTGGCTCGATAGGTCTTGTTGGTACTAGGGGCTCGAGCCTGAGCTAGAATGTCTCTACATTCACTTGAGAGATCTAATCCCTGGAACTCTCTGAACTCAGGAGCCACGCTGTCAATCGCAGGGACTTCAAGTCCGGATGTAGAACCTGACCGTGAGACATTGTTAGCAAAGTTGGAATAGGCTGTAGGAGAACTGGCTGGTCCTGGGAGAGGAGAAGAAGCTCCGAGTACCAAACTTGTCTGGGCCATGCTGGAGCGATCAAAATCATCCTGCACGGTTCCACCTTGAGTTTGCTGACCAACTTCGGAATCAGTGGAATGGGAGGAAAGGCGTAAACAAAGGCGCCTGACCAGGCAATCAAAAGCGCATTCCCCAAGGATTCCCGATGGTGAACCCTGCTTGCGAAGGACAGGCATTTGGCGTTCTGGGGAGTCGCAAACAGGTCGATTGATGGTGCCCCCCATCGAGCAAAGAGATCCTCCAGAACGGTCTGATCCAGCTCCCACTCGTGAGAGACTGTCCTCTGACGACTCAAAGCGTCCGCCTTGACATTGAGCGTCCCCGCTAGATGTTCCGCTGAGAGGGAGACGTTGTTCTGTATTAACCAATTCCATATCGTTTGGGCTTCCTTGGAGAGGGTGGAGGATCTTGTGCCACCCTGTTTGTTTATGTAGTGCATGGCTGTAGTGTTGTCCGTACGAACCAGCACTGTCCTGTTTTGAATCCTCGGAAGAAAAGCTTGAAGAGCCAAGCGGATCGCGAGAAGTTCCAGGAGGTTGATATGGAACTCGCGTTGCACTGGACTCCAGTGACCGCTGACCTTCAG
This sequence comes from Lissotriton vulgaris, assembly GCF_964263255.1. Lineage (NCBI taxonomy): Eukaryota > Metazoa > Chordata > Amphibia > Caudata > Salamandridae > Lissotriton > Lissotriton vulgaris. The sequence goes on from NC_141689.1 coordinate 549,868,437, forward strand.
CTCCTGGAGGACCGCTCCCCATCCTTCCATGGAAGCATCCGTTGTTACAATCAGGGGAGATGGAGGAATGAGGAACGATAAACCCTTGGAAAGATTGTCTTTTTCCAGCCACCAGCCGCCTGCTTTTCTCATTTCTTTGGTAACGACAACCTTGTCGTCGAAGGATCCTGTGACCTGCCGCCACTGTCTGTCCAGTTGCTCTTGTAGTGGACGCATCCTGAGCCTGCAGTGCGGAACTAAAGGAATGCAAGATGAAATTGATCCGAGAAGTGATTTGTACTTGCGAACTGTCAGTGTCTTTCGAGATTGGAGAAGACGAGCTGAACACATTAGTTTGGTCTGGCGCTCCTCCGATGGAAGGGCTAAGCAACTGTCCGTGTTCAGGATGGCTCCCAGGAACCTTGTTGACCTGGATGGGTATAAAACCGATTTCTCCCTGTTGAGTCGAAGACCTAGCCGCTCGAACAGATCCTTGCACGTCCGGACTGCACTGGACGCTTCTTGAACAGATGGAGCTTTCAGCAGCCAATCGTCCAGGTATGGAAACACCTGAATAGCTTGTTTTCTGAGAAAAGCTGCCACCGGAGCTAGAACCTTTGTGAAGATCCGTGGGGCGGACCGGAGACCAAAAGGCAGTACCTTGAATTGAAAGTGACTCTTGCCCACTGTAAAGCGCAGATATTGCCTGTGAGCTGGATGGATAGGAACGTGGAAGTAGGCGTCCTCCAAATCGAGGGTCGCCATATAATCCCCCGGATTGAGCAGACGAAGGATGTCCTGAAGAGTGACCATCCTGAAGGACAACTTCACGAGATAAGTGTTGAGCTGCCGTAGATCTAAAATCGGACGCCACTTGTTCTTTGTCTTCCGAACCAGGAAGAACCTGGAATAGAACCCCTTCCCCTTCTGCGAAAGGGGTACAGGCTCTACTGCCCCCTTGGTGAAAAGTTGGTGGGCTTCGAGATGAAGGAGCCTGAGATGTTTCGGAAGGAAGGCATCCGGCGCTCTTGTTGGAGGAAGGTCTTGAAACTCCAATGTGTGTCCTTCTCTGACAATCTGGAGGACCCACTGATCCGATGTAATAATCATCCAGTTGTGTAGGCAATGGGAAATCCTGCCCCCCACAGATGTGAATGAGGGAACAGGAACAGTGGAAAGAGCCACCTGGCCGCTATTGTTTCCTGGTGTTGTCTCTCCTTTGCTGCCCCTGACGTCCTCTAGGCTGCTGGCGAGAGAAAGAGCCCCTTTGAGTGTATTGTGGCTTATACGACTGGCTGGACTGAGATCCAGAGGAGTAGCGATTTTGATTACCTCCACGATAAGAAGAAAAGCCTCTTCCTCTAGCTCCTCTGAAGGGCACCTTACGATACTGCAATGTACCCAAGGACTTAGCTGTATCCGTGTCCTTTTTGATTCCCTGCAGGGCCTCATCGACGTGCTTGCCAAATAGCATCTCACCGTCATATGGCAGATCCAAGATCTTATTCTGCACCTCCTGCCTGAACCATGTGGCCTTTAACCACCCTTGGCGTCGCAGAACCGCCGAGCCAGCTAGTGCCCGGAATGCGGTGGTTGCAATATCCATTGCCACATCAATGACCTCCGAAGAGGCCCGCTCCCCTTCGAGCAAAATCTTCTTCACATCTTCCTTAGACGAATCCTGCAGTTCGTCAACAAATGGGGCAAGATCGCACCACATTTGTCGATCATAGCGTCCCAGAATCGCTAACGCATTGGCTGCCCTAACCAGGAGACTGGCCATAGCTGAAAACCTCTTGCCCACATTGTCTAGGCGCCTGCCCTCCTTATCCGGCGGCGTAGTCATCGGCGCAGAAGGATTCTTGGACTTGCTTTGGGCAGCCTGTGAAATGACCGAATCCGGTTTCGGTTGGCCAAGTAAACATGCTGGACTGCCATCCGGTGCCTTATACTTCTTTTCTAGTCTCGGAAGTACCGGGAGGACTGTAGCCGGATTATGCATAGCCTTCAAGCCCTCAGACCAGACATGCTCGATGATTGGAATGGACCTCACTGACTTCCTGAATGGTTCTTTAAAGTCATATAAAAAGCAATCCGATTGCACTGTGGTCACTGGGAGACCAAATCTTTTGGATGCCCTGTCCATTAAGTTGTGAAACCCTCCAACGTCCGCTGGAGGCGAAGTAATATTATCCGGGTCGGTGTTGTCCGGATCTATAGGGTCAGCAGTATTCCATGGCGTCTGTTGATCTTGATCAGGATCCGCTTGCTGGTCTGCATCTGAAGACGCAGCATCATCATCATCATCAGTCTCTTGCACCTGCACTACCTCTTGAGGGCGCACTTCCAGCGCAGTGGCCCGCTCTCTTGAGGGTAAAGAATGGTCTGCCACAGGACGCAATGTCTGAGGCGGAGGTGTCGTGGGGCGCACTTGTTGGGCTTCCTGAGGTGCCGGGAAACGTTGCTTGTAATCCCGCAACATAAGCTGTAAATCCACCACTAAAGCGGATGGTATTGCCACCATACCCTCGGGTAACTGACGCATCGGTTGTTGTGGAGGCACGTGCCTGGTAGCAGTACATTCCTCCTCATAATAATGCTCTGGAGCATAGTGCTGTCGTTCCATCTGCTCCTCCTCAGAGCTAAACTCCTGCACCTTAACCTGGAGGTCAGAAGGGCTATAGGCCTGCCCAAATTCACTGAAAGTCTCTTCCTCAGAGTCATCCTCCAATAGTAGTGCTGGTGGTAGCTTCTGAACCTGGCGAGGAGACGTCATCTCTGGCGTGATATGTTTCCTTTTCCGCGAAAAAACATGTTTTCCCGCCATTTCCATCGTCGACGAGGTCGTCGTCGACGAGGCCCTCGTCGACGAGGCCGTCGTCGACGGGAAGGTCTTCTGTGTCAGTGTCGACAGTGGAAGTGTAGACATAGAAACTGTCTTCGTCGACGAGGATAGCGTCGTCGACGAGGTGAAGCTCATCGTCGACGATGGTGGAATCGTCGACGGGACCGTCGACGAGCTCGTCGTCATCAACATGGCAACCGGCGTCGTCGACATCGTCGTCGTCGAAGTCGTTCTCGTCGACGACACCGCCGTCGACGGCAGCTTTGCAGACATTGTCGTCGACGTGGAGGTGGTCACCCTCGTCGACGACGAGCAGGATTCCGGAGCCTTGAAAGCAGTCGACGGTGTAGGCGTCGACGCAGCCGTCGTCGACGAGCCCGTCGACGAGGCAACCTTGGTAGAGCTGTCCTTTTTAACACTCGTAGACGACGTACCTGGGAGTTTAGTCGTCGACGGTTTCTGCTTCTTGTCTGAAGCCACCTCTTGAGTCGGGGTTGAAGGCTTTTTGACCCCACGATCCTTCTCTGAGGAAGGCGAAGAGACTGTAGAAGCCTTTCTCACCTTTTTTGAGGTCAGAAGTTCCTCAGGCTTACCCTGCCTCTCCTTTTCACCTCGGTGAGGAGATTTTTGGGCAGCCGGCCTGTCAGACCTGTCAGAGGTCCCTGGTAAGGCCTTGTGTCGGGACTCGTCTAAAGCAGAAAGGGGGGACCTACCCCTCTTCTGAGACCTTCTGGATGACACCATAGACGAGGAGCCCTCACTGTCCGAAGAGATAATGTCCCTCCGGTCTTTCACCTTCTGAAGCCATGTGAGGAGACGTCCTTCTCTGTCCCTCTGGGTCTTGGCTGAGAAGGATCTGCAAATCGGACAGTCTGTTGGTTTATGGTCCGGATATAAACAGTAGATACAATCCTCATGTTTGTCCTCGACAAACAACCTCTTCTTAGAGCAGGTGGCACAGGCTCTAAAAAGGGCTTTCCTCTCCGACATGCTGAGAAAAAATCCAAGTAGTTGAAGAAAAAACTGAAGAAAACTGAGCAGAGCTCAATGGAGACTCCCTTGCACAACGTGCGGTAGAAAATCTGAGGCTCTGAGCTTCTCTCAGGAAGGTTCTATGGGGTGAGGCTGCTCTGATTGGCTGCTGCAGAAATTTGGTCTCTTTTACACAAAGAGGTGGATAAGCTACAAAATGAGATGAGGCCTAGGCCTATTTTTTCACTTTGTGCTTACTACTATAGTTTTTTACTATTTACCGAGGCTCCCATTCCGACGACGGGGAATGATACAAAGCATGGGAATCTATGAAAGTTCCAATACTGGGGCAACTATACATGCCCTGATGGACTCTGTACGGCAGTTGGCTCCAGAGATTCCTGAGGACAGCAAGAAGGATTTTGATGAGGTGTTGGCTGATACACAGGAAGCTGCACGTCAAGTGATTCAAAGTGGACTTGAAAATGCTGATTCATTTGCTCGCATTATGGGAACTTCTGTTGCCTCTAGAAGGGCTGCTTGGCTGAAGTCATCTGACTTTTCAGCGGACGTTCTGACAGCCTTGTTGGATTTGTTATTTGATGGTACTGGATTATTTGGGAAAAAGGCTGATGCAGCTTTAGAAAGATTTAAGGACAGTAGGGCTACTGCCAGATCTTTGGGGCTGCAGTCCAGAGGCTCTGCGACTAAGAGGTATAGAGGTTTTGGGCGTTCGTTCTTTCGACCCTACCGTCAAGTTCAACAGCAGCAGCAACAGCAAAATCCTCTATACAAATCCTACAGGGGCAGACAAAGAGCACGTCCTAGAGGACGTCAAGCCTCCTCCTCCTCCTCCTCTTCCTCCTCCGCTTCCCAACCCCCTCCATCATCAGCAAAGCAGCCCTAGATCCGCCATTCCGGATCATGTGGGTCCTGTAGGAGGTCGGCTTACCCATTTTCAACAGGATTGGGAATCGGTTACATCAGATCTTTGGGTTCTCAATCTCGTAGAGAATGGGTATGCTCTTCCTTTTTGGGAATTTCCTCCGGATTACCCTCCGTGCCAAGGTTTTGGCTCGGAGGACCACCTACTTCTCCTGCAGGAGGAGGTCCTGTCACTGTTACGAAAGGGTGTGATAGAAGTGGTTCCGGAGCAGGAAAAGGATCAGGGATGCTACTCCCGGTATTAACTGATTCCCAAAAAGGATGGCAGACTTCGTCCGATCTTGGACCTCAGGATCTTGAACCTTTACCTGAAACAGGAGAAGTTCAAGATGCTCACCCTTGCTCAGGTTCTTCAGGCGCTGCTGGAAGAGGACTGGATGGTGTTGATCAACTTGCAGGATGCGTATTTCTACATCCCTATCCTGAAGTCGCACAAGAAGTATCTCCGTTTCACGGTGGGATCGCAACATTTCCAGTTTGTGGTCCTTCCGTTTGGTCTTACTACTGCACCTCGAGTTTTCACCGAGGTGATGGCTGTGGTGGCAGCACATCTCAGGTCGGGGATACCTGTATTCCCGTATCTGGACGATTGGTTGATCAAAGCAGATTCTCCAGAAACAGTGCTCCATCATCTGCAAGTCACAACTCAGTTGTTGTACAGGTTGGGTTTTTCAATGAATGTACCCAAATACCACCTGGTGCCCTCCCAGCGCAACCTGTTCATAGGTGCGGTACTGGACACAACTGTATGTCGAGCATTCCATCCACCTCAAAGGATTCTCGACATAGAGGGAATGATTCATTTATTTCACAATGGAGCGGTCGTTCCAGTCCTGAAGGTCCTTCGCCTGCTTGGTCTGATGGCTTCCTGCATTCTGTTGGTCAACCATGCACGCTGGTACATGAGGGCACTCCAGTGGTATCTCCGAAGGCAGTGGTATCAACAAAACGGAGATCTCAGGGAGTCTGTGAAGATCTCCAGAGAAGCTGCGGCGGATGGATCTTGGTGGGGTGTGGAAGGCAATCTGTCTCAAGGAAAGCCTTTCCATCTACCTCCATTGGTTGCCACAGTGATAACGGATGCATCCACTCTAGGGTGGGGTGCTCATCTGGGGGATCTGGAGATCAAGAGTCTTTGGTCTCCAGAGGAAAGGTTGCTTCACATCAACCTTCTAGAGTAGCGGGCAATATGTCTAGCACTCAAGGCCTTTCTTCCTTCCCTTCATGGGCGGTCAGTTCAAGTCCTGACGGACAACACCACTGCGATGTGGTATGTCAACAAACAGGGAGGAGTGGGGTCACAGTGTCTCTGCAGAGAGGCACTGCGTCTCTGGTCCTGGGTTCAGGACCATCAGATTTGTCTGATGGAAAATCATCTGGACGGAGTTCTGAACGTGCGTGTAGACAATCTCAGTCGGCAGTTCTCAGCCGACAGAGGTGGTTCGTCACGTCTTTCGGACGTGGGGTACTCCTGGGGTGGACCTGTTCGCCACTCACGAGAATGCTCACTGCCCGTCATTCTGCAGTCTCCAGTTTCTGATGCATGGGGGCTTGGGGGACGCGTTTCAGTTGAGTTGGAACTCACAGCTCCTTTACGCGTTTCCTCCCATACCCTTGATTCCTCGGGTTCTGAGGCTGATTCGCCAAGACCGGGCCCAAGTTATTTTGATCGCCCCAGGTTGGCCAAGAAGGGTGTGGTACACAGATCTTCTCCACCTTTCCTCGTGCCCGCCGCTCCATCTCCCTCTCAGGGCAGATCTCCTCTCTCAGATGGAGGGGCAGGTTCTACACCCCCACCTCCAGACCTTACACCTTCATGCCTGGAGATTGAAAGGGGCAACCTGAATTCCTTTTCTCTCCCACATGATGTGTCATTCTATCAGCCAGGCGTGACTCTACCAAGTCAATCTATTCATACAGATGGTCCTAATTTATGACTTGGTGTGCGGAGAAGTCCATTGACCCTTTGAGGGCTCAGATATACTTCTATTTGCTCTTTCTTTAGCGCAGCAAGGGTTTGCTGTGGCTACAGTTAAAGGTTATCTTTCGGCGTTGTCGGCATTTCTCTGCCTACCGGATCAGCCGTCCTTATTTAAATCTCCTATTGTTTTGAGATTTCTGAAGGGCCTTATAAATACATTTCCTCCTACTCCTTTTATTGTGCCTCAATGGGACTCGAATCTGGTGCTTACTTATCTAATGTGTTCCCCTTTCGAACCTTTACATAGTTGTCCCTTGAGGTTGTTGTCTTTTAAGACGGTTTTCCTAGTTGCAATTACCTCGGCAAGGAGGGTAAGTGAGCTTCAAGCTCTTAGTTCAAAGCCCCCATTCTTGACCATTCATGCTGAACGAATGGTTCTTAGGACCAGGGCTGCTTTTCTGCCTAAGGTGGTAACTCCCTTCCATCTAGGACAGTCTATTACCCTTCCTACCTTCTATCCTCCCCCTCACTCTTCCAAGAAGGAGGAGCGGCTTCATCGTCTGGACCTTAAGAGGGCGGTGAGATTTTATCTTGATAGGACAAAGGACTATCGAGTGGATGACCAGCTGTTTGTTGGATTTGCTGGCTGCAGAAAAGGAAGAGATGTGCACAAGCGCACACTTTCGAGATGGATAATACTATGCATCAAGATCTGCTAGGCCCTGGCTGGTAAGGAACCTCCAGAGGGTATGAGAGGCCATTCTACTAGAGCAAAGTCTTCAACATCTGCTTTGTCTAGGGGTGTTCCTGTTGAGGACATTTGTAGAGTGGCAACTGGGCCTCCCTCCACACTTTCGCGAAGCATTACTGCTTGGATACCGAGGTGAGGCGGGACGCCCACGTTCTGTCCTCCAGGATTTTCTGGTATAGGAGAGTGGACAACCTCCTCCGGGAGTGGGGACTGCTGTGGGAATCTATTCACAAGGTGAGGAATCCACTGGCAGATGCATCCATCAGAAGAACAAGTTACTTACCTTCGGTAACGCTTTTTCTGGTGGATACAGTATCTGCCTGTGGATTTCTCACATGCCCATCCGCCTCCCCGTGGTCCACTCTTCTATACCTGAATTTTTGGTAATGTTTTTTAATGTATACATGTTATCCTCAAGAGGAATGTGTTCTTGGACATTTTTACTATGTTATATTCACACTATGTGTGTTACCTTGACTAGTTTGTGCTGTGTATACAGTGTATATGTCTATTGTTGTTGGTCCGTCCATGTGCCTCGAAGGCACGGAAAAAAGGGCGGAACTGATGTCATCACGCCGGCGTAGGCCTATTATGGAGTCGGTGACGTCAGCAGAGCCACGCGCGATGTCGTACGTTCCTGTGACGTCGTCCACGCCGGCGAGCTGCAAAGAATTTTCCGAACATTGCTGACGCAGGGGGATATTCACAACGGAGGAATCCAGATACTGTATCCACCAGAAAAAGCGTTACCGAAGGTAAGTAACTTGTTCTATACACTGAATATAATCTGTGCTCACCCTCTGGTAGCTTGGCACAGAGCGGTCAGGCTTATCTAAAGAGGTAATGTGTAAAGTATTTGTGCGAAAAACACAGTAACACAATGAAAAACAAAGTATGAGTAAAACAAGACAATGAATGTATAAAGAGTAAAGAGTCGCAATGACTGATCCTCGCTCATACCTTTATTAGCTCATAGATGTTCGATGGATCGCATGTGGTCAGGCTGCCAAAAATAATTAGAACCTCTCTGCTTGTATGCCCTGGCATATGCCTGTGATGGAGAAGAAAAAAATATTTATCGTTCAGGGGCTTTATGTGTAAAAAAAACATTTAAAAGGTTATTAACTAGGAGAGAGTCTTTTTCAAGAACACCTCCACGACGTAGTAAAAGCCCACTTTCACACTCTGTATTTAGCTACCCGTCCTGTTATGTTTCATATGGGTGCCCTAATAGAGGCCCGGGTTTACATCATACCCCTTCACCTACATTACCTCCCCTACACTACACGGTAACCAGCCTTTTTAGGATTGAACCTTTTGCCTAGTTCTAGTCCTGGGTGCAGAAGGAGGGGTTCTAGGACTTAAACTTTAGACTGTCACATAAGGCATGAATATTCATAAGGGTTCTTGGAAACCAGGATGGGGCTACACCACCATCCTCCTCATATCTACGTACACGGTTCATCCCATACGTCATCCTCAAACCCAACAATGGCTAATACAAGTAACAAGGGACAAAGGGACCTTAGATACTGTCAGTATAAATTCAGCACCTCTTGCTAGTGGTACCAAGACTTCCAGGCCAACACACTGATCAGAGACGCTGAGGCTCCTGCATGCAGACGCTCCAGCTGACAGTGGTCTGAACATCCCTTGCGGGGTGTCCAACTCGAGAACAAGAAGGGCTCCAACATTCTCACACTTCAGGTAATGGTGTCCGTGTAAATCCTAGAGGGATTCTTGGCTTCACACCTACTCACATGCTAGGTACACTTAGGTACATCTAGATAGGCATCATAAGAGTAGGAGCACTTTTATCATGCATTTTATAGTCATATATTTATTCAAGCTAATTGCAAAATGGTAGAACTGTACTATCCTTTTATATTCACTGTACTGCTAATCATATATCTTTGCTACTGTCTAATGGTTGTTGCAGCTCATATTTTACAAAAGAATAACAACTGTTCAATAAAGTCTTATTGAAACGTACAGACTGTTTATGCTGTGTATCTCTGAGATAAGCTAAATGAACATGAGTGACAAAGCGAAAAGTAGTGCATTGTTTCCACGATCTTGAGGGATCAGGGTTGTCATGTTCTAAGGTTGCCAGAAACTAATATCTCCCCAATACAAGGAGACACTAGTGGCACTGTGAGCTTGATTAAATGCAAATAGGTTACCATTTCTCGGTGGGGGTGTATGGAACCAAGTCTGCCACCAATCCCACAGTTTATGTTATCCAAACGCGCAGGTCCTGCATGGGTACTATAGGATCTACACGACAGTCTATTCACACGTTGACTGCAAGTCTGTTTTTGTCCATATATAGTGCTTCACTGTATTTCTGATAGAATTCTGGTGCACAAATACAACATACATACATGTAGACATACATACTACATGATCATGTTGAACTACACCATGGCTGAGCCTCTTTCATGTTGGGTTTTTGTGAGATAACCGATCCCAGGGTTGTTTGTACATTTATGGACGGACACATCAGGAAGATATAAACTCTTACTCATTAAAGTTTAAAACTGTTTAAACTTTATTGTAATGTTTTTATAGTAGAGTAAATACCAGAACTGGATTCATATTTAAACCAGCAGCCACAACAAAGTGTGTCTTTCTGCATCCTATGCAAACAAACTGCTACGTATGTGTATAAAAAAATATTACTTACTTGTAATCTCTGAGTGGCCCATATGGACCAGTCTAGACCCAGCGACATAGGACCTATGCAAGATCTTCAGCTGCACTAGTCTGAGCCTCATGGGGATTGCCACTACTCGTGGAGATGATACCGCTTCCTGCCAGTCCTCATCGTCTAGTTCTAGGCCGTCCTCCTGCCACTGCCCTCTAAGGCACCCCAGTGGGTCCCCCTTGTGGTTTATTAGTTTCCTGTATATCAAGGAAATCGTCTTCTCAGGGATGTGGCCATCCAGCACTCTATCCTCGAGAGGAGAAGCGTCCGGAAGTGTCTTATCACGGGGGATGTGCGTAAGCAATGCATGTCTTACTTGGAGGTACCGAAAATACTCTCCGTCATTCAGTTGATATTGCAGCCGTAGGGAGTCAAAGGACTGAATTGAACCATCCTTCCAGACATCCTTGATGGAAGTAATGCCAATGAGATCCCACTTGTCAAAGCCCTTCGACTTCCACAGACTTCCCAACCGTTCCGCACTCCACAGGGGGGTGGAGAGCGTAAGTCTCACCTCCCACTAGAGGTGTCTGTTGGCCGCGTGCCAGACCTGAACTGCAAGCGCCGTGGGTTCCGTGAGATGAAATCTACGGGGCGTCGCACACAGTGCCCTAGTATAATCTCCCCCCGGCATCAACCAGCGATCCATTGCGTAACCTGGGTCGTTAGGAGCCCCGTATATCCCATGATTAATTGCCGCCAATTGGGAAGCCCAATAGTATAGCTGCAACACTAGAGCAAAGGTGCACCACACAATTGACAATCACAGACGTAGGTATTTCTTAGTTGTGATTTTCTTTATTCGCGCCCTTTTTCGGGAAGGAAGCCGATTTTCGCGTGGTGCAGGACGAAGGAGGATGTGGGGAACCCAAAACTTTATCAAGAGTCATTCCTGATGGAACATCTATCTTTCTGTCCATCCTCCTTTGAAAACTTATCCATATTATAACCCAAGAGGACTACTCATAGAAATCTAGAAAAAAGATCTTGAATACGATCTACATTGTGACGACTTATTTATATACATATACGACTTTTTGGCTTCCTAATATTTCCTACTAAGAAGTTGTTTGGAAACATTCATCTGCAAAGAAACTTTCCATCGTTCACCAGGACTGCATACACTCATAATATTTTGCCCTGAAGAAGTCCCTTGAGGACGAAACGCGGCGGCTGTGAGCACCCGCGTTTTGACTGTACACCTACTTTTTGGAATAAAGAAAATCACAACTAAGAAATACCTACGTCTGTGATTATTGTCAATTATGTGGTGCACCTTTGCTCTCAAGTATTAATTTACTGAGTTCTTTAATGAACTATCACTGTGACAGTGGGTGTTAACCAGTGTGCACACACCTTGCCCATACAAACTATCTAGGGCGTTCTTTTAAAAAAATATTTGGGGTGACTTGTTAGGTGCTGTAATCAGGAAGTTTCCACTGTCTCCTCTGTCTTTTGATATAGCTGCAACACTATTGAAGACTCATCTATAATTACTGATGGCTACTTAAAAATAAATATGCGTGCCTACACAGCATCCCGCACCTCTACACTTCCCAGCAACTTGAACCCCACAAACCTAACTCCTTCCCCATAAGTTACCCCCAGACCTCTTGACTAATGCCACCAAAAACATCTAACACAGACTGATCAAACACCCTGAAACTTTAATAGCGCATATCTACTTCAACTCCTCAAGAGGGCTAAAGAAAACAGATCTCATTTTCCACACATCTCGACTGGGGCATTGGCGCACGACCCTAACCAACCTCCTTAACATTACAAAATCTGTCAACATTCGGCCAAAAACAGACGGTCGCCAACTCCCTCACCTTCAAGGGCAGAGCCACCATAACCACCTACAGGAACGGAAGTATCATTATTCAAGATAATGACATCAACCATCGTACCTTTGACTCCATCTTCCTGACACTATGGATGCTGTCCACCTCTTGACCAATCACCCCCGACCCAAACTCACCCCAGATTATAAACGCAGAGTGGGAAATGCCTAATACCTGCTAATTCTTCCTTCTCCAGCCCCTCCGCCATAACGCTTTTTGGCCTTGTCACCGCACTTACAGATCCCACCTCCACCTCCCCTCACAATTACACCACATCCCTTCATCCCCAAGCGTGGTCCATCCAGCTGGGATGATTATGGAGTTCAGACTATCAGCAACAAAAACAATGTTTATCCGCAACCAACTAGCAGCTCTGTCAACCCGAACCGAACCTTTATTCCCCCCCCAACCTCGCCTACCCAACCCTCACAGAAAACGTTCCTAGAGATGCCTGCCACTGAAAATCCAGCCCCCTATTTCTATTCAACTTGACGCAGGCTAAACTACAGACACTTCTTGAATCACAACCCCAACCCCCCCTCTCCACTCCAGGGAAGAAACACACAGCGACTTACCCCTTGCCTTCACTAACCTATGCCCTCCGTATCTAAAATGGCTTGCACAGGAAAATTTGCACCCCATTTACTCCTCTCTCCACTCATTTAACCCTATGCCAGAGACTGATCTGAAGGTAAGACCAACTTGTGTGGAAAAGCAACTCAATGAAGTAACACAGGGCATTAACAATATCCTAATGATCCTCAAATCCTACCCAGAACTAGCCCAAGTACCACACCTCCCCTCTTCCAACTCCTCAAGACAACCTCCACAAATGCCCAGGATCCAACTTGACAGCTGGCTCACAACCCTTCTCTACAGCCTAGTACACAGGCTGATAAGATCGACCCCTGGGATGTCTATGAGAGAAGCAATGGCCATAGCCAAAATCTATGACCTGACCTCAATCCAAACCAACCACACCTCCAAGATACAGGTGATTACCGGAACCGGCAGAAACATCAACCATCCACAAATTGCCAGACCCCCAACCAACCACATCATGATCCTCCTCTCCCATCCCCAAGAAGCCCAACAGCAGCAATAACATCAACTGCATGCTCATAAACTGCAGATCAGCCACTAAAAATGGAAAGGATATAGCTGATGCCATCCTAAACCACGACATTGACATTGCATTTATCACTGAAACATGGCTAAATGACACCTCCTATCCTAGCCTTCACCTACTAGCACCCCCCCTGGCATCTCCATAATCAACAAAGACAGAACATTGCACCAGGGGTGGCATGGCTATTATACACAAGACCAACCTCCACATGGCACCAACAGACACCTATAGCTACCCCAAAGATGAACATATCAGTGTAACCTTAAAGACAAAGAACAACAAAACATCTCCTCTATCACCCACCAGACAACACGCCCTCATTCAGAGAACACCTATCGGAACGGATTATACACTGCTCACTCTCAAACGACAGCAACCTATTCCTAGGAGACTTCAACCTACACTGGAATGATGAGAAATAGACTCTCAAACTATCCTTAATAGAGCTCCTTTTCAGCAAAATCCTTATCCAACACTGCAAAGGGCACACTCATATCAGAGGTGCAACCCTGGACGTCATCAATGCACACAAGGAAGCAGTAAGTATCTACAAAATCCTTCCAGTCGACTGGTCAGACCACCACATCATTCTGTTTCTCATCAACCAAACAGAAGTACCCCCTGCTTGCACTCAGAAAACCAAGCAAGGGTACCGCAACATAAGTAAGATTCCCCTGGAGGATCTAGAAGATGGAAGGCGATCCCTAGTCCCACTACCAACAGACGACCACTCAACATACAACCTTACTCTCCACTATAACTCAACTATCCACTATAACTCAACTCCTAGACCAACTAGCACCCAGAAAACATGAAAAAATGCTGGTTCAACAAAGACCTCAGTGCAAAAAGAAAACAACTGAGAGCAACTGAAAGACTCTGGCGATCAAAACCTTCCACCTCCCACCTTCAACAGCTCAGAGTTGAACACAGAAAATATAAAAACCACCTTGTGAAAGAAAAAGCATCTTTCTTCAGAAGAGCACTAGATAAAGCAAAAAACAGCCCCAAATAACTGTTCAACGTCATTAAACAAACTTCGAACCAGTAAAAAGAACTCCCCATGTCTCCAAAGAACACTGATATTCTTGCCAAATTCTTCATTGATAAAATCACAAAGATCTAACTCTCCTTAGACCATCACACTTTTCCATGCACTGGAAACCCGCCCATCAGACTGGAGGAACCGATGCCGCTAAGGGCAGCCATGTACCTTAAGCCCTTCGGATGTGATACAAACCTAGGATTCACCTTAACTTGCATGAAATGGATGATATTTAAAACGCTCATGGAGGATAACATCTGAAAGATGATTGTGAATGCCAAGCCCTCCTCTTACCTTGCAGATCCTATTCTGGCCTCTCTGGTGAAAAACCTCATTCACACCCGAACCCCTCTATGGACCAAAATAATAAACAGCTCCCTGAGTAATAGGTCGATGCCTGACTGCCTCAAACTAGGACATGTCATTCCCTTGCTGAAGAAACCAGGTGTACACCCAGAAGACTAACAACTTAAGGCCCATTTCCTACCTTCCCTTCATTGCAAAAAAACTTGAGAAATGCATTCTCTCCCAACTCACCCAAAACATAGACTCCAACAATCTTTTTGACTCTATTCAATCAGGTTTTAAAAAAGGCTGTAGACTGAAAAGAGCCCTACTGAACATAGCGGATGACATAGACAAGTCACTGGACATTGACAGATGCTGACTACTCATCCTCCTAGACCTATCAGCAGCCTTCAACACAGCCGACCAAAGCTGCTTCTAGAATGGCTCCAAAATTGGATCGGATACAACAGCCTGGTCCTAAAATGGTTCACCTCCTATCGTCATAACCGCTTCTAGCTAATAAAAATCAACAACTCTACCTCAGACACGTTGACCATAACCAGGGGTGTCCTCAAAGGCTCAGTCCTCTCACCTACACTCCATTATAAACATGGAACCCTTCACCACCATACTCAAACAAGCATCCATCCTGTAACACCTCTAAGCAGACACCCAGATCTACCTAGAAATATCCACACTAGAAGACGTACGACGACTTAACTCCACTCTCCTATAAGTCCAAAAATGTCTCTCACACAACCACTCATCCAGGATAAGATGGGAATCATACTCCTTTCCAAAAATGGACTGGCCATCCAGGTACAAGGGTGGATAAACTCCATTGATGCATTGAACTGCAAAATCACACTTTCCAAATCTGTCAAATTTTTAGGGGATTCCCCACGATCTGAGCATGAACCAACACAAAGAATATAGCTAAGAGCACATTCTACAACCCAAAACACATACACAAAATGAAGCCCTTCCTCGCCCTGAACAATCAAAAAACTGCCATGCAAGCAATGGTACTGTCTAGGCTAGAATAAGGAATGCCACTCTCACTGTCCCCACAAAATCGAACCTAACCCCCCCCCCCCCCCCCCCCCCCCAAGAGCCACACTTATTTCAGTAGCAAGGATTGTCACCAGAAACATATTAAATGGCCCCTGATATTGAAGCCTGTTGCTGTTTCAAAATTGCCTGCCGCACCCACAAAGTCCTCCAGACCAGGAAACCAGCTACCTTGTGTCCAAACTATCAAAGGCAGGCCAGATAAGAACTATAAGAAGCACCAACACTGCTTCTCACCCCACCAAAAAAAAACACAAACAAAAAGTACTTGTGCTCTTTGTCAGGAAATACACCCAAAATCTGGAACTCTCTCCCAGTGCATATCAGGACAACACCCTCCTTTATGAGTTTCAAAACTGTCAAAAGATCTTCTCCTCAACCGACACTCAGCTCCAACACCTAATCCCTTCTCTGAACCCTTTCCTACATATCTTGCTTCCCTTACACAAACTACTGTAACCTAACCCTCAACAAGTCTGAATATTGTAATCTATGCTCTCCAATCACGGCCTTATCCACTGTCTTTTGTTTTTGTCTATAAAGAGGTCAGATATCCCTGGGTCTGGCCAATGCTATATAAAACTCTTTAAATAAAATAAATACTGATTTCCAAGTAGCTGCTTTACAAATCTCTGTTTAAGGTACTTTTCTTGACCAAGCAACAGAACCGGCTTTACTGTGTGTGGAATGAGTTAGTCGGTGGCAACAAAAAATGCAAGAAACTGCCCATCTAGCAATGGATAGTTTAATAGAAGCAATACTGGTCCTGAGTGGACCATTGTTAAGGAATACTCGATTCTCTGCACTTGGATGTTTTGTTCTGTCTTAGTAAAACTTGAGGAATCTTCTGACATCAATAAATGTTCAGATCTTCAGCTGAAGTTAGATTGTTGAAAAATACTGGTAAGGAAATAGTTTTATAGTGTACAACTATTTTTATGTTAATTGCAAAAATGGCAATAAAAACATATACAAAACTAATAACTTCAGGTCAAAAAAGAAGGGTGTGTTCTCAAGACTATTCTTGTTGCTGTGAAAAAATAATGCAGGGTTTGAATGCTGAAAGAGCTTCAATTTCACTGACACTTCTCTCTCAGAAGTAATTCCTGCTAAAATTGCTATCCTCAATAAAAAGGTGCTGCAAAGATACCTTATCTATAAGCTCAAGCGAATAAACCATTAATTTTAATAGAACCAGATTTAGTATCCATGAATGTGGAGGTGGTCTAATTGGAGGACAAGTCTTCTTCCAAGAAGTCTTTAATTAAAGGAATGGTTACAAAAAAGGATTTGGAGTGGGTTCTTTTCTATATGTTGTAAGGGCAGCAAGATTAACTTTCATTGAAGAATGCTGGTGAGATTAAGCAAATAAGGAACAACAACTTCTTCTTGGCATTGAATGGGGTTACGTCTATTTTCTAGTCGCCATACAAAAAATCTTCTCAATTTGAAAGCATATGATTCTCAAGGAGAAAATCGCTTGGCTTCTTTAAGAATGTTCACACAGTCTAAAATCAAGTGTTCATAAGGAATGATCTCAAAAGCCATCATCCTAGGTGTTTGCTGCTGTGGAAAATCTGCCCTTGCATTCTGGATAGTATGTTCTGTTTGCACAACTTCTTGAGGGGCATGACAGATGGATGAAGAAACTCTGTATACCACAATTGTCTTTTAACAGAATTGTCCCATCAGAGTATCTCAGCTTTATTAACACTTTTGGTATCAATTTTATTGGAGGAAAAGGATAAATAAAATGTCCTAACCATTGCATCAAAAGGGAATTGCCCAGAAGCACAAGTTACTATTTGTGTAACGATATATCTCTAAGAGACATTAGTTATTGATAGATTCCTTACCTTAGAATATCCCCAGGCGTCAGACTGGATCCGTAAATTTATGCGTAACAGTACCCTTGCGCGTCGGTAGGCGTCGTCTGCGGCTCCGCGTCCGTCGTCGGCGTCGTGGGCGCCGTGATAACGTTGTCGGAGTACTTAGACGCCGCCTCCGCGTGCGGACGTCAGTTCTTAGACACAGCTTTTCAGCACCAGAAACGCAGAGCCATGTTAAAAACCAACACTAGTGCCATTGAAACTAGGACCCTGAAAGGGGATGACCTGAACCCTGGATATCAGTTCGCAGAACGGGGAGGATGGGTGGGTCGGTAAGGAATCTATCACTAATTAATGTCTCTTACAGATATATCGTTACACAAGTAGGAACTTGTGCATCTGAAAGAGACACGTTAGTGATAGATTCCTTACCTTAGAATAGATACCCCAGCAATACCAACCCCGGTGGTGGGTCTGCGAACCAATAAACACACCAGAAAGTCCTGGAGGATGGAACGGCCAAAGAAGCCATCCCTCCGGACTTGGCTGTCCAGGCAGTAGTGTCTTGCGAACGTGTGCAGCGAGGCCCACGTAGCTGCCCGACAAATGTCCTGCAAGGGGACTCCTCGGCCCAGGGCAGTAGTAGTCGGCGTGGCCCGAGTGGAATGGGCCCTCAGCCCAACAGGAGGTTCCTTTTTAGCCAAAGAGTAGCACGCTTGGATGCACAACACGATCCACCGAGAGATGGTATGTTTGTCCACCGCCCGTCCTTTCTTAGCGCCCACGTAACCAACAAAGAGTTGGTCATCCACCCGGAACTGGCGTGTGCGATCCAGATAGTAGGAGAGCGCACGTTTTGGGTCCAGACGGTGGAGCCTCTCTTCCTCTTTCTTTTTTTTTTTTTTTTTAACGTAAGACTTTTATTGACATCTAACCAATATACACAGCATTTTGCCTACAACCCTGGGGCCGGCTGCCACACTTTGATAATGCTCCATGTTAAATACACAGCTATTAAGCCGACAACCTTCGGTCCGGCAGCAATTTATCAGCAATATAGCAGAAAGCTAGACAATTATTCCTGGAAAGATCAGAGTTCGTCTCACTTTTTTGCTTTATAACCATAACCAGACATATGACTCATTAGGTTCGATTAGCAACATACATGTTGACAAATGTTCCAATTCTCCCACTTCAACAAATCAACTCAGGCGCTCATCCTATTTCTTACAATCCCAGGGCCCCCTAAAAGAACTGGCTGATCAGCCTGTCAATACCCGGTAAAGCACAGTGCCATTACGGGCAGTCAGCCACTGAGTTATTTAGTCTACGTCTTCCTCATCCTCTGAACTATCTAGGTCTTCCTCTGGCAGAGGATCACACAAGTCTCCCCGGTAGCTGTTCCAGGGCGTCCAGATCTTATTCCATTTGCGAGGATTAGCTCTCATTTTATACACTGCCTGTTCAATCACCAGAAGCATATCCATGTTTCTGCACCACTGCGCCAAAGTCGGTGCATCCGCCGCCCCCCATTTTTGCACTATATCCCGCTTGGCGACCATGATGCCCACAATGGCCCACTGTTGTCCCTGGCGTGTCAGGTCATTCGGCCCCCCCACATTCAATAAGCACACGCAGGGATCAGGTGTAATGATATCTCTAAAGTTTGGGAAATGGTACGTAGTACCTGTCGCCAGTATTCAGCTATAGTCGGACACTCCCAAAGTGTATGCCACAATGTACCTTCCCCTCCACAGCCCCCGGGACAATACGGGTGGTCAGCCCTGTGTATTTTGTGTAAAGTGGTTCTCGTGAAGTAAACTCGGTGCAGTATCTTAAACTGCACCAGTCTGAATCGAGCCCAAATTCCCGCTTCCTTCGGGGATGCCATCGCAGCGTTCCAGTCTGTCTCATCCATTTCGCCCAGTTCGCCCTCCCATTTCTCCCTCAGTGTATGTAAGGAGTCTGGCAGGTTATTCAATAGCTTCCGATATGTGAGGGAAGTGGCGCTAGTCTGCATATATTCAGTAAGGAGGCGATCCTCCAGCGGGGAAGATTCAGGGACCTCCGCTCTCACTTCGATGACCGTCATCAGCGCATGTCGTATTTGGATATAGCGGTAGGTTTCATTAGGGCCTAGGTTATACTGTTGTTGAAGGTGCGCGAAGGGGATCACCCCGTCTTTTGTCCACATGTCTCCTACCGTGGAGATTCCTATGTTGTCCCATTGGGTGAACCCCTTGCTACGTCGTAGGTGGCCCAGCGCCTTGGTGTCCCATAGAGGTATAAGTTTTGTTATGACACCTCCCCATTTGAGCCTCGCCTGTGCTTTGTGCCATAGCGCCACTGCGTGCCTCGTCGGGGCCGTTAGTTTCGCTGCCAGACCCTTGTGGTTCAGTGAGGCTAGAAGACTGTGTTCCCAGTTGCGCTCTGTCCGCGAGGTATGCCAGATCGTTCTGCGGGGCATGTAGCCATTGGTTAAGAACCTTGTGGTGCGCCGCCCAGTAGTATAATTGTACATTCGACAGGGCTATCCCACCGTCGTACCAACCGAGGACGAGCTTCATATGTGCTATACGGGCCGGGCGGTCGCCTCACAGTAAACCAGTTACTTGAGCCGTCACTTTTCGGAAATAGGAGGGCGGCACCAGAGTCGGTGTATTTTCCAATACATAAAGAAAGCGTGGCAGCGCCATCATTTTAAACAGCGCTGCCCGCCCCAGTAATGTCAGAGGAAGGGCCTTCCAGTGTCTCACGTCAGTCCTCAGTCGAATGAGCGGTGGCAGCAAGTTCAGCTCGTAAAAGACCTTGTCATCGTCGATGATGTGGATTCCCAGGTATCGGAAGGAGGTGCCTGCCACCACCAATGGGCAGCTGGCGGGAAGATTCGGCAAGGGACCCCTAAGTTCGTAAATGACCGACTTTGTCCAATTGATCGTGTAGCCGGAAGTGTGTCCGTGCTTATCACACAGTGCCAGGAGTACCGGTACACCCCTTTCTGGGTCCGACAAATAAATTAGCATTTTGTCAGCATAAAGGGAGACTCTGTCCTCCCAGCTGTCTCCCCAGCGTATTCCTTTCAACAATGGGGAAGCTCTAATGATAGTTGCCAACGGTTCCAGAACTAAGGCGAATAACAAAGGCAAGAGCGGGCATCCCTGCCTCGTCCCCCTAGCTAATGATATCTCGCGGGAGATGTGCGTTCGCTGTCACGTGCGCCACCGGTCCCGCATATAGGAGCCGTATCCAGGAGATAAATTTGGGGCCAAAGCCCATGTGGGCCAACACTGCGAATAGGTATTGCCATTCCACCATGTCGAACGCCATCCTGGCATCCAACGACAGGATGGCTGCCGGTTCCGTCAATAATGGGGCTCGCGCCATCGCTCCGTGCACACTTCGGAGGTTCAGCGCCGTACTCCTATGCGACATAAATCCCGATTGATCCGGGTGGATCAAGTGCGTGAGGTGAGGCATCAGTCTAGTTGCCAATAATTTAGCTAGAATTTTGACCTCGCCATTAATGAGTGATATGGGGCGATATGACGCGCACTCAGTGGGCGGCTTGCCCGGTTTCGGGATCGCCACAATGGTTGCTATATGCTGGTCGAGGGGCAGGATCGCCCGCTCCAAGCTTTCTGTATACACGGCCAGTAGGGGTTTACTTAGCGTTTCAGACATTGCCTTATACCACTCAATAGGGATCCCGTTGGGGCCTAGGGCTTTACCGGAGTGGAGCGCAGTGATGGCTAATTGTATCTCCTCCGGTGATAGGTCAGCTTCCAACTCATTTACTGCTTCTTGCGATAGGGTCAGAGTCGGCACACCTTGGAGAGCCGCTCTCGGTGTTATTTCGACAGTCGGGGTGTATACCTCCTGGTAGTGATCTGCTAAGACCTCTACTATCATCGATGGGCGCTTGTGCAGTGTCCTGTCGGACCCCCTCAGCTGCAAAATATTCCTATTACCTCCCTTCTTTTTATCCAACCAGGCCAGGAGTTTACTCGCCTTATCGCCAATGTCATAGACTCTGTGCGCTGTTGCCACTATATTCTCGACTGTCCGTCGTCTCAGATGGTCATCATGGAGCTGCTGGCAGAGTTGGATTGAGTGCAGAGTGTCCACCGTCGGGTCTGCCATGTGGGCTGCATTTGCCCTACTAAGTTCTAACTCCAACTCCAGTAGTTCCCATTTTTGTGTACGCTTATGCCCCGTTATGGTCGTGATGGCCTGCCCTCTGAGAACCGTTTTGTAGGCTTCCCACAAGATCGTAGGTGACGCTACGGAGTCCGCGTTTTCCGCAAAATAGTATTCGGTCACCTTTTTTAATTCCTTACGTATGGGCGGTACCATGAGATAGCCTGGGAAAATCGGGTATATTCTTTTGCGAGCCCTCTCTGGGCATGACAAAGTCAATGTGAGCGGAGAGTGATCCGATATGCCCCTAGGTGTAATCTGTATATCATCTATGGTGAGGAGGCTGTCGCCCAAGGAAAGGAAATAGTCGATACGCGACAGACTATTGTGAACTGTGGAGTAATAGGTGTACTGTTGGTCCCCAGGGTGCAACTGCCTCCAGACGTCCATCAGCCCCTGCTCTCTTCCTCTTTTGAGGGATGCGGAGGCGGAAAGAAGGTGGGCAAGGTGATGGACTGCCCGATGTGGAAGGCTGTGACTACCTTGGGCAGGAAAGAGGGATTTGTCCGCAACACAACCTTGTCCGGATGGACAGAAAGGAAAGGAGGTTTAGAAGAAAGAGCCTGGAGCTCACTCACTCTCCTGGCAGAGGTGATGGCAACCAAGAAAGCAGGCTTCAGAGTAAGAAGGCGGATAGGACAGTTGTGAAGTGGCTCAAAGGGAGCACACATCAGAAAAGTAAGAACCAGGTTCAAGTCCCACTGAGGCATCATGAAGGGAACAGGTGGAAACGTGTGTGTGATGCCTTTCAGAAAACGATTTACAATAGGGGAATTGAACAAAGATGGTTGATAAGGCAGCCTTAGGAAGGCTGAAAGGGCAGAAAGATAGCCCTTGATAGTGCCCAGAGCAGAGCCCTGCTGGGCAAGAGAAAGAAGGAAGAGAAGAACCTCAGAAAGAGGGGCAGAGAGAAGATCCACAGCATTTGCTGTGCACCATGCCACAAGTCTGTTCCACCTGCAGGCGTATACCGACTTTGTGGAGGGACGCCTGGCTGCCAGAATGATGCTACAGACTTCAGGAGGCAAGTCAAATGGCCTCAACTGTCGCCGCTCAATCCCCAAGCATGGAGGTGGAGACTGGACAGGTTCGGGTGGAGGACCGTCCCCTGCTGCTGCGACGGAAATTCCTCCTGAAGAGGCAGACAAACCGGGGGATTGACTGACATACTGAGTAGCTCGGGATACCAGTACCTTCGTGCCCAGTCGGGAGCCACAAGGATGACTTTGGCCCGGTCGCGTTTGATCTTCTTCAGCACTCTGGCCAGAAGTGGTATAGGCGGAAAGGCGTACAACAGACCGCAACTCCACTCGTGACTCCGAGCGAGTGCCGCCTTGGAAATTCCAACGCGCAGAACTGATGATATTGAGCGTTCTCTTCTGTGGCGAATAGATCTAACCAAGGCTCTGCCCACTGCAGAAAGAGCACCTTCGCCACGGCGTTCAGACGCCATTCGTGATCCATCATGCACCGGCGGCTGAGTTTGTCCGCCCAGGCGTTCAGAGAACCTGGCAGGTGTTGAACCACCAGGGACACACCCTGATGTTCCAGCCACTGCCAAAGGCGCAGAGCCTCCTGGCAGAGGGTCCACGACCACACCCGTCCCGTTTGTTGCATACCACATGGCGGTGGTGTTGTCCGTGAACACCTGCTCTACACTCCCCCGGACAGAGGTGAGGAATGCCTTCAGTGCTAGACGAATCGCCCGCAGCTCCAAAAGGTTGATATGGAGCCGGGACTCCGCCGGAGACCAGAGGCCTCTGATCTTCGCCTCTCCCATGTGGCCACCCCAGCCCTGGAGGGACGCGTCCGTCACAACCACGTGCTCCGGCTGGGGAATGGAGAGGGATCTGCCGCTGACCCAATCGCGGTCCGTGAGCCACCACTGCAGCTGTCACGCTACCATCCAGCCTCCTGGGTCCAGGGCAGCTAAGACCTGAGCCAGAGTCAGCATTTTGAACTTCTCCTTCCGGAGGAAGCCGTTGACGTTCCGTAGATCCAAGATAGGGCGTAGGCCCCCTTTGCCCTTCTTGGGTTCCAGAAAGTAGTGGGAGTAGCAACTACACCCTACTTCTGGCCCAGGAACGCGCTCGATGGCCCCCTTGGCCAAGAGGGCCGTAACTTCCTCCTGCAGAAGTCGCAAATGATCCCCCGATACGTGGTGGTATTCCGGTGGCATGGCTTGAGGGGTCATCTCGAAGGGGAGGGAGTAGCCCCTTCGGACGATTTGCAGCACCCACCTGTCCGATGTGACAGTGCGCCAGTGGGAGTGGTGATGGCGAACCCTGCCCCCCACTGGCGTCACATGGGCCTGAAAGCACCAACTAAGAGGGTTTTTAGGCGGATGCTGCGGGGGAAGGTGTGGACTGGCCTCGCCGTTATCCCAGACCGCCTCCACGGCGATTTCCACGGCCACCACCGTGTTGGATAGTAGTCTGCGGTGCGTGGCTGGCAGCACGTGTGGGGGCGCCCCTTCTTTGGCCACGAAAGGCACCCGTTTGCTGGCGCGGGGGCGAGAGGCCCAAGGACTTGGCCATAGAAGCGCTCAAGCGCATGATCTGCCTTGTCGCCAAAAAGGTGAAGGCCATCAAACGGCATGTCCATGAGTGTATTCTGGACATTGGCCGAAAAGTTGGCGGACCTCAACCAGGCGTGGCGACGAATCGCCACAGTCGTTGCCATTGCTCTGCCTTGTGAGTCGGTGGTATCCAGCCCACACCGGATAGAATATTTTGCTGCATCCCGGCCTTCCACAAGGGCCTGGCCGAGTTTGGCCCGTACCTCCAACGGACACTCTGGCAGCAATTACGCGACCGTGTCCCACAGAGAGTGGGTGTAGCGGCCCAAGAGGCATGCGGTGTTGGAAGACCGCAGTCCCAGACTAAGGGAGGAGAAGACCTTTTTGCCATACTGCTCATACCTCTTGGATTCCCAGTCCGGCGGAGCCGACGGGTAGGCGGTCTGGGAATTCGAAGCCTGGATGACCAGCCTCCCGGGTGGGGTGGGTGGACAGGAAACATGGGTCACCCGTTGCCGGGCGGTGGAATCTGGCCACGTTTCTATTTACGGGCGAACCCATAGCGGGCCTAGACCAAGTGCCCAAAAGAACCTCGGTCAAGGCCTCATTAAACGGCAGCAGAGGCTCGGCCGAGCTTGACTGCGGTTTAAGGACCTCAGTGAGCAGGTTAGTCCTCACGGCCGTGACGGGGAGCTCAAGGCCCAAGGCCTTGGCCGCCCTCATCAACACCACACTGTATGTTGCCCCCTCCTCCGTAGCCACGGTAGGAGGCGAGACAAAGCCAGTGTCTGGTGAGGTGTCCAGAACACTGGCATCCCCAAGTCCACCTGTCCAGTCCTCTTGAGACTGACACTCTCGTGTCAGAGGGTCCGCGGACTCCTCCCAATACTCCTCATCACCCATCTCCTGATAATCAGGGTTGTCAAACGATGGGGCCGGTTCATAGAAGTGAAACTCCCCAAGCGGCGTCTAAAGCGGCGCCCAGCGGCGCCGTTCCGACGCCGGAACCGGATCGAGGGAGGCATCAGGGACGGCGCCGCCCGAGGACGGCGCCGGAGGGGACACATGAGGGACCAGCGCCGGTGAGGTCGTTAGGTCAACTGGCGACGACCCAGATCCTGAAGCGGATCCAGCGGGGCCCTGCGGCGCCGGGCCCGAAAGCGCCGGCGGCGTCGGGCCGAAGCACCCGACCCGCTAGGGCCCCCAGACGGGTCCGATGGGAACGAAGGCGCTGCGGAGCCAGTCGGAGAAGCGAGGGACCTCATGGCCATGAGAAAGCGCTCTATCTCCTCCGGCGTCGCGTTCTGCCCAGGGACCGGAGGGCGTGGGGCAGGCCGCGACGCCCGCGACTCCGACGGAGCCACGTGAGCAATGTCACCCGAACTCCTGGCCGCGTCGCACGAACGTCGGGGGGAGTCGGAAGAGCGATGGCGTCTCTTCGACTTCTTGTGCTTACCTGACGACGACTTCGACCCGGAGGAGTGATATCTACTCTCGGAGCTGTGATGGCTCCTACCCCGCGACCTGTCCCTCGAACTCCGTTGGGACCGGGACCTCTCGCGGCACGGGGCCGACTGCCGGCGTTCGAGTCACTTGCGGGACCGCTCCCGCCTAGCTTTCGAAGTCAGGGCCCGGCAGTCAGAACAGGCCTTGTCGTCAGTCGGTCGCAATCCTCACAATGTTTGAAACCTGGCATCCCTATCGGCACCGTCCGGAGTCGCAAGACTCTAGAAAAATTATCAAAAGGGATCAAAAAGGGTTAGTCAAAAAGTGACTAAAGTACTGCTTTTTCCAGATCTGCGCTTGCTGGCGTGGAAAAAAGAAGAAATGACGTCAGCACGCGGGGGCGGCGGCTAAGTACTCCGACGACGTCATCACGGCGTCCACGACGCCGACGACGGACGCAGAGCCACAGACGATGCCTACCGACGCGCAAGGGTGCGGCTACGCAAAAATTTCCGGATCCAGTCTGACGCCTGGGGATATTCTAAGGTAAGGAATCTATCACTAACGTGTCTCTTTCAGATGCTTTGGTTCCGACGCCCCTGAGGCGTAATTTTGGACATTTTCACTTGCTCCTGTGCAAAGAGGTCTATATCTGGGAAGCCAGAGTAGCGGAAGATCTCTAACAAGACAACTTCTTCCAATCCAATACCACAAGCCTTGAAAGGTTAGATCCCAAAAATTAGCCGCCCAAACTGTTATGAAAGAATTCATGGCAATTATTTGATTTGTAAGTCCTGATGCAAAGGCATTCCTCTTAGGAGATCCAGATTTTCCTATACAGATGTGCATCCCTTGGTGATTTAACAGACTGGTTGTTGTGTTGGAATCCTATTATGCCTGATGTGCAGATTTTGCCTTGATCAACCAATTGTCTATGTACAAGGAGATGTGGATTCTTGCCCTTCAGAGATGTGGGAGAGGAAGGAGGTGGTCCAGTTCAGTAAGTTGCCGCAGATTTCTGCATCGTGGGGGCGAGTGCGTAGGGTGCGTTGGCATACCGTGTTGAAAGCAGCTGAGAGGTCCCAGAGGATGAGGGCCGCAGTCTTGCCGTTGTCCAGCAGGACCCTGATGTCCTCGGTGGCAGCGATGAGGGCCGTTTCGGTGCTGTAGTTGCTGCGGAACCCAGACTGGGAAGGATCCAGGATGTTGTTCTCCTCGAGGTAGTGGGTCAGCTGTTTGTTGACGGTCTTTTCGATGACCTTCACCGGGAACAGGAGCAGGGAGATGGGCCAGAAGTTCTTGATGTCCCTTCGGTCTGCCTTGGGTTTCTTGAGCAAGGCGTTGATTTCGGCGTGCTTCCAGCTCTCTGGGAAGGTTGCGGTCTCAAAGGAGATGTTGATGGCCTAGCGGAGGTGGGGTGTGATGGTGGCGCTGGCTTTGTGGAAGATGTGATGAGGGCATGGGTCTGACGGGGAGCCGGAGTGGATGGTGCTCATGATTTTGATGGTATCGTCGTCATTGATATTAGTCCAGGCGAGCAGGGGGTCTCTGGGGTGGTGGCCATGGGGTCCGAGGTGTCGTCAGCTGCCATGGGTGTCTGGATGTCGAAGCTCTTGTGGATGTCTGCGATCTTGAGGTGGAAGAAGGAGGCAAGTGAGTTGCACAGGTCTTGTTGGTATGTCGTTGGTGTTGGAGCTGGGGTTGGAGAGTTCTTTCACAAAGTTAAAGAGCTCTTTGCTGTTGTGTGAGTTTTTGTCAAAGCGGTCTTTGAAGGAGGTATTTTTGGCAGATCTGATGAGGTCATGGGGTTGGCGCATTGCGTTCTTGTGGGCTGCTGGGTTCATCGGTGTCCGTTTATGGCGCCATTTCGTCTCCAATTTTCTGCAGTTTTGTTTGGAGGTCTGGAGGGCCGTGGTGAACCAGCTAGCATTCCTGTTGGTGAGTCTGTTGGAGGGGTTCTTGACCGGGGCAAGGGTGTTGTCGCAGTCGTCGATACAGCGTCTGAGGTTGCTGGCGGTGGCGTCCGGGGCGTTGGGTGGGCTCCGGGCAAGGGTGGTGGTTAGTGGTTCTTCAATGACTTTGCTCCAGCAGCAGAGGGGGATCTATTGGGTGCGGTGGTGCATGGTGGGTTTCAGGAAGGTGAAGTGGATGCAGATATGGTCGGTCCAGTGGAGTTCTGAGGTGTGGCTGAAGGTGACGTTGGATCTTGCGGAGAAGATGGGGTCCAGCGTGTGGCCGGCCGATTGGGTGTGAGTTGTCACACGCTGTCTGAGTCCGAGGTTGACGATCAAGGTGTGGAGTTGGTGACGTTGTTGTTTTCGAGGTGGAAGTTCAGGTCTCCTAGGAGGATGCAGTCCGTGGAGGCGAGGGCGTGCGGGCCGACGTAGTCGGCGATGGAGTTGCTGAACTGTGGTCGGGGTCCGGGTGGTCTGTAGACCAGGGTTCCTCCGATGGGGTCGGTGTGGATCTAGAAGTGCAGGTGTTCAGCGTGTTGAAGGCGTCGTTGGAGTTGGTAGATATCTTGAGGGTGGACTTGTGGACTATGGCGATTCCTCCTCCCACTACATTGGTGCTGAGTCAGGCGCCATAAGAAAGGCAGGTGGGAGGGAGAAGCAGCTGAGAGGGGGGAGTGGGCGAATGGGTGAGTGGGGGGGTGGGGCCGCAGGGGAGGGAAAACGGGAGGGAGGAACGGCGAAAGGGAAACAGAAGGCAAAGGGGCACAAAGGAAGGGGAATGGAAAAACCGATCACAGAAATCAATTACCAAAATACAGTGCAATTAGCAGAAAAAGCGAGTGATCTTGTAGCCATCCGGGATGGCTATGGCGATGTCGGGTCTCGACGAGTCGTTCATCCAGGTCTCGGTCAGGAAGGCGACGTCTGGGGAGGATGTGTCGAGCAGGTCCCAGAGTTCAACAACGTGTTTGCGTGCGGAGCAGGTGTTCAGGAGTATGCAACTGAGGTGGTTGGGTCCTGTCCTGGTGGGCGGATTGGCAGCTCTGGTGCTGGTGAAACTGCAGTTCCAGCAGGAGAAGGGTCCATGGGTGCGCTTTGGGGCAGCCTGAAAGCAGGTGTGTTCTTGTCCGGTGTTGAGTGCGTGGAGGGTGCTGGCATTGTAGCGGAGTCAGGCGCCATGGCGTTCGCGGGGGCCAGGAGTTCTTGCGCTAGGCACGGTCCGGGCACGGATGGGCTTGCCTTAGGCGCGGCCGCGCAGCGGCAGCCATAAGAAAGGCAGGTGGGAGGGAGAAGCAGCTGAGAGGGGGGAGCGGGTGAGTGGGGGGGCGGGCCGCAGGGGAGGGAAAATGGGAGGGAGGAACGGCGAAAGGGAAACAGAAGGCAAAGGAGCACAAAGGAAGGGGAATGGAAAAAACGATCAAAGAAACCAATTACCAAAATACAGTGCAATTAGCAGAAAAAGAGCAGAAAAACAATTAAACAAAATACAGTGCAGATATCAGAAGTAAACCTATGGCCTACAACTGACCACCAGGGATGAGGAGCAGGTGGTAGCCTGCGGGTGGAGGCTGGCCTTGAACTTCAGTCAGTAGGAGGGGCAGCTGGGCACAGAACACAGGAACTTCAGTCAGTAGGAGGGGCAGCTGGGCACAGAACACAGGCACAGACAGGTGGATCTGTGCGGCGTGGGGAGCAACCTGCCTGGAAATAGGGTCAATGGACGCTCCCTTAATTGCACAGTGGCCGCCATAAGAAGGGGAGGTGGGAGGGAGGAGTAGCTGGGAGGGGGGAGCGGGCGAATGGGTGAGCGGGGGGCGGCAGGGTCGCAGGGGACACAGCGGCGGGAAAACAGGAGAGAGGAACGGCGAAAGGGAAACAGAAGACAAAGGGGCACAAAGGAAGCGGAATGAAAAAAATTATCACAGAAACCAATTACCAAAATACAGTGCAATTAGCAGAAAAAGAGCAGAAAAACCATTAAACAAAATACAGTGCAGATATCAGAAGCAAACCTACGGCCTACCACTGGCCACAAGGGATGAGGCACAGGTGGTAGCCTGCGGGTGGAGGCGGACCTCGAACGTCAGTCAGCAGGAGCGGCAGCTGGGCACAGAACATGGGCACAGACAGGTGGAACTGCGCGGAATGGGGAGCGACCTGCCTGGAAACCTGCTGGACTCCCAACTTGGCGAGGGAACATCACCAAGAGACTCACCTGTTCCTGGTTCCTGGTGCATCTGTGCCTGCCTGCTTGCCAAGTGCAGTGCGTCCTGTGAGGAAGAGATGAGCGTTGGAGAAAGCAAGGTCCAGCGGGGAATCCTGGAGACTGAAATCCTGCAATAAGGTGTATGGAGTTGGCTGCTGCACTAATCGGTTTGTTGCCTGGGTGCAGGGTAAAGTCAGTGACCCCATATGCCAGGTGGGGTAACCCTGAAGATTGCTACCATGTCGATGTGGCCGTAGCCCGTGTACAGTGAGGATGTCGACCCTGTATGCCCGGTGGGGCCACCAGGACAAGACACGGAGCCTGGTCTGGTGGAGACCATCATAATGAGAAGGAGGCAGCCATGGTGACCAGAGCGGTCCCAAGCCCCGACTGAGGGCCAGCACAAGGAGCATCGCACCCCTCGACACCTAACCTGTGGGGAGGATTCTAAGAAGATTCTCACCATTGGAGGATTATAAAGAACCCCTTGGATGCGGTCTCTACAGGACCGCGTGTGAGGAACTCAAGGACTCCTGACCACTGCCCTTTCCGGGATGCGTGCGAATAATTTTTCCAGAGGCCGTTGCTGCAGCTTCAGCACCAGTGAAGGGAGCACGCTCTGAGATTCTTATCATTCCAACCCTGCTTTTGGGGGTATGACTGATTAGGAGCTAGACAACCAAGGGGGAACTTGCCTGTCATATAGTGCCTCAGCGGGAGAACACTTAACTTTAATAAAGAGTGGAATTCCTGAAACCTGGACTACTAGTGGGGCTTAACTGAATGTTGCCTATAGTGAATGGGGACTAACCACCACCACTGGCGAGAGGGGAGTGGAAATCAGGAACTCTCATATAAAAAAAAAATAGAACTGTGGTTGAGAGCCTTGCTATGTCATGGAATCTGCCCAGTCAGAGAAATTCTGGGAAAGGAAGTTTTCAAAGGTTTTCAATGATAAACTGGGTAGATTTCACTTATCGTATTAAAGTCAAAAGTGATGTAATTCCGGTGAAACATAAATTACGGAACATACCATTGAGCGAGAGAAATGATCATTCTGCCATGCTTAATGATACGTGTTCTCAGGGCATCATCGAGAAAACCGATGGAACTTTGTGGTTATCCCCAATTGTTCTGGCGAAGAAAAAGAATGGGGAATTACGCATGTGTGTTGATATGAGGAGCGTAAATGAGGCGATTTGGGTAGACAACTATCCTCTGCCCAGAATAGAGGATTTAATAACTAAAGTAGGACCAGCTAAATGGTTTAGCAAGCAGGATCTAAGAGCAGCCTACCACCAAGTCAAGTTAGAAAAAAGTTCTAGACACTTGACCGCATTTGTAACTCCAGATGGAGTTTTCCAAGTTTGCCGTATGCCTTTTGGCATTGCATCTGCTGCAGCAGTATTTCAAAGACTCATGTCAGAAATGTTCGTTGGCAATAATCATGTAGCAATTTTCCAAGATGACATCTTGATTTTTGCCAACACTGAAAATGAACATGATCTTGCTTTGATAGATGTCTTAGGAACCTTAGAGAAAAGAGGTGTGACCTTAAGGATAGATAAATGCATCTTTAAGACAAAAGAAATCGAATATCTTGGACACGTATTTTCTGAGGAAGGGATCAAGCCTAGACCAAGTCTTGTGAAAAGTATTGTGGATGCTCCTGCACCTCAGAATAGGGACCAGCCCTGGACTTTCCTAGGGTTGTGTGAATTTTATGCCAAATTTATGCGTAATTTTGCAAGCATCACAGAATGTTTTAAAGTTCTACTCAAGAAAGGAGAAAGATTTGTTTGGTCCGAGATTTGCCAATAGACATTTGAACAAATTAAAAGATATATTACTTCAGCACCAGCACTACAACCATTTGTAGAGGGAAGGAAAACTTGTGTGACTGTTGATGCTTCAGAATACGGTTTAGGTGCAGTATTAACTCGGTCTAACGATAGTCATGAAACTACTGTGGGTTTCGCTTCCAGGACTTTGCGTCCCCCGAACGGAAATATTCTGTTATAGAAAAAGAATTATTGGCATGTATGTGGAGTGTGGAAAAATTTAGGGCGTATTTGTGGGGAAGACCATTTGTTTTAAGGACAGATCGTCCTTTAGTAGAAATTTTGTCTGGGAAAAAATAAAGCACACTACTGCACGTATAGCCAGGCTTTCTGCAAGACTTTTAGAGTTTTGTTTTTCTGTAGAATACATCCCAGGAGGGAAAAAGTCAAGAGCGGATTGTCTCTCGAGACTACCTATTAGTGATTGTGACAAGTATGATTGGGAGTCAGAAATAGAGGAGTGCTTTATTGCCTTCATTGGCGATTCCAATATTTGCAAGGATGAGAATAAGTCGATTCAAGAGTTGCAAAATGATTCTGTTTTAACACCAGTTCTAAAAATGGTGATCTCAGGTTGGCCGAAGGAAAAAAGTTTGGATGAGAAGCTACAAAGTTTTTGGAAGGTATCTGATGAATTGTCATTAGAATGCAACAAATTAATGCGTGGTGATAAGCTTGTTCCACCCATCTGTTTCCATGAACGAATCATTAATTTAGCACATTCTGGCCATTTAGGTGCAACTTCTACTAAGAGGAAAATAAGAGACCATTTTTGGTGGCCTAAAATGGACCAAGAAATTGATTTGTATATACCTGATTGTAGAAAATGCATGTTTAGCGACAAAGTATTAAAAACAGAAAAAGAAATTGATTGTTCCACTATATGTCCAGAAAGAGCTTGGCAGCGAGTTGGGGTAGATTTCCTAGGCCCATACCATATCTTGCTCAACCACATGAGATATTTTATCGTTTTAATTGACCATCTTTCTAGGTGGGCTGAGGTTAGAGGTGTAATGGAACCAACAACGAAAAATGTCATCAAATTTTTTAAAGATGTGTTTGCAAGAGAAGGTATACCGAATGAAATACTTACTGACAATGGTGTAAAGTTTATTTCTCGTAAGATGCAACTATTCTTAGAAAAATTTAACATCAAACACATCAAAACACTGTTGTATAGTTCGCAAACCAATGGAAAAGTAGAACGATTTAATAAGGTTTTAGTTGAATGTATTCAGTCTACTTTGAAATGTAATATGGATGTGGAAATGGCCCTAAAGGAGTTGATCTGGAGTTACAGGACAACACCTTACAGTGTCACAACTAAAACTCCGTTTGAGTTAATGCGAGGAAGATAAGCTAATTCTGAATTATGTCCTTCTTGGATGTCTTCTAATCTTAACAAAAATGTAGACATCAGCAATACATGGGATGTAGCTAAATATAATTCAGATGTTTTCAGCGCAAAGAGAATTGTTAAAGATACTGCAAAAACAAAACTGGAATTAGGAAATTGGGTACGGGTCAAAAATCCTTGTCTCTTTGGGAAAGGTTACTCTAAATTTAAAACACCATTGCAAATTGTAGATTTAAGAAGGAATGCTGCTAAGCTATCTGATGGGAATTGGTGGAACATCTCTCGCTTAGCGATTGGTTCTGGTTTTGTTAACTTCAAGCATTCTAATGATCATTACAATGTAAGTAATGGAAAAATTGAAGAAGAAAATGTGAGGAAAAGTTTGCGTACAAAATTTACGCCAAACAAATTAGAAGATTTTTTTGTGATTAATTGTTTTTTTTTTTCTTTAGAGGGGAGGAAAGCCAGTATTCGGTCTATAGTTGAATTGTAAACATGAGTGCACACTATTATTGGTGATATTGTTTTAAGTGTAAGTACATGTTATTGTCTACTTGCTGTAATATTGTTTATTCATCTTTCATTTGAAAAAGGGGAGATGTGTGGTGACGCGTCTTTGAGAGCCTTGCTATGTCATGGAATCTGCCCCGTCAGATTCCATGACAGGCAGTTGCTCTCTGGCCCCGTTTAGTTGAGACACGTAGCCGTGTCTCGGTCTTCAATAAACCTTTGTAATTACCAAGAAGAGTCTCCTGGAGTAGTCTTCCACAAGAACCCTGACGTCAGGGGACTGTATGTATTTTTTGTGAATGCTGTATTTTACTTAGTGTTTATATATGAATACTCCTTTTACCATAAAGCAAGTGTTTGACTAGACAATCGTTTATCGCTGAACGTATTTCGAGTTGTGAGCCTGTGTTCCTCCCATATCCACCTACCCCACTACTTCGAGAAGCCTTGGACTGCTCAGGCCACACTAACACTGAGTTAAGTCCTTATGCGGTACTTCGCCCTGTTGCTAAAGATGCATAGTAGGTTGGGCCCGGGACATAAGAAGTAGAAGGCCTCAACCCCTACGGTTGGACTCAGTAGCTCCTACTTACCCCGTGGCCCTCTGAACGGATTCAGACACACAGGGTCCTAAGTCTTAACCTAATTTGGGCATATTGATCAAACAGGAAAGATACAACCCCAAAATGATTGCAAGCTCAAAAACTCCTATCATGTCATGCAATCATTTTAGAACGATATTAAAGTAGAGGGTGTTGAAAGTCACCTTCACATTTTGGATCATTGGGAAGGACAGATCTGCATTGTATGCACATCAAGGAGTGTTCTCTCTGGCCATCTATTTGGTATGAAGTCACACTGCCGTTCCTCTAACATATAGTGCTGTCTAGGCTGACTAGCAGTTACATTTTAGCTGTTTTTTCAAGGACCTTGAGTAAAAATTTCATTTGGAATAGGCATTATGTTTTATAGTTTAAAGCGATTCAAGTGTCGCCAGCGGCTAGTTTAATAATGGTGTCATTTAAGTTCTATTCAGTTCCTTTAAGGGATACTAGTTTCAAAGGAACTGATAACCGTTCCAGATGGAAAGTAGTCTCCCTGGTATGTGGTAGCACTAATCCCACCAAAGAAGTATATACTCCCACCATTGAAAAGAAAAAGGCATCCAAATGTGAATACATTTACACTCTTTTCCTCATGCACACTTTAACCATGTGCCTGTGTTTCCTTTATGCTGTGAGTCCTTGTTAGAACAGAGTTTGTTTTGCTGTTCAAGTGATAGTAACTGCTCATACACAAAACTCTTGATGATACAGTTGTCAAGAAAGGCCCTTTATACATCACTGCCAGCCAGAAATATACTTTAAAGAGTCAGTAGAACATTTGTGTAATGTAGGCAGCAAGAGCCCCGTGTACCCCATATACTAACTTTAGAGTCTGCATGGCCAAAGACAAAGAGTTAAACAATGATGGTTCCCCACTGCAAGTCACATCAACAGTTTTCTTGAGGGCAGTTATGTGCTTCTTTGGGTTTCCTGCAATTAAAAGAGCAATGATATCTAATGTAAATTAGAACAATTGGGCAATTGTGGCTAGTCATTTAACAATCTTTATGTGTGTTCCCTTTGAGAGTAATAAAATAAAGCCTGCGAGTGGTAACATATCCATCTACTAGCATGTAAAAAGCACAAAAAACAATACACCTGAGAGCACTTGGATCGATGCACTCTCTACTTGTAACCATTTCAGGTAACACATCCCGCTTCAAGGGAATACAACCATAGTTTGAAATTAATCACAATGTAAAATAAAAGGTTAAGGGCCGGATTACGAGTTTCTCCTAATTTTATGACTCAGACATATCGTACTGAGTAGCACAAACAGCCCCCTCCCCCCCTCAAATGTTAGTCTAGCAGATCATAGTAAGCCCAGTCATTTTTATGGAAAAAGTAAACAATTGATTATAATGTAGCACATTGCTAGTTACAGGGCAGGAGTGGGAGGATCCAGTCGCTGCCCCTTGGTAATTACAAGGAAGTCAATAGAAAGTTAATTTCACATTTATGCTAATCATTAAACTTCACAACTATTACACTCAAATGTTTTTTTTCTATTTAACCCCTTCGTTGCGCCCATCTGCCAATGGGCATTGCAAGCACTACCTCTATAGTGCTGCGCACATCCGTTAGCCGATGTGGCCTCCCCCACTCAAACCGCCGCGGTTAAGCGGTTAAAAAAAATATGATATTGTAAATAAAAGAAAAGCTGAGAAATCATGTGTTACAACAAAAATGAATTACTATTTACCTGCAAGTTCTGTCAGTTTTTCTGCTCGTTTGTTCTTCGTTACAATGAGACCGATCTGGAAATCAACATATATGTAATTAGACATCTGTGGTGGAAGGGGTCGTTATACAAATCAGTGGGCAAGATATTTCTTCGGCGATGTGTAGTACATGTACGAGCTGCCTTTGATGCACACCGCTGAACTTACTTCTTATTAGACTTAAAGGTGGGTTTCTTTTGGTACTTTACTCTGCAACTCAAACTATTTGAACCCTTTTGCTGCCAGGCCTCTTCCCCCCCCCCCCGTCCCCCTCCCTTTCAGTGCTAAGCCTGTTTTTTGCTATTTGGGGTAGTTCGCACTTAGGCTTCCATACATTTTTTGTCCACATAAGCTATCCACAAAAAATGTGTGTCCTTTTTTTCCAACTCCCTGAGGATTCTCAAGGTACCCAGGGTTTGTTTATTCCCTTGGAGGGGACCGTAAAATGGCAAAAATATAGCTACATTTTTAATTTTGGGGGAAAATACATAAAAAAGTGCTCTGGATAAAAGTGTTTGGACTTTTTAATAAAAATTGCATCAATTAACAGTTTGATGTGCTAAAGTCACCATCTTCCCGAACATGCAAGGCTGAATTAAAAAAAAATGTTTTACCACAGTTTTGTCATTTTTCAAAGAGGTAGCCCATTTTTCCTATTTTTTGTGCTTTCAAACTACTTGAAATACCGAAATATTGAAAACAAGAATGAAAAAATTGCCATTTGTGATATTTTAATTTGTGACTTTTTGACACAATGGCGGATTTACAAAAGCAATGTACTGTTATATCCGCTAGACCCTTTTGGTAGGGGGGCAATATAGGGTTTGAAGGTTTTCCAAGAACCCAAGGTACCAGAACCAACAACTGAACTCCACCGTACAACTGTTTTTCCATACGAGTATAGACCAGTTCAAATGGTGAAATATGTAGAGTGAAATATAAGCATCAATGTAACCTATATATTTCTGAAATGGGTACAAGATATGGAGTTTAGAAGCAGAGGTTATGTGTACATCTCTGAAATTGGGGGTACCCGTACAAACATGATTTAAAGGCAATTTTTCAAAATGTCTTTTTCTTACACAGGCGTACATTTGGAAGGCACAAATCCAGCGAAATCCTATTAGTAATAATAATTATCCTACTATTCTATGCTCCCACATGTGTTCTGATAAAAATGGTACCTCACTTGTAAAGGTAGACCTAGTCTCCGAGACAGGAATTAACCCAAAATGCAACATGAATAGATCACATTTTTCCTTTCAAAAGTGACCAGCTTTTTGCAAAGTGGGTAGCTGTGGATTTTGGGTCACTGCTCGCACCCCACCAGCTGACCAACCTCTAGCTCAGCATAAGTGTCTGTGAAAAGCAAAGAAACAAAAAAGAAAAACGGAATGGGGAATATGGTTTTGTGGTTCCTTGTTCTTCTCTGTTCTTGTTGGGATGTGGGGGAGGGTGGGGGGAGGGCCACTCGCAAATCCTTATCCTGTCTGGTCTTAGACCAGGTGGGATGGCAGTACTGGCCAAGGGGAGGTGGAATTTGAATTGACATACGATTTATCTGTTGCCGTATGGTTGGAGTTGTTAACCCTGCTTCCATGTCCGAGATCTAGGTCTGCAATACCAGGAGGGTCCCTTTGGCTGAACTGATTGTGCAGGAATGTACTGAAGATGTGGGGTAAGGAGAGATTAATATGTAACCCGTGGCCGCCTCCGTAACAAAGCTAATTACCTGGAATGTCCGCGGTATCACTACCTTTGAGAAACGCTGACTGGGCTTGCTTATTTGAAGCTGTACGGGTGGCGGTAGCAGGTTTGCAAGAGATGCAAATTTGGGGGGAGGGGGACTCCCTCCCATGCCTGAGGAAACAGTGGAGAGGGCAGCTTTATGCCACCTCATATTCAGGTTTGGCAAGAGGGTCCTTATTTGGGATGCTCCTGAGGTCACCTTTCAGTGTTTGCACCATCTGGTGGATCTCGAGGAGAGGTATGTTATTTTACATGGGAAGTAGGAAGGGCGAGAGATAGGCAACATTAATGTGTATGCCCTTAATGTTGACTGCCCTGATTTCTTCCCTGCTGTGCTAGCAGCAGCGACTCTCTATTTGGGTGAAGCGATAATATTGGTAGGAGATGTGAACTGTGTCCTTGATGGGTCCCTGGACAGTGAACCCCCTCATGCCTATACCAAACCCCGGTTGACTGGGGCACTTAGGGAGATTTTGGCTGGCATGCAGTTATGTGACATCTGGAGCAACCGTCCCCCTGCGAAGAGATTGTTCTCTTGTCATTCTCCGGCATTCACAACTTTTAGCCGCCTAGAGTACTGTTTCCTCTCGGTTGAACTCACACCCGAAGTTGCGGGACTTACCTACCTGCCCAGATACCTCTCGGATCACTCGACTGTCCTGTTGAGTCTTGGGGGGAGTCCACAACCGCCCAGCAATACCACGGTAGCCCCTTTGAGCAAAAGCACTGACAGTTCCTATTTTCAAGGCAACTCTCATGGATGCCCTGACACATTACTTTGAAGAAAACCGGGCATCTGCATCGAGCCAGGCGTTTGATTGGGAGGCCATAAAGGCCGTCCTTAGAGGAGTGCGTATCAAACTTTCATATGGTATTCGGAGTCAGTTGGAACAAGACATAAAAACCTAGGACGCAAAGTTGGGTAGATTAGAGGCAGCGCTTCTCATGGCCCCTCACACTGTGCCAGAGTGGTGTGCCACTTGGGAGACCTTGCTTGATGATTGGCACAGGTTAGAGAAATACACACCTACAGCATACCGACAACGGCTGCACATGGAGGGAGATTTAAAGGGAGCTCTGTAGCCCGAGTGGTTAAAAGGGAGTAATCTATAACACCTATATTACAGCTCAGCAATGAGAACGGAGAGTTAGTGTATATGCAATGCACAATCAATGAAGTCCTGGTTGTATGTCTCAGTAACATTTATGTGAAATGAATATCCAAATACTAGGGAAGAGATCCTTGAGGCAATTCGGCATCTCAAGCCAGGCAAGAGCCCTGGAAGCAACAGGCTGCCAATTGAGTTTTATCATAAGTTTGCCCCTCTGTTGACTGACTGCCTTCTGGAGGACTACAATGAACCACTTGGGGTTAACACTTTGCCGGCCTCCAAACGTGAGGCCTTTGTGGCCATTGTTCCAATACCTGATAGGGACCCTTTGATCGCTAGGTCCCACAGGCCGATCTCGATATAGAATCTGGATGTGAAATTTCTTAGTGGGATTTGTGCGGCCCGCCTTGTCCCGCACATGCCCCTTCTTAGACATACAGATCAAGCAGGATTAATTCCAAAGCATAGTACCACTTATAAATTGCAGCGCCCAACACGTGTTCCATGCTCCGTGCCTCATGGAGGATGATTATGCCCTAGCACTCTTAGATATAGAACAAGCCTTCGAATCTGTGGATTGGTCGAATGTCTGGCAGGTACTTCGGCAGGTCGGAGTGGGTCCAGGTTTCATCAAATGGATCCAGGTTTCATCAAATTGGTCCAGGTACTCTATGTTGCTCCTTCGGCGAGAATAAGAGATGGAATCCAATCCATTTGAGCTGTGTCAGGGCACAGGTCAACCATTATAGTAATGGGGTAACCCTAGAGGTACTGGACCTGGGTAATAACTAATATAAACAAACAATGGTCCGAGACCAATCTATTTATGAAAGCAATAAGTCAAAACTTAAACAATTCGAGGCGTGTATTATATTCACGAACCTGAACACAATTAATGAGAAGCAGAAAAATAGGCAACAGCAACAAACTCAAACTTTATGTAGTATTTAATCTATTGTCGAAATCAAGATTCAATCCACAGTATTATGTACATTTTATATACAATGCCCCGTATCAAGAGCGTGCAGTAAAGGAAAAAGAAAGTGTCAAAGGGCGTGATCGTGATAAGATGAAAAGGAAAAAGAAATCACACAGAGTATATAAAAATTATTCTGTATTATTCAGAAAAAACCAGCCAAAAAAGGACTGGAAC
Organism: Lissotriton vulgaris; assembly: GCF_964263255.1. Lineage (NCBI taxonomy): Eukaryota > Metazoa > Chordata > Amphibia > Caudata > Salamandridae > Lissotriton > Lissotriton vulgaris. Next base: position 549,908,133 of record NC_141689.1, read on the forward strand.
AATAAGTCCTGGCCACTTCAGTAAGTCAATATACAGTCCTTAATGCTATTCGTAAGACATAAGATGTATAAATGTCTGCACTAATAGGGGGGAGATAACATTAGTGGTCCATCTTCTTGACACGGCACACAAAGGGTTAAACGAATTGGAGGAGATCAATAGACAAGTGGCAATCCTCTAACCAAATCTCCCCCCCCCCCCCCCCCCTTTTCGGATTGTCAAATCAGCTATTATATGAAATACAGATATTGTTCGTTTGTTGTTGATGTTAAGTAATATGTCAATTATGTATTGTTTGTGGGCATTTGTAAATAGTGTTGCATGTCATTTTCCTTGTAAATATGCTTTTTAACATGTGCATAATAATGGCAAATGGGGACCGACCTGGTCTTCTTTTTCCTTTACTGCACGCTCTTGATACGGGGCATTGTATATAAAATGTACATAATACTGTGGATTGAATCTTGATTTCGAGAATAGATTAAATACTACATAAAGTTTGAGTTTGTTGCTGTTGCCTATTTTTCTGCTTCTCATTAATTGTGTTCAGGTTCGTGAATATAATACACGCCTCGAATTGTTTAAGTTTTGACTTATTGCTTTCATAAATAGATTGGTCTCGGACCATTGTTTGTTTATATTAGGGCACAGGTCAAGGCTGCCATATATCGCCACTCATATTTGCAGTTGCCATGGAACCTCTTGTGGCTGCCATGCGGAAAGGATGGGCTTATGGGGGATAACTCTTGGAGAGACCACTAATGTGGTCTCCCTTTATGCCAATAAAACATTGGTGTATCTCAAACAGCCGGCATATTCAGGGTCATTCCTTCCTAAAGTGTTACAGAGGTTTGGGGATATCTCTGGTCTTAGAATTAATCAGGGAAAATCTAAATGGAGACCCTTTAGGGAAGACTGGCGGGAAGACATGAAAGCGAGCTACCACAGGTGGGAATTCCATGGTTGACTATTGGGGGTAAATACATAGGGATCTGATTGGACAATAAGGCCTCCTCGTACTTGGATCTTAATGTTGGGAGGGTGACAGGAGTATGTGGCTCTGTACAGTTCTGGAAATAATTACCCCTGTCCCTTATGGGCCGGATAGCGATTGCAAAAATTATCATTTTGCCACGTTGTCTGTATGCACAACAGCATTGGCTATATGTAGTTCCCACACACTGTTTCCAGGCACCGGATGGCCTGTTGATGGACCTCCTTTGGGGTTCCAGGCGCAAGAGAGTGCTATTCAAAACACTACAAAGAGGATGGTGTAGAGGAGGGCTCTAGGTTCCCTGCCTGAAACTTTCTTACATGGCTTCCCAACTACAGCATGCGGTCCATTGGCTGGATGGTGACGATAACTGGGAAAAGCGACTCCTGGTGAGCACATGCGGTGGTCACCCTCTGCTAAATCTTCTGATGCTCGGTTCCGGGTTTCCCGGATCGTTTTTTTCTATCTTGTACAACATGTGGATATCACCTGTGAGACCATGGTTCGGCGGGTGGTGCTCCTTATGCCCCGCAAATGCCTCTTTGGGCGGTACAACCTTACTCATGTATTGCCGAGTCCATGTCTGTGCGGTACTGGAAAGAGGGAGGATGCCAGCTGTTGGGGGATCTCTACGTCAATGGGAAATTTATAACCCGAGAGGAGGCAGTGACTTCCTTTAACCTGGGAGCAGGACCCTTTCTGCAACATGAAAAGATATCGAGTGTTACAAGGAAGTCTGGCTGTTCATCCCATAGGAACCCCCCCAGCACTAATATAATGAAAGTAATGTTGTACATGACTCAGGGGTGCAGTTTCTTTCAATTTGTTTATAGGTACGAAGCCTGCAGCCCCCTCTGCTCTCACACATTGTGTGTGCTTGCCGGTCAGTCACTACACTGTGGCCTAGACACTCCACTTGTCAAAACGAGCTTAGTGCAGCCGCTGCCTCAGGTCTGTTTCTCTTGATTTCATTCAGAGGCAGTGGCTGCACAAGCCCTCCAAATGCAATTCCTCCTGTGTCCAACTCGCTGTTTGGTTTCGGCACACTATTTTCCTAAGGGGGTGTCGGAGACAAAGCGGGTGAGTCGCCCCACTTAATATAACAATACTTGTTTGGGCACACTAAACACCACCTACTCTGCACTCCAGAAATTGGAATGAATAATTAATTAAATTAAGAAGACAATTGTGATGCCCAGTCCCAACACGTTTCAGCCTTACATGGCTTCGTTCAAAGGATGTTTCTACTATGTCTTTTCTCGATGTTTATTACAGTCTTTCTAGGCCGTCACTACCGCTTCCTCCCATTGATTCATGGGAGTTATGTATGGTATTAAATTTCTTTAAGTTAAAAAAAAACAGGAAATGAGTGATGTTGTATGTGAAATCATAAGCAGTGTATGGTGGGGTTGCATGTTATAGTGAGATCACTGAACTATAACTTTCATTTCAGCGTTTGTGTGGTTTATAAACCCATTTCAACACCTAACTATCACATCACTCTAACTTTTGTTTTTTCAATGAATTTCTGAGAGGTCTTTAACCACATGCGCGCTGCGTTGATTCTCCTTCTATGCTGACTTTTTAAAAAACCCATTGTTCATGACGAGCTGGGCTCGTCATCAGTGTTTGAGGAGGCTACACCATGACGAGCCCAGCTCGTCATCAGCCTCGAAGGGGTTAACGAAAGGGAAGATCATATCATATCCAACAATAACGTCTACATAACCATGTCATTTTGTTATTCTCGTATAATCCAGGATTTCACTAGAGGTTCGATTATGTGTAAATGTTAGTAGCAAGCCATCCCATTCTTGTGCGACTGGATACATCCTAAAACCCCTTTTCACCTCCCTGTGTCATGTCTGACTTTCCACAGTGTCGCATCTAAAAACGTGCAATTACATTTGTTCAATCTCTTGGTAGGCACTGAAAGAGCCTCAGTATTCAACAATCGGCCAAGTGAAGATCTGTGTAGTACACCTGACCATTCAGCACATTAATGACTTCTTGCATGTAGTCCACTACTATCTAGCATTCCCACATGTGCAGAACCGCTTGAAGGACCCTCATCAGGGACATTCCGGGGTATATACTAGCAATCTTAGGGGAGGGTCATATAGATCTTGTGAGATATGTTAAACTGTATATATTTAAACTGCTGCTGCCTGACGCCTAATGGAAGATTTGAAATACTTAACGTTTTACTATCAAGTTAAATATGTCACCGCGTCTTCCGATCCTCCCTTCCTCCATTTTGTATGTTTAAACAGTTGCATGTAAATGATGACTAAAATCCTTACCTGGCTAATTGGATTTTGATCAAAGTATTCTTCAACAAAGTACTCAAGAAGCTGCAAATCAATACAAAGCATAATTAAAGTCAAACTTGCAATAAACTACCAAAATAAAAGCAGATTTTCTCATCATAAAGATCAAAGCCACAAATTAAAGATCTCCTACATTTAGATTCTAGTACCATGCAACTTGACTGATAACTTGTTGAATTTCCTTTAAGGGTTCACGGTCCACAAATACACAATGGTTAATTGTAAATGATGACTGGCAGAAGCTTCCCGAAACAAACAGAAACAAGCAATTGCTTAAACCCACCTGACAAAGACATCAGATGCAGTGGACACAAAACAAGACCAGAACAGGACACATTTTGTTATTCTGCAGGACACCGGCTGCTTTACAAGCAAACACCAGGCTAGCAGAAGGTTGCAAAGTTTCATCCCTTTTGTGTAGGAAAAAAGGATCTCAAATTCGATTCCTCAAAAATCTCGGAAGGATGACTGAATGAATTTGAGACAACTTTTTTGAAGAGATTCCCGAAACAATGGAGGTCTTTCTTCTATGATCTAGCCAGAGTTAATTCAAGAGAGAACACGTATATATCTAGATAGATGTCTATCAATCTCGGTGTCCGATTATTAAAATTTGTCATGTACTGAAGATGAAATAGGTAAGACAAAATTGACATTGGCACAAACAGCAGAATCGGACTATGAACTATTATCTATAGTCAGCTAGTTAGGCCTGCAGGTGAAATTTACAACGTGGAAAAACTTAGTGACAGCTTCCAATCTCTTCAAGACTCATTCCTCTCTCTATGCTTCTGATCCAGGCAAACTGAGAACAATTACATTGGGTAATATTAAGACCTGTGTTGAAAATACAGAGACAAAGTATAAAGTAATTATAGTTTATTATAGCAGCAGTACAGAGCCCACACAGCTGCTAGGCTGAGAAGCATGTGTCAACAGAACGCAGTTAAACTCTAAAATCCCCCACTTTGACACTGTGAGGGGTTGGGGGTGGGATCCGGGAGGGAGAATGATGGGACGGGAGGAGGGGGGAAGGGAGTTCGGGGATGGGTGTTCCTATTGAATGTTGTTTGCACTGATTGAAGATGACGATTATTTCTTTGTACACTGCATCTCTGGTGATCAGAGAGCAGTGCCCTCTCTGCACTACTTCAACACAAAAATAAAACAATAAAAATTGTTCTGAAAAAAAAACCTCTAAAATCCCATAACCAGATGACAGGTGTTAAAATGGCACACAGTTGTGTATTAGTCTAAAATGGTCTCACTGGCCAATTTGCTAGGCATGTTAACAATATTGCAAAAGAAAAGACTGGGACCAATGTTTCTCATATACGCCAGGCTCCCATAAACATGCCTGAGGGCTAAAGAAAAAGTGAATGGTGACTTGTATCCACAATTCAATATAGAAAGGAACATTAGGCAGGGGTGCCCCCCTCTTCCTGGTGCTCTTTGCTCTTTTTTATCCACTGGCATATTGGGAAATGATTGAGACCCTGGTCAGATCACTGAAATCTCAGATGAGATGATAATTTATTTATTTGTATGACATATTTCTGTATATTGATGAAATGAAAACTTCCATACACATATCTTCAGAATCTAATTGGTCAAACTGAAATACATATTGCCTCTCAAAAATTGGATGCCTGGGTCTGGCTTTACGTTCACAGGCCGACATTTCTACGCAGGTTTTTAAATCTCTGGGGATCTTTATATCCAATGATAGGTCTGCTGTGCTTGATCATAAGCTTTTTACGCACATTTCTATGCTTCACTGAAGGTGTAACATGCTGATGGTTACTCACTTTCTAAATGGACACACCACTTTATACAAAATGATATTTCTCAATAACATTCCCAATGTCTTACATCATAAAGGGTACAGATGACTTCTGCAGCTAGACTCTATCCTACATTACCACTATGGATGGAGTCATACCCATGATATCTCTGACAACACTATGCAGGGAGTTCTAAGATATGTAGGGTACACTCCAGGTAATGAGGCAATATTAGTGGATGCCTCAGCTAATGATCTCATCTATGCAGGAACCATGTCTATTAGTCAACTAGCAGATCATAGCTCCCTCAGAGTGCACAAAAACGATTTACAGAGGATATGCACCTGGTCATCTTTCCGCATCCACCATAGCAATAATTCACACTTAGGAAAAGTGGTAGGAAAGCTCTGGGTCAGCATATGATTGGCACTCAGGAAATTCCTTTTTGGTACTTCTGGATGACCTGCAGAATCTAAATGGATTCCATAAATGGGAGGATCTAGCTGGTATGTTAAATGTGAGAGACATTTGAGGGCGAAACAATATTTAAATGTTGGAAACGACCATCTTTTGTGCGGTGTACCCTCAGATTTTCTCCTAGACTAATCTTGCTTGCTGTAGAACTCTGTGCACTTTAACCCAATCACCTGTGTTCCCTTTTTAACATGATGACATTGACACACACCTTATTGGTTTATTTAACTTACCTAGAAGTCACTAGTACATGGTACAAAGGGTACGCAGGGCTTGTAAGTCGGATGTGACTAGTGGCTTTCAGCACTGATTGTGCCACCCACTGCAGTTACAGTGAAAGCATGACTGCAGGCCTGCCATTTGTAGGCTGCCTCTGCAGTTTCAAACTGTGAATTAGACCAGTCAACAGAACCCCTTTTAACAGGTCAAACCCTGCTTTTTAAATATTAACAAGCTACCACTATACAGTCCTATTGAACATAAGGCAGAGTGCATGGTATTTAAGAGTAGGACATGTAAAAGGTTGCATTTACACATGTCCCTAGAGTGTAAAAGCGGCAACAATCTATTTTCACCATAGCACAGCTGGCTGTACCATGGGAAAGCATTATGATGCAATATTAAATATAGGATTATCATCTCTGGCTAGGAAGCACCTAAACGTTTAATTCTAGGACTTTTGGAAATATTCATTAAAATCCCAATCCACTTGGACTCGAAGTTTACACATTGTAGCAACAAGGTTGCCCTCCAATAAGTCCCCAAGGGTACTGCAAATGTTTATAGCCAGGTATTTGAGGGACTGAAACGCCCAGCGAAGGCATTCCGCTCAAAAAGCAAGCTTGTGGGTGAAGTGCCCTGCCAGAGTGGGAAAAGTAATGGGTTGTAGGGTTGACTTTAACGTCAGACAGGGCGTCAAACACATCTAGTATAAGCACTAGCGGTTCGAGATCTATGCAAAAAGACCATAGAAACAACAGCATACATAAAGAATCAGCATGTAGGGTATCCCCCCAGTGGTTTTTCCAAGCCTCTTCATAGCTCTCTACATTTGATGGCTAATGGCTCTACAGTGAAACAAAACAAAGGGTGCCCCTGTCTGGTTCCGAGCATTATAGGGTATGCTTCAGAGATGTGGGGGCCCTGAGGGGGAAAAGTACAGCAATTCAATCCATTGCAGCATCCAGGGGCCAAGCCCGCAAAGTTTCAATGCAGCCAGTATTTAATCCTAGCTCAGGGTATCAAACGCCTTTTCTAGGGCAATGGGGATACATGCTGCCTCGACCAGGCCTGCAAGACTCCCTCCATAACTTGGTATAAGCAACATATGTTGAGAGAGGTATTTTGCAGGACTGAAATCCAGTCAGAATGGGTTGAAAATGGGATGTAAGGTGAGGGAAGGGGTGGTTGGCCAGAATTTTGCTTATAATCTTATAATCTGTGTTCAGAATGGATAACGAGGGATAAGAGGCAACAGTTGTGGGGTCATGATTGGAGTTAGGTATAGAAGACAATCACTTCTCTCATAGTAGGAGGAAGGCATTACAGCTGTAGGGTTAATTTGAGTTTCCAAGCGTGGTGTAAGAAGGGGTCAAATTTGGCATAAACCTCCACCGGTAGGCCAACCAACCCAGTAGTCTTTCAGAGAGCCAGAGTACATAGTGCCTGGTGGGTTTCTTGTTGGGCGATAGGAGACTCAAGTAATTCAACATCATTCAGGGGATGCAGGGGTGGTTAAACTGTCTAGGAAATCTGGTGAATTTAGCAGGAGTCCCGTTGCATACAGGACCTTATAATGTCACACAGACTTTGCATTGATATTATTTTCTGTAAATACTAGTGGCCTTGAAGGGTCTTTACCAGAGTGTATATGAGAGTATGTGTTGTGGGGGCAAATTAGCCAGTCCATCAGTCTTATCGTGGGCTCTGGACATGAAGGCAACCATGCCTAAGCATTGGGGCCTCTCCATAGGGTTGGCATGTTCATCCCTTCTGCATGCAAGTTGGTCCAGTGCTGCCTCCACTTGCTGAAAGTCTGCTTCTAGGGACGTGCGTGCACCGATCATGGTGGGCAGGATAGCATTGCGTATGACCACTTTATATGTTTCCCATTTAATAGCTCTGGTGTAGAGCCTGTGTTATCCTGGAAGTATTCTACAGTGGCTTTGTGCAGAATATGCAAAGCACTTAGACTTCCAGCCACAGAGGCTGCATCCGCCAGGTAGGCAGTGGAGTAGGCACACATACCAAGGCCAGGGTTAGCAATAACAGATCATGATCTGAGACAAGGTTTTGCTTTTGCTGTGTGTAGGACTTGCATCTGTAAGGAGGTGCAATGTAGGTGAACATGGAGAACACGGGCACGCAAATAGAATTTGTTTTTTCTTATCTGTGGCTGGCGTGCTAACCATGCATCTATGAGATCCCTTGGTGGAGCCAGTAAGCCAGTTCAGTGGAGGCGAGCATGGCAGGGGCGCTCAAAAAGGGTGGGGGGTTGTGATCAATCAGGTGTAATGTCAAGAACCGTAGTAAAGTCAATACCCAATATGAGGGTTGGATTCCCCCTCTCAAAAGAATACAATTACAAACAGTAACAAAACAGTTATCTAGACAAACTGTGCCCAGCAGAGGAACTAAGACTAAGAGCATATGTGGTGGAAGGCAGTTGCAAAAAGAAGCCTTCTCAGATGTTGGGACAAGAGTGACTTTAGGAGGTGGGTCAGCCAGAGGTCAGTTCCCTTCATCCAAGCACATAAGGAAGCGTAATATTAAGGCAGCACAGATTTGTGCATCAGGAGCAGTTTGAGAGCCTAGACAAACAGAAACAGAGAAGGGAGAAGTATGATCTGTGAGTACAGAGAGCACAGGCAAACGGGAGAGATAAGCTGGTAAGGGGTGGGGAATAAACCTCTTAAACCAGGTCTGCCGGGTGACAACAATTGAGTTCACGGTGGATGAGGAGACCCCCAGAGTCCTACTCAGATGAGGTGTCTATGGTATTGAGTGGTGCAAAGTGTAGTAGCAGTGTCTATGGTGGCCCGGCGCTCTGCCCACACCTAGCCCTGGGAGGAAATACTCTCCACAGGACAGTTTAGCACGGACTGAGCTCACCGAAGTCATCCCCATTGCCTCTGCCCATCTGATACAGAGTCCTTGCTAGATAGTAGACCATCAGTGTCCTAAGTATCATACATCAAGGCTTGGCATCCTTGGAAGTCAGTGAAAAAAGTTTATTCATCAGCAATAATTTTAAGGCAGGCAGGAAATAGTAGAGCATATTTTAAGAAACATTCTCAGAGTCTCTTTTTAATGCCAGTAAGCAGGCCAAGCATTGTTGAACTGCCACAATGAAGACTGGGAAGATTGAGATTATTGAGGTCACCACGATAATGGGATGTTGATTACCAGTCCACTGCAGAATGTAGTCACGATTGAGGTACTTGAATAATTTGATCACTACCAACGGTGGAGATGTTCCAGGGACATCCGGTCTGGTGGGGACCCGAAGTGGTCGCTCTACTGCATAAATGGCAGATAGGTGTGGGATTGAGGCTTTCTGCATTTTCAGGCAAGCCGATAACCCAACTATTCTTATAGCATGAACAGCCCTCAACGTCCTCGGCTCGGTCCTCCAATATCTGTACCCTCTCCATGAGATCCAATATGTGAGGCAGTCACTTCAGTGTGCGGAGGGCAAAATTCATGTTTGGCTAGTTTGTTAGGTGTCCCTCTCTCTTTGGACGTGCAATGATCTTCAAGGAGTAGATTAATGTCTAAGAAGAGAGAGTGCATTAATTTTCATTTCCATCGCTGTTCACATGACTTGGACAGCTTGACGAATCAAGTCCAACTTGTCTGAGGGGTGCTAAGGAGCGATTAGTTTTGGTCCAGGTAGGCGATAAGGGGCAGGGCAGAGTCCAACAGGTGAGACTCCTGAGTGGTGCTTGTAATAGTGGTCATCTTCTTTGTGGTGCAAAGAGGGCCCATCAGCGTATCCCGGACGACAAGCTTCGCTGAAGCACATCAGAGTTTCCAGGGCTCAACGTGGACGAGGCAGCTTCATACTTCAGAGGAGTTAGGTCTTGTGGATATAGTGGGGGTGACCTACTGGGGTCAAGGCCCCACCCAAGACTTCAGAGCACAGCCAGTCAAGCACAGCTGGTAAGGTGGGCTGGCACATATTGCAGCAGTGCCGGCGAAGGCTTCAGACTCCTTGAGAGGGTGAAGAAGCAGGGGTAGGGGGGGGGGGGGTCTTCATAGCCTTGGAGGGCAAGTGGTAAGCAATGAGCTGGTGTCTCTCCGTGAACAGGTCATTCTCCCTCTGTAGCCCTCAGTGAACAGTGACTTGCGATACACCACCCAGTCAGTTATACTGAGCTAGATATGACTGCTCCCGCTACATCCGCACCCGGGGCATTGAAATCAGCCCACTACCAGGAAGCGCCTGCTCCCATTCTTATAGTCCTGAAGACCAGGGGACTATTGAGTGAGGGAGGCAAAGAGGGAGGTGGAGAGGGAGCCCGATCTCAGGCTGAAAGCTGCATTCATACCTGGACTTTCTGCTTTAGTGTGCCCCTAGCCGGTACCCAGTGCCGCCATGACCTAATGCATGGGGGTGCAGCCACCTACAACCCCTTTATGGGACGCAGCCCTGTGGTATCCCATGCACGTCAACAGGCCGTGTCAGTTTCTGCCTGGATTGCTGGATTTAATTAGGAACTGGGCCTTCTTCAGGAACAAACTCTATTATCTAAATACAAAATAGCAATGTGTACATTTTCAATAAAGCTAAAGGCTAAAACAAATCTAATATAACAATAAAAAAACTCAGTCAACAATTAAAACATAAACAAATGTATATATATCTAAACAATTAAAATAGCAAAAAGCTAATGACAATTGTACACTGTGCAAAAACGCATGTAATATATTCATAGGTCCCTTAAAAGACAAGTTTCAAATCCACATGGATAAGGCGCTGGTTCGCCGAAACGCGCGGATGATAAATATCTCTTCCCTTTTTTATTAATTATGTTTTGTAATAATTGATTTGTCCTTGTTTATGCATGCCCTTTTATGAATATGCTATTGTATGTTTTTATTTAACCTTGTAATAAAAAGATGAGTTTTTAACCAATTTTCGTTAATGTTCTGACACTTTGGAAACTGTGCTCCTTCACCTGCAATTGGTCCCTTATTTGTCTATTGTAGATTAGACAAATACTTATAAACTGCCTAGGTTGTTATTTTCTCAAAGAGCTTCGGCAAGTGGCCTGGGTCGTAGACTGCAATCTGCCGGTGCAGATGATGTCAGATGAGCGGGACGTGCATGGAGCGCTGCTAGCTTGTATCCATCTTCACTGGCAGGCCAAGCCCTCTAAGATATGACAGTTTACTATGACCATTTCCAACCAGGATTTGTTTTCTCAACTGAACTAGTTTTATTGCGTACAACATCACAAGTTTCTCCCTTTACAGGCTAATGCACATTATTCGTTATATAATTTTGTGCCGTCCATGCAGATACTTTTTTACCTTTTTCATGCAGGTTCACTAATCTTGCTATTCACTCTACTTCAGCTAGGGGGTTGGCTGGAAAAGGAGAGCCATTAAATTCAGAGTCTTCTTTCTACAGCGAGCATTTTGCAAGGATGGTAACGTTTTTTCAGATATTTTCAGTTCCTAAAATCTGAAGAAAATCTATGCTCCACAAACCCAATTTGTTCCCTTTGTATCATCAAGGTGCTTCCTTTGCCTTGTTGCAGATTAGGACAGATTAGGAGAGTGCAGCAGATTATGAATGACTATCATGGAGGATTCACAACTGCTATCTTTCATCCATCTTTACTATTGCTCCAACCCCCATTCCTCTTTGCTGGACATCCAATGTCCCGAGGTCTATGCAAGACGGCTGAGAAATGCTTCCTGTTCAATTAATATTTTCCCATGTTTGTCTAAAGACACAGGATAAGGAGCAAGGCACCATTAGCCCAAACTTTTGCTTGCTGTAGAAGAAGGGCATTATGGGGCTTTTTAATTCAAAATGATCAGGACCAGCAGTAAAATAATTTTGGCTAAGTACATAAAAAGATTTGCCACAGCAGTTCAAGGCTCTTAGTTCTTTTCTCTCTCTGTACAACTCTTACGAAAGATAAAGTTAATTTTTCTCAAACATCTTCCGAATAAAAGTTACAATACCTATGAAGCTTTTTCTATCAGCATTGTTCCTTATAGTGGTGCCTCTTGACTTCCCAGGTTGAGAAGGTTACTTTCACTCCTTCTGAATTATTCCTGTAATTTACTGGTCTCCACATTATCAGTAGACTGATGCAGTTCTCACCATATCCATTATTTCACAAGGATTTTCTGAGGCAAAGAGAATAAGGACCTCCAGACCAGTACCCAGATATTGAATCAGCGGCTCTTGCTTGCTGGTGAATCTTGTTGAGCAGTTCCCCCCTCTTTCCGACTTCCTATATTGTGGCCCTGGAGAACTGTCTCGGGGTAGCAGTTATGTGAAGTTATTGTTCTTGTCTAGCCCTTTGGACCCTTTGTTCTAGCTAGTGTTATGTCTGCTATGAAAAACAGGGGGTGGATACTGAGAGGACACGTAAGGAGGTGATATACTCACACTAATCAGGTTATCAAATGCCTTTGCCAATACACAGCTGCGTTTTAGTGTAGGTGTTTTTTTGCGGGTGGTGCAACATAGGACTCCTTTAAGTGATATATGACTTTCAACTGCAGCCACACAGCAAGACTATTTAGGACTCTTCAGGTTGACACAGCCCAAGCATTCATGATATACTCTCTTCACATCTCCTAATCCATAAATGACCCTCCTAAACTCTTACTTGCCCCAAACACTGGGGCTTGTGTTTGTTGTACTTGTAAGTGATGGCCATGTACACAGGTATGAATGCTGCACAGATCTATATTCAAGGAGCGTAAATGAGTGCAGTTTATGTACTGACATAACAGGGAAGTAAGAATGGATGAATGCTGGATGCATGAGAAAGGCGTATTGGCTGAATGCAAACACTCCTAGTCTGGTACATCTGCAAGTATTTTAACTTGGGTTAGGGAAGCAAAACAATGTGTGAGCTACCACCTTGTTGTTCTTTCCTGAGCTAGGGTGGATTAGGACCTCCAGTGCAAATGTCCAGAGCATTCAATATTTATTGGATACTAAACAACTGCTCAAAATGTAATATGTACAGAATCTATACAACAATTTAAAAAGGAATATAAAAAAGAAATATACTGCTAATACAGTCCATCATGAGTCCATTATAAACCTCATGGGCAACTAGAAGAATAAACTCATTTCGCACCTCCATGCAATTTTTCTTTTCATCATGTAAAAGGAGTTTCAGCCTCGTGACAAATAATGCTTTCAGTATTGTAAAATCAGGGAATTTGGAGCAGTGTTAAAACCTTCAGACAGCTTCACCAGCAGGCTTTTGAGGGAGAGACAAAATTATACAGAGGAAGGTTTAGGGCAGGAATTTCATTACACTCTAACCTTTAGACAAGAGGAATCAGTATTAGCTCTTCTATTCTCATCAAAGAGACCATTTCATGTTGAGTGAAGATCTGAGCATAAAAGACTAAACAAAGTATATGAGAGGCTTAACAAAAGCACGAATATTTCATCAACTTAATTTAACCTTTTTGCAATGAAGACAATAACATACCTTTAATGTACAAGTAAGTCGGTTAGGTTTTAAGTCTTGGTCATCCATTGTTCTTGATTCATCAATGACCACATATAGATGACGCATCTAATATTAAAAAAAGAAATAAATAATTAAACCTAGATAATAAAAGAAGGTGATTGTGCTGATCTGCTTCATTCTTTTTCAATTTTCCTTCTCATACTGTGTATGGGATAATGCGACTACAGAAGTATATCATAAGCCTATTACAAGTCACTGAAGACTTTGTGTCCATATAAAGAAGGAAGACTGAAGGAGATGTTCCTTTGTAAAGTCCTGGAACTCCAAGATGAGTTTCAATTTCCATTTAGTTTGCAAACGTCTATTAAAAAAAAGAAAAATTTTAAAAAGTTGCAGCAAAAATGTTGTGCTTTATAAAGCAAAGGCTGAGAGCAGGGGCAAGGGGGCATCCTCCTACGAAAGTAGAGAGGAGCATTTAAAGTGAAGGGGGAAGGGGTGAGGTCAGGAAAGGAGCTTTTAGTATTCAGGGAAGAGTAGTATTAAGAGGTACCAACGGGTTGGTAGGATTCACAGATTGTTAGCATTTAGGGGTACTTTGTGATTTTTTGCGTTCAAGAAAGGCTAGCATTAAACGGTAGTAAGCGTTTTTTTAAATTAAAGAATGGGTAGCGTGAAAGGGTAGAAGTAAGAGTAGCATTAAGGGTTTGTTTGGGATCACGGAAGGGTAGAGGTAAGGGGTAATAAGTTTCAGTTCCAAGTATATTTCAGTACTACACCTATAAAACGAGACACAAATAATCATCACAACAAATATAATACGCAAGTAAAACAATGACAGCTTCAGTATTTATCTACAATGTTCGTGAAAACCCAATAAAAATGTCTTAAAAACAGTGAAAATGTATAAAATGTCAAACATAGAACAACTTTTAAATTACGTTCTGTGTTTTAATTCTGATAGCACATAGTACATACATTTACACAGTATGAATAATATTAAAAACTTAGCAATTATATGCTACTAAAACGGAATAAAAGATCAAGGGTCAAAAAAGGTTACAAAGAAAGACCATTGAATTTCCCTATCAGCTATACTGAGCATAAATAGCTACCAATGCATATAAATGTAGCGGGGTTGCTGATGGTCCTGAAAATTTGCTAACTTAAAGTGTCTTATGCCTATAAAGCAATACAAAGCAATCTTATCCAGGACCTTTTAGGTTTAACATATGCTTAACAAAAAAACAATAGATGTTCCACATTCTAAACTTCATCTAAACCAGGTGCAAAGATTTGGCCTGGTTTGCCTACCATTTTTCTGTGTGCTTTTTTACTTGCAGTGTACCCACCCTAAATTTATATATAGAGTTCGTACATGGGAGGTACATACGCATTCATAAACGGTACTAGGGCAGGCGCTGGTTTAACATTTAAAAATTCAAGAACCAAGCTGCAGTTCTTAGCGGTGCAATGATACATAGTTACTTTGTGTTTCCAAAATGTCTTTGATCATTGATCTAATGTTATTGGTCATTGTGGGATCGTCCCAGAATATACTCTAACACTAAATTGTAATTTAATATGTCTAAACCAGGAGAAAAGACTGCAGGTCCGGTAGTTTTTTACTTCTTCCATTGCTTGTCTGTAGGATGAGAGTTTGGTAGTCTGCCATGATCTTACCCAAAAGAGCAATGGTTTTAATGTTGATAGGTCACCAATTCTCATTGGCCCCGTGTCGAAATACAGGGGGCTAATTTGTGTGCTCTTAGGCAAATGTAATAATGTTCTTATAAAATGATTCTCCTTTACTGTTAGTCCGGTAGTACATCCTGCTCCCCAGATTTCTGCCTCAAAGGGATGCAGCTTGTGCTTTTGCCCTATAAACTTCAACAGCAGGAGTAACAGATCTAGGGGTGGTTGCTTTATACTTTTTGTTAACCGTAAATGCACTGTGAACTAAAGTAATTTAGGTTTTTAGGAGTTGGGACTTCGAGTTGCCTGAATTGTCCAACCTAACACCCAGATAATCAAAGTCGCCTTGCAGTATGCAACGCTCCGCCGTTCATGAAATATATCTCCTTTAAATGTTCTGCGTAGTCTAAGAATGATTATCTTAGTCTCGAAGATAACAAAAATCAGCAAATTTATTTAGCAGATTTTGTAACCCAACTGGAGTGCAGGATAGCAGTAAAGTGTCAATCGTAAATAACAATGCAGGGATTTACATACACCCCCCCCCGGTTTCTGTGAGTTGCACGTGCTTAGACCCAGATGGTCAATCACATCATTATACAATGAAAACAACGTTGGGGCAAACACACACCTATATCGGACTCCTTGTTCTATGGGTATCAGCTTGGTGAGCTAGTCATCTGTCCACCACCTCACATGGTAAAAGTTGTGTGTGCAGTTTTTCAAAATGTCAAGCAATTCGATACTGATCCACATTTGAGCTAGACTGGACCAGAGTAGCTCTCTGGGGACCAAATAGAATGCTGCCCTTAGATCCGCAAATGCATATACAAATGGTCTTTTGAAAGCTTTAGGTACTTCCAGACTAATAATATAGTCTGAAAACTTGGTCTACTGTTCTTACTTTCTTTCGGAACCCTGCTTGCAAAGGGGATAAAAAAAATTATTAATCAATCCTGGCGAAAAGGCTATCTAATAACTGTCAGAAAAACCCTTTTTGTAAATTGTCAATCAGACTTGGATGATGATTACTAGGCATGGATCTGTCACCCTTTTTGAACAAGGGGATTATTTCCACTTCACGACTCTGGTATTTTGACTCCTGCCAAGGTGCTATTACATAGAACATTAATATAAGGTCCCCACACAGTTAGATCTGACTTATACATGTCTACAGGGATCTTGTCTGGTCCTGGTGCTTTTCCTGTTTTTAAGGACTTGATGACTATGAGTGTCTTATTTAGGGAAAATTGTATGGGAAAACAGCCCTCAGAGTTAAGGGGCATTAAGTTGTTTTTTCGGTTCTGTGATGGGTGTGTATAAGGGAAGTCATGTTTTTTTTAAGGTTCAGGGAAGGGTAACGTTAACAGGTAGACAGAAGTTGATGGCATTCAAGGATTGATAACTTTCAGGGGTAGTTCGGGGCTTTAAGCATCCAAGGAAGGGATGGTTTTTTAGTGCTTGGGAATGATAGCATTTAGGGGTAGTAAGGGGTTTTAAATGTTCAGGGACTGGAAGTGCTAAGGGTACTAGGATTATTAGGGTACAGTTGGATAAATTAAAGAATGCTTGAAATAAAAACAAATTCTACATATGTAATGGTCATAGGTAATAATGAAGGACAACATTATCTCGAGAATCTGAACTCAACTTTAATGTAGCGGATATGTTAAAAGTCTACTTTATTGCAAACAATCTTCCTTTTAACACACACGAATGGGCATGTTATTACTCATATTACATGGTCACTCACTGCTCTTTCAACAGAAAGCTTAAATAATATGCCTTTTATTCTTTTATAAAAATGACCACAATTTTGTGTTGCAAGATTTATATAGCAATTACTACTTCTATGTGGGACACTGAGGCACATGCAGAGTGATCAATGATCTTATCTAATGAGCTACAGACATGCAAGAAATACTTTAAATAATACAGCAAATGGCTCCTTACTGCTAGTGAATGTTCACTTCAGACAAAAGGAATAGAAAAGATGAAAACATACTCAGGATGTTTCGTACCCTTGGTGAACTGAGGCACAAATAACAGCTTATCAGAATATTTCAGTACTATACTAGGTTTGTCCAGACACAAAAGTCTAGTTAGAGGGTTAAATGCAAACTTCCAGCTCCAAGTCTAAATTATATGCTTCTATATCCAGCTAAGCTGTAGGTAATCATCCAATCAAAATCCTTTTTTGACACGCCACAGGCTGCATGTGCCAGCGCAGGGCCACAAGATAAGGGCTGACCTTGGCCTGACGCGCCATTGATCACTATCAGACATCTATTTGAGGAGTGATTCTCAGCATATCTGGTCAGATTCAGATATGTCACACAACTACACCAAGACTCACACAACTATGACTACAACATCCCACCGAACCCCCACCGTACTGCAGAGGCTAATGCAGGAACTCAATCATCACCCATATTTGGAGGTTATCTGGTGATATTTCATATTCTTCACAGTTAACAGCTATTTAAACATGTGCTTCTCTTGGGACCAGATGCCCAGATGGGGGTTGGAGGACCTGAAACTCAGGGACTAAAATTATTATTATAGGCTGACAGTGAGACTATTTAAACTTATGGAGCCATATTTGATGAAACCTCCCAAAGTTAAATGAGCACCAGTCTACCAGTACTGTTCGACTTCTCCAGATTGCTCCACTTTAGCACTTAATGGACGCAATGGACTTTAAGACCTAGAGACTTTACTGGCCACACACACTTGTTTTATTATTGTTGCGTTTTTTTGTTGTTGTAAAGTTGGAGTCCTGTTGGATAAATATACTTGACATAGCGCTACTTCACCCAAGCGAATGCCTAGACCATCCATGTTTTTTGACAGATATTTCCCATTTCGAAGAACAGAGTGGGTTGTGTGATAGGTTGGTGGTGTCATAATGCCACCTTTCCTTTCTTGATTCTCCATCTCCCTGAAATCCATGCACTGCCATTCTGCCAATTTTAAATGCAACTGCCATGGCTGATAAGATAATACATGAGGATTACACACCGGAGATAGAGAACACAGTTTTGGTTTATGCGAACAACTTCCTTCTGTTACTGTTAAACCACATTGTATCATGCCCTAGGGTGATGCAGATCTTTAATGTTTTTGGCCTTCGCTCTATGCTCTGTGTTAACTGACACAAATCCCTCCTCTTTCTGTTAAACTATTCTCATGATACTGATGAGTGTGCCCTTCATTCCTACAGTCAAATAACTCAGCATGACTTTAAATATCTGGGAATGTACATCTCCCATACTCCTAAATTGGCATTTATCCAAAACATAATACTGATACTCTGTTGTTCCTAAGGAGGCTTTGCTCTTGGAACCAGCTCCTCCCCCCACTAATGGGCCGCGTCACTATCATTAAAATAGTGGCACTTCCTTGTCTACAACAAATACTGCAGAATTCCCCCTTCTGCAACCACTCTTTACTATGCTAACCGCCTCTTTCCGATCCTTTTTGTGGCAAAAACAGACACCCTGCACGGCAATGCAAAAAAGCTACAGATCTATGTACGGCAGCTGACTGGCAATGGCTGGTCCCCACTCCCATTAAAAAAAGGCTTCCCAACACTTCATCCTCAATGAATGGCTGGAGGGGATCCCACTTATAGACCTGAACTTTGGGCCTTTGGGGGAAAACATCCCTTGAGGCACATCCCCTCAAGACATTCCCCAGGCACTAAATTAGCCTTAAAAGCCTGGTCGGATGCAATTACACCTTACTAAAGAAACTCCCTTATGGAGGTCCACCATGCTTCCCTAGGCTGCATTTCTATCAGGCTACGAGGGAGGGACAACCTAAGTACCTCAAGCCTCGGAGATGTCCTCTCACATACTATTCTGAAACCTTTTGCCAATATCCAGGTGTTGAAAATCAGGACCTCTTTCAGTGTCCCCCCACTTTTTGTCCCATTTGAGACCCCGAGATCCTGGTTTTCTGGACGAGAGGGCCTTGGACTCTGCAAGGAGGGCCAGGACCAGTGCAATGGAAAAAAAAATGTATACAGTGAAAACACCTTCATGCCCTAGAGTACACTAGGGGTTCGGGTACCTCTAGGATTGGCATGACCTCCCCTATAAGGCCCTAGTACATAATGGATTATCGAGAATCAATGGGGTAACCTAGTGACCCCCAGAACCTGGGGAATTATTTATTATATGAACAATTGGCTCTGTAGAGAAATGTAAAATGTATTTTCTATTATCAATTGTTCCCTGGTAGCCTCGGAAAGGCCAATGCATGGAATAATATTTATATTCAGATATACAAAAATGAAATAATAAAAATTAACTTGATGCTTACACCCTTAGGTTTACGTACTTATCAAGATATAGTCATTCTTCATATATCTTAAAATGACAGATATCCAATCACAGAAAAGGAAAACACACAGGACTGTTCGTAAACATGGATAACATATATTAGTGTTGTACATAAAATTCTGTTTTTAACACAAAGTATGTGACTTTGGACAACATACACAGAAATTATATTGTACACTGACACCCTGAATGAGTTTTCTTTTTTCGTTCTGCATTGGCATTTCCGAGGCTAACTGGAAACAATTGATATTAGATAAGAAATTTTACATTTCCCCACAGAACCAAATGTTCATATATACTAGTACATAATAGGACAGGAGATTAAAACTACCTTTAAGTCCCTCGTATATAATACAGCACAGCCGTTTAGAGGCCAGCAGCCCTTTCTGCACTTGCATGTGTGCACTGCTGAAGCCTGAGGTAAGTTTAAAACCAGCCTTGTGTTCTAGGACGGCTTTTAAAATGTAAATTGTGCCCAAGCTCGACTTTGGTGTTTGGGTAATTAGAAATTGATAAACTACAATATTTTGGCATATTAGGTACCCTCAGGGTCTCCCCTAGGTGTTCGAGGGGTGGGCGGTCAGGCATTTTAAAATAGGCTTTACATGCCCTGGGGATAGTGAAATCTCACATTTCACTTCCCTCATTGTAGTAAAGCGTTTCCCAAAATAGACTTTTGAGCTAGGATCACTGTGGAAATAGGATCTACAATATTTTTACATATTCAGAACCCTTAAAGTCTCCGCTAGGTGTTCCGGAGTAGGGGGTCCTGGCGATATAGGCAGGGTCCTTATAAAAGATGTTTTATAAGCTGTGGTGTTGGAGAAATTGCCCAGTTCATTTTCCCCATTGCAGATCCCCAACCACATAGGTCAACATTGCAATAAGTTGTTAATTAATACCTTCGGCAAGGGGCCACAGGAACATATAATTCAAGGACTTAGGAGAATTGTATTGATGAGTCCAACAGTACACTGTTGTTGAATTCATCATAAAAGGTACAGAAAAGAAATCTCTGTCTGCAAGCCAAACAGATCAGCCTTCTAGTGATCTGTCTTGATTTGTCATAGTTAAGTGGATTAGCCAGGCTGCTTTGATAAAGTGGTAAGTTGCACTTGGGGTGAAGAGCCATTCTGGGAGGCGAGGGTACTGCTACATAGGAATGCCAGAGCAAGGGGAAGGGATCATAAACTATGAGCTTCAAAGGCCCAGGGGTGACAGGAAGACTAAGCCAGGTCCCTCTGTGCCCACTCCCTCTGAACCCAGCCGAGTGGTAGGCTTATTGAAGGAAGAAAACAAGTTACTTACCTGTAAGTTTTGTTCTCCGGCATAGGAAACTTTTCACAGATTCCCATACTTGAATCATTCCCTGTCGTCGAGATGGGAGTCCCCAGTATATATAAAATAGTAATAGAAACCAATACATATTAAAAGAGACCAAATAAAATGAACAACCCATCAGATTAGCCTTAGCCTCATCCTCTAGAACCTTCCTGAGAGAACCTCAGACCCTCAGATTTTCGTAGCCGTTGTGTAACAATATAACAGAAGATGCTGGCGGTTGAGCTTTCCCAGGGGAGGAGGGTGAGTCGCATGGGAATCTGTGAACGTTTTCAATACTGGAGAACCAAAGTTACAGGTAAGTAACTTGTTTTCTTACTCCAGTATTGGAACTTTCATAGATTTCCATGCTTACATCAGAGGAGCTAGCAGTTATGAGCACATTTTTTGATCTTTGAATCCTTGTTCATCCATTATAAATTATTAAAACAGAAAGCCATGAGACATCCATAGGTGTAAGCTAAAAAAGAGAAGTAGCCAATTCACCGATATCACAAAGTCAATGGTAAATAAACACATTTGTAAACATAAGGAAAGAAGAAGAAACAAGCAAATGAACTTCACAAATGTGCAAAGAGCTTAAACAGAAAGAAGGGCGGAGGGTTGAAAGGGAAAATCTCACCACTCACCGAGATGAACTTTGATGGTTGAGTGATCCAGCCCTGCTTTCACTAAAGAAAGAATGCAAGGAAGAACTTCATACGGTGCTTCCATTTTAGCCTGTAGTTTTTGCTTGTACTTGGAGCACGTGCCTGAGAAAGTACATCTCTACATTCTGCCGAAAGCGTCAAACCGAGAAATTCTCGGTGCTAAAGAGCCAGGCCGATAATGGCAGGGATCGAAGATCCGGGTGCCAGGCTTGGCCCTGGGATATTGAAACAGCAAAGGAATCGGCTGCAAAGGAAGTGGAGGCTCCAGGGAGAGGAGAAGCAGCTCTGTGAACCACAATTGGCAGGGCCACACAGGAGCTATCAAAATTATCTTGCAAGGCTGCGCCTTGAGCTTCCTGAGAAGTCTGGGGATCAGAGGAATGGAAAAGTGTAGACATAGGCGCCTAACCAGGTCATCGAAAGCGCATTTCCCAATGATCCCGGATGGTGAAGCCTGCTTGCGTAGAATCTGCATTTCTTGTTCCCATTAACGGCTCACAGATTTCAGTCTGCTAAGCGTGTCTGCCGTCTCGTTGAGAACACCCGGAAGATGCTCCGCCTTTAGTGATATCCCATGCTGGACAGCCCATTCCCAGACTGTCTGAGCTTCCTTTGAGAAAAGACAAGCCCGGGTGCTGCGCTATTTGTTTAAGTAATGTATGCTGTTGTATTGTCGGTTCGTACCAGGACTGCAGACTGCTCTATCCGTGGGAGGAAAGCCTCTAAGACCAGGCAAATAACTCTCAGCTCCATTAGATTGATATGTAGTAGACGATAATGGGGTAGCCAACGGCTGCTTACGTGAAGGTCTTGCAGGACCGCTCCCCAGCCTTCCAGCAAGGCATCCTTGGAAATTATTTGAGGAGCTGGGGTGACCCTGAAGGAGAGGCCCTGAGAAATGTTTTCCTTGCTCCTCCATCTTGATGCGGCGTCCCTCATTAACACTAACGAAGATCTTGTCCTCGAAGGACCCCTCCACTTGGCGCCATTGCAAGTCTAGCTCCTCCTGGAGAGTGCACATCCGTAACCTGCAGTGAGGAATCGGAGGAATGCAGGAAGGAAAGGACCCTAGGAGGGATTTGTAGAGGCAAACCGAAAGTGACTGCCTTCTTAGAAGTAGACGGGCCATGACCATCAGCTTTTCTTGTCTCTCCTGGGACAGAAAGGCTTTGTTGAGGAATGAGTCCAGAATGGTCCCCAGGAACCGGGATGTTCTGGATGGGCACAGAGTCAACTTTACCGTGTTGAGAGTAAGACCCAGATTGGCGAAAAGGTGTGTGCATTCCGCGACTGATTCTTCTGCCGCGTGGTTGGAAGGAGCCTTTAGCAACCAGTCGTACAGGTAAGGGAAAACCCGATTCTGTTGCTTTCGCAGAAAAGCTGCCACAGGAGCTAGTACTTTTGTAAAGATCCGCAGAGCAGATCGGAGTCCAAATGGTAGGACCTTGAACTGAAAATGACTCTTTGCTACTGTGAAGCAAACAAACTTCCTGTGGGCTGGATGGACGGGTACATGAAAGTATGCGTCCTCTAGATCCAATGTGGACATGTAATATCCTGAGTTGAGGAGTCGAAGGATGTCCTACAAGGAAACCATTCAGAACGACTGTTTGATGAGATAGGTGTTGAGCTCCCTCAGATCTAGAGCAGGGCGCCACTTTTCCAAGGTCTTCCGAACTAGGAAGAACCAGGAGTAGAAACCCTCTCCCCATTGAGAGAGAGGAACTGGCTCTCTCGCCCCTTTCAGGAGCATTTGATGGACTTCTAAACGCAGAAGACGAATATGTTTCAACTCAGTGGAGCGAGGGGGCTTGGGAGGCGGTGCATGGACAAACTCCAGAGCATGGCCGTATCGAATGATATTCAGAACCCAACTATCCAATGTTATTTGTTGCCAGTTGTGGAAGTAATGTGAGATTCTGCCCCCCACAGGTGTTACAGGAGGAGAAGGAACAGTAGTCAAAGCCAGCAAGCCGCTATTGACGCTTAGAGGAGTCCTTCCCCTGGCGTCCTTGTTGTCCTCTGGTGTTAGATCTAGAAAAGGAAGATGATTGACCCTGCCGCGGGTTATACCGCAGGCAGTAAGATTGAGAGGCTGATGCATATAAAGGATACTGTTATTGCTGGTATCCTTCTCCTTCGGTAGGAACACCTCTGCCTCTGGCCCCACGAAAGGGGACCTTGCAGTATTGCAGAGTCCCTAAGGATTTTGCGGTCTCTGGGTCCTTTTTAATGCCCTAGAGAGCATCCTCAATGTGCTTCCCAAAGAGCACCTATCCATCGAAGGGAAGATCTAAGATTTTGTTTTGGACCTTTGGACGAAACTAGGTAGCTCGAAGCCAGCCTTGGAGACAAAGGACAGCAGCTCCTGCTAGGGAGCGGAACGCAGTAGTTGTAATGTCTATTGCACAGTCAATGACCTCTGAAGAGGTTCTCTCTCCCTCCTGAAGAATGTTCTTTGCCTCCACTCTAGCATCTTCCGGAAATTGATACAGATTGCCAAGGCCAAAGATGCCACTATCTATACTCGGCAGGTCTGCCATCTTTAAGATGGTAGCGCTCCCGCGCCTGGTGTACCAACTGCAAAATCACCCACTGATAATCTCGCCCCGCTGGTTCCGGCGCCTTAATTTGACGCTGAGCGAATTCTTGTGGGAGGGGGGGCGCCGCACGGGTGGCTCTGCAGACGTGCTTTCTCTCGACCTACACTGGGGGCCTGGCCATGTCGGACATACTCTCGTATTATCACGCGTCCCACCTCCTAGTTATAAACGACTGGTGGTATGGCGACAGGAGCGATCCAGCTTACGCGGTTGAAAGGGCCATGATGGGAACTGCTTCCGTTCACACTATTTTATTCTGCACCGCTCAGGAAGTCCCTTCCCTCTATTACGCAGGTGGTCTTTCAGGTGTGGAGGCAGGCCCTGCATAGGATGGGATGGTGGAATGTTCTTACTCAAGAAACCCCGCTGTGGCGGAATGGCCAGCTACCCCAGATGGATAAACTGATGGGCGTCCGGGAATGGGATGCGATCGGCATTTCTACCCTAGGGAACGTTATGTCGAGGTGTGTTCTCAAATCGTTTGAAAACTTGCGGGACGAGTTTGGGATGCCCCGTACTCAGTTTTTGAATTATCTCCCGTTCCGACATGCCCTGACACCATACCTGGAGGGGCTGGAGCGACTCCCCGAGTTCAGTCCACTGGAAGCTAAAATCTTTATGGGGGAACTGCCAGATAAGAAGCTGTCACGCATCTACCAAACGCTAGAGCGGCATTGCTCCTCAGACCTGCAACGACTTAAAACTACATGGGAACAGGATGTTGGGGACCTAGATGAGGAGGAATGGGTGGAGGCACTGGAGGGTTCCAGAGGGGCGGCAATATCTACACGCCTGCGGCTCATCCAATTCAGATACTTACATCGCACTTATTACACTCTACAGCGCTTGTGGAGGGCGGGCCTAGTGGTGTCCCCCGACTGTCTGCGGTGCGGGACGGAGGCAGGCACATTTTTACACACGGTTTGGGACTGTAGAGCTCTACGAAGATTCTGGGAAAAAGTGTCTAGATGAGGTTCTGGCCTGGGTGCTTCAGAGGGATCCCAAGCTGGCCCTGCTACATGTTATGGCTGGGGTAGGGGGTAATGGGTATAAACGTCATCTACTCTTGCTGGGGCTAACACTGGCGAAACGGGACATTGCACAATCATGGAAGGCACCCTGAGCCCCATCGCTTACGGCCTGGAAGAACGTGCTGGACTTCTGTATGGGGCTTGAACAACCTATATTCATTCAAGAGATGGGCGGACTATCAGGGCCTGGAGGTGGACCCGCCGTCTGAAGACATTGTCCTCCAGACCCTCTGACATGTTGAACCCCATGATATTACAGTTGGTGCATTGGTGTACTCGGCAGGTTTTTGGATATGACCCATATGGTACAGGTAGAGCAGGCAGTGGCGCGAGGGGCGGGTTGGATTGGAGGGGCGGTGGGAGGGGGGGCGGGGGAGGAGGGCTTTCATTCTTCTGTTTCTATCTGTTTGTTGATATGCTCCATTGAAGAAAATGACTAACTGGTGTAGGTAAATTGATGATGGAAATTGACTCTCGATAGCAGAGCTTTGCATAATATGTGCTTTTGTTTACAGTCAATAAAATCTGTTTAAAAAAAAAAAAGCATTGCCAAGGCGTTTGCCGCTCTTCCCATCAGGCTGGACATTGAGAAAAACCTCTTGCCGGCATTATCCAGGTGTCTGCCCTCTTTATCTGGAGGTGTCGTGAGAGGAGCTGAAGAATGTTTGGACTTTCTTTGGGCTGCCTGGGAGATGACAGAGTCTGGTTTAGGCTTACTGACTAAGCAAGCCGGAATATCCTCAGGGCCTTTATATTTCTTTTCAAGGCAAGGAAGTTCTGGAAGCACAATGGCTGAAGTTCTCATCACCTTTAGACCCTTTTCCCAGACATGACCAACTATAGGAATGGTCTGAACTGATTTTCTGTAAGGCTCGTTGAAGTCCTATAAAAAAACATTCGGACAGCACCATGGGCATGGGCAGATCGAACCGCATAGCAGCCCTTTCCATCAAATCATGGAAACCCTCTATGTCTCCAGGGGGAGAATCCACTGGAGCTGGTGAAGTGGAAGCTGGATCAGGAATTATATGGTCATTCCACTCAGTGTCTGGATCCGGAAGAGTGACGTTGCCCTAGTCTTCATCAGAGGCATCATCCTGGATGAGAGGGACGATTGGCGGTGGATCTAGAGCCACGGGCAGTGGCGGTGGCAATTGAGGGGTAGAAGGCAGTGCTGGTGGAACAGTTGGAATTGGTAACAAAACTGGAGCCGGAGATTGTGTTTGGAATCTCAGTCTATAATCCGATAGCATAAATTGTAAATCCGTTACTAGGGAGCAAGGCATAGAGACCATCTGTTGCTGGTAGCCTTCTTGATAACCAAAGGGAGGATCATACTCCTGCTCCTCTACGTATTCTTCCTCAGAGTCAGTGTCCTGGCACATAACGTGCAACTGAGACGGGCTATTCACATATCCATACGGCCCGTCATCCTCCTCAGATCCCTCCTCTTCAAGGAAGAGTGCAGGTGGTAGAGGTGTCACCCTCCTGTGGGAAATCATCTCAGGGGTAATGTGGCACTTCCCGATAGTGATTGCAATGTATTCCCTCGTCGACGGGGGTCGCCGACGATGATGTGAGGGTCGTCAATGAAGACATGAACGCCATAGACGGTACCGTCTTCGAGACCGTCGTCACCACTGCAGCAGTAGCCGCTGTCGTAGTAGTAGAGGTAGTTGCGTTCACCACTGCTGTCGTCATCCTTGTCGACGTCGAAGTCGTCGACACCACCCTCAACGACAGAGTTGCCATCGCTGCAGATCCCACAACCGGTGTGGATGCAGTCGACGCCGAACCTTGCAGCGTAAACGAAGGAGACAAGGAAACCCTCGTTGACGAGCCCTTTGACGGAGTCAGATTTGAAGGAGACGAAGATTTTGACTGTACCTCTGAAGTCTTCATCGACTGAGTCATTGACAGTGTCGTCGATGGACAAATTTCCTTCACAGGTTTGCCATCGGAAGGAACAGATGAGGGTTTTTTGAAGGTTTTTAGACCTGCCGGAGGAGAAGATGGTGGAACTGAGCTTGACTTCGTCTTTGATGTCACTCCTGCTGATAGTCCTTCTCTCTCCTTTACCCCTTGGTGAGGAGATTTGCCAGGACTGCACCTGTCAGACCTATGAGAGGTCTTACTTGGGTGCTCTTTAGCAGAAAACCTACCCCTTCTCATAGACCTCCTGAAAGATGAAGCGGAGGAGGTCTCATCACGGTCACTGGAGACTGGCTCCTTCCTTGACTTAAGTTTTTGGAGCCAGGTCAAGAGACGCCCCTCAAGGTCCCTCTAAGTTATTGTTGAGAAGGTACAGCATACCTTGCAGTCTGCTGCCTTATGGTCTGGGTACAGACAGTAAATGCAATCCTTGTGCTTGTCCCCCACAAGTCTCTTAGAGCAGGTTGCACACCGTTTAAAGAGGGATTTCTTCTCCTTGTCAGACATGTTGGCACATAGTCTAAGCAGTTGTTGAAGAAAATCAGGCAAAAAAACTGTTGGAATAAGTTTGAAAGGAAAAAACAGAGCAGAGCTCAGTGGAGACTCCCTTGCACAAAGTGCAGTAGAAAATCTGAGGGTCTGAGGTTCTCTTAGGAAGGTTTTAGAGGATGAGGCTAATCTGATTGGTTGTTCATTTTATTTGGTTTATTTTACAAAAAGAGGTGGATATGTTACAAAACTAGAATGGGCCTAGGCCTAATTTCTCTTTTTTTGTAATGGTTTCTATTACTATTTTATGTATACCGGGGATTCCCGTCTCGACGGGGAATGATTCAAGCATGGGAATCTATTAGAGTTCCAATACATGTGCAGTTACCAGGGGGAGGGAGACTATGGAGAAGAGCCATCCTGGAGGCATGGCTGAGACTTCAGCCATATTGAACTTTGGAGTAATAGTGCTTTCTGGGAGACCACTGTGCCACACTTTGGAGGAAATGGTCATGCTCTGGGTTATTTCCCTGCACCTTATTGGACAGTAGTGCCCCCATCTATGACCACAGAGAACACTGAATAAGTATCTGAGAGGGGCAGTGCTTCTCAGATCTACTGCTTGAAACCACAGAAGAAGGGTGTCAGGCATTGATCGGGTGCGACTACAATGCACATCAAAACTTGTGAACTACAAGACCCAGACGGCCATACAACGTTGGGTGGGGCCATAGAGTATTTCTGTCACGGACGCACACAAGGTAGCATGTGTAATTTTTGTTTTGGAGAGAGGAAGTTCACGGTGCCAATGCATTGGTGAACGCTGAGACTCATGTCGGAGCCTCGACTGTTGTTCTATGGACATTTGGAGATGAAAAACAATCCTTCAGAGCCCGGGGATTGGCAGGATTTGGTGCCTCCCCTCCACAATGACTCTTATTGGCAGACGGAGGTCTGCACGCTTTTGCTGGGAGAGCTGGATTCCACTTGTGTGATACGCAAAGGATTCTGCGTTAACCGGAGGTATTCCGCCCTCGGCAGGAGGGCTCATCTTTCTTAGGAGGTCGGCCGGATGAGCGCTTATGGAAAATGGCTAGTCGCTGTTGGTTTTCTAGTGTTGCCCGAGCTCGAGTAACACACATTGGCAGTAAGTGTGGATTCAATGCTCCTGTTTTTGCTGGAAACAGGAGGTACTGCTAGTGTGGAAACTGCTCATTTTCTTAAGGATGACAACTTCTTTGTTTCTTTGTTTTTTTGTTTTAATCTGCCTTCAAGATTAGACATTGAGTTCTTTGTGGGAAATTCATGATTCCTGGATTAAGACAGTCAGTAGCTGAACTACTAAGTCTGCAGAAAAAAGCTTTTCTTTTTCTTGCTCTGTTTTTTCCTTTGTTTTGCTTCTTGTTTCGTTTGGGGGAAGAAAACGAAGGGTGTGTATGAGTAGTTTGATTTTCTGTCATTTGGGGGGGGGGGTGACAGGTGTGTACTGAATAGGTATCTATTGATGTTCATTTGTGGTTCTAGGTACAGAACTCTTGTAGTTGAGAGCAGTATCTTTACTGACAATAGAGAGGAGCAGAGCAGCCACTTAACTTTGTATTCAGGTAATATTCGTATTAGTGAGACTAAATTAGAGTACCCTGATTTGAGGATGATATTAATCTTGTGCTCTTGATTTACAGGTATCCCATTCCCCGCTGTTCCTACCCTAATACCTTTCCCTCGCTTGATCACCATAATACTCTGTGTATTCTATATCAGAGTTGGGGCTGTCAAGAGGTGGACTCATTTGTGTATCACCCAGATTCTGAGGAGTTCCGGTGGAGGTTACACTGGGGCCATGCTGGAAGCTGATCGGCCCCAAACAGGCCCTGCACTCTGACTGCGCGCCTGGTGCACACTCTGGAACTACAGCCCTGTGGATCAAACCTGCTTTAAAAGGACTAACGAGTGGACTCCCTGCAAGCTACAGGTTTAGAGAGTTCACCTAGACCATCACCCCCAAGAATCCCCAGCCTGGAATGACTCCAGTGGATATGTAAGGGGTTTGCCTAAGTGGATTGTGGAAATTGAATTCTATGTCAGGACCGGAGGCTTCAGATTATGCTATATCTTCCTTCGCTTTATTAACATAAAGACTCCACAGCAGCTTAGGAAAAGATATAATAAGAACAAAAAATGCTTTAAACATAAAGCATTGACGTAATGTTCAACAAATCAACAACAACTCCCAAGAGTCTCTTTGCATAACAATAGTCCATAGTCCTTCTACTCTGTCCATCATCACTATATAACCGGACTTCTCATCATCTTCCTCCTCTTTCTTCGCTGCTCCCGCAGCAAGATAAGTGCTTTCCTATTTTTCCCTTTTTTCAATGTGACTGATTGTATTGTGTACGATCGTTGGGGGACTCATTGCATGGTTTATTCCCTTACAGAGTCCCCGGTTGCGGGAACGTTCTTCGTTCCTACGCGACTTTATTTCCCACTTGTGTGCGGTGTGTACATAGACCGCCAGGGGGGCGGCCTGTCGTCTCGCCGACCCTTCGGCACGCCTCCGCAGTGCCAGGAGCCGCGCCGTGGAGTCTGCTTGCGCGGGTGCCAGCCCTCGCGTACCCCTCTGACACCTGGTGACCCGGGTCTGTATTTTCCTACTCTTGACGCCCCATTTGGGTCGGTATAGCGGCTCAGACCGCGTGATCCGCCTTCGGGTGTCCTTTGTGCACCTCTTTATCCAAAGTGTGGCCTAGCGCGCTTGAGGGGTGCGGAGACCCGGTCCCGGCGAGGAGGGTCTGCGCGCTTGGGGGTTGGTGCAGCCCACCTGCCACGTCAGTTGGCCCAAAACGTGATCGCAGCCGCTTGGCCTGCCCACATTCGAGATCTTTCTCGGTTGCCGCCCTCTTGGGTGCCCCGCATTTGCCCTTGGTTCCGAGATGGAAGGGGAATACGAGGAGGAGCCCTGCCCCTATCTGCAGGACGACGAGTTCTACCAGGCGGTGGACAATTCCATCTACCGCTGCGTGACGGAGGTGGTAGGCCCCATGGAAGACCGCCTTTCAGCCCGCATCGTGGAAGAGTGCGCGAAGCTGGCAGCGGCGCATGTGCCTCCGTCCCCCGAACTCCCGGGGACGGCCGGCGGGTAGCCACCCGCCCCGAAGAGGCCTTGTAAGGAGGGGCCGTCATCGGAGGCCCAAGGTGTGGACAGGGGGCGCTTTTGAGCATCTTCGAGACGCCTTCCTGGCTAAGGCGACAGCGGTGCCCCCTGCGCCCTTGGTGGACCCTAGTGCTTCGGGGGACGTATCTACGGCCCCCGCCTCCCCAATCTACGACTCTCCGGACTCGGATGACGACGGGGAGTCAACCCGTTCTTGGCTTCCGGCGCCCTCGGGCAAGGAGATGCCCCGGGATGAGTCGGGCATGCTGGACCCGGACGAGATAGTCCACCCCCGCTCCGCGGCCTGGGCGCCGGGGGAGACGGTGGCGAAGTTTGTCGCGGGCAGACTGCGCAAGCCCCTGGAGAAGGAGGCGAGGGGTTGCCTACGTGGGGAGTGTCCTCGGCCAACTTTGGAAGGGAAGGTGGCCATGACCCCGGAATTGGACCCCAAGATGACCACCTTCTTGGCGAAATTTATGAAGGACCCCAGGAAAGGGATCGACCGGTCCTGGCGGGCCTGCCAGGACAAATTGTTGGATGCGGTCGGGCCCGCCACGAAGATCCTCGACATGGCGGAGGAGGCTAGAGCGAATGGCACCGCCATTTCACCGGAGGTGCTCTCGAATTGGGCCCAGAGGGTGATTGTGTTCCTGGGCAACGCCAACTGTGCCCTGTCCACCGAGAGGCGGCGTTCGCTCCTAATCAAGCTGGACCCAAAGTTGGGGGACCTGGCCTCGTCGGAGGCGGGTGCTGTGGCCCAGGGAGGCCTCTTCGGCGAGCCCTTCATCAGGGAGCTGGGCAAGTTTGTGAATACGTTCACGTCGCTGGATAAGGCCCAGTCTAGCATCAAGAGAGTGTTCCACCAGCGTTTCTCTGGAGGGGCCGGTCGCGGTAGGGGCCGCGCGATCGGCCGTGGTCAGCAGACCAACAACAGAGGACAAGGCTCCGGAAGAGGTCAATACCAGACCTCTGCCAACTATACAAACTTCTACCCCACCAGGGGACAGCGCTTCGGTGGCAGAGGGTTCAAGAAGAACTCCGGACAAGGTAATGCCCCCGGTAAGTGTACTTTGTTTGGATCAGGTTCCAATTGGGGGGCGGCTGGCAAGCTTTTACGAGGAGTGGGAATTGCTCACTGCCGACGCTTGGGTTTTGCAAACTGTACGAGGTTTCCATATCGAGTTTTACGACCAGCCCACTCAAGCGAGGCCCCCGCGCCCGATGAGTTTTTCAGAGTCAGACGCGCGATTGATAGACGGGGAGATCTCGGACTTGCTGCGCAAGGGGGCCATACGTCTATCAACGCGCCACCCGCATGGGTTCCTCAGCAACATCTTTTTAGTGGACAAGACGGATGGGGGCAAAAGACCTGTGATCAATCTCAAAGAGTTCAATGGGTGGTTGGTCTACCGGCACCTCAAGATGGAGGGTATCCACCTCCTTCGAGACGTGCTCCTCCCTCGGGATTGGATGGTGAGACTAGATCTCAAGGACGCCTACCTGGTCGTCCCCATCCACCCCCCTCATCGTCGTTTCCTACAGTTCCTGTGGGACGGAAAGGTGTTCGAATTCACCGCTCTGCCATTCGGCCTTTCTTCGGCCCCGTGGTGCTTCACGAAGGTCCTCCATCCGGTAGTGGAGTTTCTCAGAAGCCAAGGGGTCCGCATGCTAGTATACTTGGACGACATCCTCCTCATGGGGCAGTGCCCAGAGGTACTGGCGGGCCAGCTGCGTCAAGCCGTCGGCTTGCTCCAGAGGCTGGGGTTTGTCATCAACGGCTCCAAGTCGGTCTTGGTTCCCACTCAGCAGATCACCTTTTTAGGTTTCGTGGTGGACTCGGTACAGGCGGTCTTGAGCCTGCCGGGTCGGAAGGTCGCAAAGATACGACACCTGCTTCGGCAGACGATCTTGAGGGATCGTACGTCCCTGCCCCATATCGCCAAGGTGGTGGGTCTTCTCTCGTCCTCCATCCAGGCGATTTTCCCCGGTCCACTGCACTACAGGGCTCTCCAACGCCTGAAGGCGCAACATCTGCGCCGTGGGATGAGTTACGACCAGTGGGTTCCCCTCACGGACGAAGTGAAGGAGGAAATGTCATGGTGGCTGTCTCACATGGAGGCATGGAATGGTCGGGCGATCTTCGGTTCGGCTCCGGACCTGATAATAGAGTCCGACGCCAGCAGGTCCGGCTGGGGCGCCCGGTGCGGGGATTTTTCCACCGGCGGCACCTGGTCTTCAGAAGAACAACAATTGCATATCAATTGTTTGGAGCTCCTTGCGGGCTCCTTCGCAGTTCGTTGTTGGACCAAAGACTCGGTCAAAGCTTGTGTCCTGTTACGGATGGACAATATTTCGGCGGTTCGTTATGTGAACCACCTAGGAGGTCCTCGGTCCCGCGCCTTGGCGGACTTGGCGAAGGACTTCTGGGATTATTGCCTGTCTCGTCACATTGCGGTGACGGCGGAATATCTGCCAGGCCAGTGCAATCAGGTAGCGGATTGGCACTCTCGACATCTCAGGGACGCCAGCCAGTGGAAACTGGATCCGGAAGTCTTCCGGTGGCTTCACTCCCTCTGGGGCCCCTTCTCGGTGGACCTCTTTGCGTCCCGTCTCGACCACCAGCTGCCGCGGTTTTACAGCTGGAGGCCGGACCCTCTAGCGGAGGCCACGGACGCGTTCTTACAGGATTGGAGTCGGGAACAGCCGTTTGCGTTTCCCCCGTTCTCCATGATCATGCGAACGGCGGCTCAAATACGCCGCCAGGGTGCGGAGCCGGTGTTGGTTACGCCGCTCTGGAGGTCTCAAGTATGGTTTCCGGTTCTTCTGGAACTTTCTTGGGATTTTCCAATCCTACTCCCCCTGTTTCCTCTGCTCCTGACAAATCCGGATCAGGAGCCGCATCCCCTCGTCATGCAGAACTCTCTCCGCCTCGTGGCGTGGAGGCTCTCAGGAGACGCTGGTCGCTCCCGGGCCTTTCGGGGTCGGCTGAGCACTTGCTCTCCAAAGCATGGGCCGATAGTACGGCGAAGCGTTACAGATCCGCTTGGCTTAAGTGGATGCGTTGGTGTTTACGAAGGGATCTGGATCCCTTGGTCGCAGGCCTCGTTCCCGTGCTATATTTCCTGGCACATTTGGCCGACAAGGGCCTGGCGTATAGGACGATCAATGCTATTCGATCGGCGATTTCGGCTGGCCATGACAACATCGATGGCCATCCAGTAGGGGAACATCCTTTTGTGTGCCGGCTTCTGCGGGCTATCCGCCTTGCGCTGCCTCCGGAACCCAGGTACTCCGTCCTTTGGGACGTCAATTTGGTTCTGAATTTGTTCCTGTCGTGGCCGGCCAATTCCTATCTGTCTCTTAAAGAGCTGTCGGCGAAGTTAGCCATGTTGTTAGGTCTGGTTTCTTGTAGACGCGTCTCTGACGTGCGCGCGCTGGATGTCTCTGCACGCATCTTTTCCCCGGATGGGGTTACTTTTACGGTAGGCCGACGCACGAAAACGTCGTCGCGTTCTATTTCATATCCAGCTTTTCTTGACACTCCTAAGTTGTGTGTCGTGCAATGCCTCAAAGCATATGAGGACCTGACCTTGGATCTGCGCCCTCCGGGCGAGCGTCAGTTGTTGATTGCCCTGCGGAAGCCACACAAAGCTGTCTCCTCCCCCACTATTGCTCGGTGGGTGCGGTGGGTCATGCAAGAAGCGGGCATCAATACTTCTCTCTTTGGAGCACACTCCGCCAGGGGGGCCATGGCCTCTAAGGCATTCTCGGTGGGTGCTCGTCTGGAGGACCTAATGCGAGCGGCGGATTGGTCCTCGGATTCCACCTTCAAGAGGTTTTATTTTAAGCCGGTGGTGGATTTGGCCCAGTTGGTGGTAAGTAAGCTTTAAACTAGCATAATCTGAAGCCTCCGGTCCTGACATAGAATCGAAATTTGCCTAACTTACGTAACGGTAAGTTTCAATTCTATTAAGGACAAGGAGGCGAGGATTATCCCACCCAGGCTACAGTGGTGTCTCTACCCACCCGTATGGCAGTAAGTAAAGCGTTTTCCTTTACGTTGTCGGTACTGTATTAATCACTGAATGCTCCTCGCCTTGTTGTCGCATTCCTGACCACCTCGCTGATGCTGTTCCTTTTTCGACAGGCAACGACGGTGCTAAACAGGACCAATGAGGCTCAAGCATGATCTGCGCGAAGAAAGAGGAGGAAGATGATGAGAAGTCCGGTTATATAGTGATGATGGACAGAGTAGAAGGACTATGGACTATTGTTATGCAAAGAGACTCTTGGGAGTTGTTGTTGATTTGTTGAACATTACGTCAATGCTTTATGTTTAAAGCATTTTTTGTTCTTATTATATCTTTTCCTAAGCTGCTGTGGAGTCTTTATGTTAATAAAGCGAAGGAAGATATAGCATAATCCTCGCCTCCGTGTCCTTAATAGAATTGAAACTTATCGTTACGTAAGTTAGGCAAATTTCGATTCTCAAAGTTTCAAGGACCATCTTGGAGCTTACAGACCCTTGGAGTATGTTTTGGACACTTTGGGACCCTCAAAGGAACTTCAGTAAGACGTTCCACATATTTGAAGACATTTGGAGCAACTTTTGAAAAAAATCTCCATAAGAAGATAGACTCAACCTAGCCATCAAAGCCGGAGACCCTAAATCACGAGTTTGCCTGTCCTCCTTGTTTGTCACGCTGAAAAACGAATATGCTACTTACCAGTATGCATCTGTTCTTGGCATGTAAGGCTGCTGACATTCATATCTGTGCATAGATCGCCGCCTAGTGATGGGTCCGGATGATCGCACATTATTGTCCTGGAAGAGTCTTCGAAGTATCACGAGATAGGTGGCTCCTCTCCTGGACTACAGTGCGCATGGGCATCGACTCCATCCTCAGATTATTTTTAGCCATTGTGGCCAAGATGGAGTGAAACTAAGTGAATGATGACCATGCTAGAAATATATGTGAATTCTGCAGCTGCTACAGGCGCCGGGGAGGAGGGCGGGCGATATGAATGTCAGCAGCCGTACATGCCAAGAACAGATGCATACTGGTAAGTAGCATATTCGGTTTGAGGCATGTGGGCTGCTGAATTCATATCTGTGCATAGAATACATAGCAGTCCCTCCATTAACGGCGGCCGCCCGTGCCAGCTGCAGCAGTTTGGAAAAGTGTTTTTAGAATAGCCTGCCCTACAGCTGCCTGCTGTTTGGAGTGCACATCAACACAATAATGCTTTGTAAATGTGTGTGTGGGAGACCATGTGGCTGCTCTACATATGTCTTCCAAAGGAATATTTCCAAGGAAAGCCATGGAGGCCGCCAACTTTCTGCTGGAGTGGGCCCTTGGTGGAATGGTGAGAGTACGCTTGGCTTTCAGATAGCAGATCTGAATACATTTAACGATCCACCTAGCTATACCAGCTTTGGAAATAAGATTACCTTTGTGTTGTGGCGCAAAGGCAACAAAGAGTTGTTTAGTTCTCCTAAAATCCTTGGTCCTATCAATGTAATACATCAGGGCCTTTTTGACGTCAAGGGTGTGGAGCATTCTCTCCACCAATGACTCAGGATTTTGGAAGAAAACAGGCAATTCAATAGTTTGGTTAATATGGAATTGAGACACTACCTTAGGAAGGAATTTAGGGTTAGTGCGAAGCACCACCCTGTTAGAATGAATTTGAATAAATGGCTCTTGATTAGTTAGTGCTTGGAGCTCACTAACTCGTCGCAGCGATGTAATCGCTATAAGGAAAGCCACCTTCCATGTCAAGAATTGAATCTCGCAGGAATGCAGTGGTTCAAAGGGAGGACCCATCAGCCGGGTGAGGACCATATTGAGGTTCCACTCCGGAGCTGGTGGAGTCCGAGGAGGAATGACTCGTTTGAGTCCTTCTAGAAAGGCTTTAATGGCAGGCACCCTGAAAAGTGCGAGGTGCTGCCTGTTCTGGAGATAAGCGGCCATTGCGGATAGATGTATGCGGATGGAAGCATAGGCCAGATTACATTTGTACAGATGGAAAAGATAACAAATGATGTTCTGAATAGACGCATCTAGCGGGTTAATGTTGTGGTCTGCACAATAAATGGCAAACCGCTTCCACTTTGCCACATAGCATTCTCTTGTGGTGGGCTTCCTCGCCTCCGGGATGATGTCCATACAGTCAGGAGGTAAGTTGAGGTAGCCAAACTCTAGGACCTCAGGAGCCAGATCGCCAGGTTGAGCTGTTGCGGATCTGGATGCTGAATGTCGCCATGGCTCTGCGTCAGAAGGCTGGGTGTGAGGCGTAGCCTTTGATGCGGTACCACGGACAGTTCCAGAAACGTGGTGTACCATGGTTGGTGAGCCCACGTCGGAGCAACCAGGATGAGAGTCATCAAGTGCTGCCTGAGCTTGCGTGCCACCAGCGGTATCAGAGGTGCTGGGGGAAAAGCGTACGCAAATTTGCCTGACCAGTTCATCCATATCACATTGCCCTGCGACTGAGGGTGTGGGAACCTGGCGGCAAAGCTTTCGCATTTTGCGTTCTCCCTTGTGGCGAACAGGTCTATCTCTGGATGACCCCACCTTTGGAAGTACGGTTGGAGTACTGATGGGTGTATCTCCCACTCGTGCATCTGGTGGCTGTACCTGCTGAGCAGGTCCACCATCTGATTGTCCTTGCCTGGGAGGTGTTCTGCCATGAGGAAGATGTTCCTCTGAATGGCCCACTTCCACATGCTCTGAGCCAGATGAGACAGCTGTGGAGAGTGTGTTCCTCCCTGCTTCTGAATGTAGTACATGGCCGTCATGTTGTCCGTCCGGATCAACACGACCTTGTTGCACAGATGTACTTTGAAGGCCTTTAGTGCCATGAAGATTGCCATCAGTTCCAGAACATTGATGTGCATCTTCCTTTGCTGTGATGTCCATAGTCCCTGCACAGTGTAATGGAGTACATGAGCTCACCATCCCTGGAGAGAAGCGTCCGTCGTCAGGATGATCTGTGGTACAGGCTCTTGGAACGGTCGTCCCTTGCAA
This sequence comes from Lissotriton vulgaris, assembly GCF_964263255.1. Lineage (NCBI taxonomy): Eukaryota > Metazoa > Chordata > Amphibia > Caudata > Salamandridae > Lissotriton > Lissotriton vulgaris. Next base: position 549,945,663 of record NC_141689.1, read on the forward strand.
AGGTTTCATGGATTCCACCAATGCAGAGAGTTGTATGCCCGACCGCTCACCAACACTAGTTCTTTCAACTGTCCGTGAGCCTGAGTCCCCTGACGTGCCAAGCACTCCTGAAGCGGACGCATGTGTAGTCTCGCGTGCGGGACTATGGAGATGCAGGAGGCCATCATGCCTATCAACTGCATGAACACTCGCGCTGGAAGCGAGTTCCGGGGTTTGAATCGTATCAGCGATTGAATGCTGCTGACCCTCACTGAATTTGGCTGTGCTGTGGCTGCCAGAGTGTTTATTGTCGCACCCAGATACTGCCGTATGTGGGCGGCCTGGAGGTAGGACTTTGGGTAATTCAGTGAGAATCCCAGATCGTGAAGGAGGTGAATGGTGTGGGACACGTGAGCGGCACACTGCTGGGCCGACTTCGCCTGAATGAGCCAGTCGTCCAGATAAGGGTAGACGTGAATGTTCTGTCTCCTTAGGTGCGCCGTCACTGTCGACAGGCACTTTGTAAACACCCTGGGTGCCGTGGTGACTCCAAAAGGCAAAACATTTAACTGGTAGTGCTGGTTTTGAATGGTGAACCGGAGGTATTTTCTGTGTGATGGGTGAAGCGGGATGTGAAAATACGCATCCTTTAGGTCTAAAGTTGCGAGAAAATCCCCCTGACTGAGCAACAGGAGTACTTGCTGCAGGGTCAGCATATGGAAGTGCTCCGATAGGATATACTGGTTAAGGGGTCTGAGGTCCAGTATGGGTCTGAGGGACCCGTCCTTTTTTGGTATCAAGAAGTACAGGGAGTAAACCCCTGTGCCTCTTTCCTGCACAGGCACGAGCTCTATTGCCCCTTTTTGCAGCATGACTAGGACTTCCTGCTGCAATAAGTGCAAATGCTCGGCGGACATAGGACGGTGTCTTGGGGGTATGTTGGGTAGAGTGGATGTTAACTCAAGACAATAACCGTACTGTATAATTTGTCTGACCCACCTGTCTGTGGTGATGGTTCTCCAGACCGGCAGGAACTGCTGAAGTCTCCCCCCCGACCGGTGTTGTGTGGTCGGGGGGCAGTGACAAGGCGTCACTGTTTGCTGGTGGCAGAGGATCTGGAGTTGTTGTTTCCACGACCTCTGCCCTTGGCGCTGTTTCCACGATATCCACCTCGACTTTTGTTGGTGTATGTGGACTGTGTGTTGCCCTTGTAGTACTGCGTTGTTTGGGAGAGCTGGCCTCTGGAAACGCCTCTAGTGCTTGAGTGATGAAAAGACCCACTGCTGGGACTGTAAGGCACCCATGGACTTAGCAGTTTCTGTGTCCTTCTTAATCTTTTCTAAGGTGGTGTCAACCTCTGGGCCAAACAGGTGATCCGGATTCACTGTTTGATTAAGGATGGTGGTCTGCATCTCCGGCTTAAATCCGGAGATTCTCAGCCAGGCATGTCGTCGCAGCATAACACTAGTGTTGACCGCTCTGGCTGCGGTGTCAGCCGTGTCCAGTGCACATTTAATCGAAGCATTAGAGATCAGCTTCCCCTCTTGAATAAGCATCTCAGCTGCCTCCTTGTATTCATCAGGCAGGTGTTGCAACGGGGTCTCCAGTGTGTCATAGTGTGCCCTGTCATACCTCGCTAGAAGCGCCTGTGTATTGGAAATGTGCCAGATATTGGCAGCCTGTGCTGCCACCCTTTTCCCTGATGCCTCAAAGACCTTAGATTCCTTGTCTGGGGGAGGAGCATCACCCGTTGTCTGAGAATTAGCCCTCTTCCAGGCATTCGAGACGACAAGAGAGTCCAGAGGCAACTGTCCTTTAATATCGGTAGGATCCGTAGGCGCCGGCTTATACTTTTTTTCAATCCTAGGATTGATCACCCTTGCTCTGGTAGGCTCTTTAAAGATCTCTCCAGCATGTTTTAAGACACCTTTTAACATAGGTAGAGTTTTTACAGTCCTTTCTGAGACTGAAAAGGTATCAAAAAGGAAATCGACGTCAATAGGGTCAGCATGGAGCTGGACGTTGTGATTTTTAGCTGCCCGTTCAATGAGGGCATTGAATGCTGCAGAGTCCTCTGTAGGAGACGTCTTCACAGAATAGAGTTGAGTATCTTGTCCAGAATGAGGGTCACCTGGGTCAGCACCAGCAGCCCAGGGTTCATTGGTATCATCAGGGTCTGTATAGACAGGATAGCTGTACTCATCCTCTTCATCCCCCTCCCCAGCGTCCACATCAGAGTAAGTGGGCGAGACATCTAGAGTCTGTGGAGAAATTGGTTCCACCAGGACAGGAGTGGAAGCAGAGTCCTTCTTTCTCTTGAGGGGAATCTTGTAGGACTCCATTGGTTGTTCCGGGGCAATTTTCCGCTTGTGGAGGGAAAGTCTGCCCGTCTCGGCATCAATAAAATGTTCATGCTGTTCGTCCACCGAAGATTGTCGATGCTTCGGGGTGGACGCCCCCGTCGACGACTTCGGCACCGAGGACACCTTCTCGGGGACGCTGGTTACCGCTTTAGGGGTGAAAGCCTTCGGCGCCACCTTCGGCGGCAACGTAAAGTGAATGGGCGTCGACGCCTTGTGAGGTTTCTCGATTGGCTTCGGAGGTGGAGGGTCTGTTGGTCCCACCGTCGATGCCTTCTCCCTGATACGCTGTAGGGAGTCCGTCACCTTCTTGGTGAACGCGGCGGACGGGCGTGCCGAGTCGACGGGATCCTTCGGGGCACCACTAGTAGTGGACTCTCGGGGTGCGCCGCTCTTGGCCCTGTCCTGTTGACGCAGAGTCTCGAGAACTTTCGGGTCGCCGAGTCCTTTCTTCGGGTCACCGAGTCCTTTGTTGGTGTCGACCGCCTTCGGCGCCGACTTAATCGGCTCGACCACCTTGACTTGAGCCTTCCGCTCGACAACACACTTTAGCTTCTTCAGCGCCGAGGGCTCTGAGGCTTTGGATTCGACCAGAGTGATGCGCACTTTCGGTTTCGAGGCGGGCACCTGCATGGTATCTTGTGTCGAGACCGTAGGTCCGAGCTATCCTCCATGGCCCCAAGGGCCCCGTCGTCGTCCCCTACCTCGTCGACGACTTCTTCAGCTTCGAACATTTCTGCGTCCGCATCGTTGTCGTAGTCGACGTCCGACGCGGGATTCGACAGGTTGTCACCGATGTCCCCGGTAACTTCTTCCTCGACATCCCCGGCATCGAAAATGTCCGCAGGCGCAGGTGCAGGTGCAGTCTGCTGGGCCTCCTGGCGCGCAGCGCGTCGATGCTTAAGCGTCTTCTTGGACCTGAAGCGGGAACAAGCCATACAACTCGCATCGTGGTCCGTCGACAGACACTTGTTGCACACCAGGTGGACGTCGATGTGGGGATACTTCGAGTTGCAGACGGGACATCTTTTGAACGGACTTCGTTTCATGATGAACAGTCGATAGGGTCTGAGGCGTCGACTGGGCCCTCCGTGTCGAAAGCACGCGGGTGATGGAATCCGGCTCAGAACCGAGCTGGAAGAGTTAGGCATCGAACGCAAGACAATACCAACGTGTACTAAAGACCTTTTGGTCTCAGGAAAGTTATTTTAATCGATTCCGACTAGAGGGAACCAATATACATCCAAACCCAATGGCGGGAAAAAACAATCTGAGGATGGAGTCGATGCCCATGCGCACTGTAGTCCAGGGGAGGAGCCACCTATCTCGTGATACTGCGAAGACTCTTCCAGGACAACAATGTGCGATCATCCTGACCCAACACTAGGCGGCGATCTATGCACAGATATGAATTCAGCAGCCCACATGCCTCGAACCTTCGGAGGTCTGATTTCCAGAGTTTGATCGGGAGCTGGTCGCACCTAAGCAGGGAAACCTTTATTGAATCAGGCCTGGTGAAGAGCATTGTGGGACCCCGAGAGAAAAAGTTTATTGAAATTTTTCCAAGTCCGATCATAGAAAAAGTGACAGGGACCAACTGCGAGAGTCAAGCCACCCACCTTCAAACACGAGCCGCCCTGAATCTCTGGTTCGTCCAGCTGGAAAGCTTTGCAGTTCTATCTTAAATAGGTTTGACCAAGACCTCCTTGCAAGGCAAGTCGGCTAACCCTCAACGAATCCGGACTGGAGGAGAGCTTTGAGGAACACCGGGAGAAAATCGAGAAAAGTTTCTAAGTCAGAAAGTAGAAACTTTGACCGAGGCCTACAACGAGCGGTAGCTGCACAGGGCTCAATCATGGTCAGCCTGAAACTTTGACTTTGTCTTGGTCTAGCACGACCAAATGTCCCAATAGGTGCTATGGGTTTCTATGTACTATAAAGAGCTTGATCTTTAAAATGAATATCTCTGGTTCCCTGCATTTTCGTTTTGGTGTAATTGTAAAGATAAAAATATTTTCTAGTTTTGTAAATTGGTGTTGGATTTCGATTGGGAGTTGAGTCTTAATTATTTACTGAATTGGTGTTTTTAAATGCTTTACATACTGTCTCTGAAGTTAAGCCCGCCTGCTAGCAGCCAAGCTACCAAGGGTTGAGCATGGGAATAATTTTCTGAGACCTCTTCTTAGCTCTAGACTGTGTTAGTGGACTTATTGCCAGTGGTAGGTATATATTTACCACTACTAATAATCGAACACCAGGAAAGTTCTGGCTTGCTACAAGCTAAATTTTACAATTTTTTCAGCTCAAACATGCATAGCTTTCCTCCAATCAGAACTTGAAAGATGTCCCTGAACTCCGCTCCATAGAGATGAAAATCAAAGTGACTGATTTAGGGGACAAACAAAATCATCAACATCTACAAATCAGTAATTAGTGATACACTTGATACCTCTGGCAGACTCCAAGAGATGTGGGAAGCAAATGTGGGTCCTCTTGAAGAGGAGGAGTGGAGGGAGGCATTCCAAGAACCTAGAAACATACCCATCATGAACAGATCCTGTTTTATACAATTCAAGTATATAGATAGGGTGTATTATAAGCAAGAGAGGTATGTAACAAGTCACCCCCTCCATGGGTGAAGCAATTGTGGCAGTGATCCCCAAGACGGGCAAGGACCAGACAGTCTGCTCCTCTTATCGCCCAATAGCGCTCCTAAACCTCAATGCTAAAATCTACCCCAAAATGTTGACCTTCTGTCGCGATTCAATCCTTCCTGGCCTTATAGATTCAGACCAATCGGGATTTATTAAGGGTTGACAGACCCATGATAATCTGCGTCGCATTATCCATTTAATTGAAAAGGCCCAAAAGAAAAACATCCCAGCAGCACTTCTTTCGCTAGAGGCAGAGAAAGCTTTCGATCGCACGGAGTGGTCTTTTCTGTTTAAAGTAATTCAGTGCTTTGGCTTCAACAAAGCCTTTATAGGGATGATTCGAGCCGATTATCACTTTCCTAGCTCCCCTTCCTTTCAACTTGGCCCACGGGATGAGGCAAGGTTGCTCACTATCCCCCTTCCTTTTTTCTTTGAACATAGAATCCCTGGCCCACAGGATTAGGGGGAATCTGGACATAAGAGGGATACATTTTGGCACAGACGATCATAAGATTTCGCTGTTTGCCGATGACATGCTTCTCCCAGTCTCAGATCCCCGGATCTCCCTGCTGGCTATTCAAGATGAACTGGTGAGGTTCGAGCGGGGTGCAGGATTTAAGATTAATCTAAGTCCTTCTTAATGAATTTGACCCTCCCCAAAGAAGAATGGAGTTGGGTAATAGAGATGTCGCCTTTTTGTTGCACCACTAAATAGATCACTGTTGTAACTATCTAGGTTAGCTATAGAGTGTGGAATGCTGTGTTGGTGCATTCCACATTCCTAGAAGGTTTGTGGGCTCTACGTGGTGGCAGTAGCAGACGGACCAGCCAGAGGAACAGCCACAGATTTCTACCCAGCGCAACTTATTAAATAAACATTTAATTCTTATTCAAGCAACTACTTTCTTTGGAGCTTTATTAACTTACTACATTTTTGCGACATCCTGGCTGTGTGTCCTGGCAATTCCGATTCCGAGGTATAAGAGGTGGCTGATGAATCCAAAGTGATGAGTGAACACGGTTTGCGGTGATTAACGAGTGACTGTTCCTTGGAGGCTGCAGTGCTTTGTGAATTGCTGTGAGTACTTTGGGAAAAGAGGAAGTATCAGCGATTCGAAAAATTAGGAAAAGGTCAGGCCGTTAGTTTTAAGTTGAGCGCGAGCTGGCAGTGACATGCATGAGCGATCTCGAGCTGACGGAAGACTACGTCATATATGCTCGATTGCCTGCAGACAACTCACCAAAACCACGCTCAAGACTTTGGAAAAACAAGGCCAACTTCTCAGAGAAAACATCAGAACGACGTGGCGGCCATCTTTGATTTACGAGTCATTTCGGAGAGCAACAGATAGTTTTTTCTCGAAGGAGAAACATTGTGAAGTAATTTTTGCGGGGCAAGTTCAAGGTACTGTTCAAGTTCCTTTTATTGTTCATTTGAGTCAAGAAATAACATTTGCTAAAGAGCTTTATTTTCACACAAGGAATTGAGAGAAGAGGAGGAAATAATATTGAAGTTTCACAGGAATCCATTTGCATACTTATGAAGAGAACTGCTTAACTGTTGTACCTGACATTAATCCACGAACACTTATATTTCAATTTTGCCTTTATAGAAACAGATATATATAGTATTTAAAAAATTATTTTTTAATTTTTTATTTTATTTGTACTCACCTTTTATCGGTTTCAGTACTGTTATCAAAATGACCAGTCAAACCATAATAGTTAGTCCACCTTTCTTCTTAGCCTCACCAGGTCCATTCTTGGTGGAGTGGGAAGACTGGTTACCGATGTTTGAAAACTACATTGAGGCTATGGATGGGTCAAAATTCAGTGCGGAAAGGAAAAAGGCATTACTATTGAATAATCTTGGAAAGGAAGGTCAACGTATTTTTAAGTACCTACCTATAGCTACCTTACCAGATGGCGGTGTTATTGAGGATGTGTATGAAGAAACTAAGAAACGTCTAGAGAAAAGGTTTGCTAAAGAAATTAATATAGCTATGAATCGTCACCAATTTTACACCCACAAACAAGGAGAGAATCAGTCTATAGATGATTTTGTATCAAAACTTAGGGAATTATCTTTAAAGTGTAAATTTGGTGTTATGACCGACGAGATGGTACGAGATCAACTTATTGTGCAGTGTAGATGCAAGAAAACGCAGGAAAGACTATGGGCGGCCAAAAACCCTACTTTGAAAGATGCTAATGAAATAGCAAAAGTTTTAGAACATTCACAGTATTGCATGCGTGAAATAAACCAGAAACAAGAAAGAAGAAATGAATTTTAGTAATACTCCAGCAGCATCTAGTGGAGATCCAGACGTTGCAACTGTATTTAAATCTGGGAGGTATTCTCAAAGGGGGAGAAAACAATTCAGATCTTGTTACAGGTGTGGAACTTCGTCCCATAATGCGGACTTTCGCAAATGTCCGGCGATAGACAAGAACTGCGTGAAATGTGGAAAGAAAGGTAATTTTTCAAATATGTGCAGAAAATACTTTAAACAAAGAGTGGCTATAATTGATAATAGTGATGAGTCTGTATCTCAGAGTGTGAACTCAGTTGGTGCTACTAATGATATTCCTTTACAACATGATAAGCTTCGGAGTGTGGATGATCCCAATCACCAGATAGGTAGAATGAATCAGCCAAAAGCAGAATATAGAATTGATGGTGAAATAGTTGATTTGATGGTTGACTGTGGATCTATGTATACCATAATCCCTAAATGCATTTTTGATATAGATATAAATCCTGGTGGGTATCAGGGTGAAACTATTGATCTTTTAGGGCACATGAAATCAACTATCACATTCAAAGGAAGGTTGATCGAAGGTAAGGTTTATGTTGCGAGGGATGGTCCACCCATCTTAGGATGGATGCATCAATTTGACTTGTCCATCATTATAGATCCCAGAGCACCAACACAGGTACTAGTTATAGACAATCCCTCTTTGGAGGATATTTTAAAGGAAGCTAAAGATGTATTCAAGGATGAGTTGGGGTGTCTTAAAGGATATGTACACAAGATAATCTTGAAACCCAATGCAATTCCAGTTCAGCACAAAGCTCGCAGAACACCTTTAGTAGCCAGGGAGGTAGTAAAAAAAAATGGTTCAGGAAAAGCTCGATTCCGGTGTGATTGAACCGGCCGAGAGCTCTTCATGGGTTTCACCAGTGGTGATCAATGAAAAATCTGATGGCAAGTTAAGGTTCTGATTTGACCTTAGGTCTCTCAACCAGAATGTTGTGGTTGACACATTTCCACTTCCCAACATTAATGAACTGATATTAGCACTAAGTGGTGGAAAATTGTTCTCAAAACTGGACTTGAAAAACGCGTATCACCAGATCAGACTGCATGAAGAATCGAAATCTTTGACAGCATTCATCACCACAGAGGGTATCTATCAATGTGTTAGAATGCCTTTTGGTCTGTGCTGTGCTGCAAGCATATTCCAGAGGATGATGAATGTGTTATTCAAAGGCATAAAAGATATTGTCTTTTTCCAAGATGATATTTTGATATTTGGTGATACAGTTGACCAAGGCTACAGGCCTTGGAGCAGTCTTAGCTCAAATTCATGGTGGCAAAGAGAAAACTGTAGCATTTGCATCAAGAACACTAACGAGTGCTGAAAAACTATTCAGTAATAGAACGGGAGACGCTAGCGGCTGCTTGGGTGTGTGAGTACTTTAGGACCTATCCGTGGGGGATAAAATTTACTTTGAAAACAGGTCATAAACCTATCATAAGAGTGTTGTTACCTGGTGGTGATGCAAGATGATTGGCTAGATTGGCCTCTCGACTTCAGGAATTCTGTAATAATGTAGAATATATTCAAGGGTGGAGAAATATCCAAGCAGACTGTCTCTCAAGATTGTCACTTGATTGGGAAACAGTGGACAAAACTGCAGGGTTGAAAAAACAGAATGAAGGAGCAGTTGCTTTTGTACAAGACGTTTTGAGTGTGTGTGAGCATCAAGCTATAACTAGAAATGAATGGGTCAATGCTATGTCAGATGACTTCAATGCTAGAACTTAAAGAATTGATAAAGGAAGGTTGTAAAAGAGAGAGCACTGTTTCTAATACTAATAGATCATTTGTTATAATGTTAGATGAACTATCAGTGTGTGAGGATATAGTTAATCATGAGAGGAGATATGTTTATTCCTCCAATTTCTTTGAGGGAAAAATTGATCAAACTAGCCCACGAAGGACATTTGGGTCAGACTCGCACTAAACAAAAATTGAGAACGAACTGGTGGTGACAAATTGTTAAGTTTGCAAAGAAAGTGATAAACGTTTGAAAACTGGTCTACAAGCATCTTCTGGTCATATTACTGATCCAGGATTACCGTGGCACACTGTATGTATGGACTTCATTGGCCCTATGAATAGTCTTAAAAAAAGTTCACGATTTGGAATGGTCTTTGTTGATGTTCACACAAGATGGTTAGTGATCAAATTTACTAAAGATATTACAACTGCAACAACCATCAAGGCTATAAGGAATATTTGGAGAGATGAATGCATACCCTCAGTATTGTTAACTGAAAAGTATACATAGTGTCACTAATAGAACACCTTTTGAGATGATGCGTGGGAGACCACCAAACACGAAGTTGGTCCCTACTTGGATCAAAGACATTGTTACATGAGAAGTAATTCCTAATAACACTACCCAAGTCATACGTGGAAGTGTGAACTACAAAAAAACAGTCTGGAAAGACAATTTGTTCTGGAGACTTGGTAAAGATACGTTCAGGTAGAATAGAATCTTCATTTAGAAAACATTTAGGTCCTTTTAGAATCAAACTCACCGTACCATATTGTGTGGTTCTGGTCAATGGCGAAAAATGGAATTATAAGAGAGTAGCTTTATACCAGAAAGGTGGTGTAAATACAGATGTTGTACTTAGGAACAATAGTAGTGATAATATGTTTTTATCTATGTTTGACAATGACCTCATTTACAATTCTCAGGAGAACTCTGTTACTCATAGAAATCATTGTCCCCCAGAATATCTAAAGGATTATGTATGCAAATAATTCACTTTGTTTTTTTTCATTCAATGATTCATTCTTTGTCAAACTTATGTATGTTGATAAGATTTTCAGTATTCAATTGTTGAAAAAAACAACTTATTTATCCCAATTTTACCTTACCTGATTTTGTTTAGGAATTGTTTAACATTTTTATCTTACATCTTTTGTTTATTTAAGGGAAGAAGATATGTTGTAACTATTTAGGTTAGCTATAGAGCGTGGAATGCTGTGTTGGTGCATTCCACATTCCTAGGTTTGTGGGTTCTACGGGGTGGCAGTTGCAGACGGACCAGCCAGAGGGACAGCCACAGATTTCTACCCATTGCAACTTATTAAATAAACATTCAATTCTTATTCAAGCAACTACTTTCTTTGGAGCTTTATTAACTTACTACAATCACCTACTTAGGGATTAAGCTCACCCGCTGCATTCAAGACCTTTATAAAGCCAACTCCCCCCAGCCCCCTCTGCCATCTAATATCTGATCCAGGTAATTGGATTGTGGCATACATTACCTGGCTGGGAAGGATGAATGCCATCAAAATGAATGATCTCCCCCGCTTGCTTTACCTCTTTTAGGGGTTGCCTATCCCAGTGGAGAATGGTCTCTTCAGGGAGCTCCGACACATGATTACTAAATGTATCTGGCAAGGGATAAGGGCACGCTTGCCCCATTGCCTGCTCACGAGACCGCACAAAGAAGGGAGCCTGGCATTACCAGACTTTCAGGCATATTATCGGGCGGGCCAATTGCGAGTAATCACAGAATGGTCACAGCGAGCCTCAAAGAAGCATTAGCTTCACATAGACAGACAGGTACCGGTGCACACCATCTGGGATCTCTTATGGAAACCAAAGCAGGATAGACCACTCAACGCTTACATCAGCACACCCAAAACCAATTTAAGGGTTTGGGATGTCCTTACTAAAAGGTTACACCTTACAACCTTCCCCTCCAACTACACACCTATCCCTTTTTTCGCTGTGTTCCCCCCCGCACTTAAGGAGGGACCTTTTGAGGCCTGGAAGGTTGGTGGGTGCAACATGATTTCTCATCTGTTTGACAAAGGTGAACTACTTACCTTCCAAGAATGCAAGTTACAATTCGCACTAACTGCCAAAGAAGAATGTCACTGCTCGCAGCTAAAGCATTGGGTTCAGCAACCCCTGATGCAGCTGGCCGCTACCAGGGCTCGGCTCCCCATTGAGAAAGTCGCCCAGACTGGGTCTACCTCCAAGGGTAGTATTGCCTTCTTATATGCTCTTATACAAACCCTGAGCCCTAGACTGACCCAGCGCTTTAAGCGCATCTGGGACACACTTGTGGACTCCCCCTTAGAGGACAAGCAATGGGAACATGGCCTTAGGGATATAGTGAAATACAATTGCTCCATGTTCCTAAGGGGAGCGCATTATAAGCTTATGTACGACTGGTATCTCTACCCTCAGAAACTCCACAAGCTTTTTCCCACTGCGTCGGATCGGTGATGGCAGGGTTGTGGCATGCTAGGCGACTTTAGACACATTCGGTGGGGCTGTCCCTCCATACAGCCTTTCTGGAAGGAAGTCCTATCCGAAATTAAACTTATTCTGGGATATCGGATTCCCAGCTCTCTGGAACACACGTTGCTGGGGTTACGGGATACTTCCTTGAAACGCCAAACACAGGATGATAGATCTGTCATGTGGCTTTGCCAGGGGGCAGCAAAAATGGCAGTAGCTGCTGCATGGAAACAGGATGCACCATCTCTAACCCAATGGCATGCGAGGCTGTGGAGGGCGCTGCCGTTGGAGCACATGGCTGACCGTGTTGACGACGCCAGAAAAGGCTTCTATTATATTTGGTCTCCGTTGGAGAGCTACCTTTCGGAGGGGCTCCGACTGACGGCCTGCGCCCCTCGCCTTAGGGCCCTCAACCTGTTCCATATATAATCATCCCACAGATATAGGGGTACTATGCAGTGCAAGAACCATTTGAGTGGTGGTCCCGGTTTCCCCATCCTCCCGACCACAGTATTTTGATTGCACCATGACATCATAGTTTTGTTAATTTTTTTATTATATGCAAGTTTCCTTTTTAGGTTACTCTCTTATGAGAGTTGACGGACGTTTATAAGACATACTCTGATAGCAACATGTAGTGATGGTGTTGATTTTAAACGCTTATTCGCCTTAGACCTAGTGAAGAAGCAGTAACCGACATGTGATATCTGTAACTCTGGGCTGTTTTTTTCTTTTTTTACTTGACTAATGTTGCATAAGCCATGCTTCTGTTTTCAATCTCTAAGAAAATTCTAATAAAAAGAATTTGAAATAAACTAAGAGAGGCTTTAGCAGATCCAACAAGAGGCTTCGCCTCAAATGCCACACTAAGGTAGGCAGTTTATTGCTTAGCACCATAGAGCTATAAAAGGGGTTTGAGGCACTAAAATCAACCTCTAGTGAATTGCTGGGCTCCCTTGTTTTGCCTGATCCATGCATTTCTTCCTCAACATAACCGAGAATCTCGGATTGCCAATTACCAGAAGAAATCCAGGGGTTTGCTTTAATTATTCCCAAATAGGGACTAGCACAATGATGGCGCTCCCGAATTGCCCCAAGTATCGTAAAATGGAAACAGGGCCTGAATAAATCTAGACTACTTGAGCAACCAATATTTAAATCGAGAGGTTGCCCTCACAAACAAGTGGGTTTGTTGTATATGTGGGCCCAATACCAAGGGATTATTGAATGATTCCTCCATTGCAGTTTATTTAAGTGTTGGGATTGACAAACCCATGACAGTATTATCGATGGAGTCAAAATTAGTTACATGGTGCCAAGACAGAGGATGAGACCATTCCTTGCTGTTGCTTATGCCCGTTCCTTGCTTAAAAAAATAAGTGGTGAAAACATCTACTTCTCACCATACTTGTAAACCAGCTGTTGTAATTCTGTTCGGTGACCTGCCTTTTTCACTGTCTGCTGGCTCTGGCGCCGAGTCCACTAGGTCAGCGAAGCATGCTGCCCTTGTTTAGCACGATCACACGCCTAAGCAAGGTAATATCATGCCTACGGGTAGTCGTGCGCTATATAAGTGAGTAATTATCCTTTTTATTATCCTTTTTTTATCATCCATGAATGTTATAAACTAATTTCCTGATGCATGGTAGTTCCCTCTTTGTCCCATGAAACTACCACAAACCACTGTTCGCCTTAAAGAAAAACAGAAGCATTGGGCAACAAATCATTAGGGCAGACTTAGGAATAACTAAAGCAAAATCAGATTTACGCACGATATGGAACCTGAAACCTGTTGAAGGTCACCACAAATGTGGTACCTGCATCTTGTGTGCCAATACAATTGAAGGGACAGTCTTTGATCATAACTCCATTAAATGGATACATAAAGAATTTACGAATTGTAAGAGTAAGAACCTAGTGTAAGCAATAATTTGCCCATGTTCTAAAATTTACATTCGGAAGACCAATCAACAGATCAACCAGAGATTGGCTCTACCCCCTCTCCAGAATAAAACAAAAAGTGCTGACCGCCCCAATGGTTCAACACTTTTTGGAAAATAACCACATGGAAAAAGAGTTTAGGTGGACAGTGCTTTCGGGCATTAACACTCCACCTCGTGGTGGTAATGTGGAAACTAAACTGCTGAAAAGAGAAGCCTACTTGATACTAAAATACAACTGTGTGAGTGATGGACTGAACGAAATGTCCGAGCTATGATAAACAACTGTTCCAGTCCTCTGAAATAACAACCACAACTTCCAACTAGATGAGCCAGTATCAAAATCCCATTAAAAGAGAGAGATTAATTACAATACGGCACCATAGACTACAGCTCCTACAATCCCGCTGTCTGAAAACACGAAAGATGAATGATTTATTAAGAGTCACTTGTCCGACACTCATTCGGCAAACTGAACCCGGCAGTGTGCGAGTCTACCAGAGTGAAGGATCAACTCCAAGATAATTGACAGATAAGGTGAGGCAGACGAATATGGGGGATATAACTATCACAGCCATAGTTAGCTTGCTAAAAATAAGAACGACTCTTTGTGCTCACTGTAATTATTAATCTTTGCCAGACGCCGCACGTTGCTGAACCGAATACGCTGTGACAGTGTTAGAATTCCAAAAGAGAAACGCGTGAAGCGCTGCTAGCACGCAAACCACGAACAAAGTAAGTTTTTAGTTTTAAGAACGCCCGTGTAAAATAATATACACGTAAATACACCTTACTAAAACAATACAACTTACTAAAACAATCTCTATCCTCCGATAGACCGCACCACTGCTGCTAAAATCATGACAAAGACACTTGGGAAATCAATACAGGAATAGTCAAACTTTATTGAAAAAAAACCCCACAAGTAAGTCCTTGGGCTGTATTTCTTTTCTTTAAATTGACTCGAAATCAAATATTGTTGCACCATGTAGCCTGAGACAATCGCTTTGTCTTTCATTCCGGAATCAAATAGGTGTTGAATGAAAACGCCATGAGAATTGAAAAAGAATAACTAAGCGAATGAGCAAGACAGAGGTAATCGTTTGTACCGGACATACACAGCTCATTTGAATATAGGTGAAGGCCAAAATACTCAACTGTTCCCCCCTTATCCCCCAAAAAGTACCCAGTCAAGCACTGATGAAAAACCCGGCAAACTGTTAGCGGGTTTGGAAAACGCGTCGGCTGTTTCATAATTTCTAAATCCACAAAGGGTTACAATCTCATATGTGTACACTCGAGTGGTGTATTAATTCAATAAAGTTACGCTTGATAAAACCATCCCATGTGAGATCAGTTCTATATTAATAGTGAAGAAAGGACTTAGGACTGTTAGAAAAAAGTACTAGGGTACAATTGTAATTTGTGTTTTAAATGTTGTCAGTTGTACGTAAATTGTCGTGTATATAATTTTTGTTTGTAGTAGTTCTGTATAAAGGTTTGTGAATCATAAATGTATGGCAAGGTGTCAAACTTGGACAATATTTAATGATTTAACTGCATAAAGTGATTTAACCAAAATATTTGATGATAAACACATCGGTACTCAAGAATTAATTTAACTGGGTGCGCAGCCTAGTTTGAATAAAGAGCAGCTCTGTCTTTTTCTGAAGCCCACATAAAAAATTTAATTTCAGGACCTTCACCATTTTCTTCTATAAAACTTAGCACCAATGCTCAACAGCAGAATGAAACTGACAAACTAGTACGTTTGAATAAGAAGCATATTCGTACTGAGTTACATGGGCATTTTTTATTCGAACATTTAAAAGCAGGCACAATACCTTGGGGCTTGCAAGTAAAGAATGTACCAGTTGTCTTTACAGAGGACCCAGTCTACAAAAAAGGTTTTAGCTATATCGCCACTAAGTGCAGTAGAGACCTGATGGTCCATACAGTAGAGACTGCCAAAAGACTGTTTAAAAGAGCAAGAGGAGATTGAGGCTCTAGTTCAAGCAATCAATGATAACCACAGTGTAGTAGAAGCAAAGGCCCTTCTTGACAAAATAGAAAAAGAGATTCAAACGTTCAGGGACAATACAATTAATTTTAGAATCAATAAATTTGAGAAAGACGTCAAATCATTCAACATTGAGACTGTATACCCATATTTAAGAGAAGACTTTTATTTTCCATATAGAATCCCGCAGAGCTCTTTCCCAATACTAAGGGTGCTCTGAAAATCGTTTTTTTACTTTTTCAGAAAGTTCATCCTCTGATTCAACTGGGGAATCTGACCCACGAGAGGGCACCTCCAAACGTACAAATTCTTTTTTAGAGAAAGGCGAAGGCAGAAGCCGCGTCAGATTCAAACCCCATCCACAAGCATGGGAGATGAGAACGTGGAAAAACTTTTACAAAACATAGAAAATTCATCTATCACCAATCTCTCTAATAAACAATTGACTACTTATGAGAAATCGGTCCTTGAATTAGGGATAAAATTTGTCCCAGCGTCTAAAACAGACATAGTGAATCTCAAAATAGAAGCTCTTGAATTTTGTTGAAAAATACGTCTCAAAGCCTTCTTTTATAACAAAGAGAACACTAAACTTCCAGAGCCATCAAACCTTTCCAACAAAACATCATTTATTCCTCTGGCAAAACTGTCCCCAAGCAAATATTGGCTTCTGAACAGGCAGCTCTCTCATCGCTCACACAGTTAGGAAAACAAAAGACATTCTTTAAGAAAAACATCACAAAAGATCAACACATTGCAATTAAAGAACTTTGCAATGATGACTCAATAGTAGTAAAGCCGGCAGACAAAGGGGGCGCCCCTGGTGGTATGGCAGAAAGACAAATACATTGCAGAGGCAAACAGCCAAATTCACAATGCAGAATGGTACAGGTCACTCAATGAAGATCCCACAAATAGTATTCAGAACGAGATACAAAACAAACTTAAAGAGGGGTTTGACAAAGGCATACTAGGCCCAAAAGAATTTGAATACTTGAACAAAAAGAATCCACGGATTCCGGTAATTTATTTTTTACCGAAAATCCATAAGGGAATTTAAAGGAACCTCCCGGAAGACCAATTGTTTCCGATGCGATTCGGTTTTAGAACCTATCGCTAAATATGTGGACGTATTCTTAAAACCTTTTTTGAAAGAGGTAACATCATATATAAAGGACACTGCTGATTTCATCAATAAAATTGAAGGTTTACCCTTCGATGAAAGTCAAGAACTAATGGTGTCATTTGAAGTCACATCCCTCTACACCCAGATTCCACAAGAAGAAGGCTTGGAAGCCATGGAATTCTTTCTTGAAACAAGACCAAAACCACAAAGAGTCCCAACAAAATTCATAATTGATTTGGCCAGCATAGCACTGAAACGAAATTATTTTCGATTCATCGATGTGTTCTACATGCAGGTGAAGGGGACCGCAATGGGGTGTCCTTATGCATAGGAGATGGCGGTCCTCTTCATGGCCCTGTATGAGGAGCGCTTTGTGTATCAGAATAACCCCTATCGAGAACACATAACAAAATGGTGTTGTTACATCGACGATATCTGGTGTCAGTGGAACGGTACTGAAAAACATCTGGTCCGTTTCCATGAATGGCTCAACACAAGGCACCCCAACATAAAATTCAGTGACTCATATAGTCGGACACGTCTGACTTTTCTGGACGTTGAGGTCTTCCCACAAAATCAGAGATTGGCAACTACACTATACCGCAAAAAGACTGACAAAAATACCATCCTCCATTACCGGAGTTTTCACCCTCAAAGTTTGAAAGCAAATTTACCCTACAGTCAATTATTACGAATCAGACGAAACTGCTCAAGGAAAGAAGATTATTTGGCACACTCGGAAATTCTATGTGAGCAGCTGGGAGCCAGAGGTTACCCTAAAAAGATGTTCAAACACGCTACCAAACATGCTTGGTTTACACCTAGGGAGGAACTACTGACCAAGAAAGACAAGAAACACCTTGAGAAATTAGTCTGCGTAACGACGTACGGTCCATACACCAATAAATTTAGATCGATCATTCTAAGAAATTGGCACCTAATATCCAAAGGCAAATGAGGTCCCACACTCAAACGAATGTTTGTATAAAAAATATTATTAAGTTATGTTATTTCTAGAACCAAGCCAAGCTTGGTGTAGGCAAGGTAAATAATACTATGCAAATTCTTAAAATTCTTATGCAGTTATTTACAGTTGAATGTAGGTTCAAATGCAGTTGGTTGATTTACAGCTATGTCAACAATTCGAAATTACTTTTCAGTTACTCTGCATGTTACTTTTAAGAGTACTTTTGCTAATCAGTATGATATCCATAGATATATCACAGACATTTTCTAGACAAAAGGTAAGTAATTCACTTTCAGTACATTTGTATTTTTTCAAGTTTTCATACAAACCAATTCCATGCAGAACAATTTTGAAGAAAAGCAGTCGATGCAATCCTACGGGAGGAAATTGAGTTATCGGTTTAGAGGCAAGTACTTGTTTGTGGGAGTTGGTGTTCTTGGGTTAGAACCAGCCTTACCCCAGGGTCGAGGATGCACTCTCAGAACACCCTCAGCGGCACTTGGGTGGCCGGGTTCAGAGTGCTGAGGCCCAATACTATCCAATAGGGATAGAGGGCCTCTGGTTGATGGCTGCTCACGAACAGGCCACAAGGTTGTGGGAGCAAAGCTCCTGGTGATAGGCTCAGGGCAAAGGGGGATCCGTGTTCGCACCCAAAGTGCACCCGCAGCTGCGCAGGGGCAGCTGGGTGCTGTTTTGGCATTGGGTGCCCTGTTGATTTCAATGGGGATTCTCTGGTTAGAACAAAGACTGCAGGCTCGGGGACGAAGATCTTCTGTAGGTTAACACTGGTTGGAGAGGTGAGTTGGGATGTTGGGACACCATCTGTTGGGCCACCCAAGGCCATAGGACGTCGGGTGCAGGGGTTTCTTAAGGTGTCGGATTTTCTTACCAGCTCCGCTCGTGGTCAGCGGTATACTCCAGAAAGGGGCTGCAGGCGTCGATTGGAGATTCGAGGCAGGTCAGAGATCACCACATCTCAGGTCAGGATTGACAGGGAGACCTCCTTGTGGTGTTGGGCCATTCGAACTCGGCCGTGGGCATCAGGTGCCGAGTGGTGCAGACTAGCGGATTTGGCCAGAGCCTGCTGTTGAGCAAATCTGGTGCTCAAAGGAGACACGGTCTTGATTTTGGAAGGCAGGGCAGGTCCTTCGGGTTCTAGAGGGCTACTGGCTGCAAGACACACAGGGATTTCGATGGAGCAGGTTCGAGGTGCAAACAGGCCAGCAGGGCTGGGGCAAAGTCAGTCGGTTCTGGTCTGAGAAGGCAAGGTTCAGGGATGCCCCTAAATACTAGATTTACAGGCGAGTAAAGGTCGGGACCAATGGGTCCCTTCTTTGGGGTGGGTACTCCCCCTATAATGCTACACTCCAGTGGGAGGGGGGCATATACCTCTCTGGTTGGCTGGGTCCCGCCATCTGCAAGATGGCAGGGACTGAGCGTTGTGCTTCGCCTTGCCTCCCCCGCCTGAGGGGTGGGGTTGGCAAAGGTGGGCACACCTCCCTTCCTTACTTGGTTTTCCCGCTGATACTCCCTCCCAATGTGGGGGGTCAGAACCGGTGGTGGCCAGATGCTGGAAGCAGCAAATGGCTGGGGTAGTTTACAAAGGGGGCAAGCCTTTGAAGCTTTCCCTTCGTGGACCCTGCCCATCCTCGGGGAGGAGACTTGGCACTTTGTCCCCAGTTGTGCTTTGTTTCAGACCCCTTGTGTCCAGAAACATATCTGGTGGTGGCAGCTGGCGAGCAGCCACTCAGCCAGGACACTAGTGTTAGATCGTTTTTCAGGGGGCATCTCTAAGATGCCCTCTGAGTGCATTTTTATTAAATCCCACCTGTAATGACAAACTCCCACCACCATATACTCTTAATGGCATTACTACACTTACAATGCCTAGGAATTGGCTCAGACACTGTAGGGGTACAGGGCTCATGTACTTGTACCCTCAACACTGGTATAGTGCACTAAGCTAGAGGGGTGGCTGACGTATGCCTGGGCAGTGGGTTGTAGGTATGGTATACAGGGATGTGTGCCATGTCGACTCTTCACTTTTTTCTGCACCAAAACACGCAGCTGTGAGTGATTGAGTGAGTGTGTGTGTGTGTGTAGAGGTAGGTAGGTACAGGGCCTCGAAGGGTGGCACACTAATTGTGCCAGCCCTCAGAGGCCTTCCTTGGCCACAGTGCACTTGGTACCTATGGTACCAATAGCAAGGGACTGACCTTGGGCCAAATAGTGCCAATAGGGTTTTGTCTTAATACAGTTTTAGTGAAAGAACATAGGCCATGGGCACCTGTTTGGCAGGAACACAGGGTACACCTAGTCAAAGTACATCGGCAGTTTGGCAACAAGTGGGTGCAACCATGCAAAAAGAGGGCACTTTCTTACACTTGCACAGTTTTGTTTTTATGAAAGGATTTTGAAGATATATGTGGGAATAAAGAATATGCATTCCATTCTAATACTACCTTTTCTCTTAAACTGCCCTCCTCCTTGATAAATGGGTTCAGTTGTATTCCTACTAATCGTTAAGAAGTTGCATCCGTGCCAAGGTTAATAAAATCTGGCTCCACTATGACCTCATACTGGTGCCCTTTCTACAGTATTACACTCAATCCTTTAGTTCCCATATTGACAAATATCAACGTGGCTTTACCCCAGGATAGTAAAATAGGAGTAGATAAGCCCCTGCTAAAAATAGACAACCTCAAGCTTAGGTAGAGAATTAGGGGCCAATTACCCTTCTTCCAGCCCTGGGGGGGAAAAACACTGAGCAGATTACAACCAAGAAGTTAGCTCATCATTTGGAAGAAGGGAACAGTCTAGACCCCTGGTAACAGTCTCCACCCAGGCAGAGCACTGAGAAAGCCCTTGCACCCTTGGCGAATTAAGATCTATCTTAGATCAAGCTGGCTTCATTCTCGCATTCTTCTTAGCTTATCAGCAGTGTTCGATAATGTAGACCGAACCACAGTTTTGAACTGCCCTGCAGAGGCAGGTTTAAAGGCTCAGTTCTAGCATGTTTTGCCTCCTTGCT
The DNA here is from genome assembly GCF_964263255.1 of Lissotriton vulgaris. Classification (NCBI taxonomy): domain Eukaryota; kingdom Metazoa; phylum Chordata; class Amphibia; order Caudata; family Salamandridae; genus Lissotriton; species Lissotriton vulgaris. The sequence goes on from NC_141689.1 coordinate 549,966,302, forward strand.
GGAAGAGAGTCCACAAGCTTGCACTTCCACCATTTCGCCTTTCACTCCAACCGGTCAGTGTTTGCTCAGACAGGACTCTTCTCTTTCTCTATTGTTATTTACCATCTGTGTTCGCCCTTTCACCCAACTTATCAGCCTCTATGGTTGCCAAGCTATCTCCTACACGGATTATATGCTGCTGATTGTACACTTGGATTGTCAAGCCCCCCATGCCACCACTAAATTGGCAACCCATCTCTCAGTGGTTCAGTGATGGATGGCAACTAATTACCTCAAACTTGAGGCCAACAAATCTCAAATCATACTAATTGGCAACAAGAGAGAGCGATGGCAAAATACTTTCTGGCCTACGTATATACGAAACACAACCTCAGATTTAGGTTCAAATCCCTAGGGGTCTTCCTTGACTGACATCTATACTTTAAAGCTCAGATTAAGGCTGCAACATCCACATTTCTCCTAAAGAGGCTGCTACAGAAAACCCTTCCTTTTTAGTCTCACCATCTCCATGCACATGTGTTTTCAGCCTGTATCCTTACTAGCAATGATTACTGAAGCATCTTTTATTTTGGCGCAGTGAATCCTTTGGGACTCAGTTTCAAAGAATACAGTATTTTGTCATTCAGCTAGTTCCCAATCTAAAATCTGATCAAGTTACCAAGGCAATAATTCATCTATACTGGCTCCCTTTGAAACAAAGAACTGCTTTTAAGATTCACTGCCTTGAGCATAGTTTTTTATGGAACAGAAATGTCAGCCCTTGGCTCGCACTTTATCCACTATATCCTGGTGAGATGTTTGATTTCTAATTCCAAAATGCTCTTTTGGATACCCAATGCTAAATGCTCTAGATCGACCAGCAGTGATTGGTGAAAAGTGGAATGAAAAGTAAAGAGACCTATCTCCCTGTACACAGCAGGACTATTAAATCCAAATCTAGCCTTACAGGGGCTATAAAACCCTACCTGTTTGGTTGATTGAACTTTTATGTGTGATTCCCTGTTTTTATCACCTGCTTATTGTTTCAAGAACCACTACTATGCATGTGTTGGTAAAGAAGCCTTGAATAACTTAACTCCAATAACGAAACCACACAGCAAGAAAGTGATCTCTAGGACCTACTAGTAGTTAGCTTAACAACTAAGGGCTAGGTAAGCATTTTTTTCCGACCAATCCAGTTTAGAAAGGTTTTCAATAAGACCTGTGTCAAAGTTAATAGCTTCATAAAGTCTGCAAACAAGTAAAGGTTGTACTTTTACTTTTCCAAATTCACTTTTCAGGCATCATGAACAGCACCTAGAGAGGTTTGGCTCTGTTAAACGCATAGAGCAAACTTTCTCAATCATGGATCATATTCAGTCGTACAGCTTATACATTTGGTGCTGCCAGACTGTTTTATCCAAGTTTCTCAAGCATGATTGAGTGTAGTCTATCAGGGCAAAGACGACAGTGGATGGAATCAACAACAATTTCACAGACAGGGAAATAAGGTAACCAAAGAGAACCTGGAGCCTCGAAATGATCGTACCTAGGTGGGTGCCTTAGCCTACACATATGACTATGTGCACCAGCAGAGTAAGGAACCAGGCAGAAACCGGAAGGGCGTGACAAATGTCTCTCAAGTACTACCATCATCATATTTATTGGCACGATTTTCAGCTCCAGTGGAGTATGTGTATTAAGAAACAGTATAAGCATGTAATTTAAATACCTAGCGAATATATCAATCTATTTACTAAATGTCGTAATAACTTTTGGAAATGGAATGCACAACACTTACCATTCCTAGCCGAACTTGCCCATGATGCTGGAAGACTCTGTGGGAAAACAGAAACAGAATATTAATTTCCCTAAATGTAAAAAGCAACTATTTTCAAGGAAGTAAAATCATCTATAAAGCCTTCCATATATGCAACAGTAATTAAGTGTACATTTAATCTTGAAGTTCGAATGTCAACCATGTAAATGCCTTGTCAAAAAGCTCATTTCCACTTGAAAACATGCCAGTGAAACAGCTCTTTTTGTTGCCATCCTCCCTTTTACCATCATTTACAAGTTATTTTTCGCAGCCCATTTTGTTGGATCTGTTCACACATGCAGGGCCCCTCTAAGGAGTCCTGACCGGCAAACCCGTGCTCAGTGCTCCTCAGGCAACAGCATCAGTTGGAGCTGCTCAGGTCTGTGGGATCATAAACTGATATTAGCCCCTTGGAGGAATACAAGTGAGGTCAGAATACCTTTTAAATAAAAGATCACCTATATTTGTGCACATAGTCATCAATCTTTCAAAGGCTGATTAAAGAATAAATACAATTATTACCGTTATGCTCTTAAAATCATGTAATGTCAGGGGCGTGTAGTCTGCCATTTTAGGAAAAAAAAGAGAAGAGGCCTCGCAGAAAACACATGCAAACAAAATAAGTCTCGCCTCTAGGACCTATTGACTTTGTAATAGCTTTCAGCCATACTTTACAGCCTTGCCAATGGTGTGCCGCATGGCTAAAAAGTAAAAAAAAAAATTAAATGCTATGATGTGTCCGCCGGCATCATTTGTAGGTGTGTGCAACACACGTTTGCATGCCTACAAAATGACAAAGGTCGGGTATTTTTATTTTTATTTACAGTCCCTGTTGGATTGGTAATTGTGTGTTTTAAGTAGTGAAAAATAGTTCTTTCTTTTCTTGAGGCAAGCCATACGGAGGGCAGGGTGTGGAAGGAACATGGGGGCGGGGGGGGGGGGGGGGGGGGGGGAGCAGTTCGCAGGGGGGAGCAACAGAAGCAAGAGAAGAACATGGAGTGTCAGGGGGAGCAGCATATGTGCCTGAGAGCTGAATATGGAACTGCAGGTTGGAAGCAACAAAGCAAGAAGCATATGAGGGCAAGCACAACACAGAGGGGGAGGGGGGGAGGCACACTGCTGAGAAAGAGCAACAGAGTGTGTGACCTAGGTGGGAAAGAGCAGTACACGAGGGAGACTGCTGGAAAACATATGCACTCTGAGTGCTCAACGAAAAAGAAAGGATTTGTGCTTCAAATGTGAGCAGTGGAAGGACTTGTGGTAAATAAAGTATTACCCTGTCATAAGTTCTATAAATAAACAAAGGGTCATGCATAAAATGAGAGGCAGAGTCCGTGGTGTCCGACTTAAAAGGGCTTTATTTCAATAACTCGAGTTAAGGGAGAATCGGTTCCATCACCACGAAGGGTCTTCTAAACTTTATTCACAGAGTACAATATTTATACATTCAATTTCGCACATAGGGAGGAGCGCTCCAGGCAGAGCAAGAGAAAGAGAGATAAGAACATGTGGGCGTGCATGAGGGCGTACATGTGGGCGTTCACTTGAGGAGTCATAGGTGAGTCATAGGTGGGTGGATACATGGAGGGGGGTTGCATGGCCAGCTGGAACTTTGCCCTACTTGTGTGCGCAACTTGATCATGACGTGCAACTGACGTGTAACTGGGGGGAGCTGACTTTCGGTCTGGTAGGGAGGCCTTCAGTGTCAGGGCGACCAGCACGTCTGGTATTATCCGATATCTTAAGTCCGGGATGTATTATCTGAAGCAAAGGTCGCTCATCACCAAGAGCCAGTGTGGGCATCTATTTCTTCGTTCATTGCGTGGGGGCCTTGAGCTTTCTATGGACGCGAGCTCTGTAAATCACTTAAACGGAGACAGAAAGGCTAGGCCCTATCTCTGCAGACGGGTTCCGTTTACCTTCTTCACCAGGCAGGAATGTGATTCTGTAGAGCAAGCAGATAACTGTTGTGCATAATACTGTCTTGGCACCCCGTGCTGGGCCCCTCTGAGGCCAAAGGTATGCGAGGTCAGGGATACGTAGCTGCAGTCCTCAGAGTGTCTGGAGGCATGAAACCTCAATTCAGGGACTGGCTGAGCCACAAAATGGAGAAATAGGTTCTTCGCGATATATTAAAAGTGCACAATGCAAACACATGGGCCACATGGGCCTCAGTGCAAAATTAACGTTTCTTTTATGGAAGACTTGGTGACTGGCATCCTAATGTGGGACGTAAATGCAGAGGCATCATGGGGGGCGGAGCTAGCCGGCGTCGATGGCGGACGCGTGAGCCTTCGGCTCCTCGCATAGCCCCGGAATAATCCTGATAATCTATCCTTAATTGTGCCCTATATGCCATAGCGGGCTCTCGACCACCCGTTGGCACCCCTAGATTCATTTGGAGGCCTCTTGAAACGATTGCTGGCGAGCAACCCCGACTTCGCTGGAGAGCGGCCCTCGCGACGCGGCTGAGGGAGACTGGGCCTGCAGCCGCGAACTATCCTGAAGAGGAGGCCGGGCGACGTCGCCGGACGTGCGGCCTCAAAGTTGGGAGTGGTCGGGCTGAGCTCCGACCGGACAATTGTTTGGATTTCTCCCTGGCCGAGACGACCCCTCCTCATTCGCCTGCGATTGCACTACGAACGAACGGCTTGGAGGCCCAGCAGCTGGAGTGGTAGACACGACGGCACGCCTGCCGCACTGTGGCGAACTGATATCCCGGCGCCCGCCGGTCACGGAGGTGGAAGGTCGACCGATGCTAGCGTTGAGGTCCTGTCTGCACCCTGCGCCTCGCAGGCGCGAACCCTGCCGAAGTGGGAGGTAGGGATTCGTCCGCCATTACAGGCGCCATCTTGGCTGTATCGGGCCCCTGGACCGAACTTGACAACTGGGGGGTGTGAATTGCTTGCTTGAAAAACTCTGATCTGCCCTCGAGGCCTGCTGCTGGCGAGACGTCACCCTGTCCTTGACCCCACCGCAACAGGAACTGCGATGGGGAAGAACGATGCTACCCAGGGGAAGATCTCCTTTGAAAGGCGCAGACTGAAAGGGCCAGAAGCGGCGGCACCGGAGTCATCGCCGAAGAGAGCCTTATCGACGGCCCCCGCATCTACGGAGCTCAGAGACATGTTAGCAGCAATGGAAAAGGGCATCCAGGATAGCATTGCGTATGTTGGCTCTAAGATAGACGGTTTGTCATACCGAATGGACCGCATGGCGGAGCGCGTGGACAAATACGCGGAGCGCCTTGATATGGCGGAACGTCGTCTCACCGAAGCTGAAGAGGCCCAGACGGAGTGGGACAAAGACAAAAAGCAGTTTGATAGACTGTTGCATGTTATTCGTGATAAAACTGAGGACTTGGAGGCGCGCTTGCGCAGGTCCAACATCAGGATCACAGGCGTGGCGGAATCTACGCAGACGGGGAAGATGGAGCTATTTGTGGAAAAACTGCTGAAGCTACTGCTTGGGGAGGAGGCTTTTTCCCCTATGTTCATAGTGGAGCGGGCCCACAACCGCAGCCTGGCGCGCCTCCTCGCCCCATTATCGCGAAGCTCCTCAACTACCGCGACAGAGACACAGCATTGCGCTTGGCGAAAGAGAAGGGCAGGCTACAACATGAGGGTATGGACATCTCTCTCTACCCGGACTTCACGGCCAGGGTGCAGGCAGAGAGGCGGCAGTTCGCGCCATATAAAAAACAACTCCGAACTCTGGGTCTGGACTACGCGATGCTGTACCCCGCCAAGCTTCGCATCAATACAGGAGGGCGGTCGTACTTCTTTACGGACCCTAAAGAACTTAAAAAATGACTGAAGACCTGGACAAGGGAGCGGAAGGAGGCCACGCGCGGGCAGGAGGACGACGCCGGCTCGGCATCGAACCTGGACGAACAGGACTAGAGGGACTTGCAGCGAGGCTTGGTACTACTCCCCGACTGGGGGACATTATGGCCGGGCACAGCTGAGACTCCAAGAGAGTCGTGAAATGTAAGGCCTCCATGGGTACTGCTGGTAGTGATTGGCGAGGCGGTGGATAAGCTACTTGAACATGTGCCTTGCATACTGCTGGTGAGGAGGTCGTTGACGCTGGGGGGGGGGGGGGGGGAGATAGGACTACTGTTGCACAGCTGGGGGGGCAGATAGGGGTGTGGGAGGGCTGTTATACTTGCTACTCGATGGGCATTGACCTACAAGTGGGGCAAGAAGGAGGCGCTGATCAGATTGTTTAATTGGAACAGTTAGCGGTGGTGTTCTATTTTGGCGCGCTCTGCCCCGGTGTCTTTGGTTGTGTAACTCTCGAAGGGGTTGGTATTGGACTGGCGAATACTCTACTTCCTAAGGGTTGATGGGGGGATTTTTGGGACCTGTCTGACCTGGTTGAGGGTGGTCGGCTGTGGATGGGCGGGAGTTCGTGGGGTGGGATTGGGGACATGGATGGTTGGGGGGGATTGTTGCCTTGGGTTGTTTGGGGGATTTGAATGTATTGAGTGTGAACTGCTACGCGGGACTGTACCTGTCTTGGTTTGCCGGCTGGTGAATAAGGGACCCAATGTACTGCCTTGTCTTGTCTTGCTCTTCCCTGATGCTACTATACACATGAACCCTTGTAGCGACTAGTGCTGCACCACATTTACCGACGAATGCCCCGAATATGCTGAACCTAATGACCTGGAATGTGCGGGGGTTGAATGACTTTCGTAAATTGAGAAAGGTCCTTAGTTACCTCCACAGGCATCATGTGGATCTGGCCCTACTGCAGTAAACGCATTTACCCCACACTAGCAGGATGTTACAATCTAGGGGTCTGGCGGGGAACACAGTTGCTGCAGGTTTCACGACACACGCACGAGGGGTGTTAATCTGGGCCAATCCCTCATCACATCTGAAGTTGATCCCGGTGCTCGCAGACTCGGAGGGCAGGTACGTCATGGCTAGGTGTGTGGGTAAGGGTTTGGATCTGCTAGTGATTAACGTTTATGGCCCTAATTATGACCACCCTGAATTCTATTCGACTTTGTCTGCCCTCAGCAGGTCACATGCCCAGCCTTGGACGTTGTGGGGGGGGGACTTTAACTTTGTATTCGACCCATCCATGGACCGCTCCTCGGGCCCCGTTCGGCGCCCGGTGGCTTCGGCCTCACACATGAAAGCTGAGATGACCAAATTAGATTTGGTGGATGTATGGAGAGACAAACACCCCACGAAGGGCGGCTTCACGCACTATTCGGCCTACCACAACGTGCACACCCAGATAGATTACTGGTTGGCATCCCCCCCGGTACTTGGTAATATTAGCGCATGCGAGGTTCTCCCGCGCACACTCTCGGACCACTCCCCCATCCTCCTACACCTCTCCACTGCCAGGAAGGGGATTCCGGCCTTCACTTGGAGGTTCCCCCCTTTTGCGTTGCTGGATGACGCTTTTCGGGGGGAGCTTGCAGACGACATAGAACAATACTTCGCAACTAACATAGGCTCCGTCGACGACTTCTTCACAATTTGGGAGGCTTTTAAGGTGTACATCAGGGGCGTAGCCATGTCAAAGCACTCTAGTGTGTTACGCTCCATCAGACGGGACCTCGCAGCGCTGGAGACCAGAATAGCGGAGCTAGAGGCTCGGCAACTGTCGGCACGAGCCGATACTGAGGGCCCGGCGCTCACTCAACTCCTATCCGAGTTCCAGACTCTAGCGGACAGAGAGATTCTGTACATGGGCAAGTACGCCACTGCCAGAGTGTATGGTGAGGGGGATAGGCCAGGCGCGTTGCAGGTACGCATGGTTTGTAGCTCTTGACGCCCCCTGGTTGTTGAGGAGCTGAGGACTCCGGAGGGTGACATGGTCGCAGACGAGGAACAGATATTAGAGACTTTTACCAGATTCTACGCAGAGTTGTATCAGACCAAGACGCAGGGAGTTGAGGGAGAAATGGAAGACTACCTAGACCACATTGCAATGCCGTTCCTCAAGAACTTGGATAGGGAATTCTTGATGGCCCCCTTTCACCAGGATGAAATACTGGAGGCCCTAGCGAGCATGAGATCGGGCAGCGCTCCGGGCTCGGATGGGCTTACGGTCGGCTTCTATAAAGCCTTCCAAGACCTGCTGCTCCCGCACCTGGTTGTCCTCTTTGACAACATTTGTGAGAATGGCGAAATGCCGCCTACCATGCGTGAGGCGTTGCTCATCACGATACCTAAACCAGGGAAACCGCCGGACCTTTGCGGCTCGTATAGGCCGCTCAGTCTACTGAACGTAGATGCGAAGATTTATGCCAAGGTCCTGGCCAATCGGTTGGCTTTACTGGTCCCCGAGCTTGTCGCCCCGGAGTAGTCCGGGTTTGTCCCGAGCAGAAATTTGACTTATAACATACGCACGGTACTGGGCACAATGCAACACGTTAGGCAAGAGAACACCGCGCTGGCCATCTTCCTTGATATGGCAAAGGCGTTCGACTCGGTTGAGTGGCCTTTTATGGTGAGGGTACTGCGGAAGCTGGGCCTGGGCGAGCCGTTTCTGCAGAGGATTGGGGCTCTGTACCATCGGCCCTCTGCCAGACTACGGCTGGGCGACAGAGTATCGGACCCGATTTACATTGGCAGGGGCACACGGCAAGGTTGCCCGCTGTCACCGTTGCTCTATGCTTTGGTCGCGGAACCCCTTGCATGCGCCATTCGGGAATACCATAGCCTGGAGGGCATTAGTTTCCCCACCTACAAAATTGGGATCTCGACTTATGCCGATGATACGTTATTGTATGTCAGAAATCCGGAGACCAATCTGGCTGCGGTCCTCCGAGAGGTGGTCCGCTTCGGCTCGCTATCTGGCTTGAAGGTGAACTGGGATAAATCCATAGCCTTTCCTCTCACACCGGTGACGCAGCGGTTCGATAAGGAGTACCCGCTACAGTGGTCCTCTGACTCGGTCCGTACTTTGGGTATCCGCCTGCACACGGATCCCGAGATCCTGGTACGGGACAATTATGGAGTGGCATACAGTAAATTGGTCGATGACGTCGAAGCCTGGATCAGACTCCCTCTCTCCCTATCGGGCAGGATTGCTCTAATGAAAATGATAGTGCTTCCCCGATTCCTATTTCTTTTCCTCAACTTACCTGTGGTCTTATCGAAGTCATTCTTCAAACAACTAACCCGAGTCATGATACGACTGGCATGGGGTGACAAGCAGCCAAGAGTCAGATGGGCAATTCTGACTCTCCCGTGTGAGATGGGGGGCCTGGGTGCGCCGGATCTAGAACGTTACTACTGAGTGGCGCAGGCATCGCATCTCCACTCGTGGATACACGGTGACCCGCGTACCCCGCACCTTATACTGGAGCGGTTGTTTGCGGACCCGCTCCCTTTGCCTGCTACTGTCTGCCTACCCACAGATCGGTCGGTTGGCCAGATGGACTCGCTTAAAGCGACCAATCATGCCTGGAACTCTTTGATGAGTTCTCGCGGCTGTACCCTTCTGTACTCTCCACTGATGCCCGTAGAATGGGCCCTCTGGCTGGACCCGCTGGGTGAAAAAGGAGTAGTTAAATCCCTACAGGCTCTCGGCGTCGTAAGGATGGAGGACCTGTTCTCTGATGGCACGCTGAAAACATGGGATCAACTCGCCACGACGGGGTCGGGCCCTACCATGCTGCAGAAATTCCAATATCATAGACTTCGCTCAGCGTTCCGGGAAACACTGGGACCTGACATGGAGGAACCAGAGGAGATTCCGGAACTGACCTATGTTATTAAATCCACCTCAGCCACAAAGCTCATTTCTCAGGTCAACAAGTTGGGAGTAGTGCATCAGCGCCTACAACCCTCCAAGGCTAGGGAAGCATGGCAAGTCGACTTACAATCCCCCATAGATGACCCTATGTGGCGATACTGCTGCGCAAGCACGCAAAAGATTTCCCTGAACGGTAGGCACAGGTTGGTGCATTTCAAATACCTGCAACGGGTGTACTATACCCCAGAACAACTGCACCGCTATGGCCTGCGCCCCACGGCGGAGTGCGAGCGTTGCCGTACATTGGTGGCTGACTTCTTCCATTTGGCGTGGCTTTGCCCTGGGGTGCAGGCATTCTGGGGGGAGGTATTTGCTGAACTTGACCAGATCCTAGGGGAGACACTGCCCCGCTCCCCGGCGCTGGCGCTCCTTGGTTATTCTAAGCCATTGGCCCCTTCTCTGCGCCGACTGGTGGATATGGCGTTACTGCTGGCTAGGAGGGTGGTGGCGTCCTGCTGGATGCGAGGGCCCCTACCAGCCAAAATGAGATGGATGCGGGACCTACAGTACTGTTGCACCCAAACAGAACTATACAGCGACCTGTTACCTCCCAGGAGCAGGCCAAAACATTTCTGGGATCTCTATAAAGACCACCTGCAGAGGGGGGAGGATGGCGACTCCGACACTTCTGAAGCGGCTGAACTACAGGACCGGGTGGGGGAGTAGGGGACTGACCACACTCGCTTCTAATTCGGAGGGTGGGGATGGGGTGTGCTCTTAGTTAGATGGGGGAGGCGTTGAGGCTCCTACACTGAGGTACGGCTGGGGGTTGCATAGGGTGGGGACATTCCTTAGAGGAGGGGGGACACGTGACATGGAGTAAGTACACTATGGGATACGTATGTATGGACAGGGTTGGCAGTCACACAGACACACTCTAGGGGGAGGGGTGGGAGTTTAGTTGGGGTAGTTTTGTTGAAACGCATTCGATACTAGACCTTCTGGCCGCGATTGCAGTAGGGGTTAGCCAGTTGGCACATGACTCCATAACACTACTTGCGGAGTGCACTTACCTAGGATCTAGCAGGCTAATAGCACATCACCACGCCGCCGGGCCCCCAGGATGCCGGCAAACAGGCTGTGTACGGACTTTTTACAGCCATACTAGTGTGATTATTACAATGTATGTCATATTGTACTGTGCATATGCAAATACTTGATGGTGTCAATGGCTCTGCTATCAATAAAGGTCTTTTAATAAAAAAATAAAAAAAATGCAGAGGCATCATTATTGCAGGCCATAGAGGGAAAATGCATGGGTGACATGCACGTACACTAAACGTTGGGGTACACGCAGGGGACATATTGGCCATGTAAAATTTCTTTTTTCTCAGACTCACAACACAAGAGATGGAACTAAAGTCCACAAAAGCTGAGGAATAAAAAGAAAACAAATGAGTGACAAAGCCAACCAGTTTTAATCCCACAGTAAGCAGACAATAGGTCTTAGCGCCAGCAGACAGCTCGTGCGGGCTTGTAGGCGAGACCAGAAAATACGTACTGATTTACCAAAGTAGAGGGTGGTAAAAAAAGAATAATAGCGATGACATTTTTAAACTATGCCGTTTTTTGTTTTACTATTAACACTTTAACTGATTTTATTGTCAAATTTTATGATCGGTATTACACTTGAAATGTGGAAGACTGAAAGAAGCTGCACCATGTGACATTAAAATAGGGTGTGAGAAGCAGAATAAGTCAGATATTAGATAGCTAATGCATTTGACAGAATCAGAAACAGCAGGTGATGCAATTTGTCTTCTTCCATTGCCCTATGCAATGTATTCCTAGGTGCTAAGCAGTTCTGAACCTGTTCTTGAACCCTTCATTGAACTACAGAAAGCAAAGGGCCTTTGGTTTCATTTTTATGTCAATGCTAGGCAGCCTTGTTGAGGACATTTTTGGGGTGTTGCTGAGCCAGTTTAAGGGGTGCAAATGGCAGACCAAAAATGGCCTTATAAGAAGTGGCTTCTTCAAGTGACCAACTCTGCCGTGTGTTTCTCTGTATAGCTATAATTAGCTGCGAGAGCACAACTAAATTGTGACTAAAATGGAGTGTGTAACGCCTAAACCAGATTGAAGTCCTGATGCAATTATCAAATATTCACCAATATGACTTACCGGAATGCATTCATTAAAGCAGGCAAGAACTACTGTTCAGCTACTATTCTTATGCTCACTGACTTCCAAGTTGTGCAGCTTATTCCCCGACATGATGTTTAGTTTGTGACGCAGAGTGTTACGAATTAAACAAAAACAAATGTATCATCACTTCTCAAATTCCATATTCAACTTTACTAATTCACCACTAATCCTTTATGGGTTACGGAGTGGTGTGCTACTCGCCAGAAAAGAGCTTCAACACCCATCAGGGGTAACAAGTGCTATATGAATGCAAACCATTCTTCCCCTTTTATCCCTCCGCTATCCTTCTCACTCCAAATAACTGACTAATATCCACTACTGAGATTACTTTCATATTTCACTATACTAACTCACGACTAATCCTTTATGGGCTTCCGCAGTAGCGTGCTTCAGCAACCCATCAGGGGTAACAAGCGCTATATAAATACAAACCTTTTTTCTTCCTCTATCCTTCTGCTATCATTCCAAATCCAAATAACTAAATAACCTATCCACCACTCAAAATGTATTTGCATGTTTCACTATACTAATTCAACACTAATCCTCTATGGGTCCCGGAGTAGCGTGCTACTTGCCGAAAAAGCGCTTCAACGCCTCATATGGGGTAGTAAGGGCTATATAAATGCAATTAGAATGCAATACAATATTTATTATACAACATACAGTTCACTGTATATAAAATTCACTGAAATAAATAAAGGTTAAAGTGGCATTTCAGTTTGGTATAATAATAAGATCTTCCCTTGCATTAAAAAATACATAAATAATTCAGTGAAAATATAAAACTTTGGTGTTTTCAGTGAATTTGAACGGGTTTTTAGTGAATTACTAAGGGTTCTTTTGTAAATATAAGCTAAGATCTTATTACTTATACCCTCACTCAAACTTTTGTTTTTTCAAGTGCAAAAAAATGATTGTATATTATGTATATATATATATATATATATATATATATATATATATATATATATATATATATATATTAATATTAGCAGCCCGTCCCGACGTTGTCCGGGTATGAATTGCTGCCGGCCAGTAGTATATTGTTTCGTAGGATTTCGTTTTGATAGCATTTCTTATTGTGATAGGCCTGTGAAATGCTCCGATTCACAGTGCACTGCTGATATACTTAAGAGTGCGCGTTCAGGGGGGAGGAGCCTAGCCTGCAGCCGAGATGGCCGCCTAGCTCCTCGGCTCCGTCGGCCCTGGCGCCCTTCGCTGAGATCCTGCTCGAAATCCTGTGCCTCCTGGCAACACGTTTCCCGGCGCTGCTCTCCTGACCACGTTGCAGTGTCCCCGGTCCGAAACGGAGCTGCCAGGGCGGAGTTCCACCCCGGTCATCACTCCGGCCTTCAGCAGAGGGAGCGGCCGGGCCATTGTTAGTGGGGACGGCCGGAGACCATTGCGACAGCGGCGGCCGCTGCGGAGAGGGAGGAGCTGGGGCACCGGCCTCTGAGCTCGGCGCTGGTGTAATTTTCGTAGCAGCCTTCTCCTTGCCAGCAGCCCAGCGCGATTCGATCGCAACATTGTTGCCGGCTCCTGCTTCATGTATCCCGGCCCGGCTGCGAGGGTCCGGGATTGTTTCTTTGTTGCAGTTTGTAGCAGCGGTCGCCATCTTCTGCAATAGGCGCCCTGCTCCTGCCGGTGGGTCTCCCAGCGCCACAGTTGCTCCTAGCATTCCTGCCTCTTCATATTCGGCTGCCTTCACGTTTTCTGCACCACCGGGGCCTCACAGAGGTTTCATGGATTGCCTGATGTCGATGGCTGATGCCGGGGGCTCGATCCCGAGGGCGCTCCATGGCAGATTACCCAAGATGGCGGACGCAGCAGCACCCTCCGTTCTCTATCCTCCGCTGAGGCTCTGTGACATCCTGGCGGCACTGGGGGACCTGAGATTGGCCTTTCGTGCTTTTGCTACCGATTTGGGGGCCCAGCTCGATGGGGCCCTGTTGGCTGGCCAAGATGACTCTCCAGAGCGGTGCGTTAAGCCATATCCTGAGCCGACTGTCGGCGGATTGCCCGAATTGGGGTGCGGATCGGTGGCGGAGGGACGTGTCCCGGGACCCGCTGCGGAACTCCTCGGTCCTTTTCTGGAGGAGTCTGACGACGTTGCCTCTCTTGTGCTGCCGGGGCTCGGGTCCCCGTCGCCGCCTCGCCCATTTCTTTTGTTCACGGGTGCCATGTTGCCGAGCGCCCTCCTGGACTTGCTCTCTGTGCACCGGCCGGCTGCTATCTTGGAACCTATACACCGTTCTGCCCCCTGGAGCTTTAGCCGTGGATTAGCGATGGTACGTCCTCTGGTTCTTTACAGTCAAGCAACGATCCAGTTTGCCTTGTCTCCTGCACCCCAACTTTCACGATGGTCTCCACGGTGGTCCATTTCGTCCATACTGGCTGCGCTGCGACTAGTTTCGATTGGACTACGGATTCGAAGGGGACAAGGCTGAGGATGGGGACTTTCTTGCTGCACACCGGGACATATAAGACTGAGACTGGGACTTGTGATTGCTGGAGGTACAAGTTGTATGGGTGTTAGGTTGGGGCCGGGGGTTGGGTGGCCGCAGGTATCGATTATGTTTTGCTTACATTAATCCTTGGCCCTCCTCCGATCAACCGTGACATTTTATTCCTTTCCTTATTTTTCTCTTTATCTTCGTCTATATTTCGGGTACTCTTTTGGGGCGACAGACACTCTGCTAGGGGGGGGGTAGGCCGTAGCCTCTGCATGTGTGTAGGGTGGGGGGTATATCTTCTTGTTGGTTTTTTCTTTCTATGGGCCTCATTTTCCTTTCTTTCTTCTCCCTTCCTCTCTTTTTCTTCCTGCACTTATTCTTCTGGCTAGCTCTTTCATCACTTCTTTCTTGGGTCTGTGGGTGGAGTGGGTGCTTTTGGGTAGCGTTTTGAGATCGCCATTTGCTATGCTTTTAACTATCCTGATTCCATTGAGTGCGATCGCTTGCCTATTGGATAATGTTTGCTAGTCCTCCTTGAGATTGCTGCCCTGCATAAGTCCTAACTGCATTGCCCTGATTCATCTCCTTCCGGACCTGTTGCTATGGACTCATTTTGGATCTTTATTTTAAAATTAAACCTCATCATCCTGTTGCCTAGCGGCATGACTTCGTTGGACGTGACTTGACGTATATGTGGTTCTATCGCTTTGCCGCTGGGGGTTGCCATTACTTGCTGATGTGACCATTATTGTCGAGGCCGGCCTGAGGGTTGTAGGCCCGTATTTGTCTGCACATACTGTTCAATAAAGGTTTTCCAAAAAAAAAAAAAAAAAAGAGTGCGCGTTCAGTAGTGTGTGAACTCGAGTTTCCCTACTTTATTTATCTTTGCAATATTATATAGCGCGAACTCAACAACATGGCGTGAGCACAATTTACATTACAGAAGAACACATTCATTTGTGGTAGGCACGGGGAGACAAAGCGATTTGTCTGGAATCACAGGATATTGAGCTGATGCCGAGATTCGAACGTAGCTCCCCATCTCTAATGTTCGTAATTCTAGAACTTGTGGTGGGAGGTGTGTCTAAAAGTGTATGTCGGTGCTGGGCATCAATGAGAGAGACCTGTGCATTTTTCCAATTGGTGGTGAAAAAATAAGAGTATGTTGCTGGAGATGTGGGCAGCCGTGCCACCAATGTACTTACGGGGGAGGGTAAACACCCATTATTCCGCATCTTTCTTTCCGCATACCATCCCTCCGCATACTTTCATTACGAAAGTACCATGACTCCGCAATGCCATTATAACGCGTGGCATTACATTTTATATGCTTTTACCACGCATACATTTACAACGAAATTCGTTGTAAATGCATGAATGATAAAAGCATGGTTTTTTTTAAATGTTTGGATAAGGCAAGTATGGGGTATAGGGGTATATGTTTTGGGGTACTGAGGTATATGTTTTGGGGTGTTTGGGTATTTTGAAGGTTCAGATATAGTTTTGGGTTCTGGGGTACAGGGGTATTTTTAGGGTTCAGATCTAGGTTTGGGTTTTGGGGTATAGGGGTATTTTTAGGGTTCAGGGGTAGGTTTGGGTTTTTGGGTACAGGGGTATTTTAAGGGTTCAGGGCTAGGTTTGGGTTTTGGAGTACAGGGGTATTTTTAGGGTTCAGGGCTAGGTTTGGGTTTTGGGATACAGGGGTATTTTAGGGTTCTGGGCTAGGTTTGGGTTTTGGGGTACAGGGGTATTTTTAGGGTTCAGGGCTAGGTTTGGGTTTTGGTATACAGGGGTATTTTAGGGTTCTGGGCTAGGTTTGGGTTTTGGGGTACAGGGGTATTTTTAGGGTTCAGGGGTAGGTTTGGGTTTTGGGGTACAGGGGTATTTTAAGGGTTATGGGCTAGGTTTGGGTTTTCGGGTACAGTGGTATTTTAGGGTCCAGGGGTAGGTTTGGGTTTTGGGGTACAGGGGTATTTTTAGGGTTCAGGGGTAGGTTTGGGTTTTGAGGTACAGGGGTATTTATAGGGTTTAGGGAAAGGTTTGGATTTTGGGGTACAGGGTATGTTTATAGGGTTAAGATGGGTTAGTGTTTAAGGGTGTTGGGGTATTTTATAGAGTAAGGGTGGGTTATGATTATGGGGTGCAGGGGTATTTAAAGTAGGGGTGGGCGGAATTGGCGCAAACTTGGTACAATAAATCCGCAATATTTCGTTCCGTCAGATTTCCAATTATAAAAACAGAAACCTCATATATTCAAGGTAAAATAACAAGTATTTCTACATGCTAAAATGTATATAGTAATTTCACAAAAGTGAAATTAGCTTCCAGCAAGCAGTGAGAGAGGTGATGATTTTGAGATCAAGCCCCTGCAAAGCATTATGGGATGAGATTAGCAGTGGGAAGTGAATATTATAGTATCCAAATAATTCTACAAAGAGCTGCAGTTCACCTCGTCGTCCCTAGTTGTCCCTGATGAGGCAAATGCAATAAGCATTTAAAATATTATACATCAAGCTGCAGTTCACCTCGTCGTCCCTAGATGTCCCTGATGAGTCAAATGCAATAAGCATTTAAAATATTATACATCAAGCTGCAGTTCACCTAGTCGTCCCAAGATGTCCCTGATGAGTAAAATTCAAAAACATTGAAACCCTTTCATGAATGCTAAACATTATGCTAATCGTATCCCATAATGCTTTGCAGGGCCTTTTAGTTGTATTTTTGCCCATAACTGTGCTTGGGGTGGTTCTAAGAGAATGGGACCTCCACTGAATTACTATTTAAAGGGAGCAGGAATGTATAGAACCTGGGAAGAAAAAACAACACTCGTGACGGAATGCCCCCAGCGATTGTCACGCCCCCAGCACACACCCACAGCACAATGCAGACACGCCCACAAGGGACTACTTTGCTGGCACGGTTCTTTTACCTTTTAAATGTATATGGTGGGCGTCTGCATAGCCTATGTCCTTCTGCTGCAACTGCCCTTTCCGACGCTGTATTGGATGTGTGGATTGGCGCTGTAGTTCCCGAGTTTACCTTGCCAAAAGGTGTCTGTTCTCTCTTTATAATAGTAGTATAGATGACAGGCTGATAAAGAGGAAGGACTATGCATAGTATGCAAGTGCACTATAGACTGCAAACAGATGGTTACACGGTAAGCAACATTTTGCCAAAATTAATTTATTTCCCTTAAACAAAAGATACCAAATGTGAATTTTTAAAATCCATTTGCGGTAAATAAGTGACAAAAAACTGTTTCGCAAACTTTTTCAAAAGGCAAAATGAAAACCGGCAAGGTATGTAGACTGCAGTGTTGAGAGTCAAGAAAGTGGTCTTTTACCTTAAAAAGCACATGCCACAAATATTTAATCAATGCACTTCCATGGTAGTTGACTTTGTTTTTACAGAGACGTAGAACCATGGAGAGTGTGAAATAATATAGGTGGGGAAGGAGGTAATGTTTGTTATGATTTCAATCAAGATTCCTCTAAAGAACAACTAGGGTTATGGATAAGAACCGTTTCCGTCTCCTCAAGGAAATCCTCACTATATGCACTGAATAGAACTGCAAAGTCTATTCCTTGCAAAAAAGCGGTCGCTAGAAAAGAGATAAATTATGCACTACCCATAGATCTTCCATGAAAGGGCCGAGCATAGGCCGTGAGTTCTGATTCAGGAAATTCTCTTAAAAGGGATTCAATAAGAATGTTTCTCAAAAAAGGCGATTTGACAGCTTTGCCTTTAGTAGAGTGAGCTTCAGATCCCGTTAGCTTTCTGGTACTTGAGGATATTACTGGATAGTATCCATCCAGAGACATATTGTGTTGAAGTGACTAAACCCTTTTAAATGCTTAGTCAGGCTTCAAATTCCCCTCACCCTCTAGTTTTTACAAAAAGAACTTTGTGAAGGTCAAGCTGCTATAATATAAAATATGACAGTGGTAGCTATTGCGTACCATTGGGTAGGAAACATATAATCCAACTAAGAGCCTTGCCCTGGATTGAAAAGCTAGCCAAGTGTGGGGTAGAAACTGATGGAGTAAAGAAGACATCTAGAATATTACTTGTTTCGCCACTGCCACCATCAGCTATCATCTTAATCTCATCAACCACCTATGTAACTGCCATCTCAGTCTCAGGAGAGGTGTTGGCCTAAAATTGTTTTGGTCCTTGACATGTAGGCTCGATTTTTTCAGTTGAGGGTGAATTATAGAGTATTTTTAAGGTGGTATAGCTACATACTAAACCTTATGCAAAAGATGAATTGATAATTTTGGGCAAGATAAGAGCTACTGTCGTCTTGTCTTCCTGCACCTGCCGTAATGTGCAGTTATCTAAGGGAAGCCAGAGGTCTTAACTTTGAATATAACGTTTACCACTTCGTCAAGTGACAAAGAAAAAAACCTGACAAAACCAGTATTCATGCAGGCAGGGGGAACACCTCCAGTCACATACATCCAGATATCTTGAAATATTGTATCAAGTTTGAAGCACAACCAGTACTTTTTCTCTCACCTTTGCCAGTAGCTTCTGAATCCAAAAATCAAGGCGCCTTTTCTGGGGGTTATCACATTTGCAAAACGTTTGATTTCAACCTGGAGCTTAGACCATGAGGTATTACTCGGCCGTCTTCGGAATGCGGGAGTGAGTGGTTTGGCCCTAGACTGGCTCACTTCTTACTTGGACAACAGACAAGCCGTGGCATTACCACCATTTCGATCAGCCACTCGGCAGGTGAAACAAGGAGTCCCTCAAGGATCGGCGATTAGTCCGATCCTATTTAATATATATTTCCGTCCCTTGGTAGCACTGATAAAGTAATTCGGCATATCAGTCATCAATTATGCCGATGACACTCAGTTGATTTTTTCATTTGAGGGATCGGAGATTATTTCAATGGATGCCTTTCACCGTTGTATGTCGGCAACAGCAGCATGGTTGCGAGCCAACGCGTTGCAATTCAATGGGTCAAAAACGGAGGTACTTTACTGCTCCTTGGACCGAACTCCTCGTACATTACCGGCTGACTTTTGGCCAACGTCCATCCCGGGTTCGGTGGAGGCTGCAGAATCAGCTCGCAATTTGGGAGTTCTATTTGAACCCAATTTGCAGCTTGATGCTTCCGTAAATAAGACGGCAGCGACGTGTATGGGCTTGCTCCGTGCCCTGATGAAAATCTTGCCACTTCTTCCTTGGGGCTCCAGAGCAGAGGTAGTGCGTAGTTCTATCCTCAGTAGGTTAGACTACTGTAACGCACTACTTCTGGGTGCCCCGAAGACTCTGGTCCTCAAACTCCAAAGGATCCAGAATATGGCCGCTAAATTGGCCTTGTCTCGACCGCGATCCGCCTCTTCATCGACAGCTCTGGCCGACCTTCATTGGCTTCCAGTCCAGCAGAGAATTGCATTTAAAGCTCTATGTCTTGTTTTTAGGGCCCTGCATGGACTGGGACTAATACCCCTTCAGAATCTCTTTTCCTGGTATCAGGCAGCCAGACCTCTGAGATCCTCTTCGGCGTTCCTGGTAAGGGTCCCCAGGATAAATAGAGTGAGGATGGGTGGTCGTGCCTTTACTTTTACGGCCGCCACGCTGTGGAATACTCTACCTCTGGCACTGAGGAGTTGCCATGATCTGCTTACGTTTAAAAAGGACCTTAAGACCCAGTTGTTCCCCAGAGTAATGTAGCTAATTTAACAGATGTATGGATAGGTCTCAGCGCCAGGATACCCTTTGGGTGACAGCTGCGCTCAACAAGCAATAAATACATACATACATACAATGTTCTGTTGGTTGAATTTGGTAGCTTGGGGATCATAATGAGGGAACATCACACATGTTTTGTTAGACAGATTACAGAATTGCCTGCATTTTAGCTCCTCAAGTCTAAAGCTAGCAAAATTAAAACCCACTCCTCCGCCCCAGAAAACCCTTGTCAGAGCATTGTCAGTAGAATGACACCATTTGTGACAATTGCACACATCACCTTCACTCCAACTTAACAT
Organism: Lissotriton vulgaris; assembly: GCF_964263255.1. Lineage (NCBI taxonomy): Eukaryota > Metazoa > Chordata > Amphibia > Caudata > Salamandridae > Lissotriton > Lissotriton vulgaris. The sequence goes on from NC_141689.1 coordinate 549,986,491, forward strand.
GTGGGATCATCAAAGCTTTGGTGGTAGGAGAAAGAGGTGGGCCTTTCAGTGCTGCCACTTAGTTTACAACAAATTTAGTAAAAGTTTCTAGGAGTATTCAGATGTTTTTTTAAGGGAGGTGAATGAGGAAGCAGGCTGATTTGATTCTGGTGTTTTGCCACCATTCCGTAGCCTCTCAAGACTAGCTATGGCACATGGAGATGGAGAGTTGCCTATCCATGCGGGCTTGAGTGATAAATAAATAAATAAATAAACAGTCTTTCTGCCTTTCCAGGAGGCAGAGGGGTGGGGTGGGTGGTGGAGAGCCCACTATGCACAAGCGATTATGCTGGCTTTTTTATACGTAGGGGTGGGGACTGCTCAGAAGGCAGCCCCCACCTCCCCCAAAAGAATAGCCACAGTCTTTCTGTCCCCCTTGAGAGCATATAGGGGCAAAAGCCACAGATTTCCCCACGGCAGCAGAAAGCCCACTAGGCACTGACTTTTTTTCGTAATGTGCCTACCTGTGGATTTTGGGTCCTAGCGCAGTCGGCACCTATGGAAACATAGCAAACCTGTAAAAACTAGCCAAAGAGGGGAATCCAGGACGGGTGACTTGTCTGGCTCTCACTAGATGTTGTTATCCAGAATCCCTTGCAAACTTCAAACCTTGTTAAAAAAAAATCCTCATATTTCAATGATGGAAAGTTCTGGGATCTGCGTGGAACCACAACATTTCCCCCACCAAGCATTCCCCAAAGTCTTCCAAAAACAAGCATTTACAATGCAACAGTCTCGCCTTTGCAAAAGTTAGTGCGATTGGCACTGTAAATGACAACATTTTTATTTATGTGTTGGTTTTTGAAAACAGATAAATAAATGACATTGTCATTTACAATGCCAATAGCTTAATCTCTCGCAATTGCGAGACCTATTGCATTTACACCCACACACACACACAGAGCCGCACACACACACAGAGCCACACACTCATACAGAGAGCCACACACACACACACACACACACACACACACACAGAGCCACACACACACAGAGAGCCACACACACACACACACACAGAGAGCCACACACACACACACACACACACAGAGCCACACACACACACACACACACACACAGAGCCACACACACACACACACACACAGAGCCACACACACAGAGCCACACACACACAGAGCCACACACACACACAGAGCCACACGCAAACACAGCCACACGCACACACAGCCACACGCACACACAGCCACAGAGCCACACACACACACAGAGCCACACACACACACACACAGCCACACACACAGAGCCACACACACAGAGCCACACACACAGAGCCACACACACAGAGCCACACACACAGAGCCACACACACAGAGCCACACACACACAGAGCCACACACACACATAGCCACACACACACATAGCCACACACACATAGCCACACACACACAGAGCCACACACACACATAGCCACACACACACACAGAGCCACACACACACACAGAGCCACACACACACACAGAGGCACACACTGATACACAGACCCCCCGAGCCTAATTGCAAGAGCCAGCAAAGGCTTGAAGCATAGGAACCAGGTTACACAGTATTCCCTTTTCATGACTGCCTGCCCCCTCATTTCTCCTGCCCCCTCCCTCCTCTCGACAGCATGTTCTGCTCTCTGAATCAATGATCAGTTGAGATTTCCAAAGCTGGTCAGTCAGCATTCGGGCAGTCATTCCCCAGTTTAGGCCGATCACCTACTTACCTACTCATTGCCCGAGTTGTCTAACCTCATTCCCACAGCTGCCCCGCCTCTGCACATCTACTGAATAACACAGCAGCACTGCACATTCCCAAACAGCTGCGCTAACACCCCATGGGTAGCCAGAAATGTACAATAGCTGCTTAAGAGGCATCTGCAATTACATTCCCTGGGCGTGTAACAGTCTTTAATGACATTCCCACACTCCTAAAGAATCTGGAATTATGCGGTTAGGCTTCCTTGTAACCTTTGACATTGGTAGTCATACTGCAAGTGTAACCGGATATATACTGCTACATACTACAGGTACATTTACACAGCTACGTGTGCTGGCTGTGGAGGTTACATCATCTAGTAATTCCAGTGTGTACACATGTATGGTTACATTCCACAGTCATTCCCTTGTTTTAAGAAATCTGGGACGGTACTTTGAGGGCATCCAGGCGTCTACAGCAACAATGCTTTGGCAGGCAGCCATCTCGGCTTACATTCCCTTTGTAGCAGGTGCTAGTTACATTCCCTTCACAGAGAGGCCTCCGTGAGGACAGACGTCTAAGGTTACACCCCCTTGGTAGGGAGCATCACTGGTTACATTCTCTGGGAATCCCGGCACCCTCTGCTACCCTCCTGGAGTATTGTGGTCCCTACACTGAAGGAGACCCCGAGCCCTTTATAAGTCTTGGGCTGATACCCCACAGGGTCACCTTGGAGGGGACAAGGTGTCGACCACCTTCTGCATATTTGCGCCTCTGTGAATAGCGATCCCGGTGCTGTTTGGGGGGTGGGGAGGGGTGAAGACTTGGAATATATGAGAGTGGGGGTGGGGTGACAAAGGAAGAGCACACGCTTCAGTGGGAGAAAGCCTTGTGGCAGATTAGGAAGTGGGCGTGACCGGGTCACTGGCGAGAGGCGTCCGCTGCAGGGTAAGAAGGGGCAGTACTCCCTTTAGCAGTGAGAGGGTGGCACAAATTAGTCAGTACATGTGAAGGAAGGCAAAGGTGTAAATTAGGACCATCAGTCTTTCGCAGGCCGAGACCTAAAAAGCACTAGATAACTCATCCAATCCAATATTATTCTTAAACGTATCTTGCCAGGTGACTATAAACTGATCACAATTGACAGGAAGTATATGCTTAGGTACAAACGTTCATTTAGTTTGAGCACTGTTCTCAAATTATCTGAAAAGACCAAGGACGTGAGCTAAGCGCCAACCTCATATCTTTTATTTATTATCACATTTATAAAAAGCAAGCCGCACTGAAAGTACAGTGAAGCAGTTGCACACTTAAAATGAGAACTATTTAAAGAGGTCGGGGGAGGGGAGGAAAAGCACTTTTTCCAAGTGCTTCAAACTTATAATGCGGATCATGATGTGTCTCTCTGAAAACACACAGTTGCCTGGGCTTTGAGCCTTCTGTCCTCGACCCTCCATTAAAGGACAGCGTGGAGATTCGGGGAAGGCGAAGCCCTGATTTTATGCTGCCCCCAGGCTTCTGCCCCTGCCGCTAATCCCTATAATTTAGATGAATTGCCTCTGGTTTTATGTGAGGAGTCGAGGAGCCCTTTTAAATCACTCATGAAGGGACGTGGCCACCTATCAAGCGTCGTAGGCACTAGGCGCTTCTAGCTGCATGAAGTATCGGTGGCGTTTCAGACACGTGCACGTTTTGTTTTAAGAGCAAGTTTGTCCCCTGGTCTACAATAAACTTCTTTTAAACAGGAGGCGCCTTTTATACCCTGTGTGATCTAGATGTGGTGAAAGGATGCACCTTGGCGAAAAAACATCCACTGCTTCAAGGCGCGTATAAAGGAACACGGGCCTTCAAATTGTTTCTGCAGTTTCTCAGAATGAGTGTCACACAAACTGAGGCCACCTCCCTTGCCATCTCTATGGTTTTTAAGCACTGTAGGGAACGGGTATTAGTTACTGTTATCCCATATAACGCACTTAATATACCGACCTGGAAAGCTAGGCACTTGCAAAAAAGGTTCACTGTGAAAATGTGGTGTGTCTATGTTGCGTTTTGGGCAGTTTCCGGTAGCGGGCACTAGGCCTACCCACACAAGTGAGGTACCATTTTTAGGTCTCAGCCTGCAATGGCTGCTCAGACATGCACAGTCGAGCTGGCGAGATTTAATGAGGTAGGGTATTTTCTACTAGCGAGGTTAAGCCCCCCCTCTTCTCCATTGGCTGGCGTCACCGTTCATGCCAAACTGTGGGCAGCCATTGGAGAAGAGGTCCTAGTGACGTTCTTCTTTCTTTGTAAGCCCCGTCCTTTTCAGACGGGGTTGCTTGACTTATTACTGGCGTAAAAGGTTTCTTATCTTCTTTATGGGTCCAGATGGCCCCATAAAGAAAATAAGGAACTTTTTATGCCAGCAGGAAGTCAGGCGCTTGTTCCGAGCGCTTGTTTTGAGCTCCTGCTGAGACTTTTACTTTTCTTCAGAGCGCATGGTGGTGGGGGCGTCATACACTATATCCTTTGTGAGCACACTAAGGGCATGCTCAACTCGCGACCATAGCTCTCCCTCTCCTTGCGGGTTATTTAACCATCTGTCGCCCCTCTCAACAATCTATTTTATTTACAGAGCGCTTGATTACCGTAAGTCTTCGTGGCGCTCTTCTCCTTAGGCATGCCTGTTCTCCTTAACAATATGACTCGGGTATGTTTTTCTCCTTCACTATTCTTCAGAGCGCGCCTCAAGCAGCTGTGTATGGTAGACCGCCCGTGGTGTGTCAGTATACCCTCTAGTCTCCCTCTATCAGCAGCGCCTGGATGGGTGCCTCAAGCAGCTATCTTTAGTGGAGGGCATCTGTGGACTGGTACACGCCTGCTCTGGTAACGTGCTGCCTGCGAGGTGTCGGACGGCTGCGCTGCTCTGGTGCGCTTGTCGGAGCCGCTGGGGCAAACCCAATGCCACCACATCACAGGCGCATGCCCTCTCTCCTCCGCCGAGCGAGTTTCATGTCAGTGTTTCTTCCTCACAGTTGGTGAATAATGAGGGGAGGGCAGGGGGCTCAGCTGCCGCTCGCTGCAATGCTTTTTTTTTTGTTTACTTTGGGAGGCTTAGCCACTGGCATGTACACCTGAGGGTGGCCGGCAGGTGTCTGTGTAGCCATGGGAAGTGAACACTGTAGTCCGAGACACACAGTGTTATCTACTGTGAGTGATATATTGAAGCTGATGTGGGGAGTCCTAAAGGGAGGCGTGCTTCGTCTTGCTTAGAGTACAGAAGCCACATACATCGGCATGGGCTTGAAAGGGCGCTGCTGTCGGGCGCTTTATGGTGGGTGGCCGGAGCAGTGTGGGGTGAGGTCTTCCTCCTTGCCCAGGTACCACTGCTCCCTGTGTCCTCAGGGTGCCTTTAATAGGCGGTTATTTCACCAGGAATGTGTAAAAGCTGTCTCAGTTGAACATATATTTAGTAAACTAAGTTTTAAAGCAGTACTTGATTGTGGATAGGCAGTGCGGCTATTTAGTGCAAAGGGGGTTATTTCACATGCTGGTTTACTGTAAGACTCATCTGTTATGTGGCGGTTACAACCTCCCTTGGGGTGATACTGTGCTGTATAAAACACAGAGAGGAGTTGGCTTAACGGCTAAGGTGCTCTACCACGGACCTGGGGAACTGGGTTCGAGCCTCGGCAAGGACGCTGAACATCCTGCGATTCTGGGCAAATCACGCAATCTCCCTGTGCCTAACAAAAATGAAAGTATGTCCTCATGTAATGCAACGGGTGCTATGTAAAGCGCTCTGATACCCGATTCGGGTCAAGTTCGCGCTATATAAAACTCTGCAAAAAAAGTATAGTCATTTAGATGAGTTCCTGTGGATCAGTAGATTAATGCATTCGCTGTATTGATCTGTGTGTTATCCAAAACCACGGTCTCAAAACGTATCTGATTCACTCTGCTCTTCATCCTTCGGAGGGCATTGGAAGAGGCAACTGTGAGAGGGTGGATTGTGAAAACCTGCCACCCAGCTTTGGGATTCAAGCACTGTATATTCATTCATATGGTATGGGAGGTGTGATCCTGTTGCTAAGCGCACAAGTGTTTCCCTGACACGCCAGTAGGTAGTTATAGTCAGGATTATTTTCTATAGGAAAACCGCAACATTCTATTGGGAATACCTTTGGAGTCAATTGAGGGATCTGCCTGTAATTTTCCTGAAATTTACCTCGCTGCGCTTCGCTCCCGCCCTGAAAGTTTGGGGGGATTTGTCAAGCGGGGGCCGAGATAAAAGGGGGGTCCCAAAACATGTTTTCCCCATGTTAATTTCCATAGGGCGGTTGGATTCACTTTCAGCCCGAACGGCTGAATGGATTTCCACCAAACTTGGCAAAATTGTAGGGACTGGTAGCCCGATGTGCCTTTGCTATGTCTCAAGATATGTGCTCCAGTGGATTTTGAGTGATTTAGGTTCAAAAATATATATATCTATAAGCGCGCCCCGGTACGCGCACAGGGGCGCGCTCCGCGAGCGGAAAGCTGATTGGCTCTCGGGTGTCTGTCAACATTCCAAACAGTCCGGAGCGGCCGCCATCTTGTGTCTCGGTAGGATCGAGACACAAGAGGGGGCAAAAACAAAGGGGGAAATGACCAAAAGGGGGCAGTGTAGACCCCCCCCATACCCCCTAGGTTTGATGTGGGGGCCATAAAAGGGCCCCGCGGGGCAAAAACATTTTTTATTTTTTTTTCGATTTGCGCTGGGGGAGCGCCCGGTACGCGCACTGGGGAGCGTACCATGGGGAAAAAAGGACAGAGTTTTTAAAAAATGGAGCATTTTTTTATAAATTGGAGGTAGTTCTAAAAAGAAATGTTTTTTTATTCTTTTTGTTGTTTTATTTTTTTATTGTTTTTTGGAACATTTTTTACTTTTTTTGGCTTTTATGAACAATTTTATATTTTTTTTGTAATTTTTATGGGGACAAACAAAAAACAGGGCATTGTAAATGGCTCAACTGGAGCAAAAAAAAAAAAACAGGAAAAAATTAAGGTTTCTTTTTACAGTTGTGGTTGTCTCCAGCACGGTTGATGAGTTTAATACTTTGCTCTCCATAGCAAATTGTAGTCCCGCAAAATTTACACCCTATTTTAAAATCTCCAAACTGGGTTTGGATGATTGGGACCATCTCCCTTGTCTCTGGACCCGATGGAGTGGGTTGTTTACTTTGGGGGGTGCTGGGAGAAGATTGGGGAGGGTTTCTGGTCAGTTCTCTGACCTCTGCCGCAGCATAGTTGTTGGGGTTCCGGCGTTGCATGTGGCGAATCATAGTGTTGTTGCCAAAAGAATACTTTTTGGCAGGGTTCTCCCTTGAAAGCACAGTGCCACAGATCAGACAAGTAACTGTGGGAGCATTAACTTTTTTAAGGCCCCTTGGGATTTTAAAAAACTCCCAAACAATGTGCTCCTTTGGCTTATAGGGGGTATTGTCTTCAGGCACCTTCCTCCTTCCTCCTTCCTCCTTCCTCCTTCCTCCTTCCTCCTTCCTCCTTCCTCCTTCCTCCTTCCTCCTCCTCCTCTTCTCCACCACTGTGGTGGTGGTGGTGGTGGTGGTGGTGGTTGAGATGCTCCTGCTGCTGCTGCTACTGTAGCTATTTCTCACTAACAGGTCTTCCTCAGTCAAAGAACAAAGTGGGAGTGAGGAAAAAAGGTGGGGGATTTCATCATTTGGAGAAAAAAAACTGTTCTGAACCAATTAAAAGTGTTATTTTCAGGTCACATGACCAGACGCGCTTGCGCTGCGCGCCCCGGGGCGCTTACGTAGCGCGATCGTATGCGCACAGGTGCTTCCGGGTGCGCTTACACCGTGTGTATCACGCGGACGCGGCTACGCGATTCGTCACGATGATGTTTTCGTTCGCGGCAATAGCGCTAACGGGACGCTCACCGGTACGCGCACCGGGAGCGCTCCAGGGCAAAAAAAATATTTAAAAAATGAATATACATACAAAAAATAGTATAAACAATATATGATTCATTATAAAAAATATTACATTTAATAGCTATAGAAATTTGCTATTAAAAAACCATTCAAAATCACATGAAAAAACATAGGTTTGAGGCCCTATATATAGTTGGGAATTAGCATTTACAAAACCTATGAAATTCACTGAAAAAACCATAGGTTTCACACCAGTTATAGTTAGGAATCAGCATTTAAAAACCTATTAAATTCACTGACAAAACCATAGGTTTCACACCAGTTATAGTTACCTGGAAATTTTACTGACATAAAACCATTGAAATTCCCACGTTATAGTTAGTTGGACTCACTATAACTTGCACGCCTGCAATGCACTGCTGATGACGTCACATATTACATCACTCATGACATGGTCAGTGACATCACTCATGACATCACTGATGACACCATCCAGTGAATGTGTGTCTTTCTGAAAAATAAATATGTTTTATATATGTATATTAAATGGTTGATGACCAGCAGGCAGGCTTCAGGCAGGCTTCAGACCGGCCCATTCTACGGAGGCAGTGGTGGTAGCGGTCATGGACGCACTGAGACAGGGGGCGGACAAGAACTTGGCCCAGGCCTTAGTGTTATTAGACCTCTCAGCCGCTTTTGACACGGTCGATCATGTTATCTTGATCGACCGTGTCAGAAATGCGGGTATTCAGGGCCTAGCACTGTCATGGATTGGGTCCTTCCTTCAACACCGCTCCCAATCGGTTCAGCTGTCCACCTTCTCTGCCCCCCAAATCTCACTTTCCTGTGGTGTCCCCCAGGGTTCCGCCTTGTCCCCTCTCCTATTCAATCTATATATGCAGCCCCTTCTTGCTTCTCTTTGTTACTCTTTTGTTACTATTTTTAATTATGCAGATGATCTGCAACTAATCTTTCCCATCGACTCTTCCCCTCTCTTTTGCTCTAATTTTCAATCAATAATGCTCACCATCTACGAGTGGATGAACTTCAGCCAGCTGAAGCTCAACCCCAGCAAGACTGAGTTGGTTTTGATCGGTGGGCCCACGAACCCTTGGAGTCCTAACTTCTGGCCCCCAGCAATTCTGTGAAAAGCCTTGGCGTCATCATTTCTAGTGACCTATCGATGAGGCCCCAAATTAATGCTGTCACCTCGGCCTGCTTCTATCACCTTCGCAGAATTGGGAAAATCCGAAGGTACTTATCCTCAGAGGCTCTCATCCTTGTTATCATGGCCCTGGTCACCTCGCGTATTGATTATGCCAACTGTCTGTACGTGGGGATCCCTGCATACCACCTTCACCGGCTCCAGCTGGTACAAAACCAGGCAGCCAGACTGGTCTCTCAACAGCCTAAATACCAACATGTCACACCCTTGTTCACAAGACTACACTGGCTCCCGGTAGCGTACCACTGTATTTTCAAAATGGGATGCACTGTCTTTAAATCTCTATCCACTTCTGCCCCTGCTTTTATCTCTCTCAGTCTTCACCCTCACGTTCCTTCACGACACCTTAGATCTTCTGCCCACAATCTCTTGATCACTCCCAGGTTTAATCGCAAGAAATATGGTGGTGCCTGTTTTTCTTTTCTTGCTCCATTCACCTGGAACTCCCTTCCTCTTTCAATTCGGCTCACTCCGGACTACATCACATTCCGCAAACTCCTGAAGACTCACTTGTTCCATTTCGCCTACGATTAGTCTCTTTTACCCTCCTGCGTCTCCTCTCCACTTGTCTCTGAGCGCCATGAAACCAATTGGTGTCCGTGCGCGGTAACAAGCATTTTTTAACATAACATAACATAACAGAATAAATGTTTAAATAAATGTCTAAATGGATTTTTTTTTTTTATTGATTGGTTAACTGGCTTATTAAGTGTATCTTAGTGAATACATATATTAGCGAGTATTGTTTAAATATTTAAATGTTTGTATCAGTGTTTCACTTTGTGTATAAGTTGCTGCATGGGTTGGTGAGTAGCTACTTGTGTGTGTATATGGGTTATTAGATGTTTTTTTTAGTATCAGTATGGGTGTCTGTATGGTTTGGTGGGGGTATTACTTAGCACATAGATGCATCAATGACTGACTCACTGTTTGTATGTGTTTTGAAGACAGCATATGTGCAGGACTGTGTGGGTGGATGAGTGTGTATATGTGTGTGTTAGTGAGTGAATGACTGTCTCACTACTACATATGTTTTAATCTAGTATATGTGAGTATTGATGTATATAAGTGAGTATATGTGAGAGTGAGAGATTGTAAGAGTTCCTGTTTAAATAAGTATGTGTTTCTATAAGTTATTGTTTAAGAGAGTAAGTATGTGTAAGTTTCCTTAGAAGTAAGGTGGTAGTGTGTGTATAGCTGTATATGCAAATAAATGGATGTTCGATAGTTTATTTGCATGTGTGAGTATGTGTGTGAGTAACTTTTGGATGACTGTCGGTGTGTAACAGGATGTATAGGTGTATCACTACATATGATGAGTGAGTATATGTATGAGTGACTATATAGAACTATATAGAACTGTTGGTGAATGAGTGGATGGTGTATATAGATGGTGGAATTACTGAATTGGTAGTTGTAACTGGTATGGGTATCTCCATTTTTTGAAAATGTTATTTTCTATTTTTGAATATGTGTTTCAAGGGTTACATTACACTGAAAGGAGGTCTGTCACAAGGATGGTGTCATCAGTGATGTCATGAGTGATGTCACTGATCATGAGTGATGTAATATGTGACGTCATCAGCAGTGCATTGCAGGCGCGCAAGTTATAGTGAGTCCAACTAACTATAACGTGGGAATTTCAATGGTTTTATTTCAGTAAACTTTCCAGCTAACTATAGCTGGTGTGAAACCTATGGTTTTTTCATTGAATTTAACAGGTTTTTTAAATGCTAATTCCTAACTATAACTGGTGTGAAACCTATGTTTTTTTCAGTGAATATATATATATATATATATATATATATATATATATATATATATATATATATATATATATATATATACACACACACACACACTACCACAGCCCGCCCTAACAAGTGCTGCCACTTTTAAAAACGAAGTGGAAGAAATTACAAACTCATGCCTCCTCCCTCAGCAGTGGGACACTTATTGTTGTAACATCCTGGCCCATGCTATGCTACGTCGATGTGAGCTAGTGAAACGCAGTATTCCCCTAAATACATATACGTATGTGATTGTACACGCGCTAGTGCAGACTCGCCTTGGCTCCTGTAACAGTCTAACTCGTTTGTTGAACTTGCACCGTGAAGTCTGGAGAGGGTGGAAGGATATTAATGCAGGTATGAAACCTGGACGGGAGATAGCACTGAGGTTCAAAAAGTGTGCCAGGCGCGCATGGATATGGTGAGGATACCTCCTTCCCCGACCCCCCCTTCCGCGGCCCAAAATGAGAAAGCACCAAGGTAGAGAGGGCCACTGCGGTGCCTTACCGGGGTGACCTGGGAGCATGCAGAAGTGTCTCCTCGCACAAAGTGCTAGTGTTGTGTTTCTATCTAGGACCCTAATGCGATATTCCCGATTCATGACCTTATGTGGTTATAATCAATAATATCCTGATAAAGGCATACAAATCATATCCATATTCAGTAATAGCTCATGCAGTCCAAAGCACAGCACGGCTACTCCCATCGACTCCTAGAAAGCACAACGTGTTCTTAATCAAACCAAGCCTCCAGCAGCCCGGGAAATCCCCCCTGCTTTTGTTTTGATTTGAACAAGAACTCCTGGAGTCCAGAAAGAACTGTTAGTTCTTAGTGACGTCTTATATCCAACCTTACGTCAAACTCGGCACCTTTCAGGTATAAATATACCAACAGTTGCCTTAAGCGAACACACGGTGGTTTGGAGCAGAGCGGCCATTTACTTGCCCGAGAGCCCACGGAAGCCGCCCCTCCCGTTTGACGCACTGAGAGAGACGCTGTCTTTTTCTCCAGCCGAGAAAATCCTGGTGTTTCCAGCCTACCCTTGCGGGTTGCTGGGGGATCGAGTCCTGAGGAAAGAGATACCAGACCTCCCACATTCTATTACCAAAGTACGGAGCTGACTAAACCCTTAAGAGAATTCTTGAGGCAGATTCTTGGCAAAACAATCTTAACCAACTTAACTTAAACTGGTACTTACTCACTCCTTCCCAAGTATTAGGCTTAGGTCAGGTACACTGGGGTAGGCGTTGTTAGAAGCACCAGTTGAGTACGTTAGTCAAATGTTTTTATGTATGTATATATTTTATCCATTTTAAAGTATCCTATGGCTAAGCAACCATATCAATGCTTTTACAGTATTATTTCATAATACTACTTTTACTGTACCCACTTTACTTTATGATAAGTATTGCAATTGTGGCAATTCATTTCTCTTGCATGAGAAAGAAGACTGCTCAATAAATAACACCTTTTATGGAAAACGCCCGTCTCTCTATTTCTCTGCACTCTGGTGAAACTAAGTATGCACGGTTGACTGAGTCAAATAGCTGCCTATTGTTTTCCCACGACTCTAGAGATACACTCTTATTCTGAGGGAGCAAAGTTGTCATGTTTATGCGGTTGTCAGAAACTGAATCCCTTCTCGTCTGAATCAGGGAAGTTCAGCCCTCCTTATTCATTCAAGAAAGTTTCTAGTGACCTCTATGCTAGCTGGCGCAAACCTAAATTAAGTTTAACATAGTCAGTAGAGACCTAGATGACCTCAGTCCTACGTCTACACTGCTGTTTATGTTATTCCAATGCGCAGAGCCTATTGGGAAAATAGGAACTACACTACATGGCGCCCAACGTTTGGTAAGGCGATAATCTAACGCAATACACTAGAGTAACTCAGTCGTTCTTTTTCACACAGAACCCCTTTACCCGTAAAAACTCCAAAAGACGTCTGGAGTGGGTGAAAGGTTAATATCCGCCAGAACTTAGTAGGATGAGAATCCTATGTATTCGTTTTTGGTTTGATCAACGTTGAAGGATACAGTGTTCCAAAACATTGTGCACCTAATCTTTGTTTCCTTGAAACTCGATCTGCAACAAAAAAACTTTCAGTCAGTAAAATGTCAGAAAGTGACGACGAAAGAGAAAGAGAAGCCTTAGCAGCTTGACTCTTAGAGGAAGACACAACCCTCCAAGAAACTGACCTGAGTGCTATACTCATTCCGGTCAATATAAGGAGAACTATAACTCTCAAACTTATAGAAAATGGACTGACACCACGAGGTGGTACAGTCATATTCGTGGTAGGGGCACATGAATATCGGCAGACAGAGGTATTCTATTCATGGATACATTTTCCAGCAGCACACGCTGTGACAAAGGACTTCCACTATTACAAAATAGAGGAACCTCCGGGAGAATACACTCCTTTCAAGGACATCGAAATCCCACTGAATTACCAAGAGCACCTGCTCTGGTTTAATGGTGCCCTAAAACATAATAATCACATCACCAGGCACGGTCCACTAGGCAGCCCAGGAGCCACGGGCCGGTTCTAGCCAGCTACACAACACACCCAGACATTGAAACAATGTCAAGCGAAGAACTCCTAGTTAAACTAAAAGAATTAATGAAGGCATATAGAGAATTAGTTCAATTGGCAAGGAATGATGTAAAGAACCTCCAGAAATTGAAGGAAACAGATATATCAGACCAACCATTTGAACTCGCCAGAATCATAGAAAAATCCTATGAAGAACTAGGAAGAGATAGTTTGGGTAGTAAACCGGTAAAACCCCAACTAACTGAAAATCCTGAAAAAACATTTATTAAAAATAATTTAAAAACTCCAAAAAAGAGTTGGGATGGTAAAAAACAATCCACTCCTAGGGAAAAACATTTCCAGTCCAGAGGAAGGTCTCCTCAGCGGAGAGAAAGATCTCCAGGCCGAGAAGACAAGTCTCCCCAAAGGGAGCCTTCTGAAAAAAGATATAACCTTAGAGATAGGGATAAAATAAGAAAACCCTACATTGATACACGTCCCTCTCGATCCTTCTCACTCAATCTTTCTTGATCTTCCTCACAGAAATCGGAAAGAAGAGGACAGTCAGAACACAGAGAAGAGCATGTCAAGTTGAAAGACAAGGAACCTGCTCATCAAAGTAAAAAATTACAATTTCCCAGAAAGTAGATAGCAAGTATTAAAATTAAACATGCCGAGAATTCTAAGGACACAACTGAAAAAAGGAGAGTGGGCACAGACAATGCTAGACAGCGCAGCAGAAGTGACAATAGCTCGCAAGATCCTGATGAATCTTCTGGAGACAGTGGACACAAATGAATACATTCAGGTGGAAACTGCAGACACACGAGTTAGTGTGCCCCATAAACTATATGAAATAACATTACGTATAGAGGGGGATAAAACTAGGAAAATAAAAGGTCTCTTTTGGGAAAAACTTTGTAAAGGCTATGACATCCTGTTAGCTGAAAAAGACTGGCCACCAGAGTTTGTCAGGGAGTGCCCTCATGGTGAAGAAATGATTATGCCTGCCTTCTCAAATCATATTCCGATTCATAAAAAATACACATTGGAAAGAAAATGGGCAGTGGCCCAAGCTCCTGCTTTATATAAAAATCATGTAGGATGGGATGAGGATTCATCTCACCACAAAATCCAGTTAAAAAATTAGCCCACTGCGCAAAGGCAGTACCCAGTTAAACAAGAAGCTAAAAAGCAAGTCAGGGAGATCTTAGATCAACTTGAATATTAAGGGGTGATCGAAACATGCACCTCTCAAATGAACAATCCTTTGTTTCCTGTCTCCAAGCCAGATGATTCATATCGTCTAGTTTTGCACACCAGATACCTTAACTCCTGTTGTAAAACATTTGCAGTACAAAACTCACATAGTGCAGCAGTAATGAATAACATTGTGCGCAAAAAATATAAAACGACATTAGATATCTCTAATGGATTCTTCTGTCAAAACATTGCACCTGAAAGCAGGTATTTGACCGCTTTCTAAATAATGGGATCACAAAAAAAAATTTGCCAACTCCCACAGGGATTCAAGCATAGCCCAGGATTATTCTCAGCAAGAGTAACGGAGTTACTACAAATATATGATGATGAGGCATTATCCTATGTCGATGACATTTATCTCACAGATGAAGACCTGGAGACTCACTTAAAAAGAGTGAACACCATAATACTTGGGTTCGCATCAGCGGGTTAAAAATTCAACTTTAAAAAGTCACGAATTGCCCATCTAACTGTCCTATTTTTAGGATATGAATTATCAAGTGAAGGCAAAAGCCTGGCAGACAATTTCTTAGAGAAATGTGCTGTACTCCAAGCACCAAAAACGCTGAAGAATTTACTATCAATACTAGGTTTCCTGAATTTCGGAAGAACATACATTCTAAATTATGCAGAGAGGGTTAACCCTCTCTATGAATTAATATGACCTGATTTCAAACAAATCAATTGGACTCATAAACACACAGAGATTTTGAGATCATTGCAAATAGACGGGCGTGGCTTGGACGCCGATCGGGATGGCGGCGTGAGCTTGCAGCTCCGCGCAGGGTCCCGCTAATTCTCCTGAATTCAGCACCCGGAGCGACCCCTGGTCGGTGGTCCTGGCCTACGAAGAGTTGGGGAGCCACTGGGGAGCGGTGGAAAGCAACTTGGGGTTCGCTGGCCCCGTGGAAGACCTCGTAAGACGACGGCCGAGGTGTTGCTGGGAGTGTGAAGAAAATGGCGGCGGTGCAGACTGATGGCTCCGGACATCGACACTGAGCGGAAATGGCACCGAATGACGGGGTGGCCCGCTGCTGTGAGATCGGTGCTGTGGGAGCTGTGGATGCGGTCCTGACGGCGGGGGAGTTTGGAACCCAGCATTGATCGGGTGTTGGGGACGATTGCTCGCCTCTACCCCTTCTCCCTCTCCCCCCCCTCCCCCCCTCCCCCCCGGACCGGGCGGCGGTGCGGCGGACGGAGCTGGCCCTTCTGATCCTTGGTGTTGCGGGCACAGTGGTGGTGCTCTATCGCGAACATTACTGAGACGCACGTCCCACTACACAGTGGTTGATGGGACTTGGCGAGACCCTTTGCCAGTGACGCAGCAACCCAAGATATAGACTGCTGGGGGAGCGACTACCATGGAACGGGGACAGGAGGACGTGGCTGCACTGTCCCAGGTTGGCGAGGCCCCCCCGCCGATGATGGACCAGGAGCAGAGGCTGCATCGACGCTTAGATGCCATACTGGACGCCATCACCTCGACCAAGGAGGCATTACAGCAGGATATTGCGCAGGTCGCCACGGGGCTGGGGCTCCTGCGAGCGGATCATGCAAAGTTGGCGGATAAGGTTAAGGACCATGAACAGCTCTTATTGGACCTGAAACCAGCGGTGGTGACCGTGGAACATAAGATAACGGACATTCTGACCCGGCTGGATTTGCTGGAACGACGAGCGGAGGATGCCGAAAGCCGCAACAGAAGGAACAACGTGCGGGTCGTAGGCCTGCCGGAACGAATTGAGGGGGAGGATGCGGTGGGCTACATGGAGGAATGGTTCCGAACGGTGGTGGCACCGGAGGGACTTCCTCCTTTCTTTACTTTGGAACGGGCCCACAGGGTGCCGGCTCGCCCGCCAGCGCTTGGCCGCCCTCCCCGACCGATGGTGGTGAGGCTCCTTCATTATAAGGACCGGGACCTCCTAATGCAGAGAGCTCGGGCTTCGGGCCCCTATCAGGTGGAAAACAGCAGGGTCACGATCTTTCCGGACTACACTCAGGCGGTCCAGAAGAACAGGGCATCGTTTCTGGCAGTGAAAAAAGAACTGAGGGAGGAGGGCATCCAGTACTCCTTGCTCTTCCCAGCCAAGCTGCGGATCATCCTGGATGAGGCCACACACTTTTTTTCAACCCCGGATGAAGTATGGCAGTGGCTGGAATCGTACCGAGCTGGCACGGACAGGACTCACAAAAGTAGGCGAGATCGGCCTAAACCACCTCAGGTCCGGCAGTCACAGAGGATCCGCTCCCGCAACAGGCGTCAGCGGGAGAAGCGGGAGGCCCAAATGGCTGCCGACAAGAGAGAGGCGCTTGCAGCGACGGCGGCCATTACGGGATCACAGCCGGAGAGTGAACTGGCAGAGACGGACTCTGGCGACGAAGGCGGCAGGACCGGAGAGGAACTTTCGGAGGTGGAGAGCTTGAAGGGGCCGGTGGTCACCCCCCAGACATCTGACGGGATTTTTCATGGCTGATTCTTCATTGGGACTTGGACACGGTTTTTGGTAGGGTGGTATCCTGTTGGAGCTGGGTGGGTCGCCGGGTAGGGTGCCGCATTGGCATGATGGGATGGAAAGCGCGGGGCGCGAGCTCCGCTTGCCGGGGTCGGCGGTAACTCACCCCTCCAGGGCCCTTAAGGCCTGCTGTGGTGGCGACCACAGGTTAGTCGAATGTGTGTTTGGGTTAAGGTTTGGATCGGGGCTGACACTGGGTTTGTGGGCTCTGTCCTGGGGAGTGGGGTTCGGGGTGTTTTCCTTTTCAAAGTTTGTTTTGGGGGAGGCAACTGCAATGGTGTGGGTATTGACTGGCTGCACTTGAATCGGACCGCTTTCTGCTGGTATGGGGACGTTACCTAACTTGAAATGCCTGACGTGGAATGTCCGAGGGCTGCGAACTATGGTCAAGCGCCACAAAGTACATGCATATCTGGTGAGGAGGGGGGTTCAGGTTGCCATGTTGCAGGAGACTCACTTAACAAAAAAAGAATGTACCGCACTGGAGAAGAGATGGCGGGGTCAGGTATTTGGCACCACTTACTCAGCGTTTGCTAGAGGGGTATTGATATGGGTGAGAGCGGGGATACCGTTTCAGGTACTGAATCAATTGGTGGATCCTGAGGGCAGGTACGTGGCAGTGGAGGGGAGGTTATATGGTCGGGATGTGGTTCTCTGCTGTGTGTATGCTCCAAATGTTGATCAGGCCCGCTTTTTCGATGGTTAATCTGGGTCCTTGGCCTCCTTCCTAGTGGGCCCGGTGATACTGGGGGGGGACTTTAATTCGATCACGGATGTGGCCCTAGACAGATCTCACCCTCCCTTGTTGACTCCCCGGTACGTAAGCTGGCCATGCATAGGAAGGATTGGCAAGATAAATGGGGGCTACTGGATGTATGGCGGGAACAACACAGGGATGCTAGGGACTACTCCTTTTTCTCAGCACTCCATGCTCTACATGTACGAATTGACTCGGTGCTGTGTGCCGGGTCCCTGGCCCCATTGATCACTCACACGGAGTACTTGGCCAGAACCATCTCGGACCACAATCCTTTGCTGGTGCATGTCCAATGGCAGCGTGAGCGTTCTGCGATTCCAACATGGCGGCTCCGGCCCGACACGCTGGAGGACTCAGTGTTCAGTGAGGCGATCCAACAGGGCATTGATCAGCATTTCAGTGAGAATGAGGGCACAGCTACGTGTAGGTCTACTGAATGGGATGCGATGAAAGTGGTGATGAGAGGTGTGTGCCTGGGTAGGTTCTCGAATGCTCGAATGTCAGTGCTGAATGCACTTGCCAGTGCGGAGGAGAAACTGAGGGAACTGGAGCGGCGCAGGCCGACCCAGCCAGACTTGCAGGCCCGGTTGCTGGAGGCAAAGGAGGTGGGAGCCACCGAAACGGAACGGTTACGGAGCTACGACTACAGACAATACGCCATTAGAGCGCATGCTGAAAGGGATAAGGTGGGTACGCTCCTGGCCAGACTTGCTAATCCTGAACTTAGAGGCTGCCCGGTCCTTAGCATCGACAACGCACTGGGGGAAACGGTGTATTCTCAATCGGCGGTACTGGAGTGCTTTCGGGCTTATTATGCGGAGCTGTACGAGAGTCAGTTGGGGGTGGAGGCCCGCAAAATCGCGGCGTATCTGGAGTCGAGGCAGCTTCCGGTCCTTGACGATGACGATGCGAAAACTTTAGGTGGGCCGATCACGCTGGCTGAGATCAGGACGGCCATTAAGAACATGGCGCGGAATAAAACGCCCGGGGTGGATGGATTACCGATAGAGTTCTACCAGAAGTTCGTAGATAGTCTGGCGCCCAGACTGCTGGTGGTATATACGGAGGCTTACAGGTCGGGGGGCCTGCCCGGATCAATGAGGGAAGCGCTGATAGTGCCGTTGCTGAATCCCGACAGGGAACCGACGGATGTGAGGTCCTATAGATCATTGTCCATGCTGACGGTGGACTACAAGATATTGAGCCGGATTTTGGCCACCAGGTTGGCCCCACATATGACTGGCCTGGTACACAGGGATCAGGCGGGGTTTATCCCCACGAGGAGCACGGCGTTAAATATTCGTCGCCTGGTTGGGATACTGGATGGTGCTATGAATGAGGACGGTACCCAGGCGGTGTTGTCGGTAGACATTGAGAAGGCATTCGATAGTTTAGAGTGGATCTATCTGGATGAAGTGCTAGTGCGATTTGGTATTGGAGAAGGGTTCCGCAGGTGGACGAAGGTGCTGTATTCCTCGGCGACGGCGCGAGTACGCCTGGGCAGTTTGGTGTCTGCGGCTTATCCGGTCGGTAGGGGAACGCGACAGGGGTGCTCCCTTTCCCCCCATCTGTTCGCACTGGCGATGGAACCCTTGGCGGTGCAAGCCAGGTCGGGAGACGAATATGCAGGGATTGCAAGTGGTGGGCAGCTGCACCATATCTCGCTCTACGCGGATGATCTGCTGTTGTATATGGAGGACACGGAACGGGCTTTGGAAGGGGCGATGGAAATGCTGTCAGAGTTTGGCCGGTTATCGGGCCTCAGGGTTAACTGGGCGAAGACCTGTGTCTTTCCGCTTCGAACGGATGTACCCTGCCCTGCACGTGATTTGGGAGTGGTCTGGGAGCCATCTTGTTTTACTTATTTGGGAGTCCGCATCTACCACGAGGCCGCGGACCTATTAGAGGGCAATATTGGACGGTGCGTACGGGCGCTGAGAGGCTGTATGGCCTTTTGGGCGTCCCTTCCACTGATGGTGTTGGGTAGGATTGCTCTCTTGAAAATGGTAGCGCTTCCGCAGCTCCTGTATTATTTCCGGACGCTGCCCATTTGGATTCCTCAGAGGATCTTTAAGGACTTGAGGACGATGGTTATTGATTTCCTGTGGGGGCATGGTCGCCGTAGAGTGGCACTGAACACGCTGCTACGCCCCAAGATCGAGGGGGGGATGGCCGTCCCCGACTTTGAGCTATACTACTTGGCGGCGCAGCTTCAGGTTCTAACGCAGCATGTGGCCAGGGTGTTCAGGGGGCCGGAATGCGACAGAGAGTTGGGGATACAGCGTCATGTACTGGCCTATATCGTTATGCAGCAGAAACTGGAGTTGCGAGGCCTCACTATGGAGGAGCGGACGCTCAGGTTATGCTGGCAGAGGAGTCTGAGAAGGGCGAAGGCGACTCGGCCGTATGCGCCGGAGATACCGATCGGCATGTTGACAGCTCTGCCGCATGGGGGCGATTGGTCCCCATTGTCGGAATGGGAGGAATCGGGACTGCAAGTAGTAGGGGACTTATATGTAGATGGGACCTTGGTGCCCTTCGGGGTACTACAGGAACAGTTTGGGCTGCCAGAGGGGGGCTTCCTCTTGCACGCGGCGGTGGTGGCGGCCATTCAGAAACATTGGAGGGGAGGGCTCATTGAGCCGGAAACGACCATGGCGTGCCAGTACGTAGTGATGGCCGCTGGCACCTTTAAAGCGGTGACCTGCCTCCATAACAGGATGCTGAACGAGGGACTGGAACCGCTCCCAGGGCTCAAGGCGAAATGGGAGGCGAGTATAGGTAGGCCCATTCCGGACACGGTGTGGAGCCATATACTTCAGCGTACATGGAAGGGCACGAGGAACGCGCGCTTCCAGCAGGTGCACTTCTTTGTATTACATAGGGCCTACTTGACTCCGGAGAAGATCAGACGATACTTCCAGGTGCAGGACGCACGGTGCCCGAGGTGCTTGGCGCCGGAGGCGGATATGGACCACCTGTTCTGGGGTTGTTCGAACTTGGGGGCTTACTGGGCGGAGGTAGGGGAACTTCTCAATGCAGTGACCGACAGGGAGGTGGAGTTTGATATGGCGGCGTGCCTGTTGCTTTGGTTCCCACACACCAAACACACTAAGGTGACCAGTAAGTTTATTGACCTGGGGCTGATACTGGCGCAGAGGGAGATTACCTGGCACTGGAAGTCCAGGGGAGGACCGTCTGTGAGGAGGTGGAAGAATGACCTGCTGAGGTGGTCCGAGTGCGAGAGTGTGCTTCGGATGAGGCAGGCTGTCAAGCTCGATAATGAGAAGGCATTGGACTCAGCGCGTGCATGGGAATTGATAGTGCAGGACTTGCGTGATTCGTTGGTAGAGGATGAGGAATGAATGGACAGGACTTGAGGACACCGCGAGGCGTAGGAGTACAGAGATATCATTGGATCTGTAGCGGAACCCATACCAGAGTCAGGAACAGGGCACACACCATTAGCGGTTGCTGGAGGGGTGGGGTTGGGGTTGTTTTGGGGCTGTTTCGGGGTGGGCAAGGAGCCAGGAGGTAATTAGCTACGGCAGCGATTCTGGGCCGGGACTGATGACTGGATATGCGGAGCGTAGGCGGAGCGTAGGTGGATAACGGGCAGCGGCAGGGGAATACGGGATGACAAGATAGGGCCTCGTAGGACACGGGAAAGGGACTGCCCGCGGCTCTGTAGCACTGGAATGTACGCATAGGATGGCTGATGTTGGGGATAGGTTGTGGTTAGGGGGGTAAAATGCGGATACGTAAAGAGTTTTTCGACCATTGTCCCTCGGGTACGCTCACCATGATGTCTTGCTACTAATTGGAATACTGTGCCGCCCGGCCTCCGGGATGCGGGCTGAATGGCTGTGTACGATATACGCTCTTATGTTTGATGCGGGGGGACACCATGAGTGGACTGGTTGAGCAATTGTACGCTATGGTTTCTAATTCTGCAATAAAAACAAATAAAAAAAAAAAATCATTGCAAATAGACATGTTAACTAAAACAAAACTACAAACTCACGAAAACATATGCAACCTAGTAATCCGAGTCATCCCAGGAAGATGCGGATTCACATACCTGACCTCTAATGAGGGAGAAACGGTACCTATAGCTTACAAATCACATTTGTACACTCAAGCTGAAATGAAATTCAGCTCTACAGAAAAAATTCTGACAGCGGTTCAAACTGCTGTAGCGAAAGAAAGAGCCCTAGCCCAAGGCAAGAGAATATCTGTTTATACAGCAGAATCAGCCCTTGAGGCATTAACAAGTCCTAGATCCAAAATGGATAGAATGGGAAAATTATTTTGCTACAGAAGACGTGAAATACTATTTTGACCCGAAACTGAAAAAACTAGATGATCTAGAACATGGGTACTCACAAACTTTCTCTCGGGGGCCAAATTTACAGTGTGGTTTGTGTCTGCGGGCCGCACCAGTGGGGGCGGGGCTAGTGGGGGAGGGGGCGGGGCTAGACCAACCAAAAAAAACTGACCATGAGGTTGATCACTGGTCCCTGCAGCGGACACCTTCGTCCACTGAGCCACCAGACCCGGCATACCCACCTCTCTCTCTAGCTCTCTTTCTCTCTCTCTCTCTCCCTCCCTCCCTCTCTCTCTCACTCTCCCTTACTCTGTCCCCCTCCCTCTGTCTCCCTCCCTCTGTCTCCCTTTCCCTCTCTCACTCCCTCACTCTGTCTCCCTTTCCCTCTCTCACTCTGTCACTCCCTTTCACTCCCTCCCTTTCCCTCTCTCTCTCCCTCACTCTGTCTCCCTTTCCCTCTCTCACTCCCTCACCCCCTTTCCCTCCCTTCCTTTCCCTCTCTCACTGCCTCACTCTGTCTCCCTTTCCCTCTCTCACTCCCTCACTCTGTCACTCCCTTTCCCTCCCTCTCTCTCTGTCACTCCCTCACTCTGTCTCCCTTTCCCTCTCTCACTCCCTCACCCCCTTTCCATCGCTCCCTTTCCCTCTCTCACTCCCTCACTCTGTCTCCCTTTCCCTCTCTCACTCCCTCACTCTGTCACTCCCTTTCCTTCCCTCCCTCCCTCACTGTCACTCTCTTTCCCTCCCTCACCCTCCCTTTCCCTTCCTCCCTTTCCCTTTCCCTCCTTCCCTCACCCAGTCTCCCTTTCCCTCCCTCACTTTGTCTCAACTTCAGGGATTCCGCACTCCTTGATTTGTTCCATAATTTGCCTGCAGTAAGAAGAATTCACATTTATTACCAGTATATTAGTATTAGGCAGAAACTATTGTTGAATCAAAGCTAATAGGGTCTTGAATGCAGTAGACTCAAGTGCAAGGGACTCTGCAGTAAAGCACATGGCACCCTCCTAAACTTCACATGGTTAAATATGAGTAAAGATAAGCATTTTAAAATTCGTAATGCTCCATGATAACTTTATCCGCCTACTCGAACAGGGGCCACCCACATTTAACCAACAACCCAGTTTCTCATAATCCATCATTCCATCTCTAGCCATTCCATTCATTCATCCACTCTGCCACTAATCCATCTACCTACTCATCCATCCTTCTGTCTGTCCATCTATCCATCCATCTACTCTGCCATTCATCTTTCATTCATTCATCTATCCACTCTTCCATCCACCCATCCATCCATCTACTTTCCTATCCACCCATCCCTCCACTCTGCCATCTAGTCACTCATCCTTTCACCAACTCATCCACCACCTTGCTATGCCATCCCATCTCATGTCCATCCACATATTAATCCCTTCATTCTCTCATATTTCACCTGTCCATCCATCTATTCATCCACCCCTTTACTCTGCCATCCTTCCACCTGTTCATTCACTTATCCATTAACTCACCTATACATTCACCCATCCAACCCTTTACTCTCCCCTCCTTTCACCTGTCCGTCCACCTATCCATTTACCTATCTAGTCACTCATTCATCCATCCATCTGCCATTCTTTCACATATCCATCCACCTATCAATTCACTCAACCTTTCACCCATACATCTACCCAGTCATTCATCCATTTATTCATCCACCTTTCAATATTCCTTCCTTCTTGCATTTACTCATCTTTCTTGTTTCCTTATTCCTGCTTGCGTTATTTATGAGCATTTGTCTGCTGAATTTCAGGTAGAAGAAACCCCCTAAAAATCCAACTCCCAGTGTACCTGCAAAAGCGGGGGTTCACAACGCTCCTGCAGGTGATATGTTTAAATGTTTGTCGGGCGCATGGTAGCATTAGATGTCTTGGGGCAATCTATACAACTGATGATTAATATCATTAAGAGATCCCCTGCTCATTAATGGCAAACAAAGGTAGGACGCAAGGCAATAGCACACATAATATTCAGACAACATTTGAAGGAAGTATAAGGCACTGCGACATGGTGTGAATTTATATTTCTCCATAAGCGGGAGGATGTACTTTTTGTGATACACCGTATAAGATTTACAAAAAAAGATGAGGTGCAAATTAGATTGTGGTGAAGTTCCATCGCCCGGGTGGAGACAGCTTCGGAGCACACACACACAGCCGCACCGAGCGCATTAACAGGTCTTTAAAAGACCATTAATATGTTAATGAGGCTGTGTTGTTCACCTCTTAGCGCCCCTGCAGCTCCACTCTAAGTATGGCAGGAATCGCCCGGCCAGCCCCCACAGAGCAGCAGTCTCCAAGTCGCGCTGCTGCAACTTGTGTTGGCAGACACTCTTTAAAAAAAAAATAAATTAAAACACTGGTACGATATGTGCAAGGTCCGCGGGCCGCCAGGGAAGGCTTGCCGGGCCGCTGTTGGCCCGCGGGCCGTACTACGAGTACCCGTGATCTAGAATATGAACGAGAATATCCTCTGCCAATCGAAATTCTGCCTCTGGAACAATATACCTGCGTAATCTATATGGACAGATTCGCACAACACTACGATATAGATAAAAAATCCTACATGCAGCGAGCGCGATTGTTAAAGGACGCTGGAGCTCTGGTAAATTCAAACCGATGATCACCAAAACTGAATCACTCAGAAACTGTTCAGCTCAGCAAGCTGAAATAAGATCTTTAAAGATGGCGCTTGAAAATGCCGATAGCGAATTCCCCACACTAATAGTGTGTGATTCGTATTTCTGCGCCAAGTCATACAACAGTGACATGCAGACATGGAGTAAAAACGGTTACAAAGATGACAAAGGTGCCACAATAAAGCATAAAACACTTTGGGAACAAGTAGTTCTTTTGCAGAAAGAACTACAAAAGACTCACGTGATACACGCACTGAGTCATCAACGTGATGGCGTTCACGTTGCAGGGAATTCATTGGCTAACACAGCCACAGCGGCAGCGGTTCAACTGGCTTCCGTAGCTACAAAAATCGTTCAGAAAAACAAATAGATGGGGAAACCATGCTGGCGGTAAAAGCCTTATTAAGAGGTGATTATGCAGCATTACCTCTCAACTATCCACACAGTAATACATACATAATTGATGCAAACTCCGTTCCTTTTGCTCAAATCCCTGGAGTGGGGGGACAGAGTAATTCCAAACACAAACCGGAGAATCTTCTTGCTACAAGAAGCACACATGGGATTGGGTCTGAGGCACCAAGAGATCCTGAAATCTCTGATGGAATTACAATCAAATTACTGGTGGCCGGGAATGAGCGTAGATATTTACAATTTTGCAAAAAATTGTGAGGACTGCAACAGAAATCGTAGTTGTGAACCGGACCAGCCAACAGCCTAGATACCATTATTAGAGAGCATCAGGCCATCTATATCGCAGAAATCCGGCCGGAGAAACGCGTCCCAATAATTATTAAGACTGAATTCACTTAAAAATGTAGAACCTAGCGCTCGGCTGACGCCAGAACTGTTATACAAGATTTGCGAGTCTTTATCGGCACATACGCAATTGGCATGCTACATTCTGATCAGGGTCCTGCGTTTAGCTCTCTAGCTTACAAAGAGGTCATGAACAGCATGGGCATTGCATTGCGGTACTCTTCTCCCTTCCATCCTGAGGGAAATGCGGTAGTGAAAAGAAAAAAACGGGACATAAAGCAATCTATAACGGCGAGGGTATTAGGTTCGGGTGATGGGTGGGTCAAACATTTAACAAGTGTCCAACGTAGTCTTAATAATCTGCCAAGAAATTCTCTAAAAGGTCTCACTCCATACGAACTATTGTTCGGCACTAGAATGCACATTCAGGATCTTGATTGTCACACTTCAGTGGTAGAAGAAAAACCCTTTGATATCAAATATCGTTTGGCTGTTTTACAGGATTTAAATGAAAAAAGAAAAAACCTGAGTAACAAAGTTAAAACAACAGCCGACAGCCACTGAAGAAAAACCACCTGTCCCAGCAAGACCTGTGTGGATTCCAAAGATCTGGTCAGAGAGAAGATCACGGTGAAGAAGGAATTTGGGCCTTCTTACAGAAAAGCAGTACCTGTCTTAGCTATCAGCGGAACAAGATCAGTTGTACTACCGCCCTTTGCTGGTAAAAAGGAGAACAGAGTTGTATCCATCAACCTGGTAAAACCACAATCATGTGGCCAATAATAAGTAGTAGGCCAAGTGGACTCCCAAGAAATCGCAGAATACCGAAATTTGCTACAATCCAAGAGGCTCATACTGAGAGACTAATCACATTTGATAAACCTGCAGTGAATAACAAAGGACTATGCAATAATGCCATGGAACTAGTACCTCTTGAAACACAAATTGCAACAGTTCGTCAAGAAACACCAGTCTATAATGATGTAGCCTCTGACTATGCTAATGAAACAAAGAAAAATGCAAAAGCAAATGAAAATCCGGAAATAATTCCAACAATTGACAGAACTGCATCTGGCTACTTCATCAACTTAGACGACTTCTCTGAAGATCCCAAGCGAGCATGAAGAATCGCCTCCAACAAAAACTTTCAAAAACAAAGTAATTGAACTTTTTCACCAACTAAAAGAAACATATCTGATTTCACCATGGATTGAATTTTGGATTGTGCTAGGTGTATTTACTCTCCTGCTTTGGCTCATCATGGTTCTATGTTTGGGAAAATTCATAGATGGAAAATATAGTACAATGGGCACAGCAAGTCAGAACATCAACTTGGTCCTAAAGCCTCACTCATTCTCCCACATCGAGAAAAGAGAACTGACATCAGTTAACATTTCAGCCAATCCAATACCCGGTGGGGTAGCATGGGACAGAACTGATAATGACATTTTTGGCCCGGTTGAGCTCTTGAAATATCCACACCAGTTCAAGGTTTCATTAAGTGACTTTGTGACACCAAGTACCTTCTCTGATGATTGGGACTTTGAAAACATTAGTAATATGATGTCAGATTTAGTAATGTCAGCCAAATTTACATAACATGATTACTTACAGGGTTCATCGAATTATGAAGAGTTATACTGTTATAATTATTAAGGTGATCACTATTTGCATAAAACTGCTCAGCCTAGAAATGTTTTATCGTATAACCAATGGGAACACTGTCCAACTCCACCAAAAGGCAGTTCGAAAACATTTTATGAGAAATTCCAGTACTTCTCAGGGTTTAATAACAGTGATCCAGAAACGTTTTATTGTAAAATGTTATTTAGGACAGGAATGAAAACAATGTTGACAAATACTAAATTGATTTACTCGGAAAATTTTTATAAAATGTCTACATTTGGTTTCGAATTTTGGAAAAACACCATTGAAACGAAAACGATCTGGGGTTCCAAAAATTGGCAAGTACAAGGCCTAGAAGCATTATTTAGGGCCTGCATGATCCCAGAACAAATGATATTCCTGAATGACACAATTCAACAAACTACTTGTCTTGGCCTAGCTAAGATAAAAGACTTAAATACACCGTCTATTCCGAAACCCATAACTGATAGTGACAGCACTACAGATGTGGAGATAGACGTATCCCATATTTTACACCAAAACAGAACACATCCTGATTGGAAAAAGTGGTTGATCTGGCCAACAGACACGAATAACTGTCAAGATAGATTCCTGAACAAAACACAGGGGTTCAAAATGACCAGACCAGACCCAAGATACTCCCAGAGACAACATCCAGGGATAGTTACAACATACAGTGTAGGGAAACTATGCCTTGAGTGGCTAGAGAAATCCATACTGGTTGAAATTAAGCAACACTTGACTTTACTTAAAGACGGTGCTGACTTGCGCGATTTCATATTGGGACCACGCAAACAGCGTCAAAAACGTTTCATAGCGGCCAGTATATACGCTGCGTACAACGAAGCTTGGAAAGTAATGCAAATTGAAACAGCAGAAAAAATACGAGAAATTGATCGTATAAATTTGGAAAAATCACTTTCTGTAGTGGAAAATGGGTTAATGACTCTGTCCTCCAGAATATATTCACTGGACAGCATTGTATCATCTGCTTTTGATATAATAGAGCAGGACTTACTAATGTTACAACAAGGTCAGTCTCAATTACGTTCTATTGTACAGCTTGGTTGGACGTTGCAAAATCTGTGTTCAGTCTATGTACCATGGCGTTTAATCAACACAACGTCATTATTCGGTATCTTTAACCTTACTGATAAACAAATCAGTTTGGCACAAAGAGGAGCAGACTATACGATTCTGAGCATTAAAAAACTTGAGAGATTACCATTGACAATGTCAGAGAGACCTGTCATTGAATGGATAATACACGGAACGATTACAATTCCAATAACAACTTTCCAGTTTAAATACTGCCAAGAGTATATACCTGCAGGCCAGTATGAAAGGTTGGGTAAAGAATACATCAAATCAACCTGGAACTTACCTTATACACACAGATGTTATAGTGAAGGGAAAAAGGAGGTATTCCTTAGTGGTAGCAATTGCAAAAAATCACTAAGCGGTACACTTCTGTGTCAAGGTATTAATTTGCATGGAGCCTGCGAAGGGTCTTCGAATAACCTTTCATGTCACCTGCATGGCACGCCTGCAAAACAGATAGAGCCATTTTTTAGACCACTTTCTAACGGCAGTTACGTTTTAATAAGTGACCACAGCTGTTGTGGCATGCTGTCAGGAAAAGCCTATCTGAGGACCGTAACTTCCAGGGCCGTATGCTGTATGCAAGTATTGTATCCACACAGCAATCCAGATATGGGGGCTGCGTATGGCCTTCCTTGAATATCTCTTCTAATCGAATTGATACCTTAAGCAGAATGAAGTCTATTCTTTTACAGACAACTGTGCCTTTAACGTCATCCAAAGAAATGTATGATCTGCAAGTGGCAAGGACATCGGCAGAGATACATTCCCTTTTATCGACAAATTGCCACGTGCATTTCGTAGAAGTGTTAAGCCAAATCTTAAACATGTCTGATACCAGTGGCATCACACATTTATTTAAGACAGTTTTTTCTGGACTGTTGGCACCCTTTGAAACAGTTTTTGTCCATTCTGTCTTTGGGGGCCTACCCTTAATCCTGGGACTCGTGGCAGGAATTTTATTTTTGTTCTTCCTGCTCCGATATGGCAAGCCAATCCACAGACAAGACTCCAGCAACGATGGAAGAAACGATCCTAGCAATACGATACCGAGACCGTATCACTAAGGTCCTCGGATTGGCCCGGCTAAGAGATCTGAATACAACCTGGTTTCTTTCATTCAGACCAATCTGGCAGAATTGTATCTTACCTGTGCTTCGATGTCTGCTATGCGGAGAAGAATGCATGTTGGACGTCTGTCTTACACTACCATCAGCAGTACCAAAGGATATCGATACTTTGCTAGGTCCTGTAACGACTCATGCATCGTGTTGTCCCCAGCGGCTACCCATTCTGATGACCGCATTCGTTGAGACTTCACCACTACGAGTAGGTGGCGGTGGGGTACAAGAGCACAGCAGCACCAAACAGGTACAACCTTCTGTGAGCATTGCTGATCCAAACATCGATGATAGCAATCACGCAGAGAACTGCACAGTTGCAGTATTTTCAAACTTGGTCGAACTTTCACCTGATGTTGTAGACCAATTTGTTACGAGTCTGTCTGAAATGATGTTCTCTCCAGTGAACGAGAATAACTCTTAAAAAAACAATGAGCACACAGCATTCCCTGAACTCTGAATTCAGCCTCCAGTTTTGATAAACAAAGCTACAGAAAATATTTGGAACTATTTTTCCCCTGAAAGCGAAATTATTTTTGTCCATTTTCCAAAATATTTACCTTTTTTTGGCACATGGTACTCTGCTTAAAGTAGAACTATTCTTATAGAACAGAGCTTCTATTTTTGGGCTACTAAAGACAATATTTTACCTCAGCCTCTAGCATATATACAGCATTTTGTATAAATATGTGATGGAATCGACCTTCTTTTCTGTATTCAGAGCCATTTCATGTGTAATTTTCGCAATTCATTCAGCTGATATATATATGCATTTATCTGAATGATGACACTGCTTGAAAAGCGTACAGTACCAACACTCATTTTCGTGTATTTGCCATATACCATTTCAAATGCGAAATATGTCTTTTGGGGTGGGTTGGAAAACACACATGCATCGTTAAATGTTTACTATTGTTTAGTTTTTTAGTAATGATAGACATTAATCCGTGGAGTGGGTGTTGTGTTTCTATCTAGGACCCTAATTCGATAGTCCCGATTCATGCCCTTATGTGGTTATAATCAATAATATCCTGATAAAGGCATAAGAATCAGATCCATATTCAGTAATAGCCCATGCAGTCCAAAGCACAGCACGGCTATTCCCATCGACTCCTAGAAAGCACAACGCGTTCTTTAAACAAACCAAGCCTCCAGCAGCCCGGGAAATCCCCCCTGCTTTTGTTTAGATTTGAACAAGAACTCCTGGAGTCCAGAAAGAACTGTTAGTTCTAAGTGACGTCTTATGTCCAACCTTACGTCAACTCGGCACCTTTCAGGTATAAATATACCAACAGTTGCCTTAAGCGAACACACGGTGGTTTGGAGAAGGGCGGCCATCTACTTGCCCGAGAGTCCAGCTGATGCAAGAGCTCACGGAAGCCGCCCCTCCCGTTTGACGCACTGAGAGAGACGCTGTCTTTTTCTCCAGCCGAGAAAATCCAGCTCCGGTGTTTCCAGCCTACCCTTGCGGGTTGCTGGGGGATCGAGTCCTGGGGAAAGAGATACCAGACCTCCCACATTCTATTACCAAGGTACGGAGTGGACTAAACCCTTAAGAGAATTCTTGATGCAGATTCTTGGCAAAACAATCTTAACCAACTTAACTTAAACTGCTACTTACTCACTCCTTCTCAAGTATTAGGCTTAGGTCAGGTACACCGGGGTAGGCGTAGTTAGAAGCACCAGTTGAGTACGTTAGTCAAATGTTTTTTATGTATGTATATATTTTATCCATTTTAAAGTATCATATGGCTAAGAAACCATATCAATGCTTTTACAGTATTATTTAATAATACTACTTTTACTGTACGCACTTTACTTTATGATACGTATTGCAATTGTGGCAATTCATTTCTCTTGCATGAGAAAGAAGACTGCTCAATAAATAACACCTTTTATTGAAAACGCCCGTCTCTCCATTTCTCTGCACTCTGGTGAAACTAAGTATGCACTGCTGACTGAGTGAAATAGCTGCCTATTGTTTTCACACGACTCTAGAGATAAACTCTTATTCTGAGGGAGCAAAGTTGTCATGTTTATGCGGTTGTCAGAAACTGAATCCCTTCTCGTCTGAATCAGGGAAGTTCAGCCCTCCCTATTCATTCAAGAAAGTGTCTAGTGACCTCTAAGCTAGCTGGCGCAAACCTAAATTAAGTTTAACATAGTCAGTAGAGACCTAGATAACCTCAGTGCTACGTCTACACTGCTGTTTATGTTATTCCAAGGCGCAGAGCCTATTGGGAAAATAGGAACTACACTACACTAGTGACGTAACATAAGTACAAAGCGGGCGTGTGGTGAGACTGCTGTGC
This sequence comes from Lissotriton vulgaris, assembly GCF_964263255.1. Taxonomy (NCBI): domain Eukaryota; kingdom Metazoa; phylum Chordata; class Amphibia; order Caudata; family Salamandridae; genus Lissotriton; species Lissotriton vulgaris. The sequence continues at coordinate 550,018,165 of NC_141689.1, forward strand.
CTATGTGTGGCTGTGCTTGGGGAGTGACACTGGTTCAGGTGCTGTGTCGTGGCCAGCTAGCCACGGCCACATGAAGACTACCCTGGTTTGTAAAGCACGTGAAAAGTGTAGGGGGTGGTTTTTTGTATGTCAGGGTCACCCACATGCTCACAGGATAGATCGGCGAGGTGTTGGCAGGTCACAAGTTAGACAAGGGAAACCTAGCAAACCTTTACATTTTTGAAAACTAGACACCCAGGGGAATCCAGGATGGGGTGACTCTTACCAGGTTCTGTTACCCAGAATCCCTTGCAAATCTCAAATGTTGTAAAAAAAATAAAAACATTTTCCTCACACTTCTGTGATGTTCTGGAATCTGCGTGGATCAATAAATTTCCTACCACCCACCGTTCCCCCAGGTCTCCCGATAAAAATAGTACCTCACTCGCTTACGTGGGTCAAGCACCCTCGAAGGGCAAGGACCCAAAACGTATTGAGGAGACATTAAAATTACCTATCAGAAAACAAAGCTGGTTTTGCAAGGGGGGTCATCTGGGTTTTTGGCCCCGAGCTCGGCGGCATCCTGGCAAATCTCCCAAACCCACACATTTCTGAAAACTAGACACCCGTGAGAGTACAGCGAGGTATATCTTGCGTGGATCCCCCAACGTTTTCCTACCCAGAATCCACTACAAATCTCACATTTAGCTAGAGAAAATACATTCTCCACATATTTAAGTGTGGAATCACTGTGCTGGCACAAATGTCATACCCCACAGTGTTCCCCTCAGTCTCCCGAGCAAAATGATACCTCACCTGTGTGGGTGGGACAAGGGCCTGTGACTGGGAAGAGCCAAAAACACAGGGATTAAGGGTATAGCACCAAGAATTCTAAGCGCTACATTTTATTTTAAAATAAGTTTTTAGCCAATTCTGCATTGGACACCCACACCTAGCAGCGAAAGGGTTAAAATGTTACACAAATAAATAATTGAATACAAAACATATGTAGAGTTGGCAGGCAAAACATGCTGATCAGATTTCTGAATTTAAAGGGAATTGTGACTGCTTATCTTAAACAGAAATGTCTCCACAGACAAGAGGAAAAAGTACAGCATACATGTTACAACTTTAATAAACTACCTCTCTAAACTAAGCTACAGAGCTGCTCGTAGGAGGTATGCAGGGCTAGGTGATGACGCAATGTGACAATTTCAAAGGTCATTTAAAAAAGTTTAAAGTGAAAGATTGATTATTTCACTGATCCCACCAAAAGTTGTCAACACAATTTACTGCGGGATTTTCCTTCAGAGCTAAAACCATTCACAGTACACAGTACACCGTTAAATTTACGTTTCGCAATATTCAGTGAATCTGTTCTTGCCTTTTCCTCTTTGCTTTGAAGAGAATATCATCTATCGTAGCTTTCAATGACCCAGACTCGTCTTCTTTCAGAACCTCCCTGCAAGAAAACAGTTTGTGAATAACTAGCTTTGAAAAGCAATATGAAACTATAACAATTTTTAAAAAGGCAAACTTTACCATGTTCTTTCGTAGCCACCTTCCCAGCGCTTAGTCTTTTCAATTTCGTCATCCATTTCTTTCTTTATAATCAAATATCTTTGGGAAGAAACTGCAATTTGATGAAAAAAAATTGATTAATGCACCTGTCAATAAAGAGAACCTATATTTTCATTTTTAACTGCTGCATGTGTCGAAACACTGACTTAAGCTTGCCTACTTCATTCAAGCACCAGGCACTTGCAAAGACACACAGGATGGTTATGTTTGTTCCTAAATCACTTGTCATCGCGCCCACAAAATAAATAAAGAACTCATTCATAAAAAGATCTGTAAATAATTAAAATGATGGCTATGATTCTTTTTACCAACAGAGCAGCTCTGAATGAAGAAGTTTCCTTCATAAAGTTCCCTTCAGGAACTTCACGTCCCCCCATCATTGTCATCTTCAGACTCCCTTTCCTGTGTCCTTGGTGGCTCACAAATATACCCCCTGAATTTGTTCCAAGCCCCCATACCCTGCTCCACTTCTGAGGACACCCTCGATTAATAAATGCTGTTTTCTCTGCCACCATGGCTGTGTCTAGATCCCCACACCATGCATTGAGTGTGGGAGACTCTCCCGGACCCCACATTTGTGCTATATTGCGCTTCGCTACCATTATTCCCAGTGTGGCCCACGTCTGCGCCGGGCGTATAAGATTGTTCGGTTCCCACACATTCAGTAAGCATCTTCTAGGCTGCGGCGTTAATGATACCTCCAAGTCTGTGATATGATCCTCATTACTTTCACCCAATACTCCGTGATCTTCGGACACTCCCACACAGTATGAAAGAACATACCCTCCTCCCCACATCGTCTCAGACAGTACAGGTGCAATGCTGTCCCTATTTTATGTAGGGTGTGTCTCGTATAATAAGTTCTATGTAAAATTTTTAGCTGCACTAGTTCGAGTCGTCTTGAGGGTATGCCCACCTCCCGCGGGGAGGCCGTCGCCTCCTACCAATCGAAGTCTTCGAAGTCCCCCACGTCTTGAGACCACTTTCCTCTAAGTGACACGGTTGGGGCAGGCAAATTGTTTACTAATTTGCGGTATGTGAGGGAAGTCATGCGCTTCAGTATGTACTCTGTCAGTAGTCTGTTGTCCAGAGGGGGTAGCCTCTGGAACCTCAGAGTTGGATGGTAAGACCGCCTGCAGCACATGTTTTATCTGCATATACTTAAAAAGTTCAGTAGGCACTAGCTCATAATGTGTTTGGAGACGTTCAAATGTCTTTACCTCCCCTTTGTACCACATGTCACCCACAGTGGATATATCGATAGCGTCCCATTTATCAAATCCTTTGCAATTTCGAAGGCTGCTCAAGCGTTGTGTGTCCCATAGAGGGGTAAGCTGGGTTATTATTCCTTTCCAGCCTAACTTAGAGTGTGCTTCATGCCACATGTGGACCGTCTGCCTTGTGGGACCAACTACCGCTGGCGTTTGTTTCCTGTTATAGAGTGTCAACATCATGCCTTCAACCCACATCCCGCTCCTATCTGCCTTAAAAGCCGGATCTGTCTGTGGGGCATGTATCCATTGGTTGACTACCTTCAGTTGGGCCACCCAATAATATATCTGTATGTCGAGGAGTGCAATGCCGCCATCGTACCATCCTCTAGTCAATTTACGCTGAGCTATGCGCGCAGGTCTGTTCCCCCATAACAGCCCGGACACCTGAGTCGCTTTTTTTTGTTTTAATAGTCCGCTGGCACTGGGTAAGGGGTATTTTCCAACACATAGAGGAAACGAGGAAACGCCATCATTTTAAAAAGCGCCACCTTTCCCAACAACGTCAACGGAAGAGTCTCCCAATGATCTGCATCCCTTTTTAAACGCTGCAGGGGGGGCATTAGATTCCTTTTTATAAACTCGCCCGGGTCTGCTGTGATATAGATACCTAGATATTTAAAGGCATCTCCAGAGACCTGCAGCGGGCAGTTCTTTGGGAGCTGCGGCGGTGGACCATGGAGCACAAATAGTATTGATTTTGACCAATTTATTGTGTACCCTGAAGCTCGCCCATAAAGTTCACATATATTCAGGAGTAGCAGAACGGACCGCTTAGGGGAGGCCAGGTTGAGTAAAACGTCATCCGCATATAGCGAGATGCGGTCTTCCCATTCTTCCGTCCACTTAATACCTCGGATCATTGACTCCCATCTGATCCATGCGGCCAACGGTTCCAACACTAGAGCGAAAAGCAGCGGTGACAGCGGGCATCCCTGACACGTGCCCCGGGTCAATGAAAAGTCGTGGGATATTTGACCATTAGCAGTCACGTGCGCCATTGGTTTTGAGTACAGGAGAAGGCCGAAGCCCAAGTGCTGCAGCACAGCGAACAAGAAGGGCCATTCCACCATATTGAATGCCATACGAGCGTTCGAGGACAGGAAAACAGCCGGCTCTTGGAGATAGGGCTTGCGGGCCAGTACTCCATGCAAACGTCTTAAGTTTAATGCTATATTTCTATTGGGCATGAACCCGGACTGATCCAGGTGAATCAGGGTAGTGAGGTGTGGGGTCAGTCTGATCGCAAGGAGTTTCGCTAGAATTTTGGCCTCAGCGTTTATTAAGGATATGGGGCGATAGGAGGTACAGTCCTCCGGCGGCTTCACCGGCTTCGGGATCGCCACCACTGTGGCCAGGGTTTGATCCAATGGGAGCTCACCTGTCTGTAGACTATCACAGTACATATTCAGCATATGTGGGGCCACCATACCCGCCGTCCTTTTATAAAGGTCTACAGGAATGCCGTTAGGCCCCACCGCCCTTACCTTACATTTTTGGTTGTTTTTTTAAGACCGGTCACATGAAGAAAAAAAAGAATCTCTCAGTTCCCTTGCCTCATCTAAAGCTGAAAGATAGGAGGTAAAGTGTTTTGACTCAAGTAGAAAGAAGCAACATATTGACTAATTAGATTAGTGTGTGCCCAGCTGAACCCCAGGAGAAACATGCAAGTTCAATAACTTTATTTTGCAGATGATTTCAGGTATACATCAATGTGTTAACGTAGCAAAAGTGCTTAAAAGCCAAATTAAAATATCTAGTTTGTTTTGTGCAATGAAAAGGTGAGCACATACATTATAACCAGGGCCACTGGAATTATGCGCCAGGGAAGCGCAAAATTATGCAGTAGGTTTGAGCAAATTGTGCGTGAACAAAGAGTAAATTATGATGCGTAAGCAGCACATTTTGTAATAGTATTTTGTCATATTGACACATGTTATTCACTGTCTGTGCATTGGTTGCACCTCATTAGTACCGATTTAATATTCAAATACAGCAATAAGCAACAGAAAGGTGACCAGTCAACTTTTGCAAAGGGCCGTCTGCTGCACAGCAACACCTGTCACTGCGCTTTAGTCCCTTTTGAACCGTTTGAGCTTTTTTGTTGAAATCTGCAGATTTTGCAGCAGATGATGGATTATGTGGAAAATGCAGCAAATCCATAAAAAATTGAAAATTGCAGCACAATTGCATAACTCCCGTGGCCCGGATTATAACAATCTACATCAAACAGTGTATTGCCACTCAAGTGTTCACATGGTGAAATTGATTCTATGGTGTAAAGAAAGCAATTGTCATTAGGCTTAGTTCAATATTGAGCAAAATAATGAATATTTCCTACATGCAGAGGCTGTGTGTGGCCAATAGGGTAAGGCCGCATACTCAAGGCAATGTTCTATCTAAAAGAAAGCGTACAACTCATTGTCTTTTTGAACTTGAGGGAATCAATAGCTAGTGAATTGAATAGAAGAGGTGAGGCGAACATGGGGAATTTCCAAGACAGGATAACCCTTTGTCACTTGGGATCAAGGACACAGGAGAGGTTTGGCTGCCAGTCCCTCTAATACGAATTTCTAATTAATACAGATCTACTATGTGTATGGATTTTTAAGCAAAGACAAAAACACCTTTTATGGAAGAAGTGCGTGTTTCAGTGTAGCAAAGGGAGAATAAAATTGACCCACAGGCAGGAGAGAGGGTGTCTATAACTGCAACTAAAACTGCGGCTGGTTCCAGGTGACAGACTGACCTTTTGGGAAGAGGCCCTGGAACAGGGGGGGAAAGGAGAGAAGCTGTCCCTTAGCCTCTTCACTGACTATGCCTAGTCAAGCGAAGTGACTGACCAGAGAAAGATTATCACCAAAACATCAATTAGGTAATCAGTTTAAACATTCTCCCTAGTACGTTCTACATTTGGAACATTTTATGTCAAATCACTCTCCAACGCGCAGCACATCTTGCTTCACACATTACACTCCAGTCCTGGGTTCCACATGACCATAATGATGTATCATTTAGGTTCTTCTGCCACCAAACCCTGGCTAGATCGTATCCTGGAGTTTGAGTGCTGTTTAGTATAATGGGTCCTGCTTTCCTGTGGAGAGCCTAACCCCTACATACATGTCTATTGGACTTTACTCTCTATGGGCTTCAATCCACCCAGTCTGGTTTCCCTATATCCTTTATTATGTCTTCGGCCTTTCTTCGTCTTTGCCCCATACAAGTCTAGGTGCAGTCACATCCCTTCACAAAGGATTCACTGCATCTGGTAAATGTATTGCACTTGGCTCTCTCCATGCACGCTCCACAGAGCTTCTAGCTATTTTAATGTGTGCTCAGTACTCACGATATAAGTACAATTACAATTACTCCACTTCCAGCAACCGTCTTTATTACAAGACTCCATGCAAAACATTGCTGTTATGTTTTTACTGTAAGGGGTGTTCCTACTTTCTGTGTGCTTTAGATATTCTTTATTACTTGACCCCTCGCTCATAATTACCTGTGTTGGAGTACAGCCCTGCATTTCCCTGAGCCTTGTTTCTACACTCAGCTCCTCTTGCTCCATTCCCTTTGTCCTCTCTTATTTTTTATGTTGAAACCTTGGTTATTGTTTGCAGGCGGTGCCAGTGAGTTCCATGGTTTGGTGCCTCTTCCACCGAGATTGACTTCACACTCTTTCTGTAAAAGCTTCTGTGTGTTTTCCAAGTCTCTGTGAGATTACCTGCTCCTTACTTTACCGTTCAATGTTATACATATAGACAGAGCACTTTCTGCAGAGCAAAGAAACTAACACTTATGGTAATCGGTCAATTCTTCTCTTACTTTGTAATTTCCTATTGCAATTCCATTTGTTTACTCTACTATATATTTGTTGCCTTTCTACTTCAATTTTAGACAGGCATTACCCCAACCAGTCCAGACTAGTCTGTAGATCCCACTCGATTCCAGCCATATCCTCCTCCTCTTAAGTTTTCAAGTACTTCTCAGAGTGTGCTAAGTTAAACCAATGCTCCAGAATCCTCTTGTTCCCAGCAGAGAGTAAGTTCTTCCATTTGTTAGTCTAGTCCCTGCCACAGCTGGGGTCCTGACACAAACAAACCCAACCAGTAATAAACAAAATGGACTGATAAATGTGTTTTTCCTGCATCTAGAATTGTAATGCAAGGCTATGTACCACAGAATAGGAGTAGCAAACTTAAACTGATTGTCCCAACCTCCTATACGAATAATATACGTATGTAATGTGAACATAAACAAATATATAAAATGTTTCCAAAATGTCTAGGTCAGACACTTATCAATAATATTGCTGGAGGACATCCAAAAGATCCCCTACCTTTCTGTAGTGCCAGTCTATATTTATAGAATTAAATTCGCACAATTTCACACAAGCATCAATATTCACTAGATAGAAAGGTAAAGGGCACTGAATCTGTTTTACAATGGATGTAAAACAGCAACATGTGGTTTCAATTACTGGGTTGGAAGAATTTGTGTCTAATCTGTAACAGACTGGACTACAGATTAGACACAACACCTGTGACATTCAAACTATATATATAAGTCCCTTCAACAAGTACATTGCTCCACAGAACTCTTTCATCACCAAGGATTGTGATTTGTTTAAATATATTTGTTTAAATGTATACACTTACATAAGTACGTCTGGTCCTCTTACTTAAGGTTCTATAAATACAGTCCTACCATGTGCCAGGCATCAGGAATTAGACTAACGCATTTCAGTGTGGTGCTCCGCATCACCGCACTGAAATGCATTGTTACGCATAGCGCCTCAGCTTTTACTTAAGCTTGCGCTGCCTAAAACTAAACAGGAGTGGCAGCTGGCATTGCGACATGCGTGTGCTGCTCCCACATGCTTGGGGCTCGGCTGGCTGAGCTAGCAGCAGCTGCTGCAGGCAGTGCTTCAATGTATTGTGTGAGAAAAGGACATTGATTCCTGCCACTATGGGGGTGACATCACGTCCTGCTGCCAGAGTTGAGGGAGGCTGGCTAGTGGTATTTGGGGCAAATCATGGCGCTGGTGTCATGCTCAGATGTCAGCTGAGTAACAATTAAAATGAATGATCAATCCCCCTGCGCCACGGCGAATTCAATTGCCAAGGGAGACAGTCTTCACCACAGAGGCGAGCCAGGTCAGTGATCTTTCTTCATTCCTCAATCCCGTGCCCAGGTTGGTTCCATGCGCACTCCCGATTAATTCAAGTAGCCGTGCTGTGCCACGTCTGTTCCAGCATCAACAACAATAATCTGTCTCCTGAGGAATGACTCTAGGCTATATGACAATGAGGTAACATGTCTCAATTAATTTCAGTATGAATAAGAGCCGGTTTATGCTTCACTCACCCGAAAATGGCTAACAAGGGCTGTGTCCATCGTGAACATTGGGCGAGAAAGCAAAACATACACAATTGATGGACGGAATGCAGAACGAATCAAAACATTCACCCCCAGTCAAGAGATCTGGGTTAAGTCCATCATTCTTTTGCTCACCATGCTACCCTAATTTAGACCTGGCCATATGCAAATCAGTCTTGACCCTGTGCCTCATGGGAACAGTCCAGTCCAGACTGACAAGCCAGGACCTCCCTGGGCCAGAAACAAGCATCCTAGGACCGGTTTCGGGGGTTTCACCCTCTTCAGCCAGGATAGCTTGATTCCAGTGGCACAGTGAGCCTAGGACCCACATCTGGGCATACCTGGCACACTTGGGGCGAGAAAGCAAGAGACACACAATAGATGGACGGAATGCAGAACAGATCAAAACATTCACCCCCAGTCAAGAGATCTGGGTTAAATCCATCATTCTTTTGCTCACCATGCCACCCACTCCAGTAAAAATGGGCTGCTGCAATGTCCTTACTGAGATCCAGTTAACTAACCATTTATTTACTCAAGGTACCTTCACCCCATAAAAACATTCCTCTGGGTACCTTAATCTATCTTACACACACACCGACCACCACCCTATTTTTCGTACAGTACCCACTCATGTATTCACCTGACGGTAATTACGATAGAAAGATCTCCGATAAAGAGCCCCCAGGCCCGTCAGGCATTGCAGCGCCGGCCTGATGAGGAGTGCCCTCTGATGAAGCATAACACCCCACCAGGGGTATGAGGGCATTAAGATCTGACCATTCGGATCCCTTCTGATCCAGGTGGTCAGCTCGGTGATTCCACCACTGACGAGGAACTACTCCACCTTTTTGGTTAGTTAAGGAGCATGGGTGTAGGCCCTTATTAAATATTTAGCTTTTCATCTCTCTGTTGATGAAATAGGCTTATTGAGATGCAGCCATAAAATGTACTAATAGAGAAACACTTTGCAAAAAGCCTGATCAGCAGTCCACTGCAGGTCTCAAGTTTGGTCACCTCACGGCTGAATATACTGTAATCGTCTTGTAATGGTCTTAAGAGGCGTGCTTTCCTGAATTTATTAAGTTAGAATGATGACCTATATTACTATGCGGCACAACTACTGCCGGCTGCGCGATGGTTCGTGGGCACGGATAACTGGGAACTGGGACTCTTGGCGGGCAGGGCGGACGAGAGGGCGCTACAGGTGGCTCTGATGCGAGGTAGAGGAGCAGATGGTACTCTACTGCATATAGTCCGACACACTGCGGGGATTTGGCAGCGGTTTGTTGAGACGGTTTTGCGGCGGGCCCCCTTTCATAGGGAGTTACCGGTGTGGATCCTGGCACCCGTGGCACTGATGGAGGCACACATGTCTTTCCGGGACTGACGAGAGGGCGGCTGTGAGACGCTGGCAGACCTTTATCCGGACGATACATTTGTGACCCTGGGGCGGGCTATGGAGGCCTTCGGACTGACTGGGGGGCAGTACCTGCACTATAGAGGCCTTCAGGAGATGGCGAGTGCGACCTGGCCACAGTACCCGGAGGCGCCTCCGTTGTCCCACATGCTGAACATCATTCTATCCTGTGGCAGGGGACGGCGGCTGATCACATTACTGTACATCGGCCCTGGGAAGCGACTCTGCCCCTCCGGTCTCCCCGTCTTGGGCAGCCAGGGAGGCGGATCTGGGGGTTGCACTAGACCCGGGACAACGTAAACGCATAGGACTCCATACCCGTAAGGTGTCGTGCAATGCGCGGTTTAAGCTGATCCATTTCAATTTTGTACATCGCACATACATGACCCCGGTCTCCCTGCGCCGTATCACTGCGGATAGACCAGATAACTGCCCTAGGTGTGGCATGGAAGGGGCTGGATTTCTGCACCTGGCCTGGGAGTGCCCGCTGGTCGGGGACTTCTGGAAGGCGGTGGTGGACCACATTCGAACGGTCGAGGGCCTCCGAATTGCTTTGACCCCGCTACACTGTTTGCTGGCCCTGGTCCCCAAACCTAAAAAGGAGGAACTTATCCTATAAAATGTTACAGTTGCTCCTAGTGTTAGCGAGGCGCCGGGTAGCTATCACCTGGATGGGACAAAGGGCCCCTGTGTTGTCAAAGTGGCTCAGGGATGCTAAGGAGTGGACCTTAGCTGAGGAAACACACATGCAGCATACACGCAGGGATGAGAGGCTACAGGAGGGCTTGCTTGCATGGAGAATGATGTGTGCTGTGGGGTTGCCCTACAGTGATTCGGATGCCACCAGTGCTGAATTGTTCACCCCGGAGGAGTCGGGATCTGAGGGAGAGGAGGATGGGAACGGGGAGGAGGGGATGGTGTTGGAGTAGTGCCCTGATGGCAATGCACGTATGGTCCAAACTGTATTTGTGATTGTGATTTGCTTTGCATCCCGGACATTTGATCACCACTATGATATCTGTACCTGCATGGGCCGTAATGCGATGAACGAACTATATGTTATGTTATGTCTTCTTTTATAATAATAATAATAATAAAGGAGTTTGTAAAGCGCCTGGTGACGCCATCCCGGCGTATCCCCGCGCTGTGGAGAGAGTAGCAAGAGAGAGGGCGAAATTAAAGGGTATACAGGTAGGTTTTTAAAAGTTTCCTGAAAATTGTTTCTGTTCCAGCTAGTCTAATGTTCATAGGGAGGGAATTCCAGTTTTTGGCCGCCAGCACACGAAAGGAACGTCCTCCCATTCTGGCCCTCCTTATACGAGGAATTTTGAGGAGACCAGTTCCCATAGAGCGAAGTGCTCTATTTGGCTCATAGGGTATGGCTAGGTCCTTAAGGTATTCAGGGGCTTTCATAGAGTTAATCCTGTAGCATATGAGCAGTGCTTTGAAAAGGATCCTTTTTTTTATAGGAAGCCAATGGAGAGCATCCAAGGTGGGTTTAGAAGGAGCTCTTTTGGGTAGCCTAAGGACTAACCGTGCAGCCGTATTTTGGAGGACTTGTAGCTTTTTCATATTCTTTTCTGTTGTCCCTAAAAGTAGCACATTACCGTAATCAATACGGGAAATGACTAGTGCTTGGGTCAGGGTGCGTCTGGCCTCTAAAGGAAGGAGGTCCAGAGTTCGATTTAAGGTTTTTAGCACCCCAAAGCACTCAAATCACCGTGAGGCATCTCGGCGCTTGCTTTGGGAACCCGTCCTGACTTTTTCCCTGTGAGATAACACGTACTGGGCATCCCCAAGGTGAAAGCCAGGCATCCCACCGCGTGGGGGCCGTAGTGGCGACTAAGCAAGCTAATGCCCAGAGTTGCAGAGTGTGAACCCTTAATTCGAGTAGCCACCGAAGAGAGAATTATCGAGTCTGTGGACATTTGGGCTCAAGACCCTGCCGCGTCGGGAATTGAACCCTGGTCCCGGGTCTGACCTCTGCTTCAGGGTCTGCAAGTTGGAACGAAATGTGATTTGTGGACATTGAAAGACATTTTAATTCAGCAAATACTGAATAGCTGGTACATCATTTATTGACAGCCCGGTGTTCCTCGCACAGTTTTTAAAAATACTGAGGCTGCCAGCATTGTGTGTACGGAAATGAAGCTGCTTTTGAGCTGGCCATCAGCACGGCCGTCACTGCAAATTAATTTCAAATACGTGTGCGCCTAAGGTTATATAAAGCACTATAGAAAACTGCAAAGGATAAATAAACGTGTAACTTGGAGACCGAACCTCAGAATGCTAAACTTAAACACCATGAAGCCTGCTGCACTAGATAGCCGGAGGCATTCTGAGCAGCAAAATCCTTAAACTGGAGCAGACAGTCAGAAACAGGGGTCTTGAGAACGTAGAGTCTGAGCCACGGGGTTAATAATGCCAAATCGGAGGCGTGCTGCAAACAGCGTTTGAGGCCTGGGCGCACTGTATGCAGTCTGAAGCCTGCTACACACAAACATCCATCCTCATGTAGGCCGAGTCAGAGAGATGAGGCCTGAGGCATGCTATCCATGCACACAGACGCAAGCCTCCTGCACGCACACAGCATTGCGCCCAGCTTCTCCGTTCATACAGACTCAAGCCTCCTGCACACATACAGAATCACACGGCTGTAGACTCTGTGGTGCCCACTGCTACACACAGAACAAACTTTCTGTCTATAATACACAGACAGTAAGGCCTTCTGCCAAAATGCAGCGCCATTACTACTGGATAGCTTGAAGTCTTCTGCACACAGAGTCGAGACCTGATACCTGAAGTGCTCTGAGTCAGGCAGAGAAGCCTAGGGGACACCGAACTCACCAGTCACTAGTTTGTCTGCAGTCTGCAAAGTTGTGTCACTAATTTAATTTACTTTTAGAAGAGCGTGTGGGTCTAATTTCTGCTATTATTAGGTTTCCCTCGTCTTCATTGATTGATTTTGCTTGTGAGAAAGTGTTACTCATAGTCGTTGAAATGCCACTTATAATTACAATCAAATTATGAAAAAGTCACACATAGCAATCTGAAACCTTGGCAGCTATGTTAATGACAATTAACAGACCTGTGCCTCAGGGGTGTAGTTTAGTCAGCGAGATTGGTGTGGAGGGTATTCTAAAATGTCCCTACTAAAAAAGCAGTGATCTGCAGAGTGAAGAGGTGAGTATACTGAGGTTCAGGATGGATTGTGTCCATGCGAAATAGGGTCTGTACTGATTTGCATTAGGTGGGCCTCTGTCTAGAGTGGCACAGTGGGTGAAAAACGATGGTTTGAAATGCTACCCTGAATAATTGTCACTGGTTAGACTATTTGCAAACATTTATTTTTTCATCTTTTTGCTGATTGCAAATAGTGGGCCTGGAAATGTGGAACTGGTGCAGCTTTCCAAGCCTACTACTGACAATATTTGTGGATTCCAAAAAAGTTGTCATGAAATGTTTGGCATGTATATTGTACAACAAACAATGTAAAAAATATGATGCAATCTCTTCAAAATTCAAAAAAGTATATTTCTTTAACATGCAGAAGTGTTCCATTTTAGTACATCCAATTATATCACTGCATAAACGGATATTTATAACAAGTGATGGTTTTTAGAAACATTCATGGCTTGCTTCCGACCAACAATGCCATTAGTGAAAGAGGCAAGTCAGTAGTCAAATAAATGCAAAACATGGCCTAGATACTTATTACAGAAGGAGCAACATTACAGTCCAATAAATCAAATACAAGAGGTGCTTCTACAGCACACATCCTGAACTAAAGTAGTAACAAGCATTTGCAATGCAATAGGTCTCGCATTACTAAAATTACGAGCCATTGGTGATGCATTATTATTTGCAACGCCAATAGCTCATACTTTCAGTAATGCAAGACCAAGTGCATTGCAAATACTTGCGTAGTGAGCCAGGAACCAGCATTGTATGTCTCAGTGAGGTACTGCAAGCTGCTCCTAAAGGACCCTAGTGAGCAAGGCACCAGCACTGCATGGCTAAGTGCAGTACTTCATGTCTAGGTGCCGTACTGCAAGCTGCTCCTGGAGGTCCCTAGTGAGCAAGGCACCAGCACTGCAAGTCTACAAAGTTGAAGTTATTGGCATTATAAATGGTAATGTTCTTTACCTAGCTTTGTTGCAGGGTGCAGTACCATATGTGGCCAAACAAGGACTTTTTTTTTAGTTACATATGGTACTGCATCCTGCAGAAGATATGGTAAATCCACCCTACTTATAATGCTTTGCATGCAAGACAGTACTACAAGTACATTTAAATAGCTAGGTCCATATATACAATTAGTAGCTTTGAAATGTGACAAAATAATTATTACATTAATTTCAGATTAGGTTGTACTTTGTGTGGAGCTGATGAAGAGAAATGTATAGACTTCTCATAAATGTGAGATGTTCTAGTGACTGAAGTAACCAATGCCAGCCTAGCTTAGGACCAAGTGTTTGCCCTGCATGAAGCCTTTTAAGAAAATAGTTCCTTAAGGCTGTAATTAAAATCCAGGGAATAAAAGACATGTAACAGGGGAGGGATCCTTATTGGAGATTATAAGAAGAGACAAGTTGATACTAAGGAGGGACTACTAAGCCTATAGACCAATGAAAAGCCACCATTTACAAAGGACAGGAGCCAAATAAAAAGATAGGCGGAGCATAATGCCCATATCCTGAATACAGCTTGCCTCGAAGAAGCATTGCAAGTTATGCCTAGGCAAGACCTAAAAAGTGTGCTCCTGTGTGATAACACAGTAAGAGGAGAGACCCTGTGAAATAAAATATGTTCCTAGGATAACACAATTTGGAGAAGGCTATCTGGTTTCACATTTTGAAATCCAGCCACCAGATGGGTATCTCAGTCACTCTCTCTCGTTCCTGTTTACATTGAAGGTCACGGTTTTGTCTTTCATTCATGGCTCATAACGAGAAACACCTACACAGAGATAGAAAGCCCGACTCAGGGCCTTCAGACCCAAAACCAAGCCAAGAATGAATTTATTTGGAGGATGTCACACCTCAAACCCCCTCTCCCAAAGCTACACTCCTGCTGTGCTCCAACATACTCAGTGCAGTATCCGAACCAAAGTGCAAACATTGACTTTGATTTGGCAAACAAAGACAGTCATACAGACGTATTCTGGGAGAGAAGGGCTCACTGAAAAAGCCAAACTTTAAATTCCAGCAAACAAAGCACATTAACAAAACCAGTGGGTCAGGGAAGGAAAATGGGACAATGCCAATTCTATTCCTTTATATCGCATATTTATTTGCATACAGTTGTTGCGGTTTTTATTGACCAAATAAAGTTTACTACTACTAAAAAATTGTGCATTTGTACAAAGATACAGAATAGAGACAGATGCACACGAAGGCATACAAACGTCGAGCCATACCCACAGAAAGCCTTGCACACACAAATCAACACAGACAACTGCACAGAGGCCAACACATGTAACGGCATATGCAGATGTATATGCCTTTGCTGAAAACAAAACACAAATAAACACAGACAACACAAATGCCAGTACACATCGAGTCACTACCAACATAAGCAGGGTGGATGCACTCGCGGGGCAGAATAGATTTAGTGATGGTGGATAGATGGAATACTTGGACGAAAGGGATAAGGCTGCCTCGATGGATGGCTTACGTGAGAGAGCGGATAAAAAGTATGGTGATGCGAAAATGAAAAGATATCGGTGTGCGTTTGGGAAGGTGGCTGTGCAGGGGGAGGGGGGAGCAAACGTATGTAAAAGGGTGTGTGCACAGTTATAGAAATAAATGCATTTTGGTGAACGAACGACAGTATATGAGTGCACTGAATGCATATTTATGAGTTGGACGAACACAAGGATGTGTGATGTATGAGTTAAGAGAAAACGCTATAATATATTAGCGCGGATGGAGTACTTGTTTTCGAGCTGAATTGAGTGAAAATCAAGGTGAAGAACGGATGACCGCATATGTGTGACCCAGTACATAAATGAACAAACAGGCGTGAGCTACTCTAACCACCTGTCCACTACTTACACAGTTCGTCCTCAACTCAGCCTCACGTTTGACATGCGTAGCAGAGCCTTTACCGTCATTTGTTAAAATGTTAGCACTTCCGGGCGGCACAACAACCAATCCCAAGTCTAAACATGTTCTGGCAGGCGTTCAGGAGTGGGTGATACTGAAAGTGTAAGATGGCCTATGATTGGAGAATGTGACAACCAATTCACGGGCGCCATTTAGAATTCAGATTTACTTATTGGCTGTGGTGCTCGCGCACGTTCCTTTGTTGAAAGTTTTCTCTTTAAATTCGGCCGTTTCAGTAGTGCCAGGTTGGAGACAGCGAGGTTTAGGTAATGCTGCAGATGATGTGAGTAAGTCACAGGTAGGATTACGATAGTGTTTCGGACAGGTGGGAAAGGCTGCTACCTGCATTTCTTGATAGGACGAATGCTGGGAGGTAGAGTAGCTCTGAGTAGGGCCCCAGGCGATGAGATTTATTTATTTATTTATTTATGCAATTTTATATAGCGCGGACTTTACCCGAAGGCGTCAGAGCGCTTCACAATAGGAACAGAAATGATACAAACTGAGAACATTACACGAACAACAGATTGCAGAAGCATACGTTACGTTACATACGGTAAAGTGATAATTGTGAGCAAACAAGAATACATGAGGTAGTAAAAATTGTGAGAAACCAAAAATACATGAGGTAGACTAGGTAATAGTGACACTTGTGAGCAAACAAAATACATGAGGTAGTAAAAATGTGAGCTACCAAAAATACATGAGGTAGTAAAAAGTGCACAGGAGGAAAAAGTGAAAAGTGTGCAGGCTACAAAATTTGCGGAATAATACTGCAATATATGTTAGACACTCGAGCACAAGAACAAACGATTACGTAGGCAAAAGTGGCACTTGTGCAGGTATCAAGGTAAAAAACATGTGAGAGGAAGCAAACCGTGTGTTACAGGGGCAAAGTGGTGAGTGCAAGTTGCAAGAGGGTACCAAACACAAGTACATGGATAATACTGCAATAAAAGGCAAACACTCTAACCACAAGAACACACTGGGAAGGCACTTCCATGGACAAGAGAAGTAGAAATTTTCAGTAGTGGGAGGTCTTCCTTCAGATAAAAGAGAGGAAGTGAATTACTTTTGGAGGTGTCTCTGGAGGAGGAGAGCTTTGAGGTCCCTTTTAAAGGCCTGGGAGGAGGCGGTGGTCCGGAGCTGAGGCGGGAATGAGTTTCAGATTCTCACTGCGTTGCCTGAAAAGGATTGGGCCATCGTTCTTTCCTTCTTGAAAGTGGGAGGTTCAAGCAGTAGATTCTCCGCATTGCGTGAAGGTCTAGAACCTCCAGAGAGTTTCAGTTTATTCGCCAGGTAGCGAGGAGAAGAGGAGTGCAGGGCTTTGTGGGTGATACAAGCGGTCTTGTAGATAGCTCTAGCCTGAAAGGGAAGCCAGCGGAGGGTAGATAACATCGCTGTGATGTGATCGCTTCTTTTGGCCCCATAAATGAAACGAGCTGCTGAGTGGAAAACAGACTTAAGTGGGGACAAGTGGGAATTGGGGAGGCCAGTAAGAAGAGAATTGCAGTAGTCGAGTCTGGAGAGGACCAGTGCTTGCACCAGGGTTATAAGGTCCCGCTCCGGGAAGAAGCGACGGATTCCCCAAAGAAGGCGCAGTTGGTATCGAGCTGATTTTGCAATGGAATTGATGTGGGGAATTAGATTGAGTTTTTTGTCTAGTTTGACACCAAGGGATTTGGCGCTGTCGACAATGATGGGTTTATTGTTTAGTAGATTCATCTGATCCATCCATGATTGAACCGGGGGAGGAGAGAGTGAGGAGGAGAAGAGGAGGAATTCAGTTTTGGAGGGATTCAGAATCAGTTGATGAGTTGACATCCAGTTTTGAATGGAGTCGAGAGTGGAGCTTAGGATGGAGAGATCGTGAGTAGAGGCAATCTTGAGGTAGAGTTGAGTGTCGTCAGCATAGAGATGATAGTGAATCCCAGATTTACTCAGGAGATTTCCCAGTGGTTCTAAATAGAGATTGAACAGTGTGGGAGCAAGTATCGAGCCTTGGGGAACACCTTGACCTACCGCCACAGGAGGTGAAAGACTGTTCGCTATTTTGATCATTTGGGATCTGCCAGAAAGGAAGGATGTAAACCATTTAAGCACAGTGCCCTCCATGCCCATTCTCTGTTGAAGAATATTGAGGAGGGTGTTGTGATTGACAGTGTCAAAGGCTGCGGAAAGGTCAAGGAGAATTAGAAGACAGGACCCCCCTGAATCGATTATCCTCAACGCGTCATCAACCACTTGCAGTAGGGCTGTTTCAGTGCTGCAGTTTTGGATGAAGCTGGACTGACAGTTGTCAAGAAGATCATTGTCCTTGATATGACAGGAGAGTTGTTTTGCTACACATCTTTCTGTGATCTTCGCCAGAAAGGGAAGGTTAGTGATGGGGCGGAAGTTGTTGAGGTCATTCGCATCAGCAGTGGGTTTTTTAAGAAGAGGGGTGACCTGCCCAGTTTTGAAGGAGGCAGGGAGGGAGCCTTGCCAGAGTGAGAGGTTGATCAGAGTGGTCCAATAGGAGAGGGAATGGGTATAGAAGTCAATGGCACTGGGGATAGGGTCAAGAGAATGGTTGGATGGCTTCGTTTCTCGTATGCACTTGAGAAGGGCATCTTCAGATATGGGGTCAAAGCTCTACCAAATGGCTAAGGATTTGCGCTCCATCCAGTAGTAACGATCATTTTTTAATGATGTTCAGGCATGTCTTTTAGCCTGAGGCCGAGCCTGCCAGTCGAAGCTGGTGGGATGCGGGGCGGTTAGTTGTAGGCACACAGCCACTACGTTTTTGATTTGCATGTCACAGTTTCTGTGCTGTGGGTGACATCTGAATTCCTTATGTGTGACCCACCCCGTGCGTGACATAACTATGAGTCATTGCGAGAAATTGTGGTTTTGTGATACTTTTCAGTTAGTCATGCGTGAAACTCCGAGTCTCCCAAAGGGCATCATCATAATAGCCTAGCTCCTTTTGTCATGGAAAAGTACTAAGAAGTGATAACACAATCTAGGATAAAAGTGCCTTTGTAGGATTGGGAACGGTGTTGTCCTCAAGAATACACGAGGAAATGTGCCCCATAATATATTAAGATCAAGAGACTGCAAACAATTCCGAACTCAACACCCAGACACATCCTAGACCTCCCTAAACAGACCGACATCACCCCCACGACCCTCCCCAGAAGCTCCATTGGCTCCTCATTTTAGATGAGATGCCATTTCAAGATGTTGACCCACACCTTAAAGCCCTCCACAAACAGGGATCTGCTTACATCAATCACTGAATTTGTAAAGCGCACTACTTACCCGTGAAGATCTCAAGGTGCTGGGGAGGGGTGCTGCTACTGTTCGAAGAGCCAGGTCTTGAAGAGCTTCCTGAAGATGAGCAGGTCCTGGGTCTGCCGCAGATGGGTGGGGAGGGTGTTCCTTCTTAGCCGCCGAGACCTGGATCTGCCGCCGGAGGTTGTTCGTTGGATGCACGGGACGGCGGCGAGGACGAGGCTGGCGGAGCGTAATTGGCGGGCGGGGGTGCAGAAGTTGAGTTTGTTGTTCAGGTAGGCTGGTCCGGTGTTGTGAAGTGCTTTGTGTGCGTGGGTGAGGAGCTTGAAGGTGATCCTCTTGTTGACTGGGAGCCAGTGCAGGTCTCTTAGGTGGGAGGGGATGTGGCTGCATCAAGGGATGTTGAGTATCAGGCGGGCGGAGGCTTTCGGGATGTGCTGCAGCCGTTGTAGGTGTTTGGTCAGGATTCCTGCATAGAGTGCGTTGCTGTAGTCCAGTCTGCTGCTGACGAGGGCCTGGGTCACCGTTCTTCTGGTTTCGGTTGAGATCCACTTGTAGATCCTGCGGAGGGGGTTGTAGCAGGAGGAGGAGACATAGTTGACCAGCTTTGACATGGAGAGGGAGGAGTCGAGGATGAATCCTAGGTTGCGTGCGTGGTCCGTGGGTGTCGGTGCTGTTCCCAGTGTGGTCGACCACCAGGAGTTGTCCCAGGCAGAGGGGTTGGGGCTGAAGATGAGGACTTCCGTCTTGTCCGAGTTCAGTTTTAGGCGGCTGCTCCTCATCCACTCGGTGACGGCCTTCATTCCCTCGTGGAGGTTGGTTTTGGCCGTGTGCGGTTCCTTGGTGAGGGAGAGGATAAGCTGGGTGTCGTCGGCGTAGGAGATAATGTTCAGGTCGTGTTGGCGGGCCACTTGTGCGAGGGGGGCTATGTAGACGTTGAACAGGGTCGGGCTGAGGGACGAGCCCTGGAGTACGCCGCAGATGATGTCAGTGGCTTCGGATCGGAAGGGTGGGAGGCGGACCCTCTGTGTTCTGCCGGAGAGGAAGGACGTGGTCCAGTCCAGGGCCTTTTTCTGGATTCCGGATTTTTGGAGACGTGTTGCGTGGCAGACCATGTCGAAGGCGGCTGACAGATCCAGGAGGATGAGGGCTGAAGTTTCACCATTGTCAAGTTGGTGCCTGATGTCGTCTGTGGCGGCGATGAGGGCTGTCTCGGTGCTGTGGTTTAGTCTGAATCCGGACTGGGATGGGTCTAAGATGTTGTTGTCTTCGAGGTGGCGGGTCAGCTGTATGTTGGCGATTTTCTCGATGACCTTCGCCGGTAAGGGGAGCAGGCATATGGACTGGAAGTTCTTGGGGTCCGCCTTGGGCTTCTTGAAGAGGGCGTTGATTTCGGCGTGCTTCCAGCTTTCCGGGAATGTTGATGAGTCGAAGGAGATGTTGATGAACTGGGGGGCGATGGTTGCGTCTACTTTGTTAAAGACATGGTGCGGGCAGGTGTCAGACGGAGACCCTGAGTGAATGGAGTTCATGACCTTGCGTGTCTCGTCGTCGTTGATGTGGGCCCAGGAGGTCAGCTGGTTGGTGCAGGTGGCGTTCGAGTGGGGGCTGTCTTGGTCGGAGCGGACGGGGTGTTAAAACTGTCGTGGATGTCGGCGATCTTGCGATGGAAGAAGGTGGCCAGTGAGTTGCACAGGTCTTGCGAGGGCGGGATGTCGTTGGTGTTGGCGCTGGGGTTGGAGAGTTCCTTCACTATGTTGAAGAGCTCTTTGCTGTCTTGTGCGTTGTTATCCAGGCGGGTTTTGAAGGAGGATCTCTTGGCTGTTCTGATAAGGTGGTGATGTCTGCGGATGGCGTCCTTGTGGGCTGCGTGGCTGTCTGGTGTGCCGTCCTGAAGCCATTTCTTCTCCAGCTTCCGGCATGTCCGTTTGGAGGTCTGGAGATCCTCTGTGAACCAAGCGGCTTTCTTGCTGAGGTGGTTGATGGAGGGTTTCTTGAGCAGGGCGAGGGTGTTGGCGCAGTCGTCGATCCACTGTCTGAGGTTACGGGCAGCAGCATCTGGGTCGGTGGGTGGGTTCTGGGCGAGGGTGGAGGTCAGTTGGTCTTTGGTGACTTTGCTCCAGCAGTAGCGGGGCAGCTGTTGGGTGCGGTGGTGTGTGGCTGTTTTCTTGAAGGTGAAGTGGATGCAGCGGTGGTCGGTCCAGTGGAGTTCGGTGGTGTTGAAGGCGACGTGGGTGCTTGTGGAGAAGGTGGGGTCAAGCGTGTGGCCGTTGGCGTGAGTGGGTTCGGTAACGAGCTGTCTGAGGCCGAGGTTGTCTATCAGGGTGGCGGAGTTGGCGTCGTTGTTGTTCTCAAGGTGGAAGTTCAGGTCCCCGAGGAGGATGTAGTCCATGGGGACGAGTGCGTGGGTGCTGGCGAGGTCGGCGATAGTCGCTGAAGAGGGCCCGGGGTCCAGGAGGTCTGTAGATGTGTTCCTCTGAGGGTGGTGTTGGGGTCGGTGTGGATCTGGAAGTGGAGGTGTTCGGCGGAGTTGAGTGAGTCGTCTGCGAGGGTGTGGACGATGGCTATTCCTTCTCAGATTCTGTTGGTGTGGTCTCTGCGGGAGATCTTGTAGCTGTCTGGGATGGCTATGGCAATGTCAGGTGCCGAGGAATCGTTCCACCAGGTCTCGGTCAGGAAGGCGATGTCTGGGGCGGAGGTTTCGAGCAAGTCCCAGAGCTCGATGGCGTGTTTGCGTGCGGAGCGGGTATTTAGGAGTATGCATAGAAGGTGGTTTGGTCCAGTCCTTGGAGGCTTGGTAGTTCTGTCGCAGGTGAAGTGGCAGGAGAAGGGCCCCCGTGGGTGCCTTTCGGGGCGGCCAGGAAGCAGCGGTGGTCTCGGCCGGTGTTGAGAGCGTGGAGGGTGTTGGCGTCTTATCGGGGTCTGGTGTTGTGGAGTGTTTGGGGTCCTGGCGCTGGGCGCGGTCCTGGTGCAGACGGACTTGCCTTTGGCGCGCAATCGGCGCGTCCGGGCGGTGATTGCCATTTGAGGGGAGGAGGGAGGGAGGATTAGCTGGGAGGCGGGGGCGTGGCCGCGGGGGAAGCGGCAGGAACAGCGGGCACAGAAGGCAAGAGGGGGGGTGGGGTGGAGTAGGGGTGCAACGAGGGAGAAAACCGAGGTCGAAGGGAATACAAATACTAAAAATACAGAGTGCAGCAGTCACAACAACAGTTAAGAGAAAAACAAGCATTGGAAATGCAATAGGTCTCGCATTCGGAAAGTTTGAGCTATTGGTATTGTAAATGACACTTTTTTTATTTATGTGTTGGTTTTGAAAGTAGCAAAATTAATAGCTTTGTCAGTTACAATGTCAATAGTTTTAACTTTTACAAATGTGACACCTATAGCATTTGTAATGCAATGTGTGTTGTATTTACGTGACTTAGATGTATTGATATTACAAATAACAATGGCTTTTAATTTTGTAAATAATTAATACTTAAAAGTTATTGTAATTTAGAATGGCAATAGCTTAAACGTTTGTAAATAACTTTTGTGAAGATTATGTTCAGTGTATTTTATTGTGACGAAAATCCAAGAACATTGCATTTGCACCTAAACACACACAGAGCCACAAACATATAGATGTGGTGGTGGTGGATCTGGGGGATATGGTGGTGGTGGTGGATGTGGTGGTGGTGGTGGTGGTGATGGTGGATGTGGGGTTGGATGTGGTGGTGGAGGTGGTGGATGTGGTGGTGGTGGATGTGGTGGTGATTGTGGATGTGGTGAATGTGGTGGTGGTGGTTGTGGTGAAAGTGGTGGTGGTGGTGGAAGTGGTGGTGATGGTGGATGTGATGGTGGATGCCGTGGTGATGGTGAATGTGGTGGATGCGGAGGTGGTGGTGGATGCGGAGGTGGTGGTGGATGCGGTGGTGGTGGTAGGTGGTGGTGGTAGTGGTGGATGGGGTGGCGGTTGTATTGGATGTGGTGGATGTAGTGGTGGTGGATGCGGTGGTGGTGGTGGATGCGGTGGTGGTGGATGTGGTGGTGGTGGTGGTGGATGTGGTGGTGGTGGATGTCATGGTGGATGTGGAGGTGATGGTGGAGGTGGTGGAGGTGATGGTGGATGTGGTGGTGGTGGTGGATGTGATGGTGGATGTGGTGGTGATGGTGGATGTGGTGGTGGATGCGGTGGATGTGGTGGTGGATGTGGTGGTGGATGCGGTGGTGGTGGTGGTGGTGGATGGGGTGGTGGTTTTGGTGAATGTGGTGGTGGATGTAGTGGTTGTGGTGGTGGATGTAGTGGTGGTGGTGGTGGATGCGGTGGTGGTGGTGTATGCGGGGGTGGTGGAAGTGGTGGTGGTGGATGCGGTGGTGGTGGATGCGGTGGTGGTGGATGCAGTGGTGGTGGATGTGGTGGTGGTGGATGTGGAGGTGATGGTGGATGTGGTGGTGATGGTGGATGTGGTGGTGGTGATGGTGGATGTGGTGGTGGATGCAGTGGTGGTGGATGCAGTGGATGTGGTGGCTGATACAGTGGTGGTGGTGGATGCGGTGGTGGTGGTGGAAGTGGTGGATGGGGTGGAGGTGGTGGTGGATGTAGTGGTGGTGGATGCGGTGGATGTGGTGATGGTGGATGCGGTGGTGGTGGTGGATGCGGTGGTGGTGGTGGATGCGGTGGTGGTGGTGGATGTCATGGTGGATGTGGAGGTGATGGTGGATTTGGTGATGGTGGATGTGGTGGTGGGAGTGGTAGTGGTGGTGGATGCGGTGGTGGTGATGGATGCGGTGGTGGTGATGGATGCGGTAGTGTTGGATGTGGTGGTGGTGGATGTGGCGTTGGATGTGGAGGTGATGGTGGATGTGGTAGTGGTGGTGGATGTGGTGTTGGTAGATGTGGTGGATGTGGCGGTGGATGTCATGGTGGATGTGGAGGTGATGGTGGATGTGGCGGTGGATGTGGTGGTGGTGGATGTGGTGATGGTGGATGCGGTGGTGGTGGTGGATGCGGTGGTGGTGGTAGTGGTGGATGGGGTGGTGGTTGTAGTGGATGTGGTGGTGGATGTAGTGGTGGTGGTGGTGGATGCGGTGGTGGTGGATGTGGTGGTGGATGTGGCGGTGGATGTCATGGTTGATGTGGAGGTGATGGTGGATGTGGTGGTGATGGTGGATGTTATGGTGATGGTGGATGTGGTGGTGTATCCGTTTTAGCGTGAAACAGGGGAACTCGAGCATTACTGACGAAAAAAATGCGAAAAAACAAAAGTACCTTATTTTTAGGTGCATACCTCGAGCCTGAGCTGTTGATCTGAAGCAAACATCTCCTTTTATTTTCTTATATTTATTATGTAGCGCTGCACAAAGCGCTCGTGTTGTCGTTGCGCCGTACAGCGTTTTACAGACGTACACTCAGATGGATGCATGCCTGCAACGCCATCATTCACCCGGATAACTGCGCAGCCCAGTGCATTTTTCAAACATTGTTTACCTTTCAACATCGAACATTTTCTTGGCTGGACGGTATCCAGAGTCAAACTAGCGGACTCCTGGACAACCCAGACACATTCGTTCAAACATACATTAATATTTATTATTTTCAAGAAGCCATAGCGTCGAATAAAAGCTTGAGATTCGCACTGTGCTTAAATGACTGTAGCATCTGCCAGACTGTGTTTTTCACAGCTAACTGTAAGTAATAGGGGCCTTCTTGATGAAGATTACGTTTGACAGCCCAAGTGGAAAATCCGCCTGCTTCAGTGTCAGGCTGGTGACAGTGTGTAAACACGGGCATGCGAAGCCGCTGTGCCACTCGGGTAGAATAACTCTCACAAAATCAGTGGTGGCAGCTGAACATGTGCACACACACGCACAATTATTTACAAACGACTGAGAAAGATAGTGTGAACAGTTTGGAGAAAATACGGTCTAAGATTAGGGAAAAAGAAACCGGGCTAAAGGGCACAGGATAAAAGGAAGTCCGTAAAACGCAGGCAGGGGAGGGGGCCGAGTGACGGAGAGAAGGCAGAGAAGAGGGGGAGGAGAAATGCGACACGGCGGGCAGGGGAGGGGGCGGAGCGGGGAGAGGGTGTGAAAGCAGCAGGGGCCTTTGAAGTGAAGCTAGGCTTCACTTCAAAGGTGTGGGAGGAGTGCGGCTGAGGGAACAGACGGCGATTTGGGGATGTACACGCGCATTTTAGCGGGGACAGCACCAAATCGCCCAGTTAGGTAAAGTCTGTTTAAGACGCTATAGTCTCGCCTCTTCAATGCGCTTGCGCATTGAGAGGCGAGACCTAACAAACCGCAGTCTGATCTGGGCACTGGAGGCTCGAACCCCAGTCAGGGCGGCAGCAGCGGGGGAGAGCGCGCACACGTGGTGCTGAGGCAGCAGAGGAGCGACCCGGCCCTTGAGCAGGGTCGAAGGTCACCTTGTCCGTGAGTCAGCGGCCACCTTATGAGGCGAGGAGGGAGGGAGGATCAGCTGGGAGGCGAGGGGGCATGGCCACGGGGGAAGCGGCGGGAACATAGGGCACAGAAGGCAAGAGAGGGGGTGTGGGGGGGGAGTAGGGGTGCAACGAGGGAGAAAACAGGTCGAAGGGAATACATATACTAAAAATACAGAGTGCAGCAGGCACAACAACAGTTAAGAGAAAAACAACCTGTAGTAATCTTCTATGTTAGTTATAGAGTGGGGAGTCCTGAACACAATGCATTCCACATTCCTTTGTACACGAGCCATTCCACTTCTGGTCAGTTACTGTTGACTGGCCAGAGGGACGGCCACGTTATTTACTCGCAGTCATTCATGCAGACTATTGTGGCTGACTAATTCCGGCGTGCTGAAAAGCCATCTAAAGAAACCGCCGTTTAAAGAAACTGGTGATTTAGTCACTTGAAGGAAAGGAGATTTGAGAGGAGTGATCGTTGCGGTTTTCAATGCTTAACTGTGAGTAAACGCAGTATATAATATAATTAAGCGCATCATGAGTGACAGTTGGATCTAGCGCGAGCAAAGGCAAGCTGTGACATTACGTCAGGCGATCGCGAGCTGGTCACGGACGACTTCATTGTGCCCGATCACCTTAAGAAATAGGGTTGAGTCACGCATAGCACGTTTAGAATACAAGCTCCACTTTCTATCGAAACAAACGTAAAAAGACGTGGCGGCCATTTTATATGAAAATAAATAGTCAGATGAAGCTGCTCTACGAGTTGTACTACGTGAGGAGAATTCAGACACAAATGAAACTTGGATGCTAACAATTATATATTTGGAGTGGACGATTACATAACAAAAACAAAGATATTTCTTTTTATTAGGAATAAACAGTTTACGAGAAGATTTTTTTTATTTTACCTGACTGTAACTTTCAAACTGTTGCCATTGTACGAGTGAAACTGTGTTGGATTCTTGGAAAGAAGACTTTAAAATCAATTAGTCTACTAACACAACTTACAGTAATATTTGTTATTCACAATGGCCAACCAAGGTACATGTGAGAAAGATCGGGTCGGAACCCCTGTTAAGGCGGAACTACAAAGCCCAGACACCCTTGCTCGACCCTGGCGGCATTCCGTATCACCTGAAACTTGGACGAAGACCGATATCTCTCCTCTCTTTCCACAGCGTGAGGTAACGGCTAGAGGAGGTGCTACGAACATTGGACGAATAAAAACAGGCGCCTCACAGGAAGCGGGGTCGTCGCAGAACGTCGAGGAGGCGGGACCAGAGACGAACCACGAGGAGGACGCTGAATCTCGGAGCCGGGAGCCGGAGCTGAACGCCGAGAGTCAAGACAGCGTTGCTGACCTAGAGGAGGAGGCGGGGGAAACCGAAGATCGCTGGACGGAGGAGTGGTGGTGTCCCCCGGAGGAGGCTGGAGAGCGTGCCGTGACTCAGGAGAGTTACGGCGGGGCCGGTGAGTGACTTTGAACCGAAGCCCTTTGGGGAAACTGTTGTGTGTTACGGGAGGTGGGAGGTAGGGAGGACATTGTGGGTGGATTTTGTAAAGGGGACTACGAAACGTGCATTGGTAAACGAGTAATACGTACTGTTTCACTAAAGCTACTGGACTGGGATTAGGGCATTGGTCTATGACTCAACCATCCCTACCTTCTTATCCTTATTCCATACCCGCTCACTCCCTATTCCCTTACCCATCACTTCCAATACCTTTACGCACTCCCCTTCACTATACCCGATTTTCGTGCACTACTTTACGGTGTAGGAGCAAGGGTTTCGAACCAACCAGATCACTGACGGTCCCTTTCTTTTCTTCCCTCTCGGTACCTCCGGTTAACCAACACCACGGAGACGCGGTCGCCCCAGGACCAACGACCCTTGGAAGAAGAGGAAGAAACATCGACTACCACGGCAGACCCCTTCAACCTTGGAGAGCTCGGTGCCGCGTGTGGAAGTTCAGACCCTGTAGTGAAACCTAAAGCCTTGTTTCCTGACAATAAAAGTGCAGTTCGCCAATATATTCAGCCTCCGCGTCTGTATATCCGACCTCACCTCCCACAGTACAATAGTGACACCTCCTGTATTTTTAGCTTCTCCGGGACCGCTTTCTGTGGAGTGGGAAGATTGGTTACCTATGTTTGAGAATTACATAGATGTATCTAAATTTAGCGCAGCAAGAAAAAAAGCTTTACTATTGAACAATTTAGGAAAAAAGGGTCAACGTATTTTCAAGTATTTACCCTTAGCTACTTTACCCAATGGTATAGCTATTGAAGACGTATTTGAAGAAACAAAGAAAAGGTTGGAAGTAAGATTTGCATAGGAGATCAACATAGGGATGAATAGGTATCAATTCTATTCCCACAGACAGAGCGAAAATCAGAACATAGATGACTTTATTTCGAAACTAAGAGAGTTATCCCTTAAGTGTAAGTTTGGAGCAATGACAGATGAATTAGTTCGCGACCAACTGATTGTACAGTGTAAATGTAAAAAAACACAGGAGAGACTTTGGGCAGCGTAGAATCCAAGCTTGAAAGATGCCATTGAAATAGCGAAAGTAAAGGAACATTCACAATTTTGTATGAGAGAAATGAACAAGAAAGGAGAAATCAACCCTACAAACGTTTCTTGTGTTTCCAGTGAAGAATCAGACATTGCAGAAATTTCTAGAGGAACAAACTTTCCACAGAGGCAGACTGCAGTTTAGGTCATGTTATAGGTGTGGTAGCACATACCATAATGCTGATAATAGGAAATGTCCTGCTGTTGATAAAAATTGTTTAAAATGCGGAAGGAAAGGTCACTTTTCAAATATGTGCAGGAAATCCTTCAAGCAACGAGTTGCCATGATAGATAGTAATGATACTTCTTTGTCTCAAAGTGTAAACTTATGTGAAACTAACCTTATTGGTTATATGAAGTCAAGTATTGAGTTTAAAGGTAGGCTAACGGAAGGCAAGGTATACATAGCTAAAGATGGACCTCCTATTTTAGGATGGATGCATCAATTTGATTTGTCTATTATTATAAATCCGAGAGCCCCAACACAAGTCTTAGTTGTCGACAATCCTTCAATAGAAGAAATCTTAGAAGAAGCTAAGGATGTATTTAAGAAAGAGTTAGGTTGTTTCAAAGGATACGTACACAAAATAATTCTTACGCCTAATTCAATTCCGGTACAGCATAGAGTACGAAGAACACCCTTAGTAGCTAGGGAAGCCATTAAGGGAATGCTTCAGGACATGCTTGATTCAGGGGTGATAGAACCTGCAGAGAGTTCGCCATGGGTTTCGCCAGTAGTTATCACAGAGAAATCGGACGGCAAGTTTAGGTTCTGCATCGACCCGAGATCTCTTAATCAGAATGTGGTGGTGGATACATTTCCATTACCCAACATTAATTAACTGGTCTTAGCATTGAGTGGAGGTAAGGTTTTCTCAAAGCTTGATTTAAAAAATGCGTATCATCAAATCAGATTACATGAGGATTTGAAACCATTGACGTCTTTCATCACTACAGAAGGTATTTTTCAGTGTATTAGGATGCCTTTTGGTTCATGTTCGGCAGCGAGCATTTTTCAGAGAATGATGAATGTGTTATTTAAAGGGATGAAGAACATTGTCTTCTTCCAGTATGATATCTTAGTTTTTGGGGACACGGTTGAACAACATAATCACATTCTTTGTGAAGCGTTATTCAAGATTAGGGAGTCTGGTCTTACCTTAAGACAAGAAAAAGGCAAGTTCTTAGCAGATGAGGTTGATAATTTAGGTTATTAAATTTCTGAACTAGGTGTGAAACCTAAAAAAGATCTTTTGAATGCTATTCATTCAGCTCCTGTACCCTCTGATAAAGACAAATTGCGTTCATTTCTAGGGTTGATCGAATATTATTCGAAATTTGTTAGAGACTTTTCAACAAAAACTGTAGAATTAAGGTCTCTCTTAAAAAAAGGTGTTAGTTTTATGTGGAGTGAGGTTCAACAAGTGTGTTTTGATAATATCAAGTAGGATATATGCAATGCTGACATTCTTACGCCCTTCAACACTATGTTGCAGTCTGTTCTCACTGTTGATGCAAGTGCTACTAGACTGGGGGCTGTGCTAGCTCAAGTACATAAGGGGAAGGAAAAGACAGTAGCATTTGCATCCAGAACGCTAACTGTGTGTGAAAATAATTATTCAGTTATAGAATGTGAGACTTTAGCTGCTGCGTGGGCGTGTGAGTACTTTAGAATTTATTTATGGGGGTCTAAATTCATATTGAAAACTGATCATAAGCCTCTTATCCGTGTGTTATTACCTGGTGGTGATGGAAAGTACTCAGCAAGATTAGCTTCTCGCCTTCAGGAATTTTGTTATGATATGGAATATATCCAAGGGTGAAGAAACATACAAGCGGACTGCTTGTCGAGATTGTCACTTGACTGGGACACAGTGGATAAGGAGGCAGTTCTCAAAAAAGAGAATAAAGGTGCAGTGGCCTTTGTACAGGATGTGTTACATGTGTATGAACCGCAGGCATTGATTAAAGAAGAATGGGTTGATGCTATGATGAAGGATAGTTCTATGGTAGAACTCAAGAAATTGATACAACAGGGTTTTAAGAGAGAGAGTACTGTTCCCATTTCGGTTAGACCATTTGTAAAGTTAGCAGATTAACTCACTGTTTATGAGGATATTTTAATCATGAGAGGAAATTTGTTTATTCCTCCGATTTCTTTGAGGCCAAAATTAATACAATTAGCTCATTTGGGACAAACTAGAACTAAAAAAAGACTTAGGACAAATTAGTGGTGGTCAGGGTTGGATTCTGATGTAGATACTTGGGTCACAAAATGTGATGTCTGTAGAGAGAGTGACAAACGGTTGAAAGTAAGTAGTCAAGCATCTCATGGTCACATTTCAGATCCGGGTTTACCATGGCACACTGTATGCATGGATTTTATTGGTCCCATGAATAGTCTTAATGAGAAGTTACGCTTTGGTAATGTTGTGGTGGATGTTCAGTCAAAGTGGTTGATAGTGAAATTTACTAAAGACATCACTACGTTGACTACTATAAATGCGTTGAGGAACATTTGGTGTGAAGAAGGTTTACCCTCTGTATTGTTAACAGACAATGGTACTTAGTTGACATCGGTTGAAATGAAAGAGTTTTTGTCTACTTGTGGCATCAAACATAGTAGGACTTCTCTGTACAATCTTCAAGGGAATGGAATTGTTGAGAGGGCAAACCGGTTGGTTAAAGGCGTCATTCAAATGGCTGTTTCTAGTGGTAAAGATGTTGAGTCTTTAGTCTCACAATGATTTGGGCTTATCGTTAAAGTGTACACAATGTCACTAATAAAACACCGCGTGGGAGA
The DNA here is from genome assembly GCF_964263255.1 of Lissotriton vulgaris. Lineage (NCBI taxonomy): Eukaryota > Metazoa > Chordata > Amphibia > Caudata > Salamandridae > Lissotriton > Lissotriton vulgaris. Next base: position 550,048,988 of record NC_141689.1, read on the forward strand.
GTGCCCAACACGAAACTAGTTTGGATGAGAGATTTATTAACAAAGGACATGTTTAAAGATAAGTGTGATTCCGGTTCATCACAAAGCAGTATGAGCTGTGATAAAAGATTAGAGAAGAAAGTTTGTTCTGGATTTGGTGAAAGTACGGTCTGGCAGATCAGGAAACTCATTTAAGAAATACTTGGGACCATTCAAGGTTAAATCCATTCTGCCTTATGGTGTAGTCCTTGATAATGGTGCCCGATGAAATTTTAGGAGGGTAACTCTGTATCAAAAGGGCTGTGTTGGTACAAGTGATATTGTCCAAAAAAAAAGTCATGAGAGTGTTTGGGTAACACGTTTTTTAGTATGTCTGATAATGATCTGACTTGTAATTCTCGAGGCAATTTTACTTCATACAGTGCTGTACAGGGAGGAGGTGATGCCCCTGCTCCTACTCCTATTTTGTCAAGTTCCATGGATACCATTCAACCTTCTCAGAGATCAAGAATTCTTAGGAATCGGTGTTCTACTGGTTATTTAAAAGATTATATTTGCAAGTGATTTGTTTGATTGAAATGTATCTCACAGCTTTGTTTTTTTATGCTGCAATGTAACTTATTCATTTACTTATTCTTGATACTTGTTGTGGTCTCATTTTGTTTGCTTTCCTATTGAAGTCTGTCAGAGATTGTTAAATCATTAAAAAAACAGAAAAAGTTTTATTTGTTAAAGGAAGGAGGATATGTAGTAATCTTCTATGTTAGTTATAGAGTGTGGAGTCCTGAACACAATGCATTCCACATTCCTTTGTACATGAGCCATTCCACTTCTGGTCAGTTGCTGTTGATTGGCCAGAGGGACGGCCACGTTATTTACTCTGCCAATCTCATTATTAAATAATTCATAATTTTAGCTAATCTATCGTATCTCTACTTACTACACAAAGGCTGATCTGGGCACCGGAGGCTCGAACCCCAGTCAGGGCGGCAGCAGCGGGGGAGAGCGCGCACAGGTGGTGCTGAGCTTCCAGAGGAGCGACCCGGTCCTTGAGCAGGGTCGAAGATCACCCTCAACTGAATTTCCGTCTTCCCTCTAGATACCTTTGCGCCGCTAACCTCTGCTTCGCCCACACCCACTGCATTTGCCGCCGCAACAGTGGAGGACGCTCCTTCTCCTACCTCGCTGCGAAGTTCTGTAACGTTCTCCTTCAGATACGGACCACATCCTCCATAGCTGGAATTCAGAAAAGTACTTGAGACCTGGTGTGGTATCTTGGTATCTAAGTTACAAGTACAGATGTTCCATATGACATCATAGTATTCCAGAATAGCAATGGGTCAGTTACCTGATAGGATTCAGTGTATGTGGATGCGTCTAATGAACCTGCTTGTTCAATGATATTAGGTTGGATGTTGGTGATTGGGTCAAGGTGAAATTACCTAATAAAGTTAAGAAAGGTCACAGCAAATATTCATCACCTTTACAGGTCACGTCACCATACTCTAAAGCAGCAAGATTGAGTGATGGAAATATATGGCATTACAACAGATTGTCGTTATATTAAAATACCAAACGTTGAAAAAAATGCTGACTCTTCCTCTTCATTGAACTGGATGTGGGCGAAGTCATGCATTCTACTACAGATAACAGTATTGCTTTTACTTCTGGGCAAATTTCTACAAGTTCCATTGTTGGGGATGACTCTCAATCTTCAGGGAACATTGTACAAACAACACGCAGTGGGTGAGTAATAAATGTACCAGTGAGGTATAGGAGTTATGTTATGTGAATTGTATTTGTTAAGAAAGGGGTTGGTGTATTATAGATGTATACAATGACAAATGTTGTATTACAAATGTTGTATTTAGTTACTGCGTTAACGATTAATATGTGCAATTACTTTTTCCTTTTATTCCTTTTGTTTTCCATTTTGTTATTCATTTTTAGTTTTTCCATTCTCATGATACTTTATTGTTATTCATTATATATAGTTATATAAAGGAGGGAGATGTGGTATCTAAGTTACAAGTACAGATGTTCCATGTGACATCATAGTATTCCAGAATAGCAATGGGTCAGTTACCTGATAGGATTCAGTGTATGTGGATGTGTCTAATGAACCTGCTTGTTCAATAAAAACTTTACTTAAAGAAATATCTTCGAGGCAGTCATCATTACACCTGGCTGTTCTACTGAGTCCCCCCCCCCCCACCCCACATGCAGCAGCACTCTAAGCATCTGAAAGCCTATCAGGCAATTAGCCACACTATACAAGTCCAGTCTGAGTAGATTTGAACATTGTCAACAAATCAAATAGCATAGTCAAGTGAAATAAGTCTTCTTGAGTGCGGTAAAAGGTAGAAACCATGAAGTTTTATTAAAGGATTAAAAGATAATTGCAGAAGGTAAAAATAGGGAAATTTACATAATGCTCAATCAAATGCAGAAATCGGGAACTAGATCTAAATATGGAGCATGAATAATGTGAGTCTTCCCTACCAAGACTCAGAGCTAAAGTCTGAGTCACTTCCATAATGAGCCCTATAGCCATGTATCAAAATACACAGTATAAATCACAGCCGGCATAAGGTGAGGAAAATGTTATGTATGCACAGCAAAATGCAACTCATAATACCCACACCTCTTATGTATAATTATTAGATCCAGTTTTCCCCAATGTCTTCAGATGTGATATCTAGTTACATGCGAAACAATGTCCTAAAATGAATGGGCTCTGAGCATTGAGCAGGCAGAACACTGAACAGCAACATTTGGGAACATTCTGGAGCTAATAAAGAACAACATCTTATTCAAGTGAGATGATGGAATCATGAAACACATTACATTCAATAACATTTCCGTAAATAAAAACACGTTTGAGTTTCAAAATGGAGTCATGGCCGGTTTGACAAATCTAAGGAAAATGAAGTACTATAATGTGCAGCAAATCATTGATGCAACCAAGTAGTCCTAATTTATTATTCCCAATATTTATTATTCTAACATAAGCATGACTAGTAGACATGAATTATTTTGCTATTATATAATTTAATTTCAGACATGACCCCTTTTATGTAATGAAGTGTTCTTCACAAACCTTTAAAGCAGGCTCAGTGCTCCTCAGGTGGGTATGTGTGGTCAGTATGCTACTTCCCTTTTGTAAGTTGTTCATCGTTGAAGCAAACTAAATGATTCCAATTTTTTTGTATAGTTGAACTTATTTACGTTCCATGTTGTAGCAATGGCTGATCTTGGTCTCATTTGAAAATACTGTTATTACTTGAGTGTAGGTGGTAGTAAACCTTCCAACTCTGCGACTGGGTGATCATTCTTCATAAAAAACACTGAAGAACAGTTACTTCATACTCTGCAATGTAGGTAGAATATAAATGTATGCATTTATTTTGTGGTCACAAAACGAGAAGCCCGCTGACCAAGGTTCCCATGGCAATTTTCAACAAAATGGAGCTCCCCAAGACCTAGACTGTCCTAAATGTATAGACTTCCTATAAAAGAAAAGTTTAAAAAATAGAAACCGTTGACAGAAATTACTGCTGTTCCAGAGATCGTGTTGCTGTTCGTGATGGCATTCAAAACTATTCCTTTCTACAAACCTTGGTATATATGTGACTACAGACCATGACCTCTTTCACAATCATAATTTGCTAGACCCCTTGCAATTACTTCAAAGAGACATGAAGCACTGGAGATTGTTACCACTCTCCTTACTGGGTTGAGCGATTCATTAAAATGATGGCGCTTCCAAGATTTCTCTATGCGTTACAGAATATGCCATACTGAGTGCAAGAGTCTTATTTCAGAGCAATAGAAAATGAGGTTAGAGCCCTGCTTTGGGATGGGAAACCTCAGAGGATAGTCACGCAAAAGCTTGTGAGAGGGTGGTATGATGGCAGGTTCGCATTACCTAATGTACAGGTTTACTACTGTGCAGAGCAATTGGTGGTTATTAATCAGTGGGTGCACCACCCACCTATCGAATGGACAGGTAGGTCGCTCCCCCTCTGCCCTCACCGTCTGTGCCTCCCTGCCCAGCTGCCGCTGCTGAGGAAGTTCAAGGCCCTCCTCCACCCGCAGGCTACCACCTGCGCCTCATCCCTGGTGGCCAGTGGTAGGCCACCAGGTTTGCTCATCCTCCATTGTATTGCCTGTATTTTCTTTCATTGCTCCCGTTGTAGTGACTGCATTTTCATTGTTGTGTCTGTGACTGCTGTTGTCTGTCTCCCCCGCTGCCTGTATGTGGTCTGTGCCCGTTCTCTCCCTCTGTTCCCCTTGCTGCCCCTGTGTGTCTCTGCCCGTTTTTGCCTTCTGTTGCTTAGCTGCCCCTGCATTTCTGTGACCTTTCTGCCATCTGTGCCACTCGTTTCCCCCCTGTTTTTTGTGACCTTTCTGCCCATTCTTGCGACCTTTGTGCCTCTGTGCCACTCGTTTCCCCCATTTTTTGTGACTTTTCTGCCCTTTCTTGTGACCTTTCTGCCTTCTGTGCCACTAGTTTCCCCCCGTTTTTTGTGACCTTTCTGCCCTTTCTTGTGACCTTTCTGACCTCTGTGCCAGTCTTTCCCCCTGCTTTTTCTGACCTTTCTGCCCTTTCTTGTGACCTTTGTGCCTCTGTGCCACTCGTTTCCCCCGTTCTTTGTGACCTTCTTGCCCTTTCTTGTGACCTTTCTGCCTTCTGTGCCACTCGTTTCCCCCCTGTTTTTTGTGACCTTTCTGCCCATTCTTGCGACCTTTATGCCTCTGTGCCACTCGTTTCCCCCATTTTTTGTGACTTTTCTGCCCTTTCTTGTGACCTTTCTGCCTTCTGTGCCACTAGTTTCCCCCCGTTTTTTGTGACCTTTCTGCCCTTTCTTGTGACCTTTCTGACCTCTGTGCCACTCTTTCCCCCTGCTTTTTCTGACCTTTCTGCCCTTTCTTGTGACCTTTGTGCCTCTGTGCCACTCGTTTCCCCCCGTTCTTTGTGACCTTCTTGCCCTTTCTTGTGACCTTTCTGCCTTCTGTGCCACTCGTTTCCTCCTGTTTTTTGTGACCTTTCTGCCCTTTATTGGGACCTTTGTGCCTCTGTGCCACTTGTTTCCCCCCGTTTTTTATGACCTTTCTGCCCTTTCCTGTGACCTTTCTGCGTTCTGTGCCACTCGTTTCCCCTGTTTTTTGTGGCTTTTCTGGTGACCTGTCTGCCCTCTGTGCCACTCGTTTCCCCCCGTTTTTTTCTGACCTTTCTGCCCTTTCTTGTAACCTTTGGGCCTCTGTGCCACTCGTTTCCTCCCATTTCTTCTGACCTTTCTGCCCTTTCTTGTGACCTTTGTGCCCTCTGTGCAACTCGTTTCCCCCTGTTTTTTTCTGACTTTTCTGTTCCTTCTTGGGACCTTTGTGCCCTCTGTGCCACTCTTTTCCCCCCGTTTTTCTGGCCTTTCTGCCCTCTATTGGGACCACTGTGCCACTTGTTTCCCCCCAACCCCCCGTTTATTGTGACCTTTCTGCCCTTTCTTGGGACCTTTGTGCCTCTGTGCCACTCGTATCCCCTGTATATTTGTGATCTGTTGCCCTTTTTGTGACATTTCTGCCTTCTGTGCCACTTGTTTCCTCTGCCTTCTGTGTGACTCGTTTCCCCCTCAATTGTTGTGCCCTTTTGCCTTCTGTTTCCTTCGTCGCCCCTTGCCGCTGCGGCCCCGCCCCCCTGACTTCCCATTCGCTGCCCCCACTTCCCGCCTCTCAGCTGCTCCTCCCTCCCACCTCCCCATATAGGCCAGCCGCTGCGCGGTGAGGAGAGCGACCCTTGACCCTTCCAGGTAGGTCGCTCCCCCTCCGCACAGCACCGCCTGTGCCTCCCTGCCCAGCTGCCGCTGCTGAGGAAGTTCGAGGCCCTCCTCCACCCACGCCTCATCCCTGGTGGCCAGTGGTAGGCCGTAGGTTTGCTCATCCTCCATTGTATTGCCTGTATTTTCTTTCATTGCTCCCGTTGTAAAGACTGCATTTTCATTTTTGTGTCTGTGACTGCTGTTGTCTGTCTCCCCCGCTCCCTGCACGTGGTCTGTGCCTGTTCTCTCACTCTGTTCCCCTCGCTGCCTCCGCGTCTCTCTGCCCGGTTTCCCTTCTGCTCCCTTCACCGCTCCTGTGTGTCTTTGCCCGGTTTTTCCTTCTGATCCCCTCGCGGCCCCCATGTCTTTCTGCCCGTTTTTGCCTTCTGTTGCTTAGCTGCCCCTGCATTTTTGTGACCTTTCTGCCTTCTGTGCCACTCGTTTTCCCCCTTTTTTTGTGACCTTTCTGCCCTTCTTGTGACCTTTCTGCCCTCTGTGCCACTCGTCCCCCCTCAATTGTTGTGCCCTTTTGCCTTCTGTTTCCTTCGTCTCCCCTCACCGCCCCCGCCGCTGCGTCCCCTGCGGCTCCGCCCTCCTAACTGCCCATTGGCTGCCCCAGTCTCCCGCCTCCCAGCTGCTCCTCACTCCCACCTCCCCATACATGCCGGCCGCTGTGAGGTCGCCCCGGCCGCTACGAGGTCGCCCCGGCCGCTGCGAGGTCGCACCGCTCGCGCGCGGCAAGCCCGTCTGTGCCTGGACCGCGCCCAGCACTAGAACCCCTGGCCCCAGCACCTGCCATGACGACTCCACAACCCTGATTAATAACCTTGCCAAACTCGGACTGAGATAACTCGTCACAACGCCCACCCACTCTGCCAGCCACACGCTCGACCACGTCTTCTCCTCAAGCCCGCACGTCTCCGTCAGCCACACCACCGAACTCCTCTGGACCGACCACTGCTGCATCCACTTCATCTTCCAAGAACCCACCACACGCCACCGCACCCAACAGATCCCCCGCCGCCGCTGGAGCAAAATCACCGAAGACCAACTACATGCAAACCTCGATCTCAGCCCACCCACCGAACCTTCCAACACTGACGTCGCTGCCCACAACCTCAGACACTGGATCGAGGACTGCGCCAACACCCTCACCCTGCTGAAGAAACCCCCCCACAGAGACACCGGAAAGAGGGCCAGATGGTTCACTGCAGAACTCCTAGATTCCAAGCAAGCCTGCCTGAAACTAGAGAAGAAATGGCACAGTGAACAAACTCCTGACAGCCACGCAGTACACAAGGATGCCGTCCGCAACCACCACCACCCATCAGGGCTGCCAAGAAGACCTCCTTCAAAGACCACCTCGACAACAACGCACACGACAGCAAGGAGCTGTTAAACATTGTGAAGGAACTTTCCAACATCAACGACATCCCGCTGTCGCAAGCCCTGTGCGACTCCCTTGCCACCGCAAGATAGCAGACATCCACGACCGCTTCAACACCCAGACAGCCCCAACAGACAGCAACACAACAGACCCTCCGCACACCATCGACCAAGTCCCCTTGCTAGCCTGGACCAGCGTGAGCCTCGATGACACCATCCAGACCATAAGCACAATCCACTCCGGCTCTCCGTCAGACCCATTCCTGCACCACGTCTTCAACAAAGCAAGCAGCTCCATCGCACCCCACCTACGCAACGTCATCAATCTCTCCCTTGAGACTGCGACCTTCCCAGAGAGCTGGAAACACGCTGAGATAAACGCCCTACTCAAAAAAAAACAAGGCAGATCCAAGATACCTCAAGAACTTCCGACCCATCTCTCTGCTCCCCTTCCCGGCCAAGGTCATCGAGAAAAGCGTCAACAGACAGCTAACCCGATACCTCGAAGAGAACAGAATCCTGGACCCTTCCCATTCAGGGTTCCACAGCACCGAGACCGCCCTCTTCGCCGCCACCAACGACATCAGGACCCTGCTAGACAATGGGTAGACTGCAGCACTCATTCTCCTAGACCTCTCCGCCGCCTTCGACACAGTCTACCACCGCACACTACGCACACGCCTCAGGGATCCGAGACAAGGCTCTGGAATGGACCACCTCCTTCCTCTCCGGCAGAACCCAGAGCGTCCGCTTCCCCCGTTCCGAAGCCTCGGAGATCATCTGCGGCATACGCCAAGGAACCTCCCTCAGCCTGACACTGTTCAACATTTACATGGCTCCGCTTGTACACGTCGCCCGACAGCACAACCTCAACATAATCTCCTAACCCTGACGACACTAAACTGATCCTATCCCTCACCAAGAACTCCATCACCGCCAAAGCCAACCTCCATGAAGGAAAGAAAGCCGTCGCCGTCTGGATGAAGATCAGCCATCTGAAGCTGAACTTGGACAAGACATAGGTCCTCATCCTCGGCTCCAACCAGTCAGCCTGGGACGACTCCTGGTGGCCAATGTCACTGGGGGCAGCCCCGACCCCCACCGACCACGCACGCAACCTCGGAATCATCCTCAACTCCACGCTCTCAACGACCAAGCAAGTCAACGCCATCTCGTCCTCCTGCTTCAACACCCTCCGCATGCTCCGCAAGATCTACAGATGGATCCCGACAGATACTAGAAAGACAGTCACCCAGGCCCTCGTCAGCAGCAAACTAGACTACGGAAACGCCCTCTACGCGGGAGCCTAGACCAAGCTCATCAATCGACTACAATGCATCCGAAAAGCCTCGGCACGACTGATCCTCGATGTACCACGACACGGCCACATCACCCCCTACCTGAGAAACCTGCACTGGCTCCTCGTCAACAAGAGGATATCCTTCAAGCTCCTTATCCACGCACTCAAGGCACTCCACAAGACCAGCCCAGCCTACCTCAACAGACTGCTCTCCTTCTACACCCCCAACCGCCAGCTACGCTCCGCCGACCTCTCACTCGCCACCATCCCGCGCATCCGAACAACAACCACCGGCGGGAGATCCTTCTCCCAACTTGCAGCCAAAACATGGAACACCCTCCCACTGAGCCTACGACAGACCCAAGACCTGCTGACCTTCAGGAGGACACTAAAGACCTGGCTGTTCGAACAGTAGTGGCCCCCCCTTCCTTCCACCCCCCGCGCCTTGACTATCACAGTATGCAGTGCGCTTAACAAATGACTGACTGATTGACCGATACATTTTGAGACCGGGGAATACACAGAGCATTATATAACAACCCCAAACATCACAAAATGACTACCCACGAACCTCACAGTTACACTTTGGCACCAGGTACACAGGAATCTGGGATGGCACGCCAAAGTAACTCAAGCAACACTGCTCAGGGACACTGAAACACTCGCAATACTAACTAAGTGCTCAAGCTTTGACAGAGGGGACCATATTGGAATTTCAAAAGTGGGTGACTTGTGCGCCAGTGGGGATGTCATCCCACTCATAGACCTACAACGGGAATACAACCTAGCATCCATGGAAACATTCCAATATATGCAAATTAGACATGCCTATGAGCAGTCCTACTGTGAGGTAGCGACCTCTTGGAGGTGATCCCACTGGAGGACAAAATATTAACTGACTACATGAACCGTAGAGCAACCTCCCCGACTTACCAAAAATTGATAAATAACTCCCCTGACCCCCTCCATTGACTTAGAGAAAGCGGGCACATAAACTTGGGGATATTGGAGGATAAAGATTGGCTAGAAGCAATGGCTTCTCCTAAGAAGACAGCTATATTGTCAAAACTCAGACTAGTTCAGCTCAGAATATTTCATAGATCCTACCTGTCCTGTAATACTTTAGTGAAAATGGGAAGAGCATTAGGCTCTAAGTGTCGCAGAGGGTGTGGGCAAGAGGGATCTTTCTATGGGACTGCCCAGTGATCAGAACGTATTGGGAGGCTACAGTACAGTGTCTGCAGGAGGTGTGTGGGGTAGATTTACAACCTTCGCCTAAATGGTGCCTTCTCAGTATATATGAGATGCTATGGATCTCAGTCTCAAAGAGCAGATTTGGGCAACCATGGGGACAATGATCGCTAAATGTAATTTGGCCCGAAGATGGGGGGCATCGATAACACCAACACTAGCATTTTCAAAGAAAGAAATGGACTGGTGCATGGTGGCAGAAAAAGTCATCTACAAAGGCAGGGGATGCCCTAAGTAATAGGAGTAGATTTGGGGAACTTGGACTAATTACAGGGGAAACATATGTGTCCCCCCCCTCCTCCATGTTAGGGGTCGTGACCTGAAGAGGGGCAAGCCATGAAAGCTGGATAGTTAAAGCTGAAATAGGATATGAGGTGAAAGGAGTGACAATTGCAATGCTCTGCTGTACTGACACACTGTATGCACTTGGCTGCTCGGAAATTATTTTTGCTGTAATGCTCAACATGTTCAATTAAAAAAAAAAAGCGATTCCTTTCTACAACCTTCTGTTTACCAGCTCAGCTGTTGCATGTGTGCCTACTTCCACGTGCCAAATAACTTAAGCTCTTTCTCTCTTGCCCACATATACCTTTGCCAGTAGCCATGATGCGCCTAGCTTTTTTTGTGACTACTCCCACATTTTGTGCTCCCATATCACAACACTACACATTGATACTTGTCAGTACCCTAACTTCATCTTCTTTGCATTCATGTTATCTTTTAACTTGTCAAGGTATATGTTTAAACAGTTTATTTTAAGGTTCTTCCTCTAGGTCCCTATGGCATCACAGCCCTACACCACACAAATGCACTTTATTAGCTACAACAGCCTAAGAAAGAAATAAGCAAATAAAATAATAGCACCTATGATGAAACAAAACTTAAAATGTTCATACTTAGACTTCCAAAACAACCATCAAAGAGAAGATCATTATAAATGGCAGTAAGATGCAAACTTTTCATCTTTTCTTGTAAAAATGGCATGTTAAAAATCTGTTTACCATCATCCAGGCACCTAAATGCAACATTCTCAACCACTGAGGGCACAGAAGTCTTCTTTGGATGCCTCTATAAAGCCACTGTTCTTTGAGCAGTCAGTTCAACATTTATTTCCTCCATGGCTCCAACATTACTCCTACAATCTAGGAGTTTAGTCACTGCCACACTCCTCAAATTGAGAGCCTCAACCCATAGTTCAGCAAAACCATACCAAGCTATCTCTGATGTCTTCTGATATCCCTCTTGTACTATTGTAACCACAAAGTTCTGGATGTGTTGAATGGCAAGCGTAACATACCACCGCAGCAGGAGCTAGTTTGGTTCTTGGGCAACCAGTAGTATTATCCTGTTTTTACAAATGAAGGTCAAATGGTGGAATTTCATTTTCAGAAAAAAAACTAAAAGAGGAAGCATGGTAAATCACCCCAGGAAAGTATGCAAGTTGAAGAGGCAGGGGGCTTTCACAGGATCTGTAGTCATAATTACAGATACTGTGCAGTTATTCACTTAGAGGCCAGTAATTGTTACAGCCAGTTGCAGAATGACTTTTAGATGTTTATGGGGCATCTGAAGACCTTAAAAAGACACATCAGCATCAAGCTCCTCACAGCCTGAAATGTTATAAGCATGACATTTGCACGACCCCTGACTCTGCTTGCAGGCCAGGTCGCCCCCCCTACTGCCAACAGCTCCACCTATCTGCCTGCTACTGCTCTCCTCCCTGTATTTTTCGCTCCTTGCTCTCCCTTGCTCGACCCCAGCCACTCTATTGTCCCCCCCCCCACCCCTCCTCGTGCTCCTGCTCCCCCAGCCCCCGTTTCCTGCCGCTGCCCCCTGTGGACCCGCCCCCTCCTGCTCCGCCCTCCCTCCCCACCTTAAATGGCGGCCGCTGCTGGTCAGTAGGAGCGACCCCTGAACCTGCTTGCAGGCCAGGGGCCCCCCTACTGCCACCAGCTCCACCTATCTGCCTGCTACTGCTCTCCTCCCTGTATTTTTCACTCCTTGCTCTCCCTTTCTCTGCCCCAGCCCCTTTATTGTCCCCCCCTCGTGCTCCTGCTCCCACCTGTTTTCCCGCTGCTGCCCCCTGTGGCCCCGCCCCCTCGCCGCCCCACTCCCAGCTGCTCCGCCCTCCCTCCCCACCTTAAATGGCCGCCGCTGCTGGTCAGTAGGAGACCCCTGACCCTGCTTGTAGGCCAGGGCGCCCCCTACTGCCACCAGCTCCACCTATCTGCCTGCTACTGCTCTCCTCCCTGTATTTTTCACTCCTTGCTCTCCCTTTCTCTGCCCCAGCCCCTCTATTGTCCCCCCCTCGTGCTCCTGCTCCCACCTGTTTTCCCGCTGCTGCCCCCTGTGGCCCCGCCCCCTCGCCGCCCCACTCCCAGCTGCTCCGCCCTCCCTCCCTACCTTAAATGGCCGCCGCTGCTGGTCAGTAGGAGCGACCCCTGACCCTGCTTGCAGGCCAGGGCGCCGGCCTACTGCAAACAGCTCCACCTATATGCCTGCTACTGCTCTCCTCCCTGTATTTGTCGCTCCTTACTCTCCCTTTCTTGGACATAGCCCCTCTATTGTCTCCCCCCAAAGCCCCCCTCGTGCTCCTGCTCCCCCCGTTTTCCCGCCGCTGCCCCCCCGCGGCCTGCCCCCTCGCCGCCCCGCTCCCGCCTCCCAGCTGCTCCGCCCTCCCCCCCACCTTAAATGGCAGCCGCTGCTGGTCAGTAGGAGCGACCTGACCCTGCTTGCAGGCCAGGTCGCCCCCCTACTGCCAACAGCTCCACCTATCTGCCTGCTACTGCTCTCCTCCCTGTATTTTTCGCTCCTTGCTCTCCCTTTCTTGGCCCCAGCCCGTCTATTGTCCCCCCCCACCTCCCCTCGTGCTCCTGCTCCCCCCCGTTTTCCCGCCGCTGCCCCCTGCGGCCTCGCCACCCCGCTCACGCCTCCCAGCTGCTCCGCCCTCCCTCCCCACCTTAAATGGCGGCCGCGCCGAAGGCAAGCTCATCTGCGCCTGTCCGCGCCCAGCGCCAGGACCCTGCGAACGCCACGACGCCAGCAGCCTCCACACACTCAACGCCGGCCGAAAGCCCGAAACTGACCCACGGACCCTTCTCCTGCCGCATCTGCAGCTTCACCTGCGACAGAACCACCAAACCCCCCAGGACTGGACCCAACCATGCCCGCTGCATACTCCTCAACACCCGCTCCGCAAGCAAACATGCCATCGAGCTCTGGGATCTGCTCGACACCTCGAGACCTGGTGGAATGACTCCTCGGCACCCGACATCGCCATAGCCATCCCGGACGGCTACAAGATCACCCGCCGGGACCGCGCCAATAGAATCGGAGGAGGAATAGCCATTGCCCACAAATCCACCTGCGCAAATGGCACCCTCAACGCCGCCGAACACCTGCACTTCCGGATCCAAACCGACCCTAACACCACCCTCAGAGGAACACTCATCTACAGACCCACTGGACCACGCGCCCAGTTCAGCGACACCATCGCCGACCTCGCCAGTACCCACGCACTCGACTCAATGGACTACATCCTTCTCGGGGACCTCATCTTCCACCTCGAACAACGACGCAAACTCCTCAACCCTCATCAACAACCTAGCCAACCTCGGCCTCAGTCTACTCGTCACCGCACCCACCCAGGCCGCCAGCCACACGCTGGACCCGGTCTTCTCCACAGACTCCCACGTCACCTTCGACCACACCACCAACCTCCACTGGACCGACCACCGCTGCATTCTCTTCACCTTCAAGAAACCAACTACACATCACCGCACCCAAAAGCCACCTCGCCGCTGCTGGAGCAAAGTCACCGACGACCAGCTGAACACCACCCTCGCCTAGAACACCACCACCGACCCTACCAGCGCAGACACCCCAGCCCACAACCTCAGACAGTGGATCGAAGACTGCGCAAACACCCTCGTCCTGCTCAAGAAACCACCCAACAACCACACCAGCAAAAGAGCCACCTGGTTCACCGACGAGCTCCAGACCTCCAAACGCGCATGCCGGAAACTAGAGAAGTTATGGCTACATGATCGCACACCGGACAACTACGCAGCCAACAAGGACGCCACCCACAGACATCACCACCTCATCAGACTAGCAAAGAGATCCTCCTTCAAAAACCACCTAGATAACAACGCACACGACAGCAAAGAGCTCTTCAGCATCGTAAAGGAACTCTCCAACCCCCGCGCCAACACCAACGACATCCTGCCCTCACAAGAGCAGTGCAACTCACTAGCCATCTTCTTCCACCTCAAGATCGCGGACATCCACGAAAGCTTCAACACCACGACCGCCCCCACCACGCCAGTCGCAACCCCCCTTCGAACACCACCTGCGCCAACCGCCTGACCTCCTGGGTCAACGTCAATGATGACGAGACACGCAAGGTCATGAACTCCATCCACTCAGGATCCCCGTCAGACACTTGCCCACACCACGTGTTCAACAAAGCAAACGCAGCCATCGCACCCCAACTACGGAAGATCATCAAGATCTCCTTCGAAACAGCGACATTCCTGGAAGGCTGGAAGCACGCCGAAATCAACGCCCTCCTCAAGAAGCCCAAAGCGGACTGCAAGGACCTCAAGAACTTCCGGCCCATCTCCCTGCTCCCGTTCCCGGCAAAGGTCGTAGAGAAAATCGTCAACATGCAACTGACCCGCCACCTAGAAGACAACAACATCTTAGACCCATCCCAATCCAGATTCAGACGCAACCACAGCACCGAGATAGCCCTCATCGCCGCCACAGACGACATCAGACGCCAACTAGACAACAGCAAAACATCAGCCCTCCTGGACCTGTCGGCCGCCTTCGATGCGGTCTGCCATCGCACTCTAAAAAAACGCCTCCTAGAATCCGGAATCCAATAGAAAGCCCTGGAATGGGCCACGTCCTTCCTCTCCAGCAGAACAGAGAGAGTCCGCCTCCCACCCTTCCGTTCCGAAGCCACCAACATCATCTGCGGCATCCCTCAGGGCTCATCCCTCAGCCCGACGCTGTTCAACATCTACATGGCCCCCATCGCACAAGTGGCCCACCATCACAATCTCAACATCATCTCCTACGCTGCTACAACACCCTCTGCATGCTCCACAGGATCTACAAGTGGATCCTGACCAAAACAAGAAGAATGGTTTCACATGCCCTCGTCAGCAGGAGACTGGACTACGGCAACACACTCTACGCAGGAATCCCTGCCAAACATCTACGCCGACTACAAAGCATCCAAAACGCCTCCGCCCGACTGATCGTCAATGTCCCCCGCCGCAACCACATCACCCCCCACCTGAGAAAACTACACTGGCTCCCCGTCGACAAGAGGACCACCTTCAAGCTCCTCACACACGCACACAAAGCACTCCATAACGCCGGACCAGCCTACTTGAACAGCAGACTCAGCTTCCACAACCCCACCCGCGAGCTCCAATCCTCCAGCCTCGCCCTAGCCACTGTCCCCCCCCTATCCATCGCACTACCGGAGGCAAATCCTTCTCCTACCTCGCCGCAAAGACCTGGAACACCCTCCCTACCCACATCCGACAGACCCAAGACTTACTCGCATTCAGAAGACTCCTCAAGACCTGGCTCTTCAAACAGTAGCAGCTCCTCCCCTACACCCTTCAGTGGGCACAATGAAGTTGGCCATGTTCTAATCTAATAGGGACTCGTGGAATAAAGTCCATTAGGAGGTCTCTTGCCCCCCCCCATCAACTGCTAGATCATACACACAAAATCAGACCTTACTATCAAGGGCAACATTTAGACAGTGTTGTAAAAAATGATCTGGATACTTTAAAATAAACCCAATGGCTTGAGATGGGCAGTAATAGTAGTGGACTCTTGTTTCTAAGTATCAAATTGTTACAAAATAACATAGGGATGCAACATTTGTGGGCAATGGAAGAAACATGGTGCAAGTCAAGTTGTTTTCAATAGCTCTGATCCTTTCTCCTTCAAGTTATGAACCCAGATAGATGTGAGTTAAATGTGCCTTTCAGTTATGAAGCCTAATCCTTTAACACCACTAGATCTTGAAGGGTTGGCATGTGGAAATTAAAGGGAACTGTCACAAAAATGCCATTGGAAATGGGAACAAGGAAACAGCTTTTGCAGATTGATCTGTTGGGGCATCTACAAAGTGCACTTTATTGTTGAGCAGTACGTTTCAATATAGGACAAAATCTCTTTAAAAAGCTTCCGTGTATTGTTTTTTCACCACCTTTTCACTATTTCTGAGCACATAAAATGACAAGTGGAACCACCCCTAAGTCAGTGGAACTCAGTTTATCAGCATCGGAAGGCTGGAAACCCACCAGTATTTAAACCCAACAAAAAAATAGTTGATGGGTTTAAATACAGTATGATAACTTGTTTCCCTCTGTGCGTGGTTTTGTGAGGTAGGCACTGACAATGTTGCAAGTATAAAGTTAATCTTTTTCTGAAATATGAAACTGCTACCAATACAGATGATCTTGCAATTGAGATATATGCAAAGGAGACAGCAAAAATTAAATCTGGCTGACAAGTAAAAATAAATTCATAATTGTGAGGATCAGTCACAATGAGCCGTAGACTCAAAACAATTGTTTGCGAACACTTTAACCAAGGACGAGGGCAGCCCCACTGTCACAGGATTCAGGGCAGATAAGTAATAAGTAATGGACATTCAGTTTTGTGTTTGATCAACCCCATCTTTTGGTATCAAAAAACAGTGAAAGATTTAAAGTAGTCCTGCACTCTCCTGGGCAGAAGACAGCTTGTCACGAATGAAATAAATGTTTGGTCTGGATCCTTGTAAAGGGAAACATACCGAGCATCTATTCTAGTCGGGTCCAGTAAATCTTACCCAAAGCAGCATACTCCAAAACCAGTTTTAAACAATAGCCAGCGTTTACCTGTGTGCACATTTGTGTTGTAGAAGTGAAGGGTGGCTTACATAACGTCAGAGGACAAGCATTCTTCGCTAGCAGTGCTGTCAACGAACTGCATATCGTGAAGGGGGAATTACTGATGCTTTTTTTTTATAGATGCTTTGTCTGTATTCTTAGACAGTTAAGTGAGAAGATGACTGCAATTACGGTTTGCATTGCCTTAAGGAATCAGAGGCAGGTAATGAATCAAGCATGTGTTAATTGAGGACAGACCCTCCAGGTTTCTTGGTGACAAAGACATTGTAGAGGTTAGCAGTAGAGAGGAACATATGTGTTTTTCAAACTAAGTGGAAACAGCAGGACTAGGCCTGTCAGAGGCTTCATACAGAATGGGCATTTGGGAAGTTATAGAAGTCTTTTCTTGAGGTTAAATTAAATCACAGTAGGGTCAGTTACAAGGATACACCCTACCCAGCAAGCATGCAGGGACCCTAGTGAGTGGGAGCACGGACCGATCCTCCTAAGGGGTGCAATGCTAGGGGAATTAGGGGAGGCTAAAAGGGTGCAGTCTTATTCAGCATCAATAACACAGCAGAGCACCTCCAAGTAAGCCTCCCTTTAATATACAATGCACTGTATAATTCAGCTAACCATTAGGTTGACAGAAATATCTCAACAGGAAGGTTTTCGTTGGTCAGATGCCGGATCCACAGTCCGGGGCGGCTCTAGGCTCATGGCAGCCCTGGGCAGGGAGCGTAGGTAGGAGGTCCCGGAAGAGGGGGTCTGGGCATGGCGGAGCGCCGAGGCCAGTGAAGAGGGGGGGGGGGGGATAAGGGTGTTTGGAAGTGGAACAGAGCCGGAACCCGCCAAATCCCTGCCAGAGGCCGCCATGCAAATATGCATCCATCCTCAGAGGATTATTATATTAAGGATATATATTGGCGAGGTGGCCCCTGGGGTTTGGTGGCCCTGTGCAGGTGCACAGCTTGCACATGCCTAAGGCCGCCCCTGCCACAGTGATAGAGACTGGAGCTGCAACAGAATGGGGAATTCCTTAACTCAAATGTCTACTCCCCCTCCCACAGTTCTTCCGAAGAGCAGGAGCGAAGAGAGCTTTGAGGACACAGCAGTAGAATTCTACGAGACAGGGTTTAGGAATTGGAAAGACAGGTGGGTCTGGGAAGTTGGATATCTGTAGTCTGTCTGTGCAGGCTCCCTTCTAGTGCCTCAAGTGCTCACAGTTGCCCCTAAGATTCTCCAAGTGTAGGGAACCCAACCTGCCAATGGTGTAACATAGGCCTGAGCTCCAGGAGGCCCCCTCAGCACAGTACCCTAGCTTGAGAGCTCCTGATTAAGTCCAGAGGGGGACCCCTCCATTTACTTTCCAGGAGAGCCCCCCTCAAGTTTCATTACGCCACTCCACCCTGCTCCATTGAAACTCGTTTCAGCTTTCACAGCTACATTTTATTTTCTCTAATTTTCCTTTAAAACCTTCACTAACCCAATCAAAACCCATTCCAAATCTTTAACTCAATCCCGGACCCCAAAACAAATAGTAATGAGCAAAGGAAAAACGAAAAAGTAATCATAGTGGAATGATGTATCCCCAGCTAAGCCAACACATTTAAAGGCCATGGCTTATCCAGAACATAAAGTCATTGATCCAAAGCTTGATGGAAAAGAGAGAGAGAAAGAAATTATCTGCTCAGGGGAAAGCGAGAGGCAAGTTACACTCCGACAAGCCACCCAGGTCAAAGACCCATACTTGACTGCTTCGTAAAAGAAAGAAACAATTTAATTTCCTTTATTTTTTCACTGTTCTAAAAATACCACCATCGCAACAGTATACAATGGAAAACTACATACTTTGAACAAGCCCACAATGAAGAAATTCTAAGTCAGGACCGGATGCTTTGATTATGCTTCTCGTCCTTTACTACTGAAAAAACAGCAGCCAGTGAAACAAGCATTTGCAATGCAATAGGTCTCGCATTATGAAAGTTTGAGATATTGGTCTTGTAAATTACAATTTTTTATTTATTTGTTGGTTTTGAAAATAGCTAAATTAATAGCTTTGTCATTTACAATGCCAATAGTTAAACCTTTCGCAAATGTGACACCTATAGCATTTGCAATGGAACACGTTTTGTATTTACGTGACTTAGATGAATTGATATTACAAATACAATGGCTTTTAATTTTTTTAAATAATTAATACTTAAATAAAAATGATTGTAATTTATAATGGCAATAGCTTAAACTTTTGTAAATAACTTTTGGGAAGATTACGTTCAGTGTATTTTATTGTGACGAAAATCCAAGAACAGAAGTGAAATATTAACATCTTTTTGTGACAATTGTAATAAAGCTTGAAACATTGAAAGAACATATTTGAACCAGTTGTTGTTGAATGGTTGCACAGATTGATGTTGTGGTGGCGCGGAGTGATGTTGTGGTGGTGCGGAGTGATGTTGTGGTGGCGCAGAGTGATGTTGTGGTGGTGCAGAGTGATGTTGTGGTGGCGCTGAGTGATGCTGTGGTGGCGCTGAGTGATGCTGTGGTGGCGCTGAGTGATGCTGTGGTGGCGCTGAGTGATGCTGTGGTGGTGCTGAGTGATGCTGTGGTGGCGCTGAGTGATGCTGAGGTGGCGCTGAGTGATTCTGGGGTGGTGCTGAGTGATGTTGTGGTGATGCGATAGAGTGAGTGCGATAGATAGATAGAGTGAGGGCGATAGAGTGAGGGCGATAGATTGATAGATAGATAGATAGATAGATAGATAGATAGATAGATAGATAGATAGATAGATAGATAGAGTGAGGGCGATAGATAGACAGAGAGTGAGGGCGATTGATAGATAGATAGATAGATAGATAGATAGATAGATAGATAGATAGATAGATAGATAGATAGAGTGATGGCGATAGATAGAGTGAGGGCGATAGATAGACAGATAGAATGAGGGTGATAGATAGAGTGAGGGCAATAGATAGATAGATAGAGTGAGGGTGATAGTTAGATTGATCAATAGATAGAGTGAGGGCGATAGATAGATAGAGTGAGGGCAATAGATAGAGTGAGGGCAATAGATAGATCGAGTGAGGGCGATAGATAGATAGAGTGAGGGCGATAGATAGATAGAGTGAGGGCAATAGATAGAGTGAGGGCGATAGATAAAGTGAGGGCGATAGATAGAGTGAGGGAGATAGATAGAGTGTGGGTGATAGATAGATAGAGTGAGGGCGATAGATAGAGTGAGGGCGATAGATAGAGTGAGGGCGATAGATAGAGTGAGGGCGATAGATAGACAGATAGATAGAGTGAGTGCGATAGATAGACAGAGTGAGGGCGACAGATAGACAGATAGAGTGAGGGCGACAGATAGACAGATAGAGTGAGGGCGATAGATAGAGGGCAATAGATAGAGTGAGGGCGATAGATAGAGGGCGATAGATAGAGAGCGATAGATTGAGGGCGATAGATTGAGGGCGATAGATTGAGGGCGATAGATTGAGGGCAATAGATAGTGGGCGATAGATGGATGGATAGATAGATAGATAGATAGATAGCTAGATAGAGTGAGGGCGATAGATAGATAGATAGACAGACAATGGCTTTTACATTTTTTAATAATTAATACTTAAATAAAAGTTATTGTAATTTATAACGGCAATAGCTTACACTTTTGTAAATAACTTTTGTGAAGATTATGTTCAGGGTATTTTATTGTGACAAAAATCCAAGAACAGAAGTGAAATATTAACATCTTTTTGTGACATTTGTAATAAAGCTTGAAACATTGTGAGAACATATTTGAACCAGTTGTTGTAGAATGGTTGCACAGATTGATGCTGTGGTGGCGCTGAGTGATATTGTGGTGGCGACGAGGGATGCTGTGGCGTTCAGTGATGTTGTGGTAGCGCATAGTGATGTTGTGGTGCCCCTGAGTGATGCTGTGGCGGTGCTAGGTGATGTGATAGATAGATAGAGTGAGTGCGATATATAGATAGAGGGAGGGCGATAGATAGATAGACGTTTTAAAAGTAGGAGACTTCTGAGGGAGATACTGGAGGATGTCGTTCAAGCAATTAAGCTAAGGAATTGAACTTCACCTAGATAATTTTTTAGATACATCCAAGTAAGACATACAGTGAGTAACTAGGTCCAAATTTTGGAAGGTGCTCCCTGAAGCGCCCTACTGGAAGCTGCATCGCTGGGGGACACGGGAACCACTGGTGTGGTGTGAAAGTTTAAGGCATTAAAGAACAACGCACCGAATACAATCAAAGACTAAGTGGGAGGAAGATGGAGCAGTTTGATTGTATTTTATTCAGGAAGATTTGAGGTGTGTGTGTGGGGGTGAAGGTGGAGGGGTTGTTTGAAAGCCACAAAAACCAATGGAAGGGTTTCCCCCCCCAAAATGTTGCCCTATTGGTCCGGCCACAGGTCTGCGTGAGAAGACATCATTGCAGAAATACTAGCCAATAAAACACACGCATTCAAGAAGGGGTGGGACACTTGTTCAGCGTTTGAGTCGCAACAGTTGAAAACACTGGGGATGACTTGGGTGGGTGGGATGCCTGAATATATTTCAGTTTTCCCAAGTTTCAACATTGGGATACAAGGACAGAAATCTCCTGTGACCACGGGAGAACTCGGGCAGGAGACACCAGAAAATATTTATTTTTATTTTATATGGGGGCCCAGGGGAAAAAATAACCATACAGAATCACATTAACAGCCCCCAAATCAACTCTTAAATGAGGAAGGTTGTGAGAAAATGTGTTTAACCCTTCACACAGGTAGCCTGTCTGGGGCAGACCTCAGCATTGCCAGGAGCGCTGCGCAGGAAAACACAGCGCGCGGCGCCGTCCATTCAGAAATAACATGTGTACCAACACGGACTGCTCACCAGATAAGTAACATTCTGTCATAAGATCACACAAGGTACCAAGTCCCCTTAACTCTGAGGATAGTTCAGCAGGGATTTCTGTGATCGCGCACAGGCAAGAGGGTACTGCCAGAAAGGACCAAGGGAGCTGAGCAATTTATTCCTTAATTAATTCGCGTGTAATAGCAGGCGCGTTCTGATACCAGAAATGCCCTGAAAGAACCATAAAACGTACGAGAATTATCGACCATATTCTTCCACTAAAACACTTGAGGAGAAATACAGCTGGAATTCCCTGTGCCGTTTTTATAAGCGCACTGACCTGTACAAACTACGCAAGGGCTTTTCCAAAGCACATTTTTTGAAGCGGTGCCAAGATTATGTGAAATGTCTTAAGGGCACTTTTTAAGGAAATAAGGGGGCGTGCCCCAGGGTCATTTACTGGGATGTCAAACATTTCAACTGGTGGCCACACCTCCAAACGTTAAAGGCTTCAAGCCTGTCCAAGTCCAGACACCAACAGCATGGTTCAGAAAGACGTGTTTGTTTGAGCCTGTCGTTGCAAAAGCAAATTTTAAATCTGGACCTTAAAATGACCGGCCATGGGCGTGGCTTGGCCAGCGAACATGGCGGTCGTGTAGAGCCGGAGCTCCAACAAGCCGATAGAAATCCTTACTTAAAATCCTAGCCCTGGTCATTATACATAGTTCCCTGCAATCCTGCTTGGTGCCCGGCTCTGGAGGCATCAGACGACGGTACTTTGGGACGCCCGAGTCCGCTCCTGTGGTCGAGAGACGTCCCGGAGGGAGGCTGCGAGCGGGGCTGTCCGGAGCAGCCTGCTAAGCTGGGGCCTCAATTTTGGGTGTGATCCGATCGGCTGGAAGGGCCGCATCGGGTGTTAAAGAGGTGCCTGCCCTGCCAATTGTCGAGGGACCGGGGTCCCGGGAGTTGGCTCTTCCGCTTTAATGCGCCGCTGGGGACGCGGCTGCGGGGCGAGCCTGGAGGGCGCCGGATCCGAGGACGGCCGGTGATTGCGGCCGCCATCTTGATTGGAGAAGAGACTGGCGCCGATCGGAGGAGAGCAGCGACAACACAGGCGGGCGGCTGCCCCGTGCCCAGGTCGGTGCGGCGCCCTGCTGTGGGAAGAACAGGGTGGCTGCAAAAGCATATCGATAATCAGGGGTCAGGTCGGGCCCCAGGCCAACACCCAGCTGGGAGCGGACCGCGCAGCAACGTCCCCTCTGTTCATGAGACCTCGGGACAGCTAGGAGGAGAGTCGCGACGGAACAGGCGGGCGGCTGCCTCATGTCCAGGTCAGTGCGGCGCCCTGTAGTGGGAAGAGCAGGGTGGCTGCGGGGGCTTGCTGGTAATCGGGGGTCAGGTCGGGCCCCAGCTTGCACTCACGGGGGCGCGGACCGCACAGTGACGTCCCCCCGGTATATGGGACCACGAGGCTAAAAGTATCTGCCCAGCATCTTCTGGCGCCGGTTGGGGGGGCGACGCCGCTGTTTGTAGACCGCGGAACAGAGTTAGCCATTTCACCACCTCCTTGGGCAGGCAATCAGTGGTTGGTGGCCATTGTTGTGTGGCAGCCGGCAGCTCGGTCAGTCGGACAGAGGCCGGGGGACGGTCCAGCTCATCGGAGGCATCATGACGCGGGGTGGAGGTGGAAGCCAGGGGAAAACAGGGACCGATCGACAAATTTACTGAGGCTGCTGGCTCGAAGGGGGCACAGGCTCAGGTGCCGGACAACGCGGTGCTCTTGGTGGCGATCACGCAGTCCAGAGATGCCCTGGATGCTAAGATTGGGGCAGTGGGCTCAGATGTGATGCTCCTTCGGCAGGACTTAAGAAACGCCGTGGAACGGATAACGGGCGCAGAAATGCGCATATCTACAGTGGAGGACGACATTACTACCCTGAAACAGAGGGTCGTGGCCCTGGAGAGAATTTAGGCCCTGAGAGCTGAGGGTGCGGAGGGGCGCGCTAGGCATGGTAACCTTCGCTTCCTAGGATTTCCAGAGGATTGCGAGAAGGGTAATGCGGAGCGTTTCCTGACACAATGGCTGGAGGACTGGATGCCAGCCGACACCCTCTCTCGCTGTTTTGTAGTGGAAAGGGCCCACCGTGCGCTGACACAGAAACCCCCGGTGGGTGAGCGCCCGCGTCCCATGATTGCCAAGCTTTTAAACTACGCTGATAGGGACGCTATCCTGAAACAGGCGAGATTGAGGGGCCAGCTCCTATATGAAAATGCTAATATTCCTATATTCCCGGACTACACAAAACTAGTCCAGCAACAGCGACAATCTTTCACCGTGGCTAAGGCTCGCCTCAGGGGCCTGAAACTACCATATGCACTGCTCTACCCGGCGAGGTTGCGGGTCGACTTCCAGTCCCGCACATTCTTCTTTGACACCCCGGAGGAGGTCTTTCAATGGACGGACGAGACTGGAAAGGTTTGCGTCAGCACAGCGAAAGGTGCGGAGTCTGACTGCTCAACGGGGGGCCTTGCCGGAGGGGGTCCCGAGAGACAGCGACAGCGCCGCGGCAGATCGCGCTCAAGCCGCAGCTCGCAGTCGAGATCAAAGACTCGTCAAGATAAAGACATGCAGGAGGTCCAGGAGAAAGTGCCCTGAATACGGAGGGAACTGACATTTGCCATCGCCACACGTTAAATAATAATGACCAGGACGATGTGGCCTTGGCTGGTGGCCACACTTGTTTAGGGTTAAGGAGGGAACGACAGCCTAGTTCCACATGGGCTACTGTATGGGGAACCATTGGAGGGAGTGGCACCTGGCTCCCAGCTGGGGCCGGGACCACACTTCGACCACGACAGGTGCTTCCATGTTTGGGAGGTGCGGGGTGGGAGGAGGTGATGTTGGGGTTTGGTATTGTTTCAGTAGGGGGGAGGGCGCGTGCACAACATGCTGCTTCCGATCTGTTGTGGGAATTGCCAATGCTGCCTTCATGGGGTGGTACGGAAATATGTGTTACTGTTTAAATGTCTCTTGATGGTGGGGGTGCACGGCTAGGCCCTTGTGGTACACGTCTAATGAGCTGGAATGTGAGGGGGATGTTGGATAAGGTAAAGAGGGGAGCAGTGTTTGCATGGGCTAAGAGGAGGGGAGCTGATATACTATTATTACAAGAAACGCACTTGATGGACACCAAAGCGCTCTGCCTTCAGTGAAATGGCTTCATTCATACCTACCACTCTGGTTTCACGAGGGGGTCACGAGGAGTGGCAATTCTTGTACACCGTAGGGTTCCCTTTGCTCATAAACGCACATGGACAGATGCGCAGGGTCGATATGTGGTTGTGCAGGGAGAGATTGGGGGCGAAGTAGTGGTTATAGGTAGCGTATACGCACTGCCCCCTATGCAGTGGGCCCTAGGGGAGAGGCTGATGTCTTTATGGGTGGACATGCCCACTGCCCTGTCTATAGTGGGAGGGGACTGGAACGAAGTCATGGAGATCTCATGGGACAGATGGCGAAGCACTGCTGGCGCTTGTGATGTGATGGGGGAGGAAGGGCCGTCCACCAGACTAAAAGCTATGCTCACGGGCTTAGATTGGGTTGATACCTGAAGGCACAAACATGGAGCGCGTAGGGATTTCATGTACTTTTCCTAAGCGCAGGGCTCCTTCTCACGGCTAGACTACGTTTTTGTACCGAGAGTAATGGCTAACAGAGTCTTGTCCGCAGAGATATTACCACGAGCACTGTCCGATCATTCGCCGGTCTATGTCATTGTCGACACTGGTCGCACTAGGCAGCCATTTCGGTGGCGCATGTTGCCATGGCAATTGATGCAGGCTCCATACCGTGCTCACATGACCTGTGAACTTGCGCACTTCCTATCCACTAACGTGGGCACAGTCGACTCTCCGGCAATGCTATGGGAGGCCATGAAACCCACTCTGCGGGGGATAGATATCTCGTGGTGCATCATGGCGGCGCTTAGGGAGAAGCGTAGGGAACTTGTACAGCGAGGCAGAGCTTGAGGATCTGGAGCGTAGAGGGCGGGAGGAGGGTGCTAGACAGGCAAGGCGGCAGCTAGTGTTGGCGCAACAACAATATGCTGCAGTGCTGCTGGATGAAGCGCGACAGGCCTGGTTAGCTACACGCAGTCGTATATATCAGTGGGGCGGCAAGTCATGCAAGATGCTCCATCGTCTGTGTCAGGGCAGGATGCATGCCCAGCCATTGCCCCGCATAGTGGCCCCGGATGGGGTGCCGCTCTTGGAGCCGGATGTGATAGCTGGTAGTTTTGCTTCGTATTATGAGACCTTGTACGCGCCCCGGGAGTGCTTGGAGGCAGAGGTAGGGCAGCGCTTTATAGATGACCTCCCTCCGAGGACCGTCACGGATGAGGTTCGCGATGATCTGGACCGGCCATTGACGGACGACGAGTTGGCCACGGCTTTGGGCGAATTGAACCCGGGTAAGGCGCCGGGTCCAAATGGGTTCCAGAGTGAATTCTTTCGGCAATATGCGACGCAGTTGACTCCCCACTTCCGGCCAGTCATTGAAGAGGCGTGTGAGAGTGGCACGCTGCCCCCAGATTGGAGGCATGCAGAAGTAGTTGTGTTACTGAAGCCGGAGCGGCCTCCGGAGAGACATGAGTCCTACCGTCCAATCTCATTGCTTAACACCGAGGCTAAGATACTGGCAAAGGCCCTGGCCAATAGACTTAAGCCCCATATTACAGACCTGGTTCACCCAGATCAGGCTGGCTTTATGCCACAACGTGCCACTCGTCATAATATCAGTCGGGCTCAGGTTGCGATTTCGGCCTGGCGGGGATTGGGAGAGCGGGCGGCGCTGTTGCTAGCAGACATGGACAGGGCGTTTGATTCCCTGAGCTGGAGGTACTTATTTGCCCTATTGGGGCGCCTGAATCTAGGCCCTCGTTTTCTGGCTTACGTGCGGCTATTGTACACAGACCTCACGGCCGCGGTGCGAGTCGGTGGGGGGATATCCTGCTCCTTTCGCATTCAGCGGAGGACGAGACAGGGCTGCCCCCTCTCCCCATATTTATTTGCACTTGCAATGGAGCCCCTCACGGCGTGGGTGCGAATCGACGCTCAGCTAAAGGGATTTTAGTGGTCGACCGATGTAACCGATAGAATAGCCCTCTACGCGGACGATGTGCTGTTTTTTCTCACAAATCTGGAGCGTTCGGGGCCTCGCATTATGCGAATCTTACACATTTTTGGCGAAACATCGGGCCTCTACATGAACCCTGGGAAGTCTACTCTCTGGATTCTGGGAGGTCTGCAGCCAGTTGGAGAGTGGGCAGGGGGGCTTCAGATGGCTACGGATGGCGTGAAGTATTTGGGGGTGTTTCTCACGGAGGACGCGACCGTGGCCCGGGAGTGCAACATTGCTCCGGTCTGGGAGCGCACTTGGGAAGACTTGAAGGTGTGGGCTAGAATGCCGCTCTCCATTCATGGCAGATCTGCCATATTTAAAATGGTGGCGCTCCCACGCCTGATACACCAATTGCAAAATCATCCGGTGTTGGTCTCACCAGGTTGGTTTCGGCGCCTTAACACAGCGTTGAGTGGCTTCCTGTGGGAGGGGGGGCCGTGCGTGTTGCCTTGCGCACTTGCTTTCGGTCAACGTACACTGAGGGATTGGCCACGTCAGATGTCTTGTCATATTTCCAGGCGTCCCACCTCTTGGTTTTGAACGAATGGTGGTATGCAGAAAGGAGGGATCCCGCATATGCAGTGGAACGGGCCTTGAGGGGCACTGCATCCCTACACACTCTGTTATACTCGGCATCCCTGCCATCTACTACACAGGTGGTCCTTCAGGTATGGCGACAGGCCCTGCGTAGGATGGGATGGTGGAATGTCCTAACTCTCGAAACCCCATTGTGGCGAAATGGTAGGCTGCCTCAGCTGGCTGCCCTGGTGGGCTTCCGGGGCTGGGATGCGATTGGCATCTCTACCCTAGGAGACGTTATGTCGGGGTGTGTACTCAAATCCTTTGATACTCTACGGGAGGAATTCGAAATGCCACGTACCCAATTTTATAAATATCTCCAATTCCGACATGCTCTCACACCAGAACTTGAGGGGGTGGAGGACCTGCCGGAGTTCAGCCCCATTGAGGCTAAGGTCTTCATGGGGGGACTGCCTGATAAGAAACTGTCTTGCATCTACCAAACCAGGGTGCGGCACTGCTCCACAGACCTGCTACGACTTAGGACCGCGTGGGAGCGGGATGTTGGGGAGCTTGACGAAGAGGACTGGGTAGAGGCGCTAGAGGGACCTAGGGGAGCAGCCATCTCCACGCGCCTGCGACTAATCCAATTTAGATACCTTCATCGTACATACTACACCAGACAGTGCCTGTGGAGGGCAGGCTTGATAGCATCCCCAGATTGCCTTAGGTGTGGGTCGGAGGAGGGCACACTGATGCACACAGTGTGGGACTGTAGGGTTTCAGGGAAGTTCTGGGATGGGGTGTTCCGGTGTCTAAATGAGGTCCTGGCCTGTGTGCTTCAGAAAGATCCTAAGTTGGCTCTCCTTCACGTCCTGGCTGGGGTAGGGGGCAATAGGTATAAGCGCCATTTACTATTGCTGGGGCTAACACTAGCTAAGAGAGACATTGCACGATATTGGAAGGCACCCCGGGCCCCATCACTCATAGCCTGGAAAAACGGGATAGACTTTTGTATGGGCCTGGGGAAGCCCATTTAAGTAGCCAGGGGCTGCCCTCGAAAGCACTACAGGATATGGAAGAGGTGGGCAGACTATCGGGGTCTGGACTTGGAGCCGCCACCTGAGGATACTGCTGTCCAGTCCCCTTGACAGCCCAACAGCCAAGACTGTGATAAAGACACTTGGGCGCACTTAGCAGGTGTCATACTTAACACACTTAATACAGGCGGAGCAGGCAGCGGCTCGCGTGGGGGGCAAGGGGGTAGTGGGTGGTTAGGGGTGGGGGTGGAACCTTCGTTTCACAAGTTTCTTTTACTTGTATGTTTGCCCATGACAAAATTGCATATGATTTGTGATTAATAACTTGATTCTGGTGATTGGCTCTGGATGTCAGAGCATTACTTGATATGTGTTCACTATGCAATCAATAAAATCTGTTTTAAAAAAAAATGACCGGCCATGAAAGAGACCAGTGACCGACGCCCCTCAGAGACCCCCTTACGCCCTCCCTCTTGCACGTCGATAGGCTGCACGCTCTGCTGGGGTATGGCTGCCTGCCATGCAGCCATTAACAAGCTCCTTTCACATGTACAAATGCTGTTTGTAGCACTAAAATCCAGACATACTGGTTCTGCTAGTGCTGGAACAAAGTAAAAACAAGCTGTAGTAGGTGCAAATCGGTGTTGGCGCGTCACAGCTGGGGAGGGTGGTGAGGGCTGGGGGTTAATGGAGCGTAAAACGGCACCTACGGCAATACAAATTAAAGCATTTTAATCGGAATCACTGGAACCATGTAAGAGGGGTGTTGCTGTCTGCAGGGCTTTGATGCATACAGCTCCATACAGATTGGCACCCTGGTCCTGGGCTAAACCCGCCCATGCCAAAAGGCAGCCTTGATTGTAGGGTTACGGCTTGAACCACAATTGTTTTAAAAAAAAATCACGTAATCTCCCCGTGCCTAACAAAATGAATGTGTCCGTCTGAAACGCAACTGGTACTCACATAAAGCGCTCTGATCCCTTCGGGTCGAGTTCGCGCTATATAAAACAAAAAAAAATACAGAAAACTTAAATGTCCTGCTACTACAAGCTATTGCATAGGCAATTCTGTGATGAAAGAAAAACACAAAACTATACATCACGTTTCAGATGTCCTAATGAAAGAAAAGCACTACTATCAAGAAGCACTTTTCTCTCAAAGCTCAATCTGAACAAAACCATGCACAAATTGTTTAAACAAAGGTGAGTCGCTCACCTCTTTGTCTCCTACCATTCCAAGGGACAACATTTCTTTATTTAAAACCACCTTTTAGCGTCAGCGCAAAGTAAAATACTTTAATATTGAGAGCCACTGGACATTGCACTATTAATTATCGACCAGGTATTGCTTTATATACATTAGAAGGAGTTGAAACGTGTGAGGAGCCACGGCACATTATTGGCTGCACCCCACAGCTGCCGGAAGGAAGGAAGTAGAGCTTTGGAAATAAACAGATGTGACGAGAATCACTTCTGCAGCTGTCTGTGGACAATTAAAGGAGACCCCCAGGGCTTTTCACAGAGCGGAAGACTGTCCGGTCTGTGTAGTGCGGTTAGCACTCTAGCAGACGCACGTACGCATCCACGCATCCGCAGGCCAGGCGTGGCCTGCGGGGTCCAATAAAAGAAGGACGCGCGCTCGGGCACGTAACTTCCGAATGAGACGAGTGTGTGGTTTACTGGCTGATGCTCCGCGCTTCCACCCCTGCGCACGCGGCCATGCTGGTCGCTTAGGCCTACCCACACACCCTCACCACATTGGCGACGAGTGGAGGGATACCAACCCTCGCTCCCTTCATCGGGTGGTACCATCAGCACCAACCCGCGGTGCCTACCGCGAGGAGACCAACGTGTCCTCATTCTGGCGGGTCCGCCCCAGTGACCCGAGATTGCCTGACGCACGCTGAGATAACACCACGGTTTGCCGATCCACTAACAGTCGGGTACAGCCGCCATGGGGGACGAGGCAGCGGCACCGGTCATCAACATCCCGTTCCAGCATGCTGCTGCTGGAGTGCTGCCGCCTTTCAGCGAAGCGAGTGACCCATCCACAGCATCACCCCGGTGGAAGGTGTGGTTAGAGAGACTTGAAAATTACTTCGTGGTCACCAGAGAAACGGACGACGCGGTGAAACGATCACTGCTCCTTCACTACGCGGGGGACGAGGTATTCCGACTCTTCAAACACCTACCCAATTCGGCGGGAGTAACCACGTATGCTGCTGCGGTCACCGCACTGAACAACCATTTTGACCCGCAACTGAATGTAGACTTCGAAGTCTTTAAGCTGGGACAAGCCCGCCAACGAGAAGGTGAATCGATGGATCAATTCCACACTCGGGTCCGGGAACTGGCCAGTTCCACGGACGAAGACCAACCCAAGGCCATCAGGCGCCAACTGATACAAGGGTGTCGGGACAAAACGCTGAGGGGCCACATCCTAAGAAAGCCCGGGATCTCGCTCGAGGACATCCTTGTCCTGGCCAGAGCTCATGAACTGTCAGATGCCAGGGCCACGGCCATGGAGCAAGCACTGCACAAGATTCCCGCCAAACCGGAAACGACCAGGAATGAGCGGGCTGACGCAGTACGGGCACGACCACGTGGCCCAGGAAGAAAAGGAGCCCGGCGAGACGCACCACAGGGCCGGTGCGGATACTGTGGACACGAACCCCATGCGGCCAGAGACTGTCCTGCCCAAGGCCAAGTCTGCGGGAACTGCGGAATCCCAAATCATTTCGCAGCGCAGGGGCGTAACAAACGCCCCTGCAGCCCCCGCAGTGCGGGGGGGCCTCACTCTCTACAGTTAATGAAGGGGCCCCCCAGGGGGGCCGGTGTTCTATGATCCGCTGCTCCCATGATTGAGCGCACCCCCTGTCATTGTGCGCATGCGCACCAATGGTGCGCATGCGCACATTAATTTTTTATGACGTTTCATGACGTTTCAATACCCCGCCCATCAGGGACTGCATCCCCGGTTTGTGCGCACATGCGCATGCGCACATTAAGGTTTGTGCGCACATGCGCATGCGCACATTCATTTTCTACGTTGCCAGGGGGGGGACGCTCCTCCGTGAATGCGGCAGCCACGCGCCTCCGATCAGTCCCCCTAGGTCTGTGGTTCCCAAAGTGTGCGCCGCGGCGCCCTGGTGCGCCGTGATGAGCAGCCAGGGGCGCCGCGCCGCCATGCAGGAAGTAGGTGATATAAATTGCAGCCCAACATGCGGAGGGGGGTTTAAAATACCACCTTCGGAATGGTTTTGCCCAGCACACTGCGGCCATACGCTTCCGTACGCACGCATTTACACGTTGTACATAAGCTGTGTAGGCTCACCATTACTGCCTTAGCAAGCTTGGAGCATCGGAGACACGTTGCTGGTGACCCCCGTGTTGTGCCCTGCCCTGCCTCGCTTGACCCTGTTCAAATCGGTAAGTAAGTGTCGCAGACGAATGTAGGAATGTCTCATCATAATTCTTTTTAATTTTCAATCGTTTGAACAGTAGTGTAGTGGCGCGCGATTTCACTGAGCTCCGCATGAAAGCCCTTCGATTTTGCTGGTAACGTGAGATTCATGCCAAGCTTTAAAAGCGAGCCAGATAATCAGAACCGTGGCTTTTCAAAGTCTTTTTCCAGCTTGTCTTCCTTGTACCCGTGTTTTCTCGGCTTTTCAGTGAGAGATAGTGTGAAGGGAGTTCTACGTGGGAAGCCCGAAGGTGTCAGAACGCTTCACAATAGGAACAGTAATGATAAATGTGAAAATTACAAGTGACCAAATTACAAAACCAAACGTTAAGTTACATGAGGCAGTAATATGAGCAAACAAAATACAAGAGGTAGCAAAAGGTACATTAGAGGGGTCGCACGGTGGAAAATGTATTTGCAAAAACTCCGGGTAAAAAGGCAAAACAACAGAGTCTGGTGCTTTAATGCTACCTTCATGGAGTGGAGCTCAGAATTTGGAGGTATTTACCACTTCCAGTAAATACCCGATCCTCATCTTCCAGTATTTGCAGGTGCATTAAGTGCCCCACATTATGCCACCCTGCTCAAAATCAGGGCATCATTATATGTAATTTCACCTCACATAGCTATCATGAAAGTGCTGCACAGGTCAGGCACTTTTGGGCCTACGTGTAATGCCCGAAGATGTCAGAGCGCTTCACAATAAGAACAGTAATGATACATGAGAAAATTACAAGTGACCAAATTGCAAAAGTTAAGTTGCATGAGGCAGTAATATGAGCAAACAAAATACAAGAGGTAGCAAAGGTACATTACAGGGGGGAAAAGTGATATGTGTGCAAGTTGCAAAAACGTACAAACTACAAGTAGAGGTATAATACTGCAATAAATGGCAGACACTCAAGCACAAGAACACATTGGGAAGGCACTTCCATAGTCATGGAGAAAATAATTTTCTGTACTGGAAGGTCTTCCTTAAGATAATAGAGAGGGCGTGAGTTACATTTGGAAGTGTCTTTGAAGGAGGCGAACTTTGAGGTCAGTTTTGAGGCCTGGGAGGAGGTGGTGGCTCCCGAACACATGCAGAAAAAAATTGGTTTTCTCTGAGAAAAAGGCCCCCAAGCAGGGCGAGTTTGTCACTCCCTGGTGAAACTAGTGACGGGTAAACGGAGTGTGGCTGATCCAGGGGCCACCATGTCCCAGGGCGCCTCCATGCATATTTTGTTACTAATATCATTATAATACCTTCATTGCGTCCCAATTACTTTACGGAAGACAACAGGAAGTACTCCCGAGGTCGGGCTTACATCCCGCCCACTGGTAAAAAAAAATAAACGGTGGGGAGCCACGGCCAACTGCCGATTAGGTCAAGGGAGCCACGGGTCAAAAAAGTTTGGGAACCACTGCCCTAGGTAAAGGATGGTCTCCCCTCCAGGCCCTGTACTTATGCGGCCCGTTTCCTTAGGCAGTGCCGCGGCCTCTCGTGGGTGGCAGATCCGACAGGCTCGCAGGTCGCGCTCCGTGGGAAGACGCCACAGTGGCGTCACTAGGGTGGTGCGGGGGTGCCTCTCGTGGGTGGCAGATCCGACAGGCTCGCAGGTCGCGCTCCGTGGGAAGACGCCACAGTGGCGTCACTAGGGTGGTGCGGGGGTGCGGACCTAGTTACTTAGATGTCCTAAATTTATTTATGCATTTTTATATAGCGCGGACTTTACCCGGAGGCGTCAGAGCGCTTCACATTAGGAACAGAAATGAAACATAATGAGAAACATTACAGAAGAGCAGATTACTAAAACATACGTTACTTACATAAGGTAATAGTGACAATTGTGAGCAAACAAAAAACATGAGGTAGTAAAAATTGTGAGCAACCAAAAATACATGAGGTAGTAAAGGTAATAATGACAATTGTGAGCAAACAAAATACTTGAGGTAGTAAAAATTGTGAGCAACCAAAAATACATGAGGTAGTAAAGGTAATAGTGACAATTGTGAGCAAACAAAATACTTGAGGTAGTAAAAATTGTGAACAACCAAAAATACATGATGTAGTCAAAAGTGCACAAGAGGAAAAGTGACAAGTGGGCAGTTATAAGAGAAAACAGAGTATAATTTGAGGTATAATACTGCAATAAGTGCTAGGCACAAGAACAGGCGTTACGTAGGCAAGGTGGCACTTGTGCAAGTATCAAAGGTAAAAACATGTGAGAGGTAGCAACCGTGGGTTACAAGGGCAAAGTGTTGTGTGCATGTTACAAAAGGGCACCGAACACAAGTACATGGAGAATACTGCAAAAAGGCAGACACTCCCACCACAGGAAAACACTGGGAAGGCACTCCCATGGTCATGGAAAGTAAAAAATATCAGTAGTGGGAAGTCTTCCTCCGAATAGCAAGAGGACGTGAATTACTTTTGGAGGTGTCTCTGGAGGAGGAGAACTTTGAGGTCCCTTTTGAAGGCCTGGGAGGAGGCGGTGGTCCGGAGCTCATGCGGACACGAGTTCCAGATTCTCACTGCGTTGCCTGAAAAGGATTGGGCCATTGTTCTTTCCTTCTTGAAAGTGGGAGGTTCAAGCAGTAGATTCTCGGCATTGGGTGAAGGTCTACAGCCTCCAGAGAGTTTCAGTTTATTCACCAGGTAGCGGGGAGAGGAGGAGTGCAAGGCTTTGTGGGTGATACAAGCGGTCTTGTAGATAGCTCTAGCCTCGAAGGGAAGCCAGCGGAGGGTGGATAACAACGGTGTGATGTGATCGCTTCTTTTGGCCCCATAGATGAAACGAGCTGCTGAATGGAAGACAGACTTAAGTGGGGACAGGTGAGATTTGGGGAGGCCAGTAAGAAGAGAATTGCAGTAGTCTAGTCTGGAGAGGACCAGCGATTGCACCAGGGTTATAAGGTCCTGCTCTGGGAAGAAGTGACGGATTCCCCAAAGAAGGCGCAGTTGGTAGCGAGCAGATTTTGCAATAGAATTGATGTGGGGAGTTAGATTGAGTTTTTTGTCTAGAATGACACCAAGAGATTTTGCGCTGTCGACAATGATGGGTTTGTTGTTTAGTAGATTCATCTGATCCATCCATGATTGAACCGGGGGAGGAGAGAGTGAGGAGGAGAAGAGGAGGAATTCAGTTTTGGAGGGATTCAGAATTAATTGATGAGATGACATCCAGTTTTGAATGGAGTCAAGAGTAGATTTTAGGATGGAGAGATCATGAGTGGAGGCAACCTTGAGGTAGAGTTGAGTGTCATCTGCATAGAGATGATAGTGAATCCCGGATTTGCTTAGGAGGTTTCCCAGTGGTTCTAAGTAGAGATTGAACAGTGTGGGTGCAAGTATAGAGCCTTGGGGAACACCTTGACCCACCGCCACAGGAGACGAAAGACTGTTCGCTATTTTGATCATTTGAGATCTGTGAGAGAGGAAGGATGCAAACCATTTAAGCACAGTGCCCTCCATGCCCATTCTCTGTTGAAGAATATTGAGGAGGGTGTTGTGATTAACAGTGTCGAAGGCTGCGGAGAGGTCAAGGAGAATTAGCAGACAGGACCCCCCTGAGTCGAGTATCCTCAGCGCATCATCAACCACTTGCAGTAGGGCTGTTTCAGTGCTGCAGTTTTGGATGAAGCCGGACTGACAATTGTCAAGAAGATCATTGTCCTTGATATGACGAGAGAGTTGTTTGGCTACACATCTTTCCGTTATCTTTGCAAGAAAGGGAAGGTTAGTGATGGGGCGGTAGTTATTGAGGTCATTCGCATCAGCAGTGGGCTTTTTTCAGCAGAGGGGTGACCTGCCCAGTTTTGAAGGGGACAGGAAGGGAGCCTTGCCAGAGGGAGAGGTTGATCAGAGTGGTCCAATAGGGGAGGGAATGGGTATAGAAGTCAAAGGCAATGGCACTGGGGATAGGGTCAAGCGAGTGGTTGGAGGGCTTTGTTTCGCGTATGCATTTGAGAAGGGCATCTTCAGATATGGGGTCAAAGCTCTGCCAAATGGCTAAGGATTTGCGCTCCTCTGGAGGTGTAGGATGAGCAACCTGATCCACAAGTGATTTCACCTTTCCATCGAAGAAAGTAGCGAAATCCGCTGCTCTCTTTGTAGAATCCTCCACCTTGGAGGTTGGGGGAGAGCAGCTCGGAGTCTTGATGAGATCGAATAGTTTTTTGGGTCTATTTTTGGCGGAATCAAGGAGGGTTTTGAAGTGCGTCGCTTTCTCAAGGAAGATGTGCTTGTGGTATTTGGATCTTGCTGTGCGAAGCAAGGCTAAATTGTCAGTGGAAGGCAATTGCCTCCATTGCTTCTCCAGGAATCTTAGCTGCTTCCTTTCCTCATAAAGGGATTTGTTGAACCAAGGTGCTGAGGGAGTGGGCCTTATCCTTTTGCTTTTGAGTGGAGCGACGTTATTAATTTCAGCTTCAAGAACTGTGAGGCATTGGGAGGTGAGATCGTCAACAGCTATGTTCGGGTCTAGCCTTGGAAGTGAAAGCAAAGCTGATTCACAGAGGGGACCGACATCAATGTTTTTGGCATCACAGAACCAGGAGATGGCCCTCTTGGGTTGGCCAAGAGTTATAGAGTGTGAAAGTTGAAGAGAGAATGGGATGAGGTGGTGGTCAGACCAATCTACATGAATAGGGGTAGTAGTAGAAAGCATGCCTGCTTTAGAAATAACAAGGTCCAGGATTGCGCCCTTAGAGTGGGTTGGTTCAGTGCAGTGTTGGATAAGATCATTTGCCGAGAGGAAGGTGGCCAGTCAGTTCGCAGAGGAGTCTTGTGGTGCGCCCCAGTGGAGATTGAAGTCACCCACGATGGTCTGATTGTCACTTTGAGAGTATTGCTCGCTGATGAAGTCTTTGAGATCTTCTATAAACGAAGAGCTACTGCTACAAGGCGGGCGGTAAATGATATGGAATCTGAGCGGTGAACGGTGTTGCAATTGAAGCTCAAGAGAAAGGCATTCAAAGGTGTGGGAGGAGCTGCTAGGAGACGCCTTAAGTTGGAGGGCGTTTCTGAAGATAACTGCAACACCTCCCCCCGTGTTTTCAGTTCTGTCATTCCTAAATATGGAATAACCTGTGGGTAATAGGAGATCAAATATAGAGTGAGAGGTATCTTTGAACCAGGTCTCTGTGAGGAAGAGCATGTCAAGTTTGTGAAGGGTGATGGTGTCGGAGATTTCAAGTTTGTGTTTTACTGCAGATCTGCAGTTGTGAAGCATACAGCGCAGCTCTGTCAAGACTGTTTTGGTGACGGGGGCACTTGGGCTCTGAAGGGTGATCGGGATATTGTACATTTGCGGAGGTGCTCGGGAGGGTTTAGGTGGACGCTTTGTTCTGACAGAGGTGATTGTCGGAATAGTGTAGACAGTGGGGTTGCTAGGGTATGCCTGCCTGGCCACTAGTGTGGGTGCTGCTTAGTGTTAGTGCAACTGACAGCAACTTGAAGCACACGCCGCCAAGGCGCCACGCACGCATGCACCGCACCGCACCCAGATGCGGCTGCCAGAGAACATTTTGCCTGCATACTGCCTCTCATTGCGCTGGGCCCGACAATACTCCTTTGATCGTCGCTGTGCCAGAAGTCTCACGCAGGTAATTTGATACTCTTTTATTCATTTTTGAGCGTAAATAATCACTGCGTGTGCCTCCAACAGCTCTCATTGCGTGGCTGTCTCCTCTGTGTTAATGGATACAGTGCACCTGACTAGGCCCTGCATCAGTGCCCGGTAGCCGTTCATTTCGGTTCTGACCGGGACTCCCAGGCAGAAAGGACCACGTCAGGATAACATCGGGAAGTGGTGGGGGAAGAACCCATGCCAGCCGGATTCTGCCTGTCCAACGCGGATCTAGGGTGACACAGGCCAGAGCTTCCTTAGGTTGCCCGGTGCAGAACAAAGTCAGTTTGCAGCTGCAAAGTGCATGTGCACTTCCAAAATGCAACATATATTCAAGCACTGGCAGCACAGCAGCAGGTCGCAGCTCCTGGCCCTGGAACTGCACAGTGGGGAAGCCTATGCCCTGGAGGGAAAAGGGAGGAAGAGGGTTGTGTCCGGCCTGGCCACAGTGAGAGAATCCATAGATAATTTGGAGCTGGACCGACGGGCAGCCCCGGAGCTTCAATGAAGCCTAAACTGGACGCGAGCTTTTGTCAGCGCATGCAGGGTACAGCTGAGACCATGACGATTTGCCTCCTGAGATGAGGTTGCAGCTATCTATTTAGTTGACGTTCTGCCACCAGTGCAGTCCGATCTCCAGATGGCAGGTCAGGTCACAGTGTGTGGGGTGTTTTTTTTGTCTGTTTGTGGGCTTGTCAGGCTGGACTGCTGATTTTTTCTGAAGAAAATTAAATCCTGCAGTAAGCTTAAATGAACGGAATCGGACATGCAAAACACGTATAGCATATGAGGACAACCTGAAAACGTGTTTGTTATGATGTACGTCATGATCTCCTACTGTTGCACTGACTTGCAATGCTATGAAAAAATTGTTTTTGGTGGCACAGGCGCGTTGCTCAAAGGGGTGTAATTTCTGATATTTATGTTTCCTTCATTTTTATTGCTTGATTTTACTCGCAAAAAAGTGTCACTCATAGTCGTTGAAATGTCACTCATAATTTCCCTAAAATTATGAAAACGTCACTCATAGCAATCTGAAACTTTGGCAGCTATGCAGATGTATGTTGTGATGATCGTCACTGGTGGTGCGATGCGGATGCGCGCGGGCCGCGGCTTATGTACCCAGCAGTTTGGTCCCAGGGCCGTCAATCTTAGCACTACTACCAATGACGGCCATGGGACAGCCCCCACGCGCTGTGCGCAGCGCACCTGCTCTCTGACTCATCACAGCGCGGTCACGCGCCCTCCAGGGAGTGGACTGAGGTCGCGGAGACCGTGCGTGCGCCGCAGTGGTGAAACACAATACCTACGACGACATCAGACAGAGGCCACCACCTTCTTCTCTGTGATATCGCGTCGCAATTCGCCTTCGAATTTGGGATGCCAGGGACGACGGTGAGACTAGAGAGAAATAATATTTACATCAGATAGATGCCAAGTTTCAGAATGCTTATGTGTGAATTTTTTTTAATTTCAGTGTAATTATGAGTGACACGATTCAGCCATTCTTTCTCGCGAGCAAATTCAAGCAATGAAGACCAGGGTATTAGGGTCCACACTCTGCTCCTCAGTCAATCATAAGTCTCTTTGCTCGGTCGGTTGCAAGGCCGTCCATTTTAGTACCTTGCGAGAACCACTGAGCCTGTCGCCATTTCTTACATCCCTCCCTGATATAAACACTCCCCGATAATGCTCCACTCAGCCCTTGGTCCATCTACCAGGCCCAGAGGGCTGCCCAGGTCATGCCCAGGTCACTGTCCATCTGTCCCTGCATATACTTGGATTAAGGAGTCTGCTGTCCACATGGGTAAAGATTTACGTATTAAAAAGGCAAGTCTCATCTGATGTGGTTAATGAGCATTTGCTCTGTTTTTTAAAGGAGGCATTTGATCCCACCTCTACTGCTCTCAACTTATAATACCTAGGAATTGGGGAGACATTCAAGAAAATAGTAGCGATGCAAGTGGGATTGGGGAGGGACACACGCATAACCACCCGTGGTACCCTGTTACTGCTCTCGTGTCCATGAGGATTCATACTGCTCAGATGCTGTCCCACCTTAACAGATGTATACTCTTCAATGGTGGTACTGCGGGAACATGCCCCTGCCCATTAAATTGCACACTCGTCAATAGCAGTAGTACCAGATGTTCTCCCACTAGCAGGCTGCATACTCTTCGATAGTACTATTGCCCAGACATTCTCGCGCCCAGGAGGATACATACTCCTCAACGGTGGTACTGCTCTGATGCTCTCCTGCCCATGACAAAGCAAGCATACTCCGATTTGAAAGGATAAATGCTGGATTTAGATCTCCGGACGGTGAGAGCCTAACTTAATGGCGGCCATTCACCAGTGTACCACCTAGCGCCTAAGAACTTAAAACCTGAAATTCTTAACGAGGCATAGCTCTCTCAGTGATTCCTATCATAATGTTGGTCTGATGTTTCCACTGCATCTAGTGCATATTTTAAGCAGGTATTGCCGATGCTCTTGCAGGGCCGGACTGGGAACCAGAACCGGCCCTGGCAAAGTGTGTTAAGAATACAAAACTATTGAGTGTTCTTAACTTCTTTATTCCGACCAACACGTTTGCTCCTAACATGGAGCGAAGCGGCAGTCAGCTCGGCGATCAGCTGGTAACTGTCATATGTGACAGTTATCAGCTGGTGACCTCACTGCTAAACGGTGTCCTCGCAGGGACACTGGGAAGCACGTCTAGTAAGGTGTCCTAGGAGGGACACAAGTATTATAAACACAACACATCCCCCTCCTTTGGGGGTGATGGGAACAGTAGAAACAGATAGAGAACATAAGGTTCCACTATCCACAAATGTAGTCCTTAAGTTTAGCTGGCGGTCCTAACAGTCTGCCGGTCCTGCTAATGTCCACCGGTCTCGCCCCGTCATGGGTTGGAACGACAGGTAGTCTGCGCCTTGCGCCTGCAGGTCTGGATGAAGGAACAGAACGGTCCGCTGGCTGGGTGTTTTCATGTGTACCTTAATCGCTCCCGTCCCCAGGGGTGGCAGGAAATTCAATGTCGGATTCGGTGTCAGAAAAATAAAGTCCTCCCTTACTCTATCGCCCTCCTTCCCTTTCTTATCTATCGCCCTCACTCTATCTATCGCCCTCCCTCTATTTATCGCCCTGTTCTCTTCTCTTCTCTTCTCACGTGCTGATCTGCTGCTCTCTTCCACCCCACCTCCTTCTTTAACTCCCTGTTCTTTTACTGTGCTGATCTGCTGTTCTTTCACCCCGCCTCCTTCTCTAACTCCCTGTTCTCTCACACACAACCACACCACACACAACCAAACCACACGCGCAACCAGACCCAACCACACACATGTTTATAAGCATTTTATCTTCTTTATTTCTCAACTCACTAATGCAAATGAAAACCTGTACAGCAGTGTCCTTACTGCAGTTTTCATAATTGTACCCAAGAAGTATCTACACCTACCAGAATGGCAACAACTGCTGCTTAGCCTACGAATTCCTTGACCACCCAACATTGGTTCTTGGATTATGCCTGCCATTATTATAAAACTGTTAACACATTTTTGGACACCATGTAACTTGCCTTATCTGCATACTCTCTGCTAATTTTATGTTATCAATTTGCAGGATTATGGCGGTATTCAGAGACCTGGAATTGTTGTCGACTACCAGAAAAGTCTGGTATTTGGTGGGCCTGCTGGAAGGTGGATGAAAAGAAAGATGATGCAATCGCTTAATAAACCCATTGGAGGGGCGTTTGTCAGCAAAAAACCTAAATTGAGAAAACCTGGATCAAATGGCAATGCGGTCAAAGAAGGTATGTTTCTAGATAGACAGCTTCTGTTTTTTAGGTTTCGCCTGGCGATCCGCTGCATAGCAGTGTTCGCGCAGGCGAAAAGTTTTGTTTAGCAGTATGGGTGCTTTGTCCCGCCTGCTCTTCCATTGGCTAGCTCCATAAATGGAGGCTAGCCATTGAAAGGGACATCTGTCTGTTATTGCCCTCCTATCTATCGCCTTCCCTCCCTCTATCTCTCGCACTCCCTCCCTCTATCTCTCGCACTCCCTCAATCTATCTCTCGCACTCCCTCCCTCTATCTATCGCCCTCCCTCTATCTATCGCCCTCCCTCTATCTATCGCCCTCCCTCTATCTATCGCCCTCCCTCTATCTATCACCCTCCCTCTATCTATCGCCCTCCCTCTCTCTATCTATCGCCCTCCCTCTCTCTATCTATCGCCCTCCCTCTCTCTATCTATCGCCCTCCCTCTCTCTATCTATCGCCCTCCCTCTCTCTATCTATCGCCCTCCCTCTCTCTATCTATCGCCCTCCCTCTCTCTATCTATCGCCCTCCCTCTCTCTATCTATCGCCCTCCCTCTCTCTATCTATCGCCCTCCCTCCCTCTATCTATCGCCCTCCCTCTATCGCCCTCCCTCCCTCTATCTATCGCACTCCCTCTATCTATCGCACTCCGTCTATCTATCGCACTCCCTCCCTCTATCTATCGCCTTCCCTCCCTCCCTCTATCTATCGCCTTCCCTCCCTCTATCTATCGCCTTCCCTCCCTCTATCTCTCGCACTCCCTCCCTCTATCTCTCGCACTCCCTCCCTCTATCTCTCGCACTCCCTCCCTCAATCTCTCGCACTCCCTCCCTCAATCTCTCGCACTCCCTCCCTCAATCTATCTATCACCCTCCCTCTATCTATCGCCCTCCCTCCCTCTATCTATCGCCCTCCCTCCCTCTATCTATCGCACTCCCTCTATCTATCGCACTCCGTCTATCTATCGCACTCCCTCCCTCTATCTATCGCCTTCCCTCCCTCTATCTATCGCCCTCCCTCCATCTATCTATCGCCCTCCCTCTATCTATCTATCGCCCTCCCTCTATCTATCGCCTTCCCTCCCTCTATCTATCGCCTTCCCTCCCTCTATCTATCGCCTTCCCTCCCTCTATCTCTCGCACTCCCTCCCTCAATCTCTCGCACTCCCTCCCTCAATCTCTCGCACTCCCTCCCTCAATCTATCTATCGCACTCCCTCCCTCAATCTATCTATCGCACTCCCTCAATCTATCTATCGTACTCTATCTATCTATCGCCCTCTCTCTATCTATCGCCCTCCCTCTATCTATCGCCTTCCCTCCCTCTATCTCTCGCACTCCCTCCCTCTATCTCTCGCACTCCCTCCCTCTATCTCTCGCACTCCCTCCCTCAATCTCTCGCACTCCCTCCCTCTATCTATCGCACTCCCTCTATCTATCGCACTCCGTCTATCTATCGCACTCCCTCCCTCTATCTATCGCCTTACCTCCCTCTATCTATCGCCTTCCCTCTATCGCCCTCCCTCTATCTATCTATCGCCCTCCCTCTATCTATCTATCGCCCTCCCTCTATCTATCTATCGCCCTCCCTCTATCTATCGCCTTCCCTCCCTCTATCTATCGCCTTCCCTCCCTCTATCTCTCGCACTCCCTCCCTCTATCTCTCGCACTCCCTCCCTCTATCTCTCGCACTCCCTCCCTCAATCTCTCGCACTCCCACCCTCAATCTCTCGCACTCCCTCCCTCAATCT
This sequence comes from Lissotriton vulgaris, assembly GCF_964263255.1. Classification (NCBI taxonomy): domain Eukaryota; kingdom Metazoa; phylum Chordata; class Amphibia; order Caudata; family Salamandridae; genus Lissotriton; species Lissotriton vulgaris. The sequence continues at coordinate 550,091,858 of NC_141689.1, forward strand.
ATCTATCACCCTCCCTCTATCTATCGCCCTCCCTCCCTCTATCTATCGCACTCCCTCTATCTATCGCACTCCGTCTATCTATCGCACTCCCTCCCTCTATCTATCGCCTTCCCTCCCTCTATCTATCGCCCTCCCTCTATCTATCTATCGCCCTCCCTCTATCTATCTATCGCCCTCCCTCTATCTATCGCCTTCCCTCCCTCTATCTATCGCCTTCCCTCCCTCTATCTATCGCCTTCCCTCCCTCTATCTCTCGCACTCCCTCCCTCAATCTATCTATCGCACTCCCTCCCTCAATCTATCTATCGCACTCCCTCAATCTATCTATCGTACTCTATCTATCTATCGCCCTCTATCTATCTATCGCCCTCCTACTATCTATCTATCGCCCTCCCTCTATCTATCGCCTTCCCTCCCTCTATCTATCGCCTTCCCTCCCTCTATCTCTCACACTCCCTCCCTCAATCTCTCGCACTCCCTCCCTCAATCTCTCGCACTCCCTCCCTCAATCTCTCGCACTCCCTCCCTCAATCTATCTATCGCACTCCCTCCCTCAATCTATCTATCGCACTCCCTCAATCTATCTATCGTACTCTATCTATCTATCGCCCTCTCTCTATCTATCGCCCTCCCTCTATCTATCGCCTTCCCTCCCTCTATCTCTCGCACTCCCTCCCTCTATCTCTCGCACTCCCTCCCTCTATCTCTCGCACTCCCTCCCTCAATCTCTCGCACTCCCTCCCTCTATCTATCGCACTCCCTCTATCTATCGCACTCCGTCTATCTATCGCACTCCCTCCCTCTATCTATCGCCTTCCCTCCCTCTATCTATCCCCTTCCCTCTATCTATCGCCCTCCCTCTATCTATCTATCGCCCTCCCTCTATCTATCTATCGCCCTCCCTCTATCTATCGCCTTCCCTCCCTCTATCTATCGCCTTCCCTCCCTCTATCTATCGCCTTCCCTCCCTCTATCTCTCGCACTCCCTCCCTCAATCTCTCGCACTCCCTCCCTCAATCTATCTATCGCACTCCCTCCCTCAATCTATCTATCGCACTCCCTCAATCTATCCATCGTACTCTATCTATCTATCGCCCTCTCTCTATCTATCGCCCTCTCTCTATCTATCGCCCTCCCTCTCTCTATCTATCGCCCTCCCTCTCTCTATCTATCGCCCTCCCTCTCTCTATCTATCGCCCTCCCTCCCTCTGTCTATCGCACTCCCTCTATCTATCGCACTCCCTCTATCTATCGCACTCCCTCTATCTATCGCACTCCCTCCCTCTATCTATCGCCTTCCCTCCCTCTATCTATCGCCCTCCCTCTATCTATCTATCGCCCTCCCTCTATCTATCGCCCTCTCTCTATCGCCCTTCCTCTCTCTATCTATCACACTCCCTCTCTCTATCTGTCGTACTCCCTCTATCTATCGTACTCCCTCTATCTATCGCACTCCCTCTATCGCACTCCCTCAATCTATCTCTCGCACTCCCTCCCTCTATCTATCGCCCTCCCTCTATCTATCGCCCTCCCTCTATCTATCGCCCTCCCTCTATCTATCGCCCTCCCTCTATCTATCACCCTCCCTCTATCTATCGCCCTCCCTCTCTCTATCTATCGCCCTCCCTCTCTCTATCTATCGCCCTCCCTCTCTCTATCTATCGCCCTCCCTCTCTCTATCTATCGCCCTCCCTCTCTCTATCTATCGCCCTCCCTCTCTCTATCTATCGCCCTCCCTCTCTCTATCTATCGCCCTCCCTCTCTCTATCTATCGCCCTCCCTCTCTCTATCTATCGCCCTCCCTCCCTCTATCTATCGCCCTCCCTCTATCGCCCTCCCTCCCTCTATCTATCGCACTCCCTCTATCTATCGCACTCCGTCTATCTATCGCACTCCCTCCCTCTATCTATCGCCTTCCCTCCCTCCCTCTATCTATCGCCTTCCCTCCCTCTATCTATCGCCTTCCCTCCCTCTATCTCTCGCACTCCCTCCCTCTATCTCTCGCACTCCCTCCCTCTATCTCTCGCACTCCCTCCCTCAATCTCTCGCACTCCCTCCCTCAATCTCTCGCACTCCCTCCCTCAATCTATCTATCACCCTCCCTCTATCTATCGCCCTCCCTCCCTCTATCTATCGCACTCCCTCTATCTATCGCACTCCGTCTATCTATCGCACTCCCTCCCTCTATCTATCGCCTTCCCTCCCTCTATCTATCGCCCTCCCTCCATCTATCTATCGCCCTCCCTCTATCTATCTATCGCCCTCCCTCTATCTATCGCCTTCCCTCCCTCTATCTATCGCCTTCCCTCCCTCTATCTATCGCCTTCCCTCCCTCTATCTCTCGCACTCCCTCCCTCAATCTCTCGCACTCCCTCCCTCAATCTCTCGCACTCCCTCCCTCAATCTATCTATCGCACTCCCTCCCTCAATCTATCTATCGCACTCCCTCAATCTATCTATCGTACTCTATCTATCTATCGCCCTCTCTCTATCTATCGCCCTCCCTCTATCTATCGCCTTCCCTCCCTCTATCTCTCGCACTCCCTCCCTCTATCTCTCGCACTCCCTCCCTCTATCTCTCGCACTCCCTCCCTCAATCTCTCGCACTCCCTCCCTCTATCTATCGCACTCCCTCTATCTATCGCACTCCGTCTATCTATCGCACTCCCTCCCTCTATCTATCGCCTTACCTCCCTCTATCTATCGCCTTCCCTCTATCGCCCTCCCTCTATCTATCTATCGCCCTCCCTCTATCTATCTATCGCCCTCCCTCTATCTATCTATCGCCCTCCCTCTATCTATCGCCTTCCCTCCCTCTATCTATCGCCTTCCCTCCCTCTATCTCTCGCACTCCCTCCCTCTATCTCTCGCACTCCCTCCCTCTATCTCTCGCACTCCCTCCCTCAATCTCTCGCACTCCCACCCTCAATCCCTCGCACTCCCTCCCTCAATCTATCTATCACCCTCCCTCTATCTATCGCCCTCCCTCCCTCTATCTATCGCACTCCCTCTATCTATCGCACTCCGTCTATCTATCGCACTCCCTCCCTCTATCTATCGCCTTCCCTCCCTCTATCTATCGCCCTCCCTCTATCTATCTATCGCCCTCCCTCTATCTATCTATCGCCCTCCCTCTATCTATCGCCTTCCCTCCCTCTATCTATCGCCTTCCCTCCCTCTATCTATCGCCTTCCCTCCCTCTATCTCTCGCACTCCCTCCCTCAATCTATCTATCGCACTCCCTCCCTCAATCTATCTATCGCACTCCCTCAATCTATCTATCGTACTCTATCTATCTATCGCCCTCTATCTATCTATCGCCCTCCTACTATCTATCTATCGCCCTCCCTCTATCTATCGCCTTCCCTCCCTCTATCTATCGCCTTCCCTCCCTCTATCTCTCGCACTCCCTCCCTCAATCTCTCGCACTCCCTCCCTCAATCTCTCGCACTCCCTCCCTCAATCTATCTATCGCACTCCCTCCCTCAATCTATCTATCGCACTCCCTCAATCTATCTATCGTACTCTATCTATCTATCGCCCTCTCTCTATCTATCGCCCTCCCTCTATCTATCGCCTTCCCTCCCTCTATCTCTCGCACTCCCTCCCTCTATCTCTCGCACTCCCTCCCTCTATCTCTCGCACTCCCTCCCTCAATCTCTCGCACTCCCTCCCTCTATCTATCGCACTCCCTCTATCTATCGCACTCCGTCTATCTATCGCACTCCCTCCCTCTATCTATCGCCTTCCCTCCCTCTATCTATCGCCTTCCCTCTATCTATCGCCCTCCCTCTATCTATCTATCGCCCTCCCTCTGTCTATCTATCGCCCTCCCTCTATCTATCGCCTTCCCTCCCTCTATCTATCGCCTTCCCTCCCTCTATCTATCGCCTTCCCTCCCTCTATCTCTCGCACTCCCTCCCTCAATCTCTCGCACTCCCTCCCTCAATCTATCTATCGCACTCCCTCCCTCAATCTATCTATCGCACTCCCTCAATCTATCCATCGTACTCTATCTATCTATCGCCCTCTCTCTATCTATCGCCCTCTCTCTATCTATCGCCCTCCCTCTCTCTATCTATCGCCCTCCCTCTCTCTATCTATCGCCCTCCCTCTCTCTATCTATCGCCCTCCCTCCCTCTGTCTATCGCACTCCCTCTATCTATCGCACTCCCTCTATCTATCGCACTCCCTCTATCTATCGCACTCCCTCCCTCTATCTATCGCCTTCCCTCCCTCTATCTATCGCCCTCCCTCTATCTATCTATCGCCCTCCCTCTATCTATCGCCCTCTCTCTATCGCCCTTCCTCTCTCTATCTATCACACTCCCTCTCTCTATCTGTCGCACTCCCTCTATCTATCGTACTCCCTCTATCTATCGCACTCCCTCTATCGCACTCCCTCTATCGCCCTCCTTCACTCTATCTATCTATCGCCCTCCCTCTGTATCTATCTATCGCCCTCCCTCTCTATCTATCACCCTCCCTCTATCTATCTATCTGTCTATCTATTGCCCTCCCTTACTCTATTGCCCTCCCTTACTCTATTGCCCTCCCTTACTCTATTGCCCTCCCTTAATCTATTGCCCTGCCTTACTCTATTGCCCTCCCTTACTCTATTGCCCTCCCTTACTCTATCGCCCCTCCCTTACTCTATCGCCCCTCCCTTACTCTATCGCCCCTCCCTTACTCTATCGCCCCTCCCTTACTCTATCGCCCCTCCCTTACTCTATCGCCCCTCCCTTACTCTATCGCCCCTCCCTTACTCTATCGCCCCTCCCTTACTCTATCGCCCCTCCCTTACTCTATCGCCCCTCCCTTACTCTATCGCCCCTCCCTTACTCTCTATCGCCCTCCCTTACTCTCTATCGCCCTCCCTTCCTCTCTATCGCCCTCCTTCCCTTTCTTATCTATCGCCCTCATTCTATCGCCTTCCCTCCCTCTATCTATCGCCCTCCCTCTATTTATCGCCCTGTTCTCTTCTCTTCTCACGTGCTGATCTGCTGCTCTCTTCCACCCTGCCTCCTTCTCTAACTCCCTGTTCTCTTGTCTTCTCACGTGCTGAACTGCTGCTCTCTTCCACCCCGCCTCCTCCTCTAACTCCCTGTTCTCTTCTCTTCTCACGTGCTGATCTGCTGCTCTCTTCCACCCCACCTCCTTCTTTAACTCCCTGTTCTTTTACTGTGCTGATCTGCTGTTCTTTCACTCCGCCTCCTTCTCTAACTCCCTGTTCTCTCACACACAACCACACCACACACAACCAAACCACACGCGCTACCAGACCCAACCACACACATGTTTATAAGCATTTTATCTTCTTTATTTCTCAACTCACTAATGCAAATGAAAACCTGTACAGCAGTGTCCTTACTGCAGTTTTCATAATTGTAGCCAAGAAGTATCTACACCTACCAGAATGGCAACAACTGCTGCTTAGCCTACGAATTCCTTGACCACCCAACATTGGTTCTTGGATTATGCCTGCCATTATTATAAAACTGTTAACACATTTTTGCACACCATGTAACTTGCCTTATCTGCATACTCTCTGCTAATTTTATGTTATCAATTTGCAGGATTATGGCGGTATGCAGAGACCTGGAATTGTTGTCGACTACCAGAAAAGTCTGGTATTTGGTGGGCCTGCTGGAAGGTGGATGAAAAGAAAGATGATGCAATCGCTTAATAAACCCATTGGAGGGGCGTTTGTCGGCAAAAAACCTAAATTGAGAAAACCTGGATCAAATGGCAATGCGGTCAAAAAAAGGTATGTTTCTAGATAGACAGCTTCTGTTTTTTAGGTTTCGCCTGGTGATCTGCTGCGCAGCAGCGTTCGCGCAGGCGAAACCTTTTGTTTAGCAGTATGGGTGCTTTGTCCCGCCTGCTCTTCCATTGGCTAGCTCCATAAATGGAGGCTAGCCATTGGAAGGGACATCTGTCTGTTATTGCCCTCCTTCTATCTATCGCCCTCCTATCTATCTATTGCCCTCCCTCTATCTATCGCCCTCCCTCTATCCATCGCCCTCCCTCTATCTATCTATCGCCTCTATCTATCTATCGCCCTCTATCTATCTATTGCCCTCCCTCCCTCTATCTATCGCCCTACCTCTATCTATCTCTAGAGATTGGCTCGTACGGGAGAATGCGGTTCCAAGTCTAGCCGGTGCCGTTCAGCCGCCGCTGTGTGGCTGGCACCAGAGGGTAGGTCCGACGACAGGGTATGTGGGGTCCGGTTAAACAGTTTTCGTTTAGCTGGCACCGATGGGTGAGGCGCACAGCCTGGGATGATGACGGGCTGGGTAGACCGGGTGTGTGCGCTGCTACCAGAGGGCGACGTTCGAAGATTATGTCGCTGGCGGGCAGAGATGGGGTCTGATGGCCAGGGTGCAGCTGGCATACGTCTGTGGCTTTCACTCGATTATTGTGCACCCCCTGCCTGCCATGCTCTTCTGCGCTCTTCTCCCTGGCAGGCTACGGCAGCCAGGGAAATGCCTCATTGTCTTTTGGGAGTGGTTGGCAGGTTGGCGCTCTCTTGTAAACGCCAGGCACGCCGCCCAGCGGCTGCTCTCTGAACTGCCTCCTGTTGAGTTCAGACGGAACCAGCCATTCCCTTTTCTGCCTGAACCTGGTGCCCAGAGCAGGCGCCCGTGGCCCGCCCGCATCCATCCCCCCGAGGCCTGGGCCGAGGCTGCGCCGGTGGAGCCGCATTCCAGAGGAGCCAGACCCGGCCGGGCCGGCTCCGAGCTCGGATTCCTTCAGAATGCAACTTCCGGTTGGGCGAAGTTTGTTGTGATGGAGCGCAGCAGCCAGGTGTTGTAATTACTCAGTGAGTGTTTGTCTGTCGGAGGCGTCCTGAGCCGGGATATGGCGGACGGAGAGCTCACCCCCTCGCTGCCACCCCTTCGGCTCACGAACAGGTGGGCGCTGGATTATTTTGTAATACTGGGCGGGTGAGATGCGGAGTCGGTGCTGGATGAGAGCGAGGTTTAGACGAACGAGTGGCTGGGATGAACCTGAATCTCTCACCCTGCACTGGACCTCCACACCCGTCACTCACACTGGATAACGGCACCCGTCACTCACACTGGACCCGAGCACCCCTCATTCACCCCCGCACACGTTATGCACCCCCGCACATGTTATGCACCCCCGCGCATGTTATTCACCCCCACACTGGTCCTCGGCACCAGTCATTCACCCCTACACTGGACATTGCCATCACCACAGGACCTCTGCAGGAATCACTCACAACTACACCTTGTCTGCCTCCCGCCACTAAACACTGGATCTGAACACCCCCACTCACCCCTGGATCTGAACACCTGCTACTCACCCCTGGACCAGAGCACCCGCCACTCACCCCTGGACCAGAACACCCACCACTTACCCCTGGACCAGAGCACCCGCCACTCACCCCCTGGACCAGAGCACCTGCCTCTCACCCCTGGACCAGAGTACCCCTACTCACCCCTAGATCTGAGCACCCGCCACTCACCCCTGGACCAGAGCACCTGCCTCTCACCCCTGGACCAGAGTACCCCTACTCACCCCTAGATCTGAGCACCCGCTACTCACCCCTGGACCAGAGCACCCGCCACTCACCCCTAAACCAGAGCAACTGCCTCTCACCCCTGGACCAGAGCACCCCTACTCACCCCTAGATCTGAGCACCCGCTACTCACCCCTGGACCAGAGCACCCGCCACTCACCCCTGGATCTGAGCATACGCCACTCATCCGTGGACCAGAGCACCCCCCAGTTGAAAATTAACTTGGGTGAATCTGAAGGAGCTACATTTTAAGGTGTATTTCAGAGTGCACAGTCTGTTACGATGAGACCCAGGGGCTCATTATGTCTGTGGTGCATTGAACCTAGGGGGCAAGTCAGAAGTGCTCACTATATCCTCGTTGGCTATTATTACTAAACCTTAGGCTTGCATTAGAGGCTAATGGTCCTCTTTCACTTGGACGCGACGTGTTGCTTGTATCTGATTTAGGATATTACATAAAATGTGACAATCGTGGCAGATCTGGTATTAACATTGTTAAATATTTCAGGAGTTACTGGCGATTAAATTGTGGAAACATGATTTCTGGTATTTCTGATGCAACTCTTCCCCCGAGCAGCAAAGGGAAACTGGAAACCGTCTCGTAAATTAGGTATAAATGCGCGTTTGCTGTCCTACCTCCAGGCTATTTCAAGCAATAATTGTTTAATAAATAGTTGAAATATTGATTTGTGACAGGAGGAACACGCTGTAGAAAATGTGACTCTAGTATGTAAGGCATTATGTATTGCGATAGGAATGGGGAGCTCACAGAAGTCCGCACATACTTCTTATCCTTTGAATACACACACACACCCACTAAGCAATCTGTATCCTGTGCTCTACTCATTCCCAACACGCCAGATTTCTACTCACCTTTCACCCTCAGCTCTTACCCCTTTGCCCTCAGCTCTTACCCCTTTGCCCTCAGCTCTTACCCCTTTGCCCTCAGCTCTTACCCCTGTGCCCTCAGCTCTTACACCTGTGCCCTCAGCTCTTACACCTGTGCCCTCAGCTCTGACCCTGCCCTGTGCCACACATTGAATTGGAGATCTCTGCCTCGTTCACAGTTGCTAGATGGACCATATCAGTAATATTCATTGGCAGTCTGGGATGGGACAAAAACCTGACTGGAGGTGGTAGGGGTTTTTTGGGGAACTTGGACGATCACATTGTCACTGTTAATGTGTACTCTCCAGCCTGGCACGCTGCTGCAGCCGGTGACTGCTCCTCTGAACTCTTCTCTCCTTCCCAGAGCTTAACACCAAGAAGCTTGGCTTTGACGAGTTCTTGCCCATGCTGCAGACAATTGCGAAGAACAAGGACCAGGGTACCTACGATGACTTTGTGGAGGGGCTGAGGGTCTTCAACAAAGAAGCCAATGGCTCTGTGATGGGCGCTGAGCTGCGACATGTACTAGTCACTCTGGGTAAGAGGCCATTTTGGCACAGTACTATTTTCAAGGCAAAGAGTAATTGACTGCTGAACTCCCCAGCCCCCCTGCAGTATTCAGGGCCCCCCTTTCTGATTCCGAGCTTAGATTTCTACCCGCGTCTGGATATTACAGTTAATGTGCCCTGTTTCAGCCTTACAAAGTGTCCTATCAATCTCATTTAACTGTACATTCTTTTTGGGCGAGGGAGGACGGGGACATGGTTGGGTTACAAGTGGTTTTTGGATTGCCCATTCTACAGGCTAGAGCTTTGACTGACTAATAGTTAGTCTTGGTGAGCCATGTCCTGGAAATTGGTGGCGCCCTTGTCTTGTGGGTAGCGGCCTCTTCAGAACATCTGCTCTGTCTGGTTTTACCCTGGTGGCTGGCTAGTCTCACCAGCCAGTGCTGCTTCTGTGGCGGAAGTGTATTTGGTGGGTAAGTGCTGGGTCTCAAGCTGTGCGTGCTGCTGCATTCTTGGCAGTTAATCTGGAAGGTGTTTGATCGAAGCCTGTGTGCATTTTTGTCCTTTCCTTTGTGCAGGTGAGAAGATCTGTCTGTGTGTGTGGCTCTGTCTGTGTGTGTGGCTCTGTCTGTGTGTGTGGCTCTGTCTGTGTGTGTGGCTCTGTCTGTGTGTGTGGCTCTGTCTGTGTGTGTGGCTCTGTCTGTGTGTGTGGCTCTGTCTGTGTGTGGCGCTCTGTCTGTGTGTGTGTGGCGCTCTGTCTGTGTGTGTGGCGCTCTGTCTGTCTGTGTGTGTGTGGCGCTCTGTCTGTCTGTGTGTGTGTGGCGCTCTGTCTGTCTGTGTGTGTGTGGCGCTCTGTCTGTGTGTGTGGCGCTCTCTGTCTGTGTGTGGCTCTCTGTGTGTGGCGCATAGCGCTCTGTGTGTAGCGCTCTGTGTGGATAGCTTCTTTTGTCGGCTCTGTGTGTGGGTGGCTCTGTCTGTGTGAGAGTGGCTCTATATGAATGTCAGTGCAACCCATCACGTCATTAACAATTACAGACCTTCACATCGCCAACACCTTGGCATTGGTTTGATAGTTGAAATAATTGGGCAGTGTGGTGGTTATAATATTAATTATGGGTATCTCAAATAAAGGCTTTGTCAATGTGAAGGGCATGTCTTTGAAATTGGATGGCCTCTTCTCCCTATTTCATTTTTTTCCAAATCCTTGGGCTCTCTCATTAACCAATCTGTGTCCTTCAAAGGGCATGTCCTGAAAAGAGCACAGACATCGGAGTCCCAGCTTACATTAAAGCACATTATCTGCTCGCCTGGTCTCTTGGCTGTGCTCTTTTCCCCTTGGGGGTTTCAGGTCACGGCCTGCTTGGTGGGGTTTGATTGCTTGCTTGTGGAGGGAGCGAGATTGCGGGTCATTCCCTAATAAGAGTCCCTGGTGTTTTTTAAACGCTTATCTGGCACACCCTGGTGGCAGAGTAGTTTCAAAAGGGTTTCTGTCCACATTGAATGCCTTCTCTTCTAGGTTCCAACCAAGTTATTGTAGTTGAACTAGCAGTATGTGTATAAATTAACGTTTATTTATCTAAAAAAAAATCCAGGCTTACAAGGAACAAATAAAAAGGGAGAGCGTACTCACTGCTACAAGTATCCTAAACAACCCAACAGTCAAGTCCCGGTACGAACAGTATGCAACGGTAAGATTTTTAGGAGCCATATCTGAAGACATTGAACCTATTGACTCAAGTTGAATAATTGCTTGGCCAGTTAAATCGGCAGTCCAACTTTTTCTATGAGAGTTACCACAATGGTGAGTGACCATGCCTTCCAGAATTATTGTTCTGACTACTCAGATGTCTGTCACAATTAAAGTTTTACAACCCACTGAAAATGCCAAAGGTTCCAGGGACGTTAGTTTCATTTTTACCCACACAACCATAGAAAAGTCAGCACTTAAAATTTTAATAGGTTTTTAAAAAAAAGCAATTGCCCATGAGGGGGTCCCTCCATGTGTCCTATAGGTTCAGGATACCTGTATCCTGACTCGTGTTTTCACACTGTCAAACCCCCAATCTTCCAGGGTATTGGTGAGCTGCCAGTAGATTCAGAGCTATCCGTTGGAGATGTCTGCTTTAAATATAAATGTAATCCAGCAAATTCTTTATTGGTATTTCTAGTAAGTATATTTCTGTTGCAGTCTTGTATTCAACCAGAAATATGGCCATTCTGCAGTTCTACTTAAAAGCGAATTTCACACCACACATGGGTAACCCTTCAGCCACAGGCATAAAAGCATCAACAGCTTACCTTCTCTTTCAATAAAACTTCTCAATCTGCCCAATCTACCTTCTCTTTAGGAATGCTGGAAATCTCACTGGATGGAAAGCAATTTCCTCCAGCTGAACGCTGCAAAAACTGAGGTTCTGCTCTTTGGAGATGTCCCCTCCTCTGGTCACCTTCCTGGTGGCCCCCAGAACTAGGCACACCCCGACCCCGGCAACCACAGTCAAAAACCTCTGTGTTCACCTTCAACAGTCCCTAAACATGAAGAAACACGTTACTCACACAGTCTGATCCTGCTTCCACACCCATGGCTTACTAAGGAAAGCTTTTACTTATGTCCCCGACACAACAAGGAAAACCCTAACACAGGCCCTGATACCAAGCAAGCTGGACTATTGCAACGCCCTATTGATCGCAGCAAATGAGTCCTCCTTAAACCAATTGCAAATGATACCAAACACAGCCGCCTGCACGGTTCTGAATGCTCCCCCCAGATCAGCTTCCTCTCCCCTCCCTCATCAGCTACACTGGCTGCCCATACAACAGCGCGTGAAATTCTAGATCTGCTGTCTCACACACAAAGCTATCTGGGGCAATGGCACTCCCGATGTAGTAGAGAAACTTCGCCGCTATTACCCGGCTCGGACTCTGCGCGCCAGCTCCCAATCGCTCCTCAAAAGCCCCAACATAAAAAAGGCTAGACCCGGAGGCAAGTCCTTCTCGCACCCTTCATCTGGAATCAACTACAGCTGGCCCTAAGACAGTGTCAGAGTTTCACCCAAAAAATTGTAGTTTCGCAGGAAATTAATTTCTTGGAAATGTGATGCCCACCCTCAATATTCCAGTCATCGCCCCCTCTGTACAAGGACTCCTCGGAGCTCATGGGCGTTCATAGACCTGGCATGGATTTTTCCATCCTATGGCCTGTCTGGACATACTCTAAAATTTAGAAGTCCTGCATATGTTCTCCCCGTTGTAAGATGCCTTTTCTAATAATACATTCTTTCTGCTTTTTTGTGATCTGAAATCTGAGTTCTTTACTTGCACTGTACACAAGACTTTTGCTGTTACTTTTGTAATAGTTAGTGTGCATTTGTTCTGCAAAATTTTGCTAAAGATGGTTTAAAACTTGTGTTTACTTTTAGGGTGAGAATCCCTTTGAAATCGTTGAACAAACTCTGGGGACTTAACCACCACTGATAAACTAGTTGAGAAACTGCCCTGAAAGACCAAACACTTTAGCACACTGCATTGGTGGACTTAAAGAACAATTTTCCGCAAAGTTGAGCAGTTCGTTCACCCTGCATGCATTCCACTTCTGTTTTAATTGCCTATGGGCAAACCGGTTTTATGTTTTGTTTTTTTAGTATATTACGCACAGCAAATGCTTCAGTATTCTTCCAGTGTAAATTGATTTGTTCATGGTTAGGTTTTGAGTAATTTTGAGCAGTTGGAGTTCTAAACATTCCAATGTGAATTTTTCCAGTTTTTAGCGCCCAATGTAGTGTTGTATATAATTCAAGCTGTTGTAGCAAAGAAACCCTGATTATGTCCTGCAGTAATAAAGGCTCACAACAAGATTATACACTTATTTTGCACCTCTCCTATATGGTACTGTCTACCTCAAAGAACGGGTACACTCAAGGTGGTGTTTTATGCCCGGAGGTAGCGCCCCAGGGGGGAGCACTCGCCTGTTTAATGCTGATCAAAGGCTCTTTGCTGAGGTGTGAGATTGGAGAGGGTGCCGAGGGTATTCTGGGTGACGAGGTGTCACTGTAAGGCCTGGTAGCCTCTAGATAATCATCAGAGGTGGGAATGGCAAGAAACATCCGCTCTGCCTATGGGGGCCTTGTGACACCAGCTGGGTGATTCACCCACCGAGGTGTTCCTTTCTTGCTTTAAAGCGTTCGATTTGTCTTGTGTTTTTTCTGCACTTTTATTTAGCGCGAACTCTATCGGAAGGTATTGCAGCGCTTTAAATGAACACTACTTACATCACACAAGGTCACTTTTTAAACAAGAAAAACAAGCATTTTCGGAAATTATGTAGAATATTCCATTTGTGGAGTGCTGCAGTCGGGGCCGGAGCTGAATTTTAATCAGGGGAGGACTGCAGTGATGGACTGCAGTGTGTCTGCTGTTATACCAATGGCATAAATCACGCCGAGCCAGACTCTGCACCCACAGGCACCAGCTCCCGAATGTCAGGGTGGTCCGGAAGCAGCAGGAAAGGTCAGAGGTGCCAGGGAGAGGGGGCTGGACACACAGGAACGGAGGAACCAAGGAAGCAAGAAAGAGCGGGGAAGACGAGGGAGGAAAGGAGAGGAGGAAGAAAATAATATGATAAGGAAGAAGGAAGAGGGGCGAAGACAGGGATAAACGAAGGAGGGGGTTATGAGGGAGGAGAACAGAAGTGGATTGACAGAATAAAGACTACGGAAGTAAAGCGCGAAAACGAAGGAAGCAGTAGAGGCGGGCATGCAGGGTGGAAGGAGTAGAGGGGAAAGATCAACAGGATAGAACGAAGAGAATGGAAGGAATAAAGACTGGAATCTGCACATTGGGGACAGAAGAAATAATGAGCAGAAGTAGAGACGGAGAAAGGCAGACGGACAGAGAAAGAGACTGAAGAGGATGGGGCAATGTTGGAAAGAACGAGGAATGAGGTAAGAAAGAGAAAACCGGAGCGAGAACAAGGAAGGTGGAATGAAGAAGAGGAAATCAAATACGGAAGGCAGTAATAAAGAAGATATGAGAATACAGGTGATGAAGTTGTAGAAAATATGGAGGAAGGGGAAGAAAGGAGAAAGTACACCAAAGCATGTAAGAAAATAAGAGATGCATCGAAGATGAAGAATGGGAGACAGGGAGATTGACAGGGGAATACATGAAGGAGGAGACTGAGAGAAGGAGATAGAAATGGGAGGAAAGTGAACAAGTCGGTGTAAAGTGGTAGGTGGAATGAAGCATGGGCCGCAAAGAACACCAAAAAAAAGCGAGAAAAACTAGCTCTGGCATTGCGCGGAGTGGGGCGGGGGAGCGGCTTCCTTTCAAGTCTGATGCCGAGGCATGGTGTGGGATGTGGCTGGCGATGCGCACACGCCTGGCTCACATGAACTGAATTGAATCCGCAGTTTGGGGAGACTTTTCGGAAGCCTTACTATAATCTCGCCGAACAATGCTTACGCATTGGTTTAGCAAGACCTAACAATTAATGTGTTCGTCTGTAACACAACTGGTGCTCATGTAAAGCGCTCTGATGCCTTCAGGTCTAGTTCACACCCCCCCCACCCACAAATGTATAAACTTCACACAGGATGACTTCCTTCAGGATGTCCTGCACTGCTGCAAGCTCCTCAGTCCAGGGCGGCACCTCTGAAACTCAATTCTTGCAAGAAGAATTGACAACCACCTCAAATTGTGAAAGCCTTCAAACCTGGCTGTTTATAGTTCCTTGAAGCTGTGAGACAGCATGCTGCTGAAGCACAGGGGGCACGGGTTTTCAGTCACAGAGGTGTAGTTTGGTCAGTAAGATTGGGGGTGTGAGCTTCAGATTTCCCAACAATTGCGCTGGCATTTAATGTTATAATACATTATACAACAAGCAGGGTGCATGAGAGGGGCTAAAGTGGCAGTGGAAAGGGAGACAAATGAGGATGGGTAGCGGTACTAAGTGAGAGAAAACACAATATTTTGTAAAATAACCAACATTTATGAAGACTTTTAAAACAGAGAGGGAGACAGTGTATTGTTTGTCTGCATGTATGCAAACATTCCTGGTGAAATCCGACCGACACCTCACCATACCCGACTTAAAGCATCTGTACCCAACTATTTACCAGAAAATGCATTTATTAGGGAGCTGTAGCACCACAAACACCCCTCCTCCTGAAGGTACGTCCCTGTGCAGTTGCATGCACGACCCTATCTGTACTCACATCTTTCTCCAGAATTTCAGATTTAAGGGCAGGTACATATTTGCCGCACAATGATTTTACAATGTCTCTGATTCTCACACAAATCACGCTCAGTACTTCCCGTAAAAGCCAGATTACATCCCACATTCTTTCAGCCATGCACACAGAAAGAGCCTCCCTAGACCGTGTTGGCAATCAGAGGGCATCTTACATCATCGCTAGTGGTATAAAGTGCTACATTAATTCTGCAATACAGAACAAATCAAGTCAAGTAGCCAATAACCGAGGTAGAGGGATAGGGGCAGAGAAAGAACAAGAACATGAGAGAAGGCAGAGAGACAGCCAGATAAGCAAAGACAGAGAAACTGAAAAGTGGAGTAGAGCAAGAGAGATAAGCGTTAGGGAGAGGCAGAGAGAAACAAAGTGAGGGGGTGAGTGCAAGGGAGGCCTGGACAATAGGATTCCTGCCTGGAGAGGTGGAAGCACCACCCCAGACTGGACTTTCTGTATTGGGACAAGGAGGGTTGACAAGAAACAGACACTGCCTGGAGCAAACTAGGTGCTCCATGCATAGCCCCAGCTCTGGCGCCAAAACTGGACGAAGGAAAGGGGGTGTAACCACCGCCCTTCCTGGTCCCACCCATATCAATCAATCAGGAGTTTGTTAAAGCGCGACTACTCACCCGTAAGGGTCTCAAGGCGCTAGGGGTGGGTGGGGGGGTGCAGGTTCCATTCCATCAAGGAGGGGGTCTGTCGAAGAGCCAGGTTTTGAGGTTTCTTGCGAAGATGGGGAGCGATGTTGTCTGTCTGAGGTGGAGCGGAAGGGCGTTCCATGCTTTGGCCGCGAGGAAGGAGAAGGAGCGGCCTCCCGATCTGGTCTTTCTGGTGCGGGGGACCACGGCGTAGGAAAGCTGGGCTGATCGTAGGGTCCTTTGTGGTGCGTGGAATTTGAGTCTGCTGTTCAGGTATGCTGGTCCGGTGCCGTGGAGGGCCTTGTGTGCGTGGGTGAGCATCTTAAAGGTGATTCTCGCCTCGACGGGGAGCCAGTGGAGTGTGCGCAGGTGCTGGGAGATGTGGCAGTGTTTTGGCAGGTTGAGGACCAGTCTTGCGGCGGCGTTCTGGATGTTCTCTAGCTTGCGGATGAGGTTTTTGTTTATTCCGGCGTAGAGTGCGTTGCCATAGTCGAGTCTGCTGGTGACCAGGGCGTGAGTGACTGTCTTTCGGTGTTCGAGGGGGATCCATTTGAAGGTCTTACGGAGGGTGTGGAAGCAGGAAGATGAGACAAAGTTGATCTGGTGGTCCATTTTGAGCTCGGAGTCCAGGATGATTCCCAGGTTGCGTGCGTGGTCTGTGGGGGTTGGCGGGTTTCCGAGGGCGGTGGGCCACCAGGTGTCGCTCCAGGCGTCGGGGTTTGGGCCCATGATGAGTACTTCTGTTTTGTTGGTGTTTAGTTGAAGGCAGCTGTTTTTCATCCATTTGGCGACGGCTTCCATGCCTTCTCGAAAGTTGCGTCTGGCGGTGTTGGGCTCGTTGGATAGGGAGAGGATGAGCTGGGTGTAGTCTGCATATGACACGATGTTGAGTCCGTAGGTTCTGACGATGGGGGCAAGTGGAGCCATGTAGACGTTGAAGAGCGTCGGGCTGAGGGAGGAGCCCTGGGGGACTCCGCAGGTGATCGGTGTGGGGTCCGAGAGGAAAGGGGGGAGTCTGACCCGCTGCGTCCTGCCGGAGAGGAAGGAGCAGATCCAGTCGAGGGCCTTGTCCTGGATTCCTGCAACGTAGAGTCTGCGTATTAGGGTGCGGTGGGAGACTGTGTCGAACGCCGCTGATAGGTCGAGGAGGATGAGGGCTACTGTTTCTCCTTTGTCTAGTAAGGTGCGGATGTCGTCTGTTGCGGCGAGGAGGGCGGTTTCCGTACTGTGGTTTTTTCTGAAGCCGGATTGGGAGGAGTCGAGGATGTTGTGTTCTTCAATGAATGTGGCAAGTTGGCTGTTGATGGCTTTCTCGATGACTTTCGCTGGGAACGGGAGCAGGGAGATGGGTCTGTAGTTTTTGAGGTCGGAGGGGTCCGCTGAGGGTTTCTTTAGGAGGGGGTTGACCTCGGCGTGTTTCCAGTCGTCGGGGAACGAGACGATCGCCAGGGAGCGGTTGATGGTTTGGCGGAGCATGGGTGCGATGGTGTTGGCGGCTCTGTTGAAGATGTGGTGGGGGCAGGGGTAGAGTTTTAGATTTGGAGGCCAATGACCTAATTTTAGCGTGATGAGTGACCACTTGCGCAACAGAGGAGCCTTGTGATTGTGTTAGTTCCTGATTATGTGAGGCAGAAGATATTGAAATCGGATCAGGCTGATCTGTGGGTATCGGAGCGTGGGCATGAGTACTACCAGGTAAAATGTTATCTTGTGCCCACGCACTGTAGAGGGTTGGATTATATACACGGGGCATTTCATGTTCCCGAATGGTTCTGACAGCACTACTTCCCACAGTCCCTTGCCCTTCAGTCCCTTGCCCTTCGACATTCACCTGAGCTGAAGACTGAAGACTCTCCCTTGTGGCCAAGGAGTGACCACCCTGGGCAACCAGGCACCATCCAGCGTTTAGTTGCTTCGACAGTGAAATGGATCCCAAACAAAAAAAATAAGCTCCTGAGTGGCGCCGTGTCTGGCTGCCATAATTGAAGACACATGGGCTTTGGTGCGCATAACAAACACCAATAGGCCGTAGGCGGAGTTAAGCGACCGCCTATGGCCTATTGCGTGTTTTGTTATATAACAGCACGCATGCAAAGCCCAATCACAATGGACCTTGAAATGCACATGCACGACCTATGTGGAATTTCAAGGTCCATTTTTGAAACCCTAGTAAAAGTGCTTTTTGCTCGCTTCGCTTGCAAGCCCTAAAAAGGTGAAAAAGATATCGTACCTGATGAGAAGACACTGGGGTAACACTCTTTTGTCCAAAACTGAAAAGATAGTGCAGAAATTATATGTTAGAATGATTAAGGAGCTGCAAGAGGGTATACAAACACCATCACCCTAGTCAACACACACTGTCAACCAAGATTACGCCTGTATAAGTTCCCTTTTGACTTAGGGAGTACACAAAACAACGGGGAGCAGAAATACTACCTGCTACCCATCAACGCCAGCAAAACCCTAGTCAACGCACACTGGCAAACTAGAACAGGCCTGTATAAGCTCCCTTTTGAGTTAGGGGGTACAGGAAACAACAGTGAGCAGAAATACTACGCCAGCCAAACCCTAGACAACACACACTGGCAAAGTAGATTAGGCCTGTATAAGCTCCCTTTTGAGTTAGGGGGTACACAAAACCACGGAGAGCAGAAATACTACCTGCCCCCCATCAACGCCAGCCGAACCCTAGCCAACGCACAACAAACAACTTAAACAGGCATGTATAAACTCCCTTTTGACTTAGGGGGTACAGAAAACCACAGGGAGCATAAATACTACCTGCTCCCCATCCACACCAGCCAAACCGTACACAACGCACACTGGCAAAGTAGATTAGGCCTATCATCACTGGATAGTATGTATGAAAAGGCCATTATCAATAAGGGAAAGTAGGGAAAAACCCTTCCCCTGAGGAATATTCTGATTTGGGAGGGAGTGAACGGAATACCTAACGAGAAATATTGGCTCAAGCCTATCCATTCACCCTCTGTTGGAAAATAATAGTCTAAAACCCGGTCCATTGGAAAAACCGAGCGAAAAATCAATATGCACACATTTGGTATAAGAGCGCCCGCCATGTGGGGAAAATTAACCCCACAGCAGAGTCCCGTGTCATATATCCACCAGCTAACCTGGCCCTCCCACGTTGAATGAATCGCAAGGGACTGAAGAACCTGGAGTTATAGGGGAGCGCCAGCAACGCAGTTCAGCGCCTGACAATTTTCAGTTGTTATCGGAAACCCTGAACCCAAAAAAGGTGATTGCTTACTTGACGGCGGACATGCCAGAAACCTTGGTAATCAGGACACAACCCTTGGCCATGGGTGTTGAAGTCGGCATGGAGGTCTTCATACATCAGAAATGCTAGGATCTGTTTCTGCTGACAGTGAAGGTGTAATAATAATTCACATTGGCAAAGCGCAAACGATCACCCGTAAGGGTCTCGAGCTGTAAATGTAAATGTGTTTCGATTTATATAGCGCACTTTAACCCAGGGGCCTCAAGGCGCTTGCTTAGGGAACCCGTCCTGGTATTCCCCTGTGAGATACCCCGGCCGGGTATCCACAAGGTGAAAGCCAGGCATCCCGCCGCGAGGGGCCGTAGTGGAGATTAAGCAAGCTATTACCCAGAGTCGCAGAGTGTGACCCCGTGAGTCGAGTAGGCACCAGAGCGAGAATTGTAAGCACGGGCGAATTTTGCGAATCTCGCGTTTGCGAATTTTGCGGATTTGCGAACTCGCAATTCGCAAAATCCGCGAATTCTCGCGAATTTGCGGATTTTTTTTGTGTGTTCGCGCGGGTTTCTGCCAGTTCGCGAGGGTTTTGTACAATTTCGCAAACGCGAACTTACCTGTCGGCTCGCAAGTTTTGCGAACTTGTTGTTTCTACGTGTCCAGCCTGTTTGGGACACTCTTCTTCATCACTGCCACTCTCTGTCACCACTGCCACTCTCTGACTACTCATGCCACCCTCTGGCCCACCCATGCCACCCTCTGTTTCATCACAGCACCCTCTGGTTGTCCAGTCAGTGTACATTATTGTGGCAAAGCAAAGCACACCTTCCCTGCCTCAAGTGACCTGAATTAATTTGGGGCTGATTAATGTGTCACAGAATATTTTTTTAGCTGGCACCTGCTTCCTTAGTGCTTCCTGATTAGTGATCTTTTGCACTTGCTAAGTGCTTTCATTGTTGCAAAATTAGTTACAACACCTGCCCTTCCATAACTGACAATAATGAATTAGGGGCTGATTAATGGATTTGAACTTCCAGCCTGGCTCCTGCTTGTCTCCCTTAGCTGTAATTCAGGACCTTTGTGGCATATGTGTAACTATTCTGAGGTTCAGAGCAGGGTCACATAATAGTTGCAAGTAGGCAACTGAACTCTGGAGGGGCCCCTCAGGAAGCACTACAGGAAATGGCTACTAATGATGAGCCTGAACTTTTGAACCTGGTAAGTAGTTTCAGTTTTGCTAAGATCGTATTTCTGCAATTTAGCGCTTATTCGTGGGGCGCGAAGTTGTACTGGGAAGCCGCGAACTCACGCGAACAGTGCGAGCAAAATCCGCTGCTCGCGGATTTGCGGATTTTGCGGGAGATTCGCGAATCTCGCGGATTGCGAATTTACCGAAAATCCACAAAATCCGCGAGCGAAACGGATTTTCCGCCCATGCTTAGAGAATTGTCGACTCCGTGGAATTTTTTTTTTTGAGCCCGAGACCCGCCGAGGCGTGGAATCAAACCCTGGTCCACGGCTGATCTCAGCTTCTAGGTCTGCCGCCTCTAACCACTGAGCCACGCTTCTCCACTCCACCCCTCCACTGTAGGGGTCGTCAGGAAGATTAAGCAAGCTATTGCCAGAGTCACATGGTGCCAGGCTAATCTGGCGCCGAGGGTCGAACCGTGATCCCCAGATTCCAGCGTCAGTCGCCTTAACGCCACACCCCTTTCCAATATAAGGCCTTAGAAGGGTGTCTAAGGGAAAAGGAGTCAACCCCTCCTTTAGTAGGAGGAACAGGAACCTCCTAAGTTGGCGGTAGCTCCGTTTACAATATATTGGAAAGAGCCAAAGAGGCTAATGGGAACGAAGGTAATAATACCAGCACACCAAAGCGCCTGAAGGAACCCTTGCACGGAGAGCTCCAGAGTGAGCTTCAAGGGGAAGTATGTGAAGGATTGCACCCTCAGACAATGCCAGAGAACGAGATAATGGATGAACCCCCTGAGGCATAGGGGAACGGAAGTGCAGCTGGAACCGGCCCTGATATTGTGTATTCCCGAAAAGGGACCGGAAGCAGAAACCCTGAAGCATAAGGGGTTATAGGCGAAAATGGCGATAAGAAGGTGCAAACGTAAAGGACCGTTATTATGACGTATCCCCGGGGGTCTAGGGGAAGGCTAAACTTGCCCCAAAAACTCCAGATACCTTGCCACAAAGTTAATGGTGAACGACCCCCCATGTGGCATGGATAAATCATCCATTTCCCAGAAAAGGGATTTACATCTCTTGGAGGAGAAGGGGTGAAAAACGTACCCAAAACCGTATCGTGGACCCTGCAACCCGCGGAGTCCCCAGAGAGACCGAACTATCTAGTACGACAGTGCTGGATAAATCCATCGTATTTAAGATCTAGAATCAGGCGGGAGTGGATGTCAATGGTAGGAAGAAGACCGACCTTGGCGGTAGGAGAAATGAAATAGGAAAAAAGAAAAAGGATAAGAAACAAGACAAAACAACAACGCCCAAAGGATATGCGTAAATAATAATGATGGGCGGTCATAGGGCTTACCACACCGTGTTGAGGACTGTATACCTGGGGCCCTGGTGACCGACACTGGGATGGAAAAATCCCGATTGGCACCAAGTGCATTCTGGGGCGAATGCTCCTTTAATGTACGTTTCATCCTCCTTGTAACTCACCCAGCCTTGTAAGGGTGTCCGAATGTAATATTGTAGTGCCAAGCACCAATCACGCCCGTGTAAGGGTGTCAGAATGTAATATTGTAGTGCAAGTCACCAATCACGGAGGAGTAAGAGGGGGAGCCAACCCTTTGCACACCAGAAGTGAAATTAATAATATAACTGGCTCCTCAGCAGAGCTGTAGTCGAAATCATTGCAGCCCACAAGGGCGTAAGAGCCATGTCTAGTTATAAGGAGCGTGTGCGCACTCCGAGGGCCCTCCTGTTGTTACAGCTGGTAAGGCGTAAGTCAAAAAATTGCTCCGTCTGAACTTGAAGCATTAGGAGCCTAGGAGCAATTTGGGAACACAAGCGAAGGGCGTAATCCAAACTGGTATAAGTGGAACCTGATTGGGTTACGCCCCCCGGCTCGTAATCGTCTCTAATCCGCACTCAGCCACTTGAGAAGGCCTGTCGCGGATAAGCGAGAAACTGCGCCATGATAGGAAGTAGTCCCCGATGTACTCATGGAAGTACATTGTGAAGGTACTAGTTTGGGACAATATATAGTACCTACCTGCACTGAATACGTAACCCTTGGCATTAGTAAGATACCTTACCATCACCCGACAGTGGTGTAGTAGTAACGCTGGAACCCCAGAGCGGGGCCAAGCTCTCCCAGCCCCGTCTGGATTTAGCGTCCAGTTGGGCCATCGTATGTAGAGTCAATCTATAACATGAGAGCACGCCATCTCCACACCAACGTGAGCGTCTTAAGGCTGCGTGACTGGAAGTGTTAACCATTTCGTGTTATGACACAAAGACATCGTCTAGGCAGTTGAGGCATGAAGCTTATAATGCAAATTGCACAGGCATTGCAACTAGAAGCACACATTGGTAAAACCCCACCGGTCAAGGAACATTTCAAGTATCCCGCCCGTGGGCGAAAACAATTCCTGTCGGGAACACTTAGTAAGCGTGAGAAACCAAGGCACAGTAAATAACACAGAAAAGCTGCAAGGTCCCTTCTATTACAGGTGGAAATACATATGAACACATATAACAGAGATCCGTCAGGCCTTTATTGTAAAAGGGGTGTAAAACGGGTATAAAAACTAAGTCTAATAAGGCCACCCGCGTTGAGGATAGACCGCCGTATTTTGATCTTAATTTGATTTTGATTTTGACTTAAGACTGACTGCTCCTCCAAAGACACCTCCAAATCTAATTCACACCCTCGCTATCTTCTGAAGGAAGACCTCCCATTATCGAAAAGTCTATTGTCCTGGACTATGGAAGTTCCTTCCGAGTGTGTTCTGGTAGTTTGAATGTTTACCATTTTTTCCAGTATTATCCTTGTACCGGTGTATGGTACCCTTTTGTAACTTGCACATGTCACTTTTCTCTTGTAACACACTGTTTGCTACCTCTCACATTTTGTTTGCTTTAGATACTTGCACAAGTGCCACCATTGCCTACGTAACGTTTGTTCTTGTGCTGGAGTGTCTGTCATTTATTGCAGTATTATACCTCTACTTGTACTTTGTATGCTTTTGTAACCTGCACACATATCACTTTTTAGGTTTCGACCTGGCGAGGGGCACACAGTGCCCCTCCCAGATCGAAAACTTTTGTCTACAGTAGGGATGTTCGGACCGCCTCTGTTTCCCATTGGCTAGCTCCATAAATGGAGGCTAGCCATTGGGAGACAGAGGCTGTCAATCACGCTTTCTCGGGAAAACGCGATTCGGGGGCGTTTTGCTGGCTTTTTTTAAGTCCCGCCCCTTTGTCCCGGGCCGCGCTGTGATTGGCTGCCGGCCCGGGACACCCCCCGTGACGTCATTTCCCGGGCCGCGCTGTGATTGGCTGCCGGCCCGGGACACCCCCGTGACGTCAGCCAATCACAGCACGGCCCGGGACCTGACTTGTTTTATTATCTCGCCCCCTCACCAAAGCAGGACCACCTTACACTTATGACACATCTCTAGTGTTTTAGGAACTAGGTTTAGCGCCATGCCTCCAGAGGACTACAAACTGGTAGAACATTAATGCATGGCCAGGGATTGTGAAATCCACTGATGCGAGTACTTTTGAGATGGCCCCTGAGGCTCGTAACAGGCCATCTCCTACGTAAGCCATTGCTTGGCTTACTGTTCTTGACACGTGACCACGCCCCCCTTGTTTCATTTTGGTTCCTGGTTGCTGCGCGTTTGGTGTATTGTCCAGCTCTCCGTCCCGTCTTTAATTATGGGTTTATCCAGCCTTGGCCCCGGACTCCTGCGGACCTCCTTGGCCCCCTTTCAAGAGAGGTACATTCCTGTTGGCGTGCACATCGCTGTTCCGCTCCGCCCGCTTCTAAGCCGGTCAGCGCACCACACCTTTAATTTTGGCATCTCCCTTTCGCCTTTATTCGAGTTGCTGCTCCGCTCCTGTGAACTTGGAGCCGGCCAGCACGCGACCCCCCCAAGATTCTGGACACTTTACCACTGCTAACCAGTGCTAAAGTGCATATGCTCTGTACTCTAAACTTGGTAGCATTGGCATATCCACAGTTGGCATATTTAATTAACTTGTAAGTTCCTAGTACAATGCACTATATGGGTCCAGCCTCTGTAAATTAAATGCTACTAGTGGGCATGCTTATTATAAGAGACAATGGTCCCCAAGTAAGCAAACAATAGAAGGAAAATATAGACCCAATCGGTGCTATATTTTGGTGATCATCCAGCCAGATTAGGCCAATTTAATATGCAAATAAAAGAGATAGACGAAACATGTGAATTAATTACAGTGGGACACAAGCCTGTGGGCAGGCCACACTTACTGTGCCACCCACTCATTAGCTCTTTAAACATGGCTCAGGCCTACCATTGCAGAAGCTGTGTGTGCAGTTTTAAACTGCCATTCAGACCTGGTAAGTTAAACTATTTGCCAGGCCCAAACCTTCCCACAAATGACATGCAAGACACCCTCAAGGTAGGCCTAGGCAACCCAGGGGCAGCGTACAGTGTTCTTAAACGATAGCAAAAGTATTTTTGGTTTTTACATGTTCTGGTAGTGAAAAATTGCTAAATTCATTTTTCACTACTGCAAGGCTATCTCTCCCATAGGTTAACATGGCCATTGCCTTAAAATATCTTTGAAGTGTAACTTCCCATTGGGAACAGATAGAAATTTGGAGTTTGGTGTTAATGGACATAATTTAAAATCACATATTTTAATAAAGTTATTTTTTAACTTGCAAGTCTGAAAATGACACTTTTGGAAAGTTGCCATTTTCTTACTTTAACTATTCTGTACCTGCCTGTCTCTGAATAGATATCTGAGTTAGGACGACAGCTGGGCATTATGCATTCCCTCTAAACAGTCACACAAAGGGAGCTGGGTGGGACTTTTGCATTCTGGTAGCCAATCACCAGGCTGATGGACCTTCCTGCAGTAGATTAGGCGGGAGGAGCGGACACTTGCACCTGTATAGGGCTATGCCTGTCCCCACACAAAGAGCTTCCCCTGTAGCATCGGAAACCAGGGAAGGAAGATAAAGGACCCAGAGAGGATCAAATGCCTCTTTTGTTGTTTCCCCAACTTAAAAGACATATGTTGGTATATGTACTAGATCCCTGACAACCCCCAAACTAGTTCACCTTTGGGTCCTGAGGAGACACTTTCAAAGAGGAGCTGCGTTGCCTGAAGTGACTGCCATGTTGACAATTGCTCTGCTGTGTTGGCCTGCTGTTTGCTGTGCTATCAGAAGGGGCTGTCGCTTTGCTGTGTTGGTCTGCTGCCTCCAGCAGTGAGAGGTACCAACCACACTCTACAACCTCTGCACCTCAAGTAACGCCAAGGGCTTGCCCACTGTTCACAAGATCTCAGGGCCCTCAAAGATCTCATCAACCTCTATGCTCCTACCAGACTGCCAAACAGAGTTTGGCAGCTGAATCTTGCATTTGGTCAATGCTTCACCCCCAGAGGGCAGCATTCCCGGACTGGTCAACCAGAGAAGTTTGGCACTTGCTGTGTTCTTACCGTGATCGTCCTCCCTGACCTGCACGGAGTAGAGCACTCCTTGCTTCACAATCCTCAGAAGCCGCACTCTAATCGTGCACGGCAGCGCAGCAGTACCAGCAAAGAAACCAGTGCACACCAAGGCGAATTTGGCTCTAGCCCGTAAATTGCATCTGAGTGCAACAACCCCTACCAAACCCGTTGCCTGTACAATAAGATCGCCAGAGTCAGCAACATTGATATTGTTGCAGCTCTCAGCCCATCCGTGTGACTTGCCACAAAATCATCACCACAGTGGGAGCGCTGCATCAGAGGACAGCCCTACCGGAGATTGGTCCCAGCCCCGCTGTCTTGTTACAGATGCCTGTTAAGTGAAATATGGACATTGTGGGACCTGACAGCTAACTGTTTGCTCCAGCCTGGGGCCGTGTGTGAACGGACTTCTGTATATTTGTGAACTGACCCAAGTGGTCCCTGGGGGCGTGCTGCACTTCTTGAAGTGGTGGGTAGATACTTTTTCACTTGTGACCGGGCCCCGAGTGGGTCCTGCTCTCCTAACAGCCATTGTTTGGGATATTGTACGATCTTCTAAAAACACTACGTATGGATCCTTCTGCTGTCGAAGGCACTATCAAACCCCCAGTTGGACCGTAATAACTTTAATAGAAGCGCATAGGCTCTTCTAGGACTGTTGGAGCCTATATCTTTAAATGCTACTACCTTGAGAAGTACTTATTGGATTTTTGTTGGTGTGGCCATATTTTAACAAGATAAACGTTAACTATCTTTTTCTAAAACTGGTGTGGAGTCTTTTGTGGTGTCTTTCACTGTGTTGCTGTTTCAAAGTGTTGCACAAATACTTTACACATTGCCTCTTAAGTTAAGCCTGACTGCTCTGTGTCAAGCTACCAGAGAGTGAGTGTGGGAAAGTATGAAGCAGACGAATGAATCATATCTTCTTTTTTATTGAAGATGCAATCTAAGATACAGGAAACGTCCTAGCCACTGGGCATTCTAGAACAAATCTCCCTTAGGATTCTACACCAACAGTGTAGAACCAAGAACACATAAAATAGAATTCACTTACCCTATTTTTTAAGTACCTGTAAGGAATAGAATTGAGGGCCTTGAGGAAGTGGATTGACATGCAGAGAAATTTTGGAAGAGAATGGTAAGGTCCCCCGTAGAACTTGGGGAGACTGGGCATGTCCAACCAAGACAGCCCATTGGCCTTGGGCTAGGGACAAACATACCGGCTCTTAATACACAAACTCAGCAGGTAGACGGTGAACCAACCAGGCAAGGGATGGAGTCAGTCGACCAGCAAGACTTCCCAACTACCAATATTTTTAAATCGAGTGCTATGGTGACAGAACAACTCGCTTGTCTACCCGACTCCCTCCCATTTGCCCTACCAGGGGGCACCCAAACCCTCGACTCCCACCCTCCCGAGGTCTCCATTGATAAACAGAATCAGGGCAGCAGCCGAAAGATCCTATCCTGGATCATTGCCGGCCTCTAAAGCAAACTGCCCTGTTCGGGCCAGGGCTTTTTGTGGACCAATTTGACATCCATCTATTCCGGCAAACATGGGCGCGGGAAGACTCTTTTAGGGTGGGGTTTGCGTGGTTTACCATTCCAACGACCTCTGGAGGCAGCGGTAGACCATCAGGGTGCTTATGCATCTGGGTCGGCTCACGTTTGGCCTGTACAGCCAAACAATTAGATTCCTTGTCCAGCTACAGTCTATGTGTAACACTCAGTTTTCCTACCAAGTTGGAACTGGCCTTTGTTAACATTTTGTTCACATCCTGTAAGCACGAGTAAGGAATCCCCGACTTTCGACCAATTGAATTCCTTCGTTCCAGTTGTACCCTCTAATACAGGGCTGATAGCAGGGGAGATTTTCATTGTCAATTCAATCCTTTACCAGATATATCCGGTACAATTCCCACTGAGGACAACGTTGAATGGTTCATCCCAGAACCGCAAATTCCAGCAATCAAAGCTTGGTCCCCGTTGGCAATTCAGATCAATGCATTTACATTAATGCATTCCTTGAGAGCATGCAATGGCCGCACACCTTCGGATACTCCTGGGAACTAAACATTCAACAAAATAGGATAAGCATCTCTCTTGGACTATATTCTAGTTGAGACTAGGCAATGGTATAGTCCTTGATTTTGCAGTCCTTCCACGGCATGACAGTGATCATAATGCTTTATCTCTAATACTGAACTTGCCTGATTTAGGAACTGTTTCGGCTTCTAGTACCCCCGTAGATAATAGTTTAATCCTCTCCAACAATAGGAGAAGAATCAAATGGGGGGCAATCCAGCAGTCTCCTGAAAAGTTGTCTGCGATATATGCAGTAGTCGTCCCAGTACTAGTAGAACTGGGAGAAGTGGTTGCAGCAGCGCCAATACTGTCTCCATTAAGAAAGTTGGAAATCTACATGCTGGTTTGGTCTTTAAGTTGGCTGAGGTATTCCATCCAAAAATGCACGACAAGGGGATAAAAAGGGCCATTCGCTCATGGTTCAATGATAGTTGCCATGTGGCAAAACGGGCTTCATTGGAGGCCATCAAAGCTAAAGACAAGCCACTAATAAAACAAGTGAGGGTGCTGTACAAAGAGACCACTAGAACAGCAAAGGAGGTGTGGGAAATGGACAGATGGGATGCGCTAAAAACGCTCTGTCCAATAAAGATTTGAAGGAGTTCTGGTGCATAGGTAGGTCAGGGAGCAGTGAGGGCAAGCCAGCACTAGAACCTAATATAGCAGCAGAAGCATGGAAAATACACTCCCAGGCCCTATATGCTATGCTGTCCACGAAGAAGCCTCAGAATTCGCCCTCCTTGAAGTTGCAAACGCAATAGACAAGCTTTCACTCAGAAAAAGCACCGGGATTGGATAAGATTCCAGGGGATCTTTTCCGAGAAGAACCAGAAATTTGGGGACCTTATCTATGGGTTCTATTTAATGCCATCATGAAGGGTTTGCCGATCCCCGAAACTTGGGCAGGGGCACAAATAGTCCCAATTTTCAAAGACGGTTCGCCATGTCTGCCAGCAAACTATAGACCGACCAGTTTGATCGATGTCTCACAAAAACATGTTGCACGGATAGTCCTTGACCGCCTGCAGGGGTGGATTGGAAGAGCATGTCATTTTAAGCCCTTACCAAGCGGGATTCAGGAAGAACATCTCCACTGTTGACCAAATATTCAGACTTCAATTTATGTTTTGGAAAACCATGAGGATAGAGGGTGGCAGCCTCTATTTGATCTTCGTAGACCTGAAGACGGCCTTTGATTTGGTGACCAGAATAAAGCTGTGGGGGGTGCTTAGGGATATGAAGATTCCCCCTAACTTCTGAATATACTTATGAGATTGCATGAAGGTAATTTTGCCCAGGAAAGGTCTGGGAAAGATGGTGACCTGACCCCCAGTTTCCGGTTGACAGAGGAGTAAGGCAGGGCTGAGTGCTTGCCCTCACCCTGTTTTGCCTCTGTCAATGCACTGGTTTCCCAACTCACGGAGGTGAAGGATATTGATGCCCCAAAATTGGCAGGTACCAGGGTGACTGCAATGATGTTTGCAGAGGACACCCTTCTACTGTCAAAATCTCAGATGGGCATTCAGAGGGCTCAAGACAGCTTTCCCACTTTCAGCAGCAACAGGGGGTTAGAGATTAATACTCTGAAGACAAAGTTTATGGTCTTCAATCCTACTAAAACAACCCGCAGTAACACCAGTCTGGAGGGTATCTTGTTGGAAAGGGTGTCGGTGTTTGAATATTTAGGGGTTACCCTGATGGAAAATATGGAGTGGGGCCCACAAAGTGCCAAAGCCAAGCCCAGACCACTGGAGGAATTGCTAAATTACTAAAAAACTAATTCTCCAAACCCGCTGGGCCTATAGTAGAGATCTATAAGGTGCAGGCCAGGGCTGCAGCAAAGTATGGGGCAGAACTTTGGGGGCATTCCTGTTCTGGCGCAGTGAGTAAAGTAGAAAATAATTTTATGAGGCAGATTTTGGGCCTTCCCTCTAGTACCCCCTCATTCCCTTGTGGCTTACTTAGTAATTAGACCTATTGGTGAGGAGCTGGGCCTCAGACCCTTAACTTTCTGGCACAGATTATGGGCGACCCCGGAACTGGAAACTTACAGAGCAGAATTAAGAGATATTGACTTTTCCTGAAGTCCCAAAAATCCCCTGGTTTGCACATATAAAAGAAGAATGGAATAGGGTGGGAAAACCAACACTGTGGAGAAATCCAGAGGAAGCATATCCCGTAATTTCACTCATAGAAGTGGTAAAAGCCTTACGACTGAGCAAGCTAGCAGCTGTACAGGTGTGTTCTTCCACAGGTCAGTTGACGTCTCAATTCTTGCTCTTGAAAGATTAGAACCCTTTTTGGATGACATCCAGCCATTTTTTGCAAGTAAACTTTATGTCCAGTTTCGACTAGGGGTGGGCGGAATTTGTGTAGTCGCGCTCCGCGAAATGGTAAAAAATCTCTGCGAGCACACAAAAGTTCAGCGAACACACGGAATTGCTGTTCCGCCCATTCGCGATGCATTTTTCCTGTTTGCGAACGCTGTTTGCATGCTTGGGGGGGAAATAGCTCACGAACACGCATTTTGAAAGAGCGAACAAGCAAAAAATTCATCGAATCGCTGAATTTTTGCCAATTCTGCGTTCTCCGCGGAACGTGAAATTACCCAAATTACGCGAGCTGAACCGAATTTACCACCCAGGCCTAGTTTCGACCAGGCACATTGCCGCTCCGTGTATTTTCATATAAATGGCCAAACTCTGCTCTATGAGAGTGCCCAGCTTGTAATTGAGAGGAAGAGTCAGAGCTTCATGTCTTTTTCTTTTGCCCTGGGTACAAACCAGCAAGGAAGCGTTGGCTTCTCCATATCTGTAGCAACCTAGGATTTGTACACTGTGCAGAGTTCTGAAGTCTGATGCACGCAATCCCATTATTTTTGTTGTTACACGATTTTGGATTTCAATCTGCGTAGGCGCTGGTCCTTTGTAAAATTGTTAGTACAGCTGTAAGCAGCATATTATCCATAAATCTCTCTAGGGTTTTAGCTTTGTTTTATTGTTTTTACTTACAAATCAAATTAGTTTTTACTTTCTTAACAAGTGCACACATTCTCTATTTATCTGTGGTTTACGATGCAATTTTAACCCCATCGCCAATGTATGAGTATCATAAGATTTCATTTTTTATTAATTTTATTACTACACAGTATATTGACAACAAACAATTAGTACATCCATTTATATCACTTCAAACATGCATATGTTCAGCAAACAATCCCCATATTCCAATACCAATTTTTCGTTTCTTCACCCCTTTCACTGAATATAAACTAAACTCAAGATTGAACAAATTATACATCTTTGTCCTCCAACGTTCAAAAGATGGAGCTTCAGGCTGAAGCCAATCTGCCGCAAAGCATAACCTTACTACAGTAATGGCAATAAAAATCAGATATCTATGTTTAAATAGGGCGGCGCCCTGCCCTAATTGCGGCCCCAAACCCAGAAGTATAATTGTAGAAGTTATAACAATCGGCGTTCCAATAATTCTACTTAAAAACTGTTCTATACTAACAATGAAATTCGCCAACAGACCACAACTAAAACGAGCATTTGCAATTCAATAGGTCTCGCATTAGGAAATTTTGAGCTATTGGTATTGTAAATGACAATTTTTTTATTTCTGTGTTTGTTTTGAAAATAGCTAAATTAATAGCTTTGTCATTTACAATGCAATAGTTCTAACTTTCGCAAATGTGACACCTATAGCATTTGTAATGCAATATGCGTTGTATTTACGAGTCTTAGATGTACTGCTACTACAAATAACAATGGCTTTTAATCTTTTTAAATAATGAATACTTAAATAAAAGTTATTGTAATTTATAATAGCAATAGCTTAAACTTTTGTAAATAACTTTTGTGAAGATTGTGTTAGCCTCATAGGAGCGTCGAATGTTCAGCGCCCAGTGCTGAACGTTCGAAGAACAAATGCTGGCCCGTCGGCCAACGGTCATGCGCAGCACTGGCAAGGTAGTGCTCACGACGACCGTTGGCCGACGGCAGCACTTAAGGGGTTAAGTGTATTTTATTGTGACGAAAATAAAAGAACAGAAGTGAAATATTAACATCTTTTTGTGACATTTGTAATAAAGTTTGAGACATTCAGAGAAAATATTTGAACCAGTTGTTGTTGAATGTTTGCACAGATTGATGCTGTGGTGCCCCTGAGTGGTGGTGCTGAGTGAGGGCGATAGATAGATAGAGTGAGGGCGATAGATAGATAGATAGATAGATAGAGTGAGGGCGATAGATAAAGACAGTGAAGGGGTTGGAGAGAGTGAGACAGAGTGGAGAGGCCAAGACAGTGAAGGGGCAGGAGAGAGTGAAACAGAAATAGAGGAAGAGTGGAGAGGCCAAGACAGGGAAGGGGCAGGAGAGAGTGAGACGGAAATAGAGGAAGAGTGGAGAGGCCAAGACAGGGAAGGGGCAGGAGAGAGTGAGACAGAAATAGAGGAAGAGTGGATAGGCCAAGACAGTGAAGGGGCAGGAGAGAGTGAGACCGAAATAGAGGAAGAGTGGAGAGGCCAAGACAGTGAAGGGGCAGGAGAGAGCGAGACAGAAATAGAGGAAGAGTGGAGAGGCCAAGACAGTGAAGGGGCAGGAGAGAGTGAGACGGAAACAAAGGAAGAGTGGAGAGGCCAAGACAGTGAAGGGGCAGGAGAGAGTGAGACAGAAATAGAGGAAGAGTGGAGAGGCCAAGACAGTGAAGTGGCAGGAGAGAGTGAGACAGAAATAGAGGAAGAGTAGAGAGGCCAAGACAGTGAAGGGGCAGGAGAGAGTGAGACAGAGTGGAGAGGCCAAGACAGTGAAGGGACAGGAGAGAGTGAGACAGAATCGAAAGGTACATGGCGAATTGCGAACAAATGTGAACATTAACAATGCAAAAATACAACAAAGCAAGGCAAAGTTGTGGTGTGCATGGACGTAAGAACAAACTGCAGGAAGAAGCTGCCTCAGCCATGTCTGGAGGATGTAAGAAGGGGTCGACAGAAGGCCAATCCTAGCGAGGCAGCCATTGTTCCAGTGTCGTCCCCTTTACATGGTCAGTAGGAGCAAGTGGGAGGAGGGAGTGGGAGAGGGGTGTGAGATAGTCAAAGCCTTTACTGTGATCAGTGGCCTCAGGCTGCCAGTGGGAGGGAAGGGGAGTCTGGTGGGGGGCAGGGGAGGGGGAGCAGGCATCTGGTGGAAAAGAGAAAGAAACAAGGAAGCCTCAGGTGTTTCACCGTGAAAGTTAATAAATGTGTTCTATTATTGACAAGAAATGAGAAACGGAAAGTTAGACAAACAAGGTAAGAGACAACAAATAATTCATTCATGAGCATCAATGGGAAGGAGCATTAAAGAATGAAGCTTTTACACAGCTGTTGAATCTGGCAGGTGGGGTACAACATATATCTGGAGAAAATGACAACTCTTATGTTGAGAAAGCTTATGACTGGGGGCTCAGTTAAATAAAATGCACGGCTAGGATGGGGTCAGATTACAATGTATGTATGAGGATAAACATCTTTGCTATGCAGCAGCACAAGTGGGCAAATATCAGTATGCAACGAGCTTACCATACTAAGCGCATAAGACCTGCACCTACACACTGGGTAAAATAGGCCTGGAATATCAGTGTGGCATATCCTAAACGATGGATTTGGGCCCAGATCTTTGGACTGGGGTGAATGTGTGACATTGATCCACATTCGGTCCATCACCTGTTTTGTTTGCAAATTCGCCATCAGTGCGCTGGGGATGCTCAGACGTGGGTCCCAGGCACTCCACACCACTGGAGTCAAGCTAGCCGGGCTGATGAGGTGTTACCTCGAAACCGGTCCGGTCCTCGGATGCTTGATTCCGTTCTGGGAAGGACATGGCTTTTGTAGTTCGGACTGGACTTTTCCCATGGGGCACAGGGTCAGAGCTGATTTGCATATCGCCATTGTCTAACCCAGGGTGGTGGGGAGTGCAAAAAAACGATGGATTTGGGCCCAGATCTTTGGACTGGGGTGAATGTGTGACATTGATCCACATTCGGTCCATCACCTGTTTTGTTTGCAAATTCGCCATAAGTGCGCTGGGGATGCTCAGACGTGGGTCCCAGGCACTCCACACCACTGGAGTCAAGCTAGCCGGGCTGATGAGAGGTGTTACCTCGAAACCGGTCCGGTCCTCGGATGCTTGATTCCGTTCTGGGAAGGACATGGCTTTTGTAGTTCGGACTGGACTGTTCCCATGGGGCACAGGGTCAGAGCTGATTTGCATATCGCCATTGTCTAACCCAGGGTGGTGTGGAGTGCAAAAAAACGATGGATTTGGGCCCAGATCTTTGGACTGGGGTGAATGTGTGACATTGATCCACATTCGGTCCATCACCTGTTTTGTTTGCAAATTCGCCATAAGTGCGCTGGGGATGCTCAGACGTGGGTCCCAGGCACTCCACACCACTGGAGTCAAGCTAGCCGGGCTGATGAGAGGTGTTACCTCGAAACCGGTCCGGTCCTCGGATGCTTGATTCCGTTCTGGGAAGGACATGGCTTTTGTAGTTCGGACTGGACTGTTCCCATGGGGCACAGGGTCAGAGCTGATTTGCATATCGCCATTGTCTAACCCAGGGTGGTGTGGAGTGCAAAAAAACGATGGATTTGGGCCCAGATCTTTGGACTGGGGTGAATGTGTGACATTTATCCACATTCGGTCCATCACCTGTTTTGTTTGCAAATTCGCCATAAGTGCGCTGGGGATGCTCAGACGTGGGTCCCAGGCACTCCACACCACTGGAGTCAAGCTAGCCGGGCTGATGAGAGGTGTTACCTCGAAACCGGTCCGGTCCTCGGATGCTTGATTCCGTTCTGGGAAGGACATGGCTTTTGTAGTTCGGACTGGACTGTTCCCATGGGGCACAGGGTCAGAGCTGATTTGCATATCGCCATTGTCTAACCCAGGGTGGTGTGGAGTGCAAAAAAACGATGGATTTGGGCCCAGATCTTTGGACTGGGGTGAATGTGTGACATTGATCCACATTCGGTCCATCACCTGTTTTGTTTGCATATCCTAACACCAGCACACACATTGTGAAAGA
Source organism: Lissotriton vulgaris (assembly GCF_964263255.1). Classification (NCBI taxonomy): domain Eukaryota; kingdom Metazoa; phylum Chordata; class Amphibia; order Caudata; family Salamandridae; genus Lissotriton; species Lissotriton vulgaris. Next base: position 550,126,777 of record NC_141689.1, read on the forward strand.
GGAGAGGTATTATCTTTGCACTGGTGAAAGTACATTGTATAGAGTGTTGGATGCGGTCTATTGTGTGCTGTTCAAGGTGCCCTCCAATACGTTACAGACATGGCTATTTAACTTCTGAAGACATGGAAATGAAGAAATTTCAATGCGGTGCAGAAAATTTTGATAACTGCGCAGTATTCGCTGTCATACTAGCAGGGCCAGCTCAATTCTTGTGTTTAGCCATGTACAATTTACGGTACAATCTTCAGTAAGTTCTATGAGCCCCAACAGATGTTTTAATGCAGGCTAATCCTCCTCCTCTTAGTGATTTCTCCACTGGCTCCCAGTGAGATGCTCAGGACTCTCGCAGCACACAAAAGAAACTAGGTGTGGTGTGAGGCCCTGTGAGTGCAGCTTTAGTACTTCAAAACCAGTTATAAGGCATAAAATGTAAATAAATTAAATATAATCAATGAGCTAGTGGCGCATGGATGTTGGAACGGTCCTCTTCTGTGCCTCTATGCCCAATAGTGCTAATGGAAGCAACCTCGGGGTACAATTCCCAGAGAGGAAAGGTCGACTTACAAGTAGATAGGAAAGTGTAAATAGTCACAGCATGTGGCTGAAAGTCAGTCCGGAATGGTTAGCTTTTAGCTGCTAATTCCTGTTGTCTAAGAGATGGCGAGATAGATAAGCATGAAAGGCCTGCGTTGGAGCTAGTGAAACAAATTGCTTCAGGGCATGTATATGTCCTGTCTGCAAGTTGAAACTGATGGCGACCCCAATAGGAATAATAGTTCTTCCCACGCACAGACGTTTTGCATAAAATTGTATTATATTGTAACGTCTGTGACTTAGAGGGAAACATGTATAGGGAGCATGCAATATTATAAGGACATTGATTCTAATACATTGTAGAAAAAGAGAGTGTTGTATAGAATTAGAGTTGTATAAGCAAAATGTAATTTTGTTTTGGAGCACTCCATACAGTTTAAAACGTTTATCGTAATATTAATAGCTGAGTAAGTAGTGTTACATTTTGAAAAGCGGTAGTGCAAAGTATGAAAGTAGGACCTGCTACGTGTGGTGTGAGGGACTGTGAGCGTTTGAGTATTTGTTTGTAGTAAGCTCCATTCCAAAGAGTTAATGGACATGATTTTGAGGCATGGAATATGGGCTATACATGAGACAGGTGTGAGTGCGGCTGAAAGACATATCAGCCTGATTACATTGTTCTGGGGGTCACAATTTGCTGGAGCACCAGGCGTGTGCACTCACTGTGGTCTAGCCTCATATGGAAGTGAAAAGTGTTGGGTTAAAAACAACAAGCAGGAGACAAGTTCCCCTGCAGTCCCTTCCCACTGGTGGCAATCATTTCAAGGCAGTGATGTCTCACTACAACTGCTGCCGCAACCGTAGAAACAAGGGGAGAAACAAAAGGGCAAGGGGAGAAACAAAAGGGCAAGGGGAGAAACAGAAGGGCAAGGGGAGAAACAGAAGCACCGGAAAGACAGGAAGGCAGGGGGAGAAACAGAAGGGCAACAGGAAAAGCAGAAAGGCAAGTGGAGAGAAAGAAGGGTAGCGGAGAAACAGGAGCCGGGTAAAGACAGAAAGGCTGGGAAGAAACAGACCTTCAAGCGTTTCCAATGCCCAGATTACAAAATGATGGCACTTCCAATATTAGAACGTAGTTGCAGTTCCGGGTGCCTGAGCAGCCTGCAGTTCTCAGTTTGATCTTACTGTAGTTTTGAGAGTTTGACCTGTAAACCGAAGCACGAGTTTATACCTTGAGTGCACTTACTAGTGTCACTCACGCAGCTGCCGCTGTGAGTTGTGATAATCAGTGGGGGGTGCCATGGGCGGGTCAGGCAATCGACTGACAGCTGCTGCTGCACATAGCTGAACAGTGAGTCAGGCGCTCGTGAGAAACATGCTCGTGGTAAAGCACCAACATAGGCGGTGACAACAACCACGGCCTAAAAGTAAAAAACAAGCAGTTACGAAAGTCGAGCTTTTACTTTCTACAACACTGTCTTAACAGGAACGAGGGACGAGGGACGCTTTGAAAGTGAAAGCGGGCATGGCATGTTGTGCGCGTGAAAGGCACGGCATGGAGCGGTAAAGCAGTTTAAAAAAGTGGGAGGGAAGGAGCGAGCATATAGGGATGAGGTGTGAGTGAGGGGGAGCAGAAGCCTTTGATGTGGTGATGTGGTGTGCGAAGTCAAGCTCTCGGAGGCAGGCGGCTCGGGGAGCGCGTGCACGAGCACATGCACTCAACGAAATCCGCTATGGTTTCAGAGCTTGGTTGAGTCTCTATACTCTCGTCCTATTCATCACTTACGGATAGAATAAGCGAGACCTAAAAATATATGCAACATATTGGCGATATTCCCCACACATCGAAAACATTTTCCATCTCGTCCTGTTCTCCATTTAGACATACGTGCCGGAGTATAGTACAAAATAAAAAACGTTTTGTAACATTGCGCACGCAAATTGGCAGAAAGTAATTATTCCCTTGACATTAATTTAGAATCTTTCAAGGATAAGTGGTCATCCCCCAAAGATTCAGACCATTTACCAGCATGTTTCTCTAAGTCATCTTTTCTTTATGATGATAACTGGTACACCTTCATAATTTTAGCTTGTCGTTAAGTGGCAATTACAACTAGATTGGGAGATAATGTAATCCTTTTTCCGTAAAATAAAATCATTAATTTGCAAATATTTGAAGAATTGTGACTTAGACAAGTTATACAATTGAGACATATCTGCACAAGATATTAAAGAGCCATCTGTGCCTACAAAGTCTCCCAGTTGAACAATGCCTCTGACCCACTACCCAACAACAACCCCATCCCAAAAAATGGAATTTGACATAGCTTTCGTACTGAAGGCCGCTATTAACACCTTAAATCTTGTCTGTTTAAATTAGCTTCCATCTATTTCTTTAAATAGACATTGTCGTGCCTCCGGTCCTAACAACATTTGAAAAATTGAAGTGGCCTCCGCCTCCTTGCATATTTCTTCTCCAGTATTATTTGAAAAGACAGGAATTTAGGAACATGGATTACAAATGGACACACACTGACAACAAGAAGTACGGACTATGGATTAACTGACAACAGGAAGTAATGACTATAGATTAACAATACACATTAAAGCATATGGTTAAAAGGGTGCTTTATTTAATAATATTATTGAGGGTCTAATATCTTCTCCAGTCAAAAGTATACGCTTTCTTAACAAAAAACGTGTAAAAGTACAAAACAAAGTCAGGAATTGCTAATACCCCACGTTCAATTGGTAGGGTCAACATTCGCATAGCCCTTCTCAGTTTGCCAGGTGCCCACACAAATTTAGAAAAGATAAACTGTTAATGTTGTAGTTGGAGTGTGGTGGATTCTAATGGTACCGCTCTAAACAAATATAATACCTTAGCTAATACATTCATCTTAATAACATTGCTTCTGCCAATTAAATGCGAGATGAAGTCGTGACCATTTATCTAGTGAATCCTGAATATTATGTACTAACGTAGCCCAATTGACATCTACTATTTCCTGCATAGATGATCGAATTTTAATGCCCAAGTATGTCACTTCTTTTTCAATTCGATCATCATCCATAATAACAGTTTCTGAAATTAACACTTGCGTTTTGGCTGTATTTAATTGTATCCTGATGCTTGACCAAAAATTGTAGCCAACAGTTCTATCATTTGAAGTGCCAAATAGGGATCCGAAGTAACTATTGCAACATCATCTGCATATGCAAATACCGAATATGGGGTGTTATGTACCATAAAAGGTTTAATCAGGGTATTAGTACCCAGTTGCTCAATAAATTGAATGATGTACAATGCGAACAGCAATTGTGAGCAGGGGCACCCTTGTTGAGTGCCCCTAGTAATATTCATTGTTTCAGATAATAATCCCATGGCAGTAATTTTAGCGACCGGTGAAGTGTACAAAACCTGAAGGGCTGTGAGAAAGAGTTAACCAAAACCCAAGTGCCGCATTCATTCCCACATGTATGCCCACTCCACACGGTCAAACGCTTTTTCTGCGTTTAATAGAATTAAGCCCAGATCCTGCTTTTCCACGTTGGCAGTGTCAAACAATGTCACTACCTTATTAATGTGCAAGGTTGTATTCCGTCCTGTAATAAACCCATGTTGGGACCGCGAGACCAAATAACTAATAACTCTAGACATACGAGTGGCCAATATCTTAGAATACATTTTACTATCACAATTCAATAGTGATATTGGCCGGTATGAACCAACCAGTTCCGGGTCTTTACCCTTTTTATTGAACACTACTTTAGTAGCCTCTGCCCAATATTTAGGGGTGTGTCCTTCCTGTACACCCCTGAATGTATTTAACATGTCAATTTTAAATAAATTAAAAAAGAACTTATAGATCTCTGTGGGCAATGTATCGGGTCCGGCAGCCTTTCCCATAGCCAAGCTATTGACGGCGACTTCTGCCTCTTCCATTGAGATAGGCTCGTCCAACAATGCCATATCACTGGAGTCTAGATGTGTCGTAACCCCTTCAAGTAAATTACTAAAGTGACTATGATCTTGTTCTTGTTGGTATTTAAATCTAAGTAAAATTTATGTAAAATGGATAAGATCCCTTTAAGTTCCTGACAAAGTACCCCATCCTTATCTTTCAAAGCCTTAATCCGCCCCATAACTTCCTTCCTGCGTAACCGCCATGCCACACAGCGGTCCACAGCTTCCCCATATTCATGCATTTGTTTTTTATTTGCCAGGTATTTACGGGCATTTTCAGTGTTCCAGATCCCTTGTATTTTAGCCTTTGCCTGTTCAGTGTCTTCTTCTAGCTCTAAGATGTTAGTTGCCCTTGATCTGACCCCCTGAATTAACTTACCCTCAGCAGTCCTAAAGCCTTATTTCATGGGGGGTGGAGGGGAGTGACCGTTTAGGGTGAGAGGGAGGGTGAAGGGGGTGGGTCACCAGGGTGGGGGGAAAAAGGGCAAAAATTCCAGTGTTATCTGAAAAATAAATCAAGAGAATTTTCGGCAAGTACAGAAACATTGTGAAATGTACAGTTTAAATTTGTATTATAAGATACAATTGGCAGAAAGGCTATTTGATCATCACTATGGCAGCTAAGGGGGTATAAATATGCACTTGGAACATTTCTGGGTTAAATAATTGGAGTAAAAGAAATCGTGTTACAGCAGAATTACGTAATACTCAGCCTGATGTGGTCTGTCTCCAAGAGACTCACATACCCTGGACACAAAGGGCAGTTTTAGAAACTTTGGGATATACACTGGCAGTGGCTTCACAACAATCATCTATGCTTAGAGGAGTGGCTATACTAGTTTAGGATAATAGGGTTACAATGGGTCGTTTAGCGGATAGGATAAAGGTGGCAGATGGGTTATTACAGAATGCAGTTTTGGTGGGACTAAATATACAGTTTGTGTTGTATATGGATCTAATCTGGACGGTGCCTCCATTTTTGAAGAGTTAAACATTGAACTAGCATTATGGGGGGCACCGTTGATTTTATGTGGAGACATGAATATTAATCTAACATATTTAGACCTACAGAAAGGACCACGGGGATATCATGGGCGCAAACCACGGGTGTTAAAAGCCCTGTATAATCTTGTAAATGATCATGGGTTGATTGACGTATGGAGCGACTTAAACCGACAGACCCAGGGTTCACCTATTATTCTTATCCTGATAAAAAGTTTGCACGCCTGGATTATTTTTTCTTATCTGTTTCTTTAAGGGGGACGTTGCAATTCAGATCCTACCTAGGATTACGTCTGATCACTCTCCGATTACATTGACACTAAATGTTACTACTCAGTATTTGTCTATGAGGACATTTTCATTTGATCGAAAACTGTCTAAATAAGAATTTGAAAGAACATATGTCTCGGTGGATTAGTGAGTTCTTTATTAATAATAGAAATTCGGTTCATTGTGCTATTGTCTGGGACTCATTTAAGGCATGCTTCAGAGGTGAAGTGTTAAGCTTTGTATTCCGACAATTGGAAGAAAAGGCAGATACAGGACTTGTATGTAATGTATCATAAGATTTCCAACGCTGCCTTAAACCAATTGCTTCTGTATTGACCTTATTGGAACTTTTTACACAGAGTTGTATCTATTAGCCATCTTCTGCACAGTAAACATATTGCACCTGCACTTTATTGAGCCTATTGGATTTGGAACAGTATTGAATTCCAGGGCTGGATGGCACTTTACTATTTTACCTTTTTATTCTTCTATTTTAATGAATTGTATGTTGTCTATTTTGTATACTTTTATGGTTGCAAATGACCGAAATAAAGTTTTCGGACTGACTGAGAATTCACTTGGGTAATCAGTCTCTGCAGAGACAGATTATACAATAACTTCTACAGTGAACACAGGTTAATTTAGGTTGTGTATCTGACTTACCTGGACTAAAGTGGTGGTCCTTATTTGGACAGGGTACATATCTCTGCAAACTAGAGATCCCATTTTGAACACTGATTATCTTTGCCATATGGGGGCTGCTTAGATCTAGTTGTCTGGCTATCTGTAGAAATTAGTGTTGTAACTTTCCCCCCACCTCATGTTCCTCAATCCCAAACTTATCCTACATGAACAGAAACTCTAGGTTCTCATACATTTCTCTGGTAATTATGAATCCAGTGCTCCTCATTTACATTTACTCTAATGCTGCACTTGGGTTGATTTCCATCTTTACCTTTGATGGCCACCACTAATACTTGTTTTTTTTTTTAATTGCTCATCATCCAGTGTTGTGGAAATCAAAAATAATTGGCGTTCACATGAGCTGAAGCCATCTTGTTTGTGGCATCCATTTTGTTAGCTATGTAATTCTCCCATCCTCTGCTGCTCGTCTTTTTCCCTGCCTGTTAGTTGACTTCCTGACTCAGCTAAAACCAATATGCATGCTAAAGAGTTTGTAGCTGCCAGAACACCAGGTCTCAGACTCAACTGTCAATCTCTTAGTGCTGCCATAAGCACTCCTGTTCCCCCTCCCACTTTGCTGACTAAGTTATGTTACTGCAATTTGTATAGCGCAACAGCTGCCCCAGCCAAGGGGCGTCCCGGCGCTGACAGCAAAACAGCTAACCCAGGGTGAAAGGCAGAAGCTACCTGGCGGGGAAAAGGTGAGTTTTTATGTCCTTCCTGAAAGCCAGGTAGTTGGTATAACTCCGGATGTAAGTGGGCAGCGAATTCCAAAGATGGGCTGCCTTATTACGAAAAGAATGGCCTCCTGCCCTTACCTTCCGAAACCTTGGAACCTGCACCCGGTGTTGGCCAAGTGACCGGATTTGCCGCGTGGGGACGTAGGGAGTGACTATGTTGGCCAAGATACTAGGGGTATTGAGTTTGAGGGCTTTAAAGGTGATGCACAGGGCTTTAAATTCAATTCTCCTCGCTACAGGTAGCCGGTGGATGGTGGTTGCTACCAGGCAAGACCTGCGCAGACCAATCAAAGATCTGGCTGCTGCATTCTGTGCCCGTTGTAATCGCACAATCTCAGCCTTATTGGCCCTCAGATACAGGGAGCTTGCATGATCCAGTCTGGACATTATAGATGTATGGATAATGGTCTGGCGAGTAGGTGGATCGAAGAAGCCCAATAAGGGTGTAAGTCCCTGCAGAAGCCCAAAACAGGGCCCGGCTACCTTTTTGGTTTGGACTTGGTAGCTGAGGGTTGAGTCCAGCCATACCCCAAGTTTTTGACGGCCTGCTTAGGAGGGGGGGCGCTGCCTAAGCTTTCTCACTAAGTGATCTCCATCTGTCCATGTTTGTCAGTAGTTATTCCTGTGTATGCTTTTATCTTCTATTTGTAACTACATGCTTACCAGTGCAGAAAACTCAGTATATATGCACCATGGTCTGTGTATTTAAGCCACTACCTCCTGGAACACTTGAGTGTGTTGTGTGGACGTGGTCTCACTCATGAGTGAATAAACTTATTATTTTGAATTCCAGCTTCAGTGTCAATCTCCATTTTGTTAGTCTAAGGACCCCTGGACAGAGCAGGGTGAACCCTGCACCGGTGTGCTCATTAAAAAGCATATTTCCACAGTGTATCCTTCTATGTATTCACTGATTTCTCTTGTGATGCTTTGCGCAAAACCTCAAACTGGGCTCTTTCCACACTCCTGCACACCTAACGCACTGCTGGGCATGACTTGCTCGCCGCCATGTGAACTAAAGGTCCACACCTGTAATAGTCAAAGTTTGCTTGAGCTCCATTTTTCTCTGTCGCACTTCTGCTAGCATAAGCTTTGCTGAAATTTCCATCTTTTCAAATCAAGCTTACTTCTGCATGTTAAACTTCAGGTTTGAGTAAGAGCTTTACACCCTTCGCAGATCTCTCTACACTTTTTATGGTCGACAAAACTTTGTCCAAGTAAGGGTTTTGTTACACCAAAGTTTTTTTCCTCCGCTTTTGCACCAGTAGTGCACATTACATGTGGTCACATATTCGTCGATGTCCTTGAAAGTCCAAGGACTAACATTCTCAAAATCACTACTTTGCCCTGGAGAAATTTAAATTACAGCAGCATAATTCATGTAATTTCGGGAGTTATGTGAACTTCCCAAACCTATGTCACTGTGCTGAACTATTGACCGTTTTTGGCCAAATTTTTACTAAAAGCACGCAGGAATAACAGTTTGCCCATACCACGTGTTTTTCACACATTTTCCAATAGCGAAACGCATCCTCACAATTCACGCTAAATGACAGATTAGCATGTCGTGTAACTTTCCCAACATTTTTGAAATTAAGTGAAAGCAAATGGTGAGACTTATGATTTTGTTAATATGAGACTGCACCTCATTTCTTGGTGGGGATGGTGCATCAACAAAACCTGGTCATCAGATGAAAGGACAGTCTTTGTGCAATATAGTCTTAGAACCATATAGTACAATTGTTACTTTTTATAAATTATCAAGTTACCATTTTTTTGGTCTTCGGACTTTAGAAGGTTGCACTTTAGAAAATAATAGTCAGACATGGCTGCCGCTTTAACCCATCAACAGTCTTTCTCCATTGGCCTCATTTGGGGATGTAATTACACACATCACTGTCCTGTTAGACCGGCGTTTTTTGATAGCCTGCAGGGGTGCAGGCTACCAATTATGGTAGCCAACCGTCTCACATTTGGCAGGTTTATCCTGCAATCAGGGCGCCTTTCCTGCTGCTAGTATAGAGGCATTACAGGATGCCCTTTGTTCTGTATATCTGCTCGCCGGCAAATAAACCCTCCTAAAGAACAAGCCACGCTCACTCTTTCAGCCCTTTTTGATCTATGAAAAAAGTACCCATTGGTGGCTTGGTGGGAGGATCTGCTGTGCAGAAAGGCACCTGCACAATGCTACTTCAGGAGCAGTTCATCTGCTGAAATGTAAATCCAGCCACCTGCCTTTAAACAGCCCAGGATCTTGTAATGAATACCAGACTGGAGGCCTGTCCTGGAAGTATGCTATTTATGTGTATGTCTCCCATTAAGCCTATTTCAAAGTGCTGACATATGGTCAGATCAGTAGGCAGGTGCCCAAAGACAGTATGATTGTCTAGTATCAAACGGTTTAATAAAATATTAGACCAAACCTGCTGCACGCTGCCACTTGCTGCACACGTTGTATATTTGCCACCACTGGATTGTCATGAATATATCGTGAGATTGGGCACTTATTTCTTCTCCCTGTACTATCCAGTCAATTTTTAACCACATGCTTACTACAGGTTGTATAGTCATTCTAAGTAGTCTCAATCATGCCACAAAAGAATCTTAGGAATATGATCAAAAAGGGATTGCATAAGAGCACACAAATACACCAAACAGGAGATCGGATTAAAACCAGTATCTCCGAATTCCAGGTTTCCAATTAGTCAAATATACCACAAATGGTGCGGTAGTGAGTCTGATGGCAAAGCCAAGAACCTGCCCTTCTGAGGAAAATGTCAAGGTGTTATGTGCCCTGCCCGACTCTAGAATGCAGTGCTTATTTACACCAAATATAGGGAAAAGGGTAAAGTGGAGAGTAGATGTTAAGATGAATCCTAGTTATTCATTTGCTAAACTTTTCTCCTAAAAGTTGCAGTAGCGAACAGTCACCGTTTTCTCCAGGAGGTGGTAAAGGTGTTAGAACTCCAAGCATGAAAAGTAATCACATGCGATAAATTCAATCTACAGCCTACCATGCATTTTTTTTTTAAGGTGGCCTTATTTAGAGGAGCGGGGATTAGAATAAAACCATAAAAATGTGCTTCGTGACTTATAGCCTCCTATCCCCACTTTGTCACCCAACAAACCTATTTTAAGTACTGTATATAACGGCTATAATGTACAGTGTTTATAACAGCAGAAGTGAAACACAAAGCTCTATCTGAAATAAACAGTTGTATCTCGTCAGCCCCACCCTGCCAACGCAATCTGTTGTTCACTCCGTCGTTACGATGCCATCTAAGGTTTCACAGGGTTTACTAAGCACTGTAAATATCAAAGGCAAGCGGATACCACAGTTCTCTCTCTCCCCACAACCAACTTCTACTTTACCCTCCTACCCACACCCTGAATGCCTTACAAAGGCAAACGCTCGCACCACTGCATCTGATAAACAAATGCATTAACCCGTAGCCAAACTGCAGAGGTATCATCGCCTTCCCCCACAGTCCCACAAAGCCTTCTGCACCCAGGAATAGTAGCTGTGCTGCGGATCCCAGGCCTACCCAAGCCCAGCCACTCTGCTCCATCGTCACAACCTCATTCATTTCCATTCCCCCACAGTCCCACAAAGCCTTCTGCACCCAGGAATAGTAGCTGTGCTGCGGATCCCAGGCCTACCCAAGCCCAGCCACTCTGCTCCATCGTCACAACCTCATTCATTTCCATTCCCCTGACAACTCCTATTCTGCTCCAGTTTTAGGTCGCCATGGACCTAACCTCACCAGAACCTCCCTTCCATAAACATATATTTACACATCATTCTATGTCACGCGTGTGCTCTTTAAAGCACAGTGAAAAACAGCTGAGATGTGCAGCACTGACACAGACAGAAGTGAGACACGAAGCAATATACGAAATATATGCTCCAACCCGCCAACGAAACCGTAGTTCACCTCATCTACATTGACTAATATTGTACATAGCATTTCAGGCATCACTTCTCAAGTCAAAGCACTGTAAATAATTGATATTTTTTTAAATTGTGCAATGTAGTGTACTTACTTTATAGACCTGAGAAGCACAGGAGTTTGAGCCTAGCCTTCCATGTGTAAAGTATCGATTAACTCCTTTTTCTTGGACTTCAATCTAAATCGCTACTGATGAACAAAGAGCAGTATAAATCCCTTTAAGATGGAGTTGCTCCTCACTGGATCTGGTCAACATGTAAATTTATTATCAAATATAATTTCTGAATCAGATGTAAAGCAATTTAGGCTTCACAATCAGATAAGACTGAAAAGTATTATAGTGACAACCATGAAGGTCAAAGGCATTACAGAAAGCAACATAAATGGCAACAAGTTAGTTTTTTGTCCTAATTAGCATGAAGCTCACTATAAAATGCAATATATGCTATAGCAGATCAAAGTATATTTCAATGCAATGAATAGGTCAGGAATCAGAGATCAGACAGAGTCGGCCCCTAAAGATCAAGTAAGAGTGCGACCAACACCCTCTGGATGAAGCTCATTCTATAGGGTGTAATACAATACAATTATGTGAAAAGTTCTGGAAGTCTCACCCAATCATATTAAAGCAAAAATGATACAATTTCAAATGTAATTGTCAACATCATCCCAAAGAACATATAATGTAGTTCCCTTCCTCCGTGGAGCCTCGAAGTTATAACAAAGCGCTACAAATAAAGGTTAAGTGGTCATGAGATTCACATCATGGTCCCATTAGGTGAGACCTTGGAAAAACATTCACTATGCCAAATAGCATGTAAACGAATTCAAGAATGAAGAATCACGTTGTACATGAAAGAATGACGCGTTTCAAAACATTGTTTACAAAATATTCGCTGTACACTGAATGAAAGGCGAGGAAAGGACAAAGATGACTGTGTATAAAGGAGAGATGGTGACAGTGAAAAACAGCTTCTCAGCAGATTATCTTGAATTCATTATCTGTTGATCAGAGCATGTTAATACAATTATGCATTTTCATTACAACCGGTATACCAGTATCATGGACCCATGAAGGCCCCATAAAGACTGGGTTACAGGATTAGCTGGAACCATTTTGCAGGCTGACGCATCCACTACTGGTCAAATCTCCCTCACCCCAGAACCAAACTGTTGTAAATCCCCATGTCCATCTCTCTTCTATTAATGTATATTTTACATAGCTTGAGATGCAGCGCTCTGCCACTTTAACCTCTCTAAACATCTGCTGTCATTGGCAGTGCTTTTAATGGCACTTGTGAGTTCTGACAAATTATTTAAGATATACATCTTTTGCCATCAGGCTCTACCTCTTAATGCCCCTTGTCTAAAACCCCACTCCAGCTCCATACTTACGAGAACCCTGGCCAACTTATTTAGTGCATTGAGCTTCAGGCCATAGGACTACTATTTTAAGCACTTATACAACCGTTTTTTGATATACTGATAGGCTTGTATGCTACTTTATGCGATTGTGGGTGATGTAGAACATAACATTTACATGAGGATTTTGGTTTTTATTGGGGTTGCAAATAAAAGGTAGACCGATTCTAAAAGCAATTTTAGATCAACAGGATCAACAGGAGTATTTATCTGTTCATGTATTCATACTTAGCCACCCGTGTAGTCATTCATCTACTCATGCATCCACCCACCCTTTTATGCATTCATCCATCTTACTTACCCATGTATCCATCCACCCCTCTTGTGTCCATATATCTGTGCTCTCATACCAAGCCATTAACCAGCCCACCCACTGTTGTATACATGTACAGCCTTCCACCCATCCATGGGTCACTGAATGCATATGGCCATGTGACTAATAAATGTGTACTTGTAAGTTTTACCTGTGACTTTGCTTATTCTGTGTACATAGATGCCTGCATGTGTGTTCGGTTTGTACTCTCAAGATTCTTACAAAATATTTATTGCCAAATAAAACCGAAAACCCACCTGAAATAAGCAAAATCGGGTAGCTTCGTCAATACTTATGTCAACCCCTGTATGACTTGCCATGTTGCACGTTGATCCTGGAAGAGAATAGACACAAATTGGTGTGTTCCTCTGCAGGATGCAGCTGTGGGATCACTGCCCAGATCTCTGATACTGTCTCTTAGGGCTCCAAATAGAACTATGGTCCCTCTTACCAGCGAAAGGTGGCTTCCAGGGATTTACAGGCCCTCAGGTCATCTCAATCAATCAATCAATCAATCAATCATAACATTTGTATAGCGCACTACTCACCCGGCAGGGTCTCAAGGCGCTTGGGGGAAGGGGTCCGCTATTGCTCGAACAGCCAGGTCTTGAGTTGTCTCCTGAAGGCGAGATGGTCCTGGGTCAGCCGAAGATGGATGGGGAGGGAGTTCCAGGTCTTGACCGCCAGGTAGGAGAAGGATCTACCTCCGGCGGTGGCTCTTCGGATGCGTGGTACGGCGGCGAGGGCGAGGCTTGTAGAACGTAGCTGGCGGGTGGGCGTGTAGAAGGTCAGGCAGTCGTTGAGGTACTTGGGGCCCAGGTCGTGGAGAGACTTGTGTGCGTGGGTGAGGAGCCTGAACGTGATCCTCTTGCTGACGGGGAGCCAGTGCAGGTCCTTCAGATGGCCGGAGATGTGGCTGCGTCGGGGGATGTCCAGGATGAGTCGGGCGGAGGCGTTCTGGATACGTTGGAGTCTTTTCTGTAGCTTGGCTGTGGTTTCGGCGTAGAGGGTGTTTCCCTAGTCCAGTCGGCTGGTGACGAGTGCCTGGGTGACCGTCTTCCTGGTCTCGGTCGGGATCCATCGGAAGATCTTGCGGAGCATGCGTAGGGTGTTGAAGCATGATGAGGAGACGGCGTTGACTTGTCTGGTCATCGAGAGGGAGGAGTCCAGGATGAAGCCCAGGTTCCGTGCGCGGTCTGTTGGCTTGGGAGTGGCGCTCAGGGCGGGGGGCCATCAGGAGTCGTCCCAGGCGGAGGGCGATGGTCCCAAGACGAGGACTTCCGTCTTGTCTGAGTTCAGTTTCAGGCGGCTGTTCTTCATCCCCTCGGCGACATCTTTCATCCCTTCGTGTAGGCTCGTTCTGGCGGTGGCGGGATCTCTGGTGAAGGAGAGGATCAGTTGGGTGTCATCGGCGTAGGAGATGATGTTGAGGTTGTGCTGGCGTGCGATGGTTGAAAGAGGTCTCATAAAGACGTTTAAGAGGGTTGGGCTGAGTGATGATCCTTGCGGTACGCCACAGAGGACTTCGGTGGCCTCGGATCGAAACGGGGGGGAGGCGGACCCTCTGTGTTCTACCGGTGAGGAACGAGATGATCCACTCCAGTGCCTTCTCTTGGATACCGATGTTGCTGAGGTGTTGAACTAGGGTGCGGTGGCAGACCGTGTCGAACGCTGCAGAGAGGTCCAGCGGGATGAGGGCCGCTGTTTCTCCTTTGTCGAGCAGGGTTCTGATGTCGTCGGTGGCTTCGATGAGGGCGGTCTCGGTGCTGTGGTTGGCTCGGAAACCGAACTGCGAGGGGTCGAGGGATCCGTTCGTCTCGAGGAAGGCTGCAAGCTGTTTGTTGACTGTCTTCTCGATGACTTTGGCGGGAAAGGGAGGAGCGAGATGTGGGGGGAAGTTCTTGAGGTCGGTGCGGTCAGCTGTTGGTTTCTTCAGTAGGGCGTTGAGCTCGGCATGCTTCTAGCTCTCTGGGAAGGTGGCGGTGTTGAAGGAGGTGTTGATGACGTCCCGGAGTTGGGGTGCGGTGATGGAGTCGGCCTTGTTGAAGACGTGGTGGGGGCAGGGGTCCGTTGGAGATCCGGAGTGGATGGTGTTCATCGTGCGGGCTGTGTCTTCGGTGGTCACCATGGTCCAGGTGCGGAGGTTGGCGATGGGGGGCGTTGGTTTGGCGGCTGGGTGCGTGGATGGTGCGCTGAAGCTGTTGTGGATGTCGGCGATCTTGCGGTGGAAGAACGAGGCGAGAGAGTCGCAGAGATCTTGTGAAGGAGTGATGTCGTTGTTGCCGGTGCTGGGGTTGGAGAACTCCTTGACGATGCTGAAGTTCCTTGCTGTCGTGGGCGTTGTTGTCCAGTCGTTCCTTCAGTGATTTCTTCTTGGTGGTGCGGATAAGCTAGTGGTGCTTGCGGGTGGCGTGTTTGAGGGCGGTCATGTTGTATGTGGTCTGGTCGAGGAGCCAGGCTTTCTCGAGGGTGCAGCAGTTTTTCTTGAAATCCTTGAGTTCGTCGGTGAACCAGGAGGCTTTCTTGCTTCTGGGTCTGCTGGGAGGGTTCTTTAGTGGCGCGAGGTCGTCGGCGCAGGCGGTCAGCCACTTCGTGAAGTTGCGTGCTGCTTCGATGGGGTCCGTTGTGCTGGCGGGTGGGTTCTGGCTGAGGGAGGTGGTGAGCTGCTCGGCGGTGATCTTGCTCCAGTTCCTGTGAGGAACCTGTTGCGGGTGGTGGTGGGTCGTGGTTCTTCTGAAGCTGAAGTGGAAGCAGCTGTGGTCGGTCCAGTGAAGTCCGGTGGAGTGGCTGAAGGTGATGTGCTTGCTGGTTGAGAAGACAGGATCAAGCGTGTGGCCGGCGTAGTGGGTGGGGGTGTTGACCAGTTGCTCGAGTCCGAGGTTGGTGAGGTTGTCCAGCAGGGCGGAGGTGTTGCAGTCCTTGTTGTTCTCCAGGTGGAAGTTGAGGTCCCCGAGGAGGATGTAGTCAGCAGAGCGGAGAGCGTGCGGGCTGATGAAGTCTGTAATGTCTTCGCTGAATTGTGTACGTGGTCCCGGGGGTCTGTAGACGAGGGTGCCTCTGAGGGTCGTGTTTGGGTCAGTGTGTATCTGGAAGTGGAGGTGCTCAGCGGCGGCGAAGGTGTCGTTGGAGTCGGTCGTGATGCGGATGGTGTTCTTGTGTACGATGGCGATGCCTCCTCCAATCTGGTGGACGGGGTCTCTCTGGGTGATCTTGTATCCGTCTGGGATGGCGATGGCGGTGTGGAGGAGGCGTTCATCCAGGTTTGTGAGGAAGGCGACGTCTGGTGAGGTGGTGTCGAGCAGGTTCCAAAGTTCGATGGCGTGTCTGTGGATGGAGCGGGTGTTGAGCAGGATGCACTTGAGGTTGTTGGTGCTCGGCTTGGTGGCTGTGGTGCAGGTCCGGATGCAGGTGAACTTGCAGGCTTGGCAGATGAAGGGTCCGTGGGTGCGTCTCGGGGTGGCACGGTGGCAGGCTCTTGTTCGGTCAGGTTTGAGTGCGATGAGGGTGGCGGCGTCGTAGGTCCATCGTGTGGGCAGGCATAGTCGGGGACCAGGGGTCCTGGCGCTGGGCGTGGTACAGGCGCGGACGGCGCAGACTGGCTTACCTTTGGCGTGCCTTCGGCGCACAATCGGCGCGCCCGCTGCGCGTGGGAGTGGGTGACATAAGTAAGGAGCCGGGAGGGCGGGTCAGCTGGGTGGCAGCGAAAGGGCGGCGGGCCGCAGGGAGGCAGCGGCGGGAAAGTAGGTTCGAGCCGCCGGCTCTGCGGTGGCTGGGTCGCTCTGGAGGCAGTAGACGTCAGCAGGAGCAGGCGACCAGGCCTAGGACAGGCGCAGTGGTCACTCTGGAAGGCTGTCCGCGGTCCCCTTAAGTAAGGAGCCGGGAGGGCGGGTCAGCTGGGTGGCGGCGAATGGGCGGCGGGGGGCGGGCCGCAGGGAGGCAGCAGCGGGAAAGTAGGTTCGAGTGGCCGGCTCTGCAGTGGCTGGGTCGCTCTGGAGGCAGTCGGCGTCAGCGGGAGCAGGAGGGGGAGACCAGGCCTAGGACAGGCACAGTGGTCACTCTGGAAGGCTGTCCGCGGTCCCCTTAAGTAAGGAGCCGGAAGGGCGGGTCAGCTGGGTGGCGGCGGGGGGCGGGCCGCAGGGAGGCAGCGGCGGGAAAGTAGGTTTGAGCGGCCGGCTCTGCGGTGGCTGGGTCGCTCTGGAGGCAGTCGGCGTCAGCGGGAGGGGGCGACCAGGCCTAGGACAGGCGCAGTGGTCACTCTGGAAGGCTGTCCACGGTCCCCTTAAGTAAGGAGCCGGGAGAGCGGGTCAGCTAGGTGGCGGCGAATGGGGGGCGGGGCCGCATGGAGGCAGCGGCGGGAAAGTAGGTGCGGTGGCTGGGTCGCTCTGGAGGCAGTCGGCGTCAGCGGGAGCAGGAGGGGGCGACCAGGCCTAGGACAGGCGCAGTGGTCACTGTGATCTCATCCACGGTTGGATTGTTGGCGGTCCCTTGTTGCACAGGGAAAGGCAACAGCAATGCGAGCACCCAGGGTTGGGTACTGAAGGCATCCTTTGTTTTCAATCACCTACTGCATTTTAACAGTCACGTTTCTTTTGGATTTCTCTAGGGAGGAGAGTCCTACAGTAAAATACCATGGGTTCATATTGGGACTGGATGAACCACTGGGATAATCTAAAAGGACTATAGACACTGGGAGCTACCGGTCTCTTTGCTTCCATTGCCGCATCACCTTGTCACAGATTCATTAGTTCTTACAATGTATTCAGCTGCGGTGACATCCCTACCAGAGGGTGCCGTCCGCTTCCACCTCCAGGATCAGCAGGAGTGAAAAGCTGATCTCAAGCAAGATATGAACGTGGCGAGAAATGCCTTTTCTGAAGCGCTATCGACTTTGAGGAAAGGTGTTGACCAAACCAGCAGAAAGCCAGTACGAAAGAAGAAGCAAGTAAAAGAAAATTCCAACCCCTAGAGGCCAAAGGGACTGGCCTTGTTGTGTAGATTCCACTACTATTCATCCACACCCTCAACCGTAATGGCATGTGTGTGTGGACTGACTTCGCACAGAGAGTATGCCCAATGTAACTAGTTGGTAAGCTCCATGTAGACAGCGGAGGCTTTATTGAGGGGAGCATGGAAGCTGTTCTGCATGGTTTTCCGTGATAACCTGGTCTACTCCAAAACCTTGCCTAAATCACCTTGATAAAGAAGAAAGTGCTTCTACCCGCCACAGGGGCCCCTCTTCCCAGAGCACTGAACTTCCTATGCATCGCCCAGTTCCATATTGGTCTGAGGCACTTCTGATTGAGTGTTGTTACTAGCTGCAGGATTTCTGATCGTTGAACATATACCTACTGACTTACAAAAAACAGGAGAGGGAAATCTCCTGAGGGGATCTTCTAAGGAGGTGAAGACAGGCAGCAATCCCATTTTATATGCTTAGTCCAAGGAGCATGGTGATGACGGAAATGGTTAGAGGTGGGAGGTGCGAAACTCTTCAGGGGATCCGCATGCATTATTTTCTTTACTAATGTACTCAGTTTGGAGTGGGTCTCGTTTCTTCTTCTAAAAGGTGTAATTGCCCTTGATCAGTGCTGATAGCCAGTTTGTGTTCCAGGCACAGATTGTTTTAGTTTTGAAGGCGGTCAATCCAGGTTGATTGGCCGTGGGTGAGATGTAGCTGTGTTACATGTGCAATTTTTTACATCTGTAGAAAGAATAAGCATTCTAACACATTCTAAGGCCACCATTCATATACCCAACAGACACACCCAAACAAAAGACACCATAAAATCAATACCTGCTCTCAATCTCCGCTGCATTGCCATTAGTTTCCCAAGTGTCATTACCAGGTGTTTTTCAGACACTGCAAATAAGTCAAGCCACAGCATGTGATGTTTTTTAACCACCGAGTACTTTCAGCAATGATTGTACTCGGTGCTGATGTAATCAACCTCGGCTTGTTGACTTGAGCAGGTGCACCAAAATATTGTGAGATCTGGTTTCTTTAGAGGGGAATATCAGGGGATCAGCGTGTATTGTGGTGGACTGTAGGAAGTATGTCCAATGGTGTCCTCTTCTCCAGCGGTGAATGAAACCAGACTACTCTACATATGTGTGCTGGCGTATAAATTGTGGAAATGTTTGGCTAGCTTAGCAGACATTTACGCGCGAAAAATGTGATAAGCCAACAACCCATTTATTTTCATGAGTGCCTCCGTTCTTGGGCTCTGCACTTTTTTTTGTCTTGTGTTTTTTTTTTTGCCCTAACATTACACTGTACCTTTAATGGTTATCCACTGAATGGTTGGGGTCATGTCCCCGTGTGTTCAACGAATCTCAATCAATGAATCTCGATCAATGAACCTGACAACTTTGTATTTGACGGTAATAGTACTGCTGGTGTGCGCCTGCTCATCACAAGTGCAAGCATCACGAATTTACGTTGATGGAATGGCCAACTTTATTGGTACAAGTTGTTGAATCTATACAACCAAAGGTACCCAGTAGTCAAGGGAGTCTGTCACCCAGAACCACACCGTAGACGCAGTGCAGACAACACCCAGAGGAACACAACACACCCGATAGTGAGAGTAGACAAGGCCAAGTTAGGACTCAAGGACAAGTGGAAAAAATTCCCATCAGAGGCCACACTGTACCGCCCTCGTTGTACATCATTTGGGATCTCCCAGCCCAGGAGACTTAACACAGCGGCCGGCAGACACTACCAGTGCCGAGGTTAAAATGTGGGAGGGTGGTAACACATGAAAGTACGTGGCAACTGAAAAAGCAGTGTGGGGTGAGTAAAAGTAGAAAGTGAGTATTAAAATTAGGTAAGCTGGGTAGAAAGTCGGAGTTTATTAGTTACTCCCAGTCCCTAAGGCTAAAAATAATGTGCAAAAGGCAGTGTAGGAATTAATAACCGCGCAGAGTAGTGGTCGACATGTTTCAGCATTTATGAAAGAAGTTTTCATGCATTCTTCAGGACCAAGATTTTAAAACTACTGCTTTATAGTGAAGGGTAAAAGATATCACCTGCGACGATCAGGTTATGCTCAACCAGGGACTGTTATTGCATCGCATCAGACAAGGGATCCAAAGGGAGACAGACAGACAACATGAAATTAGAGAAAGTTAGTGATTTACTTTCCCGCGGTTTTTTTGAAATTATCTCAAACAAATACTGCTTAATAAAGGTCACAACTCTATACATTTTCAATTGGTAGCACTCACCCATAATAGATGGTTGAGAGGCTTCACCCCACCTGGCTGCGGCTCAGGTATGAGGAGCACCGCTCTATAGAAGGAAAATTAAAATGAAAGAAAAAGAGACAATCATCGCTCATTTCAAATCCATCGTTGGTGGATTGCGGGGCATGCACGGTATGCCCACAAACCTGCAAATCTACGAGTATAGACATTGGCACAAACCGACCTTGGATCCAGACTAGGTTTACAAATTGCAACAGCAATAACCTAATTTACCTGATCACCTGTCCCTGTAAACTGCAATACGTCGGTATGACCACCAGGAAGGTGAGGACAAGGATACAAGAGCACAAAAGTACGGTACGTTGTCGTAAACAAGCCACTCGTCTGACCGCACACTTCCTGGAGAAAGGACACGGTCCCAATGAGTTTCACTGGACAGTCTTGGAGCAACCACATATTCCCGAGTCTTGTCCAGATGTCAGCCGTTTTCTGTTTAAGATCGAACAAAAATGGGTGTACCGACTCAATAGCGATAAAGCTGGACTAAATAAGCCTATTCCATGGATGTCTCTCTAAATAATCATATTGAGTTCAACCTGTCTCTATCAGTACACATTCATGATCACACACCATAGTTCTAAGTGAAACTACAACACCGGACACCATGGGAACTACATTTCCCGTCAGCACTAGTGATCACGAGATCTGTGCCTGTCATGTGACTCGATCTTCTGTAAAAACAGCATATAACACTAAGCGAGTCTCACAATCGGTGTCCCCCCAGACAGCTCGGATGACTGTCAGGAGACACCGACTGATAGGTAAGCAGTGTGAATGTACCTGACTAGCCTAAAACCATCGTACACGGTGTAGCTTAACATCCCGATCACGCCGTTACGGGTCTCAACATAACCAGCCCATCCTTAAACCACACGAATAAGACGTACAATATAATAGAATATCGGCAGGTCTTATATATATTTTGAATCAGCGTACGTTGTAATGAACCAATCAGCAAAGACAGTTTTTTGTTCTGCGATATCTTCCATCCACCAACGATGGATTTGAAATGAGCGATGATTGTCTCTTTCTTTCATTTTAATTTTCCTTCTATAGAGCGGTGCTCCTCATACCTGAGCCGCAGCCAGGTGGGGTGAAGCCTCTCAACCATCTATTATGGGTGAGTGCTACCAATTGAAAATGTATAGAGTTGTGACCTTTATTAAGCAGTATTTGTTTGAGATAATTTCAAAAAAAACGCGGGAAAGTAAATCACTAACTTTCTCTAATTTCATGTTGTCTGTCTGTCTCCCTTTGGATCCCTTGTCTGATGCGATGCAATAACAGTCCCTGGTTGAGCATAACCTGATCGTCGCAGGTGATATCTTTTACCCTTCACTATAAAGCAGTAGTTTTAAAATCTTGGTCCTGAAGAATGCATGAAAACTTCTTTCATAAATGCTGAAACATGTCGACCACTACTCTGCGCGGTTATTAATTCCTACACCGCCTTTTGCACATTATTTTTAGCCTTGGGGACTGGGAGTAACTAATAAACTCTGACTTTCTACCCAGCTCACCTAATTTTAATACTCACTTTCTACTTTTACTCACCCCACACTGCTTTTTCAGTTGCCACGTACTTTCATGTGTTACCACCCTCCCACATTTTAACCTCGGCACTGGTAGTGTCTGCCGGCCGCTGTGTTAAGTCTCCTGGGCTGGGAGATCCCAAATGATGTACAACGAGGGCGGTACAGTGTGGCCTCTGATGGGAATTTTTTCCACTTGTCCTTGAGTCCTAACTTGGCCTTGTCTACTCTCACTATCGGGTGTGTTGTGTTCCTCTGGGTGTTGTCTGCACTGCGTCTACGGTGTGGTTCTGGGTGACAGACTCCCTTGACTACTGGGTACCTTTGGTTGTATAGGTATTACTGTATGGGGCATGTACCTCAGTGGTCGTTAAACTAGCCCTTGGGCCCTCCTCAAAATATTGTGTGTTGTGTGATATGTGAACAAGTTGTTGAATGCCATCAACTGCATTAAAAAGATATCACGCGGTCATCTTTATTGGTACGCTTGCAGTATTGCTAATTAACCAGTAGAATGCAGCGACGGATTGCATGATACGGAAGACACTTCTCCTGTCTCTTGTCTGGTGAGAGATCAAGAAAGGAGAGGATTACTGGAAGAGGTACAAGTTTACCCAGCAAGGCGCAAAACAGGGATGTTTCTACTTGCAGTAGACATTATTCTCATCATCGAACTATATTGGGAGAGATAGTATCGAATAAATTAACTACTCTGCATTTTCTGGTGGCAGTTTCCTACCTTGTCTCCATAGATTTTCAGTCCACATTATCTTAGCTGAAAGAACGAGTATTTTCATAGATACGTTTTAGTTGATTTGTTGTGTTTGCTTCTCATTTGAATTGATGGGTATTTGCACTAAATTACATGGTTGCAGGTAATGATATGGCAGTAAAAATGCACGAATCACATTTTCTTGCAAGAGTCAAGGTAGTCACGGAGAGGCCCAAGTTCTTTGCAAGGGCACAAGGCTGAAACGAATATATTGGGAATTATGTAACATGGCTGACAATAATGGTAAGAACCAGATTCCTTAATAAGAAATCAGTTTGTTGGATGTACCAACAACCCCAAGGAAAAAAAACAAGAGGCTTCCAGTTGGTAATGAAGGCAGGACACAAGTCATTAACAAAATAAGTCGGAGACTACTCAAGTTAGGCAGTTTGCAAGTGATAATGTTCATGACATTGCATTGCGTGACATCACAGCGCAAGTGGCATCAAAACCCATGACATCACAGGAAGTGGCATTGCAACCCATGACCTCACAGCAAGTGACATCCCAAAAAGTGGCATTGATCTTAAGACCTCTCATGTTTTGAAGGTCTATCATCAGTTCATTTTAGGGCATTACAATATTTAAAAAAGTAGATTTTGCATCAGGGTTGTGCCAAAAAGTGATGCAACCGCAACAAAATCTGGGCCTCAACCTTTATATTTATTTCTTAAATCCCCGCAACAAAGAAACTGAAATGGCAACACTGCGAAACATGGCAGTAAATCGGTTCTGCTTCATTGGTTGCAAAGTCTGCATTTAAAAATATCTTAGTTAATGCACCTGCTGCAGAAAACTTCGTGTGCCAACGAAATCTCAGGAAATAATGGTACAATAAATCTGGAGGTTAACGTATTTGTTGCAGAGATCTGTTTTTTCTGTCCCAGTTTTAAATCAAAGTAGCACAGAGTATTAATATGTCTCCTGCAAAGTACATTATGTAATTCGCAGATGACAGATTTTTATTTTATGTAAATGGGTGAGTGGGTTACTGCTTTTTACAAAGATACTTTTGTTACTTGCAGTTCTTAAATTATAATCATTCTAATAAGCACAGTGTGCTATGAAGGACTCTGCTCCTACACCTTGTAACCCTCACGTCTTAATGTAGCACATCCTGGACATCGATTTACACACGATTTATTGTCAATGTATAATATTTACTTGTGATGTAAAACACTCAACACCCTGCAATGGGATGAGTAGCACTATAAAAGAAATAAAAAAAATAGTTACTTAAGTTGCTATTGGTGTAAATACTGGGACAGACCAACACTTCTGACATTCTTACAGTGCACCACAAGGACTGAAGAAAGTCAAAAGTGTGCCTCTCTTAAGTACCTGTGAAGTGATAACGAGTTGTGAGCCTTTGTTGCCCCTCCATAGCATCTAGGTGTGAGGCTCCTGATAGCTCCCAGCCAGGAGACTCCAACAAAATGAGGCCTAATGGCCCCTTAAGTGAGCTTTTTTGATGAGCCCAGCCGAATCTGGTCAACCCACACCCCTCCTGCTGGTTGCTAGGAACCAAAGCTGCTGTATGCGTACCAGCATCTGAAAATTACACCGCGACAAGTTAAGCATATTTCTGTGGGGCCCAACCTCTTGGCAGGGTAGACGGCGTCTAACGGCGCGTATCCTCAACTAGTGCCCTTAACACGGTTCACCTGAATCACCAGCAGGAGTCTCCAGAGCCGCAAATAGTTCACATTTATTACTGCAAGGTACATTCGGCTCTACATGAATGTGATTGAATTGTGATACTTTGGGAGCAACAGTAACTTAATCACAGTTATGGGTATGTGGGTGAGGCTAACCTTTGTTCTCACATTTGAAGCTGGTGTGGTAAGGTTTTTATGTTTGTTCTGGAAGATGGAAGCAATATCTGGAGCGGATTTCGCCTCTTTTTTCCTTCTCTACGTTTAGGGCATTAGGACCTCTTCAAGAGGCCATTAATCTAAGCCAAAGAGCAATTTTCAGCAGCAGGTCGAGTGGTTTTCTTACAAGTATTTGCGTCCTAAGAACACTTTTTTTTAAACCATAGTAGCTACAGTCAGGTAATTCTGCGTTAGCTGTTTGACAAGTTTAGCCTATTTCTGCAGGGCCCAACTTCTTGGCACGGTAGACTACGTCCACCCTGTGAAAAGACTGAGTAGGCGCCACCTACCCTTGACTTGTGCCCTGAATGTAGGGGATCTGGTCAGCTTGCTTCCATGATGGCTGCTTACCTACAGAGGAGTGCCTTTGCAGTTGGTAATCCTGCCTAGCTTTCCATTATCTCAAGTGGTAGCCGCTAGTGGTCTGGGTTTGACCCTCTTGGGGGCAGCATTCTGCAGATTGCTTTTCTCGATGGTACCATGCTCAGCAGATACTGTGATATAGGACTGGGGAGGTGGAACCTTCAAGTGGCACTGCCATCAGGTCATAGCTGCTGATGCACTCTACTTGGCATTGTGTTCGCTATACTCCAGTGACCCACGATCTTGATGCCCTGCCATTCTGTACCTCTGTATGCAACATTTTGTGCTTCGCATCCCAGCTGGCACCATCGGACAGAGTGGAGCTCCATTACAGTTCATCTGATTGTGCCTTCCCACACACACACTTGCCAGTCTGCCAGGATTGCTTTTCTGGGTACATCAATTCCCCTTGCAAATGTTGTTTGACATTGTTTACTAGTCTACTGAAGGATGGTCTGGTGGCTGTTGTTGAGCTGGCTGCGCAGAAGGGAATTTGTCTGCCCTACATCAGACTATTTGATATCTGGTTATCCTGTGCAGCCCGACCACTTTCCCCCCCCCCCCCCTTATGCGGGACTGTACGGTTTTATTATAGGAAAGACTGACCCTATACAAGAGAAATAGGTATTTGAAACTAAAAAAAGGGTACCAAGTCTGGTGATGACACTGCTGTGACCCCACATGAAGCGGTTACTGAGAGAGATGGAACACTGCTTCAAAGCAATACACAAAAATTGACTCGTCACCATGATAAAATGACTGACAGGCTGGATAAATATGAATTATCCAAATACAATGAGACTACACTTCACACATTCAATCAGGGATTTGTAAAGCGCACTACTCTCCCGCGAGGGTCTCAAGGCACTGTGGGGGGGGGCACTGTGGGTGGGGGGATTTGAGCAGCTACATATCATCCGAAGATACAAGTCTTGAGGGTCTTCCTGTAAGCCGGCAGTGTGGGGGTATGTCTGATGCCGAGGCGGAGTTTGTTTCAGGTCTTGGCCGTGATGTAGGAGAAGGCTCTGCAGATGCATGGGATTTCGGCGAGGGCAAGGTCAGCAGAGCAGAGGTTTATCTTAGATGCGTAGCAGGATATTCTTTTGTTGAGGTATTGGGGTCTGGGGTTGTGGAGGGATTTGTAGGTGTGAGTGAGCAGCTTGAAGGTCACTCTTTTCGACAGGGAGCCGGTTGAGGTCTCGTAGGTCCTGGGTGATGTGGCCTTGTCGTGTGATGCAGAGGACAAGTCAGGCTGCAGCGTTCTGGATGGTATGGAGTTTGAGGAATAGAGATCTGTTGATTCTGACGTAGAGGGCGTTCCCATAGTCCAGTCTGCTGGTTATGAGCGCGTGGGTGACTGTCTTTCTGCATTTGTGGGAGGACCCATTTGAAGGTCTTGCAGAGGATGCGCAGGGTGTTGAAGCACGTGATATGGCGTTGACCTGTTGGTTCATGGTGAGGGAGAAGTAGAGTATGATGCCGAGGTTGCAGGAGTGGTCTGTGGGTGTGGGAGGGTTGCCGAGGACGGTGGGCCACCAGGTGTTGTCCCATGCGGAGGGGGTGGATCCAAGGACGAGGACTTGCGTTTTTTCTCAGAGTTGAGCTTCAGGCAGCAGCTACTGCTCATCCAGGATGCAACATCTTTCGTTCCTTCCTGGAAACGGTCTGGGGATGTTGGGTTCCTTGGTGAGGGAGAGGATGAGCTGGGTGTCATTGGTGTGGGATACAATGCCGAGTCTGTGGCGAGGGGGGCCATGTAGATGTTGAAGAGTGTTGGGCTGAGTGAGGATCCTTTGGGTACTCCGCAGTCGATCTCTGTGGGTTCAGAGAGGAAGGACGGTAGTCTGATTCTTTGAGTTCGGCCAGTGAGGAAGGAACGGATCCAGTCAAGGGCATTGCCCTGTATGCCGGTGTCATGGAATCGGGCAGTTAGTGTGCAGTGGGAGACTGTGTCGAAGGCTGCGGAGTGGTCTAGTAGGATGAGGGCAGCAGTGTGGCCTTGGTCAGGGAGGGTGCGGATGTCATTTGCTGCGGAATCTGGATTGAGAGGTAATGAGGATAGAGTTGGATTAAATGAAGTTTGGGAGCTGGTTGTTGATTATCTTCTTGGTGACTTTGGCTGCGAAGGGGATGAAGAGATGGGTCTGGTAACTTACGCAATTAAAGTTAGGCATGAAGACTCTGAAGAACGCTTTAGGCACAACCTCCAGATTTTTTTGTCTGACAGAATTCCAACATGAGGAAACCAGAACTATTGGTCATTCTCATTATAGATCGCCATACTCCAAAATTCTGGTTATTGAAAGAGCACATTGCTCTCTGTATCGCAGGCCGCCACCTGGGGCTCATCATTACTTGGTTTCACTTTTTTTTTTTTTTAAGTATCTGACATTTTATAACTAACATACATGGCATTCATCTCCTTGGGCCTACTCCGCCTTACCAAGAACCATGACAAGCGAACTACATCATAGCTTTAGCAGCATACAGTAACACAAAAGAGAAATAGCACTGTGTTATGATTACAACCGTAACCAAAGATTCACCCCCCTTGGAAATACAATAGCGATATAGCTTCAGAAGGGGCTTGTCTTCTCGCAGGTTTAAAGCCTGTACATCTATAGACCTGCCAAGCATTCCAAGACCTAGCAATGGTCCAGTCCTCTCACCCACATCTCGAGTAAACCAGAAGAAACACTCTTCCACACCCTGGTAATCTCCCGCTTAGCCACTAATGGACCCCTAAGTAGAAACGCAGCTTTGTACCTGTTGGGAGTACAGTTCCACCATAACATAGAGCAGTGTCAGTTTGGGATCCAGATTTAAGGGCCATCCTAGCACCTCTCCCATGGTGGTCAGCACTACCCCATTCCAGAATCGATGCATCACCAAAAAGGAACGACTGGTGTGAAAGAAGTCAGCAACATCCCTCCCACACCCTAAGAAATCAAGGGAGGGAGTTTTACCAAAAAAACAAAGCTTACAGTGGGTAACGCAGACCATATAAATTAATCATAACTGTATTATTCGAAATTGTCGGGTAATAAAATTAGAGAGACTCCGTACAGCCCCGTAAAGCTGTTTTTTTCGTGAGACGACCCGAGACTAGGAGGAAAGATCCGCTTTGGAGGAAGCTGGTAGATTGAAAGGAGAAACGCTGTTTTGTTTCAATATCTGCTATTAGAGTACTCCTAAGAGGGACCAGAAAGCAATAGAAAATACCGCCTTGGGGTCTGGAAAGAGGGAAGATTTGGACTACTCCCTGAGCCAAGAGCAAATAAAAAGGCATTAGTGTTGGTACTTGCCGATCAGCAGGAAAAAATAAACTGCACAAAAGGGTTGAGATTGGAATTTAACCATGTAAGAGTAAGGAGAGCTACAACACAAGAGAGAACCAAAAATTAGATTCCCTCGCATGCTGGTCCCTTTAAGCGGATAAAATAGGAGACGCTTTCTATATACATATTACCGAACAAGAAGAGAAAGCTTCCTGATGAAGTGCAAAATAAAAAATTTTAGTTGGAAGAAGACTGAGGCGAACATAAGGATTTCCTTGAAATTTGGCAACGATCCAGTGCCAGTGATATAGGAGAGACATTCATTTTGGTCTTGAAAAAGATGGTCAAAAGTTTAAATTAACCATCGAAACGCGTCGACGCCTGGAATCACATAATCAAGGGATAGAGCTTTCTCCATAGACATTATAAGTAGAGTATGTCCTGGATTAGTCCCTTACATTCAAGTTCCCTGATATGTATTAATATGAAAAATAGGATTGTCTGTTATTTGTTCTCTCCTTTGTCTTTCCCTCTTCCATGATCAGAAGTGGTTTAGTAACCTTTTTAACAAAAACTTTTGGTTTTACTGTCATTTTTTTTAATCATGGAGTGTATACTGATGTATTTCTGAATGTAATTATCATGTACTGTTTTTAAATTGTGTAACACAAAAAAATGTTTTTTTAAGCTGAAAATAAAATACGTTTTTTAAAAAAAATTATTGATTTGTTAGTGACTTTCACTTCTACTATATGGGCTAGAATACTTACCACATACTATCTGGTTGTGTCAAATTAGTTCACCAAGGGATCCCTCTCTTTTTACCTTATTCGAAATTGTCACCATTCTAGGGCCTATTCTTGCAGCTCTCCGGTCCACATCCGTTAGCTCCCCTGAATCTTTTTTCCATGTTGACTTAAGCAAGTCAAAGGTACGAGGTGTATTAGCCATGAGGGAAAGATAGCAGCAAAATCTGCTTTCAGCCCCTTCCTCCTGTCAGAAGTCGAGCCAGCAGGGGGAAAAGGAGAGAGAGAGGACCAAAAGGATATCTCTTTGCACATTCCGGCTGTTGTGCTTGATATGGTCTCTCTACTTGTTGACAACTTCGCTTTAATTTAAAAAAATAAAAAAAAATTGAGAAAAGTATAGGAGGATTAGAGTAGAAATAACAATTTTCCCCATTAGTGCACCTGCACTGGTTTGTCACCATTTAAACACAAATGCTTTGTAAAATTGCCTGTTTGCTTGCAAAGTATTTCAACCGAAGCATTTCAGCCATATCAAAGTAAGATTAACTTCACACCCGGCCTTTGGTAAGCACATACCATCATAACTTAAAATTAAAAGCAAATCTGAAATCCTTCAGACTTTGCCCTCTATCATAACTGCACGTTAAAACAGAAAATGTGCTGTGGAAAGTATGGAGGACTTAAGACCACACAAAGACACATCAAATGATTATTGAATATTTATTAATCAAGTACCAATACAATGATTATAACAAACTGGTTGCTACAATAAATACAGCAAAGGTTTTTAAATAATGTGTTAAGTGTTAAAGTCTTCCTTGCCGCACAAAAGCATTACTGAAGGTCAATTATTTTTTTTGCTCAGTGACATGACTGAAGAGCAACTGCAAACAGATCATGAACTTCAACTCACTGAAAAACAAACAAAGGACCCTCCCCTTCCACTAGGAATGACTTTCACAAAACAGTGCAGTGGCGACAAGACACTGCTTCAAGAAGCCGAATGCAGGAGTTGGTAAAGTGTCCATCTCAGCAAAGGGAGAGAAAAAAGGTAGGAAGAAGGGTCAAAAAGACTTTGGCACAACCAATAAGCAGAAAACGAGGACAGCACATCCAAAGTCAGGGGTGGATATAGTACTGGCAGCTTAAGGCAATCAGTTGGCCATGTGTGGATTCATCTAGATAGCGCATTTAGAAGGTGAAGGAAGACTGCATGTCAATGTTTTAGTCGGTGGCTGTATTGCTGTTTTAGAAGAAACACAATTTGGGACACTAATGTCAAGCTTCTAAAGTGGCTGTGATGGTGGCAAACACTCAAATATAAATGATATGACAATGGGAACTGGATAAACTGAACACGTGCCACAAATCCTTATTAACACATCTCTGACTCCTGCCCCGGAAACCCCAGTTCAACATGGGACATTATAAATATGGAAATTAACATGTGTAAGGGGTTAAATTACTATGGTTATTAATGAAGGACATTTATTTTACAGAATCACCGAATCTATACTTTGATGATCTGTTTTTTTTTTAATCTTTTGATTGCTGTGTTTTGTAAAGTCCCCTAGCAGCAAGATACCTTCGGGGTGATCAATGTTCTTTATAAGAAAGAAAGGAAATCAAATCTAAAACATACACCATTTTTACAAGAGGCAAACTGCACCAAAATCATAAGAGGTTAAAAACTATGGAAAGTTACTATTAAACAACAGTGCAACGGGTAATCCTCTCAAGTAGTCTATTCAAATTCAGGCATATTCTAAAAAAAAAAAAAAATCCAAAACCTCTGCAGGGGTAGTATGTGCTGTCCCTAATTTAACTCCAGTACCACTGATCTATTGAAGAACCCAAGTACTTGATGTCCACAATATGTGCCAAACATTTGTACAAAACTGGCTTTAGGTGTGAATGTTTTTCATATTTGCTGTACTTACCACCATATGGCATAAATTAGACCCAACTAAGTAGTGTCATGCCACATTTAACCACGTTAACTGCAATTTCAGGCTGGAAGGGAACCACTAATTAGACCTGAAGATGGTCTTCCATATTTGCAATTCTAGCTGTCACTAAATCCCACGCTGCACATAGCATCCAAAACACTTTTCAAACTAGACAAATACAATGTAACTTACCCCAACAACTTTTAAACAACTTTTCTTTTTATGGAGATAAAAGTTACATAAACCTTCCCAACAACATGATGCTCAAATCTATTTAATGTAGCAGAGTAGAACATAATTACCACTTATGTTAGTTCTCAAGATGAAAAGACTATAATGGTTAAATCCTTAACAAAATATTGCAATTGTACATATATACAATCAGGAGTAGAAAAGTACATGTAGCATTTTAAAAAAACACGATTTTTCAATATACATAAGATACAAAAATACAATTCTAAAATGCATATTTATTTAAAATGGAGGTGGTAAAAACACTATTTTGACTTAAAGATAAAACATAAAAAAAATGTTAATTATATTTTGCATTGTTTGCCAGAGTAATAACGCTTGTCAAAGTAGGTCCTATTTTTTAAACTGAACCCGGCATGCTACTAAATCGTTTTTTTGTATTGTAAAACATAAGGCAATTGTTAGCCATGCCACTATATGGAAACCCTGTTAAGATGTTCCGGAGGTTCCAGTCAGAATCTTGGTCATGCTAATAACGCCGGGCTCAGAGGAAAGCAGTACCGAACTTGGCGCGTCCCTGATATTCGATGAATTTGCCAAATAGGACACAAAAGGTATTACAAGAGTAACATTCAAGATACCAAAAAATATTCTAGTCAGAGACAAGAATTTATGCTTGACATAGTCAACCAGATAAAACCCAGTTCGCGCAAAAATACACCAATACACATTTTAAGTTCCAAACATCAGTGGAAGATAAAAGAAGCAACAATTGTTCTGTAAAAGTTGATGTGTTGCTGAAATGGCTCAAATGTTGGATTTGACTCAGCGGTGAGATGAGAGATCAAATGTATTTTCATTTCCAAAGGCGAAAAACAATGTTCATTTATACTTTATTGCTGTCGTAATCACTGACCATCCTTTTAATGTGGGCGAGCTTGTTCTTCAATTCTTTGCAGCGTTTCTTTCTGTTCAGATAGTCTGCAGACTAAGGACAATAAGATAAACTCATTAGTAAAAGTCACACGATGCAATGTAGCACCACTAACATGAACCCCACACAATGTATATATGTCAGATGCAAATGACAAGACCTGATGAACATTACACAACGCATTCATCCCTAAATTGATAACCTAATCAAACATAACTAAATGTGTAGGAGGCACATTCCAGCCTTTCAACATGGAAATAGTAAAAGTCAAACAAACATCTTCATAGCGAGAGTGCTTGGCGATTATATCTATACTACTATTATAAAGAGAGAACAGACAGCTTTTGGCAAGGTAAACTCGGGAACCACAGCGCCAATCCACACACCCAATACATTGTTGTAATCCTCAGGGTGTGTAGATGGACATAGGCTGCATAAAATAAAAAATAAACGTAAATTAAAAAATTAAAGTTTAAAAACAAAGTAGTCCCCTAAAACAAGCGCCGGCCGCGACGTAGCGCTGACCGAGACCTACACCTGCGTGATGACGACAGGCGGGGAGGAGCGGTGACGAGCGGCGACGAGTGAAGTGCGGCGAGGAGTGGCGCGGCGGCTCAGGTAAGGCGAGGCGGGAGGCGGTCCGGGCAATGTCGGGGCGGGCGGGGGCCCGGGAGTGGGGGCTAAGTCCGGAGCGCGGCTGAGGTTAGGCAGATGCGGGAGGCAGGCGGGAGGCGGGCGGGCAGCGGTATAGGCAATTTCGGGGTGGGCGGGCGGGTGGCCCGGCCGGGACTAAACATGCTCAAAATGCAGCCCCCAGCCCCCTTCGGCCCCCGGGCAACGCCAGGGCGGGCTGCTAGTTTTTGGTATATAGGAAAAGTATTTTAAAAACAATCTGATACTTCACTTTTTCAAGAATTTCCCCCCTTGAGCTGCTGCACAGTTGTCCATTACATCTAACATCGACAACTGTCTTTTTGATTGCAATAATAGCAGCACTAAACAAGCCATACTTGTTAATGCAGGAGTGCCAGGTGCACCAAGGAACGTGAATAGAGCCACATTTTTTGCTTGCATTCTGAGCTCTCGCCACACGATGTCAGTATACCACAAGATGCAAAGAATGCGCTAGGGTGGGGTTCGTTCACATTCATTCACATTTCACAGTGGAGATCTCGGGCCATAAAAGAAACAAACCAGAGTGCAGGCAAGATGAAGCGCAGTGACGCTTCTTTACGTCTCCTGTGTTTCATGTAGGGATCTGAACACTTAGGGGAGATGCTGGATTTTCGAAACCAGTCTTGAGTCAAAACAGAAGACTGCAGCCTCTACTGACGTGATTGGGGCGTAGGGGCTTAGCTCCACTAGCCTCATGGACCCACCGTCGCAGCTGCAAGGACATAAAATATTGCAATGCAATTTTAAATATCATGATTTCAATAAGCGGCCCGCCGCTGGGAATCGGGCAGCACCCAAGTTATCCGGAGTGCGCTGCGCGCAGGGGGGCTGGACTGCTGCAGCTTGAGTGACAGTCCACACTCACTCAGCTGCAGCAGCAGACAGTACCTATAGTGCGCAAGTGAAGCTTGGGGCTGAAACTAGCCCGAGCATGCGCATAACAAAGTTCCCCTGAGAGAGAGCAACCAGGGGGTGTTGGTTTAACCGGGCTGCAGCCCCCGGCGTTATAGGGCGACTTGGCGAGCAGTCAGTGTGCCCCCCTAGCCAATCCTGGTGCTGCATGCAGCGCCAGGATTGGCTGGTCCACCGCACAGCAATCCATTATTGGATGCCGCGCGTGGGTCGTGCACACTGCCTCAGCCGCACTGCATAATGGCCGATCACTGTGTGACTTCATGTGAAGCCATGCAGTGATTGGCCATTTCAGACGCGCGCAGCCTAGCTGTGACGTCGGTTCTACTACTCTGTAGCCTGGGACTCGCCTTGTGCGCAGGCTACAGCAGTCAGATTGTGACCGGAGACTCCTGACCTGGAATCCCGCTGCCTGAGGCGGTGGCACGACTTTCTCCTGACCTGTGCTGTTGTGCGGTGCCTGACTGTTTTGCTGACTGTTATCACGCACGTGCTCTTCTGGGGTACACTACTGTTATACACTACACTACTAGTTACTACTACGGTCGGTACCACCACCAGGTAAGGCCACAGTGCAATGAGTGCATACAGTTAATAACGACAACATGATGGAGTAGTAGTGTCATTTTGGTTCAGATGTTGCGGAGGCGGACGAGCATTTTTCATTTTGTGGATTAGGACTCATGGCGCCCTGGTTACACCAATTTTGAGGTCACTCACGATAAGCCTAGGCAAATAACTGATCGATTCTCGTGGACTGGGCGGGCTCATTTATAGAGTACAAATGGATCGAGAGAAAAAAATACACGTGTGGCAGCCTGTCGCCTTACTTTACTCGTTAGACAACCTGCTGACTTTATTTTCTCCATTTACAACACAACCTCTTATCGGCACATGCCATAATGTGAAATGCCCCATGTGTTATGACAATGACTGAGCAAATCCTGTTTTTTCAAAAGCCACTTCTAAATAATCATTCCATGGCACGTACTAGTTGTACTCTTATATTCGCACCTGGTATTCGTAAAGCGCGAACTAAATAATCCCCCCTTTAAGGGTCTCTCAAGGCGCTGGGGGTCGTGAGGAAGATTAAGCAAAGCTATTGCCCAGAATCACTGTAGTCACATGGTGCTGGGTCTGGGCTGAGCTGCCGTCGGGGATCAAACTGGGCGCCCCGTGCTGAGTCCGGAGTTAGCCGCCCTGGCCACTGCGCATTCGCAACACACAGCAAGCTTTAGCTTAGCTGAAAGTCCATGTCTGAGCAAAAAGGTAATGTGATGCCAAGGCGAGTAGTTGATGCATAGGCTGCTATCTTGGAAAGAGAATACATTCTCACGCAGGGCAACTATGTTTGAATGCTATTGTTTTAAAAAAGCAGGTCAAGATGGGCACCACATGCTTATACATGCGTTGCAGCCATCTTGGATTGATTTTCTTTAATGTGAAAGGCTGAAAGCTAAGCATTCAAAGACAGGGACATGCTCGTGTATGGTATACATGTGCAGGATAATGTGCATGGAGCGAGTGTGCTACATGTGACTGTGGAATCGCAGGAATCCTTTTCAATTTCCTGAACAAGACAGACAGAACCAAAGTGGTCCATACGATTGTCAATTGCGTGTGTGCCCAGCCCAAGCCTTCCTGAGAAGAGACATACTGTCTTTCGCTCAAAGGGATGTTAAGTTCATGACAAAATATTGAGCGCCCTCAGGTACAGTCTGTGACTGATTCTGGTGCAAAAGAAAGATTGCCCTGCAAAACAATGTTTTTACATCAATTGTATGTAAGATTTCACCTCGAAGAAACATCATGAAAACACACAGTTAATGATTTCAAATTCCAATCAAGGAACTTGCTCCCTGCTTGTCTGTTTCTCCCGCCCAGTACCTCTTGTTCCCTTCCATTCTTCCCTTCCGTTCCTTACTTTCCCCCTCCCCTCTCTTCCCCCTCCTCTCGATTCCCAGTGTTTAGTTAGAGCCAGTGCGCCCTATCGGCACTGGTGCTTTTAAGATCATCAGGTAAGGAGACTCTAATTTACGGGGAGATTAAGCTATTTGTCCGAAATCAAAGTAGTTGAGCCGATGCTCACTCGAACCGGATTCCCAATCTCCGAAGTCGGCTGCTCTTGCCATTATGTCACCCCCCTCTCCCAGTTTTCATAGTTAGCATTTGGTTCTCTTAAGCGGTTTAAGAAGTAACTATGGATGATAGTAGAGCTGTTCTGGTGGCCAATGAGTGTCCCACTCCCACTGGTGTTGAACAGGTTTTTAAGGTGCCAAGCCCTCCTTGATAGAGTTCCTGCCAGGTCCGATAATCATTCAGAGTTCATTGATGCAGAAGTGTTTCATCTAGACGGCCATGTCCATAGCTTGCAGATTGCAAGAGAGAAACTTTCCTGTTTTTGCAATGCAGATTACCCCCTTAAATTGGTTGCTTGATTGGCTTCTTTGGAAGGTGCCAGCAGTTCCCATTTACTCCTGCCCCTGCCTCTTCAACACATAGTGTCTTTCTGGCAGGCATTTTGGTTCAATTCACTGCCACCTTTTCTGCCCCTGCCTGCGGTGGGAAAGGCGATGCATTCGGTGCCATGGTGAATACCCGGAAACTTGATGGAGGGGCCCTCAGGCCAGTTATTCCTCTGGCCCTTGATGCCCTCTGAGTGGACAAGGTCACTATTGCCTGCAGGTCTCGTCTTTTCCTGGTGAAGTGTTAAAATCTGTACCACTCTCTTGGGTCAACACTTGTTTATGGATTTTCAGTTGCCTAGTTACATACAAACAGGTACATCAGTGTAGAGCAACAGTATTGGGACAACTGTAGAGCTTGATATTTACAATATCTATAAGCTTTAAGCAGGTGCCGATATATTAGAATCCCTTATTAGAGGTTCTGGTTTGTCACCAGAAAACTCCTTAGAGAGGTAATGGTGAATATTAGCTTTGTGCCAGGGTTCCCAACTGCCCTGTTAGTATTTAGACAAATAAACCAACAGAATATTAAAGATGCTCTTGAGAGATGAAGGTGCCAGTGACAGGGCTCATGAATGAAATCCCGGACCCCAGAACAGAGCATCCCAGGGCAGGCTGGGACTACATTATTTCCAACCCTTATTATAGCTCCTTATTTCACAGAGCCGATTTGTCAAACTCTAGTTAAATCTCCAAGACACTTGTGCTGAACAAAAAATGCATTTTGGAACACATACCCATTTGCTCAAAACATGAACGATAAACATGTTCAGAAATAGTGCCTTTTCCACCTTCTGCACTGTAGAATTTTGACAGATGGGGATGGGGTCCAAAAAGCACTGGCAAGCTACCGGGATCCTCTTAGTACGAATGGAGCCCAATTACAGAGTAATTTTTACAAGGAAGTTGCCTTTTACAAAGAGATCCACAAACAGGACTGTAAATGAGCACAAAAGGACTCAAACCATAAGATAGGTTGACCCACACAACGAGAGCTGGTTCTTGAACACATGCATGATTTAAAAGGATCAAAAACAAAAGATAATTCTACAACCACACAGTCCCACACAACATGCTATTGCTATCTCGCAATCCTTCAATGTTTTTCTATTTTCTAAACAGAAAGCACGACGAGGCAAGACGGAAAGCAGTAGGGAAAAGTGACAAGTGTGCCGGCAGGCATAAAACTGTCTGGAAGTGAAACTCCACGTTTCTTTTTATTTATTGGTTTTGTTTCTAGTTGTTCTGTAGGGCAGCACGCTCTGTTCTCTTTCATCTATGGCGATGTTAACAGCAACGAAGCAGAGTGAGTAACGTGGATAACTAGGTGGCTGTTAAATGTTAGTTTGAATTAAGAGTGCCTTCACAACAGTCCCTGATGCTCCGCCGCTTTTTTTATTGCGCAGGTTTTATGTGCCCGAACCAGTGGCTGTAAGCACTCTGCAACAGATCTATTGGTAAGTTTGCAATTGTACTTCAAGAGGAAGTTGGCAGGTTTTGGAGGTTTTTTCAGCAGCATACATAAAATATTTGCTTTCTTTGACTCTGGTGACAGACTGCTGAGCAATGTTAAATAAATGCTTGGACTTAGGGGTTCATTTTCCTCTTTCATCTGCCTCTATCTTGCCCCCGGTACAAAAGGGGGTGGTGATGGACGGAGCATCTGAATCAATCAAACACTCACACCCAGTCAAAAGATCTGGGTTTAATCCATCACCGTTCTTTAGCCCACTCTGCCACCCCAGTTCAGACATGGCTATATGCAAATCAGTCTGACCCTGTGCCTCATGGGAACAGTCCAGCCCGAACTGCCAAGCCATGTCTTCCCTGGACCGGAAACAAGCTTCCGAGGACCGGTTTCTGGCATTCCAGCCGTCTTCAGCCCGGCTTGCTTGAATCCAGTGGCAAATTGAGCAAGGGACTCACGTCTGAGCATACCCTGCCACACTTATGTGGCAGGGTAAGTCCCTTGCTCACTTTGCTCACGACACCTTGTTTAGGACACGGACCTGGGTGTTACTGCAAAAACCGGAAAGCAAATGACCGACACTGAGGAGAACTTGGTCGTCATAACTAGTTCAATCCGTGGGAAGGCAAGGAACATATTTCACGGCCCTTTTCCTGCAGTCCTGCATGACCAAGAGTGTTGGTGAAGAGAGTAACCGCAAGTGGGGCCAATTCAAGGTAGGCAGAAGTCTCGTTATGCGCCTAGATAGATCCCTTGTCATGGAGTTGGCTGCACGTTGCAGACTACTCCGGGGCGGCTCTAGGCTCATGGCGGCCCTGGGCAGGAAGCGTAGGTACGGGGCCCCGGAAGAGGGGGTCCGGGCAGGACGTCCCACCGAGGCCATTGAAGAGGGGGGGGTCAGGGTGTTTGGAAGTGGAACAGAGCCGGAGGCCGCCAAATCCCTGCCAGGGGCCACCACGCAAATATGTATCCATCCTCATAGAATTATTATATTAAGGATATATATTGGCATGGTCCCTGGGGTTCGGTGGCCCTTTGCAGGTGCACAGCTTGCACATGCCTAAGGCCGCCTCTGGACTACTGAATTAGGAGCAAACGAGGGGGCGCCTACATTAGAGGAGGTACCTGGCCACAGTGCAAGAAGCTGCACAGTTAAAATTAGAGAAAAATGCAAAACCTTACCAAAAGCAATGATCAACATTTTTAACAGGAAAATTCTTACGGCTGAGAAGGCACACTCTCTTTCTCACACCACACAAATGACATTTTCACGGCAATATTACAGGATGAATCCAAAAATGTCGAAGTGCACCACAAAATAATTGGAAAGGTCACTGGTATGGAAGAAGTCCATAGGAAAAAAAACAGGTAAAAAAAGCCAAAAGGAAATGGCAGCCAGTGCAGAGCGCGGACTACTAATGAGAAGAAAGCCTTATATAACAATAACATGCCAGGGTAGAAGGGTTGCTTTTATTGTTAAACCCTCACAGAACCACTAACTGTTTGTCCAAGACCGGTTTCCCCGGCGGATCAATGGTAGCAGCGCCCTGTGCTCTGCTGGTCGTCTCCCACTGCTGCTCATCACCTTGTGTGCAAAGGGATAAACGAGCCTGAGGAGGCCCTCTTCTGCTGCCGCAGCTCAGACTGGTCCTCTGATTCAAACATGCGAGTAGCCAGTGGTCTACTTCTGGCATTAGTATTACTCACTTCCCAAAATCAATCACTACAACGAAAAGTGCAGAGTCCCGAGTCTAACCCTGGCCAGACTAGTATGAACCGGGCTGAAAGCCCCATAAGAAAACAATAGAACTTATGAACATCTTTTAATAGCACGTCTCACATACCCATCAGAACAGGCTTCTGGCAAAACCTGAAACAGCTGGAGCACCAACCCCCAGGGTTTTGGGATGGCGGCACTGCTCTGCAGCGAGAAGGAGCAGCCAGTGTCTGCAACCAATTCAGAGTTACAGACCGCACTGTAGGACGCAAACCTGCAGGAAGTCGAGTCGAAGAGGCTTCTCGATGCGCCAAGCTGGGCACCAGCTCCCTTTCACGGCTTTTATCAACACTCCCAAACACTTCTTGTGCAAGGCTTTTCAAATAGGCGAGCCATAAGAAAAAAATGGTTTGAGCAGGGAACATCTCTCTCAAGGTTCCCGCCTTACCTTAATGCCTCATCAATGTCCCTGTACGTACACTTGTATATTTTGGTAGCACAAACCCATTTACAGTACAGCGCTAAACTAGCAAGAGGACCAGAAGAAACGGTCCAGGATCGTTAAAGCAGAACACTGCGGGAATCTTACTTTAAATTGTTTATGTGATGTAACATTGATGAATTGACTAGTTACTATAATGGATCAATGTATGAAAACGTTTATACGTTTCTGTAAAATAAATACATGTTAAAAAACACTAAGGTTGGGGGGTTTATTCCAACTGCTTCAAACTGTACTTCTATCGGAACAGATAGGCCTTCAAGCCCTTCCAGGACTGCAGAAGAGTTGAGTGTGTTTGTGTTCAAGTCTTAGAACGGATGGCGAAGGTATACACCATTACAGTCCTTTTTTAGTAAGGCTATATCCTGGCTTCTAGAGTGTCATGTTCGGACTGCGCTCATTTATTTTCTCAGCTACATAAGCAGTTTCTGGCAGTCCTGTATGTGATGCGGCTGGACTGGACGAAGATGCAGGCTGCGAGGGGGAGCTAGTGC
Source organism: Lissotriton vulgaris (assembly GCF_964263255.1). Classification (NCBI taxonomy): domain Eukaryota; kingdom Metazoa; phylum Chordata; class Amphibia; order Caudata; family Salamandridae; genus Lissotriton; species Lissotriton vulgaris. The sequence continues at coordinate 550,166,804 of NC_141689.1, forward strand.
TGTTCTTGATATGGTAACACTTCTTCAGGCCTTTAATGAGAAGTGCTGCAGAATACAGTATTGCTTTCAATCCAGCCTGCTTGCAGAAGCCCAAGTTATTTACCTTCGGCAAAATTTCTGGTGGGAACGCCATCTAACTGCAGGCTCCTCAGCTTGCGAATATTACCCAGACATCAGAATGGATGCAGGAATTTTAAATGAGAACTGCTGCACGTGGGTAGGTGGTATTGCGCTGCTCTGCACCAACATGATTCTGCTTCGGAAGGGACAATCCGAGCAGCATATGAGGGCCAACCATGCACTGTTGTCAGCTGCATTTTGAGACTGGTCAGTGCCCTCACACAGACGCAGACCCCCTGGCCAAATGGTATGACCCTTGTGCATATTTCTAGATAGGACCTTTTTAGATGGAAGAGTCCAGTTCACAGAACTGGGAGGTGGAAGGGTCAGTGAAAAATCTGTGGCTGGAGTATCCACCAGAAAGACTGATACTGAAGGTAAGCAACTTGTTCTTCTGATGGCTTCTATCCACAGATAACGAACCTTCTTACTATATACTATAGCAATGCCGCCCCAGTTAGCGAGTCTCCACTTGTTCAGATCAATAAGTCCTGCAATACAGAGCGGGTAAAATGCCCCCTTCCAAAGGACCAGCCTGTCAAGATAGTAGTGCTTTATGAACGTGTGCAATGATGCCCCAATAGCTGATTGACAAATATCCAGGGCAGGCACTCTGCATGGCAGCACAGAGCTAGCAGCTTTGGCGGAATAAGCCTGTAAGCCGCCTGGAGACCACTTCTTAGCTAGTTCGTAGCAGATATGAACGCCAAGGACAAACCATCAAGAGATGGTCTGTTTTTGTACTTCCTTGCCCTTCTTTGCATCAGAGAACCCCACAAAGAACTACCTCCATCAGATATTCCTTGGTGTGATCTATATTAAAGCAGAGCGCTCTATTTGGATCTAGGTGACTCTCTTCCTCCTTGGAGAAACGAGGCAGAGCAAAGAACGCCTGAAGGGTGATAGTGTGCCCAACATGAAACGGCGTAACCACTTTTAGTAGAAAAGTCCAACTTGCTTGAGAATAATGTTGTACAAGATACACGCCAAGCTGATATTAAAGACTGTTTTCGATGTTAGACGAGGTAATGGGCAACGGTGCAGCATTTAAAAGGGGAAAACGCTTCAAAAAGTGAGTACCAAATTCATGTCCAACTGTAACATCTCAATGGGCTTCGGCGAAAAAGTGTGTTGCAAACCTTTCCAAAATCTCATCGTAACAGGGGATTTAAACAAAGGCTGAACTGGCAACTGCAAAAAAGCTGAATGAGCTGACAAATAAGCCCTTAGTAGTGCCCATAGCAAGTCCTTGCTGGCACAGAGACAATACAAACAACCAAACTTCAGACAGCTTTGTCTCATAGGCCTGTGTAGCGGCATGCTTAGCCGCCAAGATAAGTTCAATGCCCTCAGGAGGAAGGTCAAAAGAAATCAAGCTCCATGCCCGGAGGAGGAAATTGAGCAGGCCAGGTGCAGGACCGTGCCCAGCTGCTATGATCAAAAATTCTTCTGAAGTGGCAGCTTCATCAGAGGACAGATGCTCATGCCCTAGAGTTCAGGGTACCACACACTGGGCCCAATCTGGTGCAACTACTATTACCTGGGCTTAGTTATTCCTGATCCTCAAAAATCAAGGCAGGAGCGGTAGCGGTTGTGAGAAGTTGGGCTGATATATGACCACCTTGTATCAGTCCAAACAACCCTTATGGTGATTGGTTGTAAGTCAACCTTATAGACCAGCTATCCTAATGGTAGCATGGACAAAGCAGTCTTAGGCTAAACTCTTTTGGCATGTGAAGCCAGCTGTATTACCATATGTAACCCCCTTATACAACAAGTGAAAGGACACCACACAGGATATATATTCAAAATATATATGTATTTATTACTACAAATAGTCCCCTGAACTCTTTATGAGCACAGAAGCAAACACGTTAAAACAATTTAATTGATAAGTATATGAAAGTTGCACAAATATGGATAGGCCCGGGTGGCCCCTAAAACCATATACTAAAGAAGTGGTATAAGTACCATAAGTCGAAAGGAAGTAAGGCCTAGAAGCCTTGGGAATCGCTGGGGCTATGCTGTACTAACGCAAGTTAGGAACTAGGAGGTCCACAGGATCTGGTTTGCAGTGCGCAAAGTTAGAAGCAGTTTACATTGTAGTCAATGGATGCGTAAAAGTTAAAAAAGTGAAGGTAGGAAGTCTTCCGGTCAGTCTAGAACTTAACCCTTTGGAATCTGGACACTAGGAGTGTTAAACTACTCAGGGGCACCGGATTGTCAGTGTTACCTCACCCACAGGAAGCGGGTGCAGTGGAGCCAAAGTGTGTCGGGATTCTGCAGGAGTTCAAATGGAGCCTTGGAGTGTTGATGCTGCAGGCGACCTGATGTGAAGAGTTCCTGTGGATCCAAGGGTGGATCTGAAGAGGAGAAGACCTGAAAGCAGAGGGGACAATGTTCACAGTCACTAATCAGTGACCGGCGTGGAACCAGGCGTTGTCAGGTGCCAACAGGTGATGTTGTGAAGCTTGTCTCTTCAGCAGTGTGGACTAGGCGACGATGAAGACGACCAGGAGTCACTCACGAGCTGTCCCACGTAGGCTCTAGCTGATGGCGGAGTCGGCTTCTTGATCGGAGCAAACAGGCCTTGGCTAATGCAAGCCACGCAGGAAACAGAGAAGGCTTCTCATTCTAACCAGCAAGGTCAGAGGGGTTGCTTATTTTGGGAGCAGCAAGGGCCAGTCTGGAGCAACCAGACCGGCGTTGGAAAGTTGTCGTTTGGTCGCCAAAATGGCCACTAGCCAATGGACTAGTAACCGGATAGGCGCGTCGAGTGGAACAAAGCAGAAGGGCCCCACGCAGATCTCGTGAGAGTTGGAGGGCTGGTCCTTGGTGCAAATGTAGCTCGGTGGTGGGGCTTCTCAAGACCCCAAGCACAGCGATGAGGGTGCCTCAGGTGCTGCGCAGTCAGCTTCTCGTGGACTTTTCAAGAGGTCCGGTCCCACGTCTCAGGTCGCCTCCACTCGTCTCAGCTTAGCAGGGACTGTGGATCGGGCTGTGAGATGTCTGGTTCTTGTCAGGCTCTGGGCTCGGGCTCCGGCGGGAGGTGGCGGCAAAGCAGTTGTTGATTGCTGGATGGTGCCTGTGTTCACAGGGTGGCCACAAGGGAGATTCTTCAGTCTTCTGAGCAGCAGAACGTCGAAGGTCCAGAGTTTCTTCTTGTGTAGTCGGATTTCAGGGTAATCTGCAGTCTTGGGACTCAGCTCCTACTTTTAAGCCAATTCTAGGGGCTGGACTACCTACTAGGTCCTTCCTATGGGTGGGACCAGGAAGGGGGGTGGTTACACCCCCTTTCCTTTGTCCAGTTTTACGCCAGAGCTGGGGCTGGAGTGCCCAAGACACCGGTTTGAACTGCCTATGCACGGGGACACCTTGTGTGCCCCGGGCATGTCTGATTCTATTCAGCCCTACCTAACCAGATACACAAAATCCTGTCTGGGGTGGTGCTAGCACCTCCCAAGGCAGGAAACCCTTTGTCCAAGCCTCTCTCACTGGAAGGACTCCCAGCAGCAGGAGGTCAGACTTGTGTCTGTGGTGGCAGCATCCATTTTGTGATGCGGAGGCTCTGTTTAACTTTAACCGGGGTTCAGGTTCTGTACATGTTGTGTCCCTCTAAAAGGATGGAATGCTACCACCGTCGCCAGAATTGGCGAGAGGGTAGTATTCCAATTCGTATGACACCTTACTCGACATGTTTTGATAATGTCAAACCAGAGTTAGCATTATAATCGTAGCCCAAATGTCCTGGTCTCTCAGTTCCAGGGGAAAGGCATGCAATTGTAGCGTATCCATAATAGCTCTGATGAACGGGAGCATCTGCGGAGACCTATAACTTTGACATGTTGATAATGAACCCCAAATAGGTGGAGTGGTCACTGTCATCTGAAGGTTGTCTACACCTGCCAGAGGCAAGAGGCAAGCCCACCGTCAGCCAATGGTCAAGGTATCAGAAGACCGGAACCGCCAACGTTCAAAAGCTGTGCTGCAGCCACTGTCATCACTTTTGGGAACACCCAAGGCCTGTGAGCATGCAGGAATAGGTTATAGAAATAAGAGTCCTGAAGTCCAACGCTACCATCCAGTCTCCGGGGTCTAGTGCAAGATCGCCGACATACACAACAGCTTTGGCGCTCAGACTCAGACTCCACCCCCAACCACTGAACCAACGCCCAAGACAATGACCATGAGCAAATGGACTCCGATCAGCATTGAAGACACCCCCATGTTATGAACACCATCCACTACGGCTTTCCTTCCGTCCCATGCCCTCACCACATCTTCAACAAAGCCGACTCCATCACTGCACCCCACCTCCGAAATGTCATAAACAACTCCCTCACATCCGTCACCTTCCCAGAAAGCTGGAAGAACGCGGAGATAGACGCCATACTGAAGAAACCCACGGCGGACAGTCAATATACAGCGGACAGGTTTCTTCGAGGCAAATGGCTCCCTCGACCCATCCCAGTCCGGATTTCGAGCCAACCACAGCACCGAGACCGCCCTCATTGCAGCCACTGACGACGACAGGACCCTGCTTGACAACGGGGAAACAACGGCCCTCATCCTCCTAGACCTCTCAGCCGCCTTTGATACAGTCTGCCACCGCACCCTAATAACCCGCCTCCACAACGCCGGGATCCAAGATAATGCCCTGAACTGGATCACCTCCTTCCTTTCCAACAGAACCCAGAGTCCAGCTTCCTCCCTTCCACTCAGCGGCCACCGAGATCATCTGCAGCGTCTCCCAAGGCTCTTCGCTCAGCCCAACCCTCTTTAATATCTACACGAGCTCCCTCGCTGCCATCGCACGCAAACACAACCTCAACATCATCACATACGCCGACGACACCCAGCTGATACTCTCGCTCACCAAAGACCCAGCCACAGCCAAATCCAACCCCCAGGAAGGAATGAAAAAAGTCGCGGAATGGATGAAACTCGGCCGTCTCAAACTGAACTCAGACAAGACGGAGGTCCTCATCCTCGGACCATCCCCATCCGCCTGGGACGACTCCTGGTGGCCCACAGCACTGGGCACCACGCACGCAACCTGGGATTCATCCTGGACTCCTCCCTCACGATGACCAAGCAAGTCAACGCGATCTCCTCCTCATGCTTCAACACCCTGTGGATGCTTCGAAAGATCTTCCGGTGGATCCCTACCGAGACCAGAAAGACTGTCACCCAGGCCCTCGTCACCAGCCGACTGGACTACGGGAACGCCCTCTACGCACGAACCACAGCCAAACCTCAGAAGAAGCTCCAGCGCATACAAAACGCATCCGCACAACTCTTCTGCGGCATCCCTCGCCACAGCCACATATCTGTCCACCTGAGAGACCTGCACTGGCTTCCAGTCAGCAAAATGATCACCTTCAGGCTCCTCACCCACGCACACAAGGCGCTTCACAACACGGGCCCCGAATACCTCAACAGCCGCCTCACATTCCACACCCCAACCCGCCAGCTCTGCTCTGCCAGCCTCGCCCGCGTACCACGGATTCCCAGAACCACCTCCGGAGGAAAATCAGACGTGGAATTCCCTACCCACCCACCCACTTACGGCTGACCCAGGACCACCTCACCTTCAGGAAACACCTCAAGCCCTGGCTATTCGAGCAGTAGCAGCACCCCCCACCCCCATCCCCTCAGCGCCTTCAGACCCTCATGGGCGAGTAGCGCGCTCTATAAATGTACTGATTGATTGATAGTGCAGACAGGACCCGAGCTAGCATGAGCATCTTGGATTGGCCCTGCTGCAGAAAGGTTTGTGAAGGCTTGCCATCCTTGGAGGAAATGTTGGGTGCTGCCTCTGACTGGGTAGTTGTGTGTCAGAAAAGCCGCACTAAAGAGGTTTTGCGGCTGTTACTGGAGGAATGAGGGACTGAGCTGCCGGAGTCATTGTCTTTGTGAGCCACAGCTCGGCCATGAAAGAGCTGGAAAGCTTGTTGGGCTGGTGGCGGGGTCTGACTATGGCAAACTTGAGGACCCTAAGCGTATCCTTATAAAGGGTGAATTGTTGATGAAATTGTGTGGTGAGACAGACCCGCCCAAGGACCATGCTATGGCCCTACTTTCTTTAAAATGTTCCAAGGCAAAATCCACTTTCCCGACAAAAGAATGACAGCCATCGAATGGCACATCAATTAAGAACGCCTAGATATCTCCCCAAAGGAGCCCATAGACTAAATGAAGGCAAAAACACCATACTCATGCCAATCATCCAACTCAAGCAATTGGTCACATGCAAGTCTGAGCAAATCACAAGCTTTGCTGCACCAAGCCCATCCGGGACAGTCTGAGTTCGGGGTGACCGGAAGTCGTCCAGAACTACTGGCATAATTTGGGCCACTGTGTTCCATAACTCACAAGTAACTAACGAGGACATAGCTGGCCTTGAGAGAAAGCAGAACTAGGCTTCCAAAAGAAAACATGCTTGCCAAAAGTCCCTATCATTTTGGATTCAGGGTCATGCCGAGTAGTAGGAAAGGCTTTCAGATTCACTTAATTGATCGACATCTGAACCACCACACTCGCCAGTGTGGCAGACACTAAGAAAATCAGGGTTGCTTGGTGCTGGTTTATGGTGGTGAACAACTTGCCTCTTGACTAGTAGTACAGAACATGACAGTGTCCAAGTGCATATCCATTAGGGTATTCATGAGGGCTTCATTAAAGGGCAAGAGGTTCAGTAGGTGCCTGGCAAGTCTGGAGAAACTCTGGAATGACATTAGTCTATACCTCTATAGTAGGATGTTGTGAGTCAAGTACCTTTGCCACCCACTGCATAACAAAGAAGGAGGTGCTTTCCTGTGTTGCAGGGCTAGCAGAAGAAACAAGGCCAATGTCTGGAGAAGTATTGAAACCACTGCCATTCTGTATTTCTTCGTAAAATTGTCATCTTATTGTTGGACAAATACATCCACCTCAAACTTTTCATCGTTATCAGAGTGAGAGCCAAAAATATGGGACAAGGCCGGAGTCCTGTTATGTGGTAATGCAGTGTCTCAATCGGGAGGGTTGCAGAGAAGCTGCGCTCAGGTGGGATCAGATTACAGACTTGGCAGAGGTAGAGACCGATTCGGCTCAGAGTTGTAAAGCACAATGGGCTGTGAATCCTTCTCCATCAGTGAAATCAATGCTAAAGGGACCAACTCAGCACGTGCCGGTGGAACTGAGGTCAGCACCCAAGCTAGGGCTGACTGTAGTCCCACCTGCAGGTCCTTGGGGCCAGAAGGTGCAGCAGAGGGAAGTGGTAAAATGCCTAAAATGCGCAGTTTGACCTCCTTAAGGTTCTCAACTTGCTGTAGGTTACCTAAGGACCCAAAAATTCAGGGTGCGTCAGGACCAGGATTGGTATCTGCTCCTTTGGAGATGAGGAGCGAGGTGGCATATTAACACCCTTGCACCTTCTGAGGAAAAGAGTGGGCAGGAAAAGCCTGATTTCTACTTGAAATTCTTTTGTTTCTTTATGACTTACCCAAAGAATCCGACTTTGACGAATAACTACTGCATGATTGGGTCCTTCCTTTTAACTTTAACCAGTCACAGTACGGACTCCTCTAATGTTTGACGCAGTCATCACAGGCCCTGCAGTCGAGTTCCAAACACTGCACCAAGCAGACATCTGCTTGCAAAGGTCCATACACTCTTCAAACACAGTTGTCTCGAGAGGTGACATTTTCCCGTGCACACTGGAAACTGTTCGAAAATTTGGGAGAAATAGTCACAAAAAGATGAAGGAGCAGCTCCGGGACTGTGAATGAAGTCACAAATAGAATGGAACAGACGCCAGCCCGGATGTATATCACTTATATGCAGCTTGGTATTACTGCGAGTGGAATGACTGATGAGCCTCACAATGCCACCTACCAGCGTGCAGGAGAACTTGCTTTAAAGTTTCCAGATCCAGTCTGACATCTGGGGAATATTCACAAGGCAAGGAAACTGCGGCTACAAGTATCCATCAGAGGCTCCCCACGTAAGACAGTCTTGTGCCAAGACAACCTTCTTGGCCATCTTTTTGAGAAACAGCTTCGCTTTTCTCAGCTTTCTTCATGCGCTAATTGACCAACTCCTTTAGGATTGCCGATTTCAAGAAAGCTCCAAGTTGAACATTGTTACCAACAGCTTAAGACACATTTTGCCTCAACCCATGTTTCCTGTAGGGTGCGTGCCTGCACGTTCACGCATTCTACTATTCCCAAGCGTGGAGGGGAACTGCTGGCACTTGCATCAAGAGAAAGACCTCCCTAGCTATTTAGAGCAATATCGCAAAACGAAGCAAGCTTTCTTCTGATGCGCAGGACAAAGAAACCTGCTGCCCAGAGAGAGGAACTCATGCTCTACAACAACTTTCATGGGGGCCACTCTAAGTGGCAGTGTGACGCTGGGAGTAGTGGTTGCTCCCCTGCTGTAGGGAAGTGGATTATAATAATTACTTTCAGGAACATTTGGCTGCTATCGATATTGTAAAATCCCTCGAAGTAATCCATGCCATCAAGGAAGTCTTTTTTTATATTTTATGTTGTACTTCGTCTTGCTTTTCCATGTTTTTTCTAAACATTTGAGCTTTGTATAGTGCTTACTGTGGAGTGACATACTTCTAGGATCCAGGCGAGTACAAGTTGTGTATGAGTATTCACGAATGGCCACAATTCAGTGATCTGAAGCGGATGATGAAGGTGGTGTGAGTTTCTCACAGTACCAATTACTGGGTCTTATAGGTATTCAGATTTCATACCCATGCAAACGTTGGCGTCTCTGCAGAGAGCACAGAGCAATGGTTACGTATGTGCCAACCATTTTATATGAGCGTGTGAAGAAAATACAGAGCTTTAAACCGGTGGATTGCCTCCGGGTATTATACCGGGTACTACCTAAAAACAGACATTGAAACAGGTCTCCATGGGCCCTATACCTGTGTCCTTCACTCTACTGGAAAAACTGATCGATTTCTGGACATATCAAACGTTAAGGTAATCCTTGTCAGCAATTTAGTCCCTGCTTATATTGCACATATTTTAATCAACCTTGAATCCAGTCCCCAAGAGTGTTAGCTAATTCCAAGGTGAAATTAAAAGAAAGGTACTATTTACAGGTGAATGGGTGCGTTCTATGTTTGAGGTGGTGAAATGAAGGATGGAAGGAAGTGCATTCAGGAGACAATGAAAAGAAGGTGCTGAAAAGATAAAAAAAGAGGTGTAGGATATGCACCTGGAAATGTGGAGGGAAAAAAAAGGGTGCACATGTCTAACACAGTGAGCATAACAGGAGTGATTCAAACTCTAAAGACCGCTGCCCTATCCACAGCCCTCAGTAACGTTTAATTCACAATTTAAAAATTGTAAAATGTTAAATATTAGTTTTTTGTAACAAAGTTATTCTTCTTACTTATTTGTCTTAAACAGTGAACAGTCATTGAAAAAGCCAATATCTTGATAAAGACACGCACCACAAACCTATCCAAAAGTGTGCCACCTAGGTACAACCAAAAGAGTAGGTCATGACGAGGCTCGAATCCTATTTTGTGTGTTACTCTGACTACTTTTTCTCCTAGCGTAACCACGGCAGTTGTAGAGTTCTTTAAATGGTTACATTTGGTTAATATGTGAAAAAATAGTTCTATGGCCAGTAGGAATAGAGCTAGTGTCGGACTGGCCTGTCAGCCACTCTGTCACCCAGGCACTGCCAGTTAATCTGACTGAACGGGTCTGTGTGTGCCATTTTTTAAATTCTATGACAGAGCAAAGGACCAAAAGAAGTGACGCACTAGCCCTTTCAAGCGGTCTTAGCTGGCAGTGCCAAAGTCAACAAAGTGCCCGACTGCCCAATGCAACACTGAGCAGATCCCTCAGTGGGACCAATGCATTTTACCATGGGCTAGATATAGGTTTCTTTTTGGATAAAACCTCCGATTGAGTCCAATGCCTTTAACAGAGGAATATGATGTAATTCACTATGTACGCAACGTTAAGATTGTGCTTCTGTGTCTCGTCTAATGTGGTCCGAGTAAAAATACAATTCGGCTCTATCATCAAGAAGGAAAGAAGGGCATCTACATGGCCAGATGTCTCTATTTCAGAATAAAGGCAGTCTGGGAGCAAGGATGGGTGACTTGCATTGACCATCCAAGATTTGTGCACTCAATGTTTCCACATGCTGGATAATCCCCAACCCCACATATATACTATTGCATAAGCTATGGTCCAACATCTGCCTAAATAGAGCCTCAAGGAAATTCATCAAATGACTGATTACTATGGGTTCAGTGGTGTGGTCTTTTAATTTCCAAGAGTGCTCTCCGATTTTGTCTATTCTTTTTCCTCCTGTGGCCACAGCTGCTTCTCTTTGTCCTGAGTGGGTCTTAGTATTGTGTTTGTGCTTTCTTGTACCTTCCGTTCACGAATATCTGGCTCTACCTCCTTTCCCTATTTTTGTTTTTAATTCACCTCTTTTTGCCCCCCCCCCCCCCCCCCCCCCATCAACTCCATTGTTTATTTTTTTTTCAATCATTCATTGTACTCGTCTCTCACTAAAGGCAGAAGATGAGGTCAATCTAGTTTAGAGTCTGTTTACCATACCTCTTTCTACCCACCCGGTGGTCTAAGTGCATGACAACAAAATGTATGGGGACTGATGATATGCGCAGGTGAGTTAGCGTATGGGTGGGGTAAAAGGCAAGGCTAAATAAAACAAAATATTATTTTTCGGTTTTTCATCTTCAGGTAAACGTTTATTTGTTAAAGCACTGCAGATCTGTGTCTGTAACCAGAGAGCCACAGAATTCAATCCTGGTTGGGGAGGTGGAAAACAGTGGCTTGTGCATCTTTAGATTTACGAGGTCCCAGTCTGTGACAGAAAGCTCTGTGAATATGCAAATCATTATTTTAAACTTGCATTACACACAGTATAATATGGGCTGCTTCAAGGCGGCTTGTTTAGCTTTCTGCCTCTCCCTCCGTTTCACAGCACAGGAACCTCCAGGCCTTACATTTCATCTGAAGTATTTCAACTCTCGGAGTTAATCATGTTGAGACGGTTGTCATTCAACAAAAAGTAGGGGTATTGTTTTTCTTTAATTAAAAAAGTAAAGGCATGATGTGCCCCTCAGATCTCGTCCCTTCAACCATTGTAGTCATCTGCCCACCACTAACTTTTCTCTTCAGCTTCTCCCTTGTCAGCTTCCCCCTCACAATCCTCTGCCAATCTCTAGCTCGTCTCACTAGTAGGTCTTCCTTTCCCTTTTCTCTAATGTTCCTCTTGCTTCTCCGTTGTATCCCTTTCAATGATTTCTCCAACGTTCCCTATATTTTTCTCCTGTCCTTGTGTCTCTTGCTCTTTTCCTCAGGCCTAATTCCTGTTACTCCCGCACGAAGACCTCCCCGCACAAGCATGGCTGATGGACCTCTGAGTAGCACCAATGATTTTGAACAGATCCTCCACAATCTGCGCTGATAGGCCTCAGTTTTTTGCTGCATCATCCTTCCTATTGGAGAAGAGGGACACTTTATGTGCAGTTGTGCTATGTACCACCAACACTGTTGGAATATAAGGAAATGTGGTGTTTAGAATTTAAAAAGTAGTATGAGCTTATATTAGAAGTATACTGTTGGGCTTATATTATATGATGTTTCATGGAATGTACATGGAAGAATGTGATGACGGGAGAGAACTCTAATAAGTTGGTGTTGATCACGTGGGCCCTCCAGACCTACAACTTATTGTTCTTATTATGTTTCAATAAACATCAAATTGGTGATAATATTGTTGGCTGTTCATTATCTCCACAAAAATGGCCACGAGGATGGGATTCAACGTATGACATTTCTTGGGAACAACCGTACCACACCAGAATTCTTCTACACATGTTTAAAGGTTCTTATTTTAGTTGGGGCCCAGGGATCATTCGTTCTGGAAAGTGTGTACAGGTTGCCCTGATTTGCAGTTTTTATTTAGCCTTTTGTGTCAGCAGTGTGTGAGCAAGTAACTATTTTAAAGGATTTATCTATTGAATTCTATTGTGTACTAAGAGCATGAATGCATCATTGTTTGAGCATATGAAAAGTCTGTATCAACACTGCGCGTGAAATGGCTGCATGGAGGAATCTTCCAGTGTTCTGCAGTGATTATGATGAAGTGTGTATCCGCGCCCTTTCACTGCAAAGTTTTTATAGTAGTTATAATGCAAACAGTCACTCCACCTAGTCCTTTCTTACTGAAAACTGGTGAGCCATCAGTAAAATGGTGTTTATGGTATTGATGGAGCAGGGTTTTTACATAAATAAAACCTGCTTGGATTAAACCTTCCATGGTGTGAAAATCATTAAAATTTGAGATTAATCGAAAAATTATTAACATATGATTTCGGAAAAAGAAATAAAGGTACGGGAAAAAGACACTGTGCTTAAGTAGGCCAAAAACTATTCCTGTACCATGAGCAAATACAGAAAAATGTGTGTATTGTTGATCAATTTAACTAAGCAATATTACACAGAATAATAGTTTAAAATTATGTTTTTATTATACTAATGAAAGATGGAAATTAAATTATGAAATGGAGCTTTTATTTTGAGCAAATAACTGAAATTGTTTATTTCTTCTAGAGAAAACTGCATGTTTTACAAGAAGGCCTCAACATTGACGTTCAGGTTAATTTTGCTTTAAAAAGTAGAAATGCAGAAAATGAGCTTTATACTTCATAGACAACTATTGTGTTCTTCCTTGTCGATGGCTGCTACGTGTTCAGTGTATCAGTAGTATTTCCTACTACTGTCCAAGGAAAAATGTGGATAACAGCTGAAGAAATGTTCCCATGTTTGTTCGAATAGGTGTGTGTCAAGGAAGGAAAAGATTTGATTTCCTTTGCCGAAGGACGATGACAGCATGAAACTAAACCATGGATGTTTGAAAGGAAAGATAGACGGAAGTGGTGTGACTTTACACCCTATGCTTATGGACGAATAGGAGGAAAGAATTTTGCAGATTTTGTTACAAGAGTAGGCCTGAAATGTTTAACATTAGGGTATAATTATTAGTGATAGATTTGCATGAGAGACTATCTTTTGTGGTTGGTGTTACATCTATCTGAGCGGTTTCTTTGAGATTTCCTGGCTGATGCGGTCTGTGAGCGGACTACTTAACTTTGCGCCTCATACCTTGTGAGGATAGCCCCAGCTTTCCCTTCCAGCCGGAGGGTTAGCATTTAAGCTATTAGCATGCTATGCTATAGTTTTCTAGGTTCATATGACATTCTGTTTTTGCACTGATCTTATTGAATATGCTCTTTTGTCTCTTACACTATCCACTCAACTCATGCTCCTTAATTGAAATGTTATTGTGATTACCTGAATTGTATTCCTGCGTGTGAATTCAGATTTAATGCTGTATCTTTGTTTGACCATTTCATATGCTTTCAAAGAAAATAGATAAAAAGCAAAGTAATAGAGAAACAGAGTCTTGTTATTAATCATCGTAAATGATATATAAATAGTTTTATATAGAAAGGTGTATATATAAATATTCCTATTGTTCTAGGTCCTCATAAGGGGAATATTTCATCTAAATCTTTCGCCAAATCCCTGCCAAACTCTTGCATCCTTCAGAGGATCTGACATATGGGCCAACAGTTAGTTTTATAAATAGATAGAAATATAGAGAAGAAACAAACTGTTTTATACCACATGGTACAAATGTTATACGCTCTGCTTTGGTTACCAAAAACCTTTTTTGCACTGTGCTGCGCTATCAGTATGGATCATTTAACATTTAGATGTGATAAATGGGTTGAAGTTTAAAGCTTGTAGGAAAAGGAGTTTACTATACTATTATTTGGGAACTAAAAGTCAAAATGTTTTTGACTAGTTACCAAAATATACTGGCACCGACAGTGAAGAAATTGATAAATTTAAAACTGCAGTCAAACAATTAAGTGAATATTTTGAAGGAATAGACAATTTATTTACTCAGCTTCAAGGTCCCAATGAATAAATTGAGTTGTATGCAACGGTTTTAAAAATATTGGAAAGTTATTTTGAGTTTGAGGGATTCACATCAAAATTGATTTAGGATTAAATGGTAAGTAGGTGCATTTTGAAAAATAAAATAAACAGCAACATTGTTAACCTATCGTTGGATGAAGCTATAGATATATCCAAGAGTATAATGTTCACAACAGGAAGCAAAACAATTGGAGGCTGAAAATCTGCACATTTCTATGATAAATATCAGTTCCCGGAACAAAGGGCAACATGCTTCTCTTTCACTGAAAATGATAGTAGAGATGGTATAAGTAGCACGGTCAATCACAACAAAGGTATAAAAAACACTAATATAGGGTGTAATCATTTGAAATGGACGTGTTCTCGATGTGGATCAACAACGTAGGTCTTGAACTTTTAACAGTGTCCAGCAATTGCAAAGGAATGCTAAAAGTTTAAATAAGTAGGGCACGTTGGAACAGTATAAAGGGGTGGCAAACACATTGCAGGACTATGGCCGGGGGGAGGGGGGGTGGGAGGGGGGCTGCGGAGGAGAGTGTAGGATTGTGAAGATGTTGTTTTTTTTTTTAGAAGGGTTGGTATTAGCAGTGGAAGCTGTGTGTAGATTAACAATGTACAAAATTAGAAAAGATATGGTGATCCTCTGGTGTCGGTAAGAATTAAGAACTGCACCATATCGCTTCTTATCCATTCAGGTGCAAGGATTATAATTGTATCAATTGACAAATAAGCATAATTATGGTCACACCAAGTGTTATTACCCCAAGATGTGGTGGTTACGGCATTTGATGGCAGTAAGATAAATCTGGTAAGGTACTTTTGGGGAGACATAACATTTGAGAACAAAACCATGCAGGGTAAAGTTTATATAGCACATAAAGACACAAATGTGCTAGGAAGGTGGCATCAGGCAGAGTTTGGCGTTATAATCAAACCTGGTCAGAAATGTGCTGTATCACTCAAATTCTGTTTTGGATCAAATCCAATGGAAACACAAGTTTATAAGTGTATTTCAGAACTAGATTGGTCAAATGAAAGATTGTCTTCACACTATTAAGGTCAAAGAAGGCAGTGGCGGCTCCTCCGTTATGACGGAGGAGCATCGTCCCCCTGCTGAAATCCAGCTAAGGCAAATGTCAAAAACAAAATGATAAAACATTTTTATCATCATTTTATTTGTTGTCCTGCAGGCGACTGCGAGCCGAGGGAGGGGCGTGGCCGCCCACACTGACACTGCAGCACCAGGGAGGGGGTTTGGGGTGGAAGTGGTGGGCACTGCCAAATGCCCATGACTATTTGGGCCCTGGGCCTGGGAAGCTGGCAAACTGTCATGCAAATTTAGCATTTCTCCTATCGAGCGGTGTTGTACAGCTGGGTGGAGAAACCAACACAGGATCCCAGTATATGTCTGAGCGCCGAACTGAGGCACTCCGACCCATCCCAGAGCTGCTCAAATACTGGGAATAGTAGTCGGAGCAACGTCAGTGCAATTTTCTTTATTTATAATTATGTTTTTGTGTTGCCCCTTCCCCAACCGCAACCCTTCGTAATATGAGTGGCCGCTACTGAAAGAAGGAGTAGGTCCAGTAAAGGATAGGCTTACACCGTACAGTACAAGAAGTGAATTGACATTTTAAAAACAACGCAGGAGATGGAATTATTGAAATGAAAAAGTGGACGCCATGTTGTGGTTGTCACCGATTGCTTTAGCAAAAAAGAAAATAGGTGATCTACGTTTATGTGCGATTTGAGATCTCTCAACAATGCTATCTAGTTAGAGGACTATCATTTACCACTTATTGATGATTTGATTACAACTGTTGGTCAGTTCAAGTGGTTTTCGAAGTTAGATCTTAAGGTCGCGTACCTTCAGCTTCTGGATGACCATTCTAGTCATTTAACAGCTTTTTTACACCCGATAGCACATTCCAATTTTCCTGTATGCCATTTTGACTGGCCTCAGCTACGTCAGTGTTTCAAAAAATATATATGTGACGCTCAGAGTACAAGTGCATATTTGGTGTGAACGAAATTGAATATTTGAGAAATTCTTTCAAAGGATGCGGTGAAACCTAAATCCAGCATTGTTGAAGGTATCATTAATGCTCGCCATCCAATGGATAAAGATCAGATACATTTGTTCATTAGATTGTGCAACTTTAGCACAGTTTATTAGAAATATTGCCAGTCTCACAGAAGGTTTATGGGGTATCTTAAAGAAAAGAGCAGATTTTATCTGTACATCAACTTCCTAAGAGAATATTCAGCTAATCAAGTAAAGTATAATAGCAGCTCCAGCACTTCAGGCATATGTTGAGGGTCGTGATACCTATGGGACATTTGATGCAAGTTTGTATTAGGTGATGTGATGTACTGAGCGAATTACGCAGGTCTAAAAGTACCAGTGATCAGTTCAGTAATGAGAGATGTGAGAAAATTAAGTTGCCACAGAAAAAATGATGTGTAAATTCTGCAGTGGGAGGATTTTGTTTGTTTCAAAGATACGCTGTTGCAAAAAGGAAAGTCAAAATTCAGGGAGCCTTCTTACATCATTAAAACAAAAAGTCAGGCGGTGAAAACCAGCAATGATGGTAAAGGTCTTGCCTTGCATAAATTAACAAAATTAATAGTGTATTCAAAATGAGAAAATGATTGGAAGGCCAAGACTAACAGGATTCAGTACAAGAATTAGAATAATACCAATCACATTTTAGGATTCGTATTATTTTGTATTTGCAAATTCAAGTAATGGTTGTGCTATGTACATAGTTATGTGCACATTATTTCTTTTTTTCTCCTCTTCAGTTCTCAACTATTTTATTTGCTGTTAGTGTTGTGAAAGGGGGAGCTATGTGTGGAGTTTATCATTTAGAAAGTAGTATGAGCGTATATTAGAAGTATACTACTGTGCTTATATTATATGATTTTGCATTGAATGCATATAATAGAAGGTGATGAAGGGAGAGAACTCTGAAGTTACTTGATGTTGATCTCCTGGGCCCTTCAGACATACATCTTTTTGTTCCTATTATATTGCAATAAACATCAACTCAGAGTATATCGTTGGTTGTACACCATTTTCTCCACAGGAAACAAACCTGTTCAACTGCAACTCCAATAAGAACACTTCACACACAGCACTGTAGATACACCTAATTTGTGCTTTCCAACAACCATGCTACTGAAATAATGTATGTTGTTCATTTGAAATCTATATCTAAGACACAGGATGCAAAGGCTTTCTTGCTAATAGCCCATAGATTAACCCCTTTCATGCTCATGATGAGCTCACCTCGTCATGCAGCACAGTGCTCGTGTGCTCATGACGAGCTGAGCTCGTCATGACCGCACCCGTTGTAATTGTGGTCCAGCACAGGAGGGGAAACTTGTAAGCAGCAATGTGGTTAAATGTGCCACACCTATGTTTCTCTGATGATGGTCAAATATAGGGATTCATACTTGTGATTCTGAAGTACTGCAGATTGTCACCTGGCTTACGGAGTTTCATTGTTGAATTGCTTCACAGGTCAAAGGGTCTCCGATTTAAATATTCTCAGTTTCTAATACACCAGCATGTCGGTCTTGAACGTTTCTCTGTTAGTTTCCCACAATGACAGAGGGCTACCTCTGACTGGGATCATCCTGCTCTGTTGCTTGCTTACCTGTCTGCCCACCATGCTGAACGTCTGTCAGCCATCATGGTCGGTGATCTATTACACGTAGTTGAATTTGAGTTGCAATACATTTTTGGGTGTTTATTTGCAAACAAATCCTTGACATGGCAAATACTGCTGATTTTGGTAGCTTACTTTCTCAGTGAGTTATCACCTGTCCTCAGCACACATGACTTTGGCAGTACTGCATAGAGACCATTTACTGGCACACACTGTAAATCAAAATTAGAGGGAACATTGGCCTGAACTAATTCATATCACCTACCAGCATCCAAGCTTTTCTGCTACTTGATCAATTTGGTCAGTCTGATGTTATTTGTAGTTCAGTGTTCGTGGATAGTAAGTATTTACTTAATAAGGGTTATTTGAATGTTAGGATAATATTAAGTTTGCAAAACAACAAGACGCACTTTAAGAGGGTGATCACAAAGTTACTTACAGCTTTCACTTCCTTTAGCCGATTGAATTCAGCTGCAGCCACCTAGAAGCAAAAGAAGCATAAGAGCACCATTAGGAGACTGTGCACATCAACAGTGATAGACCGAAGTCACTTAAATAGGCTGCAACACCTCCTGGTAGGCAGAAGACTGCCGACTCAAGGAGTTAGGAGACTCCCCTATACCTAGCACAAAGGTCACAAATCTAGGCACTTATTTTTCCATGGTCTACCACTTTACCACTGCAGTAGCCTCGAACTTTGGCATTCTGCAAATGTGGCACTATGTACTATATCATTGCTATCTTTTGATACTCATAAATTAGTATTAGAACATTGGAATATTGGTAGAGCCAAAGACAATGTAGTGACACATGGCTTACACTGGCTGGGATAAGCCTACTATACAAGTCAGGCCTGCCCTGTTATACTTATAGTCTTTAGGTAACATTTTCATCACATATTCTGTGGCTAGTTTTTTAGTTGCAGCATTTAGAACCAAGTCAAGGCTCAACAAGGGTAAGGCTGTAATATGAATGTGGATATATTTGTCCTGCTATTTATGATTGTTTAATGTGTCGCAAAATCTGAAGATCTGTATGTATTAGTTTAAATTGTATATATTATTGTGTTTTTTTTGGCTTTTATGATTTTAATCAAATCGAATAAAGTGTATTTTGACTGACTGGCCTACTACTCTAACATTCCAATTTAGGTATTTCTGTGTCTCCATTTTTATTTTAGAAAATTCTATTCTGAGTAGGTGAAATTTTCAAATAGCCTGATAGCCCTTCTGGCTATGCCGGTTGTTAAAGACCCTTACCATTGTTATACGTTTGAGCTGCAACTCTGGTTCAGGGCCTAAAACAACCACTATAGCCCTTGGTATCAGGCTAAAATCCAATCTCTAATAACTAGCCACCTGGAAGACGTCAGTGCTTAGTCAATATTCCTATTCATCCCAAGAAATTCCACATTATTCTTAACACGATCGCCCGGCTTGTGTTCAACAACCCTGCCCGTACCCCCAATACACCTCTTCTCAGATACCTACATTGACTACAAATCTTCAAAAATGCCTTTTCAAACTACTTTGTCAATGTCAGAGTACCTTACAGTTCTTGGTCCCACAACATAGCTTCTAAGGTGACTTTCCATTAGCCTTTCCGGTTTCTTACAATCTACCTCTCGGATGCTGGCTTCTGTTCCTGGGATCTCTCTCTAGGACGAGAGGACGTTCTTTATCCTACTTGGCAGTATTCAACTGGAACAACTCCACCTTTACATGATTGATTTCCTCTTGACATTCAGAAAAAAATAATATCTGAAAACCCACTTACATGAATTTGCCCTCTTCTGGACTCCAGGCAAAACCTGCTTTTCACTGTGCTAAGATACCCTAACTTGGGTGAGTTTGTGTACTTCAAATCTCACTAGCATAACATCCCACAGCAACAACATTCGAAATATGTGCTCCGAAACAAGGTACTTAAATTGAATACTTCTACTGTGAAAAATTAATTTCTTGAGACATAATGGGTGGAACCAAGCTGTAGCTCTAATAGACTAGATAAATGCATTTAAGTTAACACACTATTAGAATGCCACTAGACTTTCCTAGTCAAGACTCAGAGGTTAGAAATTAATAGCAGCAGACCGACATAAATAGAAAGTTGAGACCTACCAAAGTGAGACGAATGGTGATCAAATTCTACAGACTGAAGCCCTCAATGCGGAGACTAGAAATTCTAGATGACTAGGACATCAGTCATTACCACCTTCCCCCTCCTTTTTATTTTTTACTCCATTTCCCAAAACAAGAAAAAAGAAATACATCAAGCCCAAAAGTGTGGGGATATATTAATACATTGTGATGGTAATGATTTGGCAGGGTCATAAGTATAAACAATACCAGCAGGTACAGCAAACAAAACATGTTACGCATGGGCGAGGTACAAGTGCACAATATGTCAAGGGGGCTAATTGTAATGATGGAGTGACAAATCATAGGGTTTTAGTGTACAATCAGTGGCTAAGTAGGGGTGTCAGAGTCGAGTGTTAAAAGGTAGTCTCGGAGTAGCTGCCAGATGTCCTTCGGTCGAAGATAGGTGCTTGTAACATCGCATACACTTCGCTTGTGGTGTCAGAGTAGATCATACTGGTTAGCCAAGCCTCAACAGGCGATTATTTGTACCCCATCAGAGTCCTATCTCCCTCTTGGCTAACAATAATGCTATGACAGTGAATCTGTAAATTGACTTTGGGACATCTGCTATGTAACCCAAGAGTCCAATGAGGGGGTCTGGGTGAAGTTCGGTAACCACCATCAAGGAAAGACACTTGAATATTTTACCTTAATTTACTCTAATATGTGGACATGTCCAAGTCAAAAGCGCAAGTCCACGCTTGGCGCGTTGCATTTCAGGCAGTGAGAAGATCTGGTGGGATCTATTCTGACCAGTGAGCTAGGGGTGGTATATGCTCTGTGCACAAATTTAAAGTGGAGCAATTTGTACCAGTACATTTGGGGACACTAACTTAGTCTGTGCACAGCAATACTTCCATTATGTCATTCAGGGTGTTGCACAGATTAGTCCCCCATTTCTCTTGCGTCTTCTCATCTTGTGCAGGTTTCATGGACATACATGCTTTGCATTATTGCGACAGCAGAGACTGTGGTACATAGGCTTTTCTTGCAGTTGGCGGACCAGGCTGTCCATGGCAAGAATAAAAAGCAGCAATGACAGGGGACATCCCTGTCCCATACCCCCGGCAAACCCAAATGGATCAGTGAGTGAGCCATTCAACTATAGCCGTACCACCAGTTGGGAGCATAATCAGAGCAATGAAGCCCAGGTTTCTGTAGTGTCGCTTGGAAAAAGGGCCATTTCAAAGAATCGAAGACCTCCTCCTCATTAAGCAGGGCTATGGCCAACGCCACCTCCGGTGAAACTCTATTAAACACCGCATAAACAGCGCGAAGGTTGTGAGATGTGGATCTATGGGGATAAACTGTCTGGACAGGCAAGATGATCTTATCCATCAACAACGAAATTCAGGTGTCAATCACTTTGGCCAGGATTTTATTATAAAACTTTAATAGGGAGTGGGATCTATATGAGGTGCACATCTAAGGGTCTTTGCCATGTTTCAGCAGTAGTGTGGTAAATGCTCATCTCAGTGAGGGAGGTACAGTGCCTTAGAGGGCTTCAGAATACATATCTAAGAGGTGTGAAACAACGACATGTTTGTATGCTTTATAAAAACACATGTTAGGCCATCAAAACCTGGAGCCTTTGAGCTAACTTCTGCATCAATGGCCTGCACAATTTCCTCCACGGAGATAGGCTCGCTCAAACACTGTTGCTGCATATCTGATCCACACCATTGCAACATACGCCACATAAGCTGCTCGAACGTTCTCTCCCCTCAAGTCTGGTGGAGTATAACGGTTCAGAACAGTGTAGGAGTGTGCGGGAGATGCAAGTGCTCTCAATGACTCATTCCCCCACCCTGCAATTTGGACGGAGGAGGTGTGCCAACATACGCGTTGGGCGCTCACCCTTCCTCTACTGACAGGCCCGAGCATATTTTTGCAAAAAGGCAGTCTATATGCCAGGGAGCGAAATTCATCCAGAAAGATAGAGTCATGGTGTTATTGGACCCCACCCTGCTGTTATGCACCTATATTGTCAATGTATGAGTTTGGTCTCCATCTTTGTAATGCTATTTCAAATGTTTCGGGGGACCCCCTGCATGTTTTGAAATACCTATACCTCGAATATATGCCTTCAAGGCATCCCACTGGACAGCCTGGCAGGTTACTGAACTGGTATTCGTTAAAAAATATTCCAGTATGGAGTCATGGAGTTTAGTGCGGAACACCGTATCCAGGAGAGCAGTGCTAGGGAGCACCATCTCTTTTCCAGTCCTCCACCACCATATGGGATTCTCAGAACCATCCTCACAGGAGAGCGGTCCGATAACGTACGTGGTAAGTGCTGTGTATCGTATAGTTTCTTACCCGTCGGTATAGTTTTGCAGTTTGAAGAATTTTCTGGATTCACTATGCTGTGCATTATTCCGCCATCTAGTGGTTGGGTCCGGAATTGTAGTATTTGTTCTCTTTTTTTCCGTGTCCTGGTGGGCGTCGACATACCGCCATTTGCTGTCCTTCTGCAACGTCGACGTGCTTCCTCCAGAAGCTCCCACCTTTTGTCACCATCTTCGGATGATTTTTTCTTTTCATTCATTGTTCATTCTGGTTTCCTTTATTTCTGCCTCCTGTCTCATCTTTGTCGGAGGTGGGTGGGTTCGCTAGTGAATCCAGAAAGTTCTTCAAGCTGCTAAACTACACCAACAGGTAAGAAACTATACGTTTTGCAGCGTGAATATTTTCTGAATTCACTATGCTGTGCATAGACTTTGTAGCAGTTTGCTAGTCTTGTGGTGGCAGGGTGGAAGATGAGCATTGGTTTGTGACTATATGTTGTAAGACCCTTTGTCCTACTTGTGTTTCCTTATTCATCTGAATATCCACGCACTAGTGCTTTGTGAACGTGTGCAATGAAGACCATGTTGCTGCTTGGCAAAGGTCTTGAATAGGTGGGTTTGCTAGGAAAGCCACTGTTGCTCCCTTCTTCCTTGTCGAGTGAGCGTGCAGTGCTCCTTGTAAGCCTTCACCTGACTGTGGCACAACTGTATGGCTTGTGCAATCCATCTTGCAATGGTGTTCTTTGTGACTGGTCATCCAAGAAAACGGTTTGCAAATGATACAAAGAACGGTTTTGTTTTTCTGCAGTCCTTGGTTCTTTCTATGTAGTACAGGACTGCCCATCTGGCGTCCAGTGAGTGCAATGCTCTTTCCGCTTGTGTCATTGGATTTTGGAAAAAACTCGGTATTTGTATTGTTTGGTTTACATGGAACTTTCATACCGCCTTTGGCATAAAATGTGGATCAGTTCTCTTGACGATTCTGTCATGATTTATTTGGAAGTAGGGCTCGTGTAGTGTTAGAGCTTGTAATTCACTTACTCTACGTAGTGATGTAATTGGCACTAAAAACACTGTCTTTAGCCTTGTGGCGTGGTTCGAATAGTGCCTTCATCATTTGTGCTAGTACCACATTGAGATTGCATTCGGGTGGTGGCACCCTCTTTGGAGGTGCTATCCTCTTTGCTCCTTCTGGGAATCTTCTGACCACATGGGACGTGAAGAAACTCTTCCCTGTTTATCCCCTTGTGTACGCTACGATTGCTGCCAAGTGTACCCTTATAGTAAAGGTGTACTTGTATACAGACCACCCCCTCCATGTTCCAGTTTTTCTACATCTCTTTTAGAGATGTTAGGCCCTCATATACGGGCCAATGAGGATTTCCTCCTCCTTGGAGATTTTAATATTCATACTGACCAACCTGACTCCATAGGTGCCAAAAGTCTGTCCACAGACATGACTACCATCGGTCTGACACAGAAAAATCAGGATCCCACTCATGAAGGTGGACACTGCATTGACCTGATCTATACCAACTTTGACAACATATTGTGTCATAAACCCACCCAAGTCAACTGGTCAGATCATTTTCTATTACAATTCACTATTTTTAAAGCTAATGAAGGTCCCCATAAGAAACCCCTACCCTCCACTACACGCAGACAGTGGCACAAACTTACACTGGAGACGTTACAAAAGGTGTGGGAAAAACCCGAGATTAGAGACACTGAAGAAGTAGAACATAAGCTAACTATGTTTCAGCAATCTCTTACTGCTGCCATTGATAAAATCGCCCCCCTGAAAACATTTAGACAGCTTCCTGTAGCTAAACAGGAAAAATGGTACACCGAGACCCTCAGGAAAGAGAAGCAAGAATGCAGGAGGATAGAGAAAAGATGGAGGAAATCACATTCTGAGGAAAACAAAAAGGCACATCGTGCAGCGCAAAACAACTACTATAAACATATTAAAGCTGCCCGTAAAAATAATATTGCTCAACAGCTCATAGAAGCCGGTAATTCCCCTCAAGAACTGTACAGGATTCTTGAAACTTTCGCAAAACCCATGGCTTGTACAAGTCCAGATGACTTCTCACAAAGTCTATGTGAAGAAGTCTCATCATACTTCGAAAACAAAATAGAAGCCATCTATGAAAAAAATTTGGCATCCCAACCAAACAGTGATACCTTGAATGTTTCCTCCCCCAATAAAAATATTAACCTCACATTAACCACATTCCCCCCTGTCAACACCGAAGAGCTTTACACAATAATGACCCAAGTAAAATCTGGATCACCGAATGACTTTATTCCTGTTAAAACCCTTACCTCCCTTCGTACCCTGTTAGCCCCCCACATTCAGGATGTAATCAATCAGTCTCTTAAGGAGGGAAAAGTACCAGCCGAGTCGAAAAATGCAGTGGTGAACCCCATCCGCAAGAATGCGGCGCTCCCGTGGACAGAGCTCCCCAACCTCCGTCCCATCTCCCTTCTGCCGTATTACAGCAAGATGGCCGAGAAGCATGTCAATGCACACCTGTCCAGTTACATCGAGACAGCGGGCGGCCTAGACCACTCGCAATCTGGTTTTAGGCCCAACCATAGCACCGAATCAGCCCTCCTTTCAGTGACAGATAACATCAGAATGTCACTTGATAGGGGGAGCTCAGTGATTCTGGTGCTATTGGATTTGTCCGCTGCCTTCGACACGGTGTCGCACAAAATTCTCCTCGACCGTCTGAAGGCAGTAGGAGTAAAAGGGACCGCCCTTGCGTGGCTTGAAAGCTTTCTTGAAGGCAGACAACAAGGGGTCAAACTAGGCTCCCATAAATCTGTCTGCAGGAAGCTTACCAAGGGTGTGCCACAGGGCTCATGTTTGAGCCCCACGTTATTCAACGTATATGTGGCCCCTTTGACAGAGATTATAAGATCTTACGGGTTCTCCCCAATCTCTTACGCTGACGACACTCAGCTGTTGTTTCCCTTCCAGACCATTACACCTGCAGTCATGAAATCCTTTCAAAACGGCATGAGAGCGGTGGCGGGTTGGATGGCCCAGAATTTTCTCCAATGCAATGTGTCCAAAACGGAGGTCATGTTGTTTGGAGGGGCCACCCTGCTCTGGTCGCCGGATTGGTGGCCACTTGAGCTAGGACCTGTCCCAGCGCCCAAACTGACTATCAAAAACCTGGGGGTGCGCCTAGACCAAGCTCTGATTATGAAAGATCATGTCAGTCAGGTCACGGGAACGTGTTTCCGTACAATTGGTCTTCTACGGCGTATCTTCCCTTTCCTACCTAACATCTATAGGAAAACTCTGGTACAGGCACTAGTCCTTGGACGAGTGGACTATTGTAATAGTCTTCTCACTTCCGCCAATAATGAACAACTACGCAGACTGCAGGTGGTGCAGAATACCGCAGCAAGACTCATCCTGAATGCCCTTCCTCGCACCCCTTCCCGTCCTCTTCTTTCCCACCTTCATTGGCTCCCAGTGCAACAGCGAATAAACTTCAAACTCTGCTGCATTATGCATAAGTGCATATATGGGTCTGGTCCCAAATATTTAAAAGAGATTTTTCTTCCCTATTCTCCTGGACGTGCTCTGCGTTCCAGCAACACCATGCTGCTGCATGTTCCTAAAGTTACCAGAGCGAGACAGGGGGGGCCGAGCACCCTCCCTTAAAGGCCCCTTGTTGTGGAACTCTCTTCCACCTCAGCTGAGACAAATCTCTAACCTCTTTTCCTTTAGGAAGAAACTAAAAACTCACCTGTTCACACATGAATAATTTGGCCTCTCTCTTTGTCATCCCCTCATTACAGTCTGCCCAACTCATACAGAAGCTACGCGCGGAGATACCCCTTCGGGGCTGATTCAGGCGCGCTATAAGACTATAAATAAATAGATGCGTAGCTTCGATTATTTTGTAGTAAATATGTTAAATATTTTAGAAGTTGATTCCCTTGTGATCTTTGAAAGCTTTCCTTTACGACACCAATGGGAGAATCATTTCCATTTTGCTGTGTAGCACTTCCTTGTTGTAGGTCTTCTCGTCTCTCCGAGTAATGCCATAGTGCTCTCCGCTAGTTTGAGGTGAGAAAATTCGAAGTCCTCATGAGCCATGCGGGCAGGCTTAGGCGCTCTCGTTCTGGGCGTAGACTTTCCGTTTTGCATTATTAAGAGGTCCTTTCTGTAGGGGAACTTGAGCATCGCTCCTTGCGTCATTTCCATTATCTGTGAGAACCAGGTTTGTCCTGCCCACTATGGTGCTATGAGGATCAGTGTCATGTGGCTGATCTTGCACTCGAGTACCCTGTATAGCAGTATCGGGGGAAAAGCGTAAGCAAATGTCCCTGGCCAGTCTATCCATAACGCATTCCCTAGGGATTGCGCGCACGTTTGTCCGGATGTCAAGTGTTTGCATTTTGGGGGTGTTGCAAATTGGTCAATTTGCGGAGTCCCCCATTTTTTGAATATCTTTAGGATTTTTGATGGATTCATTTCCTAATCGTGGGATGCGGATGCTTGCCTGCTCATCTTGTCTGCTTCTACATTTTCCTTTCCTGGAAGATGTACTGCTAGCAAGTCTTAGTTCCTTGGAATAGCCCATCGACCCGAGCCCAGTTCTTGGGCTCGGGTTGATATTGTTAATGTTTGAGTTCCCCCTTGTTTGTTGATGTAAAACATTGTAGTTGTATTGTCTGCTTGAATCAACACCCTCTTCCCGTAAAGCTCCTTCTGAAATGCTTTTAAGGCTAGGAACAAGATGTGTTTTATCGCATCCTGTTGCGCCCATAATCTCCTTACTTCGAGGTTGTTAATGTGCGCTCCCCACCCTAGTTGGGAAGCATCTGTTGTAATGGTCACTGTTGGAGTTGGTTGTGTGAAAAGACTCCCCTGTGATAAGTTCTTCCTGTTCCACCATGCCATCTCTTGATGAACTGTCTGTGTATCACCCTCTAGATCCTCCCAACTCCCTGTTGCTGGGAACATTGTTGTTGAATCAATTCCTGGAATGGTCTTATGTGTAGGCGAATGTTTGGGACTAGATGAATGCATGAAGCCATCTCTCTAGCAGTCTGCTCACAGTCAGAACTTGCCCCTTGCGGTTTAGATGCGTCTCCTTCAGTATGGTTATTGTTCTCTTTTTGCTTGGAAACATCTTTCATAGTTGTGTGTTGATCTCTGCCCCTAAGAATATCTTTACTTGCTCAGTTGATGATTTTTCCCAATGTATTGAGAAACCGAGCTAGACCAATGTCTCTAGGACTTTCTGCATGTGTTGCTTGCAAAGATTGTATGTTTTTGCTCTTACTAACCAGTCATCTAGGTATAGATAAACTTGTATCGCCTGCCTTCTTAGGTGGCAGCTACTGCTGCTAGGTATTTTGTTAAGACTCTTGGTGCTGACTTCAGTCCGAATGCTAGCACTGTCAATTGGTAGTGTGGTTTGTTGATCACAAATGTGAGAAGGCTCTTGTGACTGTTGTTCATGGGGATGTGCAAGTGTGCGTCCTTTAGGGCTTTAGTTGCCATGTAGTCCCCTGCCTGTATCTGAGGTATCACCTCTTGTAAGGATGTCATCTTGAATTTCTGAATCTTTATGAACTTGTTTAGGAACCTTAAGTCCAGTATAGGTCTCAATGTTCCATCCACCTTTTGTATGAGGAAGTACGTAGAGTACACACCCTTGTTCCTCTCCTTGTAAGGTACCTTCTCTATGGCCCTTTTGTTTAGAAGCCCCTTGTGCTTCTTCAAGCAAATGAGACAGCTCTCTTGCTGAATAAGGAAAATACTACTTACCAGTATGCATCTGTTCTTGGCATGTAGAGCTGCAGATTCTCACACTGTGCATTAGATTGCCACCTGATGTTGGGCTCGGATGATTGCATGTTGGAAGAAGTCTTTGTAGTCACGAGATAGGAGACTCCTCCCTTGGACGATAGTGCGCATGGGCACAGACCCCATCCTTAGATTGTTTTTCGACCATGATGGGAAATGATGGAGTTAGTAGAAATAGAAAAAGGAATGTTCATGTGTGTGTATTTAACACCATGCGCGCTAGCGGAATTCCGCTCGCACGCTGGGTTTTGCGGAAACGCACTTTACGTGACGAGCTGGGCTCGTCATCAGCGTGCGAGGAGGCTACGCCATGACGAGCCCAGCTCGTCATCAGCGTCGAAGGGGTTAATAAAGATAGAACTGGAACAGATACAGGCCCCGGGGAGGCGGGTGGCTGTGTGAGAATCTGCAGCTCTACATGCCAAAAACAGATGCATACTGGTAAGTAGCATTTTCCGTTTGAGGCATATGAGCGGTAGTCTTGTAACGCACTACAGGTAACAGGAAGGTGCGGGATTTCCCGAGCAGGTCCGGGATTACTAGTGGTGCGATACATAACAGGATATGACGTAGAATTAAGTAGGCGGTGATCTAATACACCTGAGAGAGATTTAGGCGACCAATGGTAAAAGGAGACAGGATTTTTAAACCGGCAGTAACGTTGAAAGAAAACAACGGTTTTCTGAAAAAAGGGGGACGCTGGCGCCGAGGCGAAGAGATACCAAGTTTTAAGGTAAGGTCCCCATAACCCCGACGAGGCATGGCGTGATAGGGGGATACTGGACTTCAAAAGCATTTTTTGCTTTGTTTATCCGCCGGCTTGTAAATCAAGTATCGGCATTGCCCCAAAAGGGACTTAAGAGTTTAAAAGAATTTTTTTTTCTCGTTTTTCAGATTAAAATTCGGTATTGCCTTAAAGGGTGAGAACATCCATATAGAGTGGGTTTATCCGGCGCCATAATTTTACACCCCCGGATTGGGTTTAAGGTGAGGCATACAAGCCTACAGTTTATATGGTAAAGAAGGGATAGGTTGCTTTTTCTAAAACATAGAAAGCACACCGACAATACTGCCTGTGTTCTTATTAGATGCAGATTCAGAAGGGAGGCAATTTGAAAGCCCAGTGCAAAGGAGGGATAATTTGGAAATCGAAGGAAGTTCAATCCTACTGCTAATATGAAACAACAAGATTTAGTGCAGTTAACTACATTCAAGCAGGTATGAGAAGGCTGATGGCAGTGATAATAGTTTGAGAGTACTCCACAGCAGTTCAAGTAAATGTACCTAATTATGTTCCCATCTAGATCATGATTGAATTTGAATCTTGATGAGGTTTTAATGAAATACCGGGGACAAAAACGCCACTTCTACTGAAAGAAAGACGGGTTATTGAATACAAGGTAATGACTTTTTTATGTGAATACAAAGAGAAAAGAGTACAACCATATGACAATAGACAAGAGATAATAAGAGCATTAATGGATTTCAATTAATTCTTAGGAAGTGGGGATGGATAGGAGTCCCAAGCAGTATAAGAAACTGATGATAACAGCAAAAAAGATGATATAAGGTAATCCCACAGATCTCTCTTAAGAATAGTAGATAAAAGGTAGGACTTTATAATCACAAAGATGCCTGAAATAAGGGGCTATATCTCTAGCAATCGCCAACATGTTTCCCTCCATTACCAACAAGATTTCCAGGAGGTGGTTGGGTTAAGGAAAATAGCCCATTTATTAAAACTGCAGAAATACATTGGTACAAAATCATGGCATGAACAGAATTGTGTTCCAACTATGTGAAAGTTGTACTATGAACATACATATAGTTTATATTGCAATCTGCTCATATAAGTGTTGTCAGACAAGGAAATGTACCGAGCTGTTTGGGATTGTAAATAATATGAGGTTATACCAAATGTATGTGGAGAGAATTGTGTTTCTTATCTATATTTGAGAAAGCAATAGATACATGGTGAAACTGGAAGTCTGCTCTATGTATTCTAAAAAATCTCTTTTTTTTTATCTGATTATGTCCGTTAACAGGCAACAAACGAGTGGCAACCAACCGGTGCCAACTACTAAAGAGAGACATTCATTAAAGTCTTGACAAAGATGGTTTATATTTTCTAATCCCATCGAAACGAGTCAACGCTCTAGTTCACACAATTAAGGGAGGCAACCGATCCTGTAGTCATGAATATTTAACCATTTCAAGGAAAGGTCAAGAAGTATTTTACCCTAATGTGTGGTTCTCAAGACAAAAAATAGTGTCTGTTTTTAATGTCCCTCTCCCTTTTCCCCGGTTTTTCTCTCTCCCTGTGTGAGGTGCATGTATTTTACAATTTTGGTATTCTCTGCCTACCCTGAAAAACTGTATTTTGGACCAACAAAAGTTTGTACAGATATATGAACTTCTAGGTGCATATGCGGAACTGAAGCATTGGATTTTAGATGATGTATTTTGAAGATTGATTTGTGTAATGCTGATGACTGTTTTTAATCAAAAAAATAAAAGCTTTATTTTTAATTTGTTTCTCTGTAATCTACGGTTTGAACATTAGATGATTGTTCTAATACATGGGCTATATCATTTGTGAGTAGCAAAAGTTAGTCGGGTTCACCAAGGGATCTGTTTTTTTGTACTGTGGAAACAATCAGTCAGCAGGCACTGAAACATAGGGTCCTTGGAGGAGTGTTTGTACTTCTTCTCACCCCTTGGTGTTACACCCTTGCATGTAGCAGGTTCTATAAAAACTTTCTTTCCCTGGTCCAGCACACTTGGTAGCAAGGGAATAAATTGACTCCTTTTCTTTGTGGGCAGCAAGGTATCTAGGAGAAAACAGGATTGTGGTTTTTCCTCCTCTAATTGCTCTCCATAAGTGTCTGCAGCCTTCTTTATCATCTGATTGTACATCCCAATGTCATCGGGTGGTGAGGGCCTCGAAGGGTATGAGTCTACCCCTTCTTCTGGTGAGTCTGCGTCAAGGTCTTGTCACTGCAGGCCTTGTCTCTCCGAGGTCGCCGAACCATGATAGGTTTGGTCCTACTCTTCTCCCTCGGCTCTTCGAAGTAGTACTCTTCTTCTTTCTCCTCTTCCTCAGCTGGTTCTTGTGTTGTAGGTATCTAGTTCTTTGACGTTTTTTACGAGTTGCGTCGAAGTTTTCGGTGGAAATTTAAAATTGTCATTTTTTCGTCGAAATTCCTCTTGAGTTGCAAGATACTTGCCATTTCAGCCTCGAGCCTCTTTATCTTTTCTAGCTCCAACACCTGTGCTTTGGCGTCGAGATCTTCGAGCCTTCTCTTGGCACTTGTCGACATTGAAGCTTGTTTCAGCCACTTCTTTTTCGACGTCGAGAAGTCTCTGGTGACTGTTCTTTGACAACTTTGTTTTATTGAGTGTTTTCGCTGTCTGTTAGTCCTTGTCAAAGGAACCAATGGACTGTTTGTCATTGGACGCACTTGCAGTCGTCGAATGTTGCGAAGCAGAGGCTGTTTGAGGACTTAGAGTCACTCTTTCATGGGTTGGTTGACTGTCTAGGGGGTCGCTGTTTCCCTTACCTCCTTCTGAGTTTTCATTTCAACGTAGACTACTTGGACGTGCAACGCCCTCCAAACCTTCGGGCCCTTCAGCGACGTGGTCCTCTTCCTCTCTGGAGAGGCCCAGGCCTCGAACCAACGGTGGTGGTCCTTGACCCTACATGTAATAATACGCTCTTCTCTGTCTCTCCCTTAAAGTCTTCGGGGTGAACGCCAAGCACGTGTTGCAATCGTCGCTGGTGGAGCGGCAGACAAAGGTTACAGACCTTAGCGTACTTGGGGTTGCAATTGTCGCATAACTTGAATGGTGTCTTGTTCATTGCAGCGCCCAAGGAGCCCCCTGTATGCATATTCTCCATAGGACGTCGAAATTTGTGTTTATCCTCCTCTCTGTGTCCTGGTTCACCGGCTCAAAGGCCGGTGTGTCGATAAAGTCGTTTTCCTGCATTTCCTGATATTTTTCGTGGCTTTTTCTCTCCAAAGTTCTGGAGCTGCTTCTCTCTCGATCCTGACCCAACGGCGGAAAAAAAGAATCTGAAGATGGCGACCAAAGGTGGGAGCTTCCGGAGGAAGCACGTCAACGTCTCAGAAGGGCACCAATGGTGGTATGTCGACGACCACCAGGCCACGAGAAAAAAAAAAAACTACAATTCTGGACCCAACCACTAGATGGAGGAATAATGCACAGTATAGTGAATCCAGAAAAGTTTACGCTGCAAAACTCCCAACCAGAGTACCAAATCTGTCGAGAGGAACCAATAATCAATTCGCGTACATACGGCTTGAGGTGCAGAGTAGAATGTGTATGCAGTTGTGAGCATTTCGGTGTTGCCACACCTTTCAGGGAGAGTTACGAATATCTTGAAACACCTGGGCGGCCTGTGGTTTGCTTATGTAAGGGACACCTGTGGAATCCATTGTTGGGATTTGTTCCAGATTTAGCTCCCCTCAAAGTACAAAGATATTTGCATAAAGAGTCCCATAATAGAGGAGAGTTTGTGAAAGAAGGGGGCATGTACATTAGGCACGCGCATGTTTATGAATGGTACGCATTGGTCAACTAACCGGCTGGATAGGATCACGTAGCGTCCCTCATTGACGAGGAAGCTGATTGTAAGGCTAAATGGGATGCTTTTATGAACGAGTGTACACCCCCCGCAAATATGTACTGCAACTGGAAAAATACCTATTGGAGCCCCATGTTTTTGCAATGCCAGGGGAGTACTGTGGTGGAAGAGGAGTATCCTACAGGAAAGCTACCTTCGCCCTCGTGTCTACTGAGGTCGGCCAACACTTGTTTGCGTTTGCGGGGGTTATTTAAGACCCAGGCGTTCCATGTTAAAAACAATATCTCAGCCATTTGTGCCCACCCACTCAATGTCTCAGTCATGGTGAGACGTGTATTCTGCATGGTAAATTAGACATCGTCAGCATCCCCTTCTAGATGGTTGTCATTAAATGAAAAAAACAACCCCTATTTGAGCAATCTTCCCCTCCCACACAGGGCACCAAACTGCCCAGTGAATCCCATATGAACCAAACAAGCCAACATGAATCCCAAAAGACTTAGTCTGGTATACACCAAAGGGGGTGCACAACGCTACAGAAAATGGAGCCCATATGATGCGAGATACCTGAAGTAGGATAAAATGTGGTTACAGGCAAGTATTCCATCTGGAACAATGCCACTAGAATGAGCTAAAGGCACTGCCTAAAGGTGTTTGTTCTAAGCACAGCACTATGGACCAGTCAGAATTGGACAGATCAGCCAGAGGGAAAGTGGTCCTTGCTCTGTGAGGCTTGCAAATCTGGTGGTATGCCATCTGGAGTAGTCCAAGGGGATGGGGCTCTGCTTGAGGTGTTTCTTACAGAAATTCCTCGCCTCTGCCGATCTGAAAAAACGGGCCTTTCTTACGATATCTACCCGCAACCTGGCGAGGTACAGCATGCCGTACCGGAGGCCTTTCTTACGAAGCATAGCCTTCACCTATTGATATTTGCGGCAAGGCTCCTACACTG
This sequence comes from Lissotriton vulgaris, assembly GCF_964263255.1. Classification (NCBI taxonomy): domain Eukaryota; kingdom Metazoa; phylum Chordata; class Amphibia; order Caudata; family Salamandridae; genus Lissotriton; species Lissotriton vulgaris. The sequence continues at coordinate 550,200,433 of NC_141689.1, forward strand.
CCAATGTGCAGTCTGGGTAAAAAGAGACAGCAGTCATCTGATACTGCGATGGGCCCCGCTTGCGAGTCAGTTGTAGTGCTGTGTCTGTCTCTAATGTATAGTAAGCAGGCAACAATAGGTCTAGGAGGTACTCCGGGTGGTGACTGGGGTCCCAAACTTCTAAATATGTCTGCAGGGAGCTGCTCTACAAACTGTTCCGAGCATTTCATGTTCGTGGACTCCGCAATTCCCATGATGCGTATGGTATTCTTGTATTATCTTGCTTCAAGGTCTTCATTTTTTAACAACTGCTTTAAGGAGTCGCTCCATCTTTTTTCAACGTTTTGTAAGGTGTGCAGCACCATCCTCCAATCCTGATATACATTCTGCACAGCTGAGGCAGGTTCCCTGGTGGTCAATCCCGTCTCCCATGCGATTGAGGCGGTTCGTCCGCATATGAAACATTGCATCTATGGAGCAGAATCCAGCCCGCAGCTCCTCCATGATGGCACTTGCCCGAGGCAGTTGATCTGTGATGCTGGAGTCAGATCCCCTCTCCCCAGCATCAGACATGTAGATGGGAGGTCCAGGCAAGCAACAGGAGGGAGTCGGGGAACAGCACAAACAGGAGTCCCACTGCGGCCTAAAAAAGAAGACCGCGTGGTGCAGAGCAATCCGGCAGGAGGCCAGGACACCTCAGCGTGGTAGTAGAGAAACTGCTCGCACCACAATGAGAACAATAGTATGGCCGGCATCCTGAACGCACGCACTGCCTGAAGCGCCCACCATAGCGTAAGTGCAGTCAAGTGAGGCCAAAGCAGCAAGGCAGGTAGCACGGATGCAGGAAGAGTGCGGCATGCCACAGGGTGCCAGATCCAACAGTGGCTTCCGAGAACACAGTAGCGCTGACCAGGCAGTGGTGCGAGAGCAGTCACAAGGGGAGGAGAGCCGTTCCCTGTAGGTAGGAACCACTCAACTAACATTACACCACAACCAGACCATGGCCACAGAGCACACCAAGCCAAGGAAACCTCTGAAGTGCTGACATGAACATGTGCAACCAGCGGTCACTACTTCTCCCGCTCCTTACCGGAAGGCAGAGCCATCACCCAGTGCATGCAGGGGTACCAATGCCTTGCATTGCAGCTATGCTCCTGCCATCAACCGGCGGCCCGGGAACCTCTGAGCAGCAGTGGTCACAGTAGGCATTGGCCACAGCAGTCCACACCCATAGCCCACGACATGCAGAAGGCACCCAACATTGCTGGTAGCGAGCGGGGGGACCAGCAAGGCTCAGCAGCCGATCCTCAAGCTCACCTATGGCCTTTGTGCACGTGGGGTCTCGAGGGTGGGCAGGACACTCCCGCTCACTCAATCTTGCAGCCTCCAGTTGTCGCAGCATAGCCCAGGCAGCGAGATATTGAGCAGCTTGATGAGGGTGACGGCTTACTGCAGGGCAGATGGGAGGGAATTATATTTTGGGGCCTGTATATGTAAATGTATTACGACTTATATAGCGCATGTATCACCCGAAGGCATCAAGGCGCTTGCCTTGGGAACCCGTCCTGGCTTTTTCCCGGTGAGATAACCCCTACTGGGCATCCCCAAGGTGAAAGCCAGGCATCCCGCAGCGGGTGGGCCGCCGTAGTGGAGATTAAGCAAGCTATTGCCCAGAGTTGCGTTATAAGAAACAGTGGAACTTAGCTTATTTAACATATACACAATGTGGTATAGCAACACAATGGAGACTATACAAATCAAGATATCCTGACCCAGCCGGGAAAGGAGTTTATTTTCAAAACACAATGTCAAGTATACATTACAATAATCACACGACACAAGCCTGTGCCGTACTGACAAAGAAAGGAAAAATAGATATAGGGTGAAAAAGAGGGTGTTTCTCAGGCAAGGAAAAAGAGAGCAAAGACAGGGCACTGCGTAAAGTTCAGAGGTTGCTAGCAGTGTCGCCTGGAGTGGAATTTACACAAATATTTAAACAATGATATGAGTGTCAACCCACTCTTGGGTGTCGACGTTTCGATCCCTATAGCTCTAATAAATGCATGGGATCATCATCAGGACTTACATGATAACAAAACATGCCTGAATAAGACAAGCCCAGCGGTAGCGCATCCACGTGGTAATAAGTGGAGTTCACCGATTTAATTGGTATGCCGATTTACTTGGTATGGTGGTTTGCACGTTTCTCTGTGCATGGATCAGGTGGCCGTACTTTAAATTAAGTACCAACGCCGGAAACAGAGGCCGGAGGGCATGTATGGCTCTCTCCTTGGGCGTCAGTGTTCCGATTGGTTTGCGCTGTAGTCCAGAATGGGGCTTGCCTAGCCCTGGGCTTCACACTGGAAGGGATCGGGCGTTCGCCAGGATAAGACGGCGCCTCTCCCAGGGGTGCTCGGTCAGTGCCGGATACAACCTTGAGTTGCAGCATGGGACCCCATGATTAGAGTAGGCACCAAGGCAAGAATTATCGAGTCCGTGGATATTTTTGGGCTCAGGACCCTGCCGCGTCGGGAATTGAATCCTGGTCCCGGGCCAGACCTCTGCATCAGTAAGCCACACACAGATTTAAGGGCTATGTTTGCCAGCGTGGCCACGCCCCCCACCACTCAGGGACTACAGTATAACCACCGTTATGTCTATTAAAGTGCTTTGATGCTAACACCCAGCAAGCCCTACAATTATTGGCTCTAGAGCACATGATAATAGGAGGTGCAGTCTACTACCAAGCTCAAATGGTTTCACCCACGCACAGGACATATTTTCATTCTGGAAAAATTTTTGGCGCCGCAGCTACTGCCCCGACCTCAAGGCCAAATACAAGTCTGCTCTTAAGGAGTACAAGAAGGACATTTTGGCCACAAAGACCAAGTATTTCTCTGAACAAGTGGCTCTATCGGCCAATAAACCTAAAGATATTTTTTCCTTGGTCAACAATTTGGCCACCTCTGATCGTGCTTGTCCTCACTTTACTCCCTCCCAGGCTCTTTGTTCCTCACTTAACAACTTCTTTATCGAGAAGATTGTTAAAATTAAATCCAACATCTCGGTCACTCCTTTTACTCCACTCCACTCTGTCCCCTCTGCGCCTAAATCTTCCTTCTCTTCTTTCCCCCCCCTCTCCTTGGACTCTTTCCTAGCTCTGCTTACTAAAACCAAGTCTGGCTCCCCCACTGACTGTGCCCCTGCCCGCATTCTTAAAACTCTTTTTTCTTCCTGTCCCGCTACCCCTCTCTCCCTCCTTAATGCCTCTCTTTCCACTGGATTGGTCCCTTCTTCATTCAAATCTGCTATTGTTTCCCCTATTCTTAAAAAGCCTGGTCTTGATCCTTCTCTCCCTTCTAACTTCAGACCTATCTCTCTTCTTCCTTATCTTGCTAAAATTCTGGAATCTTACGTCACCTCCTGTCTCTCTGCTTATGTTGATCAGAACCAACTCCTTGCTTCTCACCAAGCAGGTTTCCGCTCGGGTCATTCGACCGAAACCGTGGTGCTAGCCGTCCTCGACGAGCTCAAAGCCAAGGCTGATTTCAACTCTCCCCAAGCTTTGATTCTCCTCGATCTGTCCGCTGCGTTTGACACGGTCGACCATAACATTCTTTTGGACCGTGTCAGCGCAGCGGGCATACAAGGCCCTGCCCTCTCCTGGATTACGTCCTTTCTGACAGGACGTTCTCAAGCTGTTCACCTCCCCGGCTTTTCTGCTCCCCCCCTCCCGGTGCCCTGTGGGGTCCCCCAAGGTTCCTCCCTTTCTCCCCTTCTTTTCAATCTTTACATCCATCCACTTATCTCTTCCCTTCTTGAGCGGGGGGTCTCTGTGTATAATTACGCAGATGACCTCCAGCTCATCTTTGATCTTTCTTCTCCTTCTCACTCCCTACCTTTCTTTCACTCCACTATGGTCTTTATTTCTGGGTGGATGGGCGCCAACCACCTCAAGCTCAATCCAGATAAGACTGAGCTTGTCCTGACTGGCGGCTCATCCAGCCCTTGGTCCCCTGTTTTCTGGCCCCCTATTCTTGGCCCCCCTCCCACTCCTGTTTCCTCTGTCAAAACTCTGGGCATCAAGGTCAGTCAGGACCTGTCCATGCACGGCCAGGTCAGTGCCGTGGTGTCCTCCTGTTTTCTCTCCCTCCGGATTATACGGAAAATCTCCCGCTTCTTTTCTCTTGACTCCCTCAAAATCATTGTTTCTGCCCTTATCACCTCCCGCCTTGATTATGGCAATAGCTTGTTCGCTGGCATTCCTGCCTATGAAACCCGCCGCCTTCAAGCTATCCAGAATCAGGCTGCCCGTCTCATCTTTCACTTGCCCAAAACCCATCACATCACTCCCGTCCTCAAATCCCTCCACTGGTTACCCATCCTGCAGAGATCTTTGTTCAAACTAGGGTGCCTTGATCACTCTGCACCGGCTTTCATCAACTCCCTGATTTCCCCTCACACTCCTGCCCGCACTCTCCGCTCATCTTCTTCTGCCCTCCTTACTGTTCCCCGTTTTCACAAATCTCGCACTGGTGGAACCCGATTCTCTGTTCTTGCACCCCGGTTCTGGAATTCTCTTCCTCTTTCTATGCGCTCGATCCCTATCTTTTCACACTTCCGTAAGGCGCTTAAAACTTTCCTGTTTGCCCTGGCCTACCCCCGCTAATCCTCCTGGCCTGGTCTGTTCTGTTCTTTAGAGCTCTCAGCGCCAGGAAGCCGTTTGGCCATCGCACGCTCTACAAATAATTTCATTCATTCATAATTCTAGAAATTAATGTCTGTGTAAGATCGAGCTCCATGCATTTCTAAGAAAATATGCATTCAAACTTCACTGCCCCTTGTACACCATGTGTTCATGCATTTCACCGGATGAAATCAAAACAAAGTTATGGGAGAAATGTGGACCAGCAAACCTAGCCTAGACAGGCTTGGCTGCAGTCAAAACGTGTAGAAGAAAACCCTTTGCAGTTCTAAAGTTCTGGAACTTCTGCATATGATCTCATTACAACATTGCTGTCCCTTTGCACATTGTTCAATTGTTGTTCTACTAATTAAACATATTACTGCAAACTCATACTTGCTGCACTTGAAGCAAACTGCTGGACCAATGTGGCATTTCCACACAAGCTCCGATTTGTTTACGTCATAAATGTGTTTATTCATCTAAACATTACCCTGTATTCCTTGGTGTTTTCGGGATGCTCGTCTAGCTTCCGATCCAGCTGAATTATGGCTTTACTGATTTCCTCTAAATCAACCTGCAGCTTTTTGTACTCCTGAAGGTCAGCATCAAATTCACGCTTATAATCTTGCCTTTGTGGGTCCGAATTAATAGGTGGGTATAGACTGCAAAAGAAAAGGAATACATAAATCCAAATATTAAATAAAGCCATACTAGATCGCATATAACGGGAACAGAAAAGTTACTGACCACTTAAAAAGAAAAAAAAAAAACAGTGTATTTTTTTCTTCTAACAAACACCAGTTCGAGATAAAGTTATATACGGCAGCACAGCAATGACAGACAAGCGACGCATTAGTTAAGCAAATGTTTGCTAAAGAAATCCAGTTTTTTTAATCTTTCTATGCCGCGTGCCCTCGTCATACCTCTAATCAAATTTAAATCACTCTTAAGCTGCAGTTCAAAACTATTCCCTTCTTTCACTCTACATTCTCATGCATACAAGAAACGGAAGGTTTTCCGGCCAAAAATTCAGTTACTTGGGATTGGGCACAGGCATTTTGAAGAACAACATTTTAAAAAACATTTAGAAGTTTAGTGTGGAGTGATAAAGTGGGGGTCGAGGACCTTCCAATAATCTGTGTAAACAGAAAATTGAAGATTTTCGAGGCTCATCTCACACAATACTTCTGATAATCACTTCCTTTTAAAAGTAGACAAACACTCGTCTCCCCAACATATACTGCTGTGCAATAATTACAGGCATTTGCAGCAGCAAGAGGCAGCACTGTTCAGTAAGCCCGCCCCCAGTAAGTATTGTGTAGGTATCATGCCCCACCAGGTAGCCAATCTGGATATTTAACCCCCATTAATGTCAACTACAACTGGCAGTATAGTGTAGTCATCAACTCCTTTACCACCACACATAGTAATGAGTAAATGTAATTGGACTGGGGTGAGGGAATAAATGCTTCCTCAGGCACCCCAATCTGAATCATGCTTGATCGAACCTGGTGCGCACACTCAACACAGGTTCTTGCGGTCTTGTGTACTAGACAAACGTCAATGATGGAACAAAACTAGACTTTAAGCGGATTGATTCTTGGCAGGGGAAAGCTTTTGTTTCATATAAAGTAACATGACGGCAAACTCAAACGACCAACAAGCCCTCAGAATAGGCCATCTACTGGAGTTGTAGAATTGGTCAAATTAGGGACTCACCCCAACTAACAAGGGCTTTGCGCCTCACCTTTCATTCATTCAAGTGGCTTTAAATTTAAGTTATAGTTTGGAATTAGCAGGCGATTTAAAAGGCACACCGCTACCTGTGTGAAATCCAATTTCCAATAATCACATGCTTGCAAGAGGATGATGTGCTGTTTTGCGATCACAGACATCAATTGTTGCCGAGTGGGAACAGAATCCCCGACACTGCATGTGGTGCCGACGAGGTCTGATTTCAAATATCCTACACTCGCACACCACTAACACCATTGCATTAGTCCAAGTCACAGATGGGGACTTCCAACTCCAATCCCCCGATCAAACAGTAAAAAAACATAGGCAAAGTCAAAAGGTCTCGCCTATGAGCGAGCATTTGTCTTAACCAATTAAATGTGGGGTGAACAAAGGGAGGGCAAGTGGCAGTTAAACGACGGAAAATAACTGAGAAAAAAAACGCAATGAAGCAGCAAACGTTAGCTGGGTCAGTGCTTTCCATCCTCCCTAATGGCAGTTGGTGTGGAGAGGGCTGGGCAACGCAGAGAGTGAGGGGCGGGCGGGACTGACCAATGCAGAGAGAGGGGCGGGCGTGGGGGACTGACCAATGCAGAGAGAGAGGGGCGGGCGTGGGGGACTGACCAATGCAGAGAGAGAGGGGCGGACGGGGGGGACTGACCAATGCAGAGAGAGAGGGGCGGGCGGGGGTACTGACCAATGCAGAGAGAGAGGGGCGGGCGGGGGGAGTGACCAACGCAGAGAGAGAGGGGCGGGGGGGAGTGACCAACGCAGAGAGAGAGGGGCGGGCGGGGGGGAGTGACCAACGCAGAGAGAGAGGGGGGCGGGCGGGGGGACTGACCAACGCAGAGAGAGAGGGGCGGGCGATGGGGACTGACCAACGCAGAGAGAGAGGAGCGGGCGGGGGGGGGACTGACCAACGCAGAGAGAGAGAGGGGCGGGCGGGGGGGGGGGACTGACCAACGCAGAGAGAGAGAGGGGTGGGTGGGGGGGACTGACCAACGCAGAATGAGAGGGGCGGGCGGGGGGGACTGACCAACGCAGAATGAGAGGGGCGGGTGGGGGGGACTGACCAACGCAGAATGAGAGGGGCGGGCGGGGGGGACTGACCAACGCAGAATGAGAGGGGCGGGCGGGGGGGACTGACCAACGCAGAATGAGAGGGGCGGGCGGGGGGCTCACCAACGCAGAATGAGAGGGGCGGGCGGGGGGGCTCACCAACGCAGAATGAGAGGGGCGGGCGGGGGGGACTGACCAACGCAGAATGAGAGGGGCGGGCGGGGGGGACTGACCAACGCAGAATGAGAGGGGCGGGCGGGGGGTACTCACCAACACAGAATGAGAGGGGCGGGCGGGGGGTACTCACCAACACAGAATGAGAGGGGCGGGCGGGGGGTGTGGGGGGACTCACCAACGCACAGAGAGAGAGGGGCGGGCGGGGGGGACTGACCAACGCAGAGAGAGAGGGGCGGGCCGGGGGGGGGGGCTCACCAACGCAGAGAGAGAGAGAGAGAGAGAGGGGCGGGCGGGGGGGGACTGACCAACACAGAGAGAGAGGGGCGGGCGGGGGGACTGACCAACGCAGAGAGAGAGGGGCGGGAGGGGGGGACTGACCAACGCAGAGAGAGAGGGGCGGGAGGGGGGGACTGACCAACGCAGAGAGAGAGGGGCGGGAGGGGGGGACTGACCAACGCAGAGAGAGAGGGGCGGGAGGGGGGGACTGACCAACGCAGAGAGAGAGAGGGGCGGGCGGGGGGGAGTGACCAACGCAGAGAGAGAGGGGCGGGCGGGGGGAGTGACCAACGCAGAGAGAGAGGGGCGGGCGGGGGGAGTGACCAACGCAGAGAGAGAGGGGCGGGCGATGGGGACTGACCAACGCAGAGAGAGAGGGGCGGGCGATGGGGACTGACCAACGCAGAGAGAGAGGGGCGGGCGATGGGGACTGACCAACGCAGAGAGAGAGGGGCGGGCGATGGGGACTGACCAACGCAGAGAGAGAGGGGCGGGCGATGGGGACTGACCAACGCAGAGAGAGAGGGGCGGGCGGGGGGGACTGACCAACGCAGAGAGAGAGGGGCGGGCGGGGGGGACCGACCAACGCAGAGAGAGAGGGGCGGGCGGGGGGGACTGACCAACGCAGAGAGAGAGGAGCGGGCGGGGGGGGGACTGACCAACGCAGAGAGAGAGAGGGGCGGGCGGGGGGGGGGACTGACCAACGCAGAGAGAGAGAGGGGCGGGTGGGGGGGACTGACCAACGCAGAATGAGAGGGGCGGGTGGGGGGGACTGACCAACGCAGAATGAGAGGGGCGGGCAGGGGGACTGACCAACGCAGAATGAGAGGGCGGGCGGGGGGGGCTCACCAACGCAGAATGAGAGGGCGGCGAGGGGGGCTCACCAACGCAGAATGAGAGGGGCGGGCGGAGGGACTGACCAACGCAGAATGAGAGGGGCGGGCGGGGCGGCTCACCAACGCAGAATGAGAGGGGCGCGGGGGGACTCACCAACACAGAATGAGAGGGGCGGGCGGGGGTGGGGGGGACTCACCAACGCACAGGAGAGAGTGGGCGGGCGGGGTGGGGGGGGACTCACCAACGCACAGAGAGAGGGGCGGGCGGGGGGGACTGACCAACGCAGAGAGAGAGGGGCGGGCGGGGGGGGGGGGCTCACCAACGCAGAGAGAGAGAGGGGCGGGCGGGGGGGGGGACTGACCAACACAGAGAGAGAGGGGCGGGCGGGGGGACTGACCAACGCAGAGAGAGAGGGGCGGGAGGGGGGGACTGACCAAACGCAGAGAGAGAGGGGCGGGAGGGGGGGACTGACCAACGCAGAGAGAGAGGGGCGGGAGGGGGGGACTGACCAACGCAGAGAGAGAGGGGCGGGAGGGGGGACTGACCAACGCAGAGAGAGAGAGCCGGGAGGGGGGGACTGACCAACGCAGAGAGAGAGGGGCGGGCGGGGGGCTCACCAACGCATAATGAGAGGGGCGGGCAGGGGGAACTGACAACGCAGAGAGAGAGGGGCGGGCGGGGGGGGGGACTGACTAACGCAGAGAGAGAGAGAGGGGCGGGCGGGGGGGGGACTGACCAACGCAGAGAGAGAGGGGCGGGGGGGGGGACTGACCAACGCAGAGAGAGAGGGGCGGGAGGGGGGTACTGACCAACGCAGATAGAGAGGGGCGGGAGGGGGGTACTGACCAACGCAGAGAGAGAGGGGCGGGAGGGGGGGGACTGACCAACGCAGAGAGAGAGGGGCGGGGGGGGGGACTGACCAAAGCAGAGAGAGAGGGGCGGGAGGGGGGGACTGACCAACGCAGAGAGAGAGGGGCGGGAGGGGGGGACTGACCAACGCAGAGAGAGAGGGGCGGGAGGGGGGGACTGACCAACGCAGAGAGAGAGGGGCGGAAGGGGGGGACTGACCAACGCAGAGAGAGAGGGGCGGGAGGGGGGGACTGACCAACGCAGAGAGAGAGGGGCGGGAGGGGGGGACTGACCAACGCAGAGAGAGAGGGGCGGGAGGGGGGACTGACCAACGCAGAGAGAGAGGGGCGGGGGGGAGTGACCAACGCAGAGAGAGAGGGGCGGGGGGGAGTGACCAACGCAGAGAGAGAGGGGCGGGAGGGGGGGACTGACCAACGCAGAGAGAGAGGGGCGGGAGGGGGGGACTGACCAACGCAGAGAGAGAGGGGCGGGAGGGGGGGACTGACCAACGCAGAGAGAGAGGGGCGGGAGGGGGGGACTGACCAACGCAGAGAGAGAGAGCCGGGAGGGGGGGACTGACCAACGCAGAGAGAGAGGGGCGGGCGGGGGGCTCACCAACGCATAATGAGAGGGGCGGGCAGGGGGAACTGACCAACGCAGAGAGAGAGGGGCGGGCGGGGGGGGGGGGACTGACCAACGCAGAGAGAGAGAGAGAGAGAGGGGCGGGCGGGGGGGGGGGACTGACCAAAGCAGAGAGAGAGGGGCGGGGGGGGGGACTGACCAACGCAGAGAGAGAGGGGCGGGAGGGGGGTACTGACCAACGCAGAGAGAGAGGGGCGGGAGGGGGGGTACTGACCAACGCAGATAGAGAGGGGCAGGAGGGGGGTACTGACCAACGCAGAGAGAGAGGGGCGGGAGGGGGGGGGACTGACCAAAGCAGAGAGAGAGGGGCGGGGGGGGGGGACTGACCAAAGCAGAGAGAGAGGGGCGGGAGGGGGGGGACTGACCAACGCAGGGAGAGAGGGGCGGGAGGGGGGGGACTGACCAACGCAGGGAGAGAGGGGCGGGAGGGGGGACTGACCAACGCAGAGAGAGAGGGGCGGGAGGGGAGGACTGACCAACGCAGAGAGAGAGGGGCGGGAGGGGGGGACTGACCAACGCAGAGAGAGAGGGGCGGGAGGGGGGGACTGACCAACGCAGAGAGAGAGGGGCGGGAGGGGGGGACTGACCAACGCAGAGAGAGAGGGGCGGGAGGGGGGTACTGACCAACGCAGAGAGAGAGGGGCGGGAGGGGGGGACTGACCAACGCAGAGAGAGAGGGGCGGGAGGGGGGGACTGACCAACGCAGAGAGAGAGAGCCGGGAGGGGGGGACTGACCAACGCAGAGAGAGAGGGGCGGGCGGGGGGGCTCACCAACGCATAATGAGAGGGGCGGGCAGGGGGAACTGACCAACGCAGAGAGAGAGGGGCGGGCGGGGGGGGGACTGACTAACGCAGAGAGAGAGAGAGGGGCGGGCGGGGGGGGGGACTGACCAACGCAGAGAGAGAGGGGCGGGGGGGGGGGGACTGACCAACGCAGAGAGAGAGGGGCGGGAGGGGGGTACTGACCAACGCAGATAGAGAGGGGCGGGAGGGGGGTACTGACCAACGCAGAGAGAGAGGGGCGGGAGGGGGGGGGACTGACCAAAGCAGAGAGAGGGGCGGGGGGGGGGGGGGACTGACCAAAGCAGAGAGAGAGGGGCGGGAGGGGGGGACTGACCAACGCAGAGAGAGAGGGGCGGGAGGGGGGGACTGACCAACGCAGAGAGAGAGGGGCGGGAGGGGGGGACTGACCAACGCAGAGAGAGAGGGGCGGGAGGGGGGGACTGACCAACGCAGAGAGAGAGGGGCGGGAGGGGGGGACTGACCAACGCAGAGAGAGAGGGGCGGGAGGGGGGGACTGACCAACGCAGAGAGAGAGGGGCGGGAGGGGGGGACTGACCAACGCAGAGAGAGAGGGGCGGGAGGGGGGGACTGACCAACGCAGAGAGAGAGAGCCGGGAGGGGGGGACTGACCAACGCAGAGAGAGAGGGGCGGGCGGGGGGCTCACCAACGCATAATGAGAGGGGCGGGCAGGGGGAACTGACCAACGCAGAGAGAGAGGGGCGGGCGGGGGGGGGGACTGACCAACGCAGAGAGAGAGAGAGAGAGAGAGAGAGAGGGGCGGGCGGGGGGGGGGGGACTGACCAAAGCAGAGAGAGAGGGGCGGGGGGGGGACTGACCAACGCAGAGAGAGAGGGGCGGGAGGGGGGTACTGACCAACGCAGAGAGAGAGGGGCGGGAGGGGGGTACTGACCAACGCAGATAGAGAGGGGCGGGAGGGGGGTACTGACCAACGCAGAGAGAGAGGGGCGGGACTGACCAAAGCAGAGAGAGAGGGGCGGGGGGGGGGACTGACCAAAGCAGAGAGAGAGGGGCGGGAGGGGGGGACTGACCAACGCAGGGAGAGAGGGGCGGGAGGGGGGGGGACTGACCAACGCAGGGAGAGAGGGGCGGGAGGGGGGACTGACCAACGCAGAGAGAGAGGGGCGGGAGGGGAGGACTGACCAACGCAGAGAGAGAGGGGCGGGAGGGGGGGACTGACCAACGCAGAGAGAGAGGGGCGGGAGGGGGGGACTGACCAACGCAGAGAGAGAGGGGCGGGAGGGGGGGACTGACCAACGCAGAGAGAGAGGGGCGGGAGGGGGGAACTGACCAATGCAGAGAGGGGCGGGCGGGGGGGGGGGGGGGGGGGGGGAACTGACCAACGCAGAATGAGAGGGGCGGGCGGGGGGACTGACCAACGCAGAGAGAGGGGCGGGCGGGGGGGACTGACCAACGCAGAGAGAGGGCGGGCGGGGGGTCTGACCAACGCAGAGAGAGGGGCGGGCGGGGGGGACTGACCAACGCAGAGAGAGGGGCGGGCGGGACTGACCAACGCAGAGAGGGGCGGGCGGGGGGGGACTGACCAACGCAGAGAGAGGGGCGGGCGGGGGGGACTGACCAACGCAGAGAGGGGCGGGCGGGGGGGGACTGACCCAACGCAGAGAGGGGCGGGCGGGGGGGACTGACCAACGCAGAGAGAGGGGCGGGCGGGGGGACTGACCAACGCAGAGAGAGGGGCGGGCGGGACTGACCAACGCAGAGAGAGGGGCGGGCGGGGGGGACTGACCAACGCAGAGAGAGGGGCGGGCTGGGGATGGGGGGGGTGGGGAGGGGGAGTAAGCAAAGCAGAGAGAGGTGTGGGCGTGCGACTAAACAACGCAGAGAGAGAAGGGGGGAGGAGGCAGGGGACTAAGCAACGCAGAGAGAGAAGGAGGGGGGCAGGCAGGGACTAAGCAATGCAAAGAGAGAAGGAGGGGGGCAGGCAGGGACTAAGCAATGCAAAGAGAGAAGGAGGGGGGACAGGCAGGACTGAACAACGCAGAGAGGGGCAGGAGAATAAGCAACACCGAGAGTGAGGGGCGGGCAGGGGATAGGCAACGCAGAGAGAGGGGAGGGGCGGGCAGGGATAGGCAACGCAGAGAGAGGGGAGGGGCGGGCGGGGGATAGGCAACGCAGAAGAGGGGAGGGTGGGTGGGGGATAGGCAACGCAGAAAGAGGGGAGGGTGGGTGGGGGATAGGCAACGCAGAAAGAGGGGAGGGTGGGTGGGGGATAGCAACGCAGAAAGAGGGGAGGGTGGGTGGGGGATAGGCAACGCAGAAAGAGGGGAGGGTGGGTGGGGATAGGCAACGCAGAAAGAGGGGAGGGTGGGTGGGGGATAGACAACGCAGAAAGAGGGAGGGTGGGTGGGGGATAGGCAACGCAGAAAGAGGGGAGGGTGGGTGGGGGATAGGCAACCAGAGCGATGGCGGGTGGGTGGGGGATAGGCAACCAGAGCGATGGGCGGGTGGGTGGGGGATAGGCAACCAGAGCGATGGGCGGGTGGGTGGGGGATAGGCAACCAGAGCGATGGGCGGGTGGGTGGGGAATAGGCAACCAGAGCGATGGGCGGGTGGGTGGGAATAGGCAACCAGAGCGATGGGCGGGTGGGTGGGGAATAGGCAACCCAGAGCGATGGGCGGGTGGGTGGGGAATAGGCAACCCAGAGCGATGGCGGGTGGGTGGGGAATAGGCAACCCAGAGCGATGGGCGGGTGGGTGGGGAATAGCAACCCAGAGCGATGGCGGGGTGGGTGGGGAATAGGCAACCCAGAGCGATGGGCGGGTGGGTGGGAATAGCAACCCAGAGCGATGGGCGGGTGGGTGGGGAATAGGCAACCCAGAGCGATGGGCGGGTGGGTGGGGAATAGGCAACCCAGAGCGATGGGCGGGTGGGTGGGGAATAGGCAACCCAGAGCGATGGGCGGGTGGGTGGGGAATAGGCAACCCAGAGCGATGGGCGGGTGGGTGGGGAATAGGCAACCCAGAGCGATGGGGCGGGTGGGTGGGGAATAGGCAACCCAGAGCGATGGGCGGTGGTGGGGAATAGGCAACCAGAGCGATGGGCGGGTGGGTGGGGAATAGGCAACCCAGAGCGATGGGCGGGTGGGTGGGAATAGGCAACCCAGAGCGATGGGCGGGTGGGTGGGGAATAGGCAACCCAGAGCGATGGGCGGGTGGGTGGGGAATAGGCAACCCAGAGCGATGGGCGGGTGGTGGGGAATAGGCAACCCAGAGCGATGGGCGGGTGGGTGGGGAATAGGCAACCCAGAGCGATGGGCGGGTGGGTAATGAATAGGCAACCCAGAGCGATGGGTAGGTGGGTAATGAATAGGCAACCCAGAGCAATGGGCGGGTGGGTGGGGAATAGGCAACCCAGAGCAATGGGCGGGTGGGTGGGGAATAGGCAACCCAGAGCAATGGGCGGGTGGGTGGGGAATAGGCAACCCAGAGCAATGGGCGGGTGGGTGGGGAATAGGCAACCCAGAGCAATGGGCGGGTGGGTGGGGAATAGGCAACCCAGAGCGATGGGCGGGCGGCTGGGGAATAGGCAACCCAGAGCGATGGGTGGGTGGGGAATAGGCAACCCAGAGCGATGGGTGGGTGGGAATAGGCAACCCAGAGCGATGGGCGGGTGGCTGGGGAATAGGCAATGAAGAGTGAAGGGCAGGTGGATGGGTAATTTAATAGGCAATGCAGAGTGATGGGCAGGTGGGTGGGGGAATAGGAAACACAGAGAGATGAATAGGCAACGCAGACAGTGGGGCTGGGATGGACTATGCAGCACAGACAGGGGGATGAAAGGGAATAAACAATACTGGCAAGGATGGCATGTGAAGAAGAAAGGAAAGAAAAAACAGTACCTCAATCACAGCGCCAGTAGCATAAGGACCCAAATTCAGATGAAGCAACCTCTTCTTAGTCCATGCTCCAGCTGAAAGTAGTGGAAGTGAAGCAGGCTCATGCTGCTCAATTAGAAGGCAGCAAGTGAAAATGAAAATTAAGGCCAAAAGAGGTAAGTAATGGGCAGACTCCAAGCCCCCGTAGAATACAATCTCTTTCACAAGTGAGCGCAAATGAAGTAAAGAGATTAAAATCCTGAAAACTAAATCAAACAGAGATGGGAGAGGGGGAACTTGGTCCCACCAAAAGTAGATTATTTCACTGTAATCGCTAAGTACCAAACTTTAATATAGTCTAGATCAGGGCTATCCACCTTTTCTGCAATAGGAGCTACATATGTTCAAAGAAAATCACCACAAACTAATAATGACAGCGGTCGAATAATGACCACGTCAGGCAAGATTACATTTGTGGCAACCCCATGCAAGATTACCAGAGGTGATCGCTTAGTGCATCAGGAAGTGTTGCCAGCAGCAAGGTAAAAAGGATTTTAAAATTTGAAACGCCTATACGTGAGCAAGACACGATAGGTCACAGCTGCAGTGTCTCTGGCACAAAGGTAGTATTAGTAAAATGGTACCATTAATCACTCAAATATCTGCTTTAAATATATTTTGGAAATGACCACAACCCTCCTCCGCTTATGAGTTCAGAAAATACACACATTTACATCTAAAATACATGCTTTTCACTTTTGGAATACATAGCTCTCTCTAAGGCATTATTAAACGGTTTAGCTAAATACCATGAACTCACGATCCTACTCTTGTTTGGTAAATTTAGTACTGCTCACAAGGTTGTGTTCCAGAGTGCACTTGGCTACATCAAACCTAATCCTAAAAGAGTTGCAGGATTACACCCGGGTCATGGTTCCACTCAAGGCACCACAGGCAAACAAGGTGCGAGTCAGTCACTGACACCTGTCTGTGACAGACACCGCAAGGCTTAATGCTAGCCTTCTTAAAGGAATCCCTGCCATATCAGGGGGTACGATCGCAAAAAAGACAGACAAAACGTTCAAAAAAAAAAAAGAAAAAGCTTGGTGAAAAAGTGACTAAGGGGTAGCTCTTTCAGAATATTCAGTGGATGGAGCAGACAGAGAATACCAGACATCATCGCACCTAGATGATGCCTATATAGGCACTGGATGGCATTTCCGACACGGACATTGCTAACAAAGTCACATGGAGCCGAATGACACAAACTACCGGGTAATGCTCACAAAAGATTTCTGGATCCAGTCGGACGCCTGGGGGTAATTCTACGGTGAAGAATCTGCAGTTAGAAGTCTATTGGATTGTCAATTTTCCATTCATGCAACAAATGAATATATTTCATAGGCTCTATTATCTTCCCTCCTCATATATTCCTATAAAAGACCTATTTCTTCCCTGATCTAGCACACATCTCATTTAAAAATGTAGGGGTGCAACCTTAGTTTCAGTTTGAAACATTTGCATATAATCTCTCCACACTGTTAGTCCAACAATAAAAATGGCTTCATACCTTTTCACAATACTCCTCACAAGACCTGTTCTACACTGCTCCTGGTTGCATAATCCTCTTTCGATCATGTTGCCAAGATGGCATATTCAAGGAATTTCTCAGCATTCTGACTTTTAAAAATAGCGGAAACCTTCAACTTTATTACACCCTTATTGTAATATTCTCTTTCTAATGTGCTTTTCCCCAACTTTATTTAGATCGGTCTTACACAAAGCAATTTCAATAGTATTAAGGTACACAAAAATCATGATTCAACACATTTATTTTGGAATTTAATAAAGCGCCTGGCCGCCATCAACTTTAAACCACTTTATTAGTCACAACCAATTCATTACATTCCAAATGTGCATTATCCTCTACATGGAACACTAAGTGTTCGACTTTATCGCCACGTTGACCCAAATTGAGCAGCAGGGTTGAATAAAGTATGCCGCAAAAGAGTAAAAGTTATTCAGCATTTTGCAGCTCATTCTCAAGGACTACACAAAACTATCAATAAAGCATTAAGCACTCGCACCGGCACACGTTACATGCAGGCAGATACCCCTGATGCCGCCTGTGTATCGCTCATATTTTTGTGCGGCCTCAGGCTTAAGACCACTGACCCAGGAGGTGCACTCATTTCTCATGTGCTGGCCCAGACTGCTCCCTTGTGAATGTTCTTAAAATAATGAACCTTTACAATCTTAAGCTTCTCCTTAGGTTAAAGAGAAGACCAGTAGCTGCACCACCGAAGTACTCTTTGCCCGATTGGACAATGGTGCCATCTACCTCAGATATAGCTCTTAAGTAATTCACTGTATTTTAATCTGTATATAGGCTCAAGTCAAACACCCAATCTTGGCATCTTTTGAAGCAGCATGCACAGCTAAACACTGGGGTGTGATTCTCAAAGAAGCTGCTCGCTACTTATATCCAAGTTCAATACTTCTAAAAAGCACCCATTTATCATCACCTGATAACCACAAATGCCAAAGAATCCCTTCTACCTACACTCCTTGGCATAAAAAAGGGCATGCGTCTTTTATGTATCCTGATCACAAAACCCATTGGCCATATAACAAAAATGAAACCACTTACATAGTCCCCAAATGAACACACACACACATCTCTTTGGCACGTGTGTCTACTACACAGGTGGATGGTCTAAAAACAGGTGTTTGTGGGATAAAGCATCAGATGAAATAATTATGTGTCTACACCAAAGAGAAAAGGAGAAAGACTATGTTACGTTATATCCAGAATGATCAGAACATGTCATTTCTCCATTTCCTCCTCTCGTGTCAAAATGATTTATTGGCAGAGGGAACTCGTCCAGTCCCAAGCTGAGTATATGAGCCCATTTAGTCATTCAGAGGTTGATTATGGGCCATCATATTTACGTCAAATTCCAGACCACATCCTAAAAGATCTTAAAACGTACCTGTATGCAATTAACCAAGGCATAACAGATGACGCAGCACAGCCAGCATTTTGATGTACACTGTAATTACTGGAGGCAAACCGAGCAACTCAACTGCAATAGGTGTATCATTACTTGCGTGCATCAAAATTGGACCATCTAATATGGATTACACACTGTAAAAAGGCACTCTAATTTCAGTCAAGTACTTGAAGAAAAACTAACCCGCCTAGCTCTTCACATGCTATGTATTAGCTTATTCAAATATTTACATAATAAAGTCAGGGTTTTACAAATGTAAAGCCTTGACTTTACTACTATTCCGTAGTTCATTTACAGTCCTAAGGGAAACTTACTGTACATGTACACAATGGAAGAGACAAAATCCACATTCAGGTCATGAAAGTAATTGCTGCTGTTTTCAACAGGGGACCAAAGAATAAGTATAACTAAGTTGTGTTGATACCATTGCATAAAAAATGACCAACATGAATAGACAAAATGGACCTTTTTAAAGCAATACCTGTCCCAGTCGTCATCAAGCTCATCACAGGACTCTCCTCCTGTATTGTAATCTGGTTCATAAGAGTTTCTGTCATTTTGTCTGGGTCTTCCTGGTCTCTGCTTTTGCTCAGACTTCTTCGTAGTACTATCAGATCCACTACTGTTATGTTGACGTGTGGGCGTCTGGCCAACACTTTGTACTGGGTACATTACTTCCGATGTCCTAAGCAGTAGGGGGAAAAAAACAAGCTGGTGCTCACGTACATTAGCGTAAAAAAACTTCAGATACTGTTTTATGTTTAATACTGGTGCTCACTTACATTAGCGTAAAAAAACTACAGATACTGTTTTATGTTTAATACTTATCTAAAGCCGCCATTGATGTATTTTATAAAAACCTGACCCATGCAGGGATCTAATATTAGAAATAAGTATTTACAATGCAATTGTTTCAGCTTTTGTTTATTGGAAAGGTCTTTTTCCAAGCTTCAACAACACAGGTACAGCATGGGCAAGAACTACAAGTTCACTATCTTAAAGAACAGGTACAGGACAGTTGACTGCAACAGACGCTCCATGCGAACCCCACAATGAGCAAGTGCAGCACAGACTGGGGCATTTCATGGTTCCTCATACAGGTTGTTCAGTCGCAGGGAAAGCTTTCGTCACACACCCCTTTCAGTAATCTCTCGGGCAGATGGAGCAGTCCACTGCTTCATCATATATGCATATATTGCCAATCAGTTTTTACAAGGTGGGTCCTTCTTTCAATATGGACAAATTAAGCTCATACCATCCGTGTTGGTCTCGGACGCCAATCCAGCCTTCTTTTAGTCCAAGGTTCAAGTATTGCGAAGGGGAGGGAAGAGATCCTTTTCCAAACTAGCTTTAAACATGTAGAATGATCTTACCATCAGTAGAAGATCCCTGTCCAACCATCAATTATGTATAAACACCACCAAGACCATTCTTTTAGTTTGCTTTACGGTGACAGCTAGAGCATTTTATACTTCTATGGTTCGCACCCTAGCTCACGAAACCTGTGGTAGGAAATGTGCTCAAACACAAACACTGTGAACTGAGACAACAGCCAAAGAGGTGGCAGCACGATAGCAACAGTAATGCAAAATGTGGAATGACATCTAAAACTGAGAGGCAAAGTTGATCATAACCTCATGCGCGCTAGCGGAATTCCGCTCGCACGCTGAGATTTTTCAAAACGCATGTTACGTGACGAGCTGGGCTCGTCATCAGCGTGCGAGGAGGCTGCGCCATGACGAGCCCGGCTCGTCATCAGCGTGGAAAGGGTTAAGAAAATGTCCACAGTAAAATAGACATCACAAAGAAGTTAAAGAAAAAAAAGATCATGAGAAAATACATTGACAAAGTTATTTTCTTTAACCCCTTCCACACTCATGACGAGCTGGGCTCGTCATGGTGTAGCCTCCTCGTACACTCATGACGAGCCCAGCTCGTCATGAAACAATGTAAAACAACAATTTGCAGCACAGATGGGGAAAACGCATAGCAGCCATGGAGTTAACTGTTTGGAACCCTCAAAACTATCCAGTGCACCTCCAGAGATTTCACATGCAGGTGTCGGATTAACTTGAGGGACATTCTTTGACACCTTTAATTAAACTACAACACCCAAGGAATAATACAACAAGCCAGATGATAGACTCCAAAGGGGCTGGATGAAAATCATTGTAAAATAAAATGGATGTAAAATAGGAAACATTTTATGCAAACTAGTATCGAGAAAATATGAAATAGGAGCAATTCAAGACAGCCTAACAAGAAAACAAGCACAAGTCAGACTGATTCAAATGATCTGCAGACCGTTGACAGAGTACAGAAGTTAGCAAAATGAAGAGAACCCTTCTACTGACCATTCAGATTTCTTGCAGAAACCAGTATGTGAATACCTTAGTGTAGGAAAGAAGGGTAGACATTCTACAGGAGTAAAATAGTGCCTTCACCAAGGGTCCAAAGACAATCAATATATAATCAATGTATACAATAGAGGAATCCAGTTCCAAGCAAAGGTGGACAAGTTACGAATAAATACTATTTAACTATACAAAAAAATGGCAAGCCAACCCAACCCAACCCAACACTCACATTACAGCCCCATCCACATAAAGAAATCTGCTAGACCAGCACAGTGTAAATGTCCTTTCATATGAATATAGTCTCCCAGTTGACACTACGCAAGCACACAAACTAAACCACTAAGAATGAAAAACCACCACTAGCACGGTCCGGCACTGGGGAAAAAGCAAACCTCATATTTGTATACATTTTACAATCCACCTGGCAATGCCTGCTTTAGAGATAGGATTGCCTTAATGTGTAGGAGAAAACGCTACAAATAGTTGTTTTGTCTTTCTGAAAGTTTGTGTTCTTTCTATGTAGTACAATATCGCCCTTCTGACATCTAATGTATGTAGGGCCCTTTCTGCTACCGTCTGTGGTTTTGGAAAGAAGACTGGTAGTTCCACTGGCTGATTGATGTGGAATGCTGAAATTACTTTAGGCAAGAATTTTGGGTTTGTTCTAAGAACCACTTTATTTTGGTGTAACTGCAGAAATGGTTCTTGTATTGTAAATGCTTGCAATTCACTTACTGTTAGACGGACCGGGAGGGTCGGCCGAGACTACGGGGAGAGGTCTCCGGGGAGAGCCGTCTCCAACGACTGTACAGACAAGTAACTTCCCCCCCACAGACGGACACCACACAAGATTGAAGGTTAACGAGACTTTATAGGCAATTCTTAGGTTACGATGATATGATACAAGGAGGTCCGGACTCAGGGGTCCCCTCGGTTCTAGTCTCTGGCTTAGGAAAGGGGTAGCGGGACAGTCTTTGTTACCAATGAGTGAAAAATAGCTCTCAATCCTCGAGCTCGGCGTTCTAGATGATCGGGCCGCGGCGGAGCCAGGCAGGTCCCGAGATGGACGAAGGAAGAAGACGGTCCGCGGCGGAGCCTGCAGGTCCCGGTGAAGATGACAGTTACAACGGTCCGCGGCCACGCCAGCAGGTCCCGACGACGATGAAGGATAAGAAGGTTGCGAAGGCTGTGGCAGCGCCAACAGGCAGGACGATGGTGCACAAGACAGAGCTACGGCAGCGCCAGTAGTCCGTCAAGGATGAGTTCCTCTTTGCGTCTCTCGACTCCAAGATACAACTGCCTTCCTGCTCTGGAGCTGCCCCAGTTATAGGGCTGGCGGGCTTTGATGTCCGGACCTTCGCACTTGGAGGTCGGGAGGTCCGGGATGAGGGAGTCCAGACACCCAGCAGGGGGGTGGAGCCAGCGCCCGGGGAGGCGATGGGCGAGCGGCACTTGGCGGGGGAGAGCCATCGGCACCTCTTTCTCCCATTGACTTGTCAAGTAGCCCGCTCACCTCCTGGGTGGAGGGTGGTGCCGGAATGTCTGAGGCCGGCCAGGCCCAGGGTTGAGGTCGATCGGGGGCCAGGCGGCCTCGTGGTGGAGTGTCCAAGATGGCGCCCCAGGCTGGGCGCGTGGGCCGGCAGTGGATCGGACCCACGAGGTCAATATGCTCGAGGGCAGGGGTCCCTGAGGGGACGGAGGACGTGCAATGGTGGTGTGTGGTACTTGCGTGACTGGACTCAGGCCTGGTTGGGCCGGGGGAGAGCGGCCCTTCATGTGGCCTGTCCAACATGCGTCCCCCCCAGCTGAAGGCGGGGAGAGTTACCCATCCTCTTGGGGACTCTCCTCGTCGAGGCGGAAAAACCGGGACAGGCCATCCGCGTTGGCGTGATCTGGCCCAGGCCGGTGTTTGACTGTGAAGTCCATACCTTGCAAGGAGATGGACCAGCGTAGCAACTTTGGGTTTTCCCCCCGCATATGCATCAGCCACTGCAGGGGTCGGTGGTCGGTCTGCACCCGAAAGTGGGTGCCAAAAAGGTAGGGCCGGAGCTTCTTGAGGGCCCATACCACAGCGAAGGCTTCCCTCTCTATGGTGCTCCAGCGTTGCTCCCGTGGCAGGAGTCTCCGGCTGATGAAGGCCACCGGTTGATCAAGGCCTTCGGTGTTCACTTGAGACAGGACTGCCCCAATGCCCTGGTCGGAGGCGTCTGTCTGGACGACGAACTCCCGGCTGTAGTCTGGGGCCTGGAGCACAGGGGCGGAACACATGGCGGCCTTCAATTGTTCAAATGCAGTTTGACACTCTGGGGTCCAGTTGACTTTCTTGGGCTGATTCTTTGACGTGAGTTCTGTGAGGGGCCCCACTATGGTACCATAGTCTTTCACGAACCTTCGGTAATAGCCCGTGAGGCCCAGGAAGGCTCGTACCTCGGTTTGGGTGATGGGGGGCTGCCAGGCCTGGATGGCGGCAATTTTCAGCTGCAGAGGGGCCACTAGGCCGCTTCCCACCTGGTGTCCGAGGTAGGTTACAGACCCTTGCCCAATTTGGCACTTGCTGGCCTTGATCGTGAGGCCAGCTCGCTGAAGGGCTTGCAGCACTGCTCGGAGGTGGTGGAGGTGCTCGGTCCAATGGTGGCTGTATACAGCGATGTCGTCTAGGTAGGCGGCGCTGAATCCTTCGAGCCCCGCCAGGACCTGATTGACGAGTCGTTGGAATGTTGCTGGGGCATTCTTCATGCCGAAGGGCATGACCGTGAAATGGTAATGGCCATCGGGGGTGGAGAAGGCAGAACGTTCTTGCGCTCGGGGTGTGAGGCCGATCTGCCAATAGCCTGCTGTCAGGTCGAAGATGCTGAGGTAGCGGGCAGCTCCCATTCGGTCGACTAGTTCATCTGCCCGGGGGATGGGATGTGCGTCTGTTCTGGTGACCGCATTCAAGCCCCGGTAGTCGACGCAGAACCGGAGTTCTGGTGTGGTGCCGGGGGCAGCTGCTTTGGGGACCAGTACGACAGGGCTGGCCCAGGGACTGTCTGAGGGCTCGATGACCCCGAGCGTGAGCATCTTGGCTACTTCCTCCTGGATGCAGGCCCGTACCCGATCTGGCACGCGGTAGGCCCGGTGGCGGATAGGGGGGCTGTCCCCGGTGTCCACATCGTGCACACACCAGGAAGTGACCCCTGGGGTGAGGGAGAACAGGCTGGCGAACTGTGACAGGAGGGCTTGACACTCTTGGCGTTGTTCTCTGGTGAGGGCCTCCGAGAGCCGGACCCCATCCACGGAGCCGTCTTGCTCCTGAGTCCGTAGGAGGTCAGGGAGAGGCTCGGAGTCTTCTTCAACCCCATTGTCTGTGGCCATCAGGAGGCTAAGCTCCGTTCGCACAAAGTGGGGCTTTAGTCTGTTAGCGTGGAGGACCCGGAGAGGGCTCCGGGAGGATTCCATGTCGATGAGATAGGTGGCAGGACCCTTGCGCTCGATTACTTTGAAGGGCCCCGTCCATTTGTCTTGTAGGGCGCATGGCTCAGTGGGGGACATCACCCATACCTGTTGGCCAGGTTCGAATTCAATGGATGAGGCATTCTGGTCATACCATTTTTTCATGTCCTCTTGACTGGCCTCTAGGTTGGCTTTCGCTAGTTCTCTGAACCGCCGGGTCTGGTTGCGGAGGGTGAGGAGGTACCGGAAGACATCTGGAGGGTTCTTTAACGGAGGCATCTCCCAGCCCTCTTTGACTAGGCTGAGCGGCCCCCGCACTGGGTGTCCATATAGCAGTTCAAATGGGCTGAAGCCTAGGGATTTCTGAGGGACCTCTCGGTAGGCGAAGAGGAGGCACGGCAGCAGCACATCCCACTGGCGACGGAGGGGCTCTTCCAACCCCCCGATCATCCCCTTTAGCGTGCGGTTGAACCGCTCAACAAGTCCGTTCCCTTGGGGGTGATAGGGGGTCGTGAATCGGTAGGTGACCCCGCACTGTTGCCAGAGGGATTTCATGTATTTAGAGATAAAGTTCGTGCCTCTGTCGCTGACGACTTCTCGGGGGAAGCCCACACGGGAGAAGATCCCCATCAGAGCCCGGCCGACTACCGGGGCTGTCACAGTTCGTAGAGGAACAGCCTCAGGGTAGCGGGTGGCGTGGTCCACTAGCACCAAGATGAATCGATGGCCTTGTTTTGTGCGCGGGTCCAGGGGCCCCACAATGTCTATTCCGACCCTCTCAAATGGGGTAGTGACCACAGGGAAAGGTTGCAGGGGGGCCTTTAGTTTGCGGCCGCTCTTTCCACTGGCTTGGCACGTGGGGCAAGATCGGCAATGCTGGTGCACATCGTTCCTCATTTTGGGCCAGAAGAAGTGGGTCACTAGGCGACTGTAGGTTTTATCCTGTCCCAGGTGCCCTGCCAGGGGGACATCGTGGGCCAGGTTTAGCAGAAAGTCTCTAAAACGGAGGGGCACCACTAATACTCTGTTGGCCCCCAGCTCGGCGATTCTTTGCTCGCTGTACAGCAGATCATTGTCCCAGTAGACCCAATGAGTTCCGGGGGTATCCCCTGCGCTTTGGGCGAGCGCTTGCTGGCGGAGTCCCTCGAGGGAGGGACAGGTCTTCTGTTCTTGGCGAAATTGTTCTTGCGTGGGCCCTTCTTCTTGAGGCCACTGTTCGAGGTTAGCGAGGTCGGAGGGTTGAGCTGGTTCGAGGGGGATGTCATGGTCGGTGGTTTCGGCTGGGGCGACCGGAGGCGGTGGCGCCGGCCATTCGGGTTCTTCTGGGCGGTGGTTGGCACGGGCGGCCATGGACCGGGTGGTGACGCACGCCCAGTCTGGGACGCCTAACATCCCCAGGTGTTCTCTTCGCTCCACGGCTGCCCACGGAGAGCTTTCAAGGTCATTTCCAAGGAGGCAGTCTACGGGGGCGTCGTCTCGGACTGTTACTTTCAACATGCCGGAGACCCCTCCCCATTCGAAAGGGACGCAGGCCATCCGACACAAACTTTCCGAGTTATCGGCTGATCGTACAGGGCAGAGAATGTTCGGTAGATACTGTTCTGGGGTCACCAGGTGACAGCGGACGGCTGTTACACTGGCCCCGGTGTCACAAAGGGCTTCGGCCCGGCGTCCATTGATGCTCACCCATTGGCTGTACTTCTGGGTGTTAGCGGGTAGGGGGACCCGCGGGACCATGTCTTTTCCCCCTAAGCATGCTAGAGCCATGGCGGCTGGCTCCCACTCCTGATGCTCTTGTTCGTATTCTTCCTGCTCCTCGGAGATCTGTTCTTCCCCTAGGGCCGCGGCGGCCACTTGGCGGGGTCTTGGGCTCTGGTACTGCGGGCAGTTTGGGTCGTTTGCGTAGTGGCCGACTCGTTGGCATCGGTGACACGTGACATTGGCTCTGTACCCTGGTCGCGCCGGGGTGCTGCCCCGGTTGGCCGGGGGGGTGGTGCTGCTTGCGGGGGCGGTCGGAGCGTTGTCTTTTCCTCGCCCTTGGCCCCCTCCTCCTCCTCTGGGTCGGTGCTGACCATTGTTGTTCCGGTTCTGTTCGTAGAACCCATTCCGGCCTATTCTGGTGATCTCCCACCGGTCAGCTTCTGCTGCGAGCTGCCGGGGATCTGTTAACTTGCTGTCGAGGAGGTGCTGGCGGAGTTCAATGAAGCAATTGTTCGACAGATGCTCCCACACCATCAGATTGAACAGTTGTTCGTAGGTCGTGACGTTGCTTCCTCTGATCCAGCCCTCGAAGGCTCGGCTGAAGTATGTTACATAGTCCACCCAAGTTGTACCCGGGATGCGGGTGCAGTCTCGGAACCTCTGACGGTACATCTCGGGTGTGAGGCCATAGCGGGTGAGGAGTGCCGCTTTCATATGGTCATAGGAGGTCATCTGGTGGTCCGGGAGCTGTAGCAGGGTATCGCGGCCCTCATTGAGGAATCTCCCCCATAGACCGGCTCCCCAATCGCTTCTATCGATCCGGTGTGCAGTCATCGCGATTTCATAGGCCTTAAACCATTGCTGGATGTCGTCCTCTCGGAAATATTCTCGGACAACATCCTTGGGGATGTGTACCTTTTTCTCCGTGGCCCCTGAGGTGTGGGGTCGCTCGGGCACCCCTGCTTCTTTATTCTGCTTGCGCAGGTTGATCTCGGCTAGGTTCCGTTCGTGTTCGTACGCCAGTTTCTTTTCCTCGAGCTCCCTTTGTCTCTGTTTCTCCTCTCTTTCTTCTCGGAGACGCAGGTGCTCTAAGTTGATTTTTTGTTCGGCCAGCTTGAGTTCAATGTCCATCTTGAGTCGGGCCATTTCCAGCTCGTGTAGTCGGGTTCTTTCTCTTTCCTGGATCTCGTCTTGCGAGAGACCCGTTCTTTGCCCTTCAGGGGCCGTGGTGGTTTTTTCTGCGGTGCTTTGACCGGGGGTTCCGGCAGCCCCGGTCTCTGCCCAAGATTCTAGGGCATGCTTGAAATCGTCTTTGGTGCTTAGTCCGGTGGTAGCGATACCCAGTTCGATGCAGAATTGTTTTAGTTCACGATGGCTGTACTCTTCCAGTTTCTCCATTTGGAATTTCTCGGTTGATCCGCTTTCTTTAGTTGTCATTGTGATTTCGTCGTGGGGTGAGCTACTCTCTGTACGTTATGCGGTGATTCGAATCGCGCCGCTGGCCACCAATGTTAGACGGACCGGGAGGGTCGGCCGAGACTACGGGGAGAGGTCTCCGGGGAGAGCCGTCTCCAACGACTGTACAGACAAGTAACTTCCCCCCCACAGACGGACACCACACAAGATTGAAGGTTAACGAGACTTTATAGGCAATTCTTAGGTTACGATGATATGATACAAGGAGGTCCGGACTCAGGGGTCCCCTCGGTTCTAGTCTCTGGCTTAGGAAAGGGGTAGCGGGACAGTCTTTGTTACCAATGAGTGAAAAATAGCTCTCAATCCTCGAGCTCGGCGTTCTAGATGATCGGGCCGCGGCGGAGCCAGGCAGGTCCCGAGATGGACGAAGGAAGACGACGGTCCGCGGCGGAGCCTGCAGGTCCCGGTGAAGATGACAGTTACAACGGTCCGCGGCCACGCCAGCAGGTCCCGACGACGATGAAGGATAAGAAGGTTGCGAAGGCTGTGGCAGCGCCAACAGGCAGGACGATGGTGCACAAGACAGAGCTACGGCAGCGCCAGTAGTCCGTCAAGGATGAGTTCCTCTTTGCGTCTCTCGACTCCAAGATACAACTGCCTTCCTGCTCTGGAGCTGCCCCAGTTATAGGGCTGGCGGGCTTTGATGTCCGGACCTTCGCACTTGGAGGTCGGGAGGTCCGGGATGAGGGAGTCCAGACACCCAGCAGGGGGGTGGAGCCAGCGCCCGGGGAGGCGATGGGCGAGCGGCACTTGGCGGGGGAGAGCCATCGGCACCTCTTTCTCCCATTGACTTGTCAAGTAGCCCGCTCACCTCCTGGGTGGAGGGTGGTGCCGGAATGTCTGAGGCCGGCCAGGCCCAGGGTTGAGGTCGATCGGGGGCCAGGCGGCCTCGTGGTGGAGTGTCCAAGATGGCGCCCCAGGCTGGGCGCGTGGGCCGGCAGTGGATCGGACCCACGAGGTCAATATGCTCGAGGGCAGGGGTCCCTGAGGGGACGGAGGACGTGCAATGGTGGTGTGTGGTACTTGTGTGACTGGACTCAGGCCTGGTTGGGCCGGGGGAGAGCGGCCCTTCATGTGGCCTGTCCAACACTTACTCTTCTGAGTGAAGTAATAGCTATAAGAAAGGCCACCTTCCATGTGAGGAATTGTATTTCACACCTATGCATAGGTTCGAAAAGTGGTCCCATTAGTCTGGTAAGTACTATGCTGAGATTCCAGACTGGGGAAGGCGGTAGTCTTGGTGGAATGACTCTTTTGAGGCCTTCCATGAAAGCTTTTATTGCTGGTACTTTAAACAGGGAAAGATGTTGTCTGTTTTGTAGGTACGCCGCTATAGCTGCAAGATGTACTCTAATTGAGGTGTAAGCAAGGTTGCATTGCTGCAAGTGTAGTAAATAGCAAATAATCTGTTTAGTGGATGTGTCCAGAGGGTTGATGTTGTTTCTGTTACAGTATACAGCAAACCTTTTCCACTTTGCTGCATAGCATGCTCTGGTGGTAGGACGTCTTGCTTGCTTAATGATTTCCATACAGTTTGGAGGTAAATCTAAGTATCCAAATTCTATGACCTCAGGAGCCAGATCGCTAGGTTCAATTGTTTGGGATCTGGGTGCATTATTTCTCCATGGTTCTGTGTAAGGTGCATGGGTAATAATATTAACTTTTGATGTGGCACCTGTGAGAGTTGCAGGAGCGTGGTGAACCACGGCTGTCTTGCCCACGTGGGTGCTACTAGTATCATTGTCATTGAATGTTGTTGCAGTTTCCGAACCACTAATGGAATTAGTGGGAGAGGGGGAAAGCATAAGCAAATTTTTGGGACCAATTTATCCATAGCGCATTGCCCTGGGACAGGTGGTGTGTGTACCTGAATGCGAAGTTTTGGCATTTTGCGTTCTGATGAGTGGCAAAGATCTATCTCTGGTTGTCCCCATCTTTGGAAGAATGGCTGTAGTATTTGGTTGTGCAGTTCCCATTCGTGTATTTGTTCTGACTCTCTGCTTAGGATGTCTGCTATCTGATTTTGAACTCCTGGTAGGTGTTCGGCTAACAGATAGATCTTTTGAGGAATGGCCCATCATCAGATGTCCTGCGCTAGTCTGGATAGTTGGAGAGTGTGTCCCCCCCTGTTTTTCAATATAATACATTGCAGTCATGTTGTCTGTTCTGATCAGGACTGCTTTGTTGAGTATTTGCATTTGAAAAGCTATTAATGCTAGAAACACTGCTAGTAGTTCCAGATAATTGATGTACAGTCTTTTTTGCTGTACACTCCATTTTCCCTGCACTGTATATTTCTCCATATGCGCTCCCCATCCGGTGAGCGATGCATCCGCTGTTAGTATCACTTGTGGAATCGGTTCTAGGAACGACCGCCCCTTGGAAATGTTTGTTGTGTTCAACCACTTCAGAGAGCGATGTGTGCAGTCATCTACCAACACCAGATCTGTAATCTGACCTTGAGCCTGATTCCACTGTGTCGCTAGACACTCTTGCAGTGAACGCATTTGTAGTCTGGCATATGGTATTAGCAGTAGGCAGGAGGACATCATCCCTAACAGCTGCATGAATACTCGAGCTGTTAGTGAATGTTGTGGTTGAAATTTTTGTATCAGCGTGATCATTGTTTGGATCCTGATTGGATTGGGGTATACTTTGGCTTTTTCTGTGTCTATAGTAGCCCCTAGATATTGTTGAACCTTTTTTGGTTGTAGGTGGGATTTTGTGTAGTTCACCATAAACCCTAGCTGGTGCAGCAATTGAATGGTCTTCTGTGTGTTCTGAAGACATTCTTCCTGTGACTTGGCTTTTATTAGCCAATCGTCCAAGTAAGGGAAGACATGTATTTGTTGTCTTCTTAGGTGTGCTGCAACTACTGCTAGGCATTTTGTGAACACCCTTGGTGCTATTTTCTGTGGGCTTTGTGAATTGGGATGTGAAAGTAAGCGTCTTTTAGATCCAGTGTAGAAAGAAAGTACCCTTTCTTCAGTAAAGGAAGTACTTGTTGGAGCGTGACCATGTGGAAATGTTCCGAGTTTATGTATGCATTGAGAGGTCTGAGGTCTAAAATTGGTCTTAGAGGCCCGTCTTTTTTGGGAATTAGGAAGTGTAGAGAGTATACTCCTGTCCCTTGCTGATGTTTTGGAACCTTCTCTATAGCATGCTTTTGTAGCAGTGATAGTACTTCCTGTTTTAACAATGTCAGATGATCTTGACTCATTGGACGCTGTCTGGGGGGGATGTTTGGTGGGGTAGCTGTGAGTTCTAGGCAATAACCATGTTGGATAATTTGTCTCACCCACCTGTCTGACAATATGTTTTCCCAGACAGGTAGGAACTGTGATAAACGTCCCCCGACCGGTGTTATATGGTCTGGGGGGAGATATATTAAGTCACTGTTTTGGGGTTGGGGAGCTGCGGTTGTTATTTCCGCAACCTCTACCCTTGTTGTTGTTACCTCTGTAACTGCCTCTTGAATTACCTCTGGGTGATGTTGGTGTAAAAGAGGTAGATTGCTGGCTTGTGCCTGTATTCTTTGACCCCCCTCTATAGGTAGACCTACGAAAGGAATCCCTTTGAGTTGGCTGTTGTGATGCTCCCATTGATTTAGCCGTTTGTGTGTTTTTTCATCTTTTTTAAGGTCTCATCTGTACCTGAGCCGAAAAGTGTTTTTTGATCAAAAGGTTGGTTCAATAAAGATGTTTGTACTTTTTGTTTGAACCCCGAGACCCTAAGCCATGCATGTCTTCTTAACATGATACTGGTGTTGATGGATCTTGCTGCAGTGTCTGGCGCGTCGAAGGCGCACTTAATGGAAGTGTTAGTTATTATCTTCCCTTCCTGTATAAGCTGGTCTGCCCTTTTTTGATGTTCCTTAGGGAGATGTGTGATGAGTTTATCTAACTCGTCATAATGCGCTCTATCATAGTGTGCAAGTAACGCTTGTGTATTAGCTATGCGCCAGCTGTTTGCGGCTTGGGATGCTACTCTTTTGCCTGATGCATCTATTAGCTTGGACTCCTTATCAGGAGGAGGAGCTTCTCCTGTAGATAATGAGTTTGCTCTTTTACGAGCGTTTGTGACTACAAGCGAGTCCAGAGGTACCTGTCCCTTGATAAATATTGGGTCCTTTGGGGCTGCCTTATATTTTTTCTCAATTCTTGGGTTTAATACCCTAGCCCTCACAGGGTATTTGAATAGGTCTGCTGTGTGATTGAGAATATCCTTTAGCATAGGTAGTGTTCCTGATGTTCTTTGTGCAGCAGGTAGCGTTTCTAAAAGGAAATCCTCTATTTGAGGTTCTGTATGCAAATCTACCTTATGGTATTTTGCTGCCCTATTAATCAGCTGTACAAAACCTGTATTATCATCAGGTGGTGAAGGGTTTGAGGAGTATAATTCTGGGTCGTTATCATCATCTGACCCTGCATCATAATTCTCCCATGGGTCTTCTTCATCTGGGATAGTGTCATCATCCCCATGAGGTTCTCCCTCCCCTGTATCAAAGTCTACATCTGTTTGAGGTGTAGATGGTCTTGGTGTAGAAGGTGGAGGAATAGCTGGCATAGTGTGAGGAATAGGAGAAGAGGGTGTGTCTCTGGGTCGAGGAGAAAGGGGAGGAGTTGTATTTGTCCCCATTGTTCTCTTTTTAGGAGGAAGAGCTTTGTCATCTAGCTGTTCACTCTTCCTCTTTTTCGGTGATTTTGTCACCACTTTGCCAGTTTGCGGATCGATAAACAAAGTCTTTTGTTTTGGATCTGTCTGCTGCTCCTGTGCCGGTACCGAAGTTCTTGGTTCCGAAAGGTGCCTTTGCTTATGACGGTCAATGTTCTGTGTTTTCGGCACCGAGAATTTGCTCGATTCCGATTTTTTCGGTGTCGAGTAAGTCTTCGACGTCGAAGCATGTTTCGGTTTCGACATGGAATGTTTCGATGCTGAGCTTTCCTTTGTATGGAGCTTCGGTGTCGATGTCGACCGTTTCTCGGATCCGACATGGTGGGAGGCCGAGAGTTTCGGTTTTGGTTTCATTGCCGGGCCCGAAGGCGGGGCGTCGGAAACTTTCTTCGGTAGTCTGACCGGGCTCGAAGGCGGGGTCGGTACCACACGGGTCGGTTTTTTGGTAAGGGGACGTCGTCACTCACGGTTTGTTGAGCGTCGATTTCTTCGACATCAGACTCGTCCACTTCCGACCCAGACTCGTCTTCATGTTCCTCTTCTTCTTCGAGGTGCTGGGCCTCGAACAGCTCCGGGATTGCCTCCGACTGCATTCTCGAAACCTCGTGTCTTCGGCTCGACTGTTTCTTATAGTCGACTTGGAGGAGAATGCTGCGCAGGCTTCGCAGTCCCTGGATTCGTGTTCAGGCGATAGGCAGAGGTTGCACACCTTGTGTAGGTCCTTGTATGGGAACTTAGCACCACACGTTGGACATCTCTTAAATGGAGTCCTTTCCATGGACTCCGGGCTGAACTACGTCGAGAAAGGCCTCCCGGTCTCGTCGACGTATAAGAAAATGTTTATTGTTGGAGTCGAAATGCGTCGGAATGGAAATGAAATCGCGTTCGATAACAATACCGTCGAATTGGAAAGGGAATACGCGCCGAAATATCACTTTTTCTCGAAGTCAATCCGGAGCGCTTCGATCCTCATCCGAACCCGATGGCGGAAAAAAACAATCTAAGGATGGAGCCGATGCCCATGCGCACTAGCACCCAAAGGAGGAGTCGCCAGTCTTGTGACGACAAAAGACTTCTCCAAGAGAAAAACAAGTACAATCATCCGAGCCCAACACCAGATGGCGATCTATTCATAAATGTACCATCTGCAGCCCATATGCCTCGAACATAAACATCCAAAGAGGCCATTACAATAAATCCTCCAGGGTTGGCAAAGGACATGCCGGTAGGACGGTCACTGCCCCACTCTGGTAAATAATAAAAGAGGCTGGGAATAAGTGGTCAAAGAGATGGTGCTGGTGAGCTGATCATGCAACGGTGAAAAGCTGCATAAGAGCAACATGAATTCCAATCCAAAAGACAGGGGCTCATCTAAGCAATTTATAAAATTCAAAGAGCAGACCCCAAACCATAATCAACATACATATTCTCAGCAGACCTACTCATTTCAACATGTGAAAATAGATATTAAGAAACCAAGAGGCGAGTTGGTCAGATTACTTCCCTACAACCAAAGGATTTAAAATAAGAAAGAATGTAAAAGACTAAAAAGTGACCTCAGCAGCACAGGTTAACTGCAATAAAAACGAAAAACATAAGCAATTCTTGAACTTTTGGCAACCAAAATCCACTCTGGTAAGAATCGATAAACTGATCAGCATTAGTAGGATCACATGATCTTTTTCGACCAGATTTACAGACTTATTCCAGAGACATCCTTATGAGTCTGGATCCGGAGGGTGGGAAGGCGTGCTGCCCCAGGTTCATGCCGGAAGACCTGGCTGCCTCCTGCACAAAATGTCATCGGCCCCTCGCCGCACATTATGGCCCTTCCTAGTAACTACTCTTTTAATCAGTCAGGTGGTACAAACAAGCAGAGCCAGGTCTCTGGTTAAACACAGCACGGAATGCTTCCTTTGTTATTGAGGAACACAATGTTAAGAGGGCATTTTTAACAGACTCATGGACGGATCACGCCTCAGGACCGGACATTGTCAAAGCCTCTCCCCCTAACTTTCTCTGCCACACGTTGGATAGACCTTTAAGAGCCCACATTCTCTACAGCCTCAAACCCAGCTAGTGAAGCCCAGTCATTAAGTGTGCGATTCTCCCCACAGGACACATTCAAAGCTTATCTACCGCCCCTGGGCCCGAGAGGTGCTTTTCTTGATTCTATTAGTACTCTTTTGGAGGAGAGGTTGTGCGCTAACTCCTTCACAATTTTGGGGGACTTCAACTTTTATCTGGAGAACCCCTCAGACCTGGATAACCTGAGACTGAAGCAAATTATGAATGGAGGAGATCTCGAGCAGCGGGTAGAAGGCTCCACACATGTTGCCCCCCCCCCCCCATCACCCACTGTGAAAGCCAAAAACCTGGGAGTGATTATGGACAATAAACTTGCCTTTAGCGATCAGGTCAGCGGCGTTGTCTCGACGAGCAAAACATTTTCCTACCAGAGGATAGCTTTCGGACAGCAGTCTCAGCCCTCATTTTGTCACAGCTGAATTATTGCAAGTCTGTACCTGAACATTCAAAAAACATCTGTACAGACTCCAGCTAGTGCAAAATGTGGCAGCCAGGCTGCTAATGGGCACACTAAGATTCGACTCAGTCAGACATCGACTTCCACAACTGCACTGGCTCCCAGTTAAAAAACATGCACAATTCAAAGCGCTGTGCACGATTTTGAAGTCTTTGATGGGCAGTGGTCCTGAATATCTGAGCAGACGTCTCCAATGGTTATGTTCCCAGAAGAGTGTTGCGCCTCTCTGAAGTAAAACAAGTGATCGTTCCCCAAGTGAATAAAGCTAACTGGGGTAAGAGCAGTTTCATCTTTTGTGCCGCAAAAGCCTGGAAGAACCTGCCAGTGGATCTCAGGAATTCTACTGAGCTTCTTTCCTTTAGGAAGGTGCTGAAGACATGGCTGTTCTCTAAATAGGACGCCGCACCCATGGAAACCAGTTAGACAGTGCTCAGCGCCAGGATAGCTTTGGGTAAAAATGTGCTTTAAAAGCTCTAACAACATAATCAAAACAACCCAAGAACTGTCAAAACGGCCAACAACAAAAAAATCATCATAGAGGGGCCTAAATGAACATTACTCAAAATATATGAAACTAAAAAGGTCTCTGGGAACACCTGGGCTTAAAGTTAGATTGTAGATTGTACAGTACGACCACTTGGAAGATATTAAGGAATGACCACTTTATCCAAGGCTCATTTGTACGTGCTGCCCTGGGGTTACACCAATTCTGTTCTGAGGGACTTGGTCGTCGGAAGACGAGACTAGAAGACTTTGATAGCCCAGTAGCAGTAAGTCCACTCAATATGCAGGCAGTGAATATATTCCGCTCAGAACTTTGTTACTTTTTGAGCTCCGTTACAGGGACTGGGGCAAAGTTAAATTGTTTAAAGTCATAAGTGACATCCCAACTTGAGAGGTATAGCTACAATTAATTCAGCAGGTGCATTGGTACCAGGGATTAGGGTTTTGTGGACCACCCTGCTAACCATTTAGTACTCTTACAACTCAAGTGAAAGAAAGAGTTGCCTGTTTGCATTATAGCCAATGGGACTTTGACTCTGGTCACACTCTTCATTGCAAGCACCTGCTTCCACATTCACTTGCAGCACAAACTCTTTAGCATCCCTGATCGTTCCACGTTGAAAAATTTTGCAATACATTTTAAGAACTTTTTTCTCAAACAGTACAAAATCTCACCACATGCGACTTACAGTTCACTAGGAGGCTTCCACTCACCTTAATGTACAACAATTAAGGTGTATTTGGGCACTACAATTCAGGCTTTGTTTTTCATTTTTTTATCGTGATTTTAATTAATAAACCTAATTACCAATCACCATGTTTGGTCCTGATGTGATCTTGATGAATTGCAATTGACCACACTGATGCCTGTTTCACCCCCCTTCCTACCTTTGGCTGAGTTAAGCCTCCAAGTTTGGCCTATGTTACAACTGGCGAGTCAAAGTGCATTTCGAGAAAGCGGAAAGCGTGCGAGAGAGAGTCAGAGAGAGAGCGCGAGAGAGCCCGCACGAGAAAGGGCGCTCAAAAGGGCTAAGGTGCGCTTAAGTGTGACCGCGCGTCTAAGTGTGTGCGTGTGTGTATGTGCGCATGTGTGTGTACATAGATGAAACCCAAAATCCTATGAGTCTTTAAGTGTGACCACGCTCGTAAGTGTGCAAGTTCATGGATAGAACCCAAAATCCTACTGTGTGTGTGTTTTGAATCTAAATAAGTGAAACTCAAATCCTCCCAAAG
The DNA here is from genome assembly GCF_964263255.1 of Lissotriton vulgaris. Taxonomy (NCBI): domain Eukaryota; kingdom Metazoa; phylum Chordata; class Amphibia; order Caudata; family Salamandridae; genus Lissotriton; species Lissotriton vulgaris. The sequence goes on from NC_141689.1 coordinate 550,236,247, forward strand.
TCATCTGTAACAAGATCGACCAGCAAAATTAAGCCGGAGCCGATGATCAAAGAAAACCAAAGATTTGAGAATGACCAATAACAAATGGCAAGAAAAGGATGAACTTTAATACCTTTTAATGTTTGTTTAACCCCTTCGATGCTGATGATGAGCTCAGCTCGTCATCAGCCACGGTGGTCGTGTGCGGATGACGAGCTGAGCTAGTCATGTAACGCGGCTTTCCGAAAAAAGCCGCGTAGCTCAAAAATAACCCCCGCACGCATGTGGTTAAGATACAAAAAATCTTGAAAAGACAGCGCGAATGAGCTGCCTCAGGCGAGCTCTAAACATGAATTATTGATTTTGTTCTTCCATGGATTCAGTTATAAATATTTTATACCTCCATTTAGATTTCAAGTGGAAAGACTAGGATTTGACCAAAAATAATTGCGTTTATAGAATACGTTTACTAAATGCATTCAAAATCGCTTCTCTAGGGACCAATTGCAGACGTGCATGAATTACGTTTGGTTATCGTTCTACTCAAATGGAAAAATTAGTTACTTACGGCTGTGATTTGTAGGGACTGGGATAAGACATAACCCCATCGGTGTTTTTGTAATTCTGAACAGAACCATTGACTGGATAACCATATTCAGAATTCGGGGGTACTGGTTCCGGATCATCTGCTACATTTTTCACCTAATAAATAAATAAACAGTTAAGATATGGTGCGAACACTCCAAAACAAAACATCCTATAGAAAATACACCAGCATGTTTAATAAGTATTTAAAAACGGTACATAATAACGTAAAAGCACATAAAAACTTTCTTCCTTCAGGTAGGATTATTGAAAAAGATTAAAGCTTGAGTGGGGGTGGGTATGGTGGGGGGCAGATTTGAAAATGTTACAAGAGGTAAATGTGTGATAATGAATGGCGCAAGGCCAGAACTGCCATAAGCATACAGAAATCTGGTAGCGTTCCTATGTTAATAGCTGATCTGGATCATGGATTGGTGCCCAACCAGGAACTCAGAAAAGACATCAAAAAGCAAACGCACACAAAGAGCTGCATGCATCCGTAGACAAATTCATAGACGAGACATACAGGCAAAGACTATCTAGGAAAGTCACAAAATAGGCTATTAGAAAAAGGTTCCAGTAAAAAAACGTATCTGCATTTCTGACCACATGGGGAGATTCCATCCCAAACATGTCTCCGACCCTCTATACACATGTCAAAAACAAGTGAGTTTCCCATAGACTTCGACACGCCCGCAACCCAAACCGCTGGATGAAATTGCACCAAATTTGGCACGAAGCTAGCTTATGGTCCACAGAGTGTGCTTTTTTTGTTATTTGGTATGAATCCGTTCAGTAGTTTGTAAGATATTAAAGGAGATCCAAATTTGTATATCTACGACTGTGACTACTTTGAGAATAATAACGAGCTTGTGCAGAGATCTGCAGAGCTCTGACTGGCTGCCAACACTTCAACAAGGAAGTGTTGAGAGTCATCATGGGGGACCCTGCTTCAGTCAAGTCCCAAAACAAAAGTGCCCTAAAAAAGGGGAGGGGGCAGGGTATGAATACCATAACCCCATGCATAGCCGTGGTCTTGCCAGGGCAAATGAGCAATGTTTTTTTTAATTCACTGTAAAATGTTTGTGCTTGTTAAAAATGTAGCTCTCAGGTGGGCCAGGGGCATGCAGCAATAAAAAATAAAGGAGGGGGTGCATGCCACCCCCATGGGCTTATTATTTACCCTGGGATAGCCACCTGCATGGGGTATTGTTCATATTTAGTGGGGCCATGTGGACTCCACCACCCCTAGACACCAGGGAAAACCATCTTCTAGGGTCTATTGCTAAAATATTGTTGGGGGGGCATGTGGAACCTCCCAGAACCCGGGGGCGCCACCACCACCACATCCCCGGGGGGGGGTGATTATTAAAAATGAAATGAAAATAGGAGTGAGCACAGACCAGCCCTCTTCTCGCCCCGCCCTGCTTGTCCCCGGCCCTGGGAACCACCACCTCGCCAAACGTATAAAACAAAGGAGGGGGGGCACGTCGCATTCCTCCTGGGGTCATATATCACCCTTGGACACCCAGGGACATATGGCCGGGCCCTGGGGAGGGGGCCGCAAGGCCCCATTCCAATAAGACCAGACCCCGGGGGTTGGGGCCCCAGGTCCAAATTTGGCCAGGGGAGTGGAGGGCCATGCACATCTCCACATTAAATCTTGACCGGACCCTGGGACCAAAAGCGGCCACTGCATCCCACCCCTCCCCTATTTTAGTTTTGGCAGGGCCGTTTTGGCCCCAATGCGTATTTAACAGAAATTAAACCTCAACTGGAGGCGCCATATATACACAGCAGGTACTCCAGTTGAAGCTCCACTTCTTTAAAGGACAAATGATCCTAACTCCTGGGCTTGGCAAAGGCAAAGCAAGGGTATTTTTCAGCAATTCCGTAATGAAAAAACAAACTGAAATCCTTTGTGTAGGCGACTCCTTAGTTGATCTATTGGAGCGCAATCTGAATGGGACTGTGACAAAGGGGTTCTTTCTTGTCCTCTCTTGTTGAGAGCAGAGTCCATTGTTCTCCCTTGAAATCACTAAGCGCATATAAATGTGCAAATTACTTTGCCTGTATGGCCCCACCCACTTTAGTATTATGCAAAGGTCTTCCTGCCTTTCACCAGGATGAGGGACAATTTAACAGGTGCCCCCCCTCAATGCATTTCCCGACTAATGTGGTGGTGCGTTTTTGACGCTGTGGAACATGAGGGCATCTCCACCAAACAAAGAAGTCCTTACTTCATATAGTTAAGAGGAAAGATCTTTCTTTGGATGAGATTTATCTCTTTTCTTGTCTTGATGTCTTCTCTATAGGTGGATTCATGTAATCACATTTCTAGATAAATACGTATGAAGAACAATCCCATTGCCAAAACGCACACAAGATCGTTGGTGCCATTTCCCAATGTTCCATCATGCAGCTGTAGTGTAGAATGAGTACTCCACATTTACCCAAGGAGGTAGCACTTAGTAATTAACTAGCAGAAAGTACTCCACTTGGGGAGCTATTTTGTGTAAAACTGTGAACTTTTGTTGGATAAAAGGGCAGGTGCAGTTCCTTTGTGGCTGAGTCACTCACTCAGCTACCTACACATCCACACAGACACTTAAGACACCTATTCACACACTCAGGCACTCTCACCCTCACTGACCGACCCATTCAGACACTGAAACACGCAGTTACAGACCCACTCAGACACACTCAACCACTCACTGAGACGCTCATGCACCCACTCACAGATCCATACAGCCACTCACACAACCATTCAGAAACCAAATTCACATTCATCCAGCCACTCAGACGAATGCACCCACTCAGACTGACTCACACTCATGAAGGCACTCGCAAACCCACTGAGACACTCACAACCACCAACAAACCCACTGAGACACTCACTGTGATAGTCATGCACCCACTCACACACCCATTGAGACACTCATGCACTCACTCACTCACATACCCACTGATACTCCTACACTCACTCACAAAAGTTACAGTAAGGAAATAAAATTTAAAAAATCTTAGACATTCACTTAAATCAGCTAAAGATTTCTGGGACATTCAAGTAAGAGCCATTAAAATTATGCAGCAGAGGAGGGCCAAATTATGCGACATGGTTGAGTAAGTTACGTGGAAAGAAAATTCAAATTACGAAGTACATTTTGACTGTATTACTTAATTATTTTGTGATTTTCAAACTTAACATTGTCTGGTCATTGGTCGTACCTCATTAGTACCAGTTTAACATCCAAATATAGCAAAAAGCAACACAACTTTAACTAATCAACCTTTACAAGGGACCTTCCACTGCGCTGCAAAGCATTTTGCTGCACGTGTAGTAACTTTTTAACCATTTGAGATAGAAACAACATTTTTGTGTTAAAATCTGCACGTTATGCGGCAGATGATGCATTGTGGCAAATGCGGAAAATCTTTAAATATGCAAAAATCGCAACAGCCACACAATCAAATAATTCCATGTACCCGATTATACTTAAAAACTAGAATTTTAAAAACCTTAAAAATTCACAGAAAACCCCACAAAAGTTACTAGGGCATTATAGTTTGGCTCAAATTTCATTCATACAAACCACAAAAATTCAGCCGTTATAGTTACCAGAGCTAACTAAGTTAGGCCACCGTAATACACTGCTTATGACCTCACATACTACATCACCTGTGACATCCTCCGTGATATTGCTGATCGCATCATCCACAGACCCACGCACACCCCGGCACACCCACTCACACCCTGACAACCTCTCATACACCCACTGACCTACCCATAAAACCACTCACACACCCAGTCGCTCTCCAATAAAGCCACTACGAGCCACCCACACAACCACTTCAATACCTGTTCACACATCCGGACAAGACCTCCCATGCCTGCTCACTCACCTATACAGCCACTAATGAAGACACTGGATGTGCAATACAACTAATCACACAAACTCACTTGCCCACACCCCCACTTAAACAGCCACTCACACCCATACACCGATTTACACACCCAGTCATTCACCCATACACCTATTCACACAGCCATCCATACACTCACCTACACAGCTACTCCCCTATATTCACCCATCCAGCCACTCCCACCCAGTCTTTCACCCACACAACCACTTACATACCCGTTCACACATCCATATAAGACCTCACACGCCTGCTCACTCACCTATACAGCCATTCATACCGATACAGAAGGAATGAAAGCTGTCGCCCAGTGGAAGAAGAACAGCCAACTGAAGCTAAACTCTGACAAGACGGAAGTCCTCATCCTCGGATCCACCCCTTTGGCCTGGGACGACTTCGGGTGGCCGACAGCACTGGGAACAGCTCCAACACCCATCGGCCACGCACGCAGCCTAGGGTTCATCCTCGACTCTACCCTCTCCATGACAAAGCAGGTCAACGCAGCCTCATCCTCCTGCTTTGATTCAAAAAGGGGGTGGTGATGAACAGAGTGTCTGAATTAAGCAGACCACTCTTACCCATTCCAAAGATCAGGGCTTGATCCATCACCGTTATTTATCTCACTGCACCATCCCAGCTCAGAACCTGGCTATATGCAAATCAGTCTGTCCCTGGCCCAGTGCATCATGGGAACAGGGCAGACCACCCCCTTTTCTGAATCATTTTTGTCCACCATAAGCGTGGAAGGGTATACTCAGATGTGAGTCCCTTGCTCATTGCACCATCAGGATTCAAGCAAGCCGGGCCGAAGACGGCTGAAATGCCAGAAACCGGTCCCCGGTAGCTTGTTTCCTTCCCAGTATAAGAATTGGCTTGGTAGTTTGGTCTGCCCTGTTCCCATGATGCACTGGGCCAGGGTCAGACTAATTTGCATATAGCCAAGTTCTGAGCTGGGATGGTGCAGTGAGCTAAAAAACGGTGATGGATCAAGCCCTGATCTTTGGACTGGGTAAGAGTGGTCTGCTTAATTCAGACACTCTGTTCATCACCACCCCCTTTTCTGAATCATCCTCCTGCTTCAACACCCTCCGCAAGATCTACAGGTGGATCCCCACCGAAACAAGAAGAACAGTCACCTAGGCCCTCATCTGCAGCAGGTTGAACTACGGAAACGCCCTCTACGCAAGAGCCTTGGCCAAACTACGGAAACTACTTCAACGCATTCAGAACGCCTCTGCACGCCCGATACTCGACATCTCTCGCCGCAGCCACATCACACCCCACCTGAGAGGCCTGCACTGGCTCCCCGCCAACAAGAGGATCACCTTTAAGCTCCTTAACCACACACAAGGCACTCCACAACATCAGACCAGCATACCTTAACAGACGACTCAGCTTCTACACCCCAAACCACCAGCTCCGCTCCGACGACCCCGCCAAGTCCCCCGCATCCGAAGAGCAACCTCCAACAGCAGATCTTTCTCCCACCTCGCTGCCAAGACCTGGAACACCCTCCCCATTCCCCTACAGCAGACCCAGGACCTGCTAACCTTCAGAAGACTCAAGACCTGGCTTTGCGAGCAGTAACAGCACTTCCCCTCCGACCCCCCCAGCGCTTTGAGACCCTCGCGGGCAAGTAGTGCACTTTACAAATGTTCCAATTGATTGACAATGGTTGTGCAATAAAACTACTCACATCCACTCACTTGCCCACACCCCCCTCAAACAGCCTATCACTCATCCATACACCCAACTTACACACCCAGCTACTCACCCATAGCCCCACTCACACAGCCAGAGTCACTGATACAGCCACTCACACTCGCTCACAGACCTACACAGCCACTGAAACACCACTCACCCACCACTACATCTACTCACACACCCACTCACTCACCACTACATCTACTCATGCACGCATTCACTCACCCATATACCGACACACACCCGCTCACCAATAAAGGCACTCACACAGCCACTCGGTCATCAATACAGCCATTCACATCCACTTACCCATAGTTACTCACAAAGCCACTTATTCATCTTTACAGCCCTTCACACACCCATACAGCCATTCACATACAGATACAGTAACATAGCCACTCATAACATTATATATGTTAGAAATAGTATCACTCAGTAGTACACAAACTATACTAATTTAACTTCAGTGGTACCTTGGTATATATTTTTAACACTCAAACTTTTAAAAAAACACTTTCAATCACTGGATGATGTCATGAGTGATGTCATTTGAGATGTCATGAGTGATGTCATCTACCATGTCATGAGTGATGGAATGTCATAAGCAGTGAATTGCGGGGAGTAGGTTATAGTCACCTCAGGTAACTTTAATTGCTGAATTTCTATAGTTACTACGAGTATAACGTGAGCCTAACTACAACATCCTTGTAACCTTTGTTTCTTTAGTGAAAATATATATTATATATTACTACAGCTGAGCAGCAACTTCATTTCTATTACAGGGGACTAGAGACATCACAAGTCACCTGTAATGATGAACATTGAGATAGGCTTTCACACAGGTTATAGGCTCCCATGTATTTTAATATAAATATAATATGAACACATCACATCAGCCCTCAAGTCCCTCAACTGGCTTCCCATCAAAGGAAGACGCATTTATAAGACTGCCTACATCACCCACAAAGCCCATCACGCAATATCTTGACAACAAACATAAAAGCAGGAAGAACCACAACTCTGAGGAGCTCCAACTCACTTCTCATACCTCCCAAACTAAAAAAGAAATCAAACAAGACTCTTTTCTGGAAATGCAGTCAGCAAATGGAACACACTAACTAGGGATCCAAGATGCAAACCTTCCTTCTCCTGCTTCAAAAGAGACCTGAAACGCCATCTCCTCAACAAATGCTTTAGCACGCAAGCTAACTGAACTGTGTTTCAATAACTATCTCGCTGTAGGATTAGACCCTCTGTGATAGCCGGTTGTTTGAGTGCTTCAGTTACCTATTATAAATAAATAAATAGGACATGAAGTGTAAAGATGAAACATTAATAGGGACCAAGTTGCATACTGTCTCACTGGTGTTCCAGAGCGTCTATCCAATGCAGGTCACAGGTCCTGGACAAGTTTGCAGAGTTATCAGTATTTCACACTAACTGGACTGAACCCCATTTTCCCCTCGCCTGGGGTCTAAGGCACATACTAATGAATTTGGCTTGCAGACCTGGGTATGTAATGCCAGACGACTATATTAAATTAACTGTTGCGACTGGAATATCCCCTACATATAGGCATGTCCCAATGTCAGAGTATCTGACAGCATCTGGCAACCTTGTTTTAGGTCTCGCCTAGGCAGCGCTTGCGCTGTCTCTTAGAGACATGCTGTACTGAAGTATGGATTTTAATTTCCGCCCATCTTTTCAAATGGCTCCTGTTACTGTCCTTTGTAAATGATGGCTTTTGATTTGTCAATATGCTTAGTAGTCACTCCTTAGTACTTCCGTTTCTCCCATTGTAACCTCCCATGAGGACTACCCCGGTTACATGTGTTACTCTATATGTTTTAATTACAGCCTGTGAGCACTGTTTTCTTAAAGAACTTTCTCCTGCCTGCTGTGCCAGGCACGACGCGCTGTCCCCCCAACGCTTTTTTTTCTTAACCAGCGCAGCACACCTCAGATTTTCATATTTGCGGTTCGCCAAACTCAGCTGGAAGCCTTTACTTTTGGTGCAATCGAGGCAACCGCACTTTAACTTCTAAAGCTAAGCGAGGGTGCAGCGATTGCTTCAAAAGTCAATAAATAAAAGAAAAGGCATTTGCAATGCAGTAGGTAACGCATTACTGAAAGTTTGAGCTATTGGCAGCGCATTATTTTTAGCGACGCCAATAGCTCAAACTTTCAGTAATGCAAGACACATTACATTGCAAATGCCTATTTGATTTTGGCCCCAGACTCATACTAAACTAATGTCTGCACTAAAGTCTAGGCCGGTCCTGTGACACGAGTGATTTCCTGAACCGGTTTTTGTCACTTGTCAGGGAGCACCAAGCACGCCTTTATTTAACTGACAGATGACTACTGTCCCAGCCATGGGTTTAGCATGTAGAGCAATGATGGAAACCGTGTTTTGTGAATCAGTAGTTTTGGCGAGACCTTTTAATTTCAGTCACTGAACTGGAAGCCTACTGACATGTAAAGCTCGGCTTACATGCACCAACTCAGATCCTAGTACTAACAGTGTGTGTGAGTGTGTGTGGAGAAAAGGCTGCTTCCCCATGGTTTACAAAATTGCACCAAAACTTACTCATTAACTTACCATACTCACTCAGCATCCCCCTTGTGCTTTGTCAACATATTACCAACATAATAACCAATACATACCCCAAATTGAGTGTGTGGCCTGTGTGTGCGCATATGGTCTGTGTGTGCGCGCGCATGTGGCCCCGTGTGTGCGCGCATGTGGCCCCGTGTGTGCGCGCATGTGGCCCCGTGTGTGCGCGCATGTGGCCCCCTGTGTGCGCGCATGTGGCCCCGTGTGTGCGCGCATGTGGCCCCGTGTGTGCGCGCATGTGGCCCCGTGTGTGCGCGCATGTGGCCCCGTGTGTGCGCGCATGTGGCCCCGTGTGTGCGCGCATGTGGCCCCGTGTGTGCGCGCATGTGGCCCCGTGTGTGCGCGCATGTGGCCCCGTGTGTGCGCGCATGTGGCCCCGGGTGTGCGCGCATGTGGCCCGGGTGCGCGCGCATGTGGCCCGGGTGCGCGCGCATGTGGCCCGGGTGCGCGCGCATGTGGCCCGGGTGCGCGCGCATGTGGCCCGGGTGCGCGCGCATGTGGCCCGGGTGCGCACGCATGTGGCCCGGGTGCGCGCGCATGTGGCCCGGGTGCGCGCGCATGTGGCCTGTGTGGTACATACATTGTGTGTATAAGTGAAAAAGAGCAATGGAGTCCTGCAGGTTCCGTTTTGGAAGCCCCTGGCCGCGTCATGTGAACAAGCTGTTTACCTAGGCATTTCTAAAGCTGGCGGAAGGAAACCTAGGCATGGAAATGGAGAAAGAGGAAATAGGGCTCCTTTTAGAAATTAGTCTTCAGTAAGACTCCTTAGCAGCACTTCTCACCAAAAGGGCTGCCATTTGGTAGATGATTGGGAGAGCGGGGGCAGAGAGCAGGATTACAGTCCCTTTTTATTATAAAACGTTATTTCGGCCAGAAGGCCATAAATGTACTGGATACGAATTATGTACAACAATAAAACCAGTTTTAAAAAATCACCTAATGGTACAAATTCTAATGGACAAAGGCTGCATATGTAGAAATACATTAAAGGTTGCAATGGATAAAGTTCAAATGGATACATAGTGGCATAATTCTATGCGGCAATAGAGTGCTTGATGACCTAGGATCGAAGTGCAACAAAGTATGCCGTAATCGTGGAGTGGAACAATTAGTGTAAGAAAACATCTGAGTGCATCAAACAAATCAAAGGACAATTGTTATTTATGATGTCTAGAGTCAAAGCATCTGATTTGGCAATATTCAATTCAAGTAAAATTCACAGATAGGAGAAAGGGAGAACAAAAACCTCATTACAGGGTCAGCCATGTACTCATTCCAATATGATGGTTAATCTAGATATCTGTGCTTCACTTGGGAAGAAAAAAAAAGCTAAACACCAGCTGAGGCTACTGCTACAGTGGTGTTTATGCCAACTATGGAGTATTGGTAATAAATAGTTGCCTAGTTTGTGTGAACTCCATCCCATGGCCGCATCTTGGTATATGTCAATCGCTCATAAATACATTGTACAAGAAATACTACGTAAGAAAAGCAAAGATATGTTTAAAGCTAGGACATCTAGTTTAATACAACCCATTCATTCAGAGATGCATTGATTAGAACATTATTTAGAACAGGATTCTCCAACGTGTAGCTCGTGAGCTCCTGGTAGCTCTTCAGCTACTTGTGAGTATCTCTTCTGTGTCCAGCTCAGCCTACCAAATTAGAAGCTTTTGTTTGGTTGAATTAATATATGTATACCAAAAGTGAAAAGTGGGCATCGGATATGAATATGCGTAAATTTTCATAGCTCATAGTTTCCAAAGTATATTTGAAAGTGGATAATCGAGTAATAAAACTATGCAGCATTGGGATACTCATCACTAATATTTCCTGGGTACCAGGGGATATTGCAGCGAATTTATGACGTTCCAACGCAGACATTTACAACGCATACCATCACAACGCAACTTTTACAACGCAGGATCCATTACAACGCAGATGCTATTACAACGCATGCCATTACAACGTAAGTATAGGTAAGTATATAATTTTATTATTATTAATTTAATTATAATTTTTCAAAATAATTTATTTAAATTAATTTTAATTTAATAAAATTCAATTTACTATTCTAAATCCAGGGGGGTGTAAAAGTAGGGTAAGTGGTGGATAGTGTAGGGGTAAAAATTACTATTCTAACTCCAGGGGGGGTGTAATAGTAGGGTAAGTGCTGGATAGTGAAGGGGTAAAAATTACTATTCTTACTCCTTGGGGGTGTAAAAGTAGAGTAAGTGTTTGATATTGCAGGGTAAAAATTACTATTCTAACTCCAGGGGGGTGTAATTGTAGGGTAAGAGCTGGATAGTGTAGGGGTTAAAATTACTATTCTAACTCCAGGGGGGGGGGGTGTAATAGTAGGGTAAGAGCTGGATAGTGTAGGGGTTAAAATTACTATTCTAACTCCAGGGGGTTTAATTAAAATAAATTTAATTTTAATTATATAATTTAAATACAATTAAATTAAAATATTCAAATGTATTATAATAAATTAAATTATAATTATTTTAAGAAAATTAATTTAAAAATAATTATTATTTTAATTAAGTATTTGCACATACTAACGTTGTAATGGCATGTGTTGTAATAGCATCTGCGTTGTAATGGCATGCTTATTTAAGTGGAGAAGTTTGGCTCACTGGTTATAGCAGGCAGACCCTGAAGCAGAGGTCAGACCCGGGACCAGGGTTCAATTCCTGACGCGGCAGGGTCTTGAGCTCAAATGTCCATGGACTCGATAATTCTTGCGTCGGTGCCTGACCTAATCATGGGTTCACACTCTGCAACTCTGGGCATTAAGCTTGCTTAATCTCCACAACGGCCTCCCGCGGCGGGATGCCTGGCTTTCACCTTGGGGATGCCCTGTAGGGGCTATCTCACAGGGAAAAGCCAGGACGGGTTCCCAAGGCAAGCGCGGAGATACCCCTTCGGGGGTCGATTCCTGCGCTATATAAGAAACATAATAATAATAATAATAATAATATGCTTTGTAATAGCTTGCGTTGTAATGGATCTTGCGTTGGGATGGATCTTGCGTTGGGATGGATCTTGCGTTGGGATGGATCTTGCGTTGGGATGGTAGTGCGTTGTAAAAGTTGCGTTGTGATGATTGTTTCCCATTGCAGCTATAGCGGTTATGTATTACCCTTTTAGAGGCATTCCAAACTGACTAAGCCGGTTTTACATTACTGATGGCCATCCTGCACTGAGGTGACCACGGCTTGTAATCTTGCACAGGGTGGCCACCAATGTAACCTTGTCTGATGAATATAACTATTAATATTAGTAGCTCAAGACGATTTTTGTTTAATTTAAGTAGCTCCTGTTAGTAAAAAGGGTGGAGACACCTGGTTTAGAACAATATAGTGACTGTATACAATTTCTGATATGTCGTTCAGCTTTCTTCAGGTCGAGAGTGGGTGGTTGGAGAGGGTGCTACACAAGTAGGCCCGCAAATTTCCTTCTACTCCAAACTACTTATATATTATTATTGTTAATTGTAGTTCAAAGTCCATAGGACATACAAAAAGATAAAATGAATCTCCATGCATGTTTAGCTAAAAACGTCTAAGTAAATTCTCAAGCACATGAGGTATTTAAAATAGTAGTCAATTCTGTCCCAATCTCGTTATACATAGTGATTCATGTATTAAATTCTACAGGCAGGCCTTCCAAGCGGCATTACCATATTTCTGCTTTAAATATATATAGATCTAAGGTAGCAGCATCCCAGTTAGTATGTGTAGCACTATATGGGTCCTGTGCCCAATATAATACTCACCTTAAAGCCAGAGTTATCTTTTAGCGCTTTTTCCACTGGTTGCTAGTTATTCATACTGCATGCAAATATTTTGCTAAACTTGACAATCTACTCCTGTGTACCTGTTTTTAGTATCCCAAGTGCAGTACTCGATGACCTTATACCTAATAAATTTAAAGAGGGGAATGATCAATTTCCTCCTTGAAACTTTATAAGCCACACAGAAAAATATATTGCTTAGCAATTCAGCAGCGGTGCCGCAGACAGGGCTGGTAGTGTTAGGGCACTTGGGATTAGCCCATTTAACTGAATTCTTTTGTGGCCAAAAATCCATATCTGAACTTTAGATACAACTTTGTAGGACGCGAGCCCTGGATGACATAAAAGGTTCATATAGAGGGACAATCTTATGGTCAAGGAATTAGTGTGCTAGGCTCCCTAGTTTACTATTCTTTACTAATTCTCCCCAAAAATATTCACTGCACCGTTCCTTTATTACTTGTCTTGGTCTCAAATGGGAGTCTTCTGGGGAGTCCTAAAGATTCTTAAGAGTGATAGCATGAAACATTTTCTTTACATACAACAGCCATGGAATCCTTAAATAGCTCTCCGCTTTTAACGTGTCTGAGTGGAGCTTCATAGAGCTACAGCTCTGGTACTGACCTCAAACTGTGACAGAATAATAATGGGCGCGCCTCGATGGTGAATGAAATGGGGAACAGACTGATATCTTGCAAAACTGGGAGGGTTGGAGAGCTGCATGGAAGATGCGTTAAGAGCTTGAGGATTTTTTTTCCCCACTGTTACTAGCTCACTGGGCAGTTTATGGCCCCAGAGCTCTGTGCCATACAGGCAACAATTTTCACCCTAGTCTTCTATACGTCAAGCGCAGGGGCTATTCTAATTGATTTTAACTATTTTGCCTTCTTTAAGATAGCCCCAGTCTCATGTTGTAATTTCAAAGTAAGTTTTCTCATTTCAGTCTTTCATCTAAGATTGTGCGACAAAGTCATGTCAGAGTAAGTAAAATCCGACACCTGCACTAAAAAAGTACAGTTAACAATTAGGGTTGATTTAATAGATTTATAAGTATTAAAAGACATGCTTTGGTCTTGCTTGTATCCAATTCTAGGCCCTAGTAAACACAGAATTCTAGAAATAGATTTAGAATGGCTTGTAGGCCTCTTGGGGTCTTTGAAATAAGAAGTGTGTTGTCCACAAATAACACTGGGTGTTTCGTGAGGTTAATCTAAGAGGGCATCATTATTTTGGAAGATCAAGCCTTCTGCCAGATCATTAATTAACAGAGAATAGAAAGTCAGGGCTAAAACACAACCTTGACGTACACCCTTCTCTATTTTGAAAGCTTCTGTTTGTTCCCCATTCCTCCCATATCTCACCCGTGCTAGATTATTCTCATACTTTCTTTAGAACTTCTAAGATGTTAGTAGGGACTCCCATGCTTGCTAGTACTTCAAATAATCTAGATCTCGGGACAGTGTTGAATGCAGATTTTAAATTACGAAAATGACATAAGTGCCCTTTAACCAGCAGGACGGATTTCCAATAGATCAGGTTCAACCTAAAAATTTGGTAGTGTGTGCTGTCGGACGAAAGCCCGATTGCAAATCACTAAATATATACAGTTCTATTGTTTAGAGTATGAAGTAGCCATTAAATGAGGGATGCCTTTTTGTCCCTTTCCTGATCACTATCCCGTAAAGGTTTTGATATCCAGATGCAGAAAATGCACAGCACTTTATGCCTCAGTCGGATGTCTTTCATGCTGGAGATCGGGTTATAATGATCACTCTGCACAAAGGATGTGTCTGGAGAGGCCGAAGAAAGAAAAACTACCCCCAAACCAGTTCTAGTAGCGCAGACAGAATCCACAATCCTCCTCTCCTGTGACTCTTTAAAAGTGGGACACACTGACCTATCGGTTGTTTCAGTTCCAAGTTCTTTGTCCAGCATTTCCCTCAGTGCCCTGCAGGAAACTCCCTTCCTTGATCAACCAGAGCCGACTTCTGCCTGGCAGCTAGCTTCCCAGAGGTGATGGGATATCACCTGGAATCTGACTTGTAAAGAAGCTGCACCATATCCTGAAGCACCTTGAGGCGAATGTGCGGAGAGAAGGAAGTAGTGTTCCAACGCCGCAGGAGGTGGGCCTCTCCAGGCAAGCCAGAAGCCATGGACACCTTAGCTTGAGCCTGTTCACCTGAGAAGGCAAAAGAGAGCAATGCGAGGTCTCCTCGGACTGAGCGCAAAACTGACACATCGTGAAGCTGTGCTTGAGGGGAGCATGCTGCTGTGACAGTGTGAATTTCTGCTCAAGGTACCTTGCTGTTGCAACATTGTGAAGTTGTAAATCTTTGTTATGCCCCGAAGTGAGCCTTTCCACTCAAACACTACCCTAGTGGTTATATTTAGTTAAGAGTGGGAAAATACATCATGAGAAGGGTTGGGCCAACTACACCTGCAGTCTTGTTTGTTTCTTTATAGAAGAATGTACATTTCCATATTAACCAAATTAACATACAATTATCAACGATTATTACAAGAAATTAAGGGTCAGACATTATGATGTCAATAAAGATGAAAATTCTTGACCGAAGAATATATCAATTTCTATATTTTGTTTTCCAAAACTTGCAAAAAGAAGGCCTTGATTAGGATCGTACAGCACTGTGATGTTATTTTGTTAATCCATACACCGCCTTCTGCTGGAATAAGGGAGGAGTGTGGCAGCCCTGCAGGAGGTAAGACTATCCAGAGCAAGCCAGAAGCAGCTGACCCTAGATCATCAGGTTCTGTCCACCCAGAAGGATAAAAGGGAGAAACCGTTGCGCTAAAGGAGCCGAAGTGCACTGCTGCAACATCATGAAGTTGGGCCTGAGCAGAGTGAGCTACTGTGACATCATGAAGTTGTGCCCAAGTGAACCCTGCGGCTGCGAAATTGTACGTGAGACGACTCTGCATCTCAAACATTGTGAAGCTGTACCAGAAGGACTGGGCCTCTGATTTTGACCTGTAACCTAGCACACTGTGCACTACTAACCCAGCAACTTAAATTTTTGGCGGGGTTGTGCCGCTGAAAGAGAGCCTCGCGGCAGGCCAATGACCATTGAGCCCGAAACCCACCATCCCAGCTACCCAAAGCCCAAATGCAGGCTTGCAACCAGTGAGAGACATGCGACGATGCCAGAGCCTACACAGCCTTCATGTGGCTGCCTTCCACAGACTACCTGGAGCACTCACTGCCAGCAAGTCTACCAGAAAAGGGCGAAACTCCACAGTGGTGAATTAGAAGAGCAACTGAGCGCACAAACTCAAAAGAGGGGTAACACTGCACCTGTGCCGGATATCTGCCCAAGATACTACGGGAACCCTGGGGAATGAGAATGAGTTGGGGGACGGAAGAAAGGGTGGGAGGGTGTAAACAGTAGGCCCCAGGAATGTTGCCCCACACCAGCGAATCATCCATATCTATGACCTATGTAGCATTGAGTTTTCTGTTGGTATTAAAGAACTTTCTTTTAACAAAGACACACCAGGTTGGACAATCCGTTATTGCGCTCCTGGGTGATGGAATATTGAGCTTGAATCAGCCCCACACCAGATCTCTTAGAAGCCTGCGACTGCTCCCCAACACTAGCACTAGGTCAAGTGCTTGACCCTGTTAGCAGGGACATAGTGGGATGGACCCCGGACCCAGGCACATCACAAACAAATGACGCCAGCCCCACAACTGAGCAAGCAACTCCTGCTGACATTTTAGAAAACTCCACATTTTCATGTTGGAGTGTACTGCAGTAATCAAAATAGTAACACTATCTAGATGTTTATTTGGCTTTCTGGCGCTGCGGAGTCAACATTTTTTTCCAGGAGCTGGATGGTGTATGGCCATTGTTTACAAGTGCAGACACCCATTAATGGATTCATCTGCCGCTATAAAACTTCCATTTGAGATGGGTGGTCTTGGGAGTTGCAAACAAGGAAGCTAGGATCTGGGTTCACAAATACAGTATCAACCACAATGGCTGGCGGACATTCCCAGGAGAGAACTATTACTACTAAACTGTTCCAACTTTACTATGGACCTTAAATGTGTGCGTTTGGCCCCATTAAAAAAACAAATACGTTGTCACACCTAATGTCACAAATTATGAAGCTGGACAACTCTGTTAGAAGAAAGACATTTCCCCATGCAAGGCCCCCTAACGAGTATTACCAGAGTTCCGCAAATTGTATAAAGAAGCCAGGGCAGGTTGAAGGAATGCTAATGGATATGAAACAATGAGAGACCGATACAAGACATCTCAAGAAGTCAGGAGACAAACTGGCGTTCGAGCCAGACACTTGGTACTATGTGCTTGACAATCAAGGGCACTTAGTAGGTTCCTAAGGAGCTTGGAAAAAAAGGGTGAGAGCAAGGGATGGTGTCCACCCGTGGTGGACAGAGAATACTCCTATTCCCCTGGTCAAGGATATAGAAAAACAAATGGAGGAGTATCGCCCGAAGTTAAGCTGAAGGTTTTCCAGAAGGAGGGCATTGTTTCTTAGAATGATAAAAAGGAATGATTCATCCTTTTGTAAGAAACCCCTCACTCACCACCTAGTGGTGACATGCTTTTCTATAGGTTCCTAAGGAGACCACCCGAATCCAATGCATTACTGGGACGTCTTCCATCCGGGTCACAGGGCGGACAGCCCCTCTCGGCACGTTTCAGAATACTTAATGAGAGCCCTAAGCGGGAAATGCAAGTCATGCTTAAGTGGAAAAAAGCCGGACAACTCCCGGAAGAATGGAACAGATTTAGAAAACATTCAAAAAGTTCAGCTGACTCCTGATGCTGCGTCATCCATTTTCAACTCCTGCACAGGGAATATGCTAAAACCTTTTGTCATTCACAAAAATATACCCAGATGCATTTGGGAAAAGCTCAAGACCCTGTCTAAGAATGCCGATACAGTGCATTGGGTAAGCACACATCCGGTTGTGAATATGTTATGTAGTGGTAGGATGGCGTCTTGTGTACTTCAGTGGGATTACCTGATAGGGCTGGCTATCAAAGAGTATATGTGTGTGTGGTGTGTGTGTGTGGGAGGGAGGGGGGGGGCTCCTGTTTAAAAATTAAGTGTATTCAATTGCAAGTGGGAGTGTTGAGCTAGCTTCGAGCAAGAAAAAAAAAGCACATCCGAACCCCTTGGAAACAAGAAAGAAACCCGTTGGGAGACTCCTGTACATAGGTACGGTGTGTGTGCGCGTTTATTAGTGCAAGAGGTATGAACGTGCCCACTGTGCTCACACATGTAAATTACCAGAAGACAAGGAATGCCGGGCGCGAGGCAGAGAACTGAACGTGCACAACTCGAAACTGACGATGAATACTGTGCGCGTGCCTGCCCGCTGGTTACCCGGTGGAGCATGTTTGGCTGATAAACAATGAGGCACAGGCTACTACTTTTCGGTCTAATAGCCAATAAGAAGAAGAAGAAAAAAATAATAATCCGAAAACAAACTTTGCGTGACTGCGAATGTATAGGTCGTTTATAGTTTAAACAGCGGTATGGAATTTGGTCGGAGGAGGGAAGGGTGCACTCGGCTCCTCGCCTCCATTGCCGCGCAGTTTCGGTGGAAAGGTTTCATACTTCAGTCCGGTAACATTCTCAGAAACCGGTTTTTCCGGGTGCTCGCTCGCTCGCAGGCAATCTGCCGGCTCGACTCCTCGGAATCAAGGACTTTCAGGCCTCAAGAAGGACTGTTCATGTTATAGAACACTCGGGTTTCCGGGTCTGTTCCAGGAATCGATTAGGGTCGGTGTGTTTAATAGGTCTATAATATAATGCATGGGTCCAAACTGTACACATCGTGTTTGTTTACTGCTGCATTCCTGCGTCATGTCTTCCAAGAAAGGTTACAACAGTGGATAAGTCAGTCACACAGATTTAAAATCAATGAGCATTAACGGCTTTAATGTTTTGAGAAATGGAGCTTCGAATGTGGCCCTCTTCCCAGTACTAGGCCGGACCGCATTTGGTTTCTCTTAAAATACCAACACTGTATTAATTCCAAACTCTAGAGTGGAGACGTGACAAAGGAAGTTTAGCAAAGGACTATGTACTCAGAATAAATTCATAGTTTAGGAAATGTGAAAGACCATCATCCCATGGCGGGAGAGGCCAGACAGACCGGGCGCACAAGAGAGCGCAGAAGCAGTGGGCTGCAGGGGAGGGGTGAGAGGGCCAAGGTTCGGAACGGGCTGTTTGCAGGAGGTGCCAGGTGAGTACGGATTTGCAATAGGTAGGTCTCGGTCTAGTGAGGTACAGTGGCTGAAAAAATGATGGGTTGCAATGCTAGCCGAGCGACTGCCACTTGTTGCAAGTATTTATCCGATCGCCTTTTGGGTGTTTGCCAGGAGTGTATACATGGAAACCTTAGATCGGAGCATTTTTCTAAGCCTACTACTGCCGAGGTTTGTGAATTTTGAAAAGAAGTACGTTTGCACCCACTCAAGGAGTACTTCTATGGCTGCAGATTTACTTTTTTTTTCTAAATCAGTCACTATATACATTTGTTTCCACTATGAACAAGTTAAAAGTTCTTAGTGCAATAAGAAAGAGAAGTAAAGAGAAGCAGACAGCAGACCGATCAGGGCATCCAAGCCGAACCACCAAGCCAAGAATGCAATTGGGGGTGTAATAACCCAAATGCCCTCCCCCACCCATTCAAGCTACACCGCTACTCATCCATCTGGGCCTGGTAGGTCTCCCTGCATCACATACAGCACAACAGCCACCTGGAGTACCTGACCTGGGATAACTTTTTTTAATGTATTTTGCCTGCACCTTCTCTTCATCTCTGCTACAAGAAATCTTGATGGTAGAGTTGTCAAATCGGTACGTGTAGGCCAGGCGCAATGTTTCCAGTGCTCACCTTTTATAAATCATTTAATAAAGTGGCTTATAACCCCATTTACTAAGCCTGAGTCACAATAGATATGGGCATGCCAGCAAATTAAGAAGGCGAGGGGAGCCAGGGGTGAACCATGGGTTTGGTTTGGCTCAAAGAGTCAAAGGGATTGCCAAGACATGAAAATGTTTGGCATGTATGGCCTGCAATTTAAAGAATGTGAAAATATAATACAAGCTCTTCAAAATGAAAAAACTGTTTCTTTATTATACGGACGCATTTTACCATACTATATTAGTTTAGAACACTACATAGACATTTGTTAAAAGTGATAGTTTTTAAATATGAACTTAAAAACATAAATGCCCCCAAACAACAGTTAAGTAGCGAACTAAGAGACAAGTCAGTAGTCACGTCAGAGCAAAATCATAGTCTATTAAATCAAACATAAGGGGGGCTTTTACAGCGCACATCTTTAACTGAAGTATTTAAAAGGGCCCTCACTTGAAAATAACGAAAATGGAGGCTCTATGGAATTCATTTTTGGCAAGCAGGGAAGATGGTATGGATTCCAGGTTCTCTGGTTTCACATTTTGGAATTCAGGCACCAGATAATTATCTGTCTCTCCAGTGATCTTTGATGTAAAGCGGATTTGTCTTTTATTCTTGACACAACCAGCAAAATAGACACTGACCAAGTAAACCCTGCTCAGGGCCCCAAGCAAAACTACCAGCCAAGGGTGCATTTATTTGGGGGAGGGGGTGACACCCCATACCCACCTCTCGCCCCCTCACCCCTGAAGCTGTGCCCCTGAGAGAAAGAAAGGGGTGTGGGGGGGGGGGGAGGGTTAAAATACTAAAGAAAGTGGGGTTAAAAGATTAAACAGTAGAAAAATAACCATGAGAGCATACAACTTGTTTTGTCAGTTTAATATTTAATTTTATCTTTTGGTTTACCAAGGTGCTGAAGAAGTACCTGTTTTGTATGCCTTTCTTGTCAAAGTTTCTACTCCTTGTGCTTTCGAGGTTCTCCATTTTAGATCACTACCACTTGATTTTGTTTTGTAGAACCACGAAACCTCTCAGTTCCTGCGTGCTTAATAGATCAAATCATAATCTGTCAATTTTAAGTCAAGCCTACCATGCACCACAGGTTGTGCAAGACATTGCGTACCAAGAACACGCAGGAGCTTTCAGGCAGACCATTGCTTACCAATGATTGGTTTTACTGTTGCTCATATTCTGCTGGCTTTCTATTCGATTGCTTCCTTTGTTTCAAATGGCCCATCTTCTGTTTGTCTTCCTAGGACCATAGCCTCTTTATCATCTCTGTGACTGGCTGGCTCATTCCACTGCTCACATTTAGGAACCTTTTTAGGTCGAGCCTGGGCAGCCCATGCGCTGCTCTCCGAGCCATGCTGTAAAGGAGTATGTACTTGAAGCCCTGCCCATATTGGTCACTGGCTTGTCATTGTCCTTCGTAAATCCTGGCTACTGCTTCGTTTTTAGGCTAGTTAGTCACTTCTTAGTACCGCCTTGTCTTCAGTTGTAACCTCCCATGAGGACTGGCCCTTTTACTTTGGTTGTTACACGGTAAGTCTTCTTTAGTCTGTAAGCACCATGTTGTTTAATGAGTCTCTTACTGCAGGAGGGTCTCATGTGCCCAGCTGCTACCACCGGCTTGTTTAACCCGTAGCAAACAGGAAGCTATTCAGGGGCCATAAGAGACAGAAGGGGGCAACTCAGTGATGCCTTCAAGCATTTGGAATGCAACAGGTCTCGCATTTGCGAGAGTTTAGGCTATTGGCATTGTAATGACAATGCTTTTTATTTATTTAAAACTAAAAGGCATTGTCATTAACCAAGCCAATAGCTCAAACTCGTATAAATGCGATACCTCTATTGCATTGCAGATGCCGGTTTGTTGTTGCTTAAGCATTCATGAGACTGGACATGTTTTCCTGCTCTCTCCTCTCCAAGTGCTGCTTTTAAACTCTCTCTCTGCGTTCTGTTTCTCTCTTCTAGATCCGCCCGCACCTCCCTTTGTTGTTCTTGTTAACAAATCACCGTAACTGCCCCCCGCACAAAATACAGACTCACTGAATGGCCAATGCTGAGTATCTCTCATGCCTGCCAGTGTGAAACAAGCATTGGCATAGCCAATAGGTCTCGCTTTGGGTCCTTATAAGTATTTAGTTATGCAGTACATCCTTGGTGCAACAACATCAACATCAACTGTTGCATGGCTAAACACTTATAAGGTACAAGGTTTAGCCATTAAACAGCTGATGTTGTTGCAACAAAGATATTGTGCTGCAAAACGAAATACTTATAAGGTCCCAAAAGCGAGACCTATTGGCTATACCAATGCTAGCTGCTTTTAATTTTTATCTCCTGGGATGTTACCATTTAATATTGCGTGCACTAGAATAGGAATTTTAATATAAATATTTTAAAATGCATATTCCATTTCTAGTCACCCTAGATTGTGTTCTTCATTAATGAAAGATTGTTTGGAGTACCACGGCTGTCCCTGCACTTATCTTATGGAAGTGATTGTAAGCAGGAAACACTTCCTATGCAAGATTGCGGAGTGGGTTGTGTCAGTGTTGCAGTCCAAATTGATTCACTGGTGCAAGTTGATGCAGTGAGTCCTTGCACCAGGGAGCCAAGAGATCTGACCCCTAAGGTTCTGGGGATGATAGGTAGGGGGCAGCTGTAATTTTTCCCCATTGTGGTTACAATTCAAATCTGTATAAAATGGTTTTCTGAAAGAACAAGTTATCCCTAAATGAACCTTGCTTGCAAAGAAGACCAGAAATAAACTGTCAAAGGCAAGCAACGTACATCACTTACACAAAAGCATTCAACAACGCCAAGAATTTACAAATAACACACAATACCCACTAAATAGCCTCGCGCCAATTCTGACCTATTCCTAAATTGCAGAAAACTATTCTTTGCATGCTGGTACCTGTCGGCCTTTGAATACCTACTCCTAATACAACGACGCAGGCGTGCAATCGGCTTGATTGAACTCAAGGACTGGCTGAAGGCGTCTCAACATGCTGGACACTTAATAGCTATGCTGGCGCTGTGGTTTCCGAAATGCATACACAGTGTAAATTACGCGCAATATTCACTGAATAGAAACATCAGCAAGGGAAACGTTCACGGCTCAAATTGTTCACATTAATGTTTTGGTGCATCTTTACAGTGCTCACATGAGCATTTCTATTAGGTTCGGTCTGTAGAAAACCATATACAAATCTCCGTTGTGCGAAAAATGGGGGCTGCAAGTATCAGTTAGAGAGAGTATTTTACATAGTCTTTACTGAGCCTCTTTGCAAACTATGAATTATAAGATACTAAAAGGAGTAGAGTGAAAAGTTTCCAAAATAAGGGTGGAGTTCTAAAAGTTACAGCGCACCTGTCTAGCACCAATGCATGCCGCGTTTATGTGTAGTTCCTGGAAATCATTCAGGGCCCCCTCCCCTCCATTCCTTCTGTGTGACTAGGTATCACAGCTGCTTAGCCCGGATTAAAAGACCTGACAGATATGTTGGTTTTAAACAACAAAGAGGCCCGCATCTTCAGCAAAAAGATAAGTAGTCACACTATTCTTAGGAATGAAAATATGGAAATTATATTTTGTCGATCATGGACTCGGGGAAGTTATACAATTTTTCAGTGTAGCCAGAAAGCAATTACGCCCAAAGATATTCTAGGACATTAACACACGACTAGTGCCACAGATTATGGTTGGCGTGTAGAACATTTACAAACATTGTTTCATACTTTAAAATGGCTGCTACTTTCCCTAATGCAACAAATAGAACACAGAGAGAAAAGAGTTTGATATTTTTAATATGGGCAGTAGGGCATTGGCAAAGCCATTTGCGTCTCTCGGACTCTGTTGGCAAAGCAAGATGGATTGGCTTTGCCAATGCTTGTTTTCAACTGCAGCCTGCCCATAACTTAGTGGCAAGCCAATGGCAACCCGTCAGCGAATGTCAAAAACTGTACAGCCAAACACATCATGGGCGCAGCAGCGGAGAGTGAATTACTTCCAGAAATAAACTTCAATTTTTGCCATTCTTTATAAATGTCCAGATAAGATTTCATAAGTGTTGCACTAAGTAATCTTAAATGCTGCTCTGCACCAACAGAAAAAAAATGGCGCAGCACAGCATTTACTATGGGTCACTCGTGGTCCGATGATATCAGCCACACTTGCGTAAATAATGCCTATTTGTACAACGCAAAACTGTGCGATATGGTACAAAGCTGAGCAAGTAATGCCTTGTGTGAATTCCTCAAAGAACACCCTTGAGTGCAATTCCACGCACAAGTACAAATTCTACGAGTTAAAAGTACCGTCTATGTGTCAGTCTCTTAATATGTGTAATTTAACAGATATTTACACTTAAATTCCACATAGAACAAGCTGCGAGACGCACTCTGTGGTGGGGGAGGGGCATTGAAGCGAGGCGCCCCTGACAGCAAAAGGAAACCAGGGGTTGTATGCTCGCGCACCGGGAAAGTGAAAGTGCATCGCGAATGACCCGTGACAGGAGGAGACAGATGGCGGCTGACATGGCAGGAGCCACAAGACGTGCGGCCGAGTGGTGCTAATGACCCTTGAAAGACAGGTGGCGGCTGCGCGCGTGAACGCAAGCGCTAGGCCAGCCAGTAGCACTTTGAAAACTCACCTACTAAATGTCTCGCAGCGCATGCGCTGACTCAGCGAGACCTAAAAAGACTGCAGAACACCTCTTGCAGCACATAATCCAAAAGGATGCTTCACTTTTTCGAAATGTGTTAAATAACGAATCACAGGTACTGCACGTCAATTGTTTGCTTGTAACCAGCTGCACTCAAGTCTGCAACTCTTTTCTGTACATCTAGGTGAAATGTTGCCTTTTCAATACATGCTGTACTTTTTCTGGACTCTAGCGGAAAACAACCAAAGGGCAAAAGAGCTTACTACAGCTCCCTGCAAGATTCCATTTCATGTGTAAACAGCTGTTAAGCTCATATGATTCCCCATCGTTTGTCCTTGTAAACCAGCTGAAGAAAATCCTGTATATTTCAGTAACTAGCATGTAATGAAAGTGGACCAAAAACAAGAACTCTTAAAACAACAACTGCTCGTGTTTTCAAATGCAGTCTCAATGCCTAGATTCACATCTGTGCTAAGCATCTCATCACAAACGTTACTTCTCTTTACACAAACATCTCCATCCCTTCATAACTCTGCGAGCCTCTAAAAATCGGATGCTCCAAGTGATCCAAGGCAGAGGCACAGACCAACGCTCGCTAATATCTTAACCATTTTTTAACTCAGTACCACACCAATTATTGTCTCTGAGCTGTCAGCAGCATCAAATGAGTGAATAGAGAATTATGTATGAATAAATGAGTATACACAAGTGGAACAAGTGTGAGGGGGGGGAAAATACGGACTCAGAGGGTGCATGCAACACGAGTGCGGGACTGAAGTAATGAATCCATGCAGCAAGGAGTTTAAGTGCAGTAGTAAGTGTTTAAAACTAGTTTGAGGATGTGCGGTTTCTGATCGGCTGTTGCCAGAGTTATGAAATAAAACCAGGTAAGCAAATGAACAAACACAAAAGAAGGGATTCTCGAGGCACAGACTATTTTAAGTCCTTTACAATTTAATTTATATATGGCCATCCTCGCCCCTTTGGTGGAAGAGGCAGGAGCTATAATTATATCCTACGCCAATGACACTCGGTTATTGTTCACCTGTAAAAAAGGATAAGTTTTGAGGTGGGAAAATCAATAACTGTTTGAGAAAGGTCTTCTTCTGGTTTAGTTTTAACCATCTTCAGTGTAATTCTGCAGAGTCAGAAGTGATTCTCTTCGGAGCTTTTGATCCAGATGTTTGGAGGCAGTGGTCTGATATGTCCCATCCCCCCCCCCCCCCCCCCCACACACACAGACCTCCGTGGGGGTAGCCAGAAATCTTGGGGTAAAAATGGATGATTCCTTGGACATGAATAAGCAAGTTCAATCTGTGGCAGGAACCTGCTACGTAACTTTGAAAACACTCCGTAAATTCTTACCTCTTCTGTCACTCTCCCATAGAAGGACGGTAGTCCAAGCTCTTATTACCTCATGGCTGGACTACGCCAATGTCCACTATCTGGGTCTTCTGGAATATCTATTAAGCAAACTCCAGGTGGTGCAGAATGCCGCAGCTAGAGCCATTTTTATGCTTGGCCCTCGTGCCCACATTTTCCCCACCTCAAGAGCCTACATTGGCTTTCTATTCGCCGTAGAATTCAGTTTAAGGCCATGACACTGGCTTTTAAAGCTCTGCACGGCTCTAATGCTCATTACATCAGGAGGAGAGTTAGTTTCTACTCACCCGGAAGAGTCCTAAGACCATTCCATTTACGTATAATGAGTGTGCCTAAATTTGCACGCTCTCGCAGAGGTGGTCGTTATTTTCAAGTTCTGGTTGCTCACCTGTGGAACAAACTTCCTAACACAATGAGAACATTATCTGACATCTGGCTTTTTAGGAAAACTTAAAACGTGGCTGTTTCAGCAGTAACTTTCTCTCCCTCTATGAGACAACCTCTTTCTTTTCCATTAAATCGCTATATTTTTGCTAGCCGGGACACTCTTTCGAGTAGCTGCGCGCTTTATAAATACATTGTAACATAACATAACAGAGAAGATCTAGGAGATTAAAGTGGTAGAAACCCTTGACAGTTTAGAGTTACAATGAACAGTATGAGGGACAACTGTTCACAAAGGTCCTTTTTAATTAATGATTTATGGGGCCTCCGGCAAAATGTATTTTGTGGCACTGTCATGAACAACTGTTCATGTATTTCCCATTTTTGCCAATTCTAGCCATCATGGCGCCCCAAAAAATGTAAATACATTTAAAACAGTAGGACGAAAAGCTCAAATACCTGGCTCCTGACAGCCATAACGTACCAAAAGAACGATTAAACCAGTGTTGATAAAGACATTTCTTTTTTGCGCTGGACTCCAGATTTTGTCTGACAATTATTCTTGAGTAATTCAGTGCCTAACAAGCCTGTTCCTCCCTCTTTGTTAAGGACATGGTAAAACTGACTTTGCAGATATTTCGCGTAACGGTGCACATTATGAAAATATCACATATGCAGATAAAACTTCAAATGGTAGCTTTAATGTCAGAAATTCATGATACCCACAAATAAATCAATTTCACAACTGGCATTCTTGCTTCCACAGTGAAAAGCAAAGCACTACACTGAGGAATTTCAACATTCCATCAGGAGGAATACTCATAATTTTCTCCTCATTGCTGTTCCCTTTCTTGTCCCTTCTCTCTGCTTTCCATGTGTGCACTTCTCTTGTTAGACAGGAACCTCTCCATCTACTAAGAACGGGAAACAAGAGAAGTAAAGGAAAAGGAGACACACTTAAAGAGCAGTAGAGAGAGAGAGAGAGAGAGAGAGAGAGAGAGAGAGAGAGAGAGAGAGAGAGAGAGAGAGAGAGAGAGAGAGAGAGAGAGAGAGAGAGAGAGAGAGAGAGAGAGAGAGAGAGAGAGAGAGAGAAGTAGCAGAATAAGAAGGGAGGTAGTGAGAGCAGAAGAAGAGGCAAGTGAGGTAGGAGTGATGTAGGGTAAAGAGGCAAAGGTGACATAGCCAGAAAAAAAAATATAGAGAACTAAGAAGAAGCAGGTAGAGAGAAAAAGCTTAGATAGCTAAGTATTTAGACGATTAAGGAAGAGAGCTATAGGCAGGGAGAGGCAAATGTAAAGAGCACAAAAGAGGTGGAGTACGCAGAGAGTTAGACATAGGTTTGGTAAATAGAGGGATGCGCTTCGATCTAGAGGACGGGAGTGGAAGAAATAGGTGAGAGTGAGACAGATGCAAGGTGAATAATGTAGTGATGGAGAGAGAATGTAGGGTCGGATGGGTAAGAGTGGGAAAGAAAGGTGTGGTGGAGAGAAAACATTAGTAACAAAGAGAGTAAAGGTAGAGAGATTGATACAGTGATATAGTGGGAGAGGAAGAGAAAGAACTGCAGTAAGAGGAGGTAGAAATCAGTATAAAGAGGGATGTCGAGAAGAGAGGTACAGAGAGCGGTGAGGGAAAGAAGTTAATGATAGAGAAAAAACTGGTGGTAGAGTAAGAAGTAATGAAAGGTAGTGAGGCATAGTAGAGGGAAACATTTACAAAGGAAGTAATTTAACAAGACAGTGAATACATGGTGAAATAAATTGGTAGATTTGGTAGCAAGAGAGGAAAATGGTTAAAAGATGAGGTAGTAGGAGATTAAGAGTGGAACACACTATTGTAGAGAGCAGAGGTAGAATGTGTCATGGTAGGGAGGGTGCGAGGTCGAGAGAGATGTGGTATAGAGAGGAGAGAGAAGTAAAGAGAAAGAGGAGTTTGAGAGAAGGTGAAGTAGGTGAAGGAGAGAGTGAACGGAGATGGAAACACAGCAGTGAGATGCAAGGAGAGGGGTGTGGTAGAGAGATGCAGCAGAGAGTAGAGGGGTGTAGCAGAGAGTGGTTAAGAAAGGGGGTATTGAAGTAGTAGTAGGTATAGTGAGTGGTAGAGTGGCTCCTTGGAAGGTAGGGCCCTAGAACACTGCCCATTTCACCCATGGCTTAAAAAAATCTGTTCATAGGGCATCTCTTGAGACTGCTTCTTTAGAAGCAGTCACAGCAATACATTAGGACAAAAAAACAACATGAAAATCATCTATACTGGCATGGTTTGAAAAGGGCTGCCAACATACAGCACACATGTGCATTGGCAGTGCTAAGAGTTGTGAGCGCAGCCCTGATGCTTCTAACGAGTTCATGCATGTCTCACACATCCACAAATTCGCTGCAACACATGCACTCAGAAGCATATACAGATTTTCACCAATCTCCACGAGAGACCCCATTGCACTTGTAACTAAATACCCATTGCCCTTGTGACTAAATAAAAATATAAAAGAAAAAAAGAAATAACTGTTTGGAGAAGGACAATGAAGTGTGGGGTTGAACACATAGTAAATCAAATAATGTATAAATGCCCAGGATCACAGGTTGACTGCGTGGACATCAACAATAGACTTAGCAACTAACATTGGATTTAGACTCCATAGATATGCAGACAATTTATATTCACCAACTCAGTAAAAAGTACATTTCCGGCTGGGGTTCTCCATGCTCGTGTTGCAGGTTTGGGGGAAAACTTTCAAACGATAAAAACTGCTACAATAAACCCTTGCTTTTGAGCAGCCTGGGAGGGCTACTATGGAAATTGCAGAGTTAACACCTGGAAATGTCCTCCTACTAAAGCCCAGGGACAGACAGAGCAGGGTTCTGATTAGTGTCACATTCCATTGTCCTGTTGAGTTTTCAGAGATGGTCACAAAGCAGAACCCAGCGAGCCCTGTTGTTCAAGACTGACAACTGCATTCAGGGACAGCTCGGAGGACTGATAGAACTAGAAGGGTCAAAGACACCGCTGGTTGAGCCATCTCACTAGTCCCTCCCATCAAAACCCAGAGGCGCAGCCTAAACCCCCAATAGTGTCGCACGTCACACCGATTACAGCCCACACTGGCCTGATATCTTACTGGGAATAGGCTGTCTGAAAGAGCCTGTAGTGCTCGCACTTCGCAGTGCCACGGCATCCTCTCATAAAACGTATAAAAAGTGCAGCCACAACGCCTAGCACCACTCCCGACAAAGGGCGCGAGACAAGCCTATCCGAATTCTAAAACCCAAAAGCTTGAAAGGCAATTTGGTTTACAACGGGACGAGCAGCAGTAAAACCCCCACTAAGGAAACAAAGTGCCCGCTCTGGCTGGCAACGCAGCACACGCCGAGGGAAGGAGCCGCACCTGCTGTTAAACAATGGGCTGAAGGAGGGGTCTTCTTTCTTATGGTAAGTGAGCCTTTCTAATGTCGCAGGCTCGCTGCGCACATCTAGTAAGGTGAAAGTCATGACTTAAAGTTACAACAACGTCCACAGAGCAAAATGTATATTTAGTAACTCAATTTCCTAAGTAAAGTTGATTACTTTTAATATGGCTGTACATAATGGGCACAAGCAAAATGAAGTCACTCACGAGGAGACTGATCCAATGTCCCATGCTGCATGCCAAGTATAATGGACATGACAAAGTGTGACTGCTGGGTGCATAAAGCATGGCCTGCCAGTGATGCGATAAGCAATGGAAATCGACAAACTAATGAGCTACTTCTTTTATTAATGGGGAGCGGGGCATGCTCCGATTAAAAGAAGCATCATGCCGATAGCAGTGCTTTGCTTTCAGCTGAAAACTATGATCAGCAGTAAGTCACTCAATTACCAAGGCTCGAAAAATCAAAACAATTTACTAGACCTGCAGGTCTAGTAAATTGAATAATCTACTCGACCTAACTGTAATGTACTTGACCTGGGAACTGGTCTCAAATTGTGTGATCCTAGGCAAATAATGTGTCTTATGGAGCCGCCTTTTCTTCGTTATCACATAAGATGACACCTCCAAATGCACAAGTTACTACTTGTGTAACGATATATCTGTAAGAGACATTAGTTAGTGATAGATTCCTTACCTTAGAATATCCCCAGGCGTCAGACTGGATCCGGAAATTTTTGCGTAGCAATACCCCTGCGCGCTGGTAGGCGTCATCTGCGGCTCCGCGTCCGTCGTCGGCGTCGTGAGCGCCGGGATGACGTCGTCGGAGTATATAGACGGCGCCCATGCACGCTGACGTCAGTTCTGATAACACAGCTTTTCCGCGCCAGATACGCAGAGCCATGATAGAACTAACACTGGTGCCATGAAACTAGGGCCCTGAAAGGGGATGACCTTAACCCTAAATATCGGTTCGCAGAACGGGGAGGATGGGAGGGCGGTAAGGAATCTATCACTAACTAATGTCTCTTACAGATATATCGTTACACAAGTAGTAACTTGTGCATCTGAAAGAGACACGTTAGTGATAGATTCCTTACCTTAGAATAGATACCCCAGCAATACCAACCCCGGTGGTGGGTCTGCGAACCAATATCACACCAGAAAGTCCTGGAGGACGGAACGGCCAAAGAAGCCATCCCTCCGGACTTGACTGTCCAGGCAGTAGTGTCTTGCGAACGTGTGCAGCGAGGCCCACGTGGCTGCCTGACAGATGTCCTGCAGGGGGACACCGCGGCCCAGGGCAGTTGTCGTTGCCGTGGCCCGAGTGGAGTGAGCCCGCAATCCAGCCGGGGGCTCCTTCCTCGCCATGGAGTAGCACGCTTGGATGCACAAGATGATCCACCTTGAGATGGTCCTCTTGTGTACAGCCTTTCCCTTTTTCGCGCCCACGTAACCAACGAAGAGTTGGTCATCCACCCGGAATTGGCGAGTGCGGTCTAGGTAGTAGGAGAGCGCACGTTTTGGATCCAGACAGTGGAGCCTCTCCTCCTCTTTCGAGGGATGCGGAGGCGGAAAGAAGGTGGGCAAGGTGATGGACTGCCCGATGTGGAAGGCCGTGACAACCTTGGGCAGAAAGGAAGGACGTGTACGTAACACCACCTTATCAGGATGAACAGACAGGAAAGGTGGAGAAGAAGAAAGAGCCTGGAGCTCACTCACCCTCCTGGCAGAGGTGATGGCAACCAGGAAGGCCGTCTTTAGAGTAAGGAGACGAAGAGGGCAGTTATGAAGTGGCTCAAAGGGAGCACACATCAGATAGGTGAGAACCAGATTCAAGTCCCACTGGGGCATCACGAAGGGAACAGGAGGGAACATGTGTGTGATGCCCTTCAGAAATCTACTCACAATAGGGGACTTGAATAAAGAGGGTTGATCTGGTAGCCGTAAGAAGGCGGAAAGAGCAGAAAGGTACCCCTTAAGAGTGCCCAGAGCAGAGCCCTGCTGGGCAAGGGAAAGAAGGAATAGAAGAACCTCAGAGAGAGGGGCATTGAGGGGATCCACAGCCTTTGCTGTGCACCATGCCACAAATCTGTTCCACCGGCAGGCGTATACCGACTTTGTGGAGGGACGCCTGGCTGCCAGAATGATATCACAGACTTCGGGAGGCAAGTCAAATGGCCTCAACTGCCGCCGCTCAATCTCCAAGCTTGTAGGTGGAGACTGGACAGGTTCGGGTGCAGGACCGTCCCCTGCTGCTGCGACAGAAGGTCCTCCCGAAGAGGCAGACGAATCGGGGGATCGACTGACATGCTGAGTAGCTCGGGATACCAGTATCTTCGTGCCCAGTCCGGAGCCACAAGGACGACCTGGGCCCGGTCGCGCCTGATCTTCTTCAGCACTCTGGGCAGAAGTGGTATAGGCGGAAAGGCGTACAACAGACCGCAGCTCCACTCGCGACGAAAAGCGTCTCCGAGCGAGTGCCGCCTTGGAAACTCCAACGCGCAGAACTGCTGACATTGCGCGTTCTCTTCTGTGGCGAATAGATCCAACCAAGGCTCTCCCCACTGTCGAAAGAGACCTTGCGCCACGTCCGAGTTCAGACGCCATTCGTGATCCATCATGCACCGGCGGCTGAGTTCGTCCGCCCTGGCATTCAGAGAGCCTGCCAGGTGTTGAACCACCAGGGTCACGCCCTGATGTTCCAGCCACTGCCAGAGGCGCAGAGCCTCCTGGCAAAGGGTCCACGACCCCACACCGCCCTGTTTGTTGCAGTACCACATGGCGGTGGAGTTGTCGGTGAACACTTGCACCACGCCCCCCCTGACAGAGGGGAGGAATGCTTTCAGTGCAAGACGAATCGCCCGCAGCTCCAGAAGGTTGATGTGGAGCCGGGACTCCGCCGGAGACCAGAGGCCTCTGATCTCCGCCTCCCCCATGTGGCCTCCCCAGCCCTGGAGGGACGCGTCCGTCACAACCAAGTGCTCCGGCTGGGGTAGGGAGAGGGGTCTGCCACTGACCCAGTCGCGGTCCGTGAGCCACCACTGCAGTTGCTTCGCAGTGCCCTCCGAGATCAGGACATGATCGGACAGGTTGCCCTGATGCTGGGCCCACTGAAACTTCAGGTCCCACTGCAGAGCCCGCATCCGCCACCTGGCGTGACGCACCAGAAGGATGCAGGAGGCCATCAGTCCCAGAAGCCGCAGCGTCAACCTGACCGAGACCCGGGACAACGGCCTGAAGACAGGAATCAGAGCCTGAATATCCCGAACCCGCTGTTCGGGTGGGTAAACCCGAAACTGCGCCGAGTCGAGAACCGCTCCGATGAAAAGGAGCTTCTGAGAGGGACACAGGTGTGACTTCGGCACATTGATGGAGAACCCCAGCAAGTGCAGGAGGTCGGCCGTAGTCTGGAGGTGGCTGACGACTGTCTGGGGCGAGCCCGCCTTCAACAACCAGTCGTCGAGGTAGGGGAAGACTGACACCCCTTGCCTGCGCAGATGGGCTGCGACCACCGCCATCACCTTCGTGAACACCCGTGGGGCGCTGGTAAGGCCGAAGGGGAGCACGGTAAACTGAAAGTGCTCCAGGCCTACCGTGAACCGCAGGTAACGCCGGTGGGCCGGCAGGACGGGGATGTGGAAATAGGCGTCCTGCAAGTCCAACGCTACCATCCAGTCTCCTGGGTCCAGGGCAGCCAGGACCTGAGCCAAAGTGAGCATCTTGAACTTCTCCGTCCGGAGGAAGCCGTTGACGTTCCGCAGATCCAAGATAGGGCGTAGGCCCCCTTTGCCCTTCTTGGGTACCAGAAAGTAGTGGGAGTAACAGCCACGTCCTACTTCTGGCCCAGGAACGCGCTCGATGGCCCTCTTGGCCAAGAGGGCCGAAACTTCCCCTTGCAGAAGTTGCAAGTGATCCCCCGACACGCGGTGGTATTGAGGTGGCATGGATGGAGGGGAAGACTCGAAGGGGAGGGAGAAACCCCTTCGGACAATTTGCAGCACCCACCTGTCCGAAGTGACTGTATGCCAGTGGGAGAGGTGATGGCGAACCCTGCCTCCCACAGGCGTCACATGGGCCTGAAAACTCGGACTAGGAAGGTTTTGAGGCGGGGGCTGCTGAGGGAGGTGTGGACTGGCCTCGCCGCTGGCCCCGACCACCGCCGCGGCGGTTCCCACGTCCGCCACCGCGCTGCTGGACATTTTGCGGCGTGTGGCTGGCGGTCCGTGGTGGGGCGCCCCTTCCGTGGCCACGAAAGGAGCGAAAGGCACCCGATTGCTGGCGTGGGGCCGTAAGGCCCAAGGACTTGGCCGTGGCCCTGGAGTCCTTGAAACGTTCCAGCGCATGGTCTGCCTTGTCGCCGAAGAGGCGACGGCCATCAAACGGCATGTCCAGGAGGGTGGCCTGGACATCGGCCGAGAAGTTGGCGGACCTCAACCAGGCGTGGCGTCGAACCGCCACCGTCGTTGCCATCGCCCTGCCCAGTGAGTCCGTGGTATCCAGCCCACACCGGATAGAAAAACGTGCCGCATCTCGGCCGTCCGCAAGGGTTTGGCTGAGTTTAGCCCTGACCTCCTCAGGGCATTGTGGCAGCACCTCCGCAACCGTGTCCCACAGAGTGTGGGTGTAGCGGCCCAAGAGACAGTTGGTGTTTACTGACCGTAGCCCTAGGCTCACAGACGAGAAGACTTTCTTCCCGAACTGCTCATATCTCTTGGATTCCCTGTCGGGCGGGGCCGACGGGAATGCGGTCTGGGAGTTGGAGGCCTGGATGACCAGACTCTCGGGGGTGGGGTGGGTGGACAAAAAGCAAGGGTCGCCCGGTGCCGGGCGGTAGCGTCTGGCCACGTTCCTGTCCACAGGGGGGCCTGTGGCGGGCTTGGACCAAGTGCCCAGAAGAACGTCACACAAGGCCTCGTTGAACGGCAGGAGGGGCTCCGCGGAGCCGGACTGCTGTTTGAGGACCTCAGTGAGGAGATTAGTCCTCACGGCCGCGACGGGGAGCTGAAGGTTTAAGGCCTTAGCTGCCTTCGTCAACACTACACTGTAAGCAGAACCCGCCTCCGAAGCCACAGTCGGGGGCGACGTAAATCCAGTGTCTGGCGAGGTGTCAATACCACTGGCCTCCCCAAGCTCATATGTCCAGTCCTGATTCGACTGGCAATCACGTGCCAGAGGGTCCTCGGACCCCTCCCATTGCTCCTCGTCACCTGGCTCCTGGAGACCAGGATGAACAGCCAGGGCCTCCTCGTGGAGATAGAACTCTCCGAAGGCCGACGGAATCGGCGCCCAGCGGCGCCCCTCCGACTCCTGAGGAGGACCGTAGGAAACATTGGGGGCGGCAACCACATCGGCTGCCGGGGACGACACCTGAAGGGACGGCGCCGGCGAGGTCGTAGGGTCGACCGGCGAGGTCCCGGATCCGGAGCCGGATCCAGCGAGGTTGTGCGGCGCCGGGACCGAAGTCGCCAGCGGCGCCGGGCCCGAAGTACCCGACGTCGTCGGGGCCGAAGCGCCCGACCCGGAAGGACCTCCAGACGGAGCCGATCGGCCCGAAGGCGCCACGGGAACCGACTGAGGAGGGAGGGCCCTCATGGCCATGAGGTACCTCTCGACCTCCTCCTGCGACGCGCCGTGCCCAGGGACCCGAAGGTGTGGGGCAGGCGGCGACGCTTGCGACTCCCGCGGAGCCGCGTGGGCGGTGTCGCCCGAGTCCCCGGTCGCATCGTGCGAGCGACGGGGCGGGTCGGAGGATCGATGGTGTCGCTCCGACCTCTCATGCCTCTTACCTGAGGACTTGGAACCAGACGATCGGTGTCCACTCCCGGAACGTCGATGACTCCGACCTCGCGACCTGTCCCTCGACCTCCCGTGGGACCGGGACCTGGAGCGGCGCGGGGCCGACTGCCTCAGCTCGAGACGCTTGCGGGACCGCTCCCGCCTAGCCTTCGACGTCAGGGCCCGGCAGTCGGAGCAGGTTCGATCGTCGTGGTCGAGGCCTAAGCACTTCAGGCACCGGCAATGGGGGTCCGTGACCGACATGAGTCGGCCGCACTTCGAGCAAGGCTTGAACCCGGGCATCCCTGGCACCGATAGTCGAGAATCGACTAAATAGAGGATCAAAAGATCAAAAAAGTATTCAGTCAAAAAGTGACTGGGGGTAGAGCTTCTTCCGGATCTGCGCTAGCTGGCGCGGAAAAAAGAAGAACTGACGTCAGCGCGCATGGGCGCCGTCTATATACTCCGACGACGTCATCCCGGCGCTCACGACGCCGACGACGGACGCGGAGCCGCAGACGACGCCTACCAGCGCGCAGGGGTATTGCTACGCAAAAATTTCCGGATCCAGTCTGACGCCTGGGGATATTCTAAGGTAAGGAATCTATCACTAACGTGTCTCTTTCAGATATACATGTTTACTATATCTGCTGTGGTTTTATCTAATGTGAAGGAGAATTCACAAATAAAGAGACAAACACCTACTGAATTGAAGTCATGTTTAACTGTATAACAGATTAATATTTGAAGGAAGCAATACTTATGCAGTCTAAATATAAATGTTTGAGAATGATTATAATAAGGAGTGCTGGATCAAATTGCTGTATTTACTATTTCTGCTATACAAAAACTAACTAGACTAAACATTTGCTCCCTGTATAATAATAAATCGAGCCCACATATAGGGTACACATGATCCCTGGCTTGCCTCATAGATCACTAACAGCATTGTTATCTGGGCAAGAGCAGGAATATTTCCCAGTTCATGTTTTAAAACTCACTTTTCTTAAAACTCACTTTTCATAAATATACCACTACAGCAAGAGGTAGTAGTGCACGGTCATTTACAGATAGCACATTTCCAATTGAAATGGCCACAAACTTTCCCACTAACAGGTAGTTTTACTTATAAAGCTATATAGCGCATAAACAATGTTTGAAAATTGGGTTTCAGCAAACATATTTAAAATTTGCACATCAAGTAAAGTATTCCGATAGGTTTTGATCCTATTAAAATCTTTTTTTCCACCACGGAATTACAAAAATGTCTCTTCATAACTAGTGAAATATATTTTAAATGTTTGAACAGTTCACATATTAGTTATTTCAGTATTGCATTAGAAAAAAATGCCTGAAATCTTACAGCCTTACATTTTACATGCTTTGCACATCGCAAGTGTCACACGGTTCACTTTATGAAATCCTCTAACTTCAGTCACAGAAAGAAAAGTACATGTAGGAAGATAAACTGACTTTTGACCTCTGTGCTGAAAGCTGACCAAATGTGGTAAGATAAGATTTAAAGGCATCTTTATTGCTCATTCACTTTGTGAGCAAGCAGAACACCTATTATCAGCTCGCCTGAACGGGCGAGTATGCCCTTAAAATGGCTTGTTCCGGTTAAATCTGGCTCCCCATAGCGAGTGGGCGAATCGATTTTGAGCCCTGCTAATGGGCTATTACTAACATCATTTTTACCTTGTTGGTAGTATGTGTTATAAGGGAAGGAACTCCAAATATTCTTCAAACCTACCCGGCCCCATTTTGGATAATCACACTGTGGACACTTTAACACGTTGGTATGGCCTAGCTACCTAAAATAGTAAGTTTGGCAATCATGTCTAAACATATTTATGCATTGCCAATTTAAGAGAATAATTGCAAAAAATTCTGGGGGGCCCAATTATTATTATTTCTTTTCGGTACTGGGGGGCAGGAGGGGCGGAATTAATAGGTTTAAAGATCACTGAAGTCCCACTAATGTTTGCCCTATTTGTTCTGTTGGCTTTAGAACTAAAACTTTGCCCCTGCTATTCACGAGTAAAGTGCCCCCTTAAAACATGATTATATTGGGTTATTCCGGATTGGCATATTTAACTTACCTGCAAGTCCATAAAGTATATGGTGTAGAAAGTGTACCCAAAGCCGGGAAGTTCAATGCCACCTGTGAACTGCGGCATATATTGTGCCATCCACTACAGTGGCAGAACAAACATTCCTTACCATGTGTAGACTGACTTGTGCAGTGTAAAACCTGCCCTGCAAACGGTCAAAATAACTGACAGAGAAAAGCCTTTCTTATCAATATTAGTAAGTCACCCCATGTAGGCTCTGTAGCCTACAAGGCAAAGTGGATGGTATTTAAAATTTGGAAATGCTGAAATTTCAAGTTGATATATCCTTACAGGGACCAGCACCCAAAAGCTATTTTCACTGTAAGAAGACTCTGGCTGGCCCAACAAGAAACTATATATATATTAATCCAGCTATTTCCATTAAGGGGTCAGCCAAAAAAGAAATAATATTAGTACTTATTAAAGAGCCCGATTCAATAAAGTCAGATCTTTAATAAATGCTCAGAAAAAGTAAATTTGAGAAAGTTACACATTCCCTGCTGAAGCTCCAGAGGGATAATTTGCATTAGCTCACCAGAAGCAGGCCAGCCAGTGACTAGGCCTGATGAGGTGTGAAAACGTCTCCCAGGGCAGAGACAATGACTTCGATGTAGAAAGTGTTTCTCTTCTGCTAGCAGGAAGACCAGTGGATAGGCCAATTAACTTAATTTACATCAGTGGGGCCTTCCCTGTCAAAAGTAAATGCTAAATGACCCCTGAAAAGGTCCCAGCTTTTGGCCTAGTTAAGCTGACACCACTATCCCTAGAACTGGTTTGGAGTGACCACAGAGGAGGCCTGCTCATTACTCTGGCCGCACAGGCTTCTGCACAAAGGGAGAAGGGTTCCTGCATCTTAGAGTGAGGGGCACTCTGGGGTTGTCTGCAGTAGGACAAACAGAAACTGCTGCAAAAGTGTTTAGTGTTACCCCGGGGCTTTTTACTCCACTGGCAAGGGAAGAGTCAGACGCCCTCTAAACCCATTAGCTGGTGATGGGCTTAAAAGTGGCAACTCCAGGCACCTTCTTCAGAACACTTTCTGGACCTGTGAAGAACGGAAGAGAAATGGACCTGCTGTACGACACCTGAAAGGCAGAACCTACTCCCACTTGTACCCAGGTCAAAAAAGTGGCTCCCAAGGGTTAGTTGGCTGAGCTCCTGTGTAGCTACAGGAACACAAACAACTGCAAGAGGTCTTTTCCTGAAGCGCTCAGATGACCAGTACTAACCAGACCGGACTTCGATTCTGCTGGTGGCCTCTGCTGGAATGACTCTTGACACCATCCCCCAGCCCCTTCAGTGCTATTCCGGAAGTTTTGAGACCCATGACTGGGTCTAAGTGGACTCCTCCTACCAACAAAGCTAGGACTTCAAATGTTTTTGGATTTCCACATCCCCCAGACGACCGGGATGAACCACCCCAGCTGATCCACCAAAGGCGAGACTTCACTGGGCAAAAGAAACTGGGTTCTACCACTCGGAGCTTCTCCACAACACAAAATCTTATCTAGCAGACCCACTGCAAGAAGATACCTGGCCTCATGGAACTAGTTGGCGGATACAGTTTGTAGCCTTGCTACGCTGGAGGATTCGGACCTCTGAAAAAGAGTAAGCATGAAGGTAAAAATCTTGACCAGGTGAAGGCGATCCAGCAAGAGTGCTTCTCTGGGTGAGACTTAACTTTCCCTGCTCAAAGCTTTTCTCTCCAAAACCAACAGGTTCAGTGGGACTTCGTAAGAACTTCTCCAGATACAGCCTGCTGCCTTGTCCCATTGAAGGATTCTGACATCTATTTCAGAGACTAAATCCCATGGGAAAACTTCTGGCCGGGTCAAACCTGGTTGGTGTCAGTGATTTGCGCTCCATCACGGTCAGCCTGAAATCACACCCAAGTCCCGGTCTACTTGCAACCACCTACTACCATTGGTGCTTTGTCTATTTTGGCACTATTTTCCCTTAAATCTTTAGAATAGCATATGTCAAGGTCCCCTTATTGGAATTTTGTTGTTTTAATATAATTTAATTCATGACATTTTTCTTTTTTTGCTAATTTTGTATGGGGATTTTATTGTTATGTGTTATGACTTACCATTTTTGTACTGCATGAATACTTTACACATTGCCCTAGGTTATGCCAGTTTGCCCTGTGCCATAACACAGCTTAATTTAATGACTTTGATGGTTCATCCTGACAAGAGTTGCAATTATTCTTGGAGGTGGACCGTCACCCATACCATATAATCCAATTTCTTACACAGGAAATCACTGTATAAAAGTTACATTATTATGGAGCATCCATGTTTTTCTACATTCAGAGCTATGCAAAAAACGGAATTGATTACCATCTAGATTGTACTCTAAGTTTTTACATTTAAGTTTGCATAACTGCAAAACGAACGGGTGTGGGCAGTGTTACTTCACATATATTTTAAACAGTCAGACTGATCTGAAAATCTCATGGCATAGAAGGACCGTGCAAATTGTGCTGCACCTTTTCATGCACCGCACTGTTAAGCGCTGTATCCTATAACATGATTACTGCATCTCAGTGGTCATCATGCGTGGAAGTGAAACACTCGCTTCATACGATCTATGAACAAAAATCTCACCGCTCCAGCTATCCACCCTGCATGGCATAGTTTGCTGTCCATATAAGAAAAGGCTTCAGTGTCCCACATAAGAATAGTACGCCCTATATAAATGCTGCAGACTGTCATTTTCTGGTGCATATGATGAGAATCTTTACATTCAGGGACTTTGTGTATGTATATATATATATATATATATATATATATATATATATATATATATACACACATACATATATACACACAGACACGCGCGCGACTAGTGTAATCATAACTACAGATGCTAATTTCATTTGCAAACTAATAACCTGTTCCATTTACATTTTAAATTCTGTACTGGGAGCCTTCTTGCATATGGGTGCTTCAAGGAACAGACAAGTGATGCGCACGTTTACTAAACTAGTCCATGTAGAAATCTTTTTTCCCTGATGAATACTTGTGTTTTGTTCCTCTTTGGAGGCGCAGCAGGAACGTGAGCGTTGATTACAAAGACGGGTCATGTGCACTGAATGTTTCAGTGAGGCGGTTTCAGGGCGTGTCACAGTATCGTTACCTAATGCCGTGTTTACTCTGGTTTCCTGCCAGCAGAGACAAGAACACCGAGTGTCAGAGGCTTGCCAGAGGAATTAAGAAGCCACCGTGGAACAAAATGGCGAGCCGCAGACACTGCAAGCCGTAATCGTATTACGCCTTCATAGGGAAGACTTTGTATAGGTTTATCTTATAATTTGGAGAACGTTTTTCAAATTGAAAAAAACTATCATTGAAACGGCCACTTGTGTGGTGCTTTGCCAAAAATAGATGATTAAACAAATTATTAACAGTTCGGTCTATTTAAATATTGCCCAGGCATAGGCACACTTTACAACTCGCTCTTGTTCGGTGGGGGTCGCCCTTCTAGGTCTCCTCTTCTGCACCAAACTAGCAAAGGCCTTTCTCGATTTACTTGAATGGAATCACCTTTCCGAAAACAGCCCTCACCTGTGTGAATTTCTGTGGCCTTAGCCAAAACAACTCTTGCTCCACACTTCAAAGTTCGAGCGGCATTCATGTGGGGTTTTTGTTTTGGCTCGGTGTCAGATGTCATCTTCTTGCATCCATAAACAACACTGCATTCATTATGCTCTTTGTGTTTGCAGAGCGGCACTAGTCTTTCTGATGATGAAGTAAGATGGCCGCAGGGTGCCTGCCTTGAATCGAGTCCGTGTGTTTGCCCATATTGGAGGCATTGTCTCTTTCGAATGTTTTGGATCAATAGACCAGTTTCTCATTGGCTGATGCACAAGGGGGGTTGGGTGCTTGGCGTCATGGAAGAATCTTGCCTGGCACCAAAAGGCTTCT
Organism: Lissotriton vulgaris; assembly: GCF_964263255.1. Taxonomy (NCBI): domain Eukaryota; kingdom Metazoa; phylum Chordata; class Amphibia; order Caudata; family Salamandridae; genus Lissotriton; species Lissotriton vulgaris. The sequence continues at coordinate 550,277,441 of NC_141689.1, forward strand.
TTGGATCTTTGCAGGTGCACAGGGTTTGCAGACAATTCCTGTTTCTATGATTGTTGGAGGAAGTGGCCTAATCTGTTATGTTGCCTGCCTGATCGAGAAGAGGATCCTTCTTGTGTAATCAGATCTTCCAGTTTCAATAAGACTTTTGCTTTGTTTTTTTTTAACTGTGTATAATCGTTGGCCATGCCATGGCACTATATCGTTAGAATAATGAACCTCCACCTGTAAGTTTTTTTTCTTAATGGTGTTATTATACTAATCTACTTTATCTCTGGGCTCTAGTAACATTCTTTCAGTGTGTCTCCAATCAGCCTTTATTGAGATTAGAAAACGTGGGGTTTGTGTAGCTATTTCGGTGGACCTTTTTAACACCTTTCCTTCTGTGAAGCATGTTATCCTTAATTGTACAAGGGTGAGTCTCGGCCTTTCCTGTACTCTTCTGTTAATACCAAACATTTCCTGATGCCGGTCTGCACGGGTGATCTTTTGGCTACCCTGCATATTTCATTTTCATATGACGTGTTCACATCATCCTACCCTTTAAGCTAAAGGATTAGTCCGTTTGTGCACAGAAAGTAGGTTTGCTTTGTCAATGCTGGTTGATGACAAATAGTTCTGGCTTTCCTTTTGCCTCATGACCAATTTATTTTAAATAAGCTGGCAGTACTGAAAGAAACGGCTACTTTCTGTATGGAGCACATCTTTGAGATTTATTTTTGGCCCATTTTATCTGCATTTATCTTTACTTATTTTTTGTGTTTTGTATATAAATGAATTGTAAAACTGTACATTTCCATATTTAACTGATCGACGCAAACTCATCCTTTGATATCTGTCATGATTTGGCCATTTAAACTGCCAAATATTACGTGACAATACATCCACTATATATTAGTATTACACCACAAATGTGTGTTGACATATAGGATTATTTAAAGAAATTGTATCCTGCTTTTTAATTTCCCATGCTGTCCATCTGCTCAGCTGTTGGGCTCCAAATTCATTAAAGATAGCACAGTCACTTAAAAGAAGCACTATTTTCTGTATTTATCCACTTTAAAATATAAATGCAGACAAAAAAACATATCGTTTTCTGTCTGTATGGATCTGTAAAAATCTGTAAAAAAACGAAAACAGTGAGCCTTAATTAAGATGTAAAATAGCCACTCCTGAATTGCAATGGAAGCTCTCGGAGGTGCAAACACCCAGTTGTTCCCCGAATAATATTGCTGTTCACTTGATGCTTAGATCCTCTCCAGGTATATTGTAAAGATTAGGTATTAATAGGTTGTGCAAACAGCAGCACTGTTAAGCAAGACTTAAAATAATTCCAGAGCTCTCAAATTTGAAAAAGTTCCTTACTCTTTAAAATACTGGGCAGATCACTGCATCATTGTGTCACAAAGTGCTCAAACATATGCATGGTGATCCACAGGAGTAGGCAGGAAAATATGCACGGCCCTTGTGTGCGCACTATCACCCGATTATCCTAGCACTGGGCAGGTGTGAGTGTAGGTACACCTAGGGTCTAGTGGGACTACTAAGAAAGCCAGATTTTCAGCTTCTTGCGGAATTCAAGAAGTGAGGAGGAAGCCCTCATGTGTAGGGCGCAGGTCATCCTACACTTTAGGAGTGATTTAGAAGGCTCGACCGCCGGATTTGGTTTTCTGTGTGGCTGGAATTGGGAAAGTAAGAGTCTGAATGAGCAAAAGTGCCTGGAAATTTGTGAAAGCAGATGAGATTGTTGAGGTATGCTGGGCCATTGTAATGTAGTGTCTTAAAATTGTGGGTGAAGAGTTTGAATTGTGCTTGTTTGTGAATGGGGAGGCAGAGGAGATTCTTTATTTGCGGTGTGATGTGTGGCATGGGAGATTAAGAGTGATTCTGACCACCAAGGTCTACATGGTCTGCAGCCATCTGGTGAGTTGTTGTTAATTCAGCCATAGAGTGTTCCCGTAGTCTAGCTTGCTTGTGACCAGGGTGTGCGGGGCAGTTTTCCGGATGCTGATTGGGATCCATTGAAAATCTTCCTCAACATCCTCAGGACATGGAAGCATGAGGTGATGACGGCATTGACTTGGGCAGTCATGCTGAGTGTGCTGATGATAATCCGGAGGTTCTCGGAGGGGGAGGGATGGGTGTCCGTCCTAGCACTGTTGGCCATCAGGTGGAGTCCCACTGTGATGTGCTCTTCCCGAAAATCATGATTGGATTCTGGTTTGGTCAGTTTTCAGCTTTAGACAGTTGGTCTTCATCCATTGGCTAAATTAAGCCATGCAGGCATTGAACTGGACCTGTGTACGGGACATCTTATCCGTGAGGCAGAGAATAAAATGCATGTCGTTGGCGTAGAAGAGGACATTGATATCGTAAGAGTGGATGATGCTGGCAAGAAGGATCATGCATGCATGCATTGAAGAAGATCAAGTTCAAGGAGAATCCTTGCAGAACTCAGCATATAAGGTTACGTGCATCGGATAGGTACAGTGCCAGGCTGACTGGGTTCATCAGACAGGAAGGAGCATATCCATCAGAGTGCATGACCTTGAATTCCGATGTGTGAGCACTGGATGAGGATGGAGTGGGAGACTGTGTCAAATGGTGCAGAGGGGACCTGAAGAATGAGGGCTGCCGTTTCTCCTCTGTCCAGAGCCTTGCAGATTTCATCTGTGGCAGCGATGAGGGCAGTTTCCATGCTGTGGTTGTCGGACTCAGTGGTGTCGAGGACTTGGTGGTAATTGAGGTATTCTGTGAGGTGTCGGTTGATGATTTTCTCAAAGACCTTGGAGGGGTATGGTAGCAGGGAGATCGGTTTGTAGATGGAGAGTATTGGAGGGTCCGTAGAGGGATTCTACATCAATAGGACAGTTGTGGGTTTCTAACCATATGGGAAAGTCACCAAAAAGGTGGCAGCATTAGGAATGGATGGGAGCATGGTGCAGATTGGTTGGTTGCAGTCCTAAGAAGTAGGCGTGATGGGGGCAAGGGCCTGATGGGCCCCCTAAGGGGATGTCTTATGGTGGCAGTGTTTTTTTTCTGGAGCAATGGCAGGCCATGTGGTTTGGAGAAGATTGAGAGACCTTTGGAGTAGTCTGCTGATGTTGCTGTAAATGTTGGTGAATTTGTTGTTGACTAAATGAGAGAGAGGTTTGCCTGTGAGAGAGGGATTGAGTTGAAGGCATTGAGTTGGTGAGGTGAAACTTACATAATGACGAAGATTTGTTAGTTTCTGTTGGTGCTGGCATCAATGCGGGCCGCCAGAGCCGCGCATTTTCTGGTCCGGAAAATTTGGTGCAGGATGGGATCTAATTATTTTTGAAGGCTTTGGGGAGGCGGTTACAACATTTGGGTCAGGGAATTTTGAGAGCAGTGTTCCAGTCCTCGTCAATGATGCTGCTCCAGTTTAGTCGGGCTGATCTGGCGGTGGGACATGTATGTTGTTCCAGATCTGTGGGTTGTAAACTGCAGATTGAACTTTATTATCTTTCTGGGTTCAATTTCAGTGTTGTGGGATGAAGTGGTTATCTTCATAATAACTATGTTTTCAACTGTCTTCTGAAGTGTATATGTTCTTAGATGCTTCGAATCTTGGCTCGTTACAAGTTTCAGAGCTTTGCCATCTTGTACTGAAAAAGCAGTGCATCCTACAAATTAGTTATGGTGATGTAGTATGATGATGGGAGGTGCAATCCTGTAGCACACTGCACAGTTTTTGTATGCATTGCTTTAACTTCTTGAAATAGTGGCCATGCACACAGTCTCAAAAATGCTAGTTCTAGCTATAGGTAGCAAGTGAAGTGATTGCAGGGCTGGAGTCATGTGTTCTAATGGGTGAAGGCAGAGCAGGAGTCTCGATGCAGCATTCTGGAGTTGTATTTGTCATACTATTAATGGATATTGTCATATTCAAGCTTGTATTTGGTATCCTAGGTATGTGAAGATGCAAGTGTTCTCATCGTATAGAAGGTGCTCTTCATGATGTTGATGCATAGTATCACGGATAGTTCTGAATCCATGGCTACCCATAGGTTTCTTACTTCTCTTGATGTTGGAAGGGTCTAGAGCTCCTTGGACCAGATTGCGGTTAGTTCTTATTTTTTTACTAAGTATGCAGGTTATGATTTCTGGTAATGCAGTGTTGAGCTTTAGGTGGTTATGGTACAAAGGCAGCCTGCAAGTTATGAGTTGTTAGGGTCTTCTGGACCCTCCGTTTTAAGAAAGATTTGTGCATTATCTGCATAGTTGGAACAGGTGAGGTTGAATGATTTCATCAGATATGGTCAGTGCGTTAGGTAGATGTTGATTAATAGAGGGGATGTGACCCCTGGAGAAATGACAGTGTGTTGGGTGTAATGAGCGGATGTGAAAGGTGGTGTGTAATCTACAGGTCTCTGAAGTAAAAAGCAATCAACTTTAGAGCATTTTCACTATCCCATGTGGGAAAACAACCTCCTTGGCATCTTCGTCCATTGTGCAGGCCATGCATATCAAAAATGGATCCCAAAGACTTCCATTACTGTGGTTCACTCACACACAACTCCACACATGTACCATGCAGGTTTCATAATTGACGATGGATAACATACACTCTGGATGCATTCTGCCACCACGGTTCTAAGCGATAAACACATGATGGGCTAGTAGTACACTGTCTGCACTTGGCAGGACAACGTCTAGGACTTGCTCATGTGAAGGAGCATGCATAGGCGTGTTTGCATACATTGGTTTAAGCACAAAATCGGGGCCAAAATCAACAATTGGAAGTACCAGATACATGCAGTTGGACACTCATGGCAGGAGACCATGACTGCAAGCCATGCAGAGTACATGCCTATCCGAAAAGATGCCTTTCCCATATCAGACTACGTGGATATTTACTTCACTGAAGTTAATGTCTTTTCACCAGATGGGAAAAACCAGTGGAAAAGGACATCTACATTCCAACGATTCATTCTGGCTTCGTATCCCACTGTGAAATCTAAGCATTGTAATGAGATGGATAATTTCCAGTTATTCGGAATGCTCACTGTTCATTTCCATCAACCACTGGAGTTAGTTGTCATATGTTTGCACCACAAACTTAGTACCAAACAGATATAGCCGGAAACTTCTCAAAGTCCACAGTATGCAAAGCATTAATTCTCAATGGCCACTCAGTTTGGTTCTCTGGGAAGTAACCTACAACTGATGAAGGCCACTATTCTGGTAATCGAGTTGAGCCAGCATTGCTCCAAACTTATTTTCTGATGCACCATTCTGTACAATGAAAGGTAGACTATCATCAGGGGCCTTCAGTTTAGGCACACTTCATACTGCTCTCTTCATGTACTAAAAGGCTTTCAATACTCCTGAGTCCATATCACCTTTTTGGGCTCTTTCTTGGATGTTGAAGCGGTCAAAGGTTCAACTATATTCCTATAGTTATGCCAAAGTACCTGCAATAACTGGTGAGTCCTAAAAAGGCTCGTGTCAGGGTGGTAGGTACCTCCTACTCCAACAGACTGAATATTGGGTTCCATAGTAATAATAATAATAATAATAATAATAATAATCGCTTTATTGCATGATTAATTAAAACCTTTGCAAACAGATAAAACATGTATTCACAGAAAGCAGCTTCATCATTAAATAATGCTAAAAGATTGCGGATGTGGGGTGATCCTATAAAATAGCGGAGGAATAAAAACAGATAGGTGAGGCAGTTCATCAAAACGCTTGTTCTCGTAGTTAGTTGCGCCCCGTGAGGAAATGTTTATGGAAAATATTAAGGTCGATGAACTGGGAGCCGGCCCAAGCGGACTGCTGACAGCTTGGGGGCCATGGCAGTAGGCGTGGATCTGGTCAAAGTACTAATGGTCTGCGTTGTGTTCGTGTCAAATCAGATGACATGGCCTGAAGACCAGTAACTTGCAGTCCTTGCAGGCTTAGCTTTGTGTTTACTTCCCTCAAACCAGACAAGGCTGCAAGCAAGGCGGCTGTTACGGTCTTCAAAACAGGCCTTTACCGCCTCCCTGCATGATCGAACCTGACTTGCAATCAGGAGCTGCTTTATATTATTGGGTTCCATAGATAGATCTGCCCATTGCCCACCTGATGCCTATATTACATTACAGTGGGCTTCCCTAGCTGGCACTTTAGTTTCCCTGGATGGTCAGTTTCACCTCCTTAATCCAGACAAACACTTTTTCCAAGTACTTCAGGAGGTCAGCCATGAATTGCTTAACACTACAATATCAAGATAGGCCAGGCAGAGCTCTTCTATCCATGAAAAAACGTTTTTCCAGGTACTGGAAACTGACAGGAGCATTCTTCAACCCAAAGACAATTACTCATAACATGAATAATCCCTGCGACACTGGGAATGTAATTTTGTCACTAGGTGCTAAAGCAATTTGCCATCAGACACAGGGTGCTCAACTATTTTGCATCACCCACCTGGTCCATATGCATGTAAGCTCTGGGGATTGTGTGATCATCTGTCTTAGTGACTTCACAGAGGAGTCTGCCGTCCTCACTAAAGCGCAAGTCTGTGGAACCTCACTTGAGCACCAAAAGCAATGGGATGGTCCAACGACTGCGGGATCGCTCAGTCAACTCCAAGTCCAGCACATTGGTCACTGCCACCTAAATGCACCCTAGACTTGGTCAGACATTCAATTATTATTGCTCTTCACTAGCAAGCCATGTCTGGTGTCTCTGACAGAAAAAGTTGTCCTGAACAGGCCGTAAGCAAAAACAGATGGGAAAATTATCCCAGTGCCAACCTACACTGTTCCTGCTTCTTAAGTGTCAAATCAGGGGCAATTCCTGTGGTATACCCCTCCCCCAAATCCATCCTTTGTGTCATTTTGCAGCAGGTCAGAAGGAGAGACTGCTTTACTCATCCTCCTCAGTCATAGCCAGGATTTCCCCATCCTATCTTTCTTGAAGCAAGGCATTAGTCTTAAGCCAGTTGACCCTGAACACCCATCCGTGTTCCTTTCTGGAACCAGTCAGTTTCCTCCAAGTAGTTCATATTAGTAATGTTCACCGTTACCTGGTATGGCCCACACTACCTATCTTCCAAACCTCTGGGACAAATTACCTTCAGCATCAATACTTTATGAACCTCTTGGTACCTAGTCAGTGTCACCTTTCTAGTCACACCTTCAGTTCTTGGCTCCCCTAAAGGCTTTATTTTGTTTCACCCATGTACTGTGCCATCAAATTCCAGAGGTCAATCACATAATCCACCACAGCCTTCTGAGTTGACTCATAAGTTCCTTCCACCCTTCGTTGATCAAGGTGATTGGGCCACACATTTGTTGCACAAACAGAAGCCCAAAAGGGACTGAAACACACACCTTCAGTGGAATTTCCTTTTTGGCAAACTAAGACCTGGAAGGAGAAGATCCCACTTCCTCTTTAGGATCGCTGGTAGAGCCCTCATCATGATCTTAATGGTCTTACTGAACCATTTCCCCAACCTATTAGTTTGTGGTTGGTATGTAATGAAGAAGTTGCAAGTCACACCAGGGTACTCTCCCATCACTCCTGTTTGAAATAAAGCTGGCTCACCAGTCAGAAACCACAGTCACCACAACTAAGATGTACTTGCTACGGATGAGTCATTGCAACATGTTGCTACAACTGAGTTTGACATATTGGAACAGAACACTCCTATTTCCGCTGTTAAAGTGGGTTGCGATTAAGAGTCTAGAATTATAATATACATCATTCAAATCGCAACCACAAGTAGTTTTTCACATGTAAATTTTATACACATTCTTATTAAAAAAAAGCTCAGAATGGTACTGGTACCAGGCACTTTCCTACAACATTCCTTCAAGACTTTGAGCACCCGTGTTTGTGCTGCTGAGTATCAAACCCAAAATAATGGTTCATAAGAACAAGCATTTAGGAAAATCACTACTGGATCAAATTCTGTTACTTGGTTAAAAGTATGTATTCTAATTAATTTAGTGAATTATCCCTGGATTGGTTTCAGGTGAAGCCTAAACAATCATGCAGGAGCATTGAATAAATCCATTTTGGAAGGACAATATGAGACGGATTACTGAATCCGTATCATAAACAGATTCTAGTCAGATAATGTTTTGATGAACTTTAAAAAAAAAAAATGTGCAAATTCATTTGGACATGGATACAGTTTAATCCCATCCCAAAATGGCATGAAGCACAGCTCAAGCTTTCATTGTTAAGATGTGTCCAGAAGGTGACTGACTGGCTCAGGATTTCTGAAGTAATATTAAACATATTGAAACCATGTTAAACCTCATCTATCATATTAAGGATTTTTAAAGGGCTCCAAATGCCCACATTCTTTCATTTCCAATCCTTCATTTCCTCTGCTGCTAAGGGCCAGTCCAAGTGTAGGTGGTTTGTTGGTATTTAATTTGGGAACATCATATTTTCAAAACAAACAAAAACATTTTCCATAACTAGGGACTGAGCTACCCAATACCACCACTACAACTGCCTCTGTTCTAAAAAGTATCAGCAGTTGAGTTCTCAAAGTGGTAAAGGGGAAGAACAACTTTGAGATCTCGAGTAGAACACATGGATCCCAGGACCAAGTCAAGATTGTTGCCAAGATGCAGTTAATGGTAGAGCATGGACTAAATAGAATCTCTGGCTGAAACAACTCTGTATAGGGGCCAAAACAAAGAGGACGTGGATATGTATGTATACAGATCTTGGATAGGGCCAACATAGCAATATAGAAAATCACAGTTGCATGCTAGCTATAAGCTGCACCTAAAGAGGTGCTAATACATGTAGCACCAATCAAGTGCAGAAAATGCAGCCAATGTTCTGAATTAGCAGCAGCACTCAAGGGGTCAGGAATCAACATTTCTAGATTGTTTACGGTTGCTAAATGTACCCAATTTGAAAAAAAACGATGTATAGCATTGTGGTTCTTCATAACATGCGTCAGAGGACTAACATTGGAAAACACTTTAAGTCCTTCCTGCTGGCTGAAATACAAAACAAATTGCCAGAGCATGTTAGAATGTAGCCACCCCATCTATCATTCACAGCAGCAATGGTCTATCATTTAAACTGTGGAACTGCAACATAAACAGGGCTAGCAGTGCCCGCAAAGCCAGCCCAGCCAGATAACTCCAGACCAAACAGCTTTAAAGCTCTTCACATCACAGCCCTCTATGTGAAATCTAGATCAGTGACCCATTCTTGATAACAAACAAGCAGAATAGAAGTCCATCATGACCCCTGGCCAAACCCCACATGGTTCCAGGGATGGGGCATAAAGAAGAAAATCCAGCTGACCAACCTCGATAAAGAGGGAAGAGACATCTGGAAGGTATCAAAGGACAACAGCTGCAGCAAAAACAGGGTCTTGGGAAAAGCACTGCATGGATCCTGGAAGATGTTCTGTTGCAAGACACACAAGATCTGGACTTTATACCATAATGCACTGAATTGTAGTCCAGTGAAGCCTCTGCCAATATCTATTCATTTAAGTTCTTTGTTTAGCAGGCACTCTTTTAGGGTTTATTTTGAGGCATACCTTTAAAAGCTGGAAAAGGGAACTAACACCGTTGAAGCCAGTTGCAAAGAACAGATCATGCCAGGGGATCCGGGCTACTTATTTATGCTTTAAGCTTCTGGATGTGCAGTCCTGTCTGTGAAGCTTTACACATATGCCATTATTACAGAAATAAGGGGGGCAGCTTCACAGCAGTTTCAAGGTTGACGTGCATTCTTTTAGTCTCCGACCACAAGGCAGATAAGTAGCCAAACAAAATGAGCAACACACTGCAAACTGCACGGTACAAGACCAGTGTCTTAGAAATGAGAAACCAAAAGGTAATATCTCCACCACCATAACTGCATGCTCCTAAAATATAGAGCCAGTCTATAAGCAGAGGCCCTGTTCATTGAGAAACAATGAGGACATTGTTTCTAAAGTTTTTTTCTGTTTAGTTTGGCTAATGCACTGCGGTGGGTGGGAGGCTTCGTGTGGCTAGGTGTCAAAGGTTTAGGCAGTCATTAAATCATTTTGAGCTGCAGAGGATAAGGTCTGTGTTGGATGAAGCCGCAGGATGGCATACTGCCACCTGCCCTTGGGGCAGATCTTTACACGGTTACAAAGTGACTGGGCTTGCTTCAGGGTTGGAACTGACCGTCTTAGGCATGGCAGAGAAAGCACAGACACCCACAAAGGCCACAGGAAAGCTACATCTACTGTCTTTGCCAATGACTGTTTGAATACTACAGACTCTCCAAGGCAATTCCTGGAGGTGTTCTGAAATAGTTTAGACTAGTGACTCCTCACCACATGCCAGACGTAAGCAAAAAGCATAGATACAGAGCACAATTAAGTGTAAAACTGTTGCTATGTTAATCCATAAATGCCCATGCAAAATATTCACACTATTTGAATACGGCAGCAAGAAGTAAGAATAAACACGCAAAGGAAAAATTGAAACAACTAGTTTAAACATTTTCCCTCTGGAATTTTTGTTGGAACAGACGTTGTTGTGTATCATGTTGAGACGTGATCATCCTGCGGCCATTCAGATCTCTAAGCTAGCACACACCAGAGACTCCGCCCTTGAGGTGTGACCTCATAAGTAACCGAAACCCCAGGATCTCCATGGAATGCCGAGAGAAGCACAACAGCAGATTCGACTGAAGAAAATATAAAAGGGAGAAACTCACTGCTGCCTAAAGATTCATGTTAACGCCAGTTATGCTCTGTGAAACAGTACAGAATTCAGCCAAGGATGGCTGTGGGGCTCTAGACAAAGCATACTTCAGATGCCATAATGCAGCTCTTAAAACTCTAGGTGTGCAATTGGGCGCTACTACCATAAAACACTATACAAAAAGACTACGAACTATTCCTCCTGGCGTAAAAAGCAACTGAAACAACATGAAAGGGAAGTTGTAACAACAAAGGATAACTACCATTGGTAAAACTCCTCAGAGTAATGTTCAATAAGCTGCTTTCTTGGCATCCACTTGGGTCAACTTTGAGCACGAGCACAGGGAGGGTAATAAACACAACCAGTGGCTCACACACCCAGGGCACACATTTGTTTTGCATAATTCAGCTATATTTTGGTATACATTCAAACACTACTCTGGAAGCATGCCAGGCCTTTCCCACGATAGAAGATGGCTACCTAACCTACCTTATAAAAGACCAATACAAACAGATCCTTCTGCTTAAATCATACTTATGAACATCACTTCAGTCTCTTTTGTTGCCTTTACAAAAGGGAAAAAATGTCATTAAGTTAGAATTCATCACAGTAGAAACATAATATGGACTACTTCCTAATTGTACTATTCCGTTTAAGGCAATGACCATTTCCCAGCAGAGTATTCACAACATTTCCCCCCTTCTTTCCCATCCAACAAATGCATCTGTTATAACCGACATAGGTCCCTTCAGCCAGGTTTCTTCTTTCGAATAACTATCCTAAAACCCAGAACAAAACTGGAGAGGTTTCAGTTTGTGCAGCTAGAGAATGAAACAGCTTTCCAAATGAGACTTGCTCTGCCTATTCTTTTTTAACTTCCATTAGCATTATAAAAACCTATCTTTTTAACTTATAAAATCACTATTTGTACTATGCTTGTGATTTTTCCCAATATGTTTTGTTCACAAAAGCTTACTGGTGCTGGTGGAATAAGCACGTGATAAATAATAATAGCATAACATAGTAGATGGTGTAAGGGTTATCTGACAACCAAACATCTTAGCTGGCTAGTCGTGCTCACAAACCTTCAATTTTCAAAAAATAAATACATAATTTTTTTTTTTTTTTTTTAAAAACACTCACAAAACAGGGCCACTGAAGGAATAAAATGAACAGTTCAAAACCCGATATTACTTATCAAAGGTGTTGCATCAAAACAAACGTCACCACCCAGCACTTTTATACAGCTGCGCCCGCTACTAGGAACCTTCGATGTTGTATATCCTGTAAGGGAGTGATTAGGAAGCTCTATGTATTTTGTTGTCAAATGTCTTTCTTAAAACGACTTGCTGCACTGTGTAAACCGTGTGACCCCTTTTTAAACATATTACATGGCAGGGAAATGGCACCATCTTAATGGTCGGTCCTAGGGATGCAGGTATGAACTCTACTCACAAGGATCAGTGTGAAGTGGTATGCAGTAAGATGAGTGACATCAAGTCCAAACGTAAATGTGTTTTATCAATTCCATGTACAAAATAGTTGGCTGAACTTGCTTTCATAGCTGCAATATGATCAAAGTGGGTGCATCGTCAGACTTTCCCCTTTCATACATCTCCAAATTATTCAGTTGAGCTGGCCTGAACAAAACTGACAGTGCCAGATCGCAGCTTCTGCATTTTTTTCAAGTTCCTCACCAGGCACAGCAACAGCTATTGCCCCCCCTCCTTTATTTTATGTAACTCATCCAATTTTCCAAACTTTGAAATCAGCGCTCGCATAATTTCAATAGTTTGGGAACATTTTCTTTCATCAGGGACACTATAAAATCAATGCTCAAAACGTATTACGGATTTCTCAGCCTCACTTTTCTCCCCTCCACAAGGGCAATACCTTCAGTTTTAAGTATATAAGGCCATTGTGGATTCCAGCTACAAACGACTAATGAACCCCATTTTGAGAATCCAAAAACAGAACTGCCAGTGGCGTTACCATTTCAGCTTTCTCTGCCCAAACAGGAAAAGTTTGCCTTTGTCATGAAAGGGCTTGTCAAGATCTACTAGCCGTGGAAGAATGTTAACCAGACTGCCGACTTCCATCCCGAATAACATTACAATTTGGGTTCCTCAGCCCTGTTGTCCTTTGGGAGGCACACTTATTAACCACTCTGCCCAGCTAAGGTGTACCGGATACATCTGGTACAGCTGCTCAGTGCTGCAGTGGGTTAACAACAACCCCATTAGAAGGTCCTATACCAAATTCCCAAGAAACCTGTCCAAACCAAAGGCCTTTCTAGGTCTCATACCTCTCGACTAAATACAAATCCCCACTGCAATAGGGTTACCAAAATCGGACATCTGTTGTGAAGGGAGGAAGTGTTGAGATATACATGCATCCTCAGCGAATGAATCACAATGGGAAGCTGTAAACACCTGTGAGAATTTTACACCTACCACATTTCTAGTCATCCCTCATCAGCCGATCAAATAGAGCCTGATGCAGTTTAATTTAAAGTAGCAAAGCAGAACATTATCTGTTTTATTGCTCTTCTTGTACGGAGCCAAATTAATTCAGATTCCACCCAGATAGGTTTCAACTTATTCCTCAGAACGTTGTGCATTGTACACAAAAGTTTAAGTGATTAAGCTTCATTGTGTTTCTACTACATATGGATGACCTAATAAGAATTTTTTTCTTCCGAAGGCAAAATTGTTTTTGCGTGTTATGCAATAACTATGTATTTCCCTCCGAGCACAATCTTTAGTGCCCAAGACAGTGCGTACCCAGATGCACTAACTTAATGCGTGCGGGGCGTATTCCCCGCCTGTGCTGACTCTGCCTTGCGCGGGCGGAGTCATGACGGAACGGTTCCGTCATCAGCACAGCTCAACCGACGCTCATGACGGAACCGTTCCGTCATCAGCGTCGAAGGGGTTAAATCCTCCTACCTGGTCCCATATTTGTCCAGTATTACCAGAGTCCTTAAATAAATAACTAATGAGGAACATGTGTAATAATTGCAGGGAGCCTACATCATTTCAATGTAGATTCCACTGTAGATTGGTCTAAATGGGTGATATAACCAAAGGTTGTCATTTTCGCTTCAATCTGTATTATGCAGAAGATAGTCTACTTCGGTATATGTGTAGCGCATGTGTAATGAGTGAAATTAGCCAATCCACGGAGTCCCTCTTGCCACACAACCACAGACTATGTCCATAAATACATGCTTCTATGTTTTGCTGGTCATCCCATTGGAGCTTCCCAATAGCCCTAAGCTATGCATGTCTGGTTTCTGCTTGCCTTAGTAGTGCAGAACATGGCTATAGCCAAGTGTCTTGTCAGCTTCAGTAGGTGGGGATTTCGGATAAATGGTAAGATATTGTAGGCCAAGGACAGTTGCAAGATGGTCTCTTTTCCATTATCTTTGTTTGTTGGATGAAGTATAGATCAGTCAAAGTTTCTGGCTTAATCTCAAATTGTTACATTAGCAAATATTTCAAAAATGTTGGAATCCAAGAAAGCTCACAATCCAGTTTCCCTTAGATTATTTAGTCAATATATGCTTCTGTTAAATGACCCACACCAGCTTCTTTGCTCTTTTCACAACTTCCATAAGCTCTCCCAAATGTCAGATAAAGACACAGCAATCTCAAAAAGATGTAAACCATTCTGAAAGCGCACTGTATAGTGGCAGATGGAAGGATAGTCAATGCTGATCATACGCTGTAACGTTTTCTTGTGCAAAGCAAACTTTTGTTTCAAATGTACAAAAATCGATCATTGGCAACTACCACTTGAACCAAACACACTGAAAGGATGTTCGTCAAGAGAAGGTAGTATCCAGGTTTTATACTATGTACTTTATGGTTGTTGACAAAACTAGTATAGTGAGGAAGATGGCTACATGGTTCCAAGCTGGTTGTGGCGGATCACAGCAGAATATTAACCAGTCTATTACTGAGTTACTTTATGTACACAATTGTACATATTAGCCATTGGATGTTTTATTCGATGAAGAAAAAAATATTTCTGCTTCAAGCAAGAGGCTTGCACACCTCCAGGATAAAGTGGTCAGCTGGAATCTTACCTCACAATACCAATACGGGCAACACCATTTACTGCTAGCCCAATGCACAGAAACACTGTGGCAGTAACAATTCAAGACAATTTAAGTGTCTGCAGGAGAACAAGGAAGGCAATCTCAGAGCATAAGGATCATTTTACCTTTTACATTCAGCCCAGTTGTCTAAACACAGATGGAGTGGATAATTTTATGTTTGGAGAAACAAGTGCCCCTGAAGCACAGCACAATCGCACTCTTCTTTAGCTCTTCCAGTATCTAAAAGGGCAGCCCATTCAACTTCATACCATGGTAAAGTGTCTAATAGATAGCCAGATGGAAGGCAACCACATCAGATTGTTAACTACATTATATATCCAGCATTCATAAACCTTATGTACTACAGACAACTACACTATGAATGGTGACAGATGGTGGGTTCAGTAAAGGAAGTTATGGATGACCAGAAGAAAATATCAATTAAGGAACGTCTGTCCATCAGGTACTACACTTCCAATACCACATCATGACAAGAGCACACACAAGCCTGAATCATTCCAGAAGGAATAAAATCTTTGAAGCGTTTCCCTATTTGGCTATTCGACACAGCACTGTCAACTGCAAATCAATTACAAAATGCCATGAAAGTTACTATATGGTGCAAATTCAACGGTCATCATGTAAAGAAAAGAAATGCTTTCTATCAACCATTGTGGACATTTTCCAAAGCACTAGAAATTGGTTTTGAACCTCCCCTCCTCCCCGACTGGTAATGCAGAGAGCAGGAGAGAGGCTGTACGCACCCCAAGCTATTTCACCACAAGGATAGCAGCAGATGGGAAGGGACTTTTCTGTAGGATAAAGGGTCTGAAGAAAGTCATGGCTGTTCTTTACTTACCAGGATATAAAATAGAGACCAGGAGCACCAGAGAACACAGGACAAAGCAACTACATGTCACCCAACAACTCTCACTTTGAATTCATTGTATTACTTCTAGAGTACACAAACACCACCAGTAGATTATTAGCTATAAAACAGAATTATCAAACTAGTGCACAATTACATATTCAGTTTAACTTTCACCAACAAAACAGGAATGTTTTAATGCTTCCTTCAAAGTGAAATGGTGACAGATCTTCCATAGATGAAGTGTGGGTTGGTACATCGTTTTAGGCCCAGGAATCGAAAAGAATGACCTCCTTTATAAACCTACATCAATAGCAAGAATTTCAATTCAATAGCAAGATTTTCAAAAACAGGGATCTGGTGGAATATAAGCAAACGTTCCTAGCCAAGCCGGTCTCGTCCTAGCAATGAGACATCACTTTATAGGTACAGGCCAAGCAACGAAGACGTGTCTGCACTTCCTAGACATGCTCAAATTTCCGTAAGAAAAAGACTACGCAAAAGAATAGCCACCATGTGCGACTCCTTTAAAGTTAAACACTAATAAACTGCTTGCCTCCCTACACCTTTCTTTTTCCTCAAAACCACCTTTATTTTGGACCACCCTTGATCCTTCCCTGAGATTTACGCTATACGAGACTGTACGCACATTTGTTCACTTATTCTACAGGTATTATTTACTTTTGATTAAAATCATGTATTAAGCAGTCACATTTTTTTAAACCTTTAGTAAAACAAATAACTATTTTCCTGTTTAGAACACTGAATAAATTAACATAACCTGGAAATTGGCAAATTATTTTACCAATAGACTTAGTACCCCTCCCAAAAAATAAAAATTGGGAGTCACCCTTCAGTTTTATTAATCTTCTTGTAACATTTCAGAATTTATGTTTCTCTCTCATATGCTGAACAAAATTGAACATATCGTAAATATTACCTCGCTTTGGTTCTATTCCAATTATATGGGAAAAGTAATTTCTAGAATAGTGCACCTATCTAGGCACCAGCATACCAACGTCTCTATATCAGCAAAAAGCAAGTACTAGTGTCAAGAAGAACAGTCAACTGATCTGGCTCAAAATATGTAGAATCACACATTCTATCAGGCTCCAATTACCCACCTCCTTCGTTCTGTTCACCCAGAGGCAAAACATTTCACTTACCCAGTCTTCTACATTTGGGGCTCCTTCTTCGAGAAACCTTTGCTTCTCCCAAAGTATGTTTGCTTTGCCATATTTGTTCATCGCACGTCGAGTTTTGACAGCAAAGAAGATAATAAGGGCATATGCCACAACAATTAGGAAACCCATGACTATAGCAATAGCCTACGAAACAAAAAAAAAATGTTAACTCATTAGAAGTTTGCAGTGAATTTTTAGTCTCTTCGTTGGGTCTCAAAACTGCATTCTAGTAGACACCCTCACATCATTATAAACATTTGGACTAAGATGCTGCGACCAAACAAGATGAGTACAGTACATTTGCAATATCGCCCTGTGCAGAATATGCACTTCGTGTCTGCAACCGAAGCCCCACAATACCAGAATTGTGTCCCAAAACGGCTTTTATTCTATTCAAAATCTATTCCCAAAATAGTTATCTTTGAACATTCACACCATATATGTGTAGCATTGTACCCGTTTCACTTTCACAATGGTTAGCAGCTTCTGGTATATATGGTGGAGTTTTTCAGGGATCATAAATCACCATTCTAGGGGGGAGGGGAGGGGGGGGGGGGGGGAAGTCCATTACATGGCTCACAGCCTTGACTGGAAAACTGGGACACTCTCAAACAGATATACATGCAGTGTTCACGTACAATTATAGGGAACTGAACAGAGCAGACGATCCGATAGCAAAGGAGATGGTCGAAATATTCTTAAACCAGGGGACTCTTGCGCAGGTCTCGCCTGAGTAACTGGAAGCACTGTGCGCCCCATTGCAGAACCGAAAATTAGAGCCACCATAAAGGACCTACCAGGTGGTAAGATGCGGAGGGACAGATGACCCCCTGTTGAATGTTATCAGGAGTACATTGCCAATTTGGCCACACATTTGGCCGAGATGCATGCTGGGGTGCTGGATTGTGGGCACCTGCCGGAAACAACCAGGGAGGAGCACATGGTCTATTTCTAAACCTGAGGAGGATACCCTGGATGCAATTGCATAACCTGCCCCCCCCCCCCATGTCGAGATTTAACCTAGACTATAAAATCCTTAGTAAGGTCCTTGCAAACAGGCTCCACCCTCATCTAGAAGCATTGATGCATATGATGAAAAAAGATTCATGCCTAACCGCAACACGTCCCCCAACATTAAGTGACTCTACAGGGTGCTAAAAGAGCCCGATTTCGAAAAATTCTCATAGGCGCTGGTGTTCTCGGTGGACTTAAGAAAGACATTTTACTAGATGCAGTGGAACTACCTTCAGGCGGTCATGACCCGGATGGCCCTAGGAGAGGGATGGGCTCTATGGGTTGCGCTTTTGTACGCAAATGCACGGGTGCACAATGGTAGGTCTACCTTCTCTCCCCTATGCTGTTTGCACTTCAGATATAGCAATTTGCGTGCTTGATGCAGGATAGATCATGTAATTACGCTGTACGTGGACGATATATTCCTTTATTTGAGGAACACAAGCACAGGTATTCCATGGCGAGCAACCCTTTTAGAGAAGTGGCTCTGGTCTACAACCAAACTGGAGTAAATTATGTGCTTTCCCTGTGTCCCCTGGCTTGTGGGAGGCCCCAGAAGGCCTCAAGTGTGAACCGAGAACTCTTAAATAGCTGGGGGTACGGATCCATCCCATGAATAATGATATCCAAGGGGGCAGCCTTGGAAGAGCACTCTGGGCTCTTAGAGACACTGCAGCATTCAGGAGGATGCTGAGGAATTAATTAATTAATTAATTAATTGTGTGCTTATATAGCGCTGGAATCACTCCCGAAGGGGTACCTCCGCGCTTCGACCGCTGCGAAACACTTCCTGGCTTCCCTGAGAGATGGTCCCTTAATGGGTATCTCCAGGGTGAGACCAGGCATCCCCGGCGGTCTGGTGGGGCCGTTAGTGAAGATGAGGCAAGCTAGTGCCCAGAGTTGCCGAGTGTGATCGCTGATCAGAGTGGGCACCGAGGCGAGAGAATTATCGCGTCCGCTGACCCTGGTCCAGAAACCTGCCGCGTCGGGAATCGAACCCTGGTCCCGGACCGTCCTCTGCTCTCAGGTCTGCCGCCTCTAACCAGTGAGCCACACTACTTCACTAAGGAATCCCATCATGACTCTAGTTTGACCCGACAAAAAAGGTCATGCTACCAAGAGTCCTTTATTACTTCGCAAACCTACCTATCTGGATGCCATGGGCATGGTTCAAAGCCATTGACAGCTGCTCCAGAAACTGATATGGGACGGACAGCATAACCGGGTGTCCTGGAGAACACTCCAAGGGCTGCATAAAAGAAGGAGTGGGGGCAAGGGGGGGCCAGACTTTGAACTTTCATTACTTTGCGGCCCGGCTGCAGTGGGTCATGAAGAGCGGCCTGCCAGCTGGTGGGATTGGTCCCACTCCAAGCACAGACGAAACAGCTGGCGGAGTTCCCTAAGACCAGGGGAGGATACTTAACAGCCCGAAGGTTGGAGGAGTGGACAGCGGTTGGGGTGGAAACTCTCGAGGACTGTTACTATGATACTCCAACAGCTCCTTTGGAACTCTGGAGGAGCTGGAGACAGACAGTGGCCTCCCAGATGCTCAATTTCTGAAATATGGTGGCCTGGTTGCAACAGTCCGTTGGCTGCATGGTGCCCTGGCCCCAGAACACGGTCCACGAGTTACTGCTGATTCTGCTAGCCTTTGACAGGGGACGTCACGCTGTCTCCTGGCTGTATAAAATGGCAATGGGGGTGGATGAACCAGCTCTCTGGGAAAATGGTAACGTACTTGGAAGGGCCTTTGTGGTGAAGGAATGGGACCAAACTTTACAGCGATCATAAGTTTACCTGCTCCTCCAGATTCCAATGTACTCAATTCAACTAACTGCACTGTACATATTATCTGTTTTACAGAGTTTATATAGCGGAAACTTGACCAGAATCGATTATCAGAGCGCTTTACATAGCACCAGTTGCCTTACATAAGGACACATTCATTTTTATTAGGCACTGGGAGATTAAGTGATTTGCCCAGAATCACAGAATGTTCGGCATCATTGCCGAGACTCAAACCCAGTTCCTCAAATTCGAGGTCGACCGCCCTAGCCGTTAGGCCAACTCCTCAGAGATTGAACGTCATGTTCCAGGACACTGACATGAGCTCCCGTTAGTGTGCTCTGGTAGATGCAGACTTTTCGCATATGGTGTGTAGTTGCCGGGCCGTAGAGCGGTTCTGGACACAGGTGGTGATAGATCTGGACTCTTGGTCATAGGCAGCTCTGCACAGCAGAGATATGCCTGTCAATCCATTAAAAAGGCAGCCAGAGAAAAAAGTGGGCAATGGGTTCCTAGACTTGGCTCTGGGAATAGTACACAGAGATATAGCACGCCATTGGAAATCACCACATGGCCCACCTCACAGTAGATGGCGGATAGAGGTAGGAACATGGGCTGCAAGGGAAGGGGCTGCACTGCGGACTGAAGAGTAAAGGGGTCTGTGCAAAAAAATCAATAGCGGAGCTATGGCAGGAGGTGGTTACTGGATTCCTGTCCTATGACACTCCGGATGAAACAAACATGGACAGAGCAGGAGTGTCATTGGGCGTGTGAATGAGGACAGGCACTCTGCCGAATGGAACCCTCTGGTATTCCCTGCCACTTCCTGTGCCCCACCGTACCCATATAGTGAAGTATGACATTATTGCAACTGGCAGACATTTGGGGGTAAGGCGACACTCACTGAGTAGGGACAAAGGAAAAATGCTTAATACAACGGAGACAGACTGTCATCTGATACAGCAGTAGAGAATTTGCAGCGTCAACTTTATCAAATCCTTTGATAACAAACATATTCGCCATGTTAAGTGAATTTCTTCGCAATGAGGGTATAATGCTGCCTACTGCTGTAATGTTTTATCGTTCAAAACTCAAAAGAAATTTCTGTAAAAATGTATTACCAATCCAGCACTTTATATGCGGTTTCTCTGGGTTCGTGGTGTTTCGGAATGCCCCTCCAAATATTCTCCCAATCCTTTTCAGTTATTTCGATATGGACTGTGTTTTCCCCTGAGGCTTCATGCTTGCATTGCAGTGTGGGCCAGTCTACTAATACTGGATATACTCCAGTGAATCCCCTCATACCAAGGTGTTAAGTAACCCACTTCCCCTGCTGTAACGTGGTCTATATAGGTTTCCTTCACTTTCAACAGGGAGCCCAAAATCCACCGGTCAGTCGGGCACATCGTAAAGAATGTCCAATTTCATATACCAAAAAGTACCTGAATTCACTTTCCTTGCTAGATCCTCCTAGAATGGCCTGGCAGGTGTATTTGTCTAATAGGCCATTTCAAGAACAAAACAAAAACACCAGATGTACATACAAAAAGGGTCTTTGAGTTCACTTCCTGCTCTACGGAGAAATGGACTAACCCATTTCTGCCAGTGCCTCAATTACTCTGCGAGTAACAGCATTTTGCCTGATCACAAGTGCAGATTAGCCAGAAAACAAGGATGCTTCAGTATCTGGGCTGGTGAGCCAATCCTTTCGTTTTCAGTGTACTCCTTTTAAAGGTCCACTTTAATTTATTTGCCAGAGTGCGCTGCAACTCCCAAGATAATCTTAACATGTCAGTCAATTGTGGCTCATGTCATCTACAGTTTTCTGAATCCCAGGTGTTGATTACTTCTAATCAGGACAGCCAGCTTGGAACGGTATTATCTATAGTATATCAATGTAACAATGGTATTGTGGACATTGAACCTTTGCTTTTAGTGCTCCAAGATGGTCAATCAGTTGCTCCTACGTTGGAACTTTAAAACAACAATACACATTGTGTACAATATCATGGCATGGTGGCCCCTCACTCCTATGATCCATGTTATTTTTGTATTGCAAGCATAGGCCAGGCATGTTTATGCAGTGGTACATTTTCTTTTTTAACTCTTTTTCCTCTATATGCTTATTGACTTTGTGCGCCTGTTTTTCATTGTGGATGGGCGAGTGGGTGAATGCAAGGAAAAGGATGTAGGCAGAACAATGAATGGGTGGTTGAATGAATGGATTAATTAATGAATAATTCTGTGTATGATTTATTGAGTGCCTTGACATACCAGTAACTACAGATTAACTCCATTTAAGCCAAGCCCAATTCCACTTGCGTTTTGTATTGTTTTAAAACTAGAAGGATTTACTGGATCAGAGGGGTTACAAATAAAATTTGTTATATCCGTCAGTAACGTCCCAAGTTTTATCACCATAAATTAACATTTGCTATAACCTGCGAGCCTTGTAGTGGTTCTTTTTTTGGCTGGCTGGCAGATTTGAAAAGATGCGATTTAAATTAAAAATCTTTATAAATAACTAACCTGCTAACTGTGGAACTATCTGCACTCACATGGGGATTCACGGTTACTCGACTTTTCTCCCCCACTCACTTCTCACACCAACCTTCACCCCAGATTATACATTTGTGAATAAGACACATACTTTTTCAACCAACCCATTGCTCGCTCTGTTCCTCCTGTAGACTATAAACAACCACCTGTAACTTCCTTCACCGATGGCTACTCTGCTGATGTGTAAGCATCAGCAAGGCCTGCTACTGAAAGATCAGGGTGTAGATGTATTACAGAGGCATGGACTGACAAAGAAAAATAAGCAAAAATGCACTTAGTGAATGCAACATTTGCAAGCATGCAGCCACCATTTTCGATGTCACATAAGTGGTGCATTCTAGAGTTTTCTGAAAATAATTAATTTTAATTCAATAAATAAAAATAGGTAATGCTACCAAGGCTACGGTTAAGTGCAAACCCTGGTCAGAAGCACTAGTGGATGGCTGCCGCAAACCCCCAGTGTGTACAGCAGCAGATAATTGGTACATAGTAGGTGAGTGCAGTACATCACAACACACCCAATCCACCTGAAATTCATTAAAAAAAATAGTACTGGTCATTTATGGTCCTGCATAAAAAATAAAAAAAATAAAGAAACTTTGCTAGTTTTAGCATGCAAAGCACACAGCCACAACCCTGCACATGACAAAAAAGCCACTAAGAGCAAACCATAGCACTGGCATCAGCTATGAAATGCACATTATTTCAGGCTTTTGCCTGCTGCCTCAAAAGTAATAGTTGCCTATTTTTTTCAGCAAATAAATATACACACACACACCTAACAAAGGTGGCTTGGACCAGTAATCCTTAACATTCACTTATAGTTACTGTATGCTTCCTAAAGCCACACGTTACAGCTCAAGAACACCTTCATGAGTTACCCTTAAACGAAATGTCAATCCAGCACTACATTTCAACCATTGATCTTATATTTGAGTGCAGAATAATCAAACAGAACAAAAACACATCAAGTCTTTGTTTACATATTGCCAGAGTTAACCAAAACAAATTGTGCAACTAAAAGCATAATTTAGAGAAACAAACCTCTTGGGGCTCCACAACACAGTAGTGATAAAGGTACTGATTCACAAACACTCCTGTGTTTGTCGGCGCATAGTACTGGCTGCATATCGTGACTATTTGGGTGTAAAAGACTGATCCGGATGCTTGTGCTGTTGGGTTAACCCCAATGATGTAGACTATAGTCGCAATGAACATTAAGCCGCCAAGGACAGCAGATACAACGAGCATAATCAGATAAAACTTCCGGCACCTCGAACTATTGGTCCTAGTAACGGTCATTATAAAAAACACCATCCCGCACAGAAAGCAAAAGGCAGCCATAGCAATCAGGAAGCCTTTGGCAGCTCGGGGATCGGTGTAGTTTCCTCCATATGCAAAATTGTATCCGTAGTTCGCTGAACCTGAACCAAATGAACTCGACCCAGCGTAGGCTGGAAATCCTCCCATTCCACTGCCAGCAAAATCCATATCCCAGGCCAGTGTGGAAGCCACGCACGCGAAGATGCCAATTGACAGTACTACGATGAAGATGGACATAATCCTGATGATGCCTGGTGGAGAGGTCCATTTGTAAAAGTGATGAACTTCATCCTCTGGATAATACGAATATGCAGGCTGGGAACGCAGCTCGCCCATATACACATCCCTGCTCGGAGCATAGTTTGAAGTTGGCATGTACTGGGATGGATTACTACAAGGCGACAAAAAAAAAAAAAAAAGAGTGCTTGTTAGAGGTGTGACAAATTTGCATCAGGGAACCCATTTTAGTTAAGCAATTGAATATATGATTGATTAGATGTACACATTTGGGACTGTTTATTAAAAGAATGTCTGTAATAGGGCATAAATATCTGACTACATGTTAAGTAATATATATACAGAGTTGAACAATTTGTAGATTTTCTGCATGGGTGGTGATGAATCCATATTTAAGTGAAAACTATCAATGGGCTAAAATGTGTTAAGCCAACGTCATCTCCCCTCCTTCAATAGCACATACAGAAAGCAAATGGAATCCCACCAAGCTTTATTCCACCTGCTTTCTTCTAGCTAGATCAGGTAGGCCTCAAGCCAATCCACGTTCATTTGATCAGAGTTCTCTACTCTACTTCATGCACACGCCTAGCTTCACATGATGTGATACAAGTCCACAAATGAAATGCAACCATAATTCTGATTAATTACACAATTAGTTGAGAAATACACGGGCTACGTAGTTATCAGCTAATCGTGTACTAAACCAGAGCAGCTGAAAGATCACAATGTCATGGTTAACGCATGTGCAGATTGTCAAGGTACTCGACATCTACCATAGCGATAAAACTAATTCCATACAACACATTTTGCTTCTCACATGTTTACTTAACATTGCAGCACGGCAAGAGATTATCAAGAGAAAACTCAGACTGATAGGAGCATTGTTAACACATGAACTGGCAAAGATATGAAAACCAATATGTACACTATTTATCAGCAGTACATTTAAAGAGCTGACTGGCAAAGGGGATATTTACTATTCATCTGGTCGATAAGGTGGAGGACTTTCAAACGGTCTGGACGACATGGCTGCTGCAATTCAACTGTAAGGCTGTGCACCGAACAAGCGTCCACCTCCTAGCAGGATGCAACTCCGCAGCAACAACCTGCAAAAGCAATTAGACGTCCATTACATGTCAAAATGTTACAAGTTTAGATTCAAGTTGACTCGCATACAGAAGAAGGCCCCCTTTTACTAGCATAAAAAGTCGGGAGCCTTGGGGGTTCACAATGGGCCACACACGTGTCAAATATGATCTCAGGCAACTGAGACGAGCATTGTAGTATATTTAGCAAACGCAGTGACGTGACTGTTAAATAATGTACAATACCTAGGCGCATGTGCAGTTTGAACAAATCACCGTGCTAATTGAGGTGACGTTGACAGCTGCTAAAAATACCAAATCAAGAAAAGAAAAAAAACACTATCCGGTGGAGCCTAATAAAGTGACGACTGCCCAGCTTTATTTATTTATTTATTTATTTATTTATTGACATTTGTAGAGCGCGGCGAATACCCGTGGGCGTCTCGGCGCTAGTTAAGGGATGGATCAGCAACTGGGGTAAAGAAGATATACAAGGCTTTATCCATATTCAACAATAACACACACAGAGGTTAGTTTTAACACACCCCAAGCACAGTACAGATGCTTCCGGACTAGGGCGCACAGCTACAGAGATTAGATAAACATGACACGATACACCACTTAAGTATGCTCGTCTTCGCTAACACTGCTAACTACATTTTTACTAGACATTATGCACATTGCCAAATGTTACAATACCCTCGTACCAAGCTCTCGCACACGAAAGTACAAGACGGGTGTTATTTTCAAGTAGTTTTATGCTAGCACAGAATTTTAGGAATAGTCTGATTCAATCGACTTGACCCCCATGCAACTCGAAGAGGCAAATTAGAACCCATCGAACTAGAAGCAAATATGTTGGTGTCTCTGCAGGATGGTTTGTGAAACTGGCAAATATTATGAGGCGGGTTCATATATCTGCAGTCAGTCGTCAAAACCAACGATAATAATACCAGAAACGTTTTTTGAACAAAAGCGCCGTCGGGAATCCTGCACGACACTAACACTGGCACAATGCAGCCTCCCGCAAAATGGTGTGTACAAACTAGTGCATAGTCCTAGACAACCAGGAGGATTATTTTACACGAGGCAGCACCACTCGACTCTTCGTCATGCCTGTTAGCTTTAGTCTGAACGCCCCTTTCTAATGCATGGTACAAAAAAGCCGAAGCCAAGAATGTGCAAGCCTCCTGCAAGTACACTGAAAATGAAACGCACAATGTGTGAGGTGTGGATATTATTGTACGAGGGAGAATGAGGTCGGGTCACAGTAACGCGATACAGACTGATGCAAAGTACATCCCACATGAGCACCGGCTGCCACAAAATACATTAGGACGGACTGTCCCGTTACATGACTAGCGCTCCCACCTTCCGAGCTCCACGGGCGCGGAGCCAATCCAGTGCAAGTGTTTCAATTGCCCTGCAGAAGACTCAGAAATAAAGTACAACCCTAATAGCAGAATGTCATTTTTACTTTTTCAAATCTGCGATGAGTTCTGACCTTTATATAATTCGTGCATTTTCATATACGTTATGTTACACTGTTCTTTGCATAACACACCATATTTTATTCTATACGCAAATACTGTGTAATGTTCTTAAATTTAAGTTTCTTCAATTTTACAAAAAACATTTTTTTCCCTTGTAAAATATTTCAATTTGCTGTATGTAGTCTGGATGTTATAGTTGAATAAAAGGAACTACCCAAACTGCAAAGAAAAATGTTAGACCGTATGCGCTTCTCGTACTTTTGAATAAGAAATGTTAAAACTTTGCAGAACTATCTGTACAGGGGGGTGGAGGGGGGGGGGGACTTTGGCAGCATTAATGGGGCAATGGGATTACTGGGAGAAGCCATGAATGGGGCTGCCATAGGAATGGGTTTCATTGAGGTTGTGAGAATATTTCTGAGACGTTACTGAGGGAGGATGCACGACAGATGCAGACTGAATAGCCAAAGATTAAAACACATCATGTGGTGAAGCGTTCCTTACAGCCCTCCACAACACCAGAATAATTATATATTTATGCTTCGGGGTGCCCCTGCCCCTTCTATGGGGCAACACTAAGATTATAAAATAACTAAAAAGTCCTTGCAGGGGGCATTATGGAGCGCCCCTAACCTGGAGCAGTGAAAAATACATCAACAGCTCCAGCCGCTCATTTATTATTCTTTTTTTGTTTTGGTGGTCACATGTCCCAAACCGAGACACCAACACATTAATTTCACTTTGGGGATGTGGGGCAATCCCAAGGTCCCCACCAGCTCCCCAGTGAGCACCCGTACTGGGGGTCGGCAGGAGCCAGCCTTAAGTTTACAGTGGTTGTCCCGGTGCCACCCACACCTTTGCTAAAAATTGTGGGGCGCGAGGGTAGCCCCCAAGGCCCCTGCCGGCTTCTGAGCCAGCACCCACCCCAGGTGCCGGCTAAAGGAGGCCATTATGTTAATATGGGTGCCACTTTGGGCAAGTACAAGATGCAAACTGTTGTGGGCCATATGGGGCCCCCGCAGCACTTTCAACTCCTCAGCTAGCATCCATAAGTTCTGTTGCTTTATTCACACTTGGGCGAGAGCAGCTTTTTTTCTGTGCTCCCGTCGGGCAGGAGCAAAGCTGTGTTCCCCGCCCAAATGAGCGCAGTCAGTTAAGTTTACATTCCCAGTCAAAATTTTCCTGGCCAGTGTGCAGAGTATTGTGGTCCAGAACACTGGCTCGTCCATCCCGGCGGGATGGAGGTCACCGGGGCCGTCTGATGGATGGTGAAGGGGGCCGCGGGTTGGAGGCTTAAAATTAAATGGAGCCGGAGCCCAGATCATATAGAAATATAGCCTGTATCATGTGTACGAACCCCCCCCCAATAGCAGTAGTTGGCACATGAGGTATGAGACAGGATAAAATACTTAAAACCATTCAATGGACTCGGAGACACGTCAGGAAGGCCCTCTGCTGTAAACTGAAGCCTAAGGAGACCCCTCAGATTATCCGACAAGAACCCTCTTTATCCAGCAGAGTCAAACAAGAAAAGAGGCCACTCAGTCTGCTTGTGTCATTATGCAAAACGTATAAATGAACCCTTTTGAATTGGAGGAACGACCTTTGTGGTGAATATAGATGAACTTGTCAGAATTACTTAACGAGATACTGGAAGACAATCACACCCGTAAACATCATTGCATGGGGGCTCAAAGAACTGTTCTAGTGTACTAGCAGGATAATGGAACAGTTTGACTTTAGAGCGCTGCACCTTCCTGTTTTTAGCACTTGTAAATACTACTACTTTCTAAGCCCATTCACAATGCAATTTAACGTAAATGGCTCTCAAGGTAGACGTCTTGCCAAGAAGAAAGGGGGAAGCGATTTTCTTTTACAATTGACAGGTCAGAGACTGGTCTGCTCAATGGGTCAGGCTTGTACACTCCATAGGGTTTGGGAAAGTTGTTTTCAAACTTAAATCGGTCTTCACTTATTAACATTGGAAAGTAATTAGAGACCCTAAAAGAAAGGAAAACAAGGATACTCTTCAGTCAGACGTCTCTGGGCGGGAAGGTGTTATGTGCAAAACACCCTGCAGCCACAACCAGGATCAACTCCACACACGCAACAGCTGATATGCAGGACAAAAACTATAGTGTAGCAAACCGTGATAATGCAGATATCCCTACTACCTGCCAGGGATCAGCTCATGTTGCACTCCACTGACATTCAAAGTGCAGTACTCCAATGCATCTGCCACCGTTTCATTTATCACTTACACACCGCTTCCTCTACATGTATAGCAGGAGAAGGATTCAGAACCATAGCGTTATGGGGCCAGCCCAGTGCCCATAACCTGGTCAGAGTGGCAAAAGTTTAGAAAATACAGACGCCGCACTCACCAGTTCCCCCGGCCTCCCTATTGGTTTCCACATTTATAATGCACGTACGTTGAAACTATGGGGAACTTGGTTTGCTTCAACTACAACAGTCCACTGTTGAAATTGGCTCATCATAAGAGAAATTAAATGATAATTCCGAAACAAAAAAAAACCCTGTAATGTTCATTGCAGAACTCCAATACAACCAACATTCTTTTAATGGCACATGTATGATCTCAACTTCAGGTCACTAACAATTCAGAATTTGAGAGGACATTCTCCATTTAATATTCAAAACGGTTTTAGATTTGCGTTTCTTTTGAGTGCTAAACACTTTAGAAACAATGTGGGCACTTTAAAAATGGTAGCATAATATATTTACACAGATCTAACTAATACAGTTCACTAAGCTGCTTTCAGTACCTCTCATCACTTCTACCCTTCCCTCCCCCCTCCTTGTTACTTCTATCCTTCATTCCTGACCAGGCCCATATTTCTCTAACACCTGCATCACACAAGACGCTTGCACCAGATAATGATTCACAGCACTTTACACCTGTATGAATCACTGAAATTGCTACTCCTACAGGTCTGCTGCATTGTTTCAGCCAGTATCACTAAAATGAAATGCACCGTTGTACTCGAGGAAAAAGCCTGCCTTATAAAACCATATGTACCTACACCACAGAGATTCATGACACATGGAGCTCTCTCAGGCTTGTTGTTACTGAGGGATAGTTGCTTTCAGACCCAATAAATACTTTAATCCTGAATCTCCCCTTTAGGGTCTACTTTTTCTCCGATACTCACTACATGTTTTCCTTCGTCCAACTCATCTGGCTACGCCACACAATACAACAGATTCAATACATTTCTTTCACTTTCCCTCGTTAACTGTAGCCTCATGTCAAAACCTCTTTCTACCATTAGTAGTAACCAGTCTATGGGCCTCATTTAGAGTTTGGCAGATGGTATACTCTGTCACAAGCGTGACGAATATCCTGTCCACTGCATTACAAGTGCCACGGGATATAATGCAGTTGGACTACAGTGGATGGGATTGCCTTCACTATTTTAACGGAGCACCCGATCTGCCAAACTCTAGATCAACTCTCATCTAAACAGTCTGATGAGACGTGAAGACCTATGCTTGATGGACTCAATTTTTTTCTACAGTAATGCATCCTGGGTACACTTCCAGATACATGCACTGAAGACCGGAAAGAGTCACTGCTCTGAATGTGGCTCAAAGAGTTACATTTTAACCATGACAATTATTAACCTCTTCACTGCGGCGGCTATTCCGCCGCAGTGCTAAGGGGGGAGGGCGGCCGAGCGGCGGGCGCATGCTGGTGACGGAACCGCTCCGTCACCAGCGTCTGTTGCGCTGTGCTCATGACGGAGCGGTTCAGTCACGGCCCCACCCGCTCAATAGAACGCGCCGCGCAGGCCGGGCCATGACGGAACCGCTCCGTCATCAGCACAGGGCGACCGCGACTGATGACGGAGCAGTTCCGTCATCAGCAGGGGAGGGGTTAAAGTATTCAAGTGAATACTATTTTAATGCAGGGTTCTCCAAAGTCGGTCCTGGGCTGCTGGATCCATGCCAGGTTTTTAGCATGTCCCCATTTAGAAAAAGGTAGTTATTTTAAAAATCTGGCAAGGAACCGGCCCTCCATGACCAACTTTAGAGAACCCTGTCCAAAAGTACTAGAATGTTGCTCCTTGGAGTCTTCAAAACACCAAGTGGTCATGACAATTAATAAATTCAATATCAATACCCCTTCGAAACCGCACAAAAACCACTGTCTTTTACAGAATGCAACACCTACTTGGTGCTACAAAGCTGTATGAAGTTTTGAGGTGAAACTGTTCAAATCAGGTTCTGCATAGTACAACAAAGTATCAGCTGAAGTAATTCTTATGATAGTTTTGTGCTCATTGACAAGTATGAGATGCCAAAGGGTTTAGATCCTTTTTTTGTTTGGAGAAAAAATACCTTTCTGTATTCATTCATAATTCATTCTTTAACTGTAAACTGTGAGAATGCCAAGATGATTAAGGAACGTTTGCAGGAGTAGATGCAGCTTTTTTGAAGATTTAACACCTGCTTGTTCAGGTCAGGGAATACATGGAAATCATTTAAAACAGTCAGACCTCGATAGGGCCATCAGCAACTAAATAAAATCCCTCGACTCGCTGATATGCAGCAATCAAAATCCCACATTTTAAGATGTTTAAAAATGGCATACACCCTTCAGCGTTTACAATAAAATTAAACAAATAGGATCCTGAATGAGAGGCACGGAGGCTTCTGACTCACCCAGATTTACAGAATGCTACTCCAACAGAAAGTTCTGGGGGGCATGTCGGTCCTGCTGGATTCACCTGCGTCTTGTGACTGTTCTGCTGGGTCTGCTCCCTCGCCCTGAAGTGCTAGCTGTGGCCACCTCAGTGACCATGATTATTTGCCCGATAACATCCACCTTAGATTCACCTGGTGGTGGCTGTGAGCTGAGGTGGTGCCACCCCCGATACAGGACACACATGACTCGCCTGTTGGCCAACCTGCTGACTGAACTGCTTGGAGGTGCCAGTTTGCCTTGAGGACATGGGAGGAAGCCGTTCCATTACCCTAGCACTTCCTTACACTTGCCCTTCCTGGCCACTCAGTGATTACATGGCGGAGGTGTATGCTGAGACCTCTTGCCACCCGCGGGGAGGTTTTCTTTCAATGGTTTGATGTATGCTTTTATCTGTGTGTGGGGGGGCTATGTTTCTGGGCACTGTTCACGGTTTTCAGTTTTAACAAGATACCCCTTGCCACTAAACTGTTTTACGCCACTGCTGCACTTACTCTGAGCGTGCCGTGTGACTCACATGATTTTTTCCATAAACAAGGGGGACCCACTTAGTGGCTTTGGACCATGGGTATCAAGTATTTCAAAAAAACAAAGGTCCTAAGCCTAGAACAATATTTGAAAACAATAATATACAGGCCACAATCGGACAGTATGTACACTTTTCTTATACCCAGCCGGGCAAAGAATTTATTTAAGGAATATATGACAAAAAGTCAATTTATGCGTTCTAGGCTTAGGACCTTTGTTTTTTTGAAATAAATGTGTGACTCACATGAGGCCTCACACCCCTCCAAGTACTGATGCATTGCCCTAAATGAATGCCCTTGGAATAAGGGAGAATTGAACGATCGTCGCAAGGTGTGGCATCTGTTGGCATACCTACAGCAACCCAGTCTGCCTGCTGCAGGAGTTACACTTAACTGAACTGACTCCGGCTCGCCTGAGGGCCAAAGTGCTTGTCAAATCTCAAGTCTCCCGTTACTCTAACTATGCACTATGCACGGGGGGGAAGACACATTAACTGGCAATCTCATTGATATCTAGGATAGAGGTGACATGTATAAGGTCTACACATATCACGTGGTCTAGAATAGACTATTAGCTACTCACTAGAGATGTGGTCACCTGGACTACTAATGTAGCCCCAACTCCCTAGGGCACTCTCCGATTAAGCCCCTGTCCTGCTGAAGTTTTCTCCCAATGGAATCTGTGTCGCAGGACTTCACTTCAGGATCAGGTTTTTAAGGCTGAAATCAGGACAGCCATCATTGAATACTTTGATCATAATAAGCAATTGTCGAATCCCCATCCACCCTCCAGGAGGTGTTTTAAGTAGTGATGTGAGGATCATGCATAGCTAAACAGGCCGCAGTACTTAAGATGCGGAGCGAAGAGCTTGCGCACTTGGTGGAAGAACTGAGATTTGGAACTTTAATTTTCCGCAATGAATAGGGAGACAACTCTGGCATCCATCCGGATAAGATCTAGAGACAACAGCGCAGAGACAATAAAAGAAGTACACTAGGTAGATAACTGGAAAACATGAACTAATGGAATGCTTAAACACAAAGAAAAAAAGTAGGGTGTAAAAAAACAAGCAAAGTGGACCTGCCTTAGGGCAGGAACAAACAAAATCAGGAAGAGAAACGCTCACACACTAACAAATATTTAGCAAGCAAATTAAAGTGAAAATAATGCTAACCAATGGTAAACAATAGGCAGGCAGACTAAGCCCACTGTAAGCTAACAATATGACTCAAAAGACAGTGCATGCACTCTCTAGTAGGCGAGACCTAAAAACAACCCGTGAGTGACCCAATCCTAGATAGAGAGCATATTTTTGCAAGTCAATGAAGGAAGACATCTCAAAACATCTATAGTCGCAATAGATGTTTAATTAGGCAGAATTATTATATACTACGTAATCAGTTAAAGGGGAATATACATTATATAGAAAAATAAGAGGACTGAAATGCCAACTGTTTAGCATTATCTTAATGCTATAGAAATAAAAACTAGCACAAACAAGTGTTACTCCCTTTGATCAGGTGCTATGGCCCTACACATTACGCAGCGAGCTCCACGGAGCGGCCGTGGTCTCAGATTCTGGGTCCCAGACATCGCACTCGCTTTTGAACCACGACCGGGACCCCAGCTCCTACTTGCACCGAGTCAAATCAGAAAGAAGTTGGGCTGTCGGCCGGTCGAGAGACTCTGCGTCCTACGGGGGCCGATTGAGGAGGAACTACTTACACTAAGTATTGCATATCATAGTGTACACCGGCATTTTGAAGAACGTCAATAGTTTTAAGACGTGGAGCTTTGAAGCAATTGTAAACCGTCCTGTGCAAAGCGTGCAACTTTTTATTGCATTTTTCCTGGAGAATACTCACTTTTGACGGATGGGATTTATTTATTTATAAAGTTACCTTTATTAGAAGCTCATATTATATTGACTTGATAAACCAGAGATCGCCACTACACTGGTGGACTCAGCTTTATGCCCTGAGGAAGCCCTACTTGGGCGGACCCAGTTGGCTGTACTGTGGCTGTTGTGCTTGATCACCTTGCACCAAGAATACTTCAAGGATGCATTAAAGAGATCGTTTTTTGGCATCACTAAAGGACACTCTTGTTTTTAAGTGTGTTGAAGCATTTTGAAAAATATTTGCTTTGTTGCCTCTTTATGTGCTTGTTTTTGGACTATATGTATGGAGTTGCATAGTGTGGCATGGTACAGTGTGGTGTTGTGTGACATTATGATGAGTGGATTATGCGACATGATGTAGAGTGTATGTATGTGGATTGTTAGCTGGTATAGAGTGGATTTATGTTAAGTGGATTTATGTGGTATTGAGTACCGTGTAATTAGGTAGAGTTGAATTATGTGGGGTTGAGTGGCATTATGTGGATTGCAATTATGTTGCGTGATGTGGAATTGTGTGGTGCTGAACTGTGTGGTGTTGTGTTGAATTATGTGCACCATATGTCACTGAGCAAGCTTCCACCATAAATAAAACTGATAGCACATAGACAGGAGATGTGCTGGCCTGCCTCACAAGCATGAGAGATACAGCATTGGCACTTTACAGCCGTCTCCTATGAGGAACAGGAGCAGGGTAAGCATCAGTGCCAGCTTCCCACACACAACATCTACAAACATCAAGCAGAGCGAGCTTTCTTCTCACTGAAAACAGTACAGTACAGGCAGCACCAGGCAGAACCAGGCAGAACCAGACTCCCACAAACAGAACAGGCACAACAGTGCAAACTTCCCTCCAACAATGGGCATGTAGAGCACAGACAGAAGCATGGGAAGCTTCTCTTGCACAGATGACGCACAGCAGAGGAGTACTGTAGCTTCAGACAGATGCCGAACAAGTACAGCACAAGGCTACTACAGTACAAACTTGGCCCAAATGCGACAAAAGAAAGGCCAGCGGGTAGAAGAGCAAGCTTCGCTCGAATACTCAACACTACATCATGCATTCACAGTTTACTTTCCCCCCCCCCCCCCCCCACCCCCCATGTAACAGATGTGCACGTACAGTAAAAATGCTAGATTTATCAGTGGGTTTCCAGTGTTTCTTTCAGATTCCATCACTGCCCTACCCAACTACAACAGTACTTGAGCTGTCAAGGCTCCTGGACAATATTCAAGGCTGAGAATAGGTATAAGCCTGGATGTAAGGATCAACTTTATTTTTAGAAGTGTATAGGGTGTGAGCTGGGATTTGTGGGAGGTCAGTGACTGATGTGCACTAAGCAGTTGAAAAGCTGTATATGACGGTTTTTTAAGTGGAATTTTAGTAGGGGGCATTTGTTGGTATTGCACAGTTCATACATAATACCCTTTCACAATATAAATTGTATGATTTATTGTCTTGGGTGAGAAAGCGATCAGTGGGAAAGTAAACATATGGTCTTAAGCATCAAGAATCTTGTCCACAACTTAGTAGCAGTTTAAAAGTGGAGTGTTTTAATTATTTGTATACCAAGTTTAAAACTTAAAGCCCTATTTTTGTTCGGAAAGTAGTGTAAAAAAGACAAAGTGCCTTGTAAATATTGTGGGGAATAAAATAATTCAAATTAGGAGGAGATAATGTCAGGCACTCCTCCTGAAATAATGAACCCATGTAATAATACAATACAAAACTGTGCGCAATCTGATGGCTGATTTGTTAACGTTGCACAGTGCAGCAAGAAGGACATTTTAAATGTGCAGAAAATTATGTTTCAAAAACATTTCCACATCAAGCTGTTCAGCCTTCCCCTGTCCAATTAGGCAGTCTTTGCTTCCTACCTTAGCGTGCAAGCCTTTAAAGGCTAAGAGGATATATTTATCCCCACACATGCTGGTTACTTTTAAAATCAAAGAAAATAAATTAGGCTGTCAAACCACCAATCGAGATAAGTGGTTGCAGTTGGCCGGATGACTCAAGAGTACTCTGGGCTTAATCTGTTTAAGAAACCCTACATACAGCGGAACGCCCTATTTCAGCTACCACAGCTTATGTGCTTCGAAGTCCTGAGTAAACAGTCTTGGCACCACTAATGTCTCTAAGGGAACTGCGGCACACAGAGCTATTACAGAGTCAGTTGGACTGTCACTTGAACGATTGTCGGATATCTTTTTACACCAACAACCTAAACTCTCTGTAAAGCTAACCTTGCTTAAACTGAAACATTTGCTTTCCTCACAATGGGGCACTATATTCGCACTTTATGCTGATGATTCATTTTCACTGCCACGTGCACATTAATACTCAATAATTAGATATATCTCAGTTCGTATTACTGTTGATTTCTGAAAGTGATCGTCAGTTGGTGCATAGCAACAGAATAATTAATTTGCTTAGGTAAATTGTCTCACGAGCGCCTCTGACGCCCGACACCTCTGGGAGCTGTGGAGTCAATCTAACAGTATGAGCCAATCAGATGCAACTGTTATAAAAAGGAATGTGGCGAAGGGTCAGCAAGAGGAATTTCAACTAATGAATGCAGAAGTATGATTAGGAAGACGCGGACAATGCCACAACTAAGAACAACATATCCCTGCCACAGGGTTTGCCTCCTTGGCTGAACTGTAAGTCTGCATCGTGAAGCAAGGATGTATTTAACTGCCACTTCCCCCCCGATCCCGGACCTCTTACCACCACCGAGGAGTCGGTAATCTGGCTGTGCAGAAGCGGCTCTTGTGGAGGGCAACAACGAATACAGAGTTCTGCTGAGTCAGATGCAAAGGTAATGTAAAGCAGGCAGGTGCCCAGGGACTCCATATGGCCATGACTCTTGCACTGTAAACGGGGGAGATGCCTCGGTGCTGTAAACACGGTGCCAGAGTGAAGGGGACAATACTTCGGGGTTGGCAGCAGCAGATCAGGGGTGCCACATAGCTCTGCCTCAGTCACTATAAACAGGGGGAGGTGCCAGTATAGGCGTGGCATCCTGCGAAGAAGGCAATGTTAGAGTACTCTAACATGGAGAGCGTTTGCCTTGCAGGAGCGAGCAGCAAGGCAAATGCTCTGCATGCACAAGTACTCATTGGAAACAGTGCAAAACATGCACGAGTTTCCAAAAAGTACAGTGCGATGGCAAGAGGTCCCTTTTATGCAGCGCTTGTGCGCTGCGTAGGCGAGACCTAAAAAGGAGCCCACCAAACATCAATCTGAATACATCCAGACGACATCTAGTTACCCACATTTCTAACAAGCCTCAGTGCACTAAATCCAGATATGAAATCCTTCAAAAACCCCTACAGGAAAAGGATGCTAAACAAACATGCACATATCACAGTCTAATTCAGCCTGAGGTGGATAGCAAACTGCACCGAAAACAACTATCTCCCACAATAGATCAGTCCGCGAATAAAACAATGCAAAAAAAGACAACTTTGCAAAGAAATCATCTCATGCCTCCAGCTCAATGTAAAATTAAAATTGCTGCACCGTTGCAACAAGGTTGCTTTACCGGCGCCTACAGCGGAGAAAAGCTTAAACGCCAGGAGTCCCAAAGGAAAAAGATGAACGATATTTCAGCCCCTTTACAAATCACGTGGTAACAGTGACATCTTAAATGAAGCAAATATTTTTAAATTACTGGCAGCTTGGTAAGATCTAAAATATTTGCCTCCTACATACATTGAGGCAATAGAATTTCAGTGCAGCAACCCATAAGCCACCTTAGTAACTTGGGCATAACCTAAAATCGCTGACCTGATCTTGACAAAGCACAACCTCTTCTCTGACTGGGGAATCACTGTATTAGAGCCTCCGGAGGAGAAATACCCAGCAGTGCTACTACAGAATGACCAAATAGAGCCATCAACAAAGGTGTACCGCAACTAGAGCAAGGACAGGGTAAGAATTTCCTTTTTGAGGAATACAAGGGGGGCAGGCGTCGACACTTATTCTCCGTTAACAATATCATTAAACCAAGCACAGAAGGAAAATGCTACTTACCAGTATGCATCTGTTCTTGGCATGTAGAGCTGCAGAACCACACACTATTGCATAGATCACCATCTGGTGGTGGGCCCGGATGATTACACTTTGTTTTTCTTGGAAGAGTCTTTGTCCGTTGGATGAGGACTCCTGTAGATCGTAGTGCACATGGGCATCGACTCCATCTTCAGATTGTTTTCGCCATTGGGCAAACGATGGAGTTGTACGAGTATAGATAAGGATGTCTATGTATTGTGTATCTAATTAAGATATTACTGGAACAGATATAGGTAGCCGGGGAGGCAGGTGGCGTGTGTGGTTCTGCAGCCCTACATGCCAAGAACAGATGCATAATGGTAAGTAGAATTTTCAGTTCGAGGCATATGGGTTGCAGACCACACACTATTGCATTGATTGCACAGCAGTTTTCTCCCTTAGCGGTGACCACCCGTATCTGTTGCAGTAGTTTGAAATAATGTTTTGAGTACAGCCTGGCCCACAGTAGCTTGTTGTTTTGCCTGCACATCTACACTGTAGTGTTTTGTAAATGTGTGCGGTGTAAACCATGTAGCTGCTTTACAGATATCATCTAATGGCATATTTCCTAGGAATGCCATAGATGCCCCTAATTTACGGGTAGAATGAGCCCTAGGGGGGGTAAGGATTGTGTGAGTTTTGCTTTTTGGTAACAGATTTGAATGCACTTAACAATCCACCTGGCAATATCTGATTTTGAAATAGGATTGCCTTTATGTGGAGGGGTAAAGGACACAAACAGTTGTTTTGTTTTACGAAACGGTTTTGTCCTGTCAATGTAGTAGAGGAGTGCTCTGTTTTACAAAAATCATGTGTGTAGAGCTCTTTCTGCAACTGTTTGTGGTTAGAAAAGGAATACTGGCAACTCAAAAGATTGGTTGAGGAGGAACGGTGAAATGACTTTTGGCAGGAATTTTGGGTTTGTCTTAAGAACCACTTTGTTGTGATGGAGTTGTATAAATGGTTCTTGAATTGTCAGTGCTTGAAACCCACTTACCCTTCTTTTAATCCTTCCATAAACGCCTTGATGGCAGGTACTCTAAACAATGACAAATGTTGTCTGTTTTGAAGATAAACTGCTATAGCAGCAAGATGTAACCAGATTGAGGAGTACGCTAAATTACATCTTTGTAGATGAAGTAGGTAGCATATGATGTTTGGTATTGAAACATCTAATGGGTTAATGTTATTTGTGCAATATACAACAAACCTTTTCCTCTTGGCTGCGTAGCATGCTCTAGTGGTGGGGCATCTCGCTTCTTTAAATGACATTCATGCAATCAGGCAGTAGATGGAGGTATCCAAATTGTAAGACCTCAGGAGCCAAATAGCTAGATTGAGCTGCATTGGGTCTGGATGCATGATCTCTCCATGGTCCTGTCAGTAGATGTGGAGAGAGTTTTAATTTTTGATGTCGTACTACAGATAGCTCTATTAGTGTGGTGTACCAGAGTTGTCTTGCCCACGTTGGTGCTATGAGAATCACTGTGAGGGAATGTTGCTGTAGCTTGCGTACCACTAACGGAATTAGTGGGAGAGGTGGAAAAGCGTATCCAAATTTGTTTAACCAACTCATCCATACCGCATTGCCTTCGGACAATGGGTGTGGGTATCTGGCGGCGAAGCTTGGGCATTTGGAGTTGCGGTGTGTGGCGAACAGATCTATCTCTGGCTGTCCCCACTTGTGAAAGAATGGTTGAAGCCCTTGTGAATGCAGTTCCCACTCATGTATCTGTTGTCTTTGACGACTTAACATATATGCAACTTGATTGTGAACTCCTGGTAGATGTTCTGCTAACAGAAAGATGTGTTGAGGAATGGCCCACATCCATATGCTCTGTGCCAGCCGGGAGAGCTGTATGGAGTGTGTTCCTCGTTTTTGGATGTAATACATGGCTGTCATATTGTCCGTACGGACCAGTACAGCCTTTCTTGAGAGGTAATGTTGAAACGATTTTAGAGCTAGGAAAATCGCTAACAACTCTAGATGATTAATGTGGAGTAACTTTTGTTGCGGTGTCCATGTACCTTGTACTGTATGTTTCTCTAAATGCGCTCCCCATTCTGTGAGAGAGGTGTCTGCGGTTAGCACTACCTGTGGAAAAGGATCTATGAACAGCCGGCCCTTGGAAAGGTTTTTGGTGTTCCACCGCTACAGAGAGCGATATGTCCGGCCGTCTACCACCACCAGATCTGTTATTTGTTGCTGAGCCAGATTCCACTGACTTGCCAAACACTCTTGTATGGGGCGCATTTGTAGACTTGCGTATGGTACTATGAAAATGCAAGATGCCATCATTCCTATTAATTGCATGAACACTCGAGCTGGTAGTGAGTGTTGTGGCTGGAATTTTTGAATCAGAGCTTGAATACTTTGTATCCTTGTAAGATTGGGGTATGCAATTGCTTTTGAGGTATCTATTCTGGCACCTAGATACTGTTGAGATAGTGATGGTTGGAGGTGTGATGTTGGACAGGCCACATGAAGGGCTCGCTCCCTCCCCGCATGACAGGGCCCGGACACCGGCTCTCCAGGTGCTTCCCACAGAAGCACCCCGCAACCCGTCCCCTACGGGACGCCTGCTCCCGGATATCTCTGTATTACTGGCCCGGGCCACCGTCAGCACCATTGCCCGGCCGCCATCTTGGACACTGCACCACGAGGCTGCGTGGCCTCAGCTCGACCCCGACCCTGGGCCTGGCCAGGCCCCGACATCCCGGCACCACCATCTACCCAGGAGGTGAACGGACCACTTGGCAGGTCAATGGGAGAAAGAAGTGTCGATGGCTCTCCCCCGCCAGGTGCCGATCGCCCCCGGCCTCCCCGGGCGCTGGCTCCACCCCCCTGCTGGGTGTCTGGACTCCCTCATCCCGGACCTCCCGACCTCCAAGTGCGAGGGCCCGGACATCAAAGGGCGCCAGACCTATAACTGGGGCAGCTCCAGAGCAGGAAGGCAGTTGTATCCTGGAGTCGAGAGACACCGTGAAGAACTCATCCTTGACGGACTGCTGGCGCTGCCGCAGCCCTGCCTTGTGAACTGTCGTCCTGCCTGCTGGCGCTGCCGCGGCCTTCCGCAACCTTCATCCTAGTGAGGACCTGCTGGCGCTGCCGCGGCCTCTTGCAACTACCATCTTCGTCGGGACCTGCTGGCGCTGCCCGTTGCTACCTACGACCACCTCGGGACCTGCTGGCGCTGCCGCGGCCCGTCCTTCTCGAACGCCAAGCTCAAAGATTGTGAGCTACCCATTGATTCATCTCAATACCAGATTGGTAACAAAGACTGTCCCGCTACCCCTTTTCCCTTTCAGAGACTAGAATTGAGAGGATCCTCTTGTCCTGACCTCATTGTACCGTACCACCGTACTTCAAGAATTGCATATAAAGAACGTTAACCGTATCCTTGTGTGGTGTCCATCTGTGGGGGGGAAGTTACTTGTCTGTACGATCGCTGGAGACGGCCCTCACCGGAGGCCTCTCCCCTTGTCCTCGGCCGACCCTCCCGGTCCCCGTCTAACATTGGTGGCCAGCGGCGCGATCCGAACCAACGCGTAATCGTACAGAGAGAAACTCACCCCACGACTAAACCACAATGACGACCAAAGAGAGCGGATCTACAGAGAAATTCCAAATGGAAAAACTAGAAGAGTACAACCATCGAGAGCTAAAACAATTTTGTATGGAACTGGGCATTGCTACCACCGGTCTGAGCACGAAAGATGACTTTAAACACGCCCTAGAATCTTGGGCAGAAGCAAATGCCGCCAGACCCCGGGACCAAAACATCGAAGCACCAGAGACAAGCACCACTCCGACCGAAGAAAGGAGAGCGGGTCTCTCCCGGGAAGAGATCCAAGAACGAGAAAAAAGCAGACTACACGAATTAGAGTTGGCACGGCTCAAGTTGGACGGAGAGCTGAAACTGGCGGAACAAAAAATGAACCTAGAACACTTACGGCTCCGAGAAGAGCGGGAAGAAAAGCAAAGACAGAGAGAACTCGAAGAAAAAAGACTGGCATACGAACACAAGCGCAAACTAGCAGAGATAGAAATGCGGAAGCAGAACAAAGACCTGGGGGTGCCC
Source organism: Lissotriton vulgaris (assembly GCF_964263255.1). NCBI lineage: Eukaryota > Metazoa > Chordata > Amphibia > Caudata > Salamandridae > Lissotriton > Lissotriton vulgaris. Next base: position 550,319,051 of record NC_141689.1, read on the forward strand.
GAGCAACCGCGCACCCCAGGAGCTACAGAACCAAAGGTCCACATCCCCAAAGATGTCGTCCGAGAATATTATCGGAACGACGACATACAACAGTGGTTCAAGGCCTACGAGATCGCCATGACCTCCCACCGGATCGATCGAAGTGACTGGGGAGCCGGTTTATGGGGGAGGTTCGTCAATGAAGGCCGCGATGCCCTGCTACAGCTCCCGGACCTTCAAATGACGTCCTATGACCACATGAAGGCCGCCCTCCTCACTCGATATGGGCTTACGCCCGAAATGTACCGCCAGAGGTTCCGCGACTGCACCCGGATCCCGGGTACAACTTGGGTAGAATATGTGAACTATTTCAGCCGAGCCTTCGAGGGATGGATCAAGGGTAGCCACGTATCAACCTACGAGCAGCTCTTCAACCTCATTGTGTGGGAGCACCTCTCCAACAACTGCTTCGTCGAGCTGAGGCAGCACCTCCTCGACAGTAAATTGACTGAACCACGGCAGTTCGCCGCCGAGGCTGACCGATGGGAAAGCACCCGAGTGGCCCGGAGTGGGCCAAACGAGCAGAACAGAACCAACCAAGGTCATCATCGTCCCCGAGGAGGAGGAGGAGGCGGCCAGGGCTGGGGCAGAGACGCCGTCCCGGCCGCTCCCGCTAACAACACCTCGCCCCCGGCCGGCCGGGGCAATCCCCCAATGCGCCCAGGGTTCCGAGCCAATGTTACTTGCCACAGATGCCAGCGAGTCGGCCACTATGCCAGTGACCCGAACTGCCCAAAGAACCAGACTCCCGGGCCCCGCCAGGTAGCTGCCGCCGCCCTAGGAGAAGAGCAAATCTCCGAAGAGCATGAAGAATACGAGCAGGAGCAACCCGAGTGGGAACCTGCCGCCATGGTCCTGGCGTGCCTAGGGGGAAGAGACATGATCCCGCGGGCTCCCCTACCCGCCAACACCAGAAAATACAGCCAGTGGGTGAACATAAATGGACGCAAGGCTGAAGCCCTGCGTGACAAGGGGGCCAGTGTGACGGCCGTCCGCTGTCACCTGGTGACCCCAGAACAAATCCTGCCAAACGTTCTTTGCCCCGTCCGATCGGCCGACAATTCTGAGACCCTGTGTCGGATGGCCTGCGTCCCCTTCGAATGGGGAGGAGTGTCCGGCATGTTGAAAGTGACTGTCCGCGATGATGCCCCCGTGGACTGCCTCCTGGGAAACTATCTCGAGAGTTCCCCGTGGGCGGCCGTGGAAAGAAGAGAGCACCTGGGGATGTTGGGCCTCCCGGACTGGGCGTGCGTAACAACCCGGTCCATGGCCGCCCGCACCATCCCCAGACCTGAAGAACCCGAATGGCCAGCACCTCCTCCCCCGATCGCTCCAGCAGAAGACGCCGTCCATACCGACCCCCCGGAACAAACCCAAGAAGGGCCCGCTCAGCCCCAAGACCTTCCAGATCTGGCTCAGTGGCGTCAAGAAGGGGGACCCACCCAGGAGCAATTCCGGCAAGAGCAAAAGACCTGTCCCTCCCTCGAGGGACTGCGACAGCAAGCACTCGCCCAGAGCGCGGGAGACACCGCCGGGGCCCACTGGATCTATTGGGACAATGACCTACTGTACAGCGAACAAAGAATCGCGGAGTTGGGAGCCAGTCGAGTGTTGGTGGTGCCCCTCCGCTTCAGAGACTTCCTTTTAAACTTGGCACATGATGTCCCCCTGGCTGGACACTTGGGACAGGACAAAACTTACAACCGCCTGGTGACCCACTTTTACTGGCCAAAAATGAGAAATGACGTCCTCAACCACTGCCGGTCCTGCCCCACCTGCCAGGCCAGCGGGAAGAGCGGCCGCAAACTCAAGGCACCCCTGCAACCATTCCCCGTTGTTACCACCCCGTTCGAAAGGGTGGGAATAGACATTGTGGGGCCCCTAGACCCCCGAACAGCACAAGGGCATCGATTCATCCTGGTCTTGGTGGACCACGCCACCCGCTATCCCGAGGCCGTTCCCCTTCGAACTGTAACAGCACCAGTGGTCGGCCGAGCCTTAATGGGGATCTTCTCTCGAGTGGGCTTTCCCCGGGAAGTCATCAGCGACAGGGGCACGAACTTCATTTCAAAGTATATGAAATCCCTCTGGCAGCAGTGCGGAGTCACCTACCGATTCACAACCCCCTATCACCCGCAAGGAAACGGACTGGTTGAGCGGTTCAACCGCACTCTCAAGGGGATGATCATGGGACTGGAAGAACCCCTACGCCGCCAGTGGGACGTGCTACTCCCGTGCCTCCTCTTCGCCTACCGAGAGGTCCCCCAGAAGTCCCTCGGCTTCAGCCCCTTTGAACTCCTGTACGGGCACCCCGTTCGAGGGCCCCTCAGCTTAGTCAAAGAAGAATGGGAAATGGCCCCCCTGAAGACCCCTCCAGACGTCTACAAGTACCTCCTGACCCTACGCAATCAGACCAGACGATTCAGAGAGATCGCCAAAGCCAATCTTGAGGCCAGTCAGGAGGACATGAAGAAATGGTACGATCAACATGCCTCCTCCATAGAGTTCGAGCCTGGTCAGCAAGTATGGGTGATGTCCCCCATCGAACCTTGTGCCTTGCAGGACAAATGGACGGGGCCCTTCAAGGTGGTCGAGCGCAAGCGCCCCGTCACCTATCTCATCGACATGGAATCCCCCCGGAACCCCCTCCGGGTCCTCCACGCCAACAGACTCAAACCCCACTTTGTGCGCTCGGAGCTCAGCCTGCTGATGGCCACAGACAGTGGAGCGGAAGAAGACTCCGAGCCCCTTCCTGACCTACTGAGGACCCGTGAAAAAGATGGTTCGGTGGACGGGGTCCGACTCTCCGGTGCCCTGACCCCGGAGCAGCGCCAAGACTGTCGGACCCTCCTGCTGCAATTTGCAACCCTATTTTCCCTCACCCCCGGGGTCACCCCCTGGTGCCTGCACGACGTGGACACTGGGGACAGTCCCCCTATCCGACACCGGCCGTACCGCGTACCAGATCGGGTGCGCGCCTGCATCCAGGAAGAAGTCTCCAAAATGCTCACACTCTGAGTCATCGAACCCTCGGACAGCCCCTGGGCCAGCCCAGTCGGACTGGTCCCCAAAGCTGCTGCCCCAGGCACCTCCCCCGAGCTCCGATTCTGCGTCGACTATCGGGGTCTGAACGCTGTCACCCGAACCGACGCTCACCCCTTCCCCCGAGCAGATGAACTGGTTGACCGCATGGGGGCTGCCCGCTACCTAAGCATCTTCGACCTGACAGCGGGCTACTGGCAGATCGGCCTCACCCCCAGGGCCCAAGAACGATCCGCTTTCTCCACCCCGGATGGACACTACCATTTCAAAGTGATGCCATTCGGCATGAAAAACGCTCCAGCCACGTTTCAGCGACTTGTGAACCAGGTATTGGCGGGCCTTAAAGAGTTCAGCGCCGCTTACCTGGACGATATCGCTGTGTACAGCCGCAATTGGTCAGACCACCTCCGCCACCTCCGAGAGGTCCTGCAGGCCCTCCAACAGGCCGGCCTCACAATCAAGGCCAGCAAGTGCCAAATTGGCCAGGGGTCCGTGACCTACCTCGGACACCAAGTGGGAAGCGGTCTGGTGGCCCCCCTCCAGCTCAAGATCGCTGCCATCCAGTCCTGGCAGCCCCCGTAACCCAAACCGAGGTCCGAGCCTTCTTGGGGCTCACCGGATACTACCAGCGGTTTGTGAAGGACTATGGCAGCATTGTGGGGCCCCTCACGGAACTCACATCCAAGAAACACCCAAAAGTGGTCAACTGGACTCCAGACTGTCAAGCGGCCTTCGAGAAGCTGAAGGCCGCCATGTGCACCGCCCCTGTGCTCCAGGCCCCCGACTACAGCCGTGAGTTCATCGTCCAGACTGATGCCTCCGACCATGGCATTGGGGCCGTCCTCTCCCAACTGAACCCCGAAGGAGTTGACCAACCAGTGGCCTTCATCAGCAGACGCCTGCTGGCCCGAGAACAGCGCTGGAGCACCATCGAGAGGGAGGCCTTCGCAGTAGTGTGGGCCCTTAAGAAGCTCCGGCCCTACCTCTTCGGTACCCACTTTCGGGTGCAAACAGATCATCGCCCCCTGCAATGGTTAATGCAGATGCGGGGGGAGAATCCCAAACTATTGCGATGGTCCATCTCCTTGCAGGGGATGGACTTCACTGTGGAGCACCGACCTGGCCAGGATCACGCCAACGCGGATGGCCTGTCACGCTTTTTCCGCCTCGACGAGGAGAGTCCCCAAGAGGATGGGTGACTCTCCCCGCCTTCAGCTGGGGGGGGGGACGCATGTTGGACAGGCCACATGAAGGGCTTGCTCCCTCCCCGCATGACAGGGCCCGGACACCGGCTCTCCAGGTGCTTCCCACAGAAGCACCCCGCAACCCGTCCCCTACGGGACGCCTGCTCCCGGATATCTCTGTATTACTGGCCGCCATCTTGGACACTGCACCACGAGGCCGCGTGGCCTCAGCTCGACCCCGACCCTGGGCCTGGCCAGGCCCCGACATCCCGGCACCACCATCCACCCAGGAGGTGAACGGACGACTTGGCAGGTCAATGGGAGAAAGAAGTGTCGATGGCTCTCCCCCGCCAGGTGCCGATCGCCCCCGACCTCCCCGGGCGCTGGCTCCACCCCCCTGCTGGGTGTCTGGACTCCCTCATCCCGGACCTCCCGAACTCCAAGTGCGAGGGCCCGGACATCAAAGGGCGCCAGACCTATAACTGGGGCAGCTCCAGAGCAGGAAGGCAGTTGTATCCTGGAGTCGAGAGACACCGTGAAGAACTCATCCTTGACGGACTGCTGGCGCTGCCGCAGCCCTGCCTTGTGAACTGTCGTCCTGCCTGCTGGCGCTGCCGCGGCCTTCTGCAACCTTCATCCTCGTGAGGACCTGCTGGCGCTGCCGCGGCCTCTTGCAACTACCATCTTCGTCGGGACCTGCTGGCGCTGCCGCGGCCCGTTGCTACCTACGACCACCTCGGGACCTGCTGGCGCTGCCGCGGCCCGTCCTTCTCGAACGCCGAGCTCGAGGATTGTGAGCTACCCATCGATTCATCTCAATACCAGATTGGTAACAAAGACTGTCCCGCTACCCCCTTTCCCTTTCAGAGACTAGAATTGAGAGGATCCGCGTGTCCTGACCTCATTGTACCGTACCACCGTACATCAAGAATTGCATATAAAGAACGTTAACCTTATCCTTGTGTGGTGTCCATCTGTGGGGGGGAAGTTACTTGTCTGTACGATCGCTGGAGACGGCCCTCACCAGAGGCCTCTCCCCTTGTCCTCGGCCGACCCTCGTCTAACATGTGACTTCTTTTGATTTACTGTGAATACTAGCTTGTGCAACAGGCAGATCGTCTGAGGCGTGTGCTGTACACATTGGTGGTAGGACTTGGATTTTATTAACCAGTCGTCTAGGTATGGAAAGACATGAAAGTTGTCCCTTCTCAAGTGTGCTTCTACTACGGCTAGACACTTTGTAAACACTTGAGGTGCTGTAGGTGCTCCAAAAGGGAGTACTTTGAATTGGTAGTGTTGACCTTCTAGTACAAATTGGAGGTACTTTCTGTGAGATTGATGAATAGGAATGTGAAAGTAAGCGTCCTTGAGATCTAATGTGGCAAGGAAGTCGCCTTGTTTTAACAACGGCAGAACTTGTTGCAGTGTGACCATATGGAAATGGTCGGATTGAATGTACAGGTTTAGGGGACTTAGATCCAGTACAGGTCTGAGGGACCCGTCCTTTTTGGGTATGAGAAAGTATAGGGAGTAAACTCCTGTGTTTTGGGACAGGTTCTATTGCATTCTTTTGTAATAGAGATGCAACCTCTTGTCTTAGAAGTATGAGATGTTCCTGTGACATGGGACGTTGTCTGGGTGGTATTGGTGTAGGAGTGGAAGTGAGCTCCAGGCAATAACCTGACAATTATTTGTCTTACCCACCTGTCTGTGGTGATGGAATTCCAGACAGGTAGGAACTGTTGTAATCTCCCCAGACAGGAGTGGAATGGTCTGGGGGGATGGAAGGGAAGTCACTGTTTGGGAGTAGAGGCATTGCGGTTGTTCTTGCCTCTGCCCTTATTGTTGTTATCTCTATATCCTCCTCTGGAATACCCTCTTATGGGTGTGGTTTGGATGGGCCCTTTATAAGAAGAGGAGGTGTGGTCAGTTTGAAACCCCTTGGAGGCACCTCTGTATGAGGAGCGACGAAAGGACGCTCTAATAGATTTTGCTGTATCTGTATCTTTTCTAGTGCACTATCAACCGTTGAACCAAAGAGATGTAGCTGGTCAAAGGGTTGATTTAAAATACTGGCCTGTACTTCTGGTTTCAACCCAGAGATGTGTAGCCATGCATGTCTACGCAACAGTACTCCCGTATTTATCGCTCTAGAGGCTGTGTCTACAGTGTCTAAAGCACAGCGGATTGAGGTATTTGTAATAACCCTGCCTTCTTGTATTAGATCAGAAGCCCTTGTCTTAGATTGCTCTGGTAAATGTTGCATGAGTAATGAGCTTGATCATATCTCGCTAACAAAGCCAGAGTGTTAGCAATTCTCCAGACAGAGAGCTGCTTGTGAGATGGTGCGTTTCCCTAAAGCATCTAAAAGCTTAGACTCTTTATCAGGGCGTGGAGTATCCCCCATTGTCTGCGAGCTAGTTCTTTTTCTCGCATTTGATACTACCAATGAGTCTAATGGCAGCTGACCTTTGATGTATGCTGGGTCAGTTGGAGCCGCTTTATACTTCTTTTCCAGTTTGGGATTAACTACCATGGCTCTGACTGGGTCTTTGAATACCTCCGATGCATGTCTCATCACTCCACTAAGTATTGGTAATGTGGTCGTGGTTTTATGTGACGACAGTAGTGTATCCATAAGGAAATCATCTTCCACTGGATCTGTGTGTAAGTCTACTCCATGAAATGTGGCTGCTCTATGAATGGGCTGTGTAAACCCAATAGTGTCATCTGGGGGAGATGGTCTAGAATGGTATGAGTCATCTTGTGGCAGATCTGGCGCATCATAATCCTCCCAGGGAACATCTGATGGCCCAGGAATATTGTCTGGGTCATCTGTGTCATCTATATGATGCTCACTTTCTACCCCATGTGAATAATGGTCTTCATCATCATCCTGTGGTACAATGCTATGTGTGCTGGACGGTGAGTGTACTGGGGAAATATCTACTGGTATCTCTATTAATGGTGAAGGAATTCTTATAGGGGAATTTTGAGCATGCTTTTTGAGAGGAACTGGAGGTGGTTTAGGGTAGTCCATTTTCCACTTTTCAGGCACTGTCATAACATGTCCAGTTTTTGGATTAATATGAAGAGTCTTTTGCTTTGGGTCTGGTTGGAAAAGCTCTTTTGCCGACAAATCCTTTTTCGGTGCAGATTTATCTTGTTTGGGACCAAAATTTTGAGGTTTTACAGTGTCTAATTATCTTTGGAGTGGATTTTGGTTTCGGTTCCAAAGACTTGGTCTTTTTCGGATCTGCGCTCTTTGGATCCAGAATTCCAAAGTGCGCTTGGGATCATCGACCTTCGGAGCCGAAGTGTTTTTCGATGCCGAAGCAGGCTTCGGGTCGACTTTTTTCAGAACCAGAGTGGTCTTCGGTTCGGCAGACTTGGGAACGTCTTTCGGGGCTGAGCTTATCTTCGGCTCTACCGGTTTCGGCGCCGATGGCTGCTTCAGTGTTGAGGTTAATTTTGGTTTGAGGACCTTTTGCTTGTCGGGACAGACAGACTGACTCGAGCCAGAGTCGACTGGAGGCTTTTTTGTATTCTTCGTTGCCGAGCCAGAAGGCGGGGCATCGGAAGGTTTTAGTCGGTGCGCACCCGGAGGTGGAACCGAAGCCTGTCCCAGTATGGGGAGGTGAACAAGTTTGACGCTTGTACTCGCTACCGGTTGACCAGCTGGAAGAAGATCATCGTCTTCCGATCGGTCCTCGGCTCCAGAAGCTGAATCCTCTGCTTCGGAAACGATGTCTTCCTGCTGCTGTTCTTTGGACTCTACTTCGATCAGAGCCTCGTCTATAATGAGGTCTGGTGTCGATAAAGATGAGTGCGCTATGACTCTTCGAGCTTGACGATCCCGGATGGTCTTCTTAGACCGGCCTCACAGTCTCGACTCTCGTGCTCTGGAGACGAGAACGGATTGCAAACCTCATGAAGATAAGTGTGAGGGAATTTGTGTCCACACTGAGGGCACTTCTAAAAGGTGTTCTTTCCAAGAGCCAAAAGCCCAATGGCGCAGTTGGGCCAGACGGCCCAGACGAACGCAGGAATCGAGAAGCGCAAGCCTTTCTTCGACACAGATAACTGGGATTACTGTCGAAGACAATACCGATGGTATGATGAAGTTCTGGAAGTTGAAAAGAGATCAGTAACGGGACCGAACGATGAACACATCCGAGCCCGATGGTGGGAAAAAAAAATCTGAAGATGGAGTCCATGCGCACTATGATCTACAGGAGGAGTCATCCAACAGACAAAGACTCTTCCAAGAAAAACAAAGTGTAATCATCCGGGCCCACCACCAGATGGTGATCAATGAAATAGTGTGTGGTCTGCAGCCCATATGCCTCGAACAAGTAATTGTCTCCTTCCCAGTAGCTATCAATATGAGAAAGCAGACTGGAATTGGATTGCTCTCATCAATAACCAAAATAAAATTGACTGACGTGAACAGAAAATGCCAAAATTTGGTCTATTGCTGGGACCCAAATCGTTATGGGACCAGTAACGCACAAATGCACAAACACTTTCTGGAAGAAACTAAAGTAAACTGCCGAAAAACCAAAGAGATCTCAGTGGGCAACGTCCCCACACAAACAACCAACCTTGCTCACACGTAATATTGCAGGCACAAAAAAGCTACTACAACTCAGAACATACCTAAAAATTGTTTACATCGTATGCCTGAAAGAGGGGGGAACAACCACAGATGATATGCAGAAATCTTTACCCCCGCACAAAAATCAAAGAACGGTCATTCACAAAGGGGGGGGATTAACTACACATGTAGCACTTAATAAAATGGTCTCCTTTTCCAGCCTTTTATGTAATGCTCCATTTATACAAGGTATAATAAATAATTGGAATTACGGCAATGCCCTGGGCATCATCATCATTTTAAACATATACATTCATCCAAACTCAAACCAAAAATGGAAGAATATAAAAAGAAAAGAAAAAAAACGTATGCCCTTGTGAATTTCGCTTCACAGCATCCCTTGTATAGTCACAGGTGAATATAAAGATGGTTAACCACCAAGGGAGAAGTGGATACTTAAAAAGAACAGACAGATATTGGGGAATTCCAATCCAAACTTCCGAATTTGGCTCAATCAACAAACCAGATGATGAATTAATACAAACAATGGAGGTCCTGGGCCTTCGAGCACACAATGGCTGCACTCAAGGGGATGTTCCGATGAATGCTACAAAAAAGTCCAACAAATCAAATTTGTTCCAAGACTATAGATGCGTATCTCTCAAACTCTTTCACAAAGTCTTGTGCTTCAAAATCTGTGACAGGTGTCAAAATGACCTTTCACCACAAACTTCCAGCATCATAAATTACAACAAGAGGTGGCAAGTCTACAAATGCATCTGCACACAAGACCTAGACACAAACTGACATTTTTTTTTAAGATGTAACAGATCATCTTCTCGATACGAGTTTTGGCTCGGTTCAACATGTACCTGGGATACTAAAGATCCAATCTTGGCCTGGAGCCAAATACAAGAAAAACTCAAGGCCGCATTCACAACATCAAATCACTCTATAGTCCTGCCCCGGCAGCCTAAGCACGACATCTGGTATTGCAGCTTTCTCAGACAACAAAGAAGACCACTGGACAGAGAAATGAAATCTGTTAATCTCCAGTCAACCCCACTGGGTCAAATAAAGCTCAGAGATTTACATAAGTCCTATAAAAAGGCAGTCTAGGAAGCAAAGAGAGCACAATCAGAGCAAAATCGGATTGATATAGTACAAGCCTGCAAAAACAACTCAAAGTCACTATGGTCATTAATTAACCAATTAGATAGTCACAGCACGGGCCAGTGGGAAATAACATCACAGAAGAAGCTTGGAAGGTTTATATAGCAGCTTTATAGGACATACAAGACGATCATTCATTAAAGACAACTAACGTTTTATGTGAAACAACGTTGTCCTTCACACACAACAAAATTACAAAAAGAATTGAGAAAAGCAGAGGGAACTGTGCGCCCGGTCCAAATGGCCTTCAAGGGGCTATATACAAAGACGATCGGGAATCCAAGAGTAGCCGCTTCCAAATGTTATTTAACTTTTGCTTAGTCACAGAAACTATCTGGATACTTGGCATGGCTCAGTTCTACAACCAATCTATAAGAAGGACCCTTATGCTTCTCTGAAAGATACAGAATGATAACCTTAATAGACACAGATTCCAAAATATTTTTAGGACTCATATTGACAGAACTCGAAGAATGGGCTGTAATGAAAATTTTAATTCCATATAAATCAGACAGGGTTCCAATCAAAAGCCAGTACTTTAGACCATCTGGTAGATCTCAATAGGATTGTCGACAAATGCGTGTCAAAGAAACAACTACTATATACATGTTTTGTAGATTTCTCAAAAGCTTTCGACCATGTTAACCATAATCTATAATGCAAAAAGCTGTGCAATTGGGAAATTCCCTCAAACGTATCACGCGCAATTCAACTTCTGTATACTAGTAATTGGACACAGGTTAAACTTGGTCAAAACACCAATTTGTCAGAAAAAATAGCAATAAAGAGGCCTGGAGCAAGGCTGTGTCTAGGCGCCCGTACTATTTAACCTGTTTCTGGCGAATCTTAATACCTATTTGGAAACATCTAATTCTCATCCAACATGACTGGCAACCAGGAAAGTAGCCTCATTACAATATGCTGATGATCTTGTCATTCTGAATTTAACTGGGATGGGCCTGCAAAGGCTACTCAGCCAATTAAACATCTATTGTATTGAAAATGAAATGGCTATTGCTCTCACAAAAACACAGGTAGTGATTTTCCGCAGAAAAATACATAAGAAAGGCAGCTGGTCACTTAGGGGAACCAATTCTCTGAGGTACGTCATACAAATACCTCTGTGTTTGGCTACAAGATCAGGTTTTTAATCTTTTATTCAAGGTTCCTCAGAGTGCATCTCCCCCCTCAGATCCGATTAGAATTCGAGCTAATAAATCAAAATTTAAGCACAAACAGGCGCACTGATCAATTACATGTGATTAGTAAGATCCTCCGATGAAAACACATTGCAAGCTCGGATATAGAAAGAAATTCAAAATAACATGCATCAAAATTCAAACAACGGGGCCTGAGCTCTTAACACAGCATTAACAACTCTGAAAGCGAAAGAGCTATGGAACATGGCACTTTCGCACAATTCTTTAAAAAACAGTTAACAAACGAGGAGGCTGTCATGGTTTGAAGATAAAGAGGAGTTTAAAAAAAAAGAAGGCACGCCTGGACAACGATTGATACTTAAAGGGAGCCTCACCCCCAGAAATACATTACAACACTACTTAGATCATTTTACAAAAGCAAGTTACCGCATTTACGTTTTAGTTTATGCCAAATAGTAGAATATATCCACAAATGCCAACCAAAACCTCTGAATACAAAGTGTAGACTTTGCCTATTACACAAAGAATGTTTGACTCACATTTCATTAATCGCCCCAATCTTATTAACGGCAAGAAAAATGTATTAACAATAATTTTTACTATGTATGGTATTAGATCATGGAAGTCCCCACAAACAGCAGATTTTATAAAATGATATCTCCAAGAATAACTGCTATTGACCGCAAAAGGTCAGACGAATCCAATGTAAAGATGGCTCCATATGTATTTTATCCAAACAGAGTGCAAAATGAATTGCTTTGATGTTTAATGGAAATGGTCAAAAACTGAATCACAATATACTAGTAGACTTTAATATTTGTATATGTACAATACATTATGGTTTTTATTCCCTGAAATAAAATTACCTTTGACAGAAATAAAAATTGTATTGTATACATACCAACAACCATAATGTGATGTGTAAAACGAAATACCATAAAGCATGATCACTTAATATGTATGAATACATACATATTGCTATTCAATAAACCCAAGTACAATAAAGTTTGGCCATAAAATTCTTAAAATATGTTATTGTAACGTATTTACTAACCAACAGACTATGATGATTAAGTAACTATTTAATACAATTTCAATCTTGATCAAACCATTCCTCTTAATCAAAATTGCACAGGTTGCCTAGTTGGTAGTGAAGGGCTTTTTGGATGACAAGACTAGTTGGCTACGGTCTCTAGTGCCCAGCCAGTCTGACCGGGCCCAAAAAGAGAACTCTTTCTAAAGAGAAAGTGGGAACAGATTATAATGCCAGTCCTGAAATACCTACAGTGGCTGGCTATGCAGAAGCACCTCATGCTTAGGAAGACCTAGGAAATCTACAATTAAATTAGTAACACCCCTTAGTTTCCTAGCACAAACTACACATCCTACATGAAAACAGCAACTCCAGCGAAAAAGAAGGCCAGGTGCTTAAAACTGAGAAAGCAAAGGGCTCTTAATCAATACTTCTCCAGGAGAGCAAGCACAAATCTGGATTAACAGTCCCTCGAACTGAGGAAAGACCCATCTATGTTGCACATAGAAGATTTAAAGTTCTATTATCCAACCAATTAGTTACTCAAAAACTTTCTCTTACGTCTTAATACTTGGCTGTAAGATAGATATTTACTACCTGGCAAACGGTCAGCTCAACTAAAACAGCAACATCTATCTGGAAATGCTCAATTGCTGAACTAAGTACTAACACCTCTTGCACACATTCTGCTCTTCCACAAATGAGACCTTTAGTCTGGTCTTTGTATATATTGTGTTTGGTGCAGCCTTTAAACTAGTCTATTTGAGCCACTGTACTTAATACAACTAACATTTACAATATATGTCTATGTCAGTGATACTCAAAATACGGCCCAGGGCCCGCTACCCTCTAGACCTTCAAATGCAGGCACTGGTGAACCGCTGCCATGGGATGAGGTTTACATTAGAGTGCACTAACATTGAAAAAGATGTTAATTACACGAGAAAGCATTTCTTTACAGGCCAATTGAAGTAACAGCAAAGAAACAAAGGTATCCTGCACCACTTACCATTAGGAACACCTTCATTTTAAAAGACCTCTTTCAACAGCCTCATAAAAACAAGCATTTGCAATGCAATAGGTCTTGCATTTGTTCAACTTAGAGCTGTTGGCGTTGAAAACAACAAATGTTTTTAACTTTGTTTTTTATTTGTAGTAGTTATTTTATTTGCATAGAACTATTGCCAATGGTACAAAAAAACAAAAGTAAAAAACATTTGTCATTTTCAATGTCAACAGCTCTATCTTTAACAAATGCGAGACCTATTGCATTGAAAATGCAATCAATCTCGCATTTGTTAGAGTTATTTGCATTATAAATGTCAATGTTTTCTTACTAGCCATGTTGCAGGGTGCAGTACTATAAGGACCTCTTTTGGACACACATAGCACTGCACGAGTAATTGGCATTATAAATGGCAATGTTTTTTGGCCATTTTAAAGGGTGCAGTACTATGCATGGCCCTCTTTTGCCCACATATACTACTGCACCCTGCAAAGTTGGAGTTATTGGCATCATAAATGCCAATGTTTTGCCTATTGACCAATGAAAAGCCACCATTTACAAAGTACAGGATCCAATTAAACAGATGGGCAGAGCTATTTGCCCATATCCTGAATACAGCATGTCTCGAAGAGACAGCGCAAGCACTGCCTAGGCCAGACCGAAAAATATACAGACTAATTATAGCTGCATTTAGTCAAATGTTTTTTGGTGAAGCCAGGATCTGGCAGTCTGTAGATAAACTGGCAAGGAGAGAGGAGAAAGAGGGAAAGAGGTAAAGCGGGAAAGCGGGAAAGAAAGAGAGAACGAGAGAAATCATGCATTTACCAAATGGATACCGGTGACAAATTTTTCACTGCAGGTTCTGGGCCGTCCCACAAATAAACAGGGCTCTTAATCCAACAGACAAACACTGCTTTTGAAGGGCCGGCATTAAGTAAGGGAGAACACAATGGTTGGTCTTTCTTTCGTCACATGTACGTTGATACGGTATAAATAAGGCTCTCCAGGCAGCAGAAGGACTCAAACTCCAAATAGTTGACTTTTTTGTTAGAGAAGGCTGGTAAATGGGTACTAAAAGTAAAGAAGCATTGGCGCCGCGCAGGCAAAAAAAACAAGCAATGTCCTGAGCAAATGGTGGGGGCCTGAAGCAGTGGAGTGGGAGAGGTCAGGGGGGAGTCACGGGGAGATTCAGGGACAGAAGGCAAGCAGCCTTTGAAGAGCCAGAGTCCCGGCCTGCGGCCGTGAATAAGTGAAGTGAATAATTAGGGGAGGAGAACTGGCAGGCTGATAGGCAGAAGGCTCAGGCGAGCTCGTGCACGAGGCGTGCACTTCCCAAAATCCACTTTTGGGGAGAGCCCTTGGCTGGTGAGAGCTCTTGGCCTTAAGTAGTGGTTTAGCTGCATTAGGGCTCTTTTTCCTATTCCTGCGGAATAGGAAAGGGGCGAGCCCTAAAAGGATGTTAATTGTACCAAAGGTAGTCTTGGAAGCCGAGGGTTTCTGCACTCAGGTTCTGGGAACTGTGGTCCACAGGGCACTAGAAGCCAAATATTCACATTCCGGACATTCTGTGAAAGGTAGTTCACGGAGATCTGTTACTAAAAGTATTTAGAACCATTGCTGTTAAAAGAAAATGTAGGCAAATACGGTCAGAATTTTAAAATTTCATAATTTAAATTTAAGGACAGTGCAAATATTTCTAAAGTGTATAGGTCATAAAGTCAGTTGTATGTGCTGCTACGCAAGAGAAATACAAATTCATGAACGCAACAGCCCGAACATGCTGACGGTCTGTTTACCCTGAAGGAATAAAGGAAGCGGCATGTTGGATATTAACCGCATCGCTGCGGCAGCTTTTCCCGCTGTGTGCGGCAAATTACTAAAAGCAGCTTTACATGACGAGCTCAGCTCGTCATCCGCACACGACCACCGTGGCTGATGACGAGCTGAGCTCGTCATCAGCAGCGAAGGGGTTAAAGTGTTCACCAACAGACCGCTACACGATTGTGTGCTCTTCGGCCCAGGTCAGGAGCAACCACCGGCAGGACTGCGGAAATCACCCTCTCACTCTTCACCCCACCTGCGGCTTTGCAAATCAACTCAAGTATATAAATAAAATGAGCGATAGGGACAAATAGAGTATAAACAACCCTCCCTTACACGTCCAACGCAGATACCTCTTCCCCAGCAGTTAAGGATGAGCACGGGAAGAAAAACAACACCGACAACGGGGGCGGAAGCAAAGGGAATAGTGACAACGGGAGGGGGTGGGACAATAGACCAAGCAGACAATGTGGGCGGGAGCAAAGGGAATACGAACAACTGAAGGGGGCAAGAAGAGAGGCAGCAGAAAGTACACAAAACACGTGTATGTGTATGCAAACATCTAAAACAATATTGAAATGCGGAAAAGGGGGTTTCACCACATGAAAGGACATGCTCTCAGTGGTGCAAAAATAGAGTGGGAATCAGACTTTTCACAAACCCTAAACTTGGTGGATTTTCATCTAGTAGAAAATGTTAGTTTTAGTGAAAAGTGTTATTGTAGAAAGGAGACACTTAAACCTTGAAAACTACAAAGATTGTGGTTGCCTAGGTCCACCCTGTTTTACTTTCTTGAATACTCAGAAAAGTGAGAATGCCCGACTGGTTTAGGCATATTCCTATTACCTTAAATTTCAGAATGTATTTGTAAATCCAGCCCAAATCCCCAAGCAAACAAAAAGCAAATACACATTCAAAATAATATTTCACACAATTCATCTTTTCTAAGTGATTGGTTATCTTTGCACACTTTGAAACTAAACTAATTTATGGTAGCATTCAATGGAATTGATAAATAGAGAAGCAATTAGGAACAAACCCCTTCAAAAAGGAAAAACAATGAAAACTGGTTGAAAAAGAATGAGACAATTGTGGAAGGTGTTGGAAACATTTAAAAGCAATTGATAAAATGAGTGTGCACAATGATTGGCGTATTCAGAGCAGTATGGAGAGATAAGGGGGTTGAATTGGAAACAAAATTTGAGGGTTACAGTGGGTAAATCTGTAACACTTGCATACTCTTACAACTACAAAGAATAAAATAATGGTTCTGCAGCAAATGTATGAAGGCACTGGAGTTCAGAAGCCTGATGCTAATGGGATGAAAGTAGAGAAACAAGACGGAAGAAAGTGGAGAAATAAAAAGATACGGTTTGTGGCTGTACTGAGGATCCAATTAAAACAGCCCAAATTAGAAGATTGTGCATGGAAGGAATAGGCTAGCTCATCGGAATAATACTAGTCTTTATAAATGAAATTTTCTTTACTGACCAAGCACAGGCGCTCCAGAAGGCTTAGTGGAACGGCCATGATTTCGGGTGAAGTCTTGCTATAAATTGAACCACACCCTGGCCTAACTGCTTTGTACTAGTCCTCTTTCCTACAAGGAGGATCATCCTCGAGGGAAGCTCTGAAATTTAGTGTATTTCTGCTCTCCTACTAGTGATTCAAATGAATCCAGTGATCCAATGCCCAGCAGCACTAATTTCTGGGGGCAGTTACATATTTTTCCTCAACAAACTTTTATCCAGGGCCACAGACAGAAAACAATGCACATCTTCCGAGCTAAGCTTTGAGCCCCTGCACTTATTGTTTTACAAATTAAGCAATGTTTCTCGCAGTATCTGACAATAGTTGAAGTTGCTAAATGAAGAAGAACGCTGCAGTCTAGAGCAAGAAGATCCCATATTTTCACAAAAATTTACTTTGAGAGGTTGACAGAGCTGCACATGACCAGCATTAGTGGGTGGCACCCGCTGCAACATTCTCTTTTTTTGGTGCCCGCCTCTCATAGCTCTTTTATCCACAAGTTCACCCACTGCCACTCTCCAAGAGTGCCCCTCATCTCTCCATAGACACTCACATATATATTTCATTTACTTTATAGTGCTTCTCATACCCGTGTACGATGTCAGAGCACTTTACATCACGCATACATTACACAGAGATGAAGGCTTCTACATGCATAAGACAGTGTACAGGAAATGTTACACAAAACAATGGGGATTACAAGATGTAGGAATACCATGTCATTAATGCTAGCAGACTATGTTTTTAGAGTTTTTTTGTCTACGGAAGCGCAATCTCAGGATTCTCAGTCTGTCATATTCACTTTATTCGGTTAATAAAAACCATAAAATTACACTACAAACATCTGATACAACAATATTAAAACATATACAAGGGTCACATAAGAGAATACTTAGGCACCATAAAAATGAAACAAGATAAAGGTCCTCAGCCTTTTGGTTGCTTAAAAAAACTCAGGATTCTGAAAGCAGACGTCGTGTTTGAGACTCTGCATTTCTTTTGTTAATCGTACACAGCTGCAGGGCTGATTGTGTGCCTTTCCGAAAGTATTCATGCTGAGCACCTTGTACATGCATAACTGGTGCAGCGATTAGCATAAATACTTTCATTTCATTTTGATAACTTTATTTCGGTCATAGACTATAAAAGTGCAGATAAAATACATACATGCGCTGAGATAAAATGCATAAATAATTAAGAACATTGAGTTAAAAAGTGATTAAACAGTAAGTTATCAAAAAAAATAAAAGGAGGTAACGATCATCACAGTTTGTCACCGTTAATCAGGATAGACCTTCTGCGCCACATACCATATAGGAAGCGGGAGACCGAAAACACAATAAGGGGGGAGGTGTTGTGTCTTAAGATTCTGCAGGCTTGTGCGTATTGTTTTAGTCCCAAATTTCTGCACAGCGGTTCCAACCAGCATCTCCGTGTTTTACTATATGCTGAGCAGAAGAACAAAACGTGGACAATGTCTTCTTTACAGCTTTTACAAGCTGGGCAGGTTCCTTCTTCTCGTCCAGCCCATGTACAAGTCAGTGCCCCAATAGGTAAACAGCCATGTCTTAATTGAGTGTACAATTTCCTTGCTAGTGGAGGCTGTATTAGATCCAAAAATTCCTCCCTCTTGGGTACGAATTTTACCTGTAAAAATTCTATGGTCAGCCTGCCCATGGTTGTCGAGCTGTATAGCAAATTTAGGTTATAATGTCTCAAAGAAGCCAACAGCTCTGATCTCTGTACCGCTAGGCAGCTCACCTCCGGGGTCTCCCATAGTTGGGGCAGGCCAATTTCAAAAAGGCTCACAATATGCCCAGCAGTCATGCTCCTATTAACAGTGATGGCCCTTGACTTGTGTGAACAGACCTCTTCCACACTCCAGGTTTTCCTGGATATGACATTTCACAAGCTACCTCCTACAGACTATCCAGACATTACTCCATTACTTGCAAATCAAATTGTAAATATTATATATAATTGTGTATGTATGTGATATTCTGTAGGCTCCTAACATTTCCCCACCCAATGAACAGTGCTCCAGTTGAGGAGCGCTAGTAAAATTGTATTACGGTACCACCATTGGAGTCCTGTGCTTTTCTGAACCCGAAGTGTACCTGCTTGTGTAACCAATTAATCTCATGGCATGTGTATCTAAATTGAAAATCTGATTTAAGACCAATCATGTGGCGCTGCCTGTGTGGAAATGCAGTCTTTTCACTTTTTATAAGCAAATGTTTGGACTGATATTTGGCGCTGCACCCGCATGAGTGGTCTAGTTCATGGCGCACATAGTCTTGGTTGCAACACACAGAGACCTTACACAGAGGAAAAAAAATAGAGGGAACATTGGGGGTAAATAACATGGTTAGTTAGTCTCAATGAGCAGGTTGAGATAATGTGCAGCATTAGGAAAGTGGTTGTTAGTTTTTGGGGATTAAGGCGCTTTGCAACAAGGGACGAGCGCCTTCCAACAAACAAATTATATTAGAAAATTAAAACATTTACAACGAGATTTACAAACAAATACTACATTAATTACCGAAACATACATTTCTAATTTTGTTTCAGATTATCACATCATTTTTGATTAAATATGAAAACACTTAAAATTTACCTATAGTATGATAATGATAAACGTCAGGTACCGATAATTTACATACTGCAAGCAAACGTTTGCTGTCAAGACCCAGTGTGACTGACCAGGTGCAGTGAGCATTCCTCTCCCTTGTAAAACATCTCAGTTTAGAACGCTTACATAAAAAGAGAATGTAACTGATCATGATGAATTACAATGTGCATGCACAATTTCTAATCAGATTATAAATGTTGCCACATCTGACAACCAGTTATTGGCGTTACACTGACATTTTTTCCCAGTTTATATTCTTGTTTTCGTTCAGGGAACAAGTCTTACGGAAACTAGTACGGGGATTTACCATAGTTTGAAGGGAAGTGGCAACTTGGAAATTACATTTTCTAAACTGCATTGAATAAGAAGCAAAATCCACTGGATGTATTTTTGTTAACTTGAAGCTAATGCACGTTTTGATTCCTGCCGGTGTTCTTAATCCCACTTTTAAGCACAAAGGGCTTCACATCTGTAGCTCGGTAGGCAACAGAATTGGGAATGTCAGGTGAGAGATTAGATCATAACTCACTGTTGGAGCATTCTTGCCGGTGGGACAGGGGTTTAATAACATCCCGAGGTCAGGTTATACGCAAACACATTTTGGAAATACAAAACAGCCGCAGTGCTGGGGCTAAAGTGTACCCTCTCAGCCTCGGTCTAAGGGGAACGTAGCCCTCTTTCCAAAAATAGTGGGGGCGTGGGTCCGTCAACCTACCGACTAGTGTGCCCGGTTTGCTATGTTCAAGTGACCTTAAAATAAAATATGATATCGCCGCATAACATAAATCTCACAAAATAAAGCTCTTCCTTCAGCCCCTCAACCCCAAACACGGCAGCCTTAATTATAACCACATATACCAAGTTATCACAAGCGGGACGTTTCCGGCTAGATCGCCTCTCAGTTGCCATGCAGACCCACAACTATCTCGACCAAACCCCAACAGGAAAACACGCCCAACAATAAAACAAGGACCAACTCCAAACACAAAGCACCTGCTTCACCCAGCCAGAGGATCCCTATCACAGCAGCAAGAGCTGAAGGCTGCTTGCCGGATTATACAAATAATTACTGGAGAAGCTTCTACCGGGACACTGGCTCGAGAAGGCACGCTGAGGGAGTGCGCCCCGGGTACTGCTTACTTGCGCCCTGAACTCGGCGGCTGCAGCAGGGGAGCCTCTCCGGCGAGCTACCCCGGCGTCGTGTCAGCCCCGTCGCTCGCACTGTCCTCGGAGCCGCTGACTCCTACTCCTCGCGGTCTCTTGAAACTTCTGCGCGCACGGCAGCGGAGGTACACGCCCTTCCCAGGCCACGGAGAGCAGCTGTAGGTCCCGTGCACGCTCACCCTCTGCGGATCCGACCGACTGCGAGGATCCTCAGACTCGCGGCGCTCTCATTGGCTGCACCTGCGCGGTGATGTCAGAGGTTGTTCCCTGCAGCTCTCCTGGCCCCAGGGCACAGGGCGTGGCGGGGCTGACTCCGGCGCTCCTGAAACCCGCTGGGGGAGGGGAGGAGGCGGCAGAACCGGTTCACCGGTACCGCCTCACGTGCACGGGGAACCGGCTGCACCCGGCTGGCGGCTGCACTGCCCTGGTGTCGCCGCGGACTGTCCACGTGCAGTCCCCATAACACTCACTAACAACACGCCCCTGAAAGATGTACACAGGGTATACTCTGCGAGCGGCTCCTGGAGTCGTGGTGTTTTCATGCCTGTGGCATCCGCTGCAGCTCTCCCGACCGGCGGGATTTTCGGGGAAACGTTACAGAAATATTCTCCGAAACAAAGTAGCCTCAAATTGCTCAATGACTTCTTTTGGTAAACAGTTACAGGTGTCTTCCCGCGAGAGCACCAAACACCCGTTGATCTGGAGTTCATTTGCAAAGTATGTCCAGTGCACCCGATCCTTTCTCAATCCAACTAACTGACTAACATATCCACCGCTCAAATTACTTACATATTTTCACTATACTAATTCACCACTAATCCTTTATGGTTTCTGGAGTATCGTGCTACTTGCCGTAAAAGCGCTCCACCTCCTCATCTGGGGTAGTAAACTCTATATAAATGCAATTACAATACAATACAATATTCTAAGAAGTAAATTAAAGAAATTGCATTCTATTGAGTGAGTAGGTGAAATTGTATTGGCATGTTTTTGGTATCTAAGTCGTGTATTTAAGGCTGTTAATTATAAGTCATTATCAAATAGTCTTTATTCAGTTATTTTGTAACCATGAAATCATATGTAGAGCAGTAAAAAAAATTACACGTATCATAATAAATAAAACACATGAAACAGATAAAATGGCTGTTACAAAATAAAATTGGATTTGCATTAAAATGCTCTAAAAAAACAGCTGACACATAAAACCAGAGGCTAGCAGCATAATTAATCACACATGGAATCTCTTAGTTTCATTTCAGCCTTTACCAAGCAACAGACCTTGAAGATACTGTGCGTGTCAGATAAGAGTTGAAGAGACCGCAAAACTGCTTCTGCCTGTTTGTGATTAAGAGAAATCAGAAGAGGCTTGATTAACACTTTCCTAGAGCCTGTAAAATACCGACAAAACAACGTAAAGTGAAGAGTATCCTGTGAAGACAGGTGGTCGCAGCTACAGGGACCCAAATAATCCAGGGGGCTCAAGCAGCCCCATGGCGAGGCCAGGAGGTGATTTATCGTATTGAATCTGGCCAATAAAAATCTGTCTCTGTCCTTCTTCCCCAGAGAACACAGGCATGGTTTCATGTGAGGTACAGTTTTTAGTAACAAGTGACCCTGAATGTGGGTTTCGCAAGCCTTGTGTTCTCAGAATGAGTGTGTAAGCAAAGCGCTGTCTTACCTCTGCATTACTTGCCGACTCTAGGCTAAAAAATAAATCCTCTCTTCCCAAGCTGGTTAAGACTCCCTTAATAGAAGCAATCCACAGAGTCTTGGTAACAGGAGCCTTAGTTAGACAATTCTTCAGAATCTGCCTGTTCAACTGTGATTCCCGATCTGTCCAGATCTTCATCCAGCATGTCAATGGTCTACAAGCGATCCTGTCAGCTATGTATTGAACTCCTAGCTCTTCGTGTACCAATAATGCCAGGGCACTATGAGGAATCAGCAACACCCACTTTAAAAACATGTTTTCGTCAGTCTGAATGTTGTCTGCCCTCATATACCCCCATAAATCCCTACTGTATAGTACCTTCAGTACGCATTTAGCCGTATACCCCTATGCCTCTTGAGTAATGCACTTGGAGGACAAGACTCCAGTTGCTGTGCAAACTGTGGACCACAGCCAATGCCTTAATCAGTTCCATTTTCTTCGATTCCACAAGGGTTTCCAATTACTGTGACGATCAACATTACACCAAGATACAAAAATACTGGAACTTTAGTGAGAGCCCACCTTAAATGTTTTTGAGTGTGTATTTCTCAGGCCCAAGACCATCACGTGTCACGAGGTCCAGGCCATCATTGAAATCAACAAACTTATCAAGTAGCAGTTGCAGGCCCACTGCTGTCCTTACCATGAGGACCGCATTGTCAGCTTATAATAAAACAGGTGTTTGTCTTGATCCCATCTTCGCAAAATCAGCTCCAGCAGACAGAAGGACTTTCTCAAACTGTTGATATATAACGTAAACAGAAAGGGGGTAAGGAAGCAACACTGTCTCACCCTTCAGCGTGTAACAAAAGGTTGAGTGCTCGCTCCCCTCTGGCAATAACGAACAGAGGCTGTAGTGTGAGATCGCTCAACAAATGTGCGATGTTAGGGCCAATCCCCAGGGCAAGTAGAAAGTGCCATAGTTTTTCACGGTTGACCCTGTCAAACGCAGATGTCCAATCCATGAATCCAAAGTGGATGGATTGAGGCTTGGCAATGGTGTACTTATTAAATATAGGTTACGGCATTGGTCCGATGTTGATCAGCCCAGCCTGAACCCATATTGGACATCAGAGATAATATTATGCTTGTTGGCCCAACTTATCAATCTGTTAAGCACCAGCCAGCCCATGACCTTTACCACTGCATCTATCAGTGAGATAGGCTGATAGAGTTGTGGATTGTCCTTATCCCCTTCTTAAAGATGGGAACGGTTGTTGCAGATGCTCGTGAGGGAGACAGACTCTCTTTCAATGCTTCGTTAAGAACCATAGTTTTGATAGGGGGACACAAATCATTGTCATCCAGGAACAGGTCAGGGGGATTCCCATCTGGCCCTGGTGCTTTATTACGCAACAGGTCCAGAATAACCTTGGTCACTTACTCTTAGGTAAAGACAATGTCTGGCAATCTCTCATAGGAAATGCAGAGGCTCTATCCATACCCACCGTTTCACTATTATAATTCTCACTAAAGTGTGCCACCCACTGCTCCTCAGTTATATGATGGCATAAAACAGCTCATTATCACTAGCGGGACTAGGGCAAATTATTACATGCCAAAACAGGGTGCTAATCCCCACTTCACTGGCTTGTACGAGATCCTCACACGTTCTCTCTTAACTCGGCCTTACAAGTAGCAGATTCCCTCTTATACATCCTACGACAGATGCTTATAGAGTCCTTATCTCTGGGGACCGTTCTCAGAGCCGCTTTGAAGTTCGCTAAAGCTTCAGTACAATTCCTCTCAAACCATTTTTCCTCACTAGACCTTTCCTGTCTCAGATGGGCGCTCAGTATTGTGCCAAATTTCTTGTAGATGCCCTCAAAGACATTTAGGATTAACGTACTGGGCCCTCCGGATCCAAAAAAGTAAGGAAGTAGCCTATACATGCCAAAAAGAGAGAATTTGTGAGCTGGGTGGCCCAACTTGGAACCATTTGGTACACCTCTCCCGATCTTGGTGGGAGAACACGCCTGTTGTTACATGTGAGCTTCTGGTACTACTCTGTGTCCTCCTCAAGACCAGCGAAAAGGGATTGTGATCACCGAAGAGGCTATGCACTATTTTAATTATAAGTAGGGCTCCTGGATTTATGGTATTTACCTTTTTAACTTTTCCGTCAATATTTATCCATATTTATTTTTTGGCCATCTTATCAGTATTTATCCAAATTTATTTTGTATTTTGTGGATAAATTAAGTCTAAAAAATCCTACATTTCTGCATTTATTTAATGGATGAAAGTGCACTCATACTTTGATGCCTGGCCTGTTATAGCAAATTAAGCAGCCATATATATTAAAACAATACACACAGAGGTAAATGTTTTTTTATTCTACAAATACATATATATTCACATTTGCCTGTATTTAAGGAAAATGTATCCTGTGTTTTTAACTCCCCATGGTGTCTGTATGCACAGCTGTTGGCCTGGAGTTCATGAAATACAACATGGAAAGTCACTTGCAAAAAGTCCAATTTTCTGATTTTTAAAAAAAAATACAGCAAGGAAACATTATTTTCTGTCTGTATTTGTCTGTAAAAATGTAAAACGGGGCACCTTAACTATAGGGCATATTTGTTTTGGATAGTTCTTTGTTTTTAGGTATGATTTGACAGTAGAGCTGTGTTTGAGCGTATGAGATAAGCAGAAAAGTAACTTTAGGAAGTTCTATGGCGAGAGGAGATTTGGCTCCACCTAAATGTTGGTTACCCGGAGTCAGGGTTGGATTGGGATGCAAAATAGGCTTGGGCGCCCTAAAAAAAATGGCAACCATTTGCGGAATACGCCTTTCTGCAAAACACTGCTTCAGTGTTTTAAGTATTATGAAAAGAAGTGGAGGGTTGTTTAAAAGAGGCATGTTTTCTTAACTTAATTGAGATAAAATAAAATGCAAATGCTGCCAGTACTCTTTTTTGCATGGATTTGTTTACATTGTTGAACAAAACCTGAATATAAGTGAGGCCACTTCTGCTCAGGCCCCCTGCTCAATCTGCATAACTTAATGGGCAAGTGCAGCAAGAGACTGGGAATGACACCTTTGCCCCTTGGTAAAAGGTAGGTATTAGAGGCCCATTTGCTTCCGGTAAGGCCGCTCCGGTCCCCAGTGGGTCACTGGCCACATCTGAACAGCAAAGACACAGCCCAAATCAGCCTCCATGATGCCCAAAAAAGCAGCCCACAGCTGCAACTCAGATACTGGTCCATTGCCTGAGTGCCCGCCTTACCACTCTGACCCTGCCCAGAGTACAGCATTTCATGGGACAGAATTTGATTTGTGTGCTTCTTCTGAAAGAGTGGTTGTATTGCACTCCTATTAGCTAGTGAAGGGTGTTCCCTCACCTAACATGGCTGCTGCGTTCCAACATGATGCAGAGGCATCCCTGGAACTCTATGTCGTGCTACACTAGTATTGGCTGCACTATTGTTGATTTCTCCTTGCTAGATAAAACACTGTGGATAGTGTATGTCCGTCTTTATATGACATGCATGTTAAGGTGGCTATCTGTCTGCAACTCACAGCATGATCAGTAATTTCAGTACTTCTGAATCATCTGACAACTAATCGCATGACTGAATATATTCTGAAAGCCATTTGGGAGTGGGAGTGAATCCTTATGTGTGAAGCGGTTCATTGGCAGATTAGCAGAACCCTGTCCAATCATAGCAAGCTGCTCAGGATTTCAAATTTCTAGTTCGCTGTGGCATCTGCCCGTGCCTCTGTGGTGTCTAAGCACTGTCCCAGCTGTGCTCCAACAGGACTTTGCTCGTGGATGACAAAGGCAAGTTGGGCACAGACCCAGTACAAAACTGGCGCTGGGCCCTGGCTCCAAACCTGGGCTCAGTCCCCCGCTATTGCTGTTGAGGATAGTCTAGATGTGAGGAGGGAGGGCCAGTGCAGCAGTGCCAAGCAGTTTTGAGTAGTACTGACCTCATGCTTTGAGAGTGAAGACAATCGGACCTTTCATGGGGTTCTTGTGGCAGCCAGGACTGGCCATGCAGGCTCTTACCGGGGCCCATGGTTCTGGAACTAACGCCAGTTAGGGATCGGCTTTCTGGGTGTGACCATGGCTCCAGTATGATATATGGCAGCAACACTCATAAGGCACATGTAGGAATGATGTTTTGGCATGGAATATCTCACTCGACTGACCTCCCTGCCAGGTCCACTGGTCTCAGGATGTTACAGGAACAGTCGCTGCACTGCAAGTTTGAGCTTGCTCTGACTCGAATGCGAGTATTCTGGTGCACAGCTGTGTTGAGGAGAGACTCCAAGTCCCAGCTGTAATGGCTCACTCCTCTTCCCTCAGATGTCACCCTCGGGATACCTGAGGAGTGACTTACTGTTGGGTGAGTGGTGTCTGAGTGAGCAGGGTGAGTTTTGCGCCAGTGTGCAGCGTTACTGGTATGTGTGTGTGAGCAGGGTGAGGGGTGCTTTAGTGTGTAGAATGAGAGGTGTGAGAGTGGAGGGTGAGTGTGAGTGGTGTGTTAGAGCTGTGTCAATGCATGGTGAGTGGAGTGTGAGTGTGCAGAATTGGCGGTTTCTGAGTACAGGGTCAGGTGAGTGAGTCAGGTGTGTCGGTGCAGGGGGAGCGATGTCTGAGTACAGGGTAAATGTGCAGGATAAAGGGTGTCTGAGAGCCGGGTGAAAGTGTCTAATTGCAGGATGTGTGGTGTGTGAGCGTGTAGGGTCAATGGTGTGTGTGCAGGATGAGTGGTGTATGAGTGCAAGTTGAGCTCTATGAATGTGCAGGGCGAGCATCAGTGTGAGTGGTGTAAGACTGCAGGGTGAAAAGTATGTGAGGAGAAAGAGGTGTATGAGCAGTGTGTAAGTGAAGGCCGAGGGGTGTGGAGTGAGGTGGGTGAGTGCAGGGTGAGAAAATAATGACTACATGATGAGTGGCGTGTGACTACATGGTGCGTGGTGTGTACAGTTTAAGAGGTGTGTGCAGAGTGGGCATTCTATGTGTGCAGGGGGAGCGATATGTGAAAAAGGTGAGCAGTGAGTGAATGTAAGATGAAGTGTGTGTGTGTAGGGTGAGAGGTGTGTATGTCTAGGGTGAGCATATGAGTGCAGGATAAGAGGTGTGTGGGTGTAGGATGAGGTCTGATTGCAGGACTAGAAGTATGTGATTGCAGGGTGAGAGGTGCATGAGTGGTGCCTGAGTGCTGGGTGAGTGATTAGCATACATGGGGTTTAAGTGCATGGGGATGTACGTGTGCAGTGTGGGTGTAGGGTGAGAGGTGTGTGTAGAGTGAGTGCATGGAGTGCAGTGTGTGAGTAGAGGGTTTGTGTGGTGTTTGAAATTTGAATGGTGTGTGAGGGTACAGAAGGAGGAGTGTGTGTGTGTAGAGAGAGTGAACAATGTGTGAATAGAAAGTAAGCAGTGTGGGATTAAAGGGTAAGCAGTGAGCTAGTGTCCAAGGTAGGCAGTATTTGTATGTGTGGGGTGAGTGGTATGTGTAGGGTGAGTGAGTGCAGGATGCGAAGTGTGCAAGTCTAGGGTGAGGAAGTTGAGTACAGGGTGAGGAGTATGTGAGGATTGCAAGTCTAGGGAAAGAGTTATGAGTGCGAGTGAGGTGTGTGGGTACAGTGTGACAGGTGTCACTGCCAGGTGAGAGGTGTCTGAATGCAGGATGATCAGTGTGCAGCATGAAAGATCAGCTTGAGAGGTGTGTTAGTGATGCATGAGTGGTGGGTGATATGTATGTGAGCAGGATGACAATAACGAGTGCAGGATGAGAAGTGTGTGGTTGTAAGCTGAGGTGAATGGATGCTGGGTGAGAGGTGTTTGAGTACAGAGTAAACAGTGTGTGAATAGATGGTGTGTGCAATCTGAGAGGTGGTTGATTGTGCAATATGTGTGCCGAATGAGCAATGTGTGATTAGAAGCTAAGTAGTGTGTGAATAAATTAAGGGTGAGCAACGAGTGAGTGTGCAAGGTGAGCAGTGTGTGTGTGTAGGATGACAGAATGAGGGCAGGGTGAGAGGTGTGGATGTAGGGTGAGGTGGTGAGTTTAGGGTGAGCAGTGATTGAGTAGTAGGTGTGTGTAAATTGAGAGATGTGTGCAGGGTGAGCAGTGTGTGTTTCCAGGGTGAGTGGTGTGTGAGTAAAGAGTGAGAAGTGAGTGAGTGGTCAAGGAGAGCAGTGTGTGTGTAGGGTGAGTGCAGGGTGAGGTGTGTGTGGATGAAGGGTGAGCAGTCGGCATGAGTGTTTTAGTGGAATGTGGGTGCATTGTTTGAGGGGGTGAGTGGTATATGGGTTCAGGATGAAAGGTGGGTGATGGTGAGTGCAGGGTGAGCATTGACTGAGTGCAGTGGAAGAGTGCAGGGTGCATGGGGTGGGACTACAGGGTGATTCGTGGATGAGTGGTATATTAGTACAGGGTGAGCGCTGTACCCATGTGAATGCAGAATGAGTGGTTTGGCTTTTGTGATTGCAGGGTGCAGCTCATTAAAGCCAGACATATTAGCATGGTCAGTGCTTTTCAACAAGTGGTGTGAGGTGTGTGAATGCAGGGTGATGTGAGTTCATGGTGAGAAGTATATACGTGTAGGGTGAGAGTTGTGAGAGTGGGGTGAGGTGTATAGGAGGTGAGGCGTATAGGTGAGGGGTGACAGGTGTCATTGCTGGATGAGAGGTGTATGAGTGATGTCACTGCAAGCTGAGCAGTGTGTGAGTGTGGCGAGTGAACGATAAGAGCGATTGATGTGTTAGTGGTGCATGAGTGTAGGGTGTGGTATGTGAGCAGTTTGAGTGTAGGGTGAGCATAATGAGTGCATGTTGAGATGTGTGTGGGTGAGGTGGATTAATACAGGGTAAGAGGTGGGGAGTACAGAGTAAGCAGTGTGTGAATAGATGGTTGAAGCAATTTGTGAGGTGTGCGGGTGCAGTATGTGTGAAGAGTGAGCAATGTGTGAGTAGAAGGTAAGTGTGGTGTGACGAAAGGGTGAACAGTAAGTGTGCAAGGTGAGCAGTGTGTATGTTGGGTGACAGCATGAGTTCAGAGTGAAAGTGTGGATGGATGTAGGATGTGACGGGTGAGTGCAGGGTGAGCACCGGGTGAGCAGTGATTGAGTGGTGGGTGGGTGTGTGCAAATTGAGAGGTTAGTGTGTGTACCGGGTGAGAGGTGCAAGAGGAAAGGGTGAGAAGTGAGTGAGTGTGCAAGGTGAGTAGTGTGTGTGTAGGCTAAGCGTATGAGTGGAGGGTGAGAGGTGTGTGAAGGGTGTGCAGTCAGCATGAGTGTTTTAGTGGTATGTAGATGCACGGTGGAAGGTGGGTGAGCGGTATATGGGTACAGAGTGAACGGTGGCAAGTGGGTGCAGGGTGAAAGTCGGTGATGGTAAGTGCAGGGTGAGCGGTGACTGTGTGCAGTGAAGGATACGTGGTGTGTGGCTACAGGGTAAGTGCATGGTGAGTCATGGTTGAGAGGTGTGTTAGTACAGGGTGAGTTGTACCCATGTGGATGAAGAATGAGTGGGGTGCCTTTTAGATTGCAGCGTGCATCACATCAAAGCCAGTCATATTGGCATTGTAGTGTTTTTAATGGGTGTAGATGAAAAAATAAGTGAGCGACAACAGCATATTTTAACGTGAACAGAATGGAAAAAGACCTGAGCAGTTCATAAAGTCGCAGCATGAGCCGACGTTTTTGTCCTCAGAATGCAAGCACCCGCAGTGAACACCCCTCGTTTGCTTTCTGAGGTCTGTGTTCGCACGTCTGTACTGTGGATGTTACCCTCCCAAGCTGTGTGCTCCAAGTGGTTCATCTGCATTCCTCGGAAGGGTCCCCGGCAGGACAAGACAAGTGTGAAGCTGCTGAACGTGTTTAGAAACGTGTGCGGCTGGCCAAGGCGTTAGGAACGTCACACCACCGCCCTCACTCCTGATTTTGCTCTTCGCTGCAATTTGGTAGAAAACATTTGAGGACAATAAATCTTAAACCAATCTCAAGATCACACACCGACACCCTCATTTTGTGGCAATAAAACATTTCTGTCCAGATGTGTTCCTAGTAATATTGATTTTTCTCTTTCGTATTTATTTCATAATTAAAGAGCCTTTTGAAAATGAAGCTCGTCCTATCAAAATAATCTACATTCCCTTTAGCAAGGTTTTGCATTTCCTAATGGCTCCCATCAATGAACAGTAGGATCACAAACTGTCAGGTCCTATTGGGAGGGCCATAGGGCACAGAAAGGCTGCTGGGCTCAGGCCCCCCCCCATAGTGGTTGAGGTCATTTGGGACTGGTGTCCTGGGGTCCATCCTGCCATGGCTCTGAAAATTGAGCGAAGTACAACCCTTTCCGCAGTTGACGCTCAGGTTTGCTGGGGTGAGCATTTGAAGGCTTCTTGGGGAGTTAGTCTGGGGGACAAGAGCTCATAATTCAACAGAAAACCAGCAGACCCCATAACATATTGTCCAGCCCATTGTTTATCTTGTAGTTAAATCAAAGTCCTTTAATCACACAAAAAACGAAAAGTACACCGCTTTATAGGAAATACAATTAAATGTTTGTAATACAGTTACAATATTCAGTAAAATCACTACACCCCAATCCGGCATTCTACCTCCCCACTATAGGATGCATCTAAGTACTGCAGTCCCAAGTATACTGTGAACATAGGCATTAGTCACGGGTGCAGACTACTTCAAATATCTCACTGATGAAATGCAAAATTGGTTCTTTGGTCAAGAAGAACTTGGAGCAGGAGAAATGGGGGATGGTTTGGATCCCAACTTCAGGGAGTGTAAATCCATTGTCTAAAGCATCAGAACCAGCTAGGGTGGTTCTCTTTCAAGTGTAATTTTCTGTCTATTTCTCAAACATAGCTTTTGTGCAAGGTGATGGCTCTCACAGGGCTGACTCCAAAGAAGAGTATTCAGAACAAGAGCACAATGAAATGTGAGATCTCTGCACCTGGCAGTCATCAGCTCTCCTGTAGCAGCAATAAGCGAGAAACAAAGGGCAGGTCCTGCAGAGAAAGATCCTTATCTTGAACAACAGAAACTGCAGCCCACACTCACCCCTACAATTTACCAAATGGCAGTGCTCAGTAAGAACCATTCAGCAGCCTTTTGCAAACAAGTTCCTCTTGGCTTTCTAAGGTAAGGCCTGTGTCCGACCTCTTTCAGTTCAGTAACTGACTCTCCATTCTCCAGACAGGAAAATGTCCTTATTATCCGCCTTGTGCCATGCTAAACCAGAGGCATCCAGAGCTGATCCCACCAGGCCCAGTACTCAAAGTCATATAACCCACATTCCTTATGCCATACATGTACAATACATTCTCTGCACACACAAATACTCAACACACACGCAGAATCAGCACAAGGTTCTGGGGTTCACATAACAGCGGAACTCTACATGACAGGAGCAAGTCCTTTTGCATCTCCTCAACAGAGAAATAGGTCTAGTCACACTACAGATTCACAAAGCACAGTACGTTACTTTATACGTCTCAGCATGGCATGGACAGTAATGTTATGCCCACTGTGAAGTCACGCTTTGTGCGCTCCTTCAAGTTACAGCCCTCACATTACCAGCCTGAACCCATATTGGACATCAGAGATAATATTATGCTTGTTGGCCCAACTTATCAATCTGTTAAGCACCAGCCAGCCCATGACCTTTACCACTGCATCTATCAGTGAGATAGGCTGATAGAGTTGTGGATTGTCCTTATCCCCTTCTTAAAGATGGGAACGGTTGTTGCAGATGCTCGTGAGGGAGACAGACTCTCTTTCAATGCTTCGTTAAGAACCATAGTTTTGATAGGGGGACACAAATCATTGTCATCCAGGAACAGGTCAGGGGGATTCCCATCTGGCCCTGGTGCTTTATTACGCAACAGGTCCAGAATAACCTTGGTCACTTACTCTTAGGTAAAGACAATGTCTGGCAATCTCTCATAGGAAATGCAGAGGCTCTATCCATACCCACCGTTTCACTATTATAATTCTCACTAAAGTGTGCCACCCACTGCTCCTCAGTTATATGATGGCATAAAACAGCTCATTATCACTAGCGGGACTAGGGCAAATTATTACATGCCAAAACAGGGTGCTAATCCCCACTTCACTGGCTTGTACGAGATCCTCACACGTTCTCTCTTAACTCGGCCTTACAAGTAGCAGATTCCCTCTTATACATCCTACAACAGATGCTTATAGAGTCCTTATCTCTGGGGACCGTTCTCAGAGCCGCTTTGAAGTTCGCTAAAGCTTCAGTACAATTCCTCTCAAACCATTTTTCCTCACTAGACCTTTCCTGTCTCAGATGGGCGCTCAGTATTGTGCCAAATTTCTTGTAGATGCCCTCAAAGACATTTAGGATTAACGTACTGGGCCCTCCGGATCCAAAAAAGTAAGGAAGTAGCCTATACATGCCAAAAAGAGAGAATTTGTGAGCTGGGTGGCCCAACTTGGAACCATTTGGTACACCTCTCCCGATCTTGGTGGGAGAACACGCCTGTTGTTACATGTGAGCTTCTGGTACTACTCTGTGTCCTCCTCAAGACCAGCGAAAAGGGATTGTGATCACCGAAGAGGCTATGCACTATTTTAATTATAAGTAGGGCTCCTGGATTTATGGTATTTACCTTTTTAACTTTTCCGTCAATATTTATCCATATTTATTTTTTGGCCATCTTATCAGTATTTATCCAAATTTATTTTGTATTTTGTGGATAAATTAAGTCTAAAAAATCCTACATTTCTGCATTTATTTAATGGATGAAAGTGCACTCATACTTTGATGCCTGGCCTGTTATAGCAAATTAAGCAGCCATATATATTAAAACAATACACACAGAGGTAAATGTTTTTTTATTCTACAAATACATATATATTCACATTTGCCTGTATTTAAGGAAAATGTATCCTGTGTTTTTAACTCCCCATGGTGTCTGTATGCACAGCTGTTGGCCTGGAGTTCATGAAATACAACATGGAGAGTCACTTGCAAAAAGTCCAATTTTCTGATTTTTAAAAAAAAATACAGCAAGGAAACATTATTTTCTGTCTGTATTTGTCTGTAAAAATGTAAAACGGGGCACCTTAACTATAGGGCATATTTGTTTTGGATAGTTCTTTGTTTTTAGGTATGATTTGACAGTAGAGCTGTGTTTGAGCGTATGAGATAAGCAGAAAAGTAACTTTAGGAAGTTCTATGGCGAGAGGAGATTTGGCTCCACCTAAATGTTGGTTACCCGGAGTCAGGGTTGGATTGGGATGCAAAATAGGCTTGGGCGCCCTAAAAAAAATGGCAACCATTTGCGGAATACGCCTTTCTGCAAAACACTGCTTCAGTGTTTTAAGTATTATGAAAAGAAGTGGAGGGTTGTTTAAAAGAGGCATGTTTTCTTAACTTAATTGAGATAAAATAAAATGCAAATGCTGCCAGTACTCTTTTTTGCATGGATTTGTTTACATTGTTGAACAAAACCTGAATATAAGTGAGGCCACTTCTGCTCAGGCCCCCTGCTCAATCTGCATAACTTAATGGGCAAGTGCAGCAAGAGACTGGGAATGACACCTTTGCCCCTTGGTAAAAGGTAGGTATTAGAGGCCCATTTGCTTCCGGTAAGGCCGCTCCGGTCCCCAGTGGGTCACTGGCCACATCTGAACAGCAAAGACACAGCCCAAATCAGCCTCCATGATGCCCAAAAAAGCAGCCCACAGCTGCAACTCAGATACTGGTCCATTGCCTGAGTGCCCGCCTTACCACTCTGACCCTGCCCAGAGTACAGCATTTCATGGGACAGAATTTGATTTGTGTGCTTCTTCTGAAAGAGTGGTTGTATTGCACTCCTATTAGCTAGTGAAGGGTGTTCCCTCACCTAACATGGCTGCTGCGTTCCAACATGATGCAGAGGCATCCCTGGAACTCTATGTCGTGCTACACTAGTATTGGCTGCACTATTGTTGATTTCTCCTTGCTAGATAAAACACTGTGGATAGTGTATGTCCGTCTTTATATGACATGCATGTTAAGGTGGCTATCTGTCTGCAACTCACAGCATGATCAGTAATTTCAGTACTTCTGAATCATCTGACAACTAATCGCATGACTGAATATATTCTGAAAGCCATTTGGGAGTGGGAGTGAATCCTTATGTGTGAAGCGGTTCATTGGCAGATTAGCAGAACCCTGTCCAATCATAGCAAGCTGCTCAGGATTTCAAATTTCTAGTTCGCTGTGGCATCTGCCCGTGCCTCTGTGGTGTCTAAGCACTGTCCCAGCTGTGCTCCAACAGGACTTTGCTCGTGGATGACAAAGGCAAGTTGGGCACAGACCCAGTACAAAACTGGCGCTGGGCCCTGGCTCCAAACCTGGGCTCAGTCCCCCGCTATTGCTGTTGAGGATAGTCTAGATGTGAGGAGGGAGGGCCAGTGCAGCAGTGCCAAGCAGTTTTGAGTAGTACTGACCTCATGCTTTGAGAGTGAAGACAATCGGACCTTTCATGGGGTTCTTGTGGCAGCCAGGACTGGCCATGCAGGCTCTTACCGGGGCCCATGGTTCTGGAACTAACGCCAGTTAGGGATAGGCTTTCTGGGTGTGACCATGGCTCCAGTATGATATATGGCAGCAACACTCATAAGGCACATGTAGGAATGATGTTTTGGCATGGAATATCTCACTCGACTGACCTCCCTGCCAGGTCCACTGGTCTCAGGATGTTACAGGAACAGTCGCTGCACTGCAAGTTTGAGCTTGCTCTGACTCGAATGCGAGTATTCTGGTGCACAGCTGTGTTGAGGAGAGACTCCAAGTCCCAGCTGTAATGGCTCACTCCTCTTCCCTCAGATGTCACCCTCGGGATACCTGAGGAGTGACTTACTGTTGGGTGAGTGGTGTCTGAGTGAGCAGGGTGAGTTTTGCGCCAGTGTGCAGCGTTACTGGTATGTGTGTGTGAGCAGGGTGAGGGGTGCTTTAGTGTGTAGAATGAGAGGTGTGAGAGTGGAGGGTGAGTGTGAGTGGTGTGTTAGAGCTGTGTCAATGCATGGTGAGTGGAGTGTGAGTGTGCAGAATTGGCGGTTTCTGAGTACAGGGTCAGGTGAGTGAGTCAGGTGTGTCGGTGCAGGGGGAGCGATGTCTGAGTACAGGGTAAATGTGCAGGATAAAGGGTGTCTGAGAGCCGGGTGAAAGTGTCTAATTGCAGGATGTGTGGTGTGTGAGCGTGTAGGGTCAATGGTGTGTGTGCAGGATGAGTGGTGTATGAGTGCAAGTTGAGCTCTATGAATGTGCAGGGCGAGCATCAGTGTGAGTGGTGTAAGACTGCAGGGTGAAAAGTATGTGAGGAGAAAGAGGTGTATGAGCAGTGTGTAAGTGAAGGCCGAGGGGTGTGGAGTGAGGTGGGTGAGTGCAGGGTGAGAAAATAATGACTACATGATGAGTGGCGTGTGACTACATGGTGCGTGGTGTGTACAGTTTAAGAGGTGTGTGCAGAGTGGGCATTCTATGTGTGCAGGGGGAGCGATATGTGAAAAAGGTGAGCAGTGAGTGAATGTAAGATGAAGTGTGTGTGTGTAGGGTGAGAGGTGTGTATGTCTAGGGTGAGCATATGAGTGCAGGATAAGAGGTGTGTGGGTGTAGGATGAGGTCTGATTGCAGGACTAGAAGTATGTGATTGCAGGGTGAGAGGTGCATGAGTGGTGCCTGAGTGCTGGGTGAGTGATTAGCATACATGGGGTTTAAGTGCATGGGGATGTACGTGTGCAGTGTGGGTGTAGGGTGAGAGGTGTGTGTAGAGTGAGTGCATGGAGTGCAGTGTGTGAGTAGAGGGTTTGTGTGGTGTTTGAAATTTGAATGGTGTGTGAGGGTACAGAAGGAGGAGTGTGTGTGTGTAGAGAGAGTGAACAATGTGTGAATAGAAAGTAAGCAGTGTGGGATTAAAGGGTAAGCAGTGAGCTAGTGTCCAAGGTAGGCAGTATTTGTATGTGTGGGGTGAGTGGTATGTGTAGGGTGAGTGAGTGCAGGATGCGAAGTGTGCAAGTCTAGGGTGAGGAAGTTGAGTACAGGGTGAGGAGTATGTGAGGATTGCAAGTCTAGGGAAAGAGTTATGAGTGCGAGTGAGGTGTGTGGGTACAGTGTGACAGGTGTCACTGCCAGGTGAGAGGTGTCTGAATGCAGGATGATCAGTGTGCAGCATGAAAGATCAGCTTGAGAGGTGTGTTAGTGATGCATGAGTGGTGGGTGATATGTATGTGAGCAGGATGACAATAACGAGTGCAGGATGAGAAGTGTGTGGTTGTAAGCTGAGGTGAATGGATGCTGGGTGAGAGGTGTTTGAGTACAGAGTAAACAGTGTGTGAATAGATGGTGTGTGCAATCTGAGAGGTGGTTGATTGTGCAATATGTGTGCCGAATGAGCAATGTGTGATTAGAAGCTAAGTAGTGTGTGAATAAATTAAGGGTGAGCAACGAGTGAGTGTGCAAGGTGAGCAGTGTGTGTGTGTAGGATGACAGAATGAGGGCAGGGTGAGAGGTGTGGATGTAGGGTGAGGTGGTGAGTTTAGGGTGAGCAGTGATTGAGTAGTAGGTGTGTGTAAATTGAGAGATGTGTGCAGGGTGAGCAGTGTGTGTTTCCAGGGTGAGTGGTGTGTGAGTAAAGAGTGAGAAGTGAGTGAGTGGTCAAGGAGAGCAGTGTGTGTGTAGGGTGAGTGCAGGGTGAGGTGTGTGTGCATGAAGGGTGAGCAGTCGGCATGAGTGTTTTAGTGGAATGTGGGTGCATTGTTTGAGGGGGTGAGTGGTATCTGGGTTCAGGATGAAAGGTGGGTGATGGTGAGTGCAGGGTGAGCATTGACTGAGTGCAGTGGAAGAGTGCAGGGTGCATGGGGTGGGACTACAGGGTGATTCGTGGATGAGTGGTATATTAGTACAGGGTGAGCGCTGTACCCATGTGAATGCAGAATGAGTGGTTTGGCTTTTGTGATTGCAGGGTGCAGCTCATTAAAGCCAGACATATTAGCATGGTCAGTGCTTTTCAACAAGTGGTGTGAGGTGTGTGAATGCAGGGTGATGTGAGTTCATGGTGAGAAGTATATACGTGTAGGGTGAGAGTTGTGAGAGTGGGGTGAGGTGTATAGGAGGTGAGGCGTATAGGTGAGGGGTGACAGGTGTCATTGCTGGATGAGAGGTGTATGAGTGATGTCACTGCAAGCTGAGCAGTGTGTGAGTGTGGCGAGTGAACGATAAGAGCGATTGATGTGTTAGTGGTGCATGAGTGTAGGGTGTGGTATGTGAGCAGTTTGAGTGTAGGGTGAGCATAATGAGTGCATGTTGAGATGTGTGTGGGTGAGGTGGATTAATACAGGGTAAGAGGTGGGGAGTACAGAGTAAGCAGTGTGTGAATAGATGGTTGAAGCAATTTGTGAGGTGTGCGGGTGCAGTATGTGTGAAGAGTGAGCAATGTGTGAGTAGAAGGTAAGTGTGGTGTGACGAAAGGGTGAACAGTAAGTGTGCAAGGTGAGCAGTGTGTATGTTGGGTGACAGCATGAGTTCAGAGTGAAAGTGTGGATGGATGTAGGATGTGACGGGTGAGTGCAGGGTGAGCACCGGGTGAGCAGTGATTGAGTGGTGGGTGGGTGTGTGCAAATTGAGAGGTTAGTGTGTGTACCGGGTGAGAGGTGCAAGAGGAAAGGGTGAGAAGTGAGTGAGTGTGCAAGGTGAGTAGTGTGTGTGTAGGCTAAGCGTATGAGTGGAGGGTGAGAGGTGTGTGAAGGGTGTGCAGTCAGCATGAGTGTTTTAGTGGTATGTAGATGCACGGTGGAAGGTGGGTGAGCGGTATATGGGTACAGAGTGAACGGTGGCAAGTGGGTGCAGGGTGAAAGTCGGTGATGGTAAGTGCAGGGTGAGCGGTGACTGTGTGCAGTGAAGGATACGTGGTGTGTGGCTACAGGGTAAGTGCATGGTGAGTCATGGTTGAGAGGTGTGTTAGTACAGGGTGAGTTGTACCCATGTGGATGAAGAATGAGTGGGGTGCCTTTTAGATTGCAGCGTGCATCACATCAAAGCCAGTCATATTGGCATTGTAGTGTTTTTAATGGGTGTAGATGAAAAAATAAGTGAGCGACAACAGCATATTTTAACGTGAACAGAATGGAAAAAGACCTGAGCAGTTCATAAAGTCGCAGCACGAGCCGACGTTTTTGTCCTCAGAATGCAAGCACCCGCAGTGAACACCCCTCGTTTGCTTTCTGAGGTCTGTGTTCGCACGTCTGTACTGTGGATGTTACCCTCCCAAGCTGTGTGCTCCAAGTGGTTCATCTGCATTCCTCGGAAGGGTCCCCGGCAGGACAAGACAAGTGTGAAGCTGCTGAACGTGTTTAGAAACGTGTGCGGCTGGCCGAGGCGTTAGGAACGTCACACCACCGCCCTCACTCCTGATTTTGCTCTTCGCTGCAATTTGGTAGAAAACATTTGAGGACAATAAATCTTAAACCAATCTCAAGATCACACACCGACACCCTCATTTTGTGGCAATAAAACATTTCTGTCCAGATGTGTTCCTAGTAATATTGATTTTTCTCTTTCGTATTTATTTCATAATTAAAGAGCCTTTTGAAAATGAAGCTCGCCCTATCAAAATAATCTACATTCCCTTTAGCAAGGTTTTGCATTTCCTAATGGCTCCCATCAATGAACAGTAGGATCACAAACTGTCAGGTCCTATTGGGAGGGCCATAGGGCACAGAAAGGCTGCTGGGCTCAGGCCCCCCCCCATAGTGGTTGAGGTCATTTGGGACTGGTGTCCTGGGGTCCATCCTGCCATGGCTCTGAAAATTGAGCGAAGTACAACCCTTTCCGCAGTTGACGCTCAGGTTTGCTGGGGTGAGCATTTGAAGGCTTCTTGGGGAGTTAGTCTGGGGGACAAGAGCTCATAATTCAACAGAAAACCAGCAGACCCCATAACATATTGTCCAGCCCATTGTTTATCTTGTAGTTAAATCAAAGTCCTTTAATCACACAAAAAACGAAAAGTACACCGCTTTATAGGAAATACAATTAAATGTTTGTAATACAGTTACAATATTCAGTAAAATCACTACACCCCAATCCGGCATTCTACCTCCCCACTATAGGATGCATCTAAGTACTGCAGTCCCAAGTATACTGTGAACATAGGCATTAGTCACGGGTGCAGACTTCTTCAAATATCTCACTGATGAAATGCAAAATTGGTTCTTTGGTCAAGAAGAACTTGGAGCAGGAGAAATGGGGGATGGTTTGGATCCCAACTTCAGGGAGTGTAAATCCATTGTCTAAAGCATCAGAACCAGCTAGGGTGGTTCTCTTTCAAGTGTAATTTTCTGTCTATTTCTCAAACATAGCTTTTGTGCAAGGTGATGGCTCTCACAGGGCTGACTCCAAAGAAGAGTATTCAGAACAAGAGCACAATGAAATGTGAGATCTCTGCACCTGGCAGTCATCAGCTCTCCTGTAGCAGCAATAAGCGAGAAACAAAGGGCAGGTCCTGCAGAGAAAGATCCTTATCTTGAACAACAGAAACTGCAGCCCACACTCACCCCTACAATTTACCAAATGGCAGTGCTCAGTAAGAACCATTCAGCAGCCTTTTGCAAACAAGTTCCTCTTGGCTTTCTAAGGTAAGGCCTGTGTCCGACCTCTTTCAGTTCAGTAACTGACTCTCCATTCTCCAGACAGGAAAATGTCCTTATTATCCGCCTTGTGCCATGCTAAACCAGAGGCATCCAGAGCTGATCCCACCAGGCCCAGTACTCAAAGTCATATAACCCACATTCCTTATGCCATACATGTACAACACATTCTCTGCACACACAAATACTCAACACACACGCAGAATCAGCACAAGGTTCTGGGGTTCACATAACAGCGGAACTCTACATGACAGGAGCAAGTCCTTTTGCATCTCCTCAACAGAGAAATAGGTCTAGTCACACTACAGATTCACAAAGCACAGTACGTTACTTTATACGTCTCAGCATGGCATGGACAGTAATGTTATGCCCACTGTGAAGTCACGCTTTGTGCGCTCCTTCAAGTTACAGCCCTCACATTACCATGGGCAGACTTAAGCCTCGGCCCACACTAGAGTAGAATGGCACTAGGGCAGAACAAAGATATGGGATATTTTAGTCCCAACACAAACAGAACAAAACACGCTGGAGAGCAATGGTAGTAGTTAAAATAATGGCACTATTATCTAGGTCACACAAATGATCTATTTCTCGATACTTGCATTGTTTCGAAGACACCCGTCTAATAAAATATATGTACCGGATGTCATTTGGCAGTTTCAGCCTTAAACATTATAGTATTTATTATCTTTAGATCAGAGTAGCAACATCCTGTGTTTTTTCCCTCTGCGTGTGGCAGTGTAAGATCTCTGTGCCATGCGGCCAAGTCTATGTGCACCAAGGAACTGATCATGCATCTCAACGCAACATCTAGCTATATAAATCTGCCGCAATAATCACTCGGAATGAGACTCATAAGGTTGTGATACTATAAGATGTTTACTGAAGGTAAAATGGTGTCCTGGTTACAATGACTTGGAAGGGTTAGAGCTGGTTAATGCACCCTGTATGGTCCTCGAAGGAAATAACAAAGAGGGTGGCACTCGTCTGATCTGGAAAAGCATGAGCCTCTTCCCCATGAAGTTCTGCATTATAAGGGTGATCTTGGTCAGGTAGTAGTTATAGAGTCTTAGCTTGGCAGTGATCATCTTTCTTCCGCTGTATTTTCTCCTTCTGACTTAGCTCCCCCTTAGTATGCCACCCTTGAGCCCATTCTTCTCAGGCTCTCTTCCTTAATGGAATCCAGGACCTCCACCGGGGCTCAGTCTTTGGATCTTGAACGCCAACTATCTTATCCACTTTCTTGTTACATTTGTCCGGCAACATCACCAGTGTCCCCTCCCTGCCTACTAGACAGACCTGCTGTCTCACTCTTTCCAGTGCCTGCTGATCCACCATGAAGCTGGGACCGCAGGTGAAAGTACTTTTCGATCAAACTAGCAGTGAGTCCCAGTAGGACAAAACGTGTCTGTGACTGTTGAACGGTTTTGAGAACTGCTTTATTTAGGCTGTCAAGTTGAGTTTAAATGGGTAATGGTCTCAGACTGACATTATTGAGAGATTTTGCTTGGAATACTT
Source organism: Lissotriton vulgaris (assembly GCF_964263255.1). Taxonomy (NCBI): domain Eukaryota; kingdom Metazoa; phylum Chordata; class Amphibia; order Caudata; family Salamandridae; genus Lissotriton; species Lissotriton vulgaris. The sequence continues at coordinate 550,360,290 of NC_141689.1, forward strand.
GAATCTAAATATTGTCTGTGCCTAACTCAAAATCTGCCTAAGACACATTCTCTACTTGTGATGTGATTGTGGGATATAATCCTACAAGAAGACAGGTAGGGTTAAAATGGGCAATGCAGCGCGTAGCTAGTCATGAGACATGTTTCATTTTATACTCGATATAACAGTGGATGATTTTGTTGCGTTCCAGTACTCACCATCTTATTGGAGTTGGTTGGTACATACAAATACAAAAAAATTGGGATGCCTGCATCCAACTACAAAAATACAGTGTTAGTTATAGCACCTTTAACTCTTTCTGCTGTATTACATAGACATTATTCAGTGCCGTACTTGGTATATACACACACGTATGGCCCCCTGAGTGCGGGTCTAATGGAAAGTTGACAGTGCAAGAAAACGGCATTAATATGGGGTGTGATCAGAGGTAGAAGCGTGTTAAGGAGGTACAAAGTGCCTTAAACAGTGACAGGGTGAAAGCAAATGAAAATGCAGTTCTTAGCGGTTAGCGGGTGATTGAGACTTTCTGAAGCTCACTACACCTTCAACAAACCTCACTCACAGTTACACTTCTCTTTGTGATGTCCCTTTTAAAGGTGCCCCACCTTTTTCATCCCACGTAAAGCTATGGTGACAAGTATGACTTCTCCTTTCACTGGGAGAACGCTTAGGACATCATAAAATAGACAGAGGCGGAGATGCTCTGTGCCATGGAAGGGGAGGGAGCACTTATTAACAGCTGTCTGCAACCCACAGCAGAGCAGAGTGAGCAGAGGTAGGCAAGCCAACAAATTGAACCAAGGGTCTACTTTGGATCTAAGATCCCGTGCACAAGATGAGCCCTGAATATATTTGACATTTAAATTGTGCAACAACATCACGTTAGAATCTGTCTTGAAAACTCTAGAAAGTGTACTTCTTTAACCCACAGGCGATTTTCACCTTAGCAAATTAGTTCATCTGAAAACCTTTATTCAAAATGGGAGTTTTGTAAACATCAACTGAGAAACATTCATGCCCCAGCCCTGATCACAGTGCTATAAGAAACAAAGAAGCTACTTAGTTGTCATGTATGCAGCATACTTGGTTTGGTTCCAATTATAAATGGAGCAACGTTATAGGCGATTACGTCAAACACACTACAGTGTGCGTCCTGTACTGAAGCATTTGAATGTGATCTCATCATAGTATCGTCATTGGCATCTTTTCCCACCACTCCAACATAACATACATGCCAATAAATAAGCACACAACACAATTTTTTGTTTGGTTAAAGTTGCTGCAGGTATATTACATACACTGTTATGTAATATGGTGGGTTATCTTACGGACGATCCAAGGGCAGGCAACCAACTGGGCCGCCTGCCCGCCTGATGAGCCAAGCAGCACTGAGGCGAACCCCATCTGTGCTGCCACTTGTGGTGATCCTCTTCCCGGATCACGTACCGTTCCTTCTTACTCAAGCCCCTTTCAGGGCAGAGCGTAGCATAGCAAACCCCCGGTTGTTCAGGCCCACAACCGCCCGAAGGACTTACAGGGCTCTGCCACGGTTCTCCAGGAACCTCCCATGAGGCTCCTGGGTCTTGGCTCTGGCACCCCCTATGGTGCCGCGCAGAGGTACCCTTGTGTACCCATTCGCTTCCAGATCGCCCTGTGACTCCGCCTACAACGAAAAAGAAAAACATTACAACATTCTCTGCCTCCTGCCTGCCACAAACCACGCCGGTTAAGTGGTAGGGAGGGAGACGGCATGTCAGGAGGGCAAAAGAGGGTGCCAAAATGGTGGGGAGAGATATATACTCTCCCCAAGTCCTGGCGCCCAGGAAGTGACGGCCCTCACGCGCTGCAACCAGGCTAGGGGGACTCCACCCAGAGTCCCTGCCCCTGAAGGGGGCGGAGGGTGTGGGGTGCCCAGGTGACACAAGAGTGCTGACTTCTATAGTGGCCCCCTGCGGGGGCTTCCGGCCAGCCGCATAGTATTGTCATTAGCATCCTTTTCCACTCCTCCAACATAACATACATGCCAATAAATAATAACAAAACACAATTTTTTGTTTGGGTAAAGTTGCTGCAGGTTTATTACATACACCGTTATGTAATATGGTGGGTTATCTTACGGGCGATACAGGGTCAGGCAACCAACTGGACCACCTGCCCGCCTGATGAGCCAAGCAGCACTGAGGCGAACCCCATCTGTGCTGCCACTTGTGGTGATCCTCTTCCCGGATCACGTACCGTTCCTTCTTACTCACGCCCCTTTCAGGACAGAGCGTAGCATAGCAAACCCCCGGTTGTTCAGGCCCACAACCGCACGAAGGACTAACAGGGCGCCGACGCGGTTCTCCAGGAACCTCTCATGAGGCTTCTGGACCTTGGCTCTAGCACCCCCTATGGTGCCGTGCAGAGGTACCCTTCTGTACCCATTTGCTTCCAGATCGCTATGTAACTCCGCCACAGCTTTGGAGGCGGCCACCGTCGCCGCCAGAGCCCCCCACCAAAACCGCTATAGTCTTACCCGCAACCTCTCCTGTCTAGAACCTCCTGCAAATCTAGATGAAAGAGAACCATCCCTACTGGTTATAGATGATCTCATCTATATCCCAATAGCCCTTGACGTTAGTCTGGGTCAGCTAGTGTCTGATGAAACAAAAGCCCCTTTTGGCCTGTGAAGTTGTGCCAAGAACTATTCACCCTCATACGGGAAATTTCCACTGCATCACATGCCTCATCCCCTCCCCAACTCTGTGCGGCACAGTTTCAGACACCCTGGCCCCACCTATTTGCTGATCACACAAGATGCCGCCCTTCTAGCGCTGTGTGTGTCTGGACACATGTGTCTCCCATCTCTGGGACAGCAGCTCACTGTTACGAGACTGCTCCTACCCCCGCTTGCCTACTTAGGCTATTAGGGTGAGAAGGATTATGCTTAACATTAGTACAGTCCCTTTGCTTGCTAAATCAAGATGCACAGGAGTGTTCATCACTAGGCGTGTGAGACCATTAGCAAGGCTACCCTCCAGCACTTGCCCTGCATCCCTTATTCCTCATGGGATTTTTCGCCCGCTCAGTTCCCTCTGGTGAAGCCCCCTAGGCATACCAGCTTAGAGAATCTGTCTGATTCGATACAGGGCGCACTGTTAGTAATATGGTGCCTAACATTTGATGTGGGAAATGCCACACACCGCCTAGGTCATGGGAACTTTAAGGAGCACACCCTTTTTGCCCCGGCGTACCTCTAAATGGGACTGGCTCCACCCGCTGTAACGCTCCTACTGGGCTGTGTAAATGCGGTCCAGGATGACCTTAAACAATCAGCTTGGTGTGCCCATTGTGCTTGACACCTTGTTACCCCATTATTAGGATGGCAGCAGACTATGTTGGCAGACCGCATTCCCACCAAGCATGGTAAGTGTTGGAATCCCAAGCTCCCAGTTTCATGCTAGCTGCAGTACACTTCCAGTGGATCCGCCGGGAGATATCACAAACCGCATTGGTCATGAGAACCTTAAGAAGCACCCAATTCTCGCCTGAGCATACCTCTAAACGATAGTGGCTTCTCAAAGCTGTAAGGCCAGAGACACACCTCTTAAACCTATTTTCTGTTTTTCGCTACTTGACACTCTAGTGGTTGAAGCTCTGTGTTTGTGCAGCTCGCGTGCGCCCGGGGCACAAGTTGCTGAAGAGCTGGTGTCTGTTACCCACTCGCTGATACTTATCTATCGCTAACTGCCCTTACTTGGATTGAAGAATGCTGGATGCTTCCTAAGGACTGTAGACTTAATGCTCCCACCTAGTTTGACCCCATAACTTGGGGAAAAACCAAGTAGTAATCAGGCCCTTTATGGTACATCTACCCCAGCATAGAATATCAATATATTTGGGACACCGGAGCAGAAGATGCCCCTTCAAGTCTCAGGTTCTAACCCATAGAAGGAAAACCCAGGGGGCAGACAAGTCTCTGGGAACCAGACGTGAACTTTCAGTGCAAATACCTGCCCCTTCCTGAATATAGAAAATACCAAATGGTCAATAATACCCTGTCGCCATATGGCTCTAACGAGTGTTTACCAAACTTATATGCACCGCCGCACACCTGTGAGATGACAACTACACCACCAACCTGCTGCCATGGCTAAAGCGCGGGTGAATATGTCTTAACTGAAGTGACCTGAAACCTGCCCTTGGGTGCAGAGGAATGCCCTCCAGTGTATATCTGGACCTGTTTCTATATGGTGCCAGAAGATGTTCCTCATAAAGGCCCTCGTAGCCAATTGCCCTATGCAGTCGCAGCCTTTTTCAGCGCCTCTTAGTGCATATCATTCTAGGGTGACTCACTGTGCACACCGCTTCAGGCGATCTCTTGGACAGTGGCGGTCTTAACAGCAAGACGGGCAGTGGGCGACGTCAAGACGGCATGTCAGGCGCGCAAAAGCGGGTGCCAAAATGGAGGAAGAGGGATATATACCCTCCCCAGGACTTGGCGCCCAGGAAGTGACGGCCCTCGCGCACCGCAACCACGCTAGGGGGACTCCACCCAGAGTACCTGACCCTGAAGGGGGGCAAAGGGTGTGGGGTGCCCAGGCGACACTAGAGTGCTGACCTCTCTAGTGGCCCCCTGCTGGTGCCTCGGCCAGCCGCAGAGGCGCAACTAGAGCTATATTTCGGGGGGGACTACTAAAAATTTCCGGGGGGGGCTGACTTTTCCAGCAATATGCAGAGTGGAAATGCACAGGCTCTAAGAAGGGGTGAAAACACAACAACGCCTCGTTAACAAGTAAGTGGTCTTTTAAAGACCTGTGAAGTACTCGGTGCGGCTGCCAGAAAACGGACGCCAGCCTACCGTAGCTTAAAAACTGTGTGTGTGTGCCTGGGAAGTTGTCTCAGCAAGGCTGATACACACGACGGGGGTGGGGGCTGAAGCCCTTTGAGCCCAATGGGCGTTGTTCGTCTTGATCTCATATGTGATAATGAACAAAAGTATGCTTGGTGAAATATTATATGTGCCTAGGATCACACAATTTGGTCAAGCAGGGAATGATCTAATATTTTCCAGTTTCACACCGTGCAATTCAGCCACTGGATTGCTATTTAATTCTGCCATCAAATATTAATGCTTTGTGTTTAATTTTGAAAAGCAGGGGCATAGCTTCAAGGGGGGAGGGGGGTTTGGGGTGTTACACTCCCCTAATTAATGTATTTTCTTGTAAATAATTGGGTATACGTTATTTCAGTTGGGTATGGCGAGGTGTTTGTTGGATTTTTTACATACATGCAGACAAAAACTCACACACACACTTCCCCTCTCTGTTTTGAAAGTCTTCAAAAATGTTTATTTGACAAAATATTGTGTTTTAGCTCACTTAGTACCCCAACCAAACTGTATTCCTCTCCCTTCCCACTGATCTGCATGAAGTAGTAAAGTGCGTGCTTTAGAGGTGTGCGCGTACACTGGAAGGAAGGCTTTGTGCACACCTGTGCGCACATGCCTCAGGGAACACTGCCTGAAATCGCAACTTTGGTTATTTGGTGTGCTTCATCGTGTCTTCATCTACATGCAACAGTTGTAGTGCTTAAAAAAATTATGGTAATTCTGATGCTGGGTGAGGGGGCGGAGCTTGGAACCATAACCTGAGGATGCGGACATTACAAGCTCCTCACCTACCGCAAACCCTCGGTCACTAGCAACCACCATACATATCACGCTTCTTTTGCGAAGGCGCCTCCAAGAAGTCGTGGTCCGCTGGAGCCTCCAGGTGCCATCTGGATGATCACTGCCTTTGTTCCTCTAAGCCCTGATGGTGCCTGCAGGATTTGGTGGGCAGCCTGAATGGAATGGTCACCATACAGTTTGTGATTCTTTCTTTTGTGGTCTCTTCCCCCAGCTCTCTATGGTTTGGACTTGGTGGTAATGGTGATAGGGCTGCTATAATCCCCAAGAGCCTTGGAAATCTGGCTGGTGGATGGTGCTGCAGTTACCTGGAGTTCTCCCTGACGGCTGATGAGAGCCTAGGATGGATCACGCTACAATAGGACCACTGTTAGGTGGTAGTGCTTCGCTGGTCTTTTTCCCTGTGTCCTGTGGCGGTGCTCCTTCCTCTACTATGCCGATTGCTATGGGGCACACAAAGCATACCAAGGAGGAGGCGTCCACAAGCTCCTCCCAGCAGGTGTTCAAACAAGGTGCAAGTCATGGTGACAAGGTGCATAATGATAGTAAAAGGTACCAAGGGTACCATGGGCACTGTACCCAGGGAAGGCCTCCAAGGGCTGCAGCACCTATTGTGCCACCCTAAGAGGCACTGTACCGTAACACCCACACATTGCCCTTGTAGGCTGCATGTTTTCGTGCAGAGAAATGTGCAGATTTAACGCAGTACACATCCCTGTGTACCATGCCTGCAACCCACTCCCTGAGGCCCAGGTGAACTACCCTCTTGCAAGATGCACTAGTGGCATGAGCCCTGTACCCTACAATGTCTAAGGCCTTTCTTGGATATTCTAAGTGTCGTAAAGCCATAAAGAGTATATGGTCTGGAAGGTGGTCATTACAAACTCCACAGCTCCATAATGGCTTTACTAAAAACTGGGAACTTTCGTGGCAAAATTCTCAGCAAACACAAGGAGATGATGAATATAGCGGTGGAATTTTTCAGACACTAACCCCCAGTCACATATCTGGATTGAATCCATCATCATTCTTTAGCTCACTTCGCCATCCCAGTTCAGACCCAGCCATATGCAAATCAGTCTTGACCCTGTGATTCATGGGAACAGTCCAGCCCGAACAGCCAAGCCAGGTCTTCCCTGGACTGGAAACAAGCCTCCTGGAACCGGTTTCAGGGTAACACCCCCCATCAGCCAAGCTAGCTTCAATCCAGTGTCAAAGGGAGCAAGGGTCCCACGTCTGGGCATACCCTGCCAACTTAAGGCGAACAATGCAAACACAAGGAGATGATGGACGGAGCATTGAAACTTTTCAGACACTCACCCCCAGTCACACATCTGGGTTTAATCCATCATCATCAGAAGAAGAGGACACCTACTGCTTTGGCCCCAGCTCTACTGTCCTGGAGCAAACCTCAAATCCCAGAGGACCTGCCTGCTCTCATCTAACAGACTCTGTCTCCCATGAGCAGTAGATTTGTTCAAGCAAAGACTCATCCACAGAATCTAGATTCAGACGGCTCTGCAACCCGACGCCCATGGCCCAAGTTCAAGTGGCCCAACACCACGAGGATGTCTCTCCAGCGATCCTGACCTGGGATCTGGTGATCCACAACCTCCCTCAAGCTTCTAGATGACACCTGCAGCCTCAGCCTGAAGGATCCCCCCCGACTACGACCGGAGCTGGTAAAGAAGTCGACGCCAAAAGCACCCCTGCACTGACGCCCCATGGCCTTGGGTGGCCCAACCGATGGTGTCCAGGCATCCCCTAAGAACCCACCTTACCTCTCCAGATGGTGGTTGCCTTCAGGAAGTCTCCCTGCCGGAGCCTGCAGCAAATTTGCCGAACCGAAGGTCCACATTGGAAGGCACAGTGTCCCTGACGTCCTCTTGGCTCCCTGCAGCCGGCCGTCCCTGTCCCGCTGGTGGTGCAGTTTGTGTGCTGATTGTTGGCCCCTGCAGTGCTGACCTTAACCCCAAGAGCTATGCTCCCACACCCGAGTGGCCTGCTTGTAAGCAGTCCCTAACCAAAGACCCTCTTAGCCTCATTGGCTAACACTGGGCCCCTGCTGCACTCTGCACCCAGCAGCCCCAGAGCCGCTGGTGGTGCAACTTGAGTGGCTATCTAGACCTTGGGGAACCATGGTCCCGACCCCCAAAACTCCCAATCGTGAGTCGAATGCTTACCTGTTTAACTGATAACCATTTGCCTTCCATAGGGATCAATGTTATGTGTTTTTGGCCCTAACAATGTTCTAAGTGCTGAACTGATGTTTGTATAGAGAAAGCGTAACTAAACTGCAAATCTTTAAAAGTTTTACCATGTTCAGCCAATAGGCACCTGAAGTGGGAAAGCAAATTAACACTAGCCACTCTGCTCTGGAACTCGGAGAACTTAGGGAGCCTCTGGAAATCCAAAAGGTTTGACAAGTGGGATCTTATTGGGATCTCACGAATAAAAGACGACTGGGGGACAGGAACTGTCCACACTTTCGATTCACTCAAGCTCAAATATAGTCTGAATGATAGTGAGTACTTCAGTTACCTCCAAGTTCGGCAGGCGCTACTTTCCCAAATTCCTAGGGAAGCGGCACTTCCAGACACCTCGCCGCTAGAAGACAGGGTGCTGGATGGACAACTTCCAGAGAAGACCATATCTCTGATCTATAGGAAACTAATAAATAAGATGGACGATCCATTGCTTAATATCAAACGGAACTGGAATAAAGACGGCCTTGAATTAGACGACGGAGACTGGCAGGCGGCGGTTTCTTCCCTGTGTGTAGTGGCTATCCAAACAATACTGAGGCTAGTGCAGCTGAAAATACTACATAGGATGTATGTTACAGGTCCCCGTCTAGTTCGAATGGGTCGCACAGAGAGCGGAGAGTTCAGGCGGGGCTGTGGGGAACTGGGGACATTTATCCATATACTGTGGCACTGCCAACACATACAACCATATTGGAGGGAGGTTCATCACACACTGCGGGCGGTCCTGGGGATTGACTTGGGGCTGGAGGCTCGTAGATGCATCTTAAATGTCTGGGAACCGACGGACCTGAACAGCCACAAAACGTAATGGGCAACCTTAGCATTCATGGTAGCGAAGCGTAACATTGCTCAACTGTGGGGGGCTAGCCAATCGCCTCAGATTGGGACGTGGATGGAAGATCTGGACTGGAGCATGTTTAGGGAGAAGTCAGTGTACATTACCTGGGCATGACCGGGGAAATGGAATAGGGTGTGGGAGGCCTGGAACCGTTACAGGGGGGATATCTGTACCCCACCATAATGGGGAGATGCTGATGCCCTTGGATCCCCCTGATCTACCTAATACTATAACTGTGTATCATTTTGAAATGTGTAAGATGTCATTGTGATATGTTGGAGACATCTGCTTGTAACCGTTGGATGTGATTTTGTCGAATGTTCAATAAAAAGAAATATAAAAATAAAAAAAAGTCTTACCGTGTTTTGTGGGATCCCTCGGTGTGGTGTCTAGGCATACCACCCTGAGTAGTTGATGTAATCTCAAAGTAATCTAAAGGTATTCCAAAAGTAGTTACTGTGTGATTTAAACTGCTTTTTGAACCAGTACAAACATGTAACAATTACAAACCCATTCCCAATTGCATTTCTGTGTAAAGTATTACAATTGAAAGTATATTTTACTTACGTTTGCCAAGTCCATTATGATTCTAAAAATAAAATGAAGGTGGACGAAGATATGCCACCTGCAATATGAGAGTCCAGTCGAGGTCTTCCTCCAATCAGCCTACTGGCACAAGTGTCCCTCTCTACTCCACAACCCCTTTTACCATTAGCTCTGGTTTCACTCAAGGTTCTGGAGACTAGATACAGCCGGTGAGTTAACTCATAAGGGGACCTGGAAGGATTGACCTCGCGGTTCAGTATCCGGTTATCAAAATAACCATTGTCCAATTTACTATTGTACACTTTACCATTGGCCACTTTACCATTGTACACTTTACGGTTGTACACTTTACCATTGTACACTTTACCGTTGTCCATTTTACCATTGTCCACTGTACCAGTGTACACTTTACCATTGTACACTTTACCGCTGTACACTTTACCGCTGTATGCTTTACAATTGTCCACCTTACCATTGTCCAGTTTACCATTGTCCACTTCACCATTGTCCGCTTCAGCATTGTCCACTTTACCATTGGCTACTTTACCATTGTCCACTTTACCATTGTCAACTTTACTGTTGTCCACTGTACCATTGTCCACTTTATCATTGTACACTTTACCATTGTACACTTTATCGCTGTACACTTTACCGTAGTACACTTTACCGCTGTACGCTTTACAATTGTCCACTTTACCATTTTCCACTTTACCATTGTCCGCTTTACCACTGTCCACTTTACCATTGTCCACTTTACCAGTATAGGCCTTACCATTGTCCACTTTACTGTTGTACGGATTACCATTGTACGCTTTACCGTTGTCTGCTTTACCATTGTCTGCTTTACCATTGTCTACTTTACCGCTGTCCACTTTACCATTGTCCACTTTACCATTGGTTGCTTCACCATTGTTCGCTTCACCATTGTCCACTTTACCATTGTCCACTTTACCGTTGTACGCTTTACCGTTGTCCACTTTACCATTGTTCGCTTCAGCATTGTCCACTTTACCGTTGTACGGTTTACCATTGTCCACTTTACCATTGTACGCTTTACCATTGTCCACTTTACCATTGGTCGCTTCACCATTGTCCACTTTACCATTGTCCACTTTACCGTTGTACGGTTTACCACTGTCCACTTTACCATTGTCCACTTTACCATTATTCGCTTCACCATTGTTCGCTTCACCATTGTCCGCTTCACCATTGTCCACTTTAGCGTTGTACGCTTCACCGCTGTACACTTTACCATTGTCCACTTTATCGTTGTGCGCTTACCTTAAACATTGATTAAACAAATGAATAATGAAGCCTGTTCTACAGAATACACACTTAATTGTGTGATTCATGTTACACTGTCTAATTATTATTGTTCACTCGTCACAAAGAAAAACTTACGAAACTTACTCTTCAAGAGAGGCAAAGCCTGTGAAAATTGGAGCACAAAACTCAGATGCCGCCTGTAAAGGTTCATTGTCACCCTGCGTTACAGACGTTTACCATGTGCGGTCCGAACTCACTAAAATCGAAGGACTCCTAATGCGCACCTTAGTATTACAAGTACCAAATCAGTGACCAGCGCAAACAACTCAGGGGCATATTTACAAGCCCCTTGCAACACATTTACGCCGCCGGTGCGTCACTTCTGTGACGCAGCGGCGGCGTAAATTATGCGCCACGTTGCACCGTATTTACAACGTGACGCATCTAGAGAGATGCGTCACGTTGTAAACCCCTGCGCCACATTAAACCTGCATCAGGTTTAATGTGGGTGTTGCAGCGCAGGGTGGGCGTTCCCTCGCATGTACGCCTCGTAAAAGTGACGCAGTGAAATCTACAAGATTTCACTGAGTCACTTTTACGGCCAAGCTGCGTCACAACCCTGCGCCTGCTTGACGCAGGCGTAAGGATTGACGCAGCATATTAGGCATAGGGCACCTCCGAGCCTTGCTGGAGCTGCGTCACGCTTGCGACACAACTCCAGCAATTCACCACATATCGGCCAGAGATGCGACACGCACCTGCCCATCCGTTCGCCACGGTGCGCCACATTGTATAGTCTGTGCAATTTATGATAAAAACCTGGAGTAACGATAATTCATATCCGTATTTAGATACTGTACCAGATCATAGGATGAGATGGGAATTATTAAAAGTGAGAATAGGTATCAATCCCGCCCGTGCAAATGAGAAAGTAAAAAATATACTAATGGATGACTATGGTAAATGTACATGTGGGCTACTTTTAAAATGTACTAGCGTTCATTTTGTAATGGATTGCCCAAAATTGATATCAGTACGGCGGATGATTTTAAGGCCACTCTTTTTAAATATGGAATAAGTACAAGGTTGGAAGCAATTGCGCTACTTACGGATATGCAGAGCTTAGAGAGTGCAATCGCCTTGGCGAAATTTATACAAGTAGCCAAAAGATTTCTTATAGAACAATGATATAAAATAGGGTGGTCTAAGGGGTGATAAATTGATAGAAATAGAAGGTCTGTAATCATTTTATGTATTGTCATTTTTAGGTATTTTACCGTGACTTATAATGTGTTATTACAAATATATGTTTTCATGAGAACATGATGAAATTGGTTTTTAGGCTTTTATGAATTTTTAATAATTGTTTTTTATTCTGTGATATGATGAATATGTAGTTTATATGCCAAACGGTCATAATAAACTTATCTTTTGATTGATTGATTGGTGGCGCACGGGTGGTTTTGCGCCAGACCTTGTAAATCTGCCCCTTAGTCGAGGACCCCGTTGTTTGTAGGGAGTATATCCTTTCCATGCGTACCATTTGGAAGTAGTTCTTTGCTTTTCAGCTCCATACAAATTGTTGTGCTTGTAACTTTATTTCCATGGCCAGACACAAGGAAGTAAACATGTTTTGCGGGATTAGTTTACAGCACAGTCACGAGCTGACTTAAAACCCCAGGTGACGACTCATAATTGACTTTGTACAGAGGTTACCTGACGCCACTTTCAGTCCGCTTTACTTTGTATGAGTCACGCCTCACGACTTCCGGGTAACCTTGCGGCAGTCAATAAACAGATTCCTATCTGGAGATGAACGCGCCTCCCCGCTGCTGCGTATCTGTGAGGCAGCCCTGCTCGCAATTCACCGACTTCCTCCTCATTCAGGGGGCTTTTACGATGTGCCCTGACTCAAATGAAGCGCCGATGACGTGCTAAATGGAAACCCAAGTTAACATATAATGGCAAAGCCAGCAGGAGGGGGTTATAAAGGAAAGTGTCTCTTTATTCACAATAACTCACCCATTCGTTTATGCATGCACTCACCCACTTCTCCCCCATGCAACCACTCAGTACCCTTGCACGCATACAACTATTCATTCATCCTTGTGCTCATTCTCGCATTCACCCATCTACAATATGACACACACACAGTCACTGATGAATGAAGAGACACTCCGTTATCAGCTGTTGAACCCAGACCCCGTTATCCAATAGAGTGCGGTGGACAAAACCCGCTAGTGACTGACAACCTAATCAAAAGGGCCCAGAATGGGGAAGTCTGTTTAAAAACCAACGGGTGGCAAAGCATAGGAGTGGCAGTGGGCAACACTTGCACAAGTGGAGGGCCTGCCTTGGCAGCTGGCGCCGGCGTGCATGGCTGTCAGGCAGTGTGAAAGGTCAGCCACCCTCAGGGCTGGTATTGGCCCTAGAAGCCTCCCGAGCAGGCAGTGACCCGATCAGGCACACCGTGCACCCGTCCGCCTTCCCTTCATGAGTAGCCTGATAGATCGATCGCCTGACTGGCAGTGTGCTGGGCATGGCACGAGTCGGGGTACACGCGGGTGGACGGCATCCACCCACTATTTTCATAAGTTGGACACCATCGTCCTCCCTGCCAAGAAGTTGGGCCCCACTGAAAAATATGCTGAATTCGTCCAGGTGTAATTTTCAAACACCTGGACACATTCAGCAGCGCCTGCACGTTGTCTGCTTTCGATCCACAACAACGTGCGGGCGGGAAAGCCCGGGGCTTTCTTAGTTAAGACTCCTGCTGGGCCCATAACAAAGGCCGAATCTGTGGGGTCTTCAGGCCTCCTTTTGTTCGAGTCTCCTGGCTGGGAGCGGTCAGGAGCCTCACACTGGATGCAAATGCAGCAGAGAGGGGAAACGAAGGTTAGCACTTCACACATAGTTAAGAAAGGCAGCTTTTCACTTTGTTCAGGCACCAATTAGGAGATAAGCGCTGTAAGAATGTCAGGTGTGTTGGTCTTTTCCAGTATTTACACAAATTAAATAGCATTTATATAGTGCTTACTACCCCTGAGAAGGCGTTGTAATAATTTAAATATCACTATTTTTTCTTGTAAAGCACTATGGGTGGAGGACGCTTACGCTGACAATACAACATTGCTTTATGTGTAGCTTAAAAAATATGTGAATCTTCTGCCTAAATCGGGAGGGTTTCCCTAAATACTCAAAATCTGCTCCAATGTGCTCATGATAGACAAGTTATATGTGAGGGCTTGAGATCTGATTTCACTTCTTATGATGCCACTTCCTCTGATGTCACGCGCCGTGATGTCAAGCATCGTGATATGACTTGCATATTGATTAACTGGGTTAGTCTCCCCACTTATTTTTTAGGTCTCGCCTGAGCCAGTGCATGCACTGCTCTGCAAGACATTTAGTAAACGGGCATTAAAAAGTCCGATCACAGATTTTTGGCTGGCATAGAGCGTGCGGTTACGCGCACAATGACGAACACAGGCGCCATCTGGCTTTCCCCTCTTGTCATGGTGCGTGCACATCGCACACCACTCGCCACCCTGCTTTCACTTTTCCCGTCACGCATGCGCACCATTCGCATGCTTTTTTGTGTATTGCAACAACAGACTGTTCTCCCCAGCGTGCGCGCACCACTCGCGGGCTAACCTCATGCTCCCCCTCTCAAAATTAAATTTCGTTTTTGCTTGTATTTCAGTACTTGTTGAAATCTCGATTAGTCGATCCCGAGTTGTTTTTTATTTCCTTTAATTTGGTATATTACCTTCTTAAAAAAAAAGTGTGTTCTGCTTCGCTTGACTGCGCCGAGTGCACAGGGTGCTCTGCATATATTCAAAGACTGTATGTCTGGGATTAAGTTATTCTGTCGGCGGTTTTATGCTTCTTCACTTTGCGAAGGAAAGGATTTCAAACTGTGAGGAGTGCCTTTGATTCGCCTCAATACGGACGCTATGGTAGCTGAGCAGAACTGGTGGGATCTGGGATATTTACTGGCATTTGAGTTAGAACGGAAGCCGAAACTGCTCTTGCTCTCGAAGACTTTCATTAACTTTTTATACCGATTTAAGGCGGTAGCATCAAAGCTTCTGATAAGTTTGTACCACCCATCCCATGACTATGGCGAATGTGGAGTCCATGCCTACGATCACCAGTCGCATTAAAAACCTTTTGCGCTCCCCATCCATCAAACTTCGAAGACACAAGCCAGGGGTCAAAAAAGAGGACGTCAGCAGTAAGGTGAGTTTCCAGAGAAATGAGAGCGCAGCTCTCCTATTTGCAGGTTCCATCAAATTGTCCATTTATGCGTGAAAGACGTGTGCAATAACTTGTTTACGGTGCAAGCAATTCTATTTCCAAGACCAACTAGAAGTTATGGCTGTGTAACAATTTTTATTTGTTCCCCACGTTCTTTCTAGATGTTTTTACATTTGAGATGGTAGAAGGAAGACCACCCACTGTTTGTGAGATCATGTGAAAGCATTTTTATAAGTATTTTAGGACGATAGAACAGCTTGCTTGATGGATGTTGCAAAAGATCAAGAATTGGTTTCACCAGTGTACTTGATGCCTATGATTTTCTTTTAGTGTACGCTTAGTTAAAAAGAAAAAACGTATTTTGATTTTTTCAGTAATAGTACAAAACATACATGAAGCAACAAGTTTAGGAAAGGAAAAGCACAATGGCAACTGTGATAGTTGTTCATATGGGTTAAAAAACTGGGGGTGTAAAAGAAAGAGGCATGCATCTAACCATTGGTCATTAAGGGTTATTGTACACTATTTACATAAATATCCTCAACATCACATGTCTGTCATTTACTTTAGTCTAGGTCAGTAATTTTTGCATAAAATTATATTGTTCATGATGGTATAGTTTAACTTTGAAGGGTTAAAATATTAGGTGTGGGTTTTAGGGTAAGACAGTAGTCTCCTTTGTTGTTACTAACCTGCTGGATGGTAATGAGTACAATCATCATGTTCTGCAATAGTCCTCTTTTAAGTAGTCCAGTGTATGCCTAAGTGGATCTAACTATATCTAATCTGGGTAGGAGACGATTTGTGCACACAACCAAAATGAACAAGAATTGGCATAGCCAATAGGTCTAGTCTTTGGGACCTTATAAGTGTTTGGTTATCCAGCACAATATCCTTGGTGCAACAACATCAACTGTTGCATGGCTAAACACTTATAAGGTCCCAAAGGAGAGGCCTATTGGCTATGCCAATGCTTGTTTAGGACTTGTGCCCTGGTGCTGAGAGACGTGACTGTGTTCAGGGACACAGCATTAGCAAGGTCTGGGTGACCGCGCACACGGCCAACAGACAGTCTTGCATCCGCCTGCCAGTGTGCCAAAAGAAAAAGAAAAGTTTACATGCGTGGAGAGTAAGGGTGTGGGTAAGAGAGAGAAGTTGACAAAAGGAGGGTCGTGCCGAAGTAGTGAGTGGAAAAAACGGATGAAGATGAAGTGTCAAATATTTGCATATGGATGAATTTCAGAAAGAGATGTGGTTAGAAATAAGGCAGGACTAAGGCAAATGAAGAGTTTGGAGAAGAAATGGAGGGAAAAGTGTACACCTGGAGAGGTTGAGACACTCAGAATACCCCTCCCTTTTCACAGACCTTTCTAAGATTTCATTCACAACATCAATATGTCACTTAACATGTGTTGAGTGATGTCATACTTGAGGCCAAAGCAGTGCTTCACAAGTTCGTAAATTAGGGTTACTTTGCCTAACCAAAGCTGACTGTCAAAGTACAGTGGTTTTTAGTTTTTTTCCTAACCATATTTTCACTTTAGCTATGTTTTTCATTGAATTTGATTTTTTTGTAACCTACGTTTGGGTGTTTTAACCTAAGCTAAGCATAACTTCACCTTTGTTTTTTCAGTGAATCTTTGGGTTATTTGAGCATATACAACATCCAAAAATTGCCTGCACTCAACCTCCCTTGGACAGGGGTTGGCTGCATCTACCACATCCAATAGTTTCCTGCACCCAGCCTGCTGTTTGGTCTTCAGATGTGCCTGGCAGAAGTTAGCAGCAGAGCCCTAAGCACAATTTACAGTGGAAGACAACCCTGCTGCACATGACTTTGGGGTTACTTAGGGACTAGCCCCAGAATTGTTTTGAGTGTTTCATGGACGCAAGTGTAAGCTTTGCGAACGCTTGCTAACTTGAGGACGAGCTGGTCTACTTGTGGGGTTCACAGACCGAATTCTGGATTTGCAGACCGCAGGCAATGTCCAGAATAGGTCCATGAGACTTGCCCAGGGTTTGTAATCCTCTGAACAAGATTAGCTGACCTCAGGGTGGGGTAGGTTGGGGATGATGGGGGCTCCAAACCCAATTCCATGGTCTGCAAACTCCACTGGAAAATAACGAAACTGGTTTGTTTATTATTTTGAATCACGGAGGGCACTAACTCTCCCCTGTTTTCGTTCTTTCTATTCTTCAACATTTATCTTCAAGTTGTTGCCAGTCAATCAGAGGACTTTTTGCACCCCCCCCTTTCCCCACCTGATGGAGCTGCATGAATCTTGCCAAGCCAAATCCAAAGTATTTTATTGGAAAGCTTTGTGCAGATTTGTCAAACTCCGCCAAAGTTATTAGGAAAATAAAAATGCCTTTTTGATGGAACCTCTGACTTAACTATCACTACACAGGGTTTGTTGATGCCTGTGTAATCGCTCCAAAGGTGTTCCCTATAAAAATAATTTAGAGGAGTTAATGGTTAACCAGTTGTTTTCATCTCACATACCACCAAGAGTGTTGATGACTTTTCTGGATAAAAATATTTGGGCTGCAGGGATTGAAAACTTGTGTAGTTCAGAAGGATGAACGTGAAATCACCTCATGCCCTTCTGTTTCTAAGAGTTATACAAGGTTGTTAGATTATTTTATGATGTGGTGTGGAATGCGGTTTGTCAACTCTCACCACTACAGCATGTTTCCTGCCGGGTGATGTTTCTTCAATTGGCGATGAGCGATTTAAGGGCCAGCCCACTGTGGAGAGATTAATCGACCCTTAACAGAACGAATGGCGGGGAGGGGGGGGGACGGTGGGGGGGAGGGATGTTTGAGGGGATCGTTAGGGCAGGGGTGGGATCAGGTGTCAGTCAGATGTATAGCAAGGTTTTAGTTTTGTAAGACCTCCTTTTAACCCTTTCGATGCTTATGACGAGCTGAGCTCGTCATGATGCACAGTTGAGCTGTGCTGATGACGAGCTGAGCTCGTCATGAATAAAGTAATAAAGCATTTTCCAGCACACAGCGGGAAAACGCCTAGCAGCCAAGGTGTTAAATACTGTGCACCCTGCCTTATTGGGCAAAAAGGTCTACCTTACTGAGGAAATATAAATTTTATGGTCAAGAAATGTTCCCTAACGTGTACCCCACCGTCTCCATGTACAAGCTTAAAGTGCATGTAACTTCCCTCCTGTGCCAGCTATGAAGACGCAAATACATTTGCGTCCAACGTTAATATGTCCTCTTTCAGATCCACCCTGAATGGGTTGAATATTCCGTTCCTAAGTATGCCATGCCAACGTCTTTTTGTGGTGTACCTTACACGTTTTTCAGCTCTGGCGAAGTAGGCCCTGAATTCTGCCATCGAGCCTTTTCCTGCCTTCTGACTCTGAAAGCCTCAGCCCAGGCTGCCTCTGTACCCGTGACCTCTGCCTTACTCCCTGTGCGGCTAACGGCGCTTAGCTCAGCCTGCTGCCTGCCAAGACTGTATTCAACCTTCGAATTATCTGTTCCGCTCCTCAAACATACATTCCTGCCTACTAGTTCAAGTAAACATCTTTCCAGCTGCAGAGCAAAGGGCCCGGCCTCGCTGTCTCCGTGCAAGTAATTCATAGCCTCTGTTACCATGGTAGGCCCATGCCCCCTCGCATCCCATGCAGACACATAGACGCTTATACACGCATTCACAGTCAGTATAGAACAGCCTCTGCCCAAGAGACTTTTCCCTCTAGATAATATGGTTCCCAAACATCAGATATCAGATATGATATAGGAACAAGTTGATCTGACATGCCAGACTTCTGTCTCTTTCCGCTAGTGTAAATGTCAAGTCCCCTGCACCCTCCAGTTCCACGTCAATGCCACGTCATGCAGCTGCGCGCGCATCCAGACCTCCGATTTCTGCTGACATTGCAAATATTCTGCTTAGTACCCACCTACTTGTGACACTTACATGTGACGTTCCTAGCACACACCTCTACGTTCACGCCTAGTTCACGCCTTCTGATTACGTATTGCTAACACGTGTATGCTGTTATCTTGCTTCTCTCAGCTGTTACGCCTACTGTATTGGTATCCACTATATGGTTTAAGTATAAAAGTTATGTCTTGTCAATAAAGTATGCTCTATCCCTTCCTGCACCCCAGTGGTGGCAGGAACCCGATATCCGATCTGGTACCATGACCATTCCTTTTTAAGGAATAAAACCCCTAAGAACTCTAACACCACGGAATCTGTCTCTTTCTTTCCGATTTAGTTATTTTTGTTAAAGTACTTACCTGCATAGAAATTAAGACGGTAAATCAAATATTTACCACATTATTTTGGTGCCCGAATAGGGACCCCTCCCCCACCTCACGCGCCGGTAGGTGCGTTGCAACCTTTGCCCCCTGCCATCAGTCAAGACGGAACTACGCGTACCCGCAGGATTTCCTGTATCTCCCTCTGGCCCACGGAGGTGACGGAGACTGCGCTCAGCACCCAGACGAGGCGGTGAGGAGTGCGGAGGATCCCGACCAGAGCCTAGCCGAAAGAAGCAAGGTCCGAGGTGTCAAGAGGCCCACCAGTTTCCGAAGTATCCACGTGTCGAGTCGAGTCCAGTCCGGTCCAGTCCAGTCGAGTTTTCCGAGGCCTTCCGATTCCGTGCTTCCCGGTGAGTACCATTGCTGGGACGTATCTAGACGGGTGCATTAATATGTATCCGGTAAAGACGGGTTTGGGTACACAAACACGGTCTGCACTGTTTTAGACAGTGTATCTGTACTGTTTAGCAGTATATCAGTTATTCAAGTTCTTGCACTGTCCTCGACAGTGTATCTGTGCTGTTTAACAGTACATCTAGTATCAAGGGTAGTTGAATATGTTCAAAAGGTTTTTTCATGTGATTAATGTCGTGGTATGAGTGACTGTTTGATGTACATTATTGTGTTTTTGTGTAATTAGTTGTGTTCAGAGTTAAGTAGCAAGGATTGAGTATACAGTACTAAGTAAACAAGATGCCGTTTTTCAATAAGTTAAAGCAGATAGGAACTAGGAAAGGGATACTAGAGGAAGAAATTCCTATCCCCCCTAGGGACACTCCTGGAAATTTTATGTACCATAAGCATGGCTTAGATGCCATATTGTATCTAGATTTATGGGCTGATTATACCAAGCACCTAGACGAGAGACACAGATGGCCTGTTACAGGAACATGGGATGCCGAGTGCATCATGAAGGTAGAAGAAGCACTATGGAAAAAGAAAGCCAGACAATCTCAGAAAGACGCCATAGAATTTTGGCGTAAAGAATCACACAAACGTGCTGAAAAAGCGCTCCGTAGAGAAGATAGACATAGAGAAGAGTCAGATAGAGCCCGAGAAAACGAATTAGTTAATGAAGGGATCCGAGTAAAAGCAGAACAAGTAGACCGCGCGCGAAACAGTCTTGTAAATGGCATGTATCTTGTGGCCGAGGGTTCGCCTGAAGCCACTTCAGAAATACCGAAAAATCTGCCGTCACCATTGGTTCCGACTAAAGTAAATCACAGAGCCACCAAAGACATATTCCTTGCCTCCTATCTAGACGATGTAGCACCCGCTTACACCAATCCACGTGCCCGCGTCCCGCCTACTGACGGTGACGGAGGTGGCAACACACCTCCAGATCATATCCCGCCATTACCGCAACAAGGTTCCCCCGTCCGACAGCCTGTTCCTCCACCCCCACCACTTCCCACACCTAAGGTTAAGATACCAAATCCGTTTTTGCCTGATCCTATTAAGAGACAAGTTCAAGTACACATACAGACTCCACAGAGGGATAATGCCCAAGCCTCCGCCTCAGGAGGTGCGACTGGGGGTCTCCAGACCCCGCCAGCAACACACAGATTACACCTTAGGGATATGCAGAAGCACCCTACACTCCAATCACCCCGTCTCAACATACTCAAAGAACAACTTCCAGTTTGCAGATACGATCCAGTACCTGGCAAAGACGATAGAATGTTGATAGCATCACTACGCTTGCGACAAGCTACAGATTACCTAGTGTTATTCTCAGGGATGACTGATCACCTAGATAGAATATATCATTTTGTCCAGACTGGGGAAAATCCCGATAGTATTAAGGAGGCCCTGGCACACCAGAAAGTTGACACTCAAGCATATATATTACGTTTTTTCATAAATTGCTTAATAAGAGACCGAGACAGGCCTGGGGTAGACCAGGATGAAATGGAAGCACTAAACAAGTGGGGTCAAAATATAGCCGAAGGAAAACATGATAAAGTGAATTGTATAGCTAGTATGTACAAGAAAATAAGGAAAACAGTAATAGAAATACACGAAAAAGAAAAAGAAAATGCCTCCTCCGAGGAGGAGGAAGGACCTGAAGAACCAGAAATGACTACAGATACAATAGCGTATGTAGGTAAGGGAAATTACCTTAGGAAAGGCATTCGTCCAGAAAGCAAGAGAGCTTTTCTCTCTGGCATATCAAAACCGAATTCTCCTGAATATCTGTTTCAAGACACTGATAAAATGCTCCGAGAACGAATGGGGTACCATGTACTCAATTCTATGGATGAACAAGAACTAGCCCGGTCAGCAGTACTATGGGCTGACAATCCTAATATATACAATGATGATACAGTAGCACAGACATTTCTGAACCTTTCCCCAGACGAGCAGAAATTAGCAGGTATATATATGATTCAGCACCTCCTCACGTTATACAGAAATAAACATTCTGATCCAGGTCCCTTACACGATACATTAGAAGCACTACTCATGGGTAGATGGAGAGGCCTAAGTACCAAGTTAATACAAATAATTCTAGAACAACGGCATAGATACAACACTTTCTTAGGCCCACAATATGTTTCCGCTCCGCCCCCAGAAAGAAAAATGTTTCATATGGAGCGTTTTGAAAGGCAGAATCCGTTACGAGAAGTACACCCAGTTATGGGCACCGATAATACCCTGAAACGTGTGTATGTATACACACCTCTGACCAAATTAGAATTATTAGAAATGAAGAAACTGATACCCTGTCATGATAAAGACCCTGCAGGTTTTCACCGAGAACTTAAAGACATGTTACGGATGGGAGATTACACATATACTGATGTTATGAAATTGTTAAAGGTATTGCTGCCTACCGGCATCTACGAGAAACTAAAGGAAAGAGAATGGGAGGTGGGAGACAAAAAGATTATATGGACAGAAATAGAAGACGAGGAAAAACTTCGTACCCCAGGGCTAGGCCTTGGGGAGAAAACTAAAGCATTACCAGGTTTAATAGTACAGGTCTTGCCAAGATTATTGACCACTAAAAAGGAAGACTGGGACGCAATCTCAGCCTGTAAACAGAAACACGATGAAGATACCAGTGACTTCTACTCAAGATTCGAGAAATGTTTCATTATTAATAGTGGCCTAAAACCAGGTAGCGAGTCGTACCCACATCTTTTTGTATCCAAGTTAGTCGAGAATTCCCTGACAGCAGTTAAAAACCGTGTATATAAAGTTGAAAGTACATGGCAAGCAAATACGCCATCCCAGATGTTACAGATGTTACAATACCACCAGAACAGGATTAGAGAAGAACAGGATCACGAACAGAGACGTATGAAGGACACAAAAATGAAAATGTTAGTGGCCCAGTCGGTTCCAGCCGACGGCCAGAGAAAGGGTACGACCCAGACAGGTAATGCAGCAGCTCCCGTTAAAGGGACATGCAACTATTGCAAGCAGCCAGGTCATTACGTGCATGAATGCCCAGTCCTGAAACACAATATAGCAACAGGTAAAACTAAAGAAAGACCGCATCCGCCTAGACAGGACCAGGGTCAGCCACAGACTTCACAGAATTCACAGCCTATGCATGCCCCACCACATACAGCACAGACCGCAGCGGTATCACAGCCACAGCCACAGCCCATTGCCGCGACACAGCAAGTTTCACGACAGATGAACCAGTATGCCCAATCTGATTATCCCGATTATCAACGATACACATGAAACAGCCTAGAGAGGGAGGTTGGCTTGCCTCTTATTGAGATTCCTGTAGATCAAGAGGGTCCTTATGTACACAGTCAAGTATTGGGAAAAGACAGAAAGTTTTTAATCGACACAGGGGCAAGCCGCACAACAATCAGCCATAATGAAGTCCCAGGGGCACCCCTCTCAGGCTTACAGAATGTTTCCCTTGGTTTTTCAGGACAGCCTATTGTAAATGAGGTATCGAAACCAGTCCCCCTGGCTGTGGGTCCATTATCACGTGTTACAGACTTGTTACTAACGAAATCATGTCCAGAAAACTTGTTAGGTATCAAGACATTGAAGGCTCTAGGAGCTGTGATATGTTGTTCTCCGGAAGGAGTTAGACTTTTTCTGCGTGACTTTAAGGGTCACTATGTATTACGAGAGTTTGATGACAGATTGAAAAATGTACCGAAACACCTGTGGGCACAAGGCCCAACCGATGTAGGCTGCATGCACATCACACCATACCGTGTTACACTTAAACAAGGAATTGTTTTACCGAGAATCAGACAATACAAGTTACCACCTGATGCTGTAGTGGCTTTACTGGAAATCATTGAAGAGCTCATTGCCCAAGGAGTGGTCGTAGAGACCGACTCCAATATCTGTAATTCCCCTATCATTCCGATTCTTAAACGTACCGATCCCAATGCACCGCCAGTATATCGGCTGGTGATTGATTTACGAGAATTGAATAAATGCATTGTTCCACAGTACCCTGTGGTTCCCGACATCTCTTCCCTATTGACTGCTATTGATTCAGAAGCAACGTTCTTTACTGTAATTGACCTCAAGAACGCCTTCTTCAGTGTGCCCATTGATCCAGAGAGCCAATACCTCTTCGGATTCAGTTTAAATGGACGAAGTTTCAAATTTTCACGCGCACCTCAAGGATTCACAGAAAGCCCCAGCATCTATAGTCAAGCACTGAAAAGACAACTTGATTGTATCCAAATGCCAGTTAACACCGCCTTACTACAATACGTCGATGATCTGCTGATCACCGCACGAAGTGAACCCGAATGTGAGCAAGCATCACTGACAGTTTTACACTTTCTGGCCGACAAGGGACACAAGGTGTCTCCTTCGAAGCTACAATTCTGTGTTCAGCAAGTTGTGTACTTGGGTCACTTGCTGTCCAAAGTGGGGAGACAGCTCACTCCTGATCGCATTCAGTTAATTGTAAATATGCCACAACCCCAGACACAAAAGGAAGTGCGGGCCTTTATAGGCCTCACCTCGTACTGCAGACAATGGATTCCCCAGTATGCATTTCTAGCTAAACCACTCATTCAGTTGACAACACAGGAGGCAGCGACTTCGACTGTCCTCCCTTGGACTCAGGAACATACACAGGCCTTTGAGGAATTAAAGAAAGCTTTATGCCAAGCACCAGTTTTAGCGACACCGTGTTACAACAAACCTTTTACACTTTTTGTTACAGAACGTGATGGTACAGCGTTGTCTGTCCTCACTCAAGATCAAGCAGGTTCACATAAGCCTTGTGCTTATTTTTCAAGTACATTGGATTCAGTAGCCCAGGCGCTCCCTGCGTGCTTAAAGTCAGTTGCAGCGACAGCCCTAGCAATCAGACAGAGCGACTCAATTGTCTTAGGACATCAATTAACAGTACAAGTTCCACACTCTGTAGAGGTTCTTCTAAACCGAACCCAGACTCAACACTTGACTATAGCACGACTGACAGGTTATGAATTGACGCTATTCCAGCCACACATAGAAATCAGACGCTGTAACATTTTGAACCCAGCAACATTGTTACCTTCGATTATGACAAATTCAGCCCCACATGATTGTATAGAAATCATTAATGCAGTAACAAAGCCCCGACGAGACTTAACAGATGTTCCACTGACAAATCCAGACCTGACACTTTATGTGGATGGTTCATGTATGAGAACAAACACAGGAGAATTAGTGGCCGCATATGCAGTGACCACTGAAACTGAAGTTAAAGAAACATATCGTATTGATACACTGTCCGCTCAAGCAGCAGAGCTCATCGCTCTGACCCGAGCCTGTATACTAGCCAAGAACAGAAATGTTAACATATACACAGATTCACGTTATGCTTTCGGAGTCGTACACGACTTCGGAGTGTTATGGCAAGAACGAGGTTTCTTGACCTCTCACGGTGCCAAGATCCAACACGGTCCCCTCATTCAAGCCCTATTCGAAGCAATACATCTGCCTTCAGGCATATCCATCATGAAATGTAAAGCACATACTAAAGTTACAGATTCCGTTTCCCAGGGTAACGACCTGGCAGACCAAACAGCAAAACATACAGCATTGACTCACACCCAGACAACTGATGTGACAAAAACGATAGTGCCGACACAGTGTATGACAGTTAGGGATCCCACACTAGATGTAATCGATATTCAGACACATGCTACTCCAGATGAAATAAAGAAATGGACTGAACTAGGAGGGATCCAGACAGATCAGGGATGGATGACGAAGGGAAAATCTACATGGTTTCTCCCTGACTCTATGGTTCAAGTCATAATAAATACAGCACATAGTCCAGCACACCTGGGAGAAAAAGCTATGTTAGACAGTTTACAGAATCTCTGGTACAACAAACATTTACGAGCAGCAGCAAAACAGAAAGTGCGCACTTGCATGATCTGTTGTCAGTTCAATCCAGGTAAAAGCGTCCCTGTAGAGCAAGGTGGGTTTCATCCTCCCGATCACCCTTTTGAAGTCCTCCAGATGGATTATATCCAGATGGACCGTTGTCGAGGATTCAAGTATGTCCTCGTAGTTGTTTGTGCACTTTCCCGTTGGACCGAAGCATATCCAGTCCCAGATTACACTGCTCCGACCACTGCCAGGCAGCTGGTTCGAGAATTCTTCCCACGGTACGGCTTGCCTCGTGTCGTGTACTCAGATAACGGACAGCCATTCTCATCCGAGCTCATGAAACAGGTTTCCCTTCTGCTAGGATATCAGTGGAAATTCCACTGCGTCCGACATCCCGAGGCCGCTGGCCTTGTAGAGAGGCATAACCAGACACTGAAAACACGCCTTGCTAAAATCTGTAAGGAGAAAGGGGTCGACTGGATAGTCGCCCTGCCAGTTGCACTGTTCTATATGTAATGTAATGTGTCTTGTAAAGCGCACTGCTGCCCTGAGGCGTCGTGGCGCTGTAGACCGCTGGGGAACCCGTCCTGGCTATCCCTGTGAGATGGTCCCTTCTGGGTATCTCCAAGGTGAAACCAGGCATCCCCGGCGAATGTGGGGGGCCGTTGTAGAGATGAGGCAAGCTAATGCCCAGAGTTGCCGAGTGTGATCCCTGGTTAGAGTAGGCACCGAGGCGAGAATTATCGAGTCCGCTGACCCTGGTCCACGACCCTGCCGCGTCGGGAATTGAACCCTGGTCCCGGGCCGTTCTCTGCTTCCGGGTCTGCCGCCTCTAACCAGTGAGCCACACCACTCCACTGAGAATGGTCCCCCATTCGAGATCAGGACTATCCCCGTATGAAGTGGTCTTTGGGCGACCACCGAATATGTGGGGGACGCCCATGCCTAAGAAAATAACCGATGTTGATTGTAACATGCTGACAGATTACCTTGCCTCCTTGATGTCTGCACTCCAATCATGTCGTTCACAGGTTGCCGCAGCCTTTCCCGACAACACTGATGTAAAGCCACACGATGTCCGTCCCGGTGATGCTGTGTTAATTCGCAACTTCGACAGGAAAAGCCCGCTGGAACCCCGCTGGAAGGAGCCGAAGATCGTCCTTCTGACCACGAGGACAGCAATTAAAGTTGAAGGACGAAAGGGGTGGATCCACACGAGTCATATTAGAAAATGTAATGAACTGTTGCCAGAAACTGACTCGTCCACCCCCTCAAAGGACTGCCTCGATACTAAAGACTTCAAAGTTACAAAAAGAGAGAAAACTCCCCAAGAGGAGTATCGAACAAAACTTCGATCTAGCAAGTCAGACAGTTTAATTGTTTAAGTCCTCCCCTAGGTGAATCGGTTAAATAGTTTCTGACATGTATCCCCTAGATCGAGATAGAGAGAGAGAGAGAGACAATTCAAGAAACATGCATATTGTAAATCACTCCGCAGTCACTGTATAGTGACACTATTGATTATGTTTTTTCTAAGTCTTCTGATTATTGTTGCTAGTATATTGCTTCCCATATACTACCCTATCTTCAAGCGTGAACAATCTGCTTACAATGTCACTGCCGAACATTCTTTTAGTGAATTACCTCCTCATGAACTATCTTACAGACTTGCGCTGCGCAACAACACATTCATTAGTATGTTACATCACTCCCATCAGACTAATAATGCTACAAACTGTTGGATATGTGGCCGACTCCCTCCCTATCAGAAATACAAGGGAGTTCTGCCCCTCTTTCCGTACCCGTTCACACACAACGGCTCATGTGGAGCATGGTTTAGGATAATTAATTCTTTAGATCCTGATATTGCTGTTTTCGAAGGAAACTGGGTTTGGGGAAACTTGAACTTAGTTCTGCTTAACGTCTGTTATCCCGACAAAAAGGGAGTTCCCACTAGAATAGGAACTGATCTAGAAAATGAAGTATATGGATTAGGAAATTATACAATTAACCTTATGATTCTTACTGTCAAATCCGAAGCTGCACCAGTCCTCCCTGCTATGTCAGTATTACCAGTCACAGGTGACTTATGTGTCAGAAAGAAGGGTTCAGTACACTTAGGTCATAGTAAATGTACTACTGTGGTCGAATTCAGTGATCAAGGCAAGTCTTCTTTTAAAGCTACTCGACATTCCTACTTTGTTTGTGGCCATACCGCATACATACGCTTACCTCCAGATTGGGATGGTACCTGTTACATTGCATTCCTTCTGCCACCTGTTTTTCTAGCCCCTCCCGATTATCACAGAAATACAAATCTAGTAAAGAATAGACTCCGAAGAGATCTCCCGATTGTCGACTATACTGAAACGGCATGGGAGCAATACACAGATTTCAATAAAGGATTCTTTTTCTTCACAGGTCCTGTTCAAAATAGTAAACTAATACGTAGATTAACTAGAACACTTGAAGCAGTAGTGAATGAAACTACCTCCGCTCTAGGTAACTTAACAGAGGAGCAATCTGCCATGCGGGTTGTTGTTCTCCAGAATCGTCTTGTTATTGACGTCATCCTAGCAGATAGGGGCGGAGCTTGTAAGGTCATCGGGTCAAGTTGCTGTGTTTTCATTCCAGAAAACGCGCCAACAGTATATAAAGCTATCACACGTCTTCATAAAATTGCAAGTTTGATACATCAGAACCCAGGCACCTGGACTTGGTCCGGTTGGTTCTGGACAACACTGACCACTTGGGGATGGAAGATCCTATCCTTCCTAGGCATTGCCCTTGTTATAGTATTCAGTTGCTGCCTGTGCCTACAGTGTGGGCCAGCGATTTGTGGACTGTGCGCCACTTCATGTATTACACATTCCAGTTTTCACTCAAAACGCGAAAAGAAGAAAGAAGAGCAAATGATGTTGCAAGAACAGACTGATCGGTTCATGAGGATCGATATATCATGAAGGGTCCGTAGGGAATAAGGAAATATAAATTTTATGGTCAAGAAATGTTCCCTAACGTGTACCCCACTGTCTCCATGTACAAGCTTAAAGTGCATGTAACTTCCCTCCTGTGCCAGCTATGAAGACGCAAATACATTTGCGTCCAACGTTAATATGTCCTCTTTCAGATCCACCCTGAATGGGTTGAATATTCCGTTCCTAAGTATGCCATGCCAACGTCTTTTTGTGGTGTACCTTACACGTTTTTCAGCTCTGGCGAAGTAGGCCCTGAATTCTGCCATCGAGCCTTTTCCTGCCTTCTGACTCTGAAAGCCTCAGCCCAGGCTGCCTCTGTACCCGTGACCTCTGCCTTACTCCCTGTGCGGCTAACGGCGCTTAGCTCAGCCTGCTGCCTGCCAAGACTGTATTCGAATTATCTGTTCCGCTCCTCAAACATACATTCCTGCCTACTAGTTCAAGTAAACATCTTTCCAGCTGCAGAGCAAAGGGCCCGGCCTCGCTGTCTCCGTGCAAGTAATTCATAGCCTCTGTTACCATGGTAGGCCCATGCCCCCTCGCATCCCATGCAGACACATAGACGCTTATACACGCATTCACAGTCAGTATAGAACAGCCTCTGCCCAAGAGACTTTTCCCTCTAGATAATATGGTTCCCAAACATCAGATATCAGATATGATATAGGAACAAGTTGATCTGACATGCCAGACTTCTGTCTCTTTCCCCTAGTGTAAATGTCAAGTCCCCTGCACCCTCCAGTTCCACGTCAATGCCACGTCATGCAGCTGCGCGCGCATCCAGACCTCCGATTTCTGCTGACATTGCAAATATTCTGCTTAGTACCCACCTACTTGTGACACTTACATGTGACGTTCCTAGCACACACCTCTACGTTCACGCCTAGTTCACGCCTTCTGATTACGTATTGCTAACACGTGTATGCTGTTATCTTGCTTCTCTCAGCTGTTACGCCTACTGTATTGGTATCCACTATATGGTTTAAGTATAAAAGTTATGTCTTGTCAATAAAGTATGCTCTATCCCTTCTTGCACCCCAGTGGTGGCAGGAACCCGATATCCGATCTGGTACCATGACCATTCCTTTTTAAGGAATAAAACCCCTAAGAACTCTAACACCACGGACTCTGTCTCTTTCTTTCCGATTGAGTTATTTTTGTTAAAGTACTTACCTGCATAGAAATTAAGACGGTAA
Organism: Lissotriton vulgaris; assembly: GCF_964263255.1. Taxonomy (NCBI): domain Eukaryota; kingdom Metazoa; phylum Chordata; class Amphibia; order Caudata; family Salamandridae; genus Lissotriton; species Lissotriton vulgaris. The sequence continues at coordinate 550,389,932 of NC_141689.1, forward strand.
ATCAAATATTCACCACATTACTGGTTATTGATAGTTTCATATTTGTCAAGGTCTCGATCTTTCAAAAGGGTGATTTGGACCGGTTGAAACGGCAGCTTAAAACTGCACACCCATTTTGCAGTGGCAGGCATGGAGACATGATTTACAGGGCTACTGCAGTGGGTGGTATAATAAGTGCTGCCACCCACTTGTAGCATTTACTTTATGGCCCCAGGTACAGGTATTACCATATACTAGGGACTTACAAGTAAATATAATGTGCCAATTAGTTTTATGACAATTTTTGCCTCATTTAAAAAGAAAAGCACTAGCACTTCTTAAAAAACTTTTTATTAAGGTTTAATTGTAGATACTGTCTTATGTCATACATGCAGAAGTAATCTGAAATCACAAGTACATGTTCTTATATTTGCATATAAATTGAACACTTGCAATATTCTATTTCACTTTATATGTCCATTACGTTAAGATCTCCTTATGTTGTCTTTTCTGTTGTAGATTTTTGCAGGACTTGTGATTCAGTCTCATTAGTTTGTTTAGTTCCAGGCAAACATCTCTTCAAACTTGTTAAAACAAGCAACTGTTCTCCACTGGCGAATGTTTAGATCTTTTAACCTTCGTCACCCTCTAGTCCTCCTTTGAGGTTCGTCCTACTTGCAGCTCTGATAAATAGCTCTAGTACATGGAGATCTAGTTTGGTAACTATTCCGTTACTTCTGATGCGATCGTGTCTGGATATTCAAAAGCCATCATCAATTCACCCCATGTGTCTGCTACTGGTTATTTTCTAGTCCTTCCAGTCTTTTCTGTCCAGTGCTAATCCTTCACTCTTGGCCCATCTACAGACAAGCATTTTACCACTGGTTGGCAGAGATAAAGTGCACAGAGGTTTGAGGCCAACAAATATGGGTTCAGCAATAGAAGGCAAAAATCTGGAGGAATACCAGGCAAATGAAGGCCATTTCAATAAGATAAGTTACATATTGTAGATTATTACTCTTAAAGTATGGACATTTGGTGAGTAACTTTTTTCCTTGACCAGGATAGCTGGGCTCTTAAAACAGTGTAAAACCTCTGAAAGTGTGCAAATCTTTGTGCTGCAAACAGTAAACGCAAACATGCACTGGCAGAGCCAATTAGGTTCACATTTGTGACCTATTGGCTTTGCCAATGATATTTAGCCACGTTGCACAGCAGATTCAGCATGGCTCAAGCTAAATGTTGCAGCTGCTTGCGTCCTTTTGCATGCCATGCACCACACAAACATGCACCTATGAAATGAGGCCTGCACTTTATTTTTTTACCAGGGAGGCGATAGCAATATGGGAGTTGGGGGAAAGTAACATAGAAGGTGCATGTGGGGAAGTAACAATGAGAACAGAAAAGGGGGACATCCATGGGATGAAGAAACACAGGAGACACAAGAAGGAAGATTGGAAGAAGCCCACGGGTGACACAGAGCAACACAAGTGCAAGAAGAGAGATATGGTAAAGAGGCATTACCCCATGGGCGGGATAACCACAAGATTGACAAGCTGGGAAACTAATAAGAAGCAGCCGAGTGAGAGGAAAATCAACCAATGGTAAGTAATGGGTGGGCTCCTCCATGTTCTTGGTCTAGTAGGCTGCACCTAAAAACAGGCTGGAAGATGAATTAAACTTCCTTTTGTCTATGATACAGGAACTTTCTCTGACTTGGATGACTAAGCTGCCTTGGTTTTATATCCTTTTTTGAATATCATAAACTTTTCATCAGACTGCAGGATATGCTGTTGAAACTGTAAAAGGAAGGAAAGCAGACAAAGGTGAGATGGAAGAAACGTGTACCACTGTACACTAAAGGAATCATGAAAAGCATTCCATCTTGTGACCCAAAACACTTTTTTCCTGTTAGTTTCCCCCCAAATATTACAATCACAGATTAGAATGGAGAAGGTTATGGACACCACTGCTGCTCTTTGTTTGAAAATGATTATCCGCATAGTAGGTAGGCAAAACCCTTGGTCACCGTTTGTATTTATGTATAAGCTGTTACTTATGTAGAGCAAACCTAAGTATGAAGCAACAGAGCACTAAGCTATGGACTTAAAGAGGGCCGAGTATCAGACAGTTGCTAACCATGAGGCCCATACGGCCTATCTGGTGAAGTAAAAATGAAGTTATGATGGAGGGACCAAAACAGGCAAGCTGCTGGCATGGCTTGGTTGTAAAGAAAGAGAGAGCATAGCTGTTAGAAAATTAAACGCAGACTTCAGCGACAAGGTGACAGGGAGCAGTGAACTAGCTGTGGAATTTGCCAAACATCTGGAACTCTTCTATGACTCACACCGATGTGTCCCCAATGGGGAAGTCTACCCTTCATAAAGACAGGACTTGTATGCCAATATCACAGTGGAGGAAGTCTCGTCGGCTATGGGTCAAATGCAATCCGATAAAGCACCTGGTCCCAATGGCTTCCCAATTGAAATGTTCAGGAAGTTATGGAGGTGGACAGTGACCCCGCTGCACGCAGCATATGTAAAGGCCTTTTAAGAAGGAGAGCTCTCAGATGACATGTGCACTGTGACTATAGTACTCATTTGGAAAGCAGGCAAACCCCTGGATAGATGTGATTTGTATAGACCCATCTCATTATTGAATGCGGATATCAAGATCCTGGCCAAACTGCTGGCTGCCAGGCTGAAGGTGGTAGTGTTGGAACTAGTTTATCCAGACCAGATTGGATTTATGTCAGGTCACTCGACCAGGCTGAATCTTGGGCAGCTGCACAATAATTTGGCAATAACCTGGGGTTCACGGGCAGGAAGAGCGATTGTGTCCCTGGTTGCTAACAAAGCTTTTGATTCTGTGGAGAGGGCCTACCTTTTCAGAGTGATGGCCAAGATGGGGTTTAGTCCAAAATACATTCAGTGGGTCAGATTGTTGTATGATCGTCCTGGAGCCAGAGTGCAGGTCAATGGGCACAAGTCACAGGAATTTAGTGTACAACAGGGCACCTGTTGAGGGTGCCCACTTTCACCGATGTAATTTGCCCTGGCCATAGAGGTATTGGCGGACTGAGTATGTATGGATCTGCAGGTGTGGGGTTGGCCCGGAAGTTGGAGTTTGAACAAATATATTTCATTGTATGCAGATGACATCCTGCTGTATTTAATCAATGTGGTCCAATCATTGGATAGGCTATGTGATATCTTCTGCATATTTGCAATCACTCCGGTTTCGCCATAAACTGGGAGAAATTGCTACTGTTCCCGAGGGAGGATACACCAGCTGCAGCGGATAGGAAGTTCACAGTTTAAGTATTTGGGAATCTGGATAAGTAGATACCCGGACTCATATTATGGGGAAAACTTGGAACCCTTGCATAAACGCCTGGAGCAAGATGTGAGACACTGGCAATCGCTACCGCTCTCCTTGTTAGGGAGGGCATCAATAGTTAAAATGGTAGCACTCCCAAGGTTCCTATATATACACTCCAGGATAGCCCCTATAGGATTCCCGAGGTCTTTTTCACAACTGGAGACGCACTGGTCTGGACACTACTTTGGGCAGGGGGACAACCCAGAATAGCCATGGGAGTCTTGTGTAGGTCAAAATACAAAGGTAGTGTTGCCTCACCGAACATGTGGAGATATTTTGAGGCAGAACACGCGAGTGTGGTGAACAACTGGGCATATGAAGACTGGGATGACCTGGCATTTAGACAGGACCGAAATGGGGACAGAGAGTTACCAGCATGCACTATATGGGACAAATTGACACCAGAGGAGTGCCCGGTAACAGAAACAGTGGTAGGGATTTGGCATAAACTAACCAGGGAAATGGGGTGGAATTGTCGGCTAACTCCTAAAACACCACGGTGGGAAAGTTCCAGGTTGCGGCCAGTGGCTGCCTTCCAGGGATTTAATTTTTTTTTTTTTTTAAAAACCTTTATTTAACATTTGCAATCAAATACAGACACGGGCCTACAACCCCCCAGGGCTGGCCGCTAAGCATTTCAGTTTGTTATTACAATCCAACTTCAGACCCAGCCTCCCAGGGGAGCATAGGAACTCCATCCACAAAGCACATCGGTTGCAAAGGCAGTTCAATTCGGAAACAGGATAAGAGGTTTTCATTTTACATATAATAGGTGAAAGGATCAGGTGTCGTACAGTGTCTCGGATCACAAAAGGGGGCGAGCAAAAGAACAACGTGTCCAAAATAAGTTCGCTATCATGTAGGTCAGCGGCGTTAAAACATACGACATCAGGATAAGTAGCACATTATTATTCGTCTACGCCATCATTATTGTCCGCCCCACAGCACCAAAACCTCAGAAAAGTCAAGGGACAGATGTAGAAACAAGGATGTAAGAAAAGCCGAACCCACTACACTAACCCGGAAACGGAAAAGGAAGAAAAGGAGAAGGAAGAAAAGAGGCCATAGAACAAAAATAAAGACGAAACACCCACCCTCACACCCCCCCACCCTGCACACGTGCTGATGACTAGGGCTACCCCCCTCGCAGCGTGCCTGTCGCCCAGTAACCAGAACCCGAAATATAGTATAAAGGGAAAGAAAGGAAAAGGCAAAGAATCCCACACAATGAGGGAAATCGGAGGAGGGCATAGTTCTACGGACTCCCGGTCTCCTTCCCCCGTCGTAGCCAGCCCCGCCCCGGACTCCGTTAGGTCAATAAAAACAATCCCGTTAACATAATGCCACAATGAGAGACTCGGAGAAGAATCTCAACCCTGGCCCTGATCAAATGCACTGAAGTCATCAATTAAGGAAAGCACTTCCCACAAAGTACTGCCAAAGTCTAACGAACAGGAATACACAGATGAGAAAGGAACGGCAGGTCCCAATGTAGATGGCTGGTACCAATGTTGACCCTCCCTGCCTCCGAAGCCAAGCTTTACCCCATCCGCCATCTTGAAAGACCGGCAGGGGAGGGGAGTCGACACGGTCCAAAACAACAAAGGATAGAAAGTAGAAGGCTCCAAAATGGGGATGACATGGAAATGTTCCGGGGGATACACAATCGGGGGTTCCAACGGTTCTGTCCTTCCAGGGATTTAAAGGTTGGGATACAAGAGGCCCATCCACACTGGCAGATGTGTGGGACGCAAATGGGGTGGTCCCCTTCTCCCATCTCAAAAGAGAATATAAGATGTCGGGAACCCATTGGTTGTATTTTGCAGGTTGTGGCACGCCCTGGGGGAATGCATATCCCTGGAGGAAGAAACACAAGAAGATTCCCCACTAGAAAATAGATTTTTGGATGGGCTTGTAGAACATACACATATCTCAAGGACGTACAGCACAGTGATGAGTCACACAGGCTCCTGTGCTGAGGTTACAGGAAAAGTGGGAGCAAGAATTTGGAGAGTTAGATGAGGATGACTGGCGGGAAGCAGAGTTCCCTGCGTTGGTGGCAATAAAAGCGAGTTTTAGATTGACCCAACTCATGGTCCATCATAGGACATTCTAAATGCGTACCCTGCTCCACAAGATCGGGAGGACGGGAGACGCGTCCTGCCTGAAAGGTTGTGGATTAGAAGGTACTTTCCTACACACGCTAAGGAGTTGCCCCTGTATTCAAACCTTCTGGGAATGATTGGACAAACTTAGAGGAGGCGACTGGGTTACTATTGAAGCTACAGCCCCGGTTGGCGCTACTGGGCATATGGGGCCCGGCAAGCCATTCTTTATACCAGAAACTGTTAGTAAACTTGGGTTGTATGGTGGCTAAATGGGACATTGCACAGAGATGGGGATCTGGGATGCTCCCTGCACATTCAAATTGGCTATTGGGGATGGAGTTGTGCAGAATAATGGAAAGGTAAGTTTACAAGGGGAGAGGGTGCATGAGAAAATAAGAAAAGATATGGGGGGTTGGGCTATGGGAGTGTGTTAGGAGTGGAGGTAGAGTGTACACACCTTCTACAAGGGCTGGGAGGGCCCCATATACCAGTATATTTCACAAACAAGAAACCCTTAGGTCTATGAAACAAGAAGAACTGCCTAGCTGTGCGGGGGTATCCCTTTAAAAGGACAAAATCCATCACCCACCAAAGGTGGCATACTTCTTTGGGATTCCCCTTGTTTTGTGATGCCTAGTCCCTGCACGGGTTACAACCACCTCACTGAGAAGGAGGAGCTCAGGGATGTTTTGTATGGAGAGGGGTATACTAACTACCACAATGAGGGCTCATTGGCACCAATAAACCATGGGGCCAATTTCAATAGTGAGAAACGAATATATTTGATCACCTGCCCTTGCCAACTAAGGTATGTTGAAATGACAACTCATAAGGTGAAGATCTGCATAATGGAACACAAGAGCACCATAAGATGCAGAAAACAAACCACAAAGCTTACCATCCACTCTCTGGAGAAAGGTCACCAGGCGGAGGACCTGAAGTGGACAGTGCTCAATCAACCCAACATTCCTCAATTTTTGTCTGATATCACAGGGTTCTTATTTCTAAGGGAACAGAGGTTGGTTTATAGACTGCAATGAAACAGGGAAGGACTGAATGATGATATCCCTTGGTCCTCTCCCACAGCTAGCTAAAGCAACAACTCCATATACTGTACATTACCAATACACCTGACTTAAATTTGTATGACATTCGTCTATCTGTAAGATATTGGGAGCTACCCCACAAAGTACATATAGTCATTTAATTCTCCCCCTTTACATCTCACAGCTAGCGTACCCAACTGGATAGGCCCCCTTTCCAAAGAGTATGGGGTCTCTAGGGCGAGACATCCGCCCCACATTGGGAGAGAGGGTGGCAGGCCAGACAGAGAACATTTTGTGTGTGAAAAAGGCCACTTTATTGAAACAGGTGCACATTAAAAATACTATACCTAGCAACTATCTTACAAAACTAAAACCTCACAATACATCCAATGACTGACACCAGATCCTGCCCCCCCCCGTACGATCCCCTCAAACATGCCCCCACCCAGCCATTAACACATCGACAACATTACAATATATTGCAGTTAAAAAAAATGCCAGACTATAAAACCATCCTCCCATACCTGCTTTTCTGAGGCTGTAAATAACAAAATGTCTACAACTGACACTTAAACTACCTGCCTACCCTTTCCTGCCCCAGCTCATCAACTTCCAACACTTAACCAAAAACCTCTGCCAACCCTGGACAACTTTTCAAAACACCGCCACCCAGAAAAAAGGGAGTGAGGGTACTGCAAAACCTTTCCCTTTTTTCTGCCCCCTTCCAATGTACACCACTGGGTTCACGCCTGCTTGACTTTGCAAGTTTAGGGTCCTGGCCAAAACTTCTCTGACCTCAAGGAGGTATAAATCCATACCAATCCTAGACAGGTGTACTCCATCACCCCGGAAAAACTCTGCAGTGTCACAATGAATCTCTTTACAGGAAATCCTACCAAACTCCAATCCTCTACAAAAACAGGCCATCTCGGTGTTAAGCTTCCATCAGGCCCACTCCTCTGCTCCTGTGTTGAGCGCCCCCGCCAACTTCTACGCGGAACAAATTCGGTCCACAAAACAGAACCACCTGCCCACTGTTCCTTGATTAGAGCCAAGTCCTTTTTCATGTTTCGCATCATGTTTCCCTTTTTTCTGCCCCCCTTCCTATGTACACCACTGGGTTCACGCCTGCTTGACTTTGCAAGTTTAGGGTCCTGGGCAAAACTTCTTGACCTCAAGGAGGTATAAATCCATACCAATCCTAGACAGGTGTACTCCATCACCCCTGAAAAACTCTGCAGTGTCATAATGAATCTCTTTATAGGAAATCCTACTAAACCCCAATCCTCTACAAAAACAGGCCATCTCGGTGTTAAGCTTCCATCAGGCCCACTCCTCTGCTCCTGTGTTGAGCACCCCCGCCAACTTCTACGCGGAACAAATTCGGTCCACAAAACAGAACAATCTGCCCACTGTTCCTTGATTAGAGCCAAGTCCCTTTTCATGTTTCGCATCAAAAAAAGTCCCTTTTCCTTACACAGGTCAATCTCACCTAAATGTATCACCAAAATGTCTGGGCACCTGCCGCCAACCAACAAACTGCTTAGCCAAGGAACTAGCTCTATCCAGTACATCCCCCCTTAACCTTTCCACAGCACTTTAAAAAGAGGCTAATTAAAACCTATGTTTTTTTCCAAAATAGCTCTGGCGGGCTGGAACCTGAGCCTACTTCATGAAGGAGTACCCCACCAACCAAATTGTCATCTCTTCAGGAAGAGGGCCAGACACAGAACCTGAAACGAGAAAAATCTGCATGAATTAAAGCATTGTTAACAACTGCGCCAGCCGCCCCATCATCCCTTCTCATGTAACGCCTGTAACATTCAGAAAACCAGCACCCCAGCCGCATGAGGTCTCCCCGCTTCCAACCTCTATTATTAGCTTCTGACGCGGCCCCAATTCGGAACTAATGCGTCCCAAAAATCGCTCCGTTGACTCCAAGCTTTTTGAAGGCTATCATCAGCACCTCTAATAGCTGGCATGCTGTCACTCTGCCACCATTAGCATGCTTAAGAACTGCCCCCCAGACCCTTCCGACAGAGCGCGCCACGGAGACGCCTATCTAAAGGAGCAGGTTAAAAAAGGTTCAGCTGCCTGTAGCAATACCCATTTTCCCAGTCCCCTTTGACCTGTTTTAGACTTCTACAACCATATCTGGACCCCTGAACTGCGCGGACCACTTCATTCCCATTTAACTCCCCCACCCCCTTTGTCCCCCAGCAGCTCTGATACCCCGAAAGCGCCAAAGAACATCTACACCATAAGTGTAGAAAACATACAAGTCTCAAATTTGTTCATACAAATTGCTGCCAATATCTCCAACACACGGCCTAGCAGCCGCCAAGACAAAGGCTTCCTTAAGTGCTTCTTCTGACCATGTTCTCTTGCCCAACCCTCCAAAATTCTTGTTCCTAACTTGGCTGCCGACGGCGGGTAGCCCTACAGCAGCTTGCCCACAAAATCAATCCCAGCTAACTTTCCAGCAACTGTGACTCTGTACAGTCCTTTGTCAAGGAGATCCAAAATTAACTGTATGACATCTTCTACACGTTGCCCACTGTCAGTATGGCGCTGTGCGCCCGAAAGCAAGAATTCCTTCAAAGGCAAACTGTAAGCTATCCTGGTTGACTTTGCTAGCACCTTACCACCAGTTGTAGCATCCTGTGTTGCCTACGTACTACAACTGTGGCGGCATTGCCGTCAGAGTCCTGCAGGCATCCTTCGCTAGCCCACGGAATCTCACCCACTGTGAACGTGACAAAGCATCTGCTATGTCATTGTCCACACCTGAGACATGTAGCGTTCTAAAGTCAACGTCATGTCGCAAGAAAACTAGGACGAAAACTCTTCACAGCTTCAAAACCTGTTCATCCCTTGCTGACTGACGATTTACCATCTCCACCACTGACATATTGTCTACTCTGAAGGTAACTTTCTTGTGTGCCAGCTGTTCTCCCCACAATGTTGCCGCAACTACTAAGGGAAAAAAACTCAAGAAAAGCAATGCTCCTACCTCTGTCTCTCCATTGTGAAGGCCATTGTTTTGCATACCACCTCCCTTGTCAAAACAAGTCAAAACCTACACTGCCTGCTGCATCTGAAAATATTTGCACATCCCACAACCAGTCATCCTCTCTTCAAAGTGGGATCCTGTTGAAAGACTGCAAAAATACCCTCCACATTATCAAATCCTCTTTCACACCTGCCAAAAGCCGCACGTGGTGGTGAGGTAAATATTGACAGTGCTCGCCCCAACCTCCTACAGAAAGTCCTCCTAATCTCCCTACTCTACATGCAAAGTTGAGATGGCCCAGCAGGACCAGTATTTCTTTGATCTTCACCTTTTCACGGGCTAGCATTTCATTCAGCAATTCCAACATTTCCCTTTTCTTGTCGTCTGGCAAGCATGCCCACATTACCCTTGAATCAATTTCAATTCCCCAAAAAAGAAGGTGCTGTGCTGGGGCCTATTGTCTTTTCCGGTGCCAATGGCACCACAAGCTCCCCATCAGCTGTTTGTAGTTTTCCAGAGCCTCCTGGCACTCAGTGGAGCTGGGGGAGCCCACAAAGAAGAAATCATCCAAGTAATATGTCATTAATCGGTGCCTTGTGTGCTGTGAAAACAGCCACTGGAAGACTCAAATAATGCGCATGACACAGAGCAGCCCATTGGTAAGGCCTTATCAACATACCATTTCTCGTCAAACTGGATACCCAGAAGATCCCAATTGTCGGGATGGACTGGAAGCAACAGAAAGCCAATTTGATGTCGCATTTTGACATTAGTGCAGCTGCGCCCGCCGTCATGACTATTGAAATGGCCATGTCAACTGATGAATATGAGATTATGGCCTCCTTTACATCGACAAAGTCATTTACTGAGCTCCCTTCTGGCCATGATAAATGCTGAATTAGCCGAAACTGACCAGGATCCTTTTTTGGCACCACCCCAATGGGTAAAACAATCAAGTTTTCTATGGGCCAATCATAGAACAGCCCAGCCGTTCTTCCCTCCCTCAGTTCTTTGTCCAGTTTCTCCGCAACTATTTGTGTGTGCTCCTTTGCTGACTGACGGGAGATTTTCCACCCACCTTCTGCGCTTCGGGCTGGTATACCCCAAATGGAAATTCCATCTAAAACCCTCCCTCAAAATATCTGCTGCCCCTTGGTCCTTGTATCCCTGTAGCCCTAGTTCAATCTTTTCCGGCTTAACCGGAGTACGAGCCTTTTGTCCCAGCCCCTTGTGCACCCCTAGCCTCGTGTGCGCCAGCAAATTGCTGACGCTGTTGCCCCCTGCATTGGCTAAAAATTGTTGCCACTGCAGGTTTCCTTGGTGGTAGAAGCCACGTCGCAAAGAAGTTGACCAGCGAATGTCGCCCCCGCATTTCAAGCAATCGTGGCGGAATTAGCAAAACTCTCGAGTGCACAAACCTTTGTTGAAATACCAGCAAGCCCCTCTTAACCCCGACTGACCTCGTCCTGTATTCTACCCTCCCCCCCCCCCAGCTCCCCCGGTGGGTCTCCTCCCTTGAAAGGGCCGGTAGACTATCGGGAGATCACTAGCTGTAAAGATGGTTTTACCCCCTTTTGCCGACCCCTTGGTATGCTGCCACAAATCAGTGTCTAACTCTCAACATTTGGCTTCTGGGTCCTAAATTCCTAGTCGTTTTGTGCCCAAGCCTATCGCCCGCCCCCCTTAATTTGAGCCTTCCGAATCACATCCATGTTTTTAATTAGCGCTAGGATATTTCTCGAAGTAAATGCTTGCATATATAAAAAATGCTGCTGTCCAGTTTTCTCTTGTCAATGGAACCCTCGGCCGCTTGACCAGTTTGTACTCTTCTTTTGACCCAACTTTCGCTCGCACCTATATATGTGGGAGCTTCAGTATTTCAACATACTCCTGTTTCCAAATGCACTTTCGTAGTTAGCATCAAATGCACTCCCAATGGCTTAGTCACGCCCATGTGAGGCAGTTTTTTAATCTTCAATTCCTTACTCTCAGGTTTTCCTTCTCCTCAATTGTTGTTATTGTTAATTTATTCTTATTAGGCGAACAGATACCTAAGGGTTTCCCGGCGCTGCCTGAAAGGTAAAGAAAGACAAGAGAACTCTATAAGTTAAACAGCCAGGTTTTTAGGCCCTTGCGAAAGTTCACATAAAAGGGAGTTCCACAGCCATGGGCCAAGATAAGAAAACGATCGGCCACCCATCCGGGCTAGTCTAATCCTCAACACAATAAAATTAGCCTGTGAGGCTGAACGTAACGAGCGTGAGGGAAAATAACGCATAATCTCCCTTGCCTGACTTATTTATGTCTTTATCCTTATTGGTCTTACTCCCTCCTGTGAAAACAACCTCTTCTGTGCCCACACCTATGACCGTGAAATACTTACCCTTCCATAACCTACTCTCCCCCTTCATATCCCCCCTATGCTAACCGACACCGTCATGTTTTTTTTTTCCCAAGCCTTGGCATTACTTGGCTCGAAGGAGGGTGCCCATGTTGTTGCAGTCCACCTCACCAGTGGCCCCGTATTAATCAGTGGCTTAGCTGGCCTCCCTGCAGGCCGACACCTTCTGTGGTATCTAAAAACACTAGCCGACACATTAATCTGTCCCTCCTTCTCTGTTCTCTGTCCTCTTCTTCCAGTAATTTGCCTTCTTCACGGCTTTACTCATCAAAATCTAGTTCCTAACGACCCATCCCTTGATGCCATTCACCCTAAGATTCCACCCTAGAGTCGCTACTTGCCTCCTTTTTCCTTGCTTCTAGTGGTGCTGACTGCACCCAACGGTATTCCACCGGCCCAGCAGACCATTTGGTCCTGTTATCCTGGTGTAGGGGCCAGTGAGGTCGCTCTGGGCCTATGTATGCTGGCCATGACGGGTTCCCCAGTTGGTACCGGGTGCGCCGCTTGATGCTCCACTCTCCCTTCTCCTCAGCACCAGTAAGCCGCTCCCAGCTCTGCAGAGTCGGCCCCGTCGCGTTGCTCCTCCGCCTGAAAAACAAAAGTCTGATCTGATGTGCTGGGCTTAAGCAAAATACCCTTCTGCTCCAGTCTCCTCTTTCTACCTTGCAGAGAGCCCCATTCTGCCCACTCTAAACCTGACTTGAAACCCCTGACTGCTTCACTGTCACTGCCCCCCTCTTCATCCCCACTCCAGTCTAGCATGGCAGCAACGCACGCCAATGCCGTGCCCTGCACCAGATTCCGCCCAGGCCCCCAAACTCGGGCTGTAATTACACACCCACACCCCTTTTGTGGCTCTCCCCTTCCTGACCCCTATACCCCTGCCCTTCTTCCAGCGACCCCCCTGAGCATCTAACTAACCCACCCTATCCAGACCCTCACTTCTGCATTCCATGAAGTGAAGCTATCAAACCCCTCCCAGACATGAGTGCCCCCTGCTGGCTCCCAATCCCCAGGGATGTTGTTTTCTTTCCCCTCATCAGAGTCCCTCAGCTCAACTAACCCCCATGCAATTCCAAAAAACCCTCCCTCCCAGTGGCCAAACCTCCCCATCCCCCTGATGCCTCTCCAAGATCTCTTTGACATTCCCTACTCGTGCATGACCTGTCAAACCCAGTGAGGTCATTACCAGCCTCAAAATCACTCAAGGCCCCATAAACCTGCTGAGCAGATGTATGCATGCACCGCGCCGCAACTTGCTCCTGTCACCTCCTCGCCTCCTCCTCACTGTGCCTTTAAAACTGAAGTCCTGGCTCCCTTTCTGACAGTTCAGAGGTCTCCGGTCTCATTCACCTATGGCCCCGGAGCTGCCAAAGCCTTCTCCTTCCTTCTTGCGCCTGCTGTGTCCTCATGGCCCTGCCCCCCTCCTTCCATCCCGGAACCTCCGACACAGCCAGATGCCAGAGTAAGCAGACACACCAGGGGCCGCTTTCCTAGCATTCGAGCTGCCCCTCGCACTTACCCCCTTCTACCTTTGACCTCTTGGAAGAGGTGCACGCCACCACTGCAGCCGCCGCCCCCACCGATACTCGCCATGGCGGGCACGATGAGCCAGACACTCCTGGCACCAACAGGTTGAGCCGCACTGAGAAGCTGCATCGCCTCCAGCACACACAAATCTTCCATGGTAACACTTAATAGCCTATATAACTAACCCAAACTCTGTCAAACCTAACGTCCTACAGCGAAACAATTCTCTACGCTACCACAGCTCCCAGCCACCAGGTCACCAAACCTAAAATGGTGGCTGGGAGGGGCCCACGCTGACCCATATAATTTGGGCTATAACTGGGCTATATTTTACGAGCCCAAGGCATTACAAAATGGCCGGCACCCGGTCCATCCACCCCCTCCCAATCTGTCTGGGTGGCAGACCTCCCTATGCTCAGCTGCCCCAAACCCCCATTGTTATTAAAAACTTTTCATTAACCACTGCTCATTGGGTTTCTGATAGTAGTACTAGGAGTTTAACAAACCATATTGTCTTTGATCATGTAACCACACAACAACGCAGCTTAGTTCGACCCTTGACCCTGTCACCAGGTAGGTCACCCACTCAGCCACCACACGGTCTCCTGTGTGACGCTACACCTGCTGCTGCCACTCGCTGTGCCTCAGTTTGTACTGGGCGTCCCCTGTGCTCATTTCATCTCTGTTCATTTTTTTTTTTTTTGCGGACTTTTGTGAACTGTGTGCCCATTGTTATTGCCTTATTTTGTGCCCTTTGTGCCCGTTTTCCTTTTGTGACACCCGCCGCCTCCCCCCCTCGCTCTCTCCAGCCGCTGCGTCTCATGCGGCCCCACCCCCCTGGTTACCCATTTGCTGCCCCGCTCCCGCCTCCCAGCTGCTCCTCCCGCCCTCTTCCCCTCATATGGAGGCCGCGCCAAAGGCAAGCCCATCTGCGCCCGTCCGCAGCTCGACCATGCCCAGCACCAGGACCCCTGGCCCCCACCGAAGCCAGGAAACCCGACTAAAATACGACCCCGCCACCCTCCACGCACTCAACATCGGCCGACCACCCTCCTGCTACCGAGCCACCCCGAAGCGCACCCACGGAACCTTCACCTGCCAAGCCTGCAAATTCACCTGCCTCCAAACATGCAGCCCACCCTCCGGACCAAGCAACAACAACAACCACCTCAAGTGCATCCTACTCAACACCCGCCCCGTCCACAAAAACGCTGTAGAACTCTGGGACCTCCTCAATACAACAGCACCGGATATCGCCTTCCTCACGGAAACCTGTATGAACGCCTCCTCAGCCCCCGACATCGCCATAGCCATCCCGGAGGCTACAAGATCACCCGTAAGGACCGCGTCAACCAAACCGGAGGAGGAATCGCCATCATCTACAGGAACACCATTAGCGTCACGACCAACACCGAAGACACCCTCACCGCTGCCGAACACCACACCGACCCAAAGACCACCCTCCGAGGAACCCTCATCTACAGACTCCCGGGCCCGCACACACACTTCAGTGAAACCATCGCCGACTTCATCAGCCCACATGCCCTGGCCACATCTGAATACATCCTCCTAGGGGACCTGAATTTCCACCTGGAGAACAATAACGACAACACCACCACCACCCTGCTCGACAACCTCGCCAAACTCGGACTCAAGCAACTGGTGAACACCTCCACCCACTCCGCCGGCCACACACTCGACCCCATCTTCTCCGCCAGCAACCACGTCTCCTTCAGCCACTCCACCGGACTACATTGGACCGACCACAACTGCATCCATTTCACCTTTAAGAAAACTACATCCCACCACCGCCCGCAACAGATCCCCTGCAGAAGCTGGAGCAAAGTCACCACAGACGCGCTAACCACATCACAGAGCCAGAACCCACCAACCGACACCTATGACACCAACGACGCAGCCAGCAACCTCGCACAGTGGATCACCGACTGCGCCGACGCCCTTGCTCCACTGAAGAACCCCCCCAAGCAAAACCGGCAACAGGAAAACCACATGGTTCACTGACGCCCTCAAAGAATCAAAGAAATCATGCCGAACTCTCGAGAAATCCTGCCGCCACGAACGAGCAACAGAAAACATGACAGCTCTCAAGAACGCCACTCGCAAACATCACCACCTAATCCGCACCACCAAAAGGACATTGTTCAAAGAGCGGCTGGACAACATCGCACACAACAGCAAGGAACTCTTCAGCATCGTAAAAGAGCTCTCCAACCCCAGCGCCAGCAACAACGACATCACACCGTCGCAAAACCTCTGCAACTCCCTCACCACGTTCTTCTACCGCAAAATCGCAGATATATACGACAGCTTCAGCGCCCAAACTCCGCCGCCACTCACCAAACCAACACCCCCCACCACCACCCTCAGTGCCTGGACCCCCATCAGCACTGAAGACACCACCCACGTCATGAACACCATCCACTCTGTTTCTCCCTCGGACCCATGCCCGCATCACATCTTCAATAAAGAAAACACCCTCATCGCATCCCACCTCCGGAACATCATAAACAACTCCTTCCCGCCCGCCACCTTCCCAGAGAGCTGGAAGCACGCAGAGATCAACGCCCTTCTATAGAAACCCACAGCAGACCCTAAATTCCTCAAGAACTTCCGCCCCATCTCTCTCCTTCCTGGCAAAAGTCATCGAGAAGACCATCAATAAACAGCGGACTACTTTCCTTGAGGCAAACAACTCCCTCAACCCATCCCAGTCCGGATTTCGAGCCAACCACAGCACCGAGACTGCCCTCATCGCAGCCACCAATGACATCAGGACCCTGCTTGACAACGGGGAAACCACCGCTCTTATCCTCCTAGACCTCTCAGCTGCCTTTGACACCGTCTGCCACCGCACCCTAATAGCCCGCCTCCAAAACACTGTGATCCAAGGAAGAGCCCTGGACTGGATCACCTCGTTCCTCTCCAACAGAACCCAGAGAGTCCGCCTCCCCTCCTTCCGCTCCGCGGCCACCGACATCATCTGCGGCGTACCCCAAGGCTCTTCGCTCAGCCCAACCCTCTTCAATATCTACATGAGCCCCCTCGCCACCATCGCACGCAATCACAACCTCAACATCATCTCCTACGCAGACGACACCCAGCCGATACTCTCCCTCACCAAGTACCCAGTCACCGCCAAAATCAACCTCCAGGAAGGAATGAAAGACGTTGCGGAATGAATGAAGCTCAGTCGTCTGAAACTGAACTCAGACAAGGCGGAGGTCCTCATCCTCGGACAATCCCCATCTGCCTGGGATGACTCATGGTGGCCCACAGCGTTGGGCACCGCACCGACACCCACGGACCACGCACGCAACCTAGGATTCATCTTGGACTCCTCAGTCTCGATGACCAAACAAGTCAACGCCATCTAATCCTCATGCTTCAACACCCTGCGCATGCTCCGAAAAATCTTCTGGTGGATCCCCACCGAAACCAGTAAGACGGTCACCCAGGCCCTCGTCACCAGCCGACTAGACTACGGGAATGCCCTATACGCAGGACCCACGCCAAACTTCAGAAACTACTTCAGCGCATACAGAACGCCTCCGCACAACTCATCCTCGACATCTCTCGCCACAGCCACATATCTGTCCACCTGAGATACCTGCACTGGCTCCCGTCAGCAAAATGATCACGTTCAGGCTTCTCACCCACGCACACAAAGAGCTCCACGACATGGGCCCGAATACCTCAACAACCGCCTCACCTTCTACACTCTGACCCGCCAGCTCCGCTCCGCCAGCCTCGCCCTCGCCACCATCCCACGGATTCGCAGAACCACCACCGGAGGAAGATCGTGCTCCTACCTGGCCGCCAAGACATTGAACTTCCTCCCCGCCCACCCACGCATGACCCAGGACCACCTCACCTTCAGGAAACACCTCAAAACCTGGCTATTCGAGCAGTAACAGCAGCAGCCCCCCCTCCCCTCAGCGCCTTATTTTCAGAAATCTAACTAGAGAGATATACAAACCGCCTGAGTTCCTACATGTGGGTACACACCCTCCGTGTTATATATAAAAACAATAGTTCCAAGGCATGCTTTTATTGTCTTTGCCGATTTCTAATTGGGTCTCCTTTTTGGCACTACATTTCCCATGTCCGCGCCAAAACATGTGCGATTCTCGAGTAACTACATCAGTGTTTACAATCCATATGACACGGTCACGCTGCCGCCAAAACACACACTGGTTCCTACTTATTGTAAAGCAGGAACGATATTTAAAACGGCGCCCTATTGAGACCTCTCTACCCTCCCGATGAGGCTACAGAGGCGCAGTCGTCGAACAAACAGGTAACAAGCTCTCCCGGGAACCTTATAAACATAAAGGATGGGCAACATTAATGTTCTTTCAGCCTGCATCTCTTTGTCTAACATAGGCGGCAGTGCAATGAAGGGTTTGTCACAAATTCAGAGTTCAGCCTTCATACCAGATCAACCATAATACAGTACTTTCTTTCTGACGCCGCAACTACCTGCTCCAGGTGATGCTTATGTTTCGTGATGTGAAGGTTGTAATTTCCCCTACGCCTGTGGACAGCAATGTTCTGTAATACTGTAGATCTACTCTTAACAGCATGATTGTTATATAAGGCATACATTTTTTACACTGACTGTGTAGGTGGTGACATCATAGGGACTCCCCTCTATAGCGCCTATCTTTGTTGAAACATCCGATGTACCATTATATTACTTCTAACACTTGGCTAATATAACATATTTGTAATCCTAGTTCATATACTTGACAGTAATTGACATATAACACCAGGAACCTGTGCTTTCCTTTTCTATGAAGTTCAGAAGGCTGGGTATCTCTTCATCTTTCTTCTTCTTTCAATTAGACACGCTTCGAGTATGCAGACTACATTGATATCTCGATATAAGTGCATACACTGGATATTTTTGCCAAGTTTCTTTTAAATATAATGAATGCCCAGAAGAGTAGTAACTGACTACTAACCACCTCTCAATTCCCACTTATCTTTCAGAGAGGTGATATTTCCAGAGCCACATGCCTGTTTGAGGTGAGGCTTCTTTCCCGACCCCAACGGGTAAGCCTAATCATTACACACTTTATAAGCGTGGGGCTATAATGAAATGACAGTTACGGGTATTTCTGAGCTATAACCTTGGCATAAATACAATTTTGTATGTGGTTTTGTCTTGATTAGTTGGTTCCACCATTGAGCTACTATACCTGTCCTATGCTTTGACCTAGATTTTGTTCAATTGTAACTAAATCTTTTTATTTATGTACACATTTCTTTAGGGACCACCTGTGAATCCCTCCCAAACTAAGTATAAAACTTTGTAAAAATTGATTTTTGAGAGAAGTTCCTATTGATCATACTAATTGGGTTCTGTGATCTTGGTTTAAATGATGGAATGAATGAAGATCAGTATTGGCACTTCTTCTGATGTTCAGTATTTATGGCCTAGCTTTACTGATTTTCGGCCAAACTCTTTCTTGGTGAGAGTTTTTTTACCTCCCGGCAGCTTTTTGTCTCGTCTGGCAATGTCCTGGTTCCCGATGGCACCAGAAGTAGTACGTTTCTTGGCCAAGTATGTCAGGTACCATATCTGATGACCTTGAAGCTGGTGCAACTGGTGATGGAGGGGTTGAATGGGCAGAATGTAATCCCTTCAGTGCTGTGGGTCATGTAATTAAAAATCTTCAGATGCTGGACGGGATGTGCCTCTGTGTGAAGGATGATTTTTACGGATGCCAAAATGGTGTCTGAAGGGGGCATAGTGGAGCATTACTTCCATCTAGGTGGGAGAGGAACATAAACTTTTTTAGTCTTATTGGAAATTTTATCTTGGAATGCGAAGTCTTTATTAAGGGTGAATCCCAGGAACTTTGCATTGTCTATCAAATGCTGTGTGCAGTCAACTACTTCGGTTTCAAAGAGCCAAACTCAAATAGAGCTCTCGCAAACAAGAGGGATTGAGCTTTAGGTAGGTACAAGACACCTAGGGTTGTATTGTTCAAGGTAAGATTTTAGTACCCGAATTTGGCAGAGGTTGATGTTGTCAGCTTATTGGTGGATCTTCTCTTATGTTTCCAATTTAGCATATCTCACAACTAGGCGGTCACTCTGAAATTGTGTTTCAATACACAGACAGTGTCTGAACTTGGGGCTTTGTACATAATGGTATCTGTAGCCAAATAAAAGCTTTGTTACATTGAATAAATTCAGGGATCTTGGCTTGCTGAGTGTTTCGTTAAACCTCAAGCATCCAGCAGATAGGCTTAAAGTTAGAGTGTTAGTTACACCGTAGTTTGGCAGTCCCTACAATTTAAGCAAGAGAAAAACGAATGGCAACCTGACACTTTCAGGTGAAAAGTTAATATATATGTATCAGAAAATTACACACCCTATACATCTGGATACAATATCTGCTGGCACTACTAATTTTCATAAGAGAATAGCTTACCCGTCGCGCGTTGCTGCGATCTCAGAAGAAAGGAAATTAAAGGAAACTTGTTATGATAACATTCAATTTACATTGTCATTTTTATTGAAACTAATTCATTTTAATATGGAAAACATTTTAAAGTGTTTTTTTAATTCTGTTTATTTATTTGAGTGCTTGTGGATACACAGTATTTTTTGTTTTTCCGTCTGGTGCATACACGAATAAATCAGAAGGTTTTCCGACTCGTGAGCCGGCCACATACAGTTGTCCATGTGAGAAGCATGGATTCTCCAAATGTAGTCCACACACTTGCAGCGATTGTCCTTGTGCTTTGTTGATGGTCATTGCAAAAGCGAGTCGCACCATAAACTGTAAGCGTTCAGTATTGGAATGATTATGAGGGCCCTGGGGGGCCGGGGGGCCGATATTTAACAAATGTTTCTTTCCTTTTTTTTTTTGGCCAGAAACCTTCGCTGGAGTGTACTCAATAACTTCCCAAAGTTTCATGGTGATCGGATGAATGGTGTAGTAATGCATAAAGGACAAACAGACATACTTTCATTTTTATATATATACACTAGCTTACCCGTCGCGCTTTGCTGCGATCTCAGAAGAAAGGAAATTTAAGGAAACTTGTTATGATAACATTCAATTTACATTGTGTCATTTTAATTGAAACTTATTCATTTTAATATGGAAAACATTTTAAAGTGTTGTTTTAATTCTGTTTATTTATTCGAGTGCTTGTGGATACACAGTATTTTAAGTTTTTCCGTCTGGTGCGTACACGAATAAATCAGAAGTTTTTCAGACGCGTGAGCTGGCCACATACAGTTGTCCATGTGAGAAGCACGGATTCTCCAAATCTAGTCCACACACTTGCAGCGATTGTCCTTGTGCTTTGTTGATGTTCATTGCAAAAGCGAGTCGCACCGGAAACTGTAAACGTTCAGTATTGGAAAGATTATGAGGGCCCTGGGGGTCGATATTTAACACATTTTTCTTTCTTTTTTTTTGCCAGAAACCCTTGCGGGAGTGTACTCAACAACTTCCCAAAGTTTCATGCCGATCGGATGAATGGTGTAGTAATGCATAAAGGACAAACAGACAGACATACGTTCGTTTTTATTTATATAGATAGATAGATATGGTTATTTGAGACTGAAAATTATGCTCTTAGCTTGGCATTACACCTCCCCACACAAATATATCCTCCTCTCCCCCTTTGTTTGGGATTCCGGGAATGACAACAGTTCTTAGAAGGCCCAGAAAGTTCGGCTGTTCAACAATATTATTAGCCAAAGTAAGAATTGCCAATGCTTGGTTTTTAGGCCTCTCACTAACTAATTAAGTTTGAAGCAGTGACAATGGATAAAGTAATGCCAGGCAGAACACGCAACTCCTGTTTTAACACGGTTATCGCCAAGACCCATTGACATTTGACAGAAGGCAAATATTGCCCTCTTATCGCCACTAACTTACCTTTATTGTGCTTGGATGTAGTTCTGCTGGAGAAACATCTAAGTAAAATATGTGAGAAGCAACTTGGTATTACATGACTAAGCTGTAGAAAATATGTTTAGAAAACATTTACAACCATTGGTATGTCATCACTACAGAGTGCAAATACTGCAACCTACTGAACACCATTATGAAGACGTATTAACTAATGTGAAAAATAAACTACAGCTTTGTAGCATCACTATCAAGATTATTTGCATATTCCTTCAACCTTTTTGATTTTCTAGATGTGAAAAGAAAGAAATGTACGTGTTTTGTTTAACTAAAATAAAATGTGTACCAGCCAGGAGAACCAAATTAGTATACTTAGCACCTAACAAACCAGTCAACGCTTTAATAGCATGTGCTGTGCGACGTCATTTTATATGTGAAAACCTGCAATCAATAAACGAGAGCAAAAAGTACAACATAAAGTGTGAGCAATACAAAACTCATGTGGGAGCAGTTAAATTACGAAACAAGCTTCCACTGCTAAAAATAAAACTATGACTCAGATGTTGTAAAGCTCAATTTTCTTTATTGCACTTTTTATTAAGATTAGCTTTCTCAATCCGAGCCGTACGAAGGTCTTCCCTATGTGATTGCTATTTTTCTCCAGTCCATTGCTGTATAATCTACTGTACCTGTCCTCATAATACACGCTTCTTGGAGCACGTGTTACTTCTGTGCTAATAAGGTAAAATACACAGCAAACATTCTATACCTTGTTAGAAGGAGACTCATGTCTTTTGAACACCCGAGACTCTCACTTCTATTGAAGATCCAAAATTATGTGGCCAGACTTAAAAAAGCAGCTCAACAAGTATTTACTTGGCATTTAAAAATAAGTTGTGGTAAATAAGAAATCCAAGGACATTATAATTAGCTCCTCTCCAATTCGCTTATGCCACCTTGCCAGAATATGTTCAAGACAAAGCGACAAAATAGCTATGAAAATCTAATTAAATGTACACAAAATAGAAAGAACGAAATACGTGGTGTTTTGTTAAAATGTAAATACTGTATAGAGACAGCACTTAACAGTAAAAACATATTTTCAACTACAATATGCATTACATTTTGGATGGCAAAACATTATATAATATTGATCTACAATCAGTTGACATCTTTTTTTTAAAGTGAATGCACTTTCAGCGCAAGTCTCGATGGTATAGACTTTTGATGTAGCTTTGTTATGTTTTTTTGATTCTGTATAATGGTTCAACTACAAGTTTAGTAAAAAAAAAAAAAGTACAAAAATATGTAAAAAATATAGCAAAAGATTTCTTTCCATGTTACCATATTAAAACTCAAGCTGCATTTTATTGTAAAAAAAAACTATTATTAGTTCTTAAATAAGGCATTTATATAGTGATACATTTGCTTTCAAGCTCTTCAGACATAGCAGTAAATTTGTACAAAAAAAGCAATTATATAGAATAGACTGTCCATGCAAGTTCGGC
The DNA here is from genome assembly GCF_964263255.1 of Lissotriton vulgaris. Lineage (NCBI taxonomy): Eukaryota > Metazoa > Chordata > Amphibia > Caudata > Salamandridae > Lissotriton > Lissotriton vulgaris. Next base: position 550,412,798 of record NC_141689.1, read on the forward strand.
TTCCAACTAGTTGTATCCATCATTCCAATTCATAACTTTATCGTACTCCTGAATTCTTTGTTTTATATGAGAGAGTTTGTTCTTCAGATATTCACATCGCTCTTTCTTCTCCAAAAAAGTAGGATCCTTAAAAAAAGATGAAATCTATAAGTACACACAAACTTGGAAAATAAATACTTTTCAGATACACAAACATGGGACCAACATCCAAGAAAACATATCCATATAGAACAAGGCACTTTCATTTTTATCAATCATCCTCAATGTTTAAACCAAAGTATTGTGTTAGTAATGTCAGCAATTAAGTGCATTCAAATGGATAGGCACATTAAAAACGGGTTTCAAGTAAAAGCAATACAAAATACCCAGACGATGGGGCCCTTGCTCCCTTTGCCACTGGATTCAAGCTAGCCTGGCTGATATAGGGTGTTACCCCGAAACCGGTCCCAGGATGCTTGTTTCCGGTCCAGGGAAGACCTGGCTTGGCAGTTCGGGCTGGACTGTTCTCATAAGGAAAAGGGTCAAGATTGATTTGCATACAGTTGTGTCTGAACTAGGGTGGCGAAGTGAGCTAAAGAACAATGATGGATTCAACCCAGATCTGTGACTGGGGGTGTGTGTCTGAAAAGTTTCAGCGCTCCGTCCATCATCTTGTGTTTGCGATCCACCACTAAGACAATTTTACAATAAAATGACACCAAAACTGCATTTCATAGCTGTCAAAAATGAAACAAACAATCAGTAGATATCCGTATTCTAGAAATTGTGGCCATCACCATACAAGGATAATGGACATATACTCTCGGAAGAATAAGTTACCTAGTACCAATACTGTAAACGCATCAATAACAACCAGTAATCATATATAGTATCGAAGACATACAATACAAAGATCCCTCACTGCCTCAAAGGTTCATTTTTGAGTCTGTCAAGTTCTTCAAAATGTTTCTAAATCTTTCAGGTGATCAAAAATCTTCACATGACCCTCAAGAAAGATCCTTAATTTCACTGGGTCCCACAAAGGAAAAGGGGAAATTACGTACTTTTAGTTCCAATTTCAGACTGAGAAAGCTCTTCTGTTGCAACGCTGTCAGTCTTGCATAGGCTTGAGAAATCCCAAATGTTTTGGCACGTTCCATATCAGGGTTTTTAATTGCCTAATTTGGTCGAGGATTAGTTCAGTGTGATATCTAAGTGGACGGAAAATCATACGTCTTGGACTTCGAAGGGGTCAAGGAGCGCTTGGAGGATATTCTGTGGGCTCTCTCACTTTCCAACTGTTTTTTGAGAGATAGGCCCATGGCTTTTGGTAGTCACAACACCAGGAAAACACAGGCCTCTCCTTCAGAATCATCCGGGAGGCACAAAATTCTCAAATTACCCCTTCTGTTCCTAGCTTCTAAGTTGGTACCTCTCTCAACAAGGAGGTTAGATCCTTGGCCATCATGTCAGATTTGGTTGGACAGCATGTCTTGACTGTCTTATACTCTGCTGATCTGCATTTCTGCCTTCTCAATTCAGCTGGTTAGAGATGATTTTTTTTTGTTCTTTTTTTACTCACTTTTTTGCCTTTTATGTAGAATGTTTGTCTGCCTTCTTTTGAATCTATAATTCATAACGAGTGGAACTAGAGTAGGAGGGAGTTAGGCTGAAATGGGTAATTTAACAAGGAACAGGTTTCAAGAGAGACTAAGAAGCTCACTACGATCAGATCACATCTAGTAGAAGTTCCAGAGATGGCTCAAAATGTCTCCATACATAGGACCCAAAAATCGCTGGAAGGCAGTGCAGGCCAAGTGATTGCACATGTATCTATGGTGTTGATTAGGCAACAAAATATGGAGTGAGGTCGAGTAAACTTGCTCAGGGGATACCCGTAGGTCCAGATTTCAGCAATGACCTTTGCATTCTAATAAAAAACTATTCACAAGACTAGCTCGTTCCCAAGTTGCAAATGAATTGCAACTGCATATTTACATTCACGTTCTCGTTGCCTTATCCATGGCCAGTGGATCAAAGTCTAAGGAGAGAAATAGGCTGGTAATCATATAACAGCAGGATGTACTTTGTTGCTTCAGGGACAATCAGCGATCACAAGACAGCAGCGAATGTCGCACAGGCAGGCCTTCGGCCAGGCAGATTTATTAGACAGTGAAGCGGCTGAAGCCAACAAGTGGGAATAGGATAAAATCATGTACATGCTCTGGACCGCAACCACCAACATTTCACCCACTTGCGCATCTATGAGGGCAGATGAAGGGGCTACGACAAACTTCCCTCAGAGGATGTAATGAGAGTGCACTGTGCCATCTTAGGAACAGCGGTGTCAGAACTACAAAGTCTACACTGAGCAGAGTAATCTCATGAATTTAGTTTGAAACAAGATTGCTAAAGTCTAGTGATGGATGTAGATCCAAAGGCATTGAAATGATTATCAGCTCTGTAGTGTAGATAGTGTAGAACCACCTGCACCTGTGATTTTTATTCTGCAGCAGCAATCCAAGCCTTGGTGGCCATCTTTCTCAGGCACAAATCACGGCCCTTTAGAGCCCCTTCAGCAATAGCAGTTTCTCCCAACCCCATTTGAGCAAACGGATACATACCACTGTGTAATAGCTAACATAGAAAGTGTCCTCACAGCCCTGTGGTTGGGTGGATATGTGATTGGCCCCAGCAGTCGGCATGGTACAGGTGCCCAGACAGGATGACATGCTGCAGTGGGTTGTCAAGTGGCAGAGGCTGGTGTATATGAACTGTGGTCTATGTAAGGAATATGACGGTTCTGTTATAAAAAAAATACATTGGCTGGGGTTGCTTTCTGGTAGTTCTGGGCCTACAGTACAGTGGATGGACTGAGGGATATGAATAGCCTGCCTCTCTGGGGTGACAGCCAACCAGAGTAGCTGCTGCTCCCACCTGATGGCATCAGCCAGTAGAGATCAACCTTTACAATTGCATATTAAAGAGCAGATCCTTAGGCAGGAAGCCCACTGGCAAGAACTTCTTTTACCCAAGGCTGGTTTGTATGCTGTGCAGAAATGCTGGTGCTACCACTTGCAACAGGAACAATGCAGTGAATGCATGAAGGGAGCCGGAGGCGTGCTCTGCATGATATACCATGTAGACAAGGTGGCAAGGCAGTTGGAATTGGAGCCAAGCGTGCTCGCTCAGTGCGTAAGAAGGGACAGCACTGACTTTCCACAGATGTACACTGCACCACTGCTCTTCAGTGGTGTTGGAGATGTCTCCTGCACCCCCTCAGTTCATGGGAGAAACGGTGTCTATACATGAGGCCAGTCTAGTCAGCCCCTACAAAGCCATGGAGGCGTCCTTGATAGTGCAGCAACAACTGTTGTACCCATAGGTGGAACTGAGTGAATAAAGCAATATTGGCACTTGGTAGCAGAGTTGAATCTTAGGAGAATCTTTGCTGCGTGGCCCACATACAGTTGTTGGGGTTCCATGCAGTCACCTCAGTCACATCGTAAGTCTTATGTCTTCATCCAGTAGAAGTGGTGTAATTATTTTTAGAGTGTTTGAGGGAAGGCTCTGACATTCTTTTTTTTTTTTTGAAAAACCTTTATTGGAGCATTCATAAAATACAAGTATGGGCCTACAACCGTAGGGGCCGGCCGCTAAACATAATTGGAATCCATTATATCGCGGTACAACACAGCTCATCAGCCGACAACCCTGAGGTCCGGCAGCGATTCAGGATAGAACTTGTATTAGAACGCGTGAATAGGCGCAGGATATAATAAAGGTTTTATTTTATATTATCTGTATAAACGGATCAGGTGCCATACAATCAAACTGGAGGATACGGGGGACAGGCCAAGAAACAGGATATCCATCTAGAAACAGCCATATGTGGGACTCTGGCACTAACACCTAAACACCTATGAATTAGAGTAAACAGCAATACGATATATATTTTCGTGAGCGCCAGTTCACAGGGCCTGCCCACCCGGAAATCCGACGTAAGAAGCATGTGCACTGAATTCCAGAACACAGTGAAATCAGAATAAATCACAAACCATACCGATCCTAAAGGAAGAAAAGGAAAGGAGAAAAAAGGCAATAGAAAATAAAAAAGGCAAAATAAAAAAAAAACTCCAACCCCCTACCCTGCACCCCTGCCGATGGCTATAGCCTAACCCCACTAGCAGCGTGCCTGTCTCCCCAAGTAACTAAAACCCTAAATGAAGGAGAAAAAAAGAATGGAGGAGGGCATATTCATATGTGCTCCCAGCCCCTTAGCCCCCCCGCCAGAAACAGACACCCCCTATCGCAAAAGGATGGATATAGAGCGACCCTTATAAAGAGAAATTAGGGGGCACCGTGATAAACCGCCCAGCCTCTTAAATCAAACAATTGCAGATCGAGCGTCCATAATAGCCATTCCAAACCGTCCCGATTTAATTGTTCTCAACCTTGACCCTTGCGAACCCTCCCCAGTGAGACCCAAAAGCACAGAAACGAGTCATAGCGGAGAAGGAAGTCATCGAGAGTCAATCCGTTACCACTTGTAGCTAGTAAGTCCACGAGAACTTCAGGCACGCACAGAAAGTCTCCCTCTCCTAGCTGGACAGTCCCGAAGTTTCTTGCCACAGGGTCGTAACATCTCCGAAAAGGGAGGAGACGACCACAAGATGAGAGAAGTGCCTACAACACAAGTCTCCGGGGGGGGGGGAATGCCATTTGATACCTCCAAAGTCAATAGTGAAGGAAGGTGCGGTGGTACACTCACGACCTCGGGGACATCATCTTCTAGGGCACCATCCGATGGTTCCAATACTCGCTCCCCCACGGGGTCCTCGCACAGAGTCAAAATGGCCGCGGCTTGAATGGCTGCAGATTGCTGTTCCAACAGTGGGGCAGGGTCCGGTACCACAAGTAGCATCCCAGATAGGCACGCATCCATTTTAGTCAATAAAACATCCACTTGCGAGTGAAACGCCCAAAGTTCTGCCAATATTGACCTCAGCGATAGCTCAGACACCGTTCGATCCATAGTCTCACGCCCGATACCAATCACAATCATCCCTCCGGGTGAATCTGGCATCTCCGGGGGGAGCAAACAGGATCGCGATAGGGAAAGCGTGGACGGTGACCCGTCGTTCTCCACAGCCAAGTTCACACGGCTTAACGCCGCAGGCCGGGGTCCCGACCCGCTGAAACCCGGCGGGAAGCAACACCGGGTCCGCGGGGCGGGGACCCCCACCCACAGTCAGTAGCAAGCAAGGTCACCTCTCCATCAATGCTGAGCAAAGAAAACAATGGCCGCCAAAATCGGGCGCAAAAGAAGCCTCCACTACGATTGACCGGACCCTGCCAAGGTCTTTCAGCCGATGTTGTTGCACTGCAGCCTGGCCTTGCAAATACTTGAGGCCCCGGCTTCACCGCTGGAATAGGCCACAATCTTCAGCTCGATGTAACTTCATGAAACCAGCTGATAAAAAGTTCTGGATTTCACCATCAGAATGTTCATGCAAGCAGGAGCTGGGCGTAAAATCAGGATAATGTACAGGATCTTGTGGCGGGATACGGAGGTCGGCGGAGCCAGGAGCCTAAGCAGCCATCTTGTTTGCCATCGTAGCTCCTCCTCCGGCTCTGACATTCTTAGTAGAAAATGATAGACTGAAGGCACTGTGTTATGCAAGTACCCTCAGCTTCAGAGCTCTCGAGGCCACTAGGACCAGTTGGGAAAAGTATTGATTTTGAGGGTGTTTTTTGCAGGTTGCTTTATTGTGAGCTGGAGTTCTACTCTTTTTGCCTGCTGGGTCCCTCTCATTTCTCCAATTCTTCTCTGTTTCGTCAGTCCATTCCTTCCTTTGCCACTTCACGTGTTTTCCCTCCTTGTTTATTCTGTGAGGTGACAATTCTCTTGCATTAAGGCCACCATATATTGAAACTCTGAACAACGCTTTTCTTTATTGCAATTCAGTAACAGTCTTGTGTCAAACTTTGGTATTAACCCTCTTGAATGATGGGGAGTACTTCTTAAATGTTAATGGTGTGGAAGATAAACAAAAAAACACAACAGTGTCCATGATGAGAAAATACATATGTGCAGGTCTAAAGTTGTATCCTGTGACCTCCTGATTTATGCCCCTCTCCTGAACACCAAGAAAATCTGTAAAGGCCACCATCCTTCCTTTTCCAACACTGTAAACTGCATGCCAGGCCTTTCTTGCTTTAAGACATATGCTCAATCTACACCTGTTTTTTTTAATTTGTTTTTATTGATTTTACAGCACAATCAGCTAAACATCGGCGGGTATTTCCAAGACATACAATCACGCAGTATAGTATTACACGATTACAACCATCATAAGCTAAGGTACTGCAACAGTGTCTTGCATCCATAAGTGTCCCTACATGGTCACACATAGTTAACAAGTGGCATAAAAAATTAATTTCGGGCGGCATGCCAATATCAAACGTTCTTAGCAGTCTTGCCTATATCATAAGTTTAGCAAAACAGACAACAATTTGGTAAAGCTGTCAGGATTCAACACAACTAGAAAACAGCTTAGCAAAACATAGTTACCCCACTTCCCTCCCCTCCCCGCATGCTCGGCCCTTAAAAAACTCCACAGGAGCACTCGCATACCAACCATATCCACAGTTGTGCGTTTCTCAGTTCCAAATCTGTTGCAGGTGAACTGCACTGTGCTAACAATTTACCCACCCCAGCACACAGACAACATGGGTGTCCAGGCGTCCTGCATCGTCAGACCTGATCCACATATATTAAGCCTATCAGACCCTAATAGGACAGAATATCAATAGCAGTGTAGTCTTCCAGCATTGTGTACCAGCTCAGCGAGATTGGTGTTTTCCGTAGGCCTCTATATTCCTCCCTATTCAGTTCCACCCTCTCCGCTTTACCCCACCTTAACATTTCTGCGTGCCATTCCTGTAGCGGCCTTCCATCGTGTGGTTATGGCTCTCTTAGCTAAAAGGAGCGCAAGGTTAGCAGATCGTGAGGTCGAACTGCCCTTCTTGTCGCGGAGATCTAGGCCTAGCATACAGTATTCCAATATGTTGTCCCGACGTACCGGAGCCACCGCCGACAATATTTTGCATACTGTCGCCCAATAATGTCCAGCCTTGGGCAAGCCCATACCATGTGTTAGATGCGTGGCAGCGCGGGCATTCATCACTTGCCCCCGGGAATATAGCGCTTAGTCTGTGTGGAGTTAAATACGCCCTGTGTAATAACATCAATTGGATAAATTTAAATTTGGGATTACGAGAGACCTTTTTGGGAAACCCCAATATAGTATCCCATTCCTTGTCTGTAAATGCACGTCCTACGTCCTCTCCACTCGAATCCCTTGGGTTAGCCATTTTGTCAGCCGAGCCCCATTGCCCGTTAGATATTGCATGGTAAGCAGTGTGTTCGTGGGTGGTTCTGTGTCTTCGGGCGACCATGTGATGTGGATATATCTGGAAATATGTGCGTCTAATAGGAACAGCGTATCGGGGGCCCTATGTATGCGTACAAACGTCTCAGGCGACAACAGCACACCTTCTGTAAAAAAGGTCCCCTACTGTAGTAACGCCAGCCTCAGTGCACGCCTGAAGGGCACGGTTAGGGGTTAGACCCACACGTGTGGGAATACCTAGCAGAGGAATAGTGGGGGCATATGGTGGCATCTGTTCAGTGTACCGCACCACACTCCGCCAGTAAGCAATAGCTAATTTCAATAAGTGGAGTGTTGACGTCCGTAAGGGGGCGTGTGGTAGTAAGAGTCTGTGTATGATCCCTTTATTCCCATCTCGTGACATCATATCTAGTTCGTGTAGATTACGTCCCGCAAGACAGTACGCCAGTCACTGCAGCTGGCTAGCATAACAATACGCAAGCAGGTCAGGCACCCTTCGTGTGAAGTAGCAATTTCGCCAAACTAATACGTCTACGCCCTGTCCCCCATATTAGCTCCGTCACTAAAGAATTCAATACTTTAAAGGATCTCATGGGGACAAGTAGCGGTAGGTTGGTGAAAAAATAAAGGAGTAGCGGTAATAGCGCTATTTTCGTGATGGCCACTCTGCCCGCCACTGACCGAGGCAGTGACACCCAGAACTGGACATGGGATTTGAGAGCCGCAATTGCACGCCCCAGGTTGCCATCCAGCAGGTCCGAGGCATTGCGATAAATTTGTATACCGAGGTATTTAAAGGTGTCAGTCACTATTTGGAAGGGCCAGGGACCAAACCGAAAGTATCCGTCCCTCTCAGTGTTATCAAAGAAATACGCGTACGACTTGGCAGCATTGATGGCCAGGCCAGAAAGCCCTTGGAACAACTAAAAAATGGAGGGCATTGGATGTGGATCAGCGCCCATATCCTTAATGTACAGTATGAGATCATCCGCATATGCCGAGACAGTGTGGAACGTACAACTGCGCGTTATACCCTGGCAGACTGCGAAAGTACGGAGTCTGTGTAGAAGTGGTTCCAACGCCAGGATGAACAACAGCAGTGACAAGGGACAGCCCTGTCTTGTCCCACGAGCCACTATATATTGTCCCGACCTGTGCGTGCTCGCGCCGTAGGGTTCGTGTCTAATAAGCGTACCCATGCAATGTATTCCGCAGGTATACCAAAGCGCGCAAGAGCATAGAACATATAATCCCAACGTAGGGAGTCAAACGCCTGCCTCAGGTCAAGGGAGATGCAACCCTCCATTTCTCTCACGGCGCTCGCGCCTAACATAACTTGGTGTAGCCGTCTGATGTGGAGTGACGTGCTGCGACCAAGCACAAATCCACACTGATCAGGGTGTATTAGCGTGGGAATAAACTGCTTAAGACGAGTGGCCAACATCTTACTCATGATTTTATAGTCTGTATTGAGGAGTGATAGGGGTCTATAGCTCAAAATGAGCAAAGCATCCCTCCCAGGCTTTAATAACGAAACCACCAACGCTTGCAATGTAGAAGCGGGAAGCTCACCTCCCTCCAATGAGCCCTGATAAAGACCCTGCAAATGAGGAGTTAGCAAATCAGCATACATTGCGTAAAATTTGTCCGGCAGTCCATCGTTCCCCGGAGTTTTATTACGTGGTAAAGCCTTAATCGCCTGTCTTATTTCTGCCCCCGTTATTGGTCGTAGTAGGTCATCACGTTGGTGTTACGTAAGTTGAGGTACACATAGAGCCTCAAAGAATGGTTCAAAGTCAGAGTCAATAAGTACGGGCATTGGACCATAGAGATGTTCACAGTAGTCCCTGAATGCGATATTAATTTCTAATTGCGTGTTCACCACCATATCTGCGTTGTTCCGGATTTCTAATATCGGTGTGGGCAGGGGTGTGTTTCGGACCAACCGTGCTAGCAGTGGCCCTGACCTATCAGCTTGTGAATGTTGTTTTTGCGTGTATAACTGGTAGTCCACGACACTTAACTCATCTAGGAGCTCCGCGTAATAAATGTTAGCTTCTTGCAATTGTGTCAGTTGTTCATTCGTCCCTGCAGCCTCCCCCTCTAGTGCAGCTAATCTACCCTCCACTTCTGTAAGTCGCTCAATCAGGGCGAGTCGCACTCCTTTCTTAGCACTGATTGCCACTCCCCTGATGACCGTTTTGAAGGCATCCCATTCAATTTGTCGGGAGCTAGCAGTCCCCATATTTTCCGAGAAATAATGGACTATTGCCTCTGAAAGGGTGGTGCGAAAGACCTGATCTTCCAGCATCTCAGGTTGTAGTTTCCAAGTAGGTACCGGAGTTGGAACCCTGCCCCACTGCACAGTCAACTCCACCGGGTTATGATGTGACAGGGTTTTCCCCATATGGAGCACTGAAGTAATGGAAGAGGCCAGAGCTGCTCCGGTTCGTGAAACCAACATAATATACACTCAAGTGTGTCTTGGTTACAGTGACACACTACCCTATAAAGCATATGTATTCTGGACCCACAAAGTGGTCACCAGCAGCAATATACACAGTGCAAAGTCCTTGTATACATTACCACTTCCAGGCACTCCGGATCACAATATCAGACGTCTCTTGCAACCTGGGCTGTGATCGAGGGAAACAGAGTAATGCTAGTGTCAGATTGAGAGCGCACTGTGTCAGCATCAGATGAATGTTCCAATGATGCTGTAGCCTGGGCATCATGAGCCGCTAGGGCCGCCGCCATAAGGAGAGCGTCTTTCTGGCTGGTCGTAATCTGTTCCGAGGTTGGGCCAGAGTCCATAGTAAGAATGGTATTGCCAGGCCCCGATTGGGGTAGTCCAGTTGTTCGCTTCGGGGAGGCTCTACGCAGTTGTCCCAACGGCAGCAAAGTCTGTGAAGTCTCTGGTGTAAAAGTAATTTCAAGCCAGTCCGCCACTTCCTCAGGAGTTTAAAAAAAATAAGATTTCTGACCATTGACAACCTTCAGCCTAGCCGGAAAGAGTAGTGCGTATTTCAAATTGCGGTCTCGTAGGCTTTTTTTCACCCCCAGAAATGTAGCTCTATTTTTTTGGACTGCAGGGGTAAAGTCCGGAGAAAGTGAAATTGTCCAGTTCTCAAAGCGCACAAGCGCGTTTTCTCAGGCAGCCCGCAGGATAGTGTCACGGTCTTTGTAGTGCAATACACGTGCTATCAACGGGTAAGGCGGCGGCCCCGGGGGATCTGGAAGGTACCCGGAGCGCCCTCTCCACGCTGTACAGGGGGGTTAGGCCCTCCTTCGCTACATGGTCCCTCAGCAAGTCCTCCACGAACTGTGCAGGGTTGGATCCTTCGCTGCGTTCCGGTATTCCAAGTATGCGAACGTTATTGTGACGGGACCTCCCTTTCGCGTCGTCCACCCTGTCCTGCAGGCCGTTCAGTTGTTGCTGGAATTGTTCGTATTGGGTGGAGTGCACAGTCTGCTAGGGTATAAGATCATCCAGTGCCAGTTATCTCGATTTGACCTTGTCAGACAGCTTTTTGTGATCCGCCTGTAGTAAGCTAAGATTGGTGAACATCGTGCCCATGCGTGCCTCTAGCGCCGCTCGTGAGTCTTGGATTTCTTTCAATATTAAGTCCAAATTAGCATCGTGGGGGTCTGTACCAGTAGGGGGTATCACGTCCATGTCTGAAGCGTTAGAGGGATCACTGCGAAATGCAGGCTGCGTCGTGCCACCCACAGCGGTGTCCGCTTGCTTGTTTCTGTTGCGTCCCATCGTACCTCGGCGTCCTCCTGTCCGCCTTTACTCCAAGATGGGCTCTTGGGGGGTATAGGGGACAATACCATTTATCACCCAGTCAGCCAGGGAAGCACAGACCAACAGCGCCTCCAAATTACTTCAAGGGACATCAGGCCCACAGGCTGTAGGTATACACCTTCATCCGAGCCGCAGCTGCACTCCAATAGTAGTCACCAATAGGGAAGTCAGGCTCTGTAACCACATCAACCATCAGAGCAGTCCCCGCAGTACAGCTCCAGCACACCTCTCACCTAACCGTGTTCTCACATCCAGGGCAGGCTGTAGGCAGAGGGTAACCCCGTGCTCAGTGCATATGGTCAGTGAATAGGGCAGGCAGGGACGCATAAGCACATAGGCCCTCCGTGCAGCAGTTCTTTATGCAGTGCCTGAAAGTCCAAATACATCCCTCCAAGCTGGGGCAACACAGGCAAAAAAAAAAACAAAAAAAAAACTCCCAGCACAATGCCCTGCAGAGGGCCGGTCTCCACACGCGGCTCCAATTATGCCCCACAGCACACAGTCTGATCGGTGCGCGACCGTCACCCAGAAGGGGGGGCCCGATGCACCCGCAGCCTCTAAACAACTCAGCGCCGGTAGCGCTTGCCCGTCCTCAGCCAGCTGCACTTCACGGCCGGGCTCAGCCGGCCGTATCCGCCATTTTGCCCGCAGAGAATTGATGAGGCGCAGCTGAACGAAGATCAGCGTCTGCCACAGCCGCCAGCCCCCTCACCTCCGGACAGGAGTCGCCGCCGTATCTTCGCGCTGAATTCCCTTCCGCAGCGCTGAGAGTGCCATTTAGTCCGCCAGAGCCGGCGAGTCCGCCATTAAACAGCTGTGACTCCACCCTCCGCCTCCTCTCCACAGCGGCCGCCCAGCATCAGCACAGAATCCGGCAGGTATGGGGACCTTAAGTTAATGCTGCTTGAGCCATAGGAGCTCCGTAGAGCCAGTCTAGACGACCCAGAATCTCGGGTCCAGTAATTTACAGGATATTTCGCCATTTTTCAGAGTTGGAGACGGAGCACTGTCAGCCCACGTCTGCCATGCCAGCAGTTGGCCAAGCCCCGAACCCCCAATGCTGTATCTACACATTACTTGGAGTATAACACTGTACAAGCCTAAAGCTAAGCAATTTTTTTTCACAACAAATGTTATTACTTTTTAATGGCACACAGTGGGCGGAGCCCGAAGCATACATTACAGATACAATTCGGATAAAAAAGTACCAATCATTTTTAAACATCAAGCTAGCCTGCAAAACAGCAAGACCGACAACTGAAACTTGACACAGGTTATCCCATATAAAGCTAAGCATTTTAACCAAGTTACCAATTGTCATGTCTTGAGAAGTTAAACTATTTCTAATTGCAGAAAGTCTTGTTTGAGTTATGTGGCTCACCTATCAAGCAATAAAACACTATTTTGTACATGCTTCAATTTGCAGGGAAGTAAATGAACCTTGACCATATGATGTGTATATTTACTGACTATTTTTAAGTCTCTGCAGGAGTCTGGCGGATGACTGGGATATCTTCTTCAGTTAACACACTACTTCGGCACTGTCTAAATAAATGTGTCTTCTATTATTGCCTGACGCTCTACGTAAACAGTGCTTTTCTTAGGCAGTATATTTTCTGTACACTTTAATAAAAGCAATTCAAACCTAAGAAATACTTTACAAGTACACCACTGCACCACTGGCAATGTTTTTTTAAAAATATTTATTTTTATTAAAACAAGGCATCAATAAACACATCAGTGCAATAGTACAGTCACAATATCAACATGCGACAATAAATATTGGCAAGGGGGGGACGGGGTACATGCACCATAAGTATTCACATCTGAGGGTCATGGGGAAAGCAAAACATTAAAGACTACATTTGCAGGTGGTACACAGATATTTCCCCTGCGCTGATTTCAAGAGCCCCAAATACTGTTCCATTTTCGAGGGCCACCCCTAGCAAGGTACACAGTTTTTTCACGGAACATGCACCACATCATACTTTCTATCCACCCCTCTATAGTTGGCGGCCTTTGAGATCCCCACTGCTGTGCTATGTTTCAGTTCGCAATCATGGCCCCCAAAGTGACCTATTGGGTCTGTGCAGTGTTCAGGTCAGTAGGCTCCCAAATATTCAGCAAACATCTCCTAGCTTCCGGCAAGAGAGCCACACCGTCACTTCCTACATAACATCATGTACCGTGCCCCAGTAATCTACCATATACAGACATTCCCATATGAAATGGAGGAATGTCCCCAATTGACCACATCTCCACTGACACAGACCCTCCTCCGTTAAACCCATTCTAATCAGACGTGGACCCGTGACATAAACCCTGTGCAGTATTTTCAGCTGGACCAGTCTCAGCCGTGCCGGAATCGCAACCTCCTTCGGAGAGGAAATTGCCGATTACCAGTACTCGTCGTCAATTTCAAGGTCGTCTCGGGTCCACTTATCCCTTAGTTCTACTAAAAGATCAGCTCTGTGATTAATCAGTTTCTTATAAACAAGAGAAATGGTGCTATCAGGCAGATGTCCATCTAGTATGCGATCTTCCAAAGGGGTTGCCTCCGGTATCTCTTCCCCTTCGGGGAATACCGATCTCACTGCATGACGAACCTGCGCATAACGAAAGTACTCTGTCCCACTCAATTCGTATTCAGTTTGTAATTCAGCAAATTACTTAACCTTTCCCTTCGCCCAGAGGTCGCCCACAGTAGTAATCCCTATCAGGTCCCATTTATCAAAACCCTTTGTACTCCATAGCCTGTGAAATCTATCAGATCCAAAGAGCGGAGTCGCCAAAGTCAACCGATCCTTCCATCCAAGCGAACTAGTAGCATCATGCCATATACGTACTGCCACCCTGGTCGGTCCCGTCAGACTTTTCTCTACTGATCTAGTGTACAGCGCTGTACTATAACTACCGCCTGGAAGTGTCCATCTATCCATGGCATAACCGGGATCCGGTTCGGACCCGTATGTACCATGGTTTATAGCCCCCAACTGCGATGCCCAATAGTATCTCTTAATATCGGGGAGGGCAATCCCTCCATCATACCAGTTGAGCATCAACTTAGCTAATGCTATACGTGGTCTACCATTCAACAGCAAAGTACGCTGCAGACCCTCTACTTCTCGAAAATAGCTAGCCGGTACCACATCTAGAGTATTTTGGAGGGCATAAAGAAAACGGGGGAGAGACATCATTTTAAAAAGGGCCGCCCGTCCTAGCTTCGAGAGCGGAAGTTTCTTCCAGCCTGCCACATCACATTTCAGCCGAGCCAATGGAGGGAGAAGGTTTTTCTCATACCGAACTGTGGGATCCATGGAGATATAAACCCCAAGATATTTAACCCCTTCCTTTGCAATTTGAATGGGACAATTCCGAGGCAGAATGGGGACGTCACCACATAAAACGTACAGATAGGATTTCGCCCAATTTGTTATCAATCCAGAATTTCTACCATATGAGGCCAAACATCACAGAGCACAGTAAGGGACTTCCTAGGAGAGGACAGATAGAGTAATATGTAGTCCGCATATAAAGAAATCCGATCTTCAAACTGCGGAGACCAACGAATACCCTTGATCGAAGGCTCCCAACGAAGCCATGCCGCGAGAGGTTCGAGGGCCAACGAAAACAAGAGGGGAGAAAGTGGGCAGCCCTGCCGAGTGCCCCGCCCAAGACAAAATGGCGCCGTGACACAACCGTTAACAACAACCTGCGCCAGAGGCTCAGTATATAATAGACGCACCCAGCTAATCAACTCCGGACCAAAACCAAATTTAGCCAGAACAGCTCACAGATATGGCCATTCCATGGTGTCAAAAGCCATCGTCGCATCAAGCGACGCTATTATTGCCGGTTCTCGCAAGGTATACGCCCTCGCAAGAGCCCCATGCAACCGCCTCAGGTTCAAAGCCGTATTTCTATGCGGAAGGAATCCCGACTGGTTGGGATGTACAAGTTCACTAATGACTTTGATCAATCTATTGGATAATATTTTAGCTAATATCTTGGGTTCTGAATTCAACAATGAGATAGGCCTATACGAGCGCTTCTGTTTCTAGGCTTCCCCTCCTTATGTATCACCACTATCGATGCCAGTCTCTGGTCCTGGGGGAGTATACCACAATCTCGGGATTCCAAGAACATATCTCTCAAATAGGGGACAATCTTGTCTGGTCGAAGTTTGTACAACTCAATAGGGAGACCATTGGGACCCATCCTTTTGCCTGAATTCAGGGAACGCACCACCAAGGCTACCTCATCTGCGGTAAGCTTACCATCCATGAATTCACTATCTTCCTTAGTCAAACAAGGAAGCCTAATATTCCTCAGTAGTAGACACGAATCTTCCTCCGGTCTATCTGAGACCGAAGTGTAAATAGTACGAAAATATTCAGCGAAACAGTCCACTATCCCCTGTGGGACAGTTATACAAGTGCCACCATTCGTCTCAACCTCTGGAACAACCCGATCAGCTCTACCTTTCTTATCCAACCAGGCAATCAATTTACCGGCCTTGTCCCCAACGTCATAGAGACGCCCCTGTTGTTCTCAACTCAGGGCTCTAGCACCGTCCATAACCAGTGTCCTGTACTCAAGCTGCTTAAGTTGTAAGACATGCAATCTAGCGCGGGTCACCTCCTGTTCCAGTTCCATTTCTATGTTAGCTATTTCGGCCTCAACTATCACTACATACTCCTCTTTCTGCCTTTTGACTCCTGCGATCAGGGATAAAGCCTGACCCCTGAGTAGAGTCTTAAAAACCTCCCACAACGAGATCGACAAGGAAACGGAACCCTCATTTTCCTGGAAATAATGCTCCAACGGTTTCAACAAATCAATGCAAATCTTAGGATTACGCAGGTACCAGGGATTGATGGGGGCTACCCTACCACCCAAACCAGGAGCCAGTTCAAATCTAAGCCAGAGCGGCGAGTGATCGGAAATACCTCTGGCCAGATGCTTTACTTCAGCAATATACGATGCCTGGGCTGCAGGCACCAGAACATAGTCTATCTGAGAGAGACTACCATGAGCGCCAGAGTGGAAGGTATACTGCTGCTGACTAGAATTAAATAATCTCCAGCCATCAACCAGACTCAGTGCCTCAATGAAATCTGGCAGCCATCTATGGGCCCTCCTCACGTCCCGTGACGGATACCAGTCTATAATGCCAGAGACTACAGCGTTGAAATCACCACCCAAGATCAATAATCCACTAGGGAGGTCCAACACAATCTTCCCCAACTCAATAAAAGTTGTAGTCTGCAGACCCGGAGGGACATGAATTGAAACCAGGGAGAGAGTGTGTCAACGTCCTGAAACAGCAACATATCGTCCCCTCTCGTCTGTAACAACAGATTCCACTACTAACGGGAGAGAATTCTTGAGAAGGATCCCAACTCCTCGGGACCCGGAAGTGAAACCAGCATGAGCCACCAGCCGATAGCCCTTCCTATTAATCGCCTTACATACATTCCCTACCAAGTGAGTTTCCTGAAGTAGGACCACATCGGGGGAATGTCTTTTGAGGAATTGTAGAACCACACTGCGCTTGATTTTATCCCCCAACCCATTCACATTCCAGCTCAATACCCTCAACTGCTCCGAGTCCCGCACCATATAGAAGCAATCTTTAAATACAATGCCTTGCAAAAACACGAACAAAACACAACAAATGAACATTTCCCCCAACCACCCCCCAAACATACCGTTCACTACCCCCCTCCCTGCACCCCTGCTTACGACTATAGAGCCTCCCCAACTTGCAGTGTGCCAGTCGCCCCCACATCTAGACTAAACTACAAAAAGTGAGTCTGAGGAGGAAAGAGACCCACCGATAGCCCGTTGACCCCCCCATATATACTGCGTTAAACCTTTGATCCAGAACAGTACATTACAACAATAGACCGTTCCCTAGTTTTCCCCAGCTACCAGAACAACAGTACTCATTCTTGCTCCTGCGAACCCCCTTTTGCTTCTCCACTCTGTCTCTGGGGCTCCAGCTAGGCAGATAAAGTGTCTAACCAGTGTGCAGCGATCTCCGGCTTATCAAAGAAATAAACTCTCTCTTCATGTTTGATTCTCAGCTTAGTCGGGTAGAGCATGGCGTATTTAAGTCCCATATCACGAAGCCTTCTTTTCACCCCCATAAAACTCAGTCTCTGCTTCTGGATTGCCTGCGTAAAGTCTGGAAAGAAACTGATGGACGAGTTTTCATACTTCAAGGGGCCCCACGATCTAGAAGCCTGGAGGATTACGTCTCTGTCTCTGAAATTAAATATTCTTGCTATCAAGGGTCGGGGCTGGGCACCGACATGCGGTCTCCCTCCAGGAATTCTGTGTGCCTGCTCGACGGTAAAGAACTTGCTCATGCTTAAGGTCCAAGGTGGTTGATTACTAGACCCTCAACAAAGAGGTCAGCCGCTTGCCCTTCCGCTTTTTCCGGCACCCCAATGATACGTACGTTATTCCTCCAGGCCCGCCCTTTGAAATTCTCCAGTCCACGAACAACAAGTTCATTAGGGGCCCTCAGATTCCGAACTTCAGACTGTAATTCCGTGACATCATCCGTAAGACTAGACATTTTAATGTCCAAAGACTTCACTTTCTCACTAGTTTGAGAGATCCGTCCGGATCAAGTTAACCTCAATGGACACAGTGTCCAATTTATGAGCAAGGGTCTCCATCTTCTGTCCAAGAGAGGACTTGATGCCATCAATGGCGGCCATCACGTCTTGCAAAATTTCGGCTCAACTTCCAGGGCAGAGGCGTCTTTTACTCCTTGTGACCTTCCCGGTCCACTAGGCGATCCCTTAGTCTGCGCGTATCGGTCCATGTTGTTTGATTGGGTGTACCTTCCCCCTCTAGTGGCCTTCGATTTCTGTTTGTCCCCCTCCGGCTTGGTCGCCATTTTGGGACAATCCTTATTCGTCGTCCTGTTTGGGGAGGTGACACTTGGGACTCGTCCAATCGTGGCAGCCACATCTGCACGATACTCGGCCAAAAGCCTAGTTTTCAAGTCCTTAGGCCTCCACACTAATAAAATGCCCACACTGCATGGCACAATGACACCGACTGGGGTGTCCGATCACAGAAGTGCACCCAGGCGAGAACACCAAGCGTTCCAGTCGAAATCGAAAGTGAAACCAAATGGGGCTGCAAGATCAGACCGTCCACTTCCGGTACCCAGCGCCGTTGTTGTCGAACTACGCCACGGGCACTATGCCAACCCAAGGGCCGGGCATCCGAGAGAAACAGGCCGCAAACTCTCCGACCCTCTAACTCTGGTTTCCGGGGTCCGTTCGGGATACAATTTTCAGTATTTGACACTCCTTTGGTTCCACCGCAAAAAGCACTCCACAGTAGACAGGATTAGTGGCAGGATATATTCGGGGGGCTACAGGGGTCTCGGGTGCTCTGTGCTCACGCGGCCATCTTGGATGCACGCGAAGCTCCTCCTCACCACTGGCAATGTTACATAACACATTTCTGGATTTGAGTTCAGTGGCTAAAGCCACAACACAGACATTATTGCACCAATTGGCCAAACAAGTGAAGGATTCTAATGGTTTGAGATTAGTATATTCTACTACAATATTCTGACTACTAATAGATCCTGTCAGAATATGAGCTTGATCTATTGTCACCCAAAATACCATTAATTAACGATCCACTACAATCACCTGCTCTTTGTTAAGCAATCACTCCTTCTAGAAGAGATTCAAGTAACAAAGGTTCGATGAATATTATGTTTTGCTTGTAGGCAAAGTCTTATGCAATGCCCTACCAATTGACATTGACTCTGCTGATGACCATCTCGTATTCAGAAAGCATCTTAAATAGTCTTAGTTAGAAATACATTCACGAGACCTCGAGTATAAATAAATCTCTTCTGACAGATTCCAACATTCACCTGTTGGTGCCCATCCCATGCTCTAAAATGGACTTTGGGAAGAATGAGGCTTGTTTCAAGATTTGCATGAGGCCCTTACTGAATGTGTGCAGTACAGCAACAATGACGGGTCAAGAGAGGACATGGAAGCGATAACCAGCAGGATGCCTCTGATGGGCAGTGCGAACAGAGCACTGCACCTCTCTTTGCTGGTGGCAATAGCTCCGGATCAGGAGCATGAACACTGGCATCACATGGGCACACATTTGATTGATGCCAGGCCAGCTCCAAGCACTATCCCAACTCTACAATATAAATAAAAGTTGCAGCAATCATGAAATGGGGGATAAGTGCAAGGCTGAATGTTTAGAGTGTAGGTGAACAGTCAGAGATCAGCAAGCCTAGAGGACATCAACATTGTAGAGTGATGCCTTTGCCTGAATCCTTTGAAATGTAAACACAAAACTCTTGGCCTATGAGAGGACTTATGTAGCCGAATAGAAAACATAGAGGGGAGGCAATTAGATTGTTGTCAATCTTATTGTATAGAATGAGCAAGATGCTTGAAGGTGATAAAGAGTGTAAGCCAACAGCAAAAGTGGGCTCGGAGAGCCAACCTCGTGTATTTCTGTAATTCCCCCAAAAAAGAAGCAAAGATAATGAAGACAATTAAGTACTTACTGATACAGAGACTGATAGAGCGCCATGTTGTTTTGAAATTGTAGGGGTGCATTATAACCACTCGTAGTCAGCACAGGCATATTTAGAGGACTGTATTAACGTATGTTTCTTAGAAATGTGGAACTAATCAAGAGTACTGCAAAATATAGAAGGGTGCTCAGATTACTTGAAGACTAATGTAGTGCCATACTCGAGAAATATTCCTTAAGTAACTTAATTAAAATTATTGCTTCATGTGGAAAATGTCGTATTAGGCTTGAACGTGCCATGTTAAAGTTGCACGTGTAGGTTGCTATTGAAGAGAAAATGGTGTTCTAACGTGAGAAGAACTAATGTTTAGAAATGCAATGAAATAATGCTTTTAGAATGGTTTCAAATGTAATGCTCATGTTATAGTATTAGAAATGCATTTAAAAGTGTAAAGGCCTGAGATATGAAAACGCCAGTAGAGGCCTAACTGTATTTCCTTAGCTTAGCTAACATGAAGATTTGAATGTGAAATTCTTTCCTTGGGAAAGGCTCCTTTTCACAGTAGAATTCAATTTATAACTTAGATAATGAGCAAGGTTGCTTCTCGTGTATTTCTGTTGTAGGTGCAAGTACATGAGGCTCGTTAGGTAGAATGATACATTGTTTAGAAGTTAGACTGAGAAATCCTCATGACCTAAGGCATAAAAATACCTAGCCAGAAACACACAACCAATGACAATAAACAGCACCAACACAGAGATTATTAACTTCCGGAATCTCAAACAATGTAGACAGCCTCCACCACAGTAGGCTAATAACAGTTTGCTGGAGCTATGGACATTAATAACAGAATGGAATAAAGACAACAGGAGATTACACTCGAAGGCAAAAGAATCAACAAATTACACTCCAATACAGAGAATTTTGAAAAGAGGTACACATTAATAATACAGCAGATATGTCAATAATAGGCTAGCAAAAATTAAGATGGCAAACATTTTCTAAAGCTGGGTATTACCAAAAACCCACAGATACGTCTCAAACAAAAGTAGGCACATTACTTATAGGACTAGCCCGTTGCCCTTCAGCAGCTACTGGGAATCGGTCTGACCAGAAATGGACTCTCTCATGATAGGATATGTTTATTTGCAGCAAGCCGTGAATAAAGTGAATGTTGTATTGCACTGCACCCAGTTTCACAACCTTATGCTGTTCACTGATTGGTAATAACTCTTACCCCTGAACTTGGGGTATTTACTGCTCGACTGCTTCTAGATGGAAATCTGAAGTGGAGGGCTGATTTCTGAGCTTCCGTTCAGCCATTCTTACACGATGCATCCCAGGGTTTTTAGCAGTGATCATTTTCAGTTTTTATGTGTGTAGTTTCCTGTGCTCTTCCTCCACCAAGGCTGCCCTCTCCCTATCTTCTATAACGCCAGTTGGGAGCTCGATAGCCATAGAGGTAGAATGGAGGGTAAAGCATCTGCAGATCTTAGTGACTGCTAGAGTTTAGAGGAGGAACATCTGAACACTCAACATCGCAGTCACCCGATGCTAAGTATAGAGGTTTTCTCAAACCCAATATAGCCGTCAGCATTTCTGGGTCAACGAAAGAAAAGCTGGCTTGACTCCTCTATTTTGAGGTGAGTGGACAGCAATGAGGTGTGTTACAAAGTTTAAAACTTTCTGTCTCCGTCACGTTTCTGCACTCCTTCGCGTCAACATGTTTTTTGTTTCTGCTCGGTTCTTATTGTGGTACAAAAGGGGGTGGTGATGGATGGAGCATCTGAATCAATCAAACACTCACACCCAGTCAAAAGATCTGGGTTTAATCCATCACCGTTCTTTAGCCCACTATGCCACCCCAGTTCAGACATGGCTATATACAAATCAGTCTGACCCTGTGCCTCATGGAAACAGTCCAGCCCGAACTACCAAGCCATGTCTTCCCTGGACCGGAAACAAGCTTCCGAGGACCGTTTTTTGGCAATCCAGCCGTCTTCAGCCCGGCTTGCTTGAATCCAGTGGCAAAGGGTGCCAGGGACTCACGTCTGATCATACCCTGCCACACATATGGCGGCCAAAAACGGTACAAAAGGGGGTGGTGATGGATCCATCACCACCCCCTTTTGTACCGGTTCTTATTGTGCCATATTCCTGTTGCTAACTGTGTTGTTCATGTTTTCTTTGCATTTATATTGAGACCTTTTTTTTCTCTGTTAGGAAGGTGTGTGGTTCTTCGTATTTACCTTTTTCGGAGATTCCGTGAACCTACTGTTTTATGAGACTGTTTTTCCAGTCTCACTTTGCAAGCCCCTTTCTTTTGGAAGATGGACTATAAAAGACGCTCTTACAAATAAATCTATATATCTTTACACTCCTCTTGTAATTTATTAAAAGGTTTGAATACAACAATATAAATAAATAACTCAGTTTGTATACAGAAGCTAAACACTCTGGCATAGGATAGATGATATATGTAAACATGTAACTTAGAAGCTTACAAATAGAAATTTCATTTCATGAGTAAATAATTTCCAATAATTAAACAGTCGGCGTCCCTGAAGCTCTTCAAAGGGAAACTTTAACAAAAGGGTTTGCACTACATGGCTTGGCAAATACCAGGACTCGAGGGTATAAAATTAAGCAAAATAAACTAGCAATACTCACATTCTTTTTCTTTTTGTATTCCTGAAGGACTTTTGCAACCCGGTCATATTCCTAAAGAAGAAAAAGGAAAAGGAGTTATGCACAAAAAGTTATTCAGACACATAGGGCCCGATTTAGATCTCGCAGATGGTTTACTGCATCGCAACGGTGACGGATATCCTATTCGCCGAAATATAAATCCGAAATATAAGTCCTAATGATATCCGTCACTGTTGTGACCGAGTAAAGCAGTCTGCCGAGATCTAAATCAGGCCCATAGTCATAGTAGGCAAGGTTAAAAGTGATTTACGTTTCTACTTAAAATAAAAATATTTTTATTGCAGATTTTTCAAATATAAATATAAAAACATGAGAAGCGTCGCAAAATAAAAAAAAACCCTATCCTTGCCACGAAAGAGGTAAACAGCTCGATGTGGTAACCGATAAATTCATAAAGTTACCCTGTATAAATTTCATTAAACACCATATAAAGTACAAAGAGCAAAATACAAAATTGCAGATTCAGGCAAAATAAATTAAAAACCAGTCCCAATTTACGATGATGTTCTAACCGAGTTGAGACCGTCATATTGAGCTCAGTATAATTACAATTAATTCATGACATTAAAACATTGCTAATAGTTCATAGAAGCCACATAAAATGCCATTCGTCGATTAAAGTGCAAATAGAGCAATAAACATTACTCAGAAATATTCTAATCTCAATGTCAAATATTGAAACAGTGAAAACACATGCGATTCATAGCCAAGGGGCAAAGTATGCAACCAATATTACTGAATTCAGCCAGGATAAAAAGAGTTGAGTACTAATTCAGACAGTAAAGTGCATGAGGTGGTTCTATCTTGCATGGATATAGCAGCACTGTTGTTCCCGAGGGGATTGTGCACCTCTGATATATAACAGCCATATAAAATATCACTAATTTTGGGAGACATGGTTTAGCACCTTTGACCACTTAATCCGGCTGGGCGGACTGCAGGACACTAACCCACGTTCTGTATAGAAGCACAAATACTGGCTTTCCTTCCTTTGCGAGCATACAAGTAAATTTCCAAATAGTATATTGACAACAGATGTGCAAGCAATTGGCGAAATGATGGGGGATGTGTCCAGTCTGGCTGTATTGCATCCAGCTAGACTAACGCAATGCAGATATGAACCACTGCCATGATTACAAACACAAAGAACTGATCGGGCCTTGTAACCCC
This sequence comes from Lissotriton vulgaris, assembly GCF_964263255.1. NCBI lineage: Eukaryota > Metazoa > Chordata > Amphibia > Caudata > Salamandridae > Lissotriton > Lissotriton vulgaris. The sequence goes on from NC_141689.1 coordinate 550,436,424, forward strand.
CTTCACTGTGCATGCCCAACAACATTCAATAAATCAACCAGTGTTTGCAAGCACTACACTATCACCCCTAGAGGAATTTGGCTGCTGAGGGTGCGGTGTATCTGTAAAAAAAGCCAAGTCTTGAGCTTATTCTTGAAGTCTGCCAGGGACAGTGCTGTTCGGAGGTGGAAAGAAGGTTGTCCCGGGTCTTTGCGGTGATGCAGGAGAAGGAGCAGCCCCCAATACGACGGTCTCAGATGCAGGGGGTTGTGCAAGGGTGAGTAAGGTGGAGCGCAGGTGCCTTGGGGACAGATGGAAGATCAGTCAGTGAATGATGTAGGATGGTCCTTGGTCCTGGAGAGCTTTGTATGCATGTCTTCTGGATGAAGAGCCAGTGAAGGTTGGCTGTATTTCACGTCTGAATATGAACAAGGAGTAAAGAAAATTACACATCTAAACATCGTGACTTGGTCATCTTCTCCTGATGAAATTTGTGATCAGTTTATGTCATTGATTATACTTTGTATATGTGTAACATAGATCTATTTTGATTTTACATTCCTGAGATTGCCAAGACTTTACACAATTGGAATTGGGGTGTGCTTTGCTTACCTTCTCTTTTGGGTTTTTGAGATGTGGACTGATGCAGGTTTGTTTGGGGAGGTCTAGGATGAGTCTGGCAGCAGCGTTCCGTATGTTCTGGAGTCTGCTAAGGAGCTGGGTGGAGATCCAGATTAGAGCATGTTGCCGTAGGAGAGGCGGCTGGAAACAAGGGCCTGTGGGACTGTCTTTCTGGTGTTGATTGAGATCCATCTGAAGATTCGGCGAACATGCAATGGGTATGGAAGCAGGAGGAGGTGACTGCGTTGACTTGTCATTTCATGGTCAGCTGGCTGTCAAGGATGATGCCAAGGTTTTGTGCATGGTCATTCGGTGTGGATAAGAGTCCAACTAGCCAACAGCTGTGGTTCCAAACAGAAGTGGTCTTCTTGAAGATTACAATTTCTGTTTTGTTGGAGTTAAGTTTGAGGCAGCAGTCTCTCATCCATTTGACTGCATCAGTCATGGAGCTGCAGAAGTTGGTTTTGGTGCCAAAGGGGTCCTTGGTGAGTGAGAGGATTAGTTGAGTGTTGTCTTGTAGGAGATTATGTTGAGTACGTGGGATCTGACGACATCTGCGAGGGGGGGTCATGTAGATGTTTAACAGGGTGGGGCTGAGGGAAGATTCTTGTGGTATGCTGCTTATGATGTCCTTGAGTGCGGAGGTGTAGGGAGGCAGTTTGGTGCTCTGTGTATGTCCTGTGAGGAAAGAGGCGATCCACTTGAGGGCGTTTTGCTGTAAGCCGATGTTATAGAGTCTTACGATGAATGTGTGGTGGGCAATGCTGTCAAAAGCGAGGTCGAGGAGGATCAGGGCGAGTTTTTCCATGGTTGAGGAGGGTCCTGTTGTCATCTGTGGCAGCGATCATTAACTCGGGGTCAGTGTAACATTAAGTTTTAGCACAGTTTCCATGAACTTTGTTACATCGCGCTTAAGTGTTTCAAACGCAGGGTATGTACTGAATATATGAACCACATCCTTCCCCTGACTTAGACAAGGAGGGCAGCTGTTGCCTACTGAGCCCCTCCCATTTGGCAGTGTTTGCCGGTGTATAATAAATGTTGAAAATTGTTTTGTAATGTTGCGCCTGAGAACCAGGTGAACACAACAGAGTATGGTCCAGCTAAAGGGATTTGTAAAAACAACAGTCTGTCATGCCCAACTTCTTCTGCCATTTATCGCTATACTTCTCAAGATAATCCAGTGATAAAGAACTAAGACCCCCCAAATATCTGACTAATTGTACACCCCTCCCTAACACTTAGTAGCTCCATTAGAGCATCTTTGGCGAAGCCTCTTGAGCCCCCGGTTTTCTTCTGAAGAAAGTCACGTACCTGTAGGTCTTTATAAAATTCCTTCTGATTAATCCTAAAGCCCACTTGCAATTCCTCAAATGAGGCTAATCTTTCCCCCACATAAAAATCCCCCAACCTTCTGAGCCCTTGGACCTCCCAGCTAAGCACAGAAGGATCCTGAAAAATTACGTAAAGTGCTGGGTTTCTCTACAGTGGAGTATAATAACTGAGCCTACCAAGCACGGTCTTTAACCTCAAAGTTGACCAGATCTCAAACGCACCCCAGAGGGTTTTTTTTAATCGGACCTTCTTGTAATAACTGGGCTCTATGTGCCTCAAACTTCTGACCTCTTCCCCAAGTAATAGCTCATAAATGGGGGGTTTATTTTCTCCATCCCACCAATCTCCCACATGCCCTCCAATGAGGGAGCACATGTAGTGCAGCGCAGCTGCCCACTGATAAAGTTTCAAATTTGTGACAGCCCACCCCCCTGTGTCCTTAGGGAGTGTCATGTATTTCAGTGTTCTTCTGTTTTTGCATATGATAAAATGAATCTGCATATCACGTCATCCATTATTTTGAACCAACATTTTGCAAACTCGAGTGGGATTGCCCTAAAACAATAACATACTTTGGGTAAAAATAGCATTTTCACCACACTGCAGCGGCCAACAATAGACAAATGCAAATTGTCCATCTTCCAGATCTCTCTTTTCGCCTTTTGGATGAAGGGGGCTAGACTGTATTCCATAGTTTTGTCCACATCAGCTGCAATATTCAAACCCAGATATACAGCTTTCTCAACTAATCATGTTTCAACAATTTGCATCTGCCTATTGGCCACCAACTAAGTTTTTTGACGATTTAGAGAATAACCGGAAAACATCTGAAACACCTGGACCACTTTTTCTATCTTCTTCAGTGTTGAACCAGGATTTGGCGTCACAACTGCTAAATCGTCTGCGCAAGCAAGTACCTTGGCACTTCATACATGAAAATGCATAGGTCTAATTAGTGCATTAGCTTCTAACTTCCGAATCAAAGGGTCTAAGTAAGAGAGTAAATAGCAAGGGGGGACAGGGACACCTTTGCCTGTTGCCTCTTCCAATCTGTATTTGCCCGGACTGTCTCTCCATGAACTTAAGCCTAGCAGTAGGTTTATGATAGACTGCAGCCTTGATGTAGCTTATCCCAAATCCAAACCATTTCATAACAGCCCACAAATAGCCCACAGAACACCTATCAAACACTTTTTCTGCGTCTAGGAGGGCTAATGCCATGGGATCCACAGAGATAGTGGCTGCATCAAAAAGCTTTCTAACTCGTCGAATATGATCTGTGGTCCCACTCCCTGGAATAAAACCATGATGGGTAGGAGAGACCACCTGACCTATAATCTGACTGAGCCGCGGGGCTAGAACATTAGAATATAGTTTACTGTTGCTGTTGATTAGCGTAACTGGTCAATAAGACCCAGGGTCTTGCATGGGCTTTCCCTTTTCCAATAACACTACTATATTAGCCAAGGACCACAAGTATTGTTGCCCATTTTGCACCTGTAAGAATGTCTCCGCTAGATCAGACCCTAGGAGGGTAACAAAACGTTATACAATTCTAGTGGGATCCTATTGACACCTACAGCTTTCCCAGACGGGAGATCTTTAAGGGCCTCCTGGATTTCCTCTCTAGTGAAGGGAGCGTCAAAAGATACAGACCTTCAGGGCTTATCTTGTTTACTAGAATTGAATCAAGATATTGCCTTATATTTTCCTCTTCAGCTCAATAAAGCCCCTCAAAATATGTTTGAAACACTGAATCCAATCTGAATCAGTAGCGGTGTCGTCTTTGCGATCTCTAATTTCTGTAATCTAACCTCTGAACACTTTTTGCCTAGTGCGTACCGCAAGGAGATGTTCAACCTGCTCTCTGTATTCATGGCACTCCCGCCTCCGTACCAAAAATATTTCTGCTGCTCTTTTTCAGAAATGTCATTAATGGCTGCCTTACCTAATACAAGTGTTTGCTCGACTCTCTCAAGGTCTAACACTTCCAAGACAGCTACAATGAGTTGCGCCTCGACATCTCAGAGCTCTCCATATAACTCCCTCATATTCTGATTTGGTCTTTTCTGCCGGTTCAGGCTGCAGGTAAGAGTTTCCCCCCTTACACTGACTCTGAACACATCCCACCCTATTGCGAATGAGACACTCCCTCTGTTGCATTCCAGGAATTCAGGAATCCGGTTATTCATATGGGAATATATGACTCCTCCGTGAGCAGACCTCTCTAAAATGACTAGTTCTGCACAGCCCTACCATGCCCAACAGGAGAGATATCAATAACCAGCGTGTTGTGATCGGACATAACCCGGGGAAATTTTTCAATTTGGCAGCAAACTGAGATATAAAACAGTAAATCAGTTGGGGGCGCGTCCTATGGGTGCCTGAGAAAAAAGAATAGCCGGGGTCCAGCATGTATGTAATCTTATGCCATATGTCAAGTAGTCCCTGGTCCTCCCTCAAATGACGCAGAGCTTAAAAAACTTTAGGTTTACGGTCGGTACAACTATTGGTTCCAGCGTCAAACAATCCACCAATCACATTGATATTCAGATCCCCACATATAATCGGGGTTGGCCACAATGCCAACACAATATACAGAAAACTAAAATGTGTAGGGTCATCTATCATTGACCCCTAAACTGAACATAAAGTAAAGACGCCAATAGCATGATGAGAGCCCCCATCTACCATATTTATCAGCCAAACAGAGTTCAAACCTACATATATTTATATGCACCAATATTGCAACCCTAGTGTTCTGGTAACCTGTGTAGAGTATATTATAAGTGTGAAGCCAAGAGATTCCAACAAGTTTTTCATTGACGCCTCAACATGACCTTCAGAGATCTGTTATCCGCGTGGTTCGCATTGGGGGACGTGAATCGAAGTCTATTGCAAGGGCCACGTTGGAGCTCTGCTCCATCATAAACTTTGCTACATTGGTAGGATCAGCCTCTGTCCCCCTTAAAATTGGACCTGATGACTCTTTGAGAGACAGGCTGCCCCCAGAGACTGGGACAGTGAAAATACTCCATAATAAAAGACGGAGACTGCAATGCTACCTCTGTAATCCATATTGTTGGCAATCCTGGTTCATTAGTTTCTTTTCCAAGGTTGCCTGTCCCTTCAGGCTTTTGACAATTCGTGGTTCTGGCTTTTTTACCCTCATTCCAACACTACTCCGGTCTGTTGAGCAAGGATGCCCAGAAAGGCACAGTCCCTGTGCTGCAATCTCCTTGTCCTGAATCGCCATTGAAGTTTTCAGCGGCATTCTGCTTGCTACCATTTCACGCACACAGACCACAAAACACCAGGACGCCACTCAAAACCAACAACGCGTCTTGGTGTTCCTACCACCCACTAAGCAGCCGGGGATGCTACCAACGCTACCAGCACCAGTACCCAGACCTCGATCGGCCAGCAGATCTTCTGCTTTACTCTCAGAGCCGGGTCAGCAATTCTGCATGCCTTGTCTGATAAAGCAGCTCTCCTTTCACTAGCTGCAGGGAAGGACCAGTTTATGAGGCTGCTATGCGGTCACCATCTTGCTTCTCAAGAAGTTTCTTCTTACTTGAAATTAATTTAATAGTTTCAGAGCATTTTTAGATAAAACATAATTATAGGTAGAAGACTCAAATGTTTGTGCTTTACATTATACTATTTATACTAAGGGTGAGTAGTTCAGATCGCAAATTCGAAATTAATTAGAAAACTGTTACAAATTTAAATAAAAACATGTACTATTAGAATGCAGTTACCGTACACAAATATCAGCTCTCTGTATGACTTCAATATACTTCTCATTTTTCACAGAATACAAGAGTCACAAAAAATATAGCCGTTAAATATACATGTTAGTGCTGAGTTTATGAGCTTTGTGTAATGTTCCCTGCTTAGAGTTATGCTTCTAAACGCAGGTTCAACAGCAGAGCTTCTCCAACTGACATATCCACATGCCGTCCTCCTTGTAGCGGACTTAATCATTCTGTCTCCTTCCACTGAAACTCCAGGGATTCTAGTAGTGAGGTCCTATGCAATGGCCCTTCACTGCTTGAACACTAGCTGGAGAGTAATCAACTATCGGCTACAACATTCCCCTATGCTAGAGTAGCCCATGGGACTACTCAAACCCTCTGTGTGGAACAAGGGTTGCAGCACATAGGATGCCTGACAATACAAGGAAAGCATTAAAGATGGTGTGACCTGTGGGGGTGAACAGGAGCTGGCTAACAGTGCTTTATCAGGGCCTACCCAAGCAGATCCACAGACCATCCTTACATTGCTAATAGTTGTCTGCCACTAATTACTCACCCTAGGCTATGTTAAACACTGCCACCTAAGTTAGTCAACGAAGCATGCATCCAGCTCAAATGTGTCCTCCTAATTATGAAAAGCAAACCAGTGCATTCTTCTGCTCACAAACACTGTAGGGAGGCGCCTATACATCTTTTGGCCTGCCTTGGGCTCTGCTGCTTAGAGCATTTACACGTGCATCAACTAAAAATAAAATCACTGCTGCCAAAAAATATACTCATCAGGAATGCTGCTAATTTACAGCAGCGCCTTATTAGTAGCACTCTCACTACTCCAAGGAAAGGGGGCATTAATACAAGAGATTTCTTGTCATACATGAATTGGAATGTCTTTTTCCCAGTCTTTCCTCTTCCAGCAATCCACTGAAAATAATACATATTCTACCTTTTGGGGCTAAGCTCTAGATCATGTTATACCATATCCTGCTTTTGTTTTAAAGGCAACTGTCACTGGAGAACAGCACGTATTACATCCACATATCTTAATGCTCTAGAGAAGTCTATTTCGGATTTTTTACTCAGCAACCCAAATCCAATTGAGATGGAGGCCACATATAAGAATTACCCCACTCAGCTACTCCCAAGACACAATCCAAGTATACAAACCGGACCACACTGGGATCTGGAAACCAGATGGCCATTATAACACACATTACCTACTCATTATGTATCTCATTACAGTCCCTATGCAATCTGGGGTAAACCCACTTTGCATCACAGGTACTCAGCTGCATAACACAAAACAGTTTTTTGCTTTCTTATACTTAGGTCCCAGGACTCCAGTGGGAGTCCCCACTGGGGATGTGCTCCCATAGGTTCTGGTAGAGAGCCTGTGGTCATGGTTCCGAGTCACGGGTAAGCAGATATGGCTTACCTGATAACTGTTCCTTCCCAGACCCTAACAGACTTCTTTCTGAAGCTTCTCAACTCTCAACCAAATATGAAGAGACTCACCGCCAGGTGCCTCTTCTTTGCCAAAACAAGTAGATTCTTGTGGACCAGATCTCGGCTTTCCATTGAAGTGCATTTACAGTTCAAAATGTTTTTTAACAAATGCCCTAAATTCCACACCTTATTCTGACCTTCCTGAAGAAAACTATTGACTAAAATGCTCCTTAAACAATAACTATAGCACACATCTCGACTGCAACACGCGAGAGCAGATAGATGGATAGATCAATAGGTAGATATTCACAGCCATCTTTCTTCAACCCTTACTTTGCTCTCTTTATATAAAAATTTTTATTGAGGCTTTCCACACTAGCATTTGGAGATACCAATAGGGGCGAAGCATCTCACCAACATGAGCCACATTCACATAGTAGGCTCCCTAAGAACTAAGCAAGAGTAGAAATAAACCTCAGACAACCTTTACCGACCCTGCCTAGTAGATATAACCCTAATATACATTCAATAGACCACCAACTGCGGTATAAGGGGGAGTGTAAATAATCCTGCCGCCGCCATTGTTCAATACCGTCCTATTGTTCTATAGAGGTAAATAACCTAATGCTCTAGTTGCACACATAGCCCCAAGGGTTTCAATCTAGGGGAAAAGCCATACATGGCAGACCCTCTTACTTGTCATTCAGCAAAGGTTTACAAATCGTGTCAAAACTACAGGTTCCCCCTTGACATTACTGGATAGTCGTTCTGTTACTAAATTGCTCCACACTTTTCAATGCCATTGATGCTTGGAAGGACAGGTTTTTCTTTCTCCTCTGGCTTCCTACGACCAGTTAAGCGCCTCCAAAACAATTCCATAAGAGCGAGCTATCTCACCTTCTAACCACTCTCATGCCGTTTTACGCCCAGGCCAGCCACTCCTGCATTCCTCTGAAATGGGATAGCCCAATACCTTCTTAACGGTTTCCAAGAGCTCTTTATGCAAAAGGCATACCCCTTGACTGGACCACCAAGCAGCGTATCTCCCATTTAACCCTCCAGCATTCAGTACTTAATGTTTGAGATCATATAATTTTGTAGTGACATAATACCAGTTGGATATTAATTTACATTTATAGTGGACCTCTATTTTTTGAAAGTCAATCCTGCTCCTCGCCATGTCTTTTTATAAGGTCTTCCATGATCTTCAAGGTATATACTTCTCCAATTAACACGATTAATAGTGTTTTATGCAATACAGAGATCACCCTTTTGGTTCCAGAGAAAAAAGTGGAAAGTTTTTCAAATTGGGGTTCCTCACTGATAAATACTATCTTAAGGTCAGGATGTAGCAATCAATGTTAATTGCTAGTAATGCAGTATTTTCTCTTCTCCTAAGACAAAGTCACATTTCCAGGTGTTGAAGGAGCTAACTGGGTGGGTCCTGTGAAAAATGCACGATAAGATTATGCATCCTCTGCCGCAGACTCTTGAAGGTTGCGATGTCCCATCTCCAGAGTTGGCATGCATCGGTGTATGTGGAGAACGAAAGGAAAGTAAACTACATGTAAATGTTACACAGTACCAGACTCCAAAACTTATCCTCGTGGGAGTACTTCAAGATGCGCTGGGTAACCATGCTACAACCCAGAGCATTCTGCCCATTAATGTCCGTTCCATTTGGATCCATATTTTATCTTTTTCTATTAGAGACCACTCAAAGAGGAGTCGAAGCCGGGCAGGTTGGTAATATAGCTTACATTTCGGAAATACCTGTGCATCTTCAGAATAAGGTCCCTGCAGGAGCTTTAGTGCAATTCTGAATTGGAATCAGTTACATACAACGAAGTTGCCCTTATTAAATGGTAAATTGTTGCTAACTCTGTAGGGACCTGTCTATATGTTGTTACCTCCATGTGGTGGTTCCTTAATTAATCAATTATAAAACATTTACGTGTTTCTGTATTCGATAACTTTATTTTTAAATCATTTCATGAACGTTCTACTTACATTAAAAACATTAGTTCATTTTTAATACCTAGAGTTCTTGTCTTGATGAGCAGAATCCTCTTGTTTTGGTGCCCTAATTTGCACCTCATGGCTTCTTTTATTAAATCATAAGGATTCCTTCCTTTTGTTCTTTGTTTTGAATATTGCAAAGTCTCTTTTGTAGCTTAATTCTTTTGTAATCCCCAAGTAATCCACTGTTGACATGTTTCTTCCACACACATCACTTAACTAGTAGGATCATTACGATTTTCCAGACAAGGCAACCACCCTGCTGTTCGAGTCCGCCAGACTGTGTTAACGACTCCCCTGATCAGGCTCGGCGGGGACCCAAGTAGAAGAAATGCCCGGGTTGTCGGTGGGACAGGCAAGGAGCCACAAGAGCAATGTCTATTCAATTCAATGCCATGCTGCACACTTCAGTAATATTATTTCAATGGTAAAGCTCGTTTATTCTCGAAATGGATAAAGGGTCGGGGAGCATGCCGATAATATGTAATATTTATTTCTCCTCCCAGGGAAAATAAAGGTGATAAATCCACATAACATTAATAATAAATAAATCCGTATTTGTAAAGCGCAAACTACTCACCCTTACGGGTCTCAAGGCACTGGGGGCCATCGTGGAAATTAAGTGAGCTATTGCCCAGAGTCACATGGTGCTGAGCTGAGCTGCCGCCGGAGCGGGGGATCGAACCTTGAACCCTGTGCTCCGAAGGTAGCTGCCCTGGCGGCTGCACCACACCTCTCCATTTACACTAAGCATATATATCTTTCTTCTGCAATACTTCTACGGGATAACTTTTATTTTTGTCTTTATGAAAGTGACCTGTAGATCTGTGCTTTAAGACCGGTGATAGTATTTGGGGTCTCTCTAAAGCATAGGTCTTCAAACTGTGGGGCGCGCCCCCCTGGGGTGTGCGCACTTCACCTTCGCGAGTCACGTCTCAGCCCGGGCTGCTGCAGCTCCAGTTGTTGGGGGCTCGGCTGAGAGTGTCTGGAGTCAGAGGCGCAAAAGTTGGGGAGGGGGGTGGGGGCTAATTCTTCCAGCAATAGGAAGAGTAGACATGCAGGGGCTCTAAGAAGGGGTGACAAAAAATAAAGCCTCGTTAACGCGAAATGGTCTTTTAAAAAGACCAGCTTCTGAATTGCACAGATTTGGATTGTAGTTTAGCCCTGCAGTAGTAGTCTGTGATGGCGAACAATCATGTTTGCAACACCTTAGCAACTTTCACATGATTCAGTAAATTGTATTGTACCTTCCACTGTATCTAATACTTCACAATTGGCATTGTTTGTAAACGTGGTCATAGAAAGCCATGGTGGGCTGAGAGTGTCTAGAGTCACAGGTCAGAGGCCAGGGGCGCAACAGTTTGGGAGGGAGGTGGCGGGGGGGCTAATTCTTCCAGCAATAGGAAGAGTAGATATGCAGGGGCTCTAAGAAGGGGTGAAAAAACACAAAGCCTCGTTAACACGAAATGGTCTTTTAAAGACCAGCTTCTGAATTGCACAGTATTAGATTGTAGCTTAGCCCTGCAGTTGTAGTCTGTGATGGCGAACGATCATGTTTGTGTGAAGTACTCTGGTGCGGCTGGCAGCTCCAAAACTGTGTGTGTGCCCGGGAAGCTGTCTCATCCCGGGCTGACACATATGACGAAGCCCTGATGTGAAGGCATTTGTATCCCCCATGTCTTAGTCAGATGCCCCTTTATGGGTTGCACCCTTATCTGGTCAAAATACACCACTGGGCCCAGCAGCTACCTCATCCCTCTGGTCTTCGCAACTTAAACTTGTCAAAAGAGCATGCCTTTGTTCCGGATTTCTCTTATCTCGGATCCACACTTTGGGGACCCTCCTGCACCCACAGGGTGTGTCCGAACTGCGACCCTTTGCAAGACTAAACTGGTCAGACAGGAGGTCCTGTATGTTTTTTAAGGCCTTTGACATGGCTGCCGACACCGATTCAGATACTGTCAATTCTCACATGATGATAAAATCTGTGTCCATAACATATCTTACTGTTTTGGCCTGCCTCATGTACCCATGCTCTTCAGCCATGTCTGCGTGGAGGTGAGTGACAAAAGGGGACTACGGATTATCAGTGTTTAGCAATGCAATCAGACCCCACTGTCCTAGCTGCTGTAGAAACTTGCAGGGAGGACAAAGATTGAAATGAGACAACTCACAGGGGGGGCTGCCCACTGGAGTTCACCTCGAGCCATGTGACGTATAAAACCGGAAGCATGGCAACACCTGGCCGTACTCCTCATAATCATGGACTTTTCAATTGAGTCAGAAAGCATGTTTTGTGGAACTTCTTTTTCTGATATCTTGTTTAGGGGCAAGGATGTAGCACAACAGCCAGAGCTGATGACTGTAGAGCTGGAAAACCAGGCTCAATTCTTGATGTCTGCTCAACATCCTGTGATTCTGGGCAAATCACTTAAAAGAACTGCAATTTGCTGCCATAAATCATGTATACACATCAATGGATAAGGTATAAATGTGATGTCCCAAAATTGTTTGGGAATGGCTATAGTAACAGGTTGCTAAATTTTAATCTGGCTAAGCTAATATATCCTCATAAGGACACACAATTTAGTGAAGAGTTGTCATCATTTTGGGAAGTTATTTACCAATCTGCTTTACATGTGTCTGCTATTCCCTCCTCAATGCACAGTACTTTTACTGGCACTTTTAAACAAACGGCCATAGTAAAAATCAACCATGGTTTGACAGTGTGAAGGAAGATTCGGTAAAAAACAAAATTCCAATACAAGCTAATATGTATAGGAAACAACTTATACTGAATGTAAGAGAGAGAGAAAAAACATTGCAGCCTCTCAATGTGCAAGAACTTGGCAAGAGGTGAAAGTAAGGGATGACAGACCAAGACGGAGATCTTGATTGTAATAAGAACATGAAAGCATGGCGTGCTCTCCCACCCTCGCAGCTCCACCATTAAGTGAGGTGCCCCTGCCCCTGCACTCTTCAGTGTTGGTGATCGAGGCCCTCCTCCACCCGCAGGTTTCCCTGCGCCTCATCCCTGGTGGTCCAGTGGACCTCTGTCTCCTTTCTTTCTTTCTGCTCCTTCACTCGTTTTTCTCCCCTTTCTATCTTTCACCTTTCTGCACCTCTGCTCTTTTGCGCCTTATTTCTGCCCATTCTCCCTTTCTCTCCCTCTGCTCCTTCACTTGTTTTCACTCGTTTTTTTCCCCTTTCTAATTTTCACCTTTCTGCACCTCTGCTCTTTTGTGCCTTATTTCTGCCCATTTTCCCTTTCTCTCCCTCTGCTCCTTCACTCGTTTTTTTACCCTTTCTGTCTTTCACCTTTCTGCTCTTTTCTGCATCTCTGCTCTTTTGTGCCTTATTTCTGCTTATTTTCCCTTTTTTCTTTATCCCTTCTTTCCTCCCTTTACCTTTCCCCGCCGCTGCTGCCCCCGCGGCCCCTCCCCCCCAGCACGACCGGCCCAATCCAGCTCCCCTCCCCGCCTCCCAGCTGTCCAGCCCTCCCCGACCCCTACTTAATGGCGTCCACTGCGCGGCCGAGCAGCGGCCGCGGGCTGCGGGCGCGCCGCTGGTGCACCGAAGGCGCGTCAAAGACAAGCACGTCTGCGCCCATCTGCGACCCGTCCGCAACCAGCACCAGAAACCCTGGACCTCCGCCCCGCCAACGCTACGACCCAGCAGCACTCCACGCACTCAACCCAGGCTGCAACAACAACTGCAAGCTAGCATCACCAGCCGACACCCATGGACCCTTCAGCTGTCACCGCTGCCGGCACACCTGCAGCACCGCCAAGAACATGGATCCAGCACAACCCGCCCACAAGAACACAACCGAACCGAAGACCCTGCAATGCATCCTCCTCAACGTCCGATCCCTCCACAAACACGCAACAGAAATCTGAGACCTCCTCGACAGCACCACCCCAGACGTAGCATTCTTCACCGAAACCTGGACCAACACCACCTCGGGACCGGACATCGCCATCGCCATCCCCCAAGGATACAAGATCTCCAGGAAGGACCGCCCCATCCACCCAGGAGGAGGAATCGCCATCGTCCACAAATCCAGCCTCCGCCTGAGCACACTCCCAGACGAGTCCACAGAACTGATGGAACACCTTCACTTCAAGATACTGGCCAGCCCCACCGCCACCCTCCGAGGAACCATCATCTACCGACCCCCTGGACCCCGCGGACCCTTCGCCAACTCCATCACGGACATTATCTCCCCGCAGGCCATTGCATCCACCAACTACACCCTGCTGGGAGACCTCATCTTCCACCTCGACAATCAACTGGACCCCAACACCACATCCCTCCTGGACAACCTCCACAACATTGGACTCCGCCAGATCGTGACCGAGCCCATACACTCAGCAGGACACACCCTCGACCCCCTCTTCACTACAGGAAACTCCATCACCTTCAGCCACACCACCAAACTCCCATGGACCGACCATCGTTGCGTCCACTTCACCTTCAGAACACCCACCATCCACAGACACCAGCACCTGCTTCCACAAACTGGACCAAAATCACCGATGACCAGCTCACCTCCTCACTCAACAACTCCACCCCAACCATCGCGGAAAACGACGACCCCAACACCGCATCCCGAACCCTGCATAGATGGATCTCGGACAGCACCAACACCATAGCCCCCCTCAAGAAAAACAATACCCGTGCCAAGAAAGCCAGATGGTTTACCACCGAACTTCGAGAGTCCAGGCGCACATGCCGCCGCCTTGAAAAGGCCTGGAGAAACACCAAATCCACAGAAGCCCACAACAACTTCAGAGCCGCCACCAACGCCCACCATCAACTCATCAGAGAAACGAGGAAAAAAGCGATTCAAAAACAGAATCTCCATCCACGCACACAACAGCAAGGAACTCTTCAGCATCATCAAGGAGTTCGCCCAACCCACCAGCGAGTCTACCGACATCCCTCCCTCACAAGACCTCTGCGACAAACTCAGCATCTTTTTCCACCACAAAATCAAGAGCATCTACGACAACTTCGACGAAGACAACCAACACACTGAACCCTCACCAACCACCCCCGACACCCGGAAACCAGCGATTGAGGACTGGACAGCCCTCACCACCGAAGACACACTGAAGACAATGAAGTCAATCCACTCAGGGGCCCCCACGGACCCCTGCCCCCACCACATCTTCAACAGAGCCGCCAACACCATCGCACCCATGCTCCGCCAAACCATCAACCGCTCCCTGGCGACCGCCTCGTTCCCCAACGACTGGAAACACGCCGAGGTCAACCCCCTCCTAAAGAAACCCTCAGCGGACCCCACCGACCTCAAAAACTACAGACCCATCTCCCTGCTCCCGTTCCCAGCGAAAGTCATTGAGAAAGCCATCAACAGCCAACTCGCCACATTAATTGAAGAACACAACATCCTCGACTCCTCCCAATCCGGCTTCAGAAAAAACCACAGTACGGAAACCGCCCTCCTCGCCGCAACAGACGACATCCGCACCTTACTGGACAAAGGAGAAACAGTAGCCCTCATCCTCCTCGACCTATCAGCGGCGTTCGACACAGTCTCCCACCGCACCCTAATACGCAGACTCTACGATGCAGGAATCCAGGACAAGGCCCTCAACTGGATCTGCTCCTTCCTCTCCGGCAGGACGCAGCGGGTCAGACTCCCCCCTTTCCTCTTGGACCCCACACCGATCACCTGCGGAGTCCCCCAGGGCTCCTCCCTCAGCCCGACGCTCTTCAACGTCTACATGGCTCCACTTGCCCCCATCGTCAGAACCTACGGACTCAACATCGTGTCATATGCAGACGACACCCAGCTCATCCTCTCCCTATCCAACGAGCCCAACACCGCCAGACACAACTTTCGAGAAGGCATGGAAGCCGTCGCCAAATGGATGAAAAACAGCTGCCTTCAACTAAACACCAACAAAACAGAAGTACTCATCATGGGCCCAAACCCCGACGCCTGGAGCGACACCTGGTGGCCCACCGCCCTCGGAAACCCGCCAACCCCCACAGACCACGCACGCAACCTGGGAATCATCCTGGACTCCGAGCTCAAAATGGACCGCCAGATCAACTCTGTCTCATCTTCCTGCTTCCGCACCCTCCGCCTCCTTCGTAAGACCTTCAAATGGATCCCCCTCGAACACCGAAAGACAGTCACTCACGCCCTGGTCACCAGCAGACTCGACTACGGCAACGCACTCTACGCCGGAATAAACAAAAACATCATCCGCAAGCTACAGAACATCCAGAACGCCGCCGCAAGACTGGTCCTCAACCTGCCAAAACACTGCCACATCTCCCAGCACCTGCGCACACTCCACTGGCTCCCCGTCGAGGCGAGAATCACCTTTAAGATGCTCACCCACGCACACAAGGCCCTCCACGGCACCGGACCAGCATACCTGAACAGCCGACTCAAATTCCACGCACCCCAAAGGACCCTACGATCAGCCCAGCTTTCCTACCCGTGGTCCCCCGCACCAGAAAGACCAGATCGGGAGGCCGCTCCTTCTCCTTCCTCGCGGCCAAAGCATGGAACGCCCTTCCGCTCCACCTCAGACAGACAACATCGCTCCCCATCTTCGTAA
The DNA here is from genome assembly GCF_964263255.1 of Lissotriton vulgaris. Taxonomy (NCBI): domain Eukaryota; kingdom Metazoa; phylum Chordata; class Amphibia; order Caudata; family Salamandridae; genus Lissotriton; species Lissotriton vulgaris. The sequence continues at coordinate 550,452,181 of NC_141689.1, forward strand.
GAAACCTCAAAACCTGGCTCTTCGACAGACCCCCTCCTTGATGGAATGGAACCTGCACCCCCCACCCCCCCACCCCTAGCGCCTTGAGACCCTTACGGGTGAGTAGTCGCGCTTTAACAAACTCCTGATTGATTGATTGATTGATCATGCAGAAACCGCTTATGGGGAAAAAACAACAATGCCATCTTTCAATACATATCTACCCCTGGTGGATGGAAAATAAACTGGACTGTAGCAATATTAAAGTAAATTATTCAAACAAAGAGCTCCAGTGTACCACGACCAAACTCCATTATTAATCCCTAAATTTGGACTAAGGGATTATTACTGTGGCACGTGCTGTTGCCAACAAACAAAGGATTTCTTCCTGTATGTTGGAAAGCTTGTTGAGGTTAATGCACTAAAAGGGGAAATGCTAAATGCCTAACAATTGCAGGTTTTTTTTTATGTAAGTGTTTTATATAGCACGTACTAGACCCAAAGATATCGGGTATCAGAGCGCTTTACATGAGCACTAGTTTCATTACAGAGGGTCACATTCATTTTTTGTTAGGCACTGGGAGATTAAGTGATTTGCCCAGAATACCAGGATGTTGAGCGTCATTGCCGAGACTCGAACCCTGTTCCCCCGCTTCGAGGTCGACCGTTCTAGCCGTAAGGCTACATCCTGTTCAACAGCTCTGCTTGATGCAGAAAGGACACTCTTTACACAAGTTCTCTAGATAAATTCAACATACTGGATGGGAAAAAATGAGCTTATACCAACCTCCCAAAATCGTTCATCAACAGTGGACAATGGAATGCCACTAACATTATTTTCTTACTTCCATAAATATAGGCACCATCCCCAATATATATATATATATAATGGGCAATAACATGTTTCCCTCCAAGGATTAGAGGCTCCAAGGTGTAAATCCTAGCAAATACAGATGATGTAAGAAACTCTAGGATAAACAGGTGATTTAATAATCATGGCACAAGCACTGGTGGGCGTCCGCGGCCTTTGGAATAATCTATTGCTATATACAACAAGTGTAATGAATTAAAAGTGAACACATTGAAGACCAAGATTTTGGTTTGCGCTAGGGGGCAGTTAAAATTCTCATGGTATGTACTTAGTTTTCAAATGGAAGAGGTCACCTTTAAATCTACCTCAAATATGTTTCCAATTTGTACCACAACAAATTGTGCCTGGGTAGAAATGTTTGTTATATTTTGAAACTTTATTTAAACCTTTATTTGATGACTTGCAATTTATTACTTTGGTATCTTCTTTTACCCCATCTCTTGTTTTTTCCCCCTTCTCATTTGGAATGTTGCAAATTAATAGTTCTAAAGTTGTCAGTTGAGACACAGGACCGAATGAGCCCGAGTTCTGACAGAAGATAGTTTGGCTTTTGGTGTTGCTGATCCCAGTGACCCAAAAAGTACTTGTTTAACCTTACTTCCTCAGTTCACCTAGATTAGCTTTCACGACAATTTTGGAGGGGGCTCTTTGGTTCCACTGACACAAGTTTTCACTCGTAAGAGAGTGTTAGTTTTACTATATTGTGCACCTGCATTTTACGCTGTTATGTCCAGTTACATAAGCTGAAATGCAAACACATTATTATATGCAGAAACTAAAATGCCTGCTCTTTCAGGGAATCTTTACTTTAACCGAATTCATTGAAATACTGCGAATAATTACGCCTCACTCATCTGGGAACCTTTGGACAAGGAAGTAAGTAATGAAGAAAATCATATTGAACCTTTATGGACAAAATGAAATCATAAGTAAACATGGCTATTCATAACACAGGTCAAGGTCTCACTTCATGGTCTCGCCTGCAAGCTGCTGCATAACTGGAGCTTTAATGATGAAAGGCTTACTTTGAGCAGGTAAAAAAAATGATTCTCTTTTGACCAATCACTATGGAGAACTATCCGTTTAGAAATGCCTATGAACTATCTTAAACCCACTTCCTGAAAATTTGGTTATGCATATTCAAGTGTCTGATAGACGTTCTTGACATTAAGAATTGTTGACATGACGCTCTCCATGTGTAGAGTATTGTCTCGGCCACCTGGCTTAGAAAAATGTATCACACATATTCTGTATATGTGACAAAAAACTATGGAAACATTATCTGAGAGGCATATTAATTGAAAATGCTACAAAATATTATCAAAGCTAATAAATTAGGTCAACGGAGGCATTAATAGAATTCGCTTTAGAGTGATTACATTTCTCAGAGGAGTCATACAATCATAGTATATCGGCAAATCACTTCGCAAAATTGAATTACCTTAGAAGCAGCTAAGATTATTCTTTTGAATTCTGTTTTAAGGGCTCACCTGCTAATCTAGTGCATTTTGGTCTTTCTTAAAACTATGATGTAATCCTAGGCGCATGCAATACTTCTTTCTAGAGGTTTAGATGTATTTTTGTAGGTGATACAGTATTGTACTTGTAATTTCACAAAGTAGTTGTTTCTGGTATTTATACTAAGTGGCAGTAAAGTTGAAATTCAACACTTTCTTCAGTAGCTTTCTTAAATCTTTAAACTCCTTTAATGTCTTTAACTGCATCTACTTTCAAATTTAATATTTATGTGTCCAAATTGGCAACATATTGCAACATGCTTTTTGTTCACGTCATACTAAAACCGTTATGATCAGTAAAAAGGTTGCGCATTTGTCATACTGTTTTCCTTCTCATTTTCACAGACATGCTGCTGGAGGCAAAGTCATAATTCAACCTGAATCTGTATTTGCAGAGCATCTACACAAGGCTTCTCCAACGATTAGCTTGTGGGCTACTAGTAGCTCTCCAGTAAATAGCTGTCCTATGGGCATGCCAGTCTACTAACTTAGAAGCTTCTGCTTGTAGAATTACCATATGTGTACCAAAATGTAAAGTTTATATTCAAGACAAAAATTGTTTTTCAGAACTTATAAGCTAATATTTGGAGAAAAATTGCTGAATTTCCAAAATATATTTAAAGCTGTATTGGAGTGACAAATCATGTGGCATTGGCAAGACGGTTTACAAATGTTATTACCTTACTTCCAGAGGAACTGGGCTATGGCTGTTATATATTTCCCATGTAGAGGCATTCGAGATTGACAAAGCCTTTTTTGGATCACTGCTGGCCACCACACCTGATGCACAGCGGTGATCGCTGGTAGTATTTTTGCATGCGGTAGGCACTATTGTAATCTTTTCTGATGGGGTCACTGCTACAACATTAATAATATTAGTAGCTCTCGATGGGTTTCTTGAACGTAATTAGGTCTTATTACAGAAAAGGTTACAGACCCAGGGTCTACACTTTTAAAACTCACTGTGGGGCCAACATCTCACAGTTCATTGCCTTGGTCCTTCTGGAACACTCCAAGCCTAGGGTCTTACTTCAATGTTCCACGATTTCAAAAATTCTTATTTCTGTAGATAAATAAATGCCACTGTCTCTCGGTCCCAGTTTTGGGTTTTTAAAATCTGGAACCTTCTCAGGGACACAGTATGATGTTAACAAGGGAAAGGCAAAAGAGGGAGGCTGAATGATACCCTAATCAGTACACTTTTCCCTGAAACAAAGCACGAATAAGCTAGTAGTGAACAAGTCTCTGGCATAAATGACAAATGCTTTTGCTCACAATACCTCAGTAAATGAACACAACATTTTGAATTATTTCCCCTGCAGCACTATCGGGTTGCCAGCATGCTTAGACAGTAAAAGAATAACACTTACCATCTGGTTATCTGGGTTAAGAGGCAGCTTGCTCATCACCGAATCCAGCTCATCAAACTTTTTTAACACTGCCTGCACCTCGGCGGAAAGTTCTTTATATTCTGAAAACTGATCATTGAAAACTGCCTTATAGCGATCTCGTTCTTCGTCTGATCGAATTACTGGATATTTTCTATATAAAAAGGAATCACATAATTAGAATGAATATGCACAGCTATTTGTCATTTCATCATAGAATATCTTTCTAAAGTAATATTCAAATCAACCCGCTAAGAAACGAGTGCGGATCCTAGACTGGATCAGTTGTTAATATCCAAAAATGTCTATTGTAGCTCAAAATTCAGATTAAATTATCTTTTCCCAGAAATGTTACAGTAAGCTCAAAAACAAAAGGCGGAGATTAAATGTTCAACAACACACATCAAATCATAGCCAATGTATCCTTAACTAAAATAAAGATGTTGTTACTGCAAATCACATTGCAACTATTTGTTAATACGAAGTATTTGATTTTTTTTATTTTTGCATTGGTGCATAGAGAACCAGAGTTTAGGTCACAAACGAATTTTGTGACCAGCGGTGAGTCAGTTAATCTGTAGCTTGACAAATGGTAAAACAGCTGCCAGACCTCTTTAGGGGAAGGGGGCTTCACGGGGACTACTGAGGTAGGACTCTGGTGGTTAGTGTCATTTGCCTTTGGTGTTGTTCGGGGGTCTGTCTTATAATGGCTCTGTAAACTAGACCAAGTATGCCAGTTTCTACAATTGACTCTTGGCGTAGCAAGGGCATGCAGTCAAAGGCTTCTCAGGGAGGTGATGTGGGTGAACTGAGCCTCAGAACTCAAACAGTCAAACAACAGACACCAGAATTCACTGTCCAGCCAGTACTAGTCTTAGTAAAAAGAAAGTACTTTATTGTCAAATCCAAACGAAATAAATCATCCATTAACGGTATTTCAGCTACAGAGTACTACAACTTTCCCTACCGGTGTTAGTCAAGAACCACACCACCTATCCCAACTCTTAGTGTGCCACCCAAGTATCTTTGATGACTTAGCAGCAATAAATGGTCATGAAGCCATGATTATGCCCAGATGCAAGTTCACTAAGCGATCATCTCGAGTAACCCATATGTTAGTTGATTCAGTTGAGTGCCGGACTGGGAACCTCAACCGGCCCTGGTGCTTGGACGCGCCCCCCTCCCCACACATGGGTGGGGGGGGGGGGGGGGGGGGGGGTAGGGGGGGGCAGGGGGTGTTGGAGGTGTTTTTGCCGGGCCGGTTTTCGGCCAATTTAGGTACAAGACCGGCCCCTAGGGGCCCAAAACCTGCCCCCACCCATGCGGCGCACCGGGGGATTGCCCGGTGCCCGCTATGGCCAGTCCGGCCCTGATTCAGTTCTTGCATAGAAGAGTTCACCCCAACAAAAGTTAACTTTTTAACAGCAGGCAGACAATATACACACAGTCTATTTGTCTTTCTGTCTCAGGCACTTATCAATTTCAGTGGCAACATCACTTTCTGTTGCGCAGGTTGGTGCATTTGCACCATTGGTGTCTTCATCTGTGGCGCTGGACCAGTGATGGTAGCTTTGCTCCTCACTTGGATCATTGGAAATGAACATTGCAGCAAGCCTACTGGACGGATGCTCATCTTTGATGAAAGGAGTCCCTCCGGGAGGTGGAGCAGGGGTGCCAGACAGCCAGGTGACACATCGCAACTTGAGTAAGCACTGGTTGCATTGCCAATGTCATTCAGCTTTACTAAGTGCATCAGATGCCAACAAAATGGCTGGGCTTCTCCTCCTGGACTGTCTCTCGTCCTGCAGAGCCAGACACTCTCCTTCCCTCTCTGACTTGGGCACAATGTGTAAATCTGTCATGTGTCAATTATCAACCTTCCTACAGTAGCAATCAGAGAAAGACCAAAGGGCAGGCCCTGCCTCGAAATGTCCTCACACTCAATAACAGACTACTTACTGATCCACTCTCCTTCACCATCTACTAAATGGCAATGTTCAGGTTGGAACCGAACCTGTGTGTTCATCCTCCCTCAATTCAGTGTCTGGGCCTCCAGCTACTGGAATGGAGGTAAAACAAATAAACCAGTCCCAGGATTATTGTTTTTGGTCCAGGGAGGACCTCGCTTTGCAGTTCAGGCTGGACTGTTCCCATGAGGATCAGAGTCCAGGTTAATTTGAATATGGCTGGGTCTAAACTGAGGTGGCATGATGAACAAAAGAACAATGGATTAAACCCAGATCTCTTCAATGGGAGTGCATTTTGTAAGTTGTACTGCATACTGGCCATCATTTGGGTGTCTTTTGCTTTCCCAAAAACACATTAGGCAGCTAGACAAATAGCATTTTCTGGCTAGCACCTCTTCGTTCTTGGTAACACTCCAAATACCTCAAGCATGCATGAGAGGTCCCTCGAAATATGCATGCTAGAAAATCGGTATTTTGGTACCAACTATAACAGTCTGCATCAGTGCTCTTTCTTGTAAATATTCAACAGAAATACTTAAGCATTCTCAAAAATAGGATCAGGACAGGTCTGTTCTTTAAAGATTTTTACTTTCTAGTTTTTCATTTTATTAATGTCAGTCTGTTAGAGTTTACTTACAAGTAAACTGCAAAGCAAAGAAGGAGTGTGACAAATGGGGTGATCTGACGAAGCATTTATAATGGGGACAAAGATCAAAACCACCCTTTGTGATCAGAGCATTCTTCATCGGTTAGACTTCCAGTCACTGAGCTATCCTCCCAAACTGTTCTGATTCGTGGAATTACTGTCTATAGCTCCAAAAAAATAATCACAGGGTTGCCAAACCACATATGCTGACCCAACTATGTGAGGGCAACATCTCCTCCAGATAACCTGTGCAAAACACCAGGTCATCAGATACAGGAGTTAATGATGTGGTATATGTAGAACATTTATATTTTCAAGTGCCACATGCCAATTGAAATGAGTAGTCCTCATCAATGTGAGTGGGGCATGGATCATACAACTGGCCTTTAAAAGTTCATTAACAATTTTAACAGAATGCTGCTTAGAGATATAGTATTTAATATGCACAAGTCCTGTCCTGATAGCTTGTGTTCTCGTTCAGGGTAGGCCAGGCCTGGCCTGGCAGTTTGGGCTGAACTGTTCCCATGAGGAGCAGGGTCAAGACTGATTTGCACATGGCTGGGTCCAAAACTAAGGTGGCTTGATAAGCGAAAGAATGATAGGTTGGAATGGTACCCGAGTGATTGCTAGTGGTTAGACAAATTGTAAGCATTCCTCCCAGCACCTTTTATGTGTTCTATGAGCATTAACAGACACAAGTCTTTTTTCTCCCAGAGGTTGAGAATGATGTGGACAGTACCTGGTTTTGTGTTGTGTTTTGGTCTGAAGCTAGACTGTACTTTGTTCAAGTGTTGATAGTTCATAAAAATGATGTGTGTAGTAAGTTCAGCAGTCACCATCTTTTCAATTACTTTGCTTACTAAAGGTAATTTTGTCACGGTCTGAAATTTTAAAGGTTTTCTGGAAGTTCAATTTCTTAGGTATTGGAGTGACTTGTCCCAAATTTAAAGTGGTTGGTAAGCTGCCTTCAGGCAATGATGTATCTACAAGTTTGAGAAGCAGGGAGATAAATCAGATGCTGATAGAGCTTCATCTGAAACAGTTGATGAATTGATAGTTATAATGATATTGCAAGGTCCTCTGTGTCCAGAGTTTGAATGGACGACCATTTGGTAAATGATCTCCCTTGCTACCTTTTCCAGCATGTCTGGAAGATAATTTTGCATCTGCTGCCTGTGCCCCCAAACTTATTTTTAAGTAGCTGTTTTACATCATGAGGTCTTTCTATTTGCATTCCGAGAGGACCAGAAGCCATCTGATTTCATAGTTCTCCAATTTGTTGTAGTTGTATCTTTAGAGTTTTGCTAAGCTTACCTTCATTAGAGTACCATGTTTTAGAGGCCTTTCTGTCAAGAGTGACAGCAGCTAAATGATTGATGATGTTGGGCACAGACTACATTTAGTAGTTCGTAAGGGTAATATTTAGAGCTGCAGGTCTTAGAGTGATGGACCCAAGATTTGAAAAAGCAAAGAAATGTGGATAGTAAACACTTTATGAGTCTTTTCCAAGGTTAAAAACAGATGATAACCATCATCAGTCAACTCTCCGAGTTTTTCTGTGAAATTGGGGCTGGATCAAGGAGGGCAGTGGGGCTTGTACCATGATAACCTAAGATGCCACACGGTGTACAGGATAAAAACAATGTCTATTAGTATGGGGCCCGACAGAGAGAAATAAAGATCAAACTGAGTTCAAATGCAGCTAATTGGGATGATGCTGTAGCTACATAGTCCCTTGAACTTTTATGAATGAAAGCTACTCTGTTGTTTTTATATGTAAATTTGTATTTATGGAAGAAGGCCCATCCCTCTTGTCTAGGATGTCTGGATATATGAGAATGCAGGAGAAAGCAACATTTCTATTATGAAGAGCATGTCTAGAAGGTGAGAAGTCAATCGACCCAGGGTTCTGGAAGAGTGAGCTATAACTGATCTAGTGCTGATGAGCATCCATCTTAAGGCTAGAGATGAGTTTAAAGAGAATTGAGGATGCAGTTTTGATAGGAAGAAACATGTTGAAATGAGTCTCTTGACATGGGTTGGTGATTGAACGAATAAATGGAGTGATGTCACAGGGAATAGTAATTTTGATCTTGTGGCTTTTTGGTAGACACATGATCCAATGGCATCAGTGACTGAAGAGTCAGGAAGGTGAATCTGAAGTGGATGTAGTTCAAAATTACATGTGAAACTAGAACGGTAGTGAAGCTCTGAAGCTTTAAATTACAGCTTCTAGTGGATGAGTCATTGTACCAGAGATCAACAAAAGGCATGTGGAAGAAGTGAAGGTCAAAGTAAGTCAGAGATATGTTCACACTGTTGGCAGCTTAGCACTGTGTGGTCAGAATAGAAGAGAGGCCTTAAAGATTGGACCACAAAACCTCTATTATAGGAGGCAATCTTCGAGGTTGTACCAAGTTGTTTTACTTTAAGTCTTGTCTGCCAGGGACACACTACAAACCTCATGAGAGAGTACAAGGTCAAAACATGGACACAAACACACAACAAAAGATAGGATTAAAACATGGGGACATTGGAAATTGGCAACAAGAAAGCAAAGAAACGCAAAGAGATTCCAGGAGTAAATGTCTATACTTGTGCAGTACCCACTGACACCCATGCAGTACTCACTGACAACCATTTCCATACATCTTGTTGGTGTGAGACACCCAGCTACCAAACCCCCCAAAAACAGGATATCCTGGCGATCACCTTCACTGGCAACTCTAGTAGCCCAAACAGGCCACAGAAATCCATTTCACACTATGACAGGGACACAACATGAAGCACACGAAGAAGAAGAAGTTCCTCTGCGTCAGCTTCTATTTTAGAACAGTTTACTCTACCTGCAACGTCAACATACTTCCTTCCAAGGAAGTACTCCCACGTTGGTGCCAGCACAACATCGTTGTGACCATCTTGGAAGGGGTACTTTCATAAACAGATCAGACCACCAAACTAACACCATTGGATTTTACTGCAAATCAACGATCCACCTATATCGGAGAAGCTAATCAGCACTGGAAGAGATTTCAAAAGGAAGCCGATGTGGTAACAGTAGACTAGATTCGCAGGTATTGTGCTTCAGAATGGATGGGTTCAGAGTGGTGAAAGGAGCAAGTAAGCCATCTACAGATTCTTTATTGTGGTGTTGTAATATAAGTAGGGCTATTGGTTTATGGTATTTATTTTTTTAACATTTCCCCCTGTATTTATGCATATGTATTTTTTGGCACATCTTATTGCTATTTAGACATATTTGTTTTGTGTTTATTTAATAAACTATGTGCAAATTTGTATATTTCCACATGTACTTACCTGATAAACTTGCACTCATACTTTGATACCTGGCGAGTTTTAGCAAATTAAGGAACGAAATATAACAAAATAATACATGGACAGGTAAATATTAGCATTAAACTTCACATATATACTATTTTTAAGGATATCTAATGCTCTTTTTTTAACTTCCATGCATTCTATCTATTACGCTGTTGGCCTGGAATTCATCTAAGACAACATGGAGTGTCACTTAAAAGAAGCCTCAGTTTCTGTATTTTTATGCTTTTAAAAGTAAACACATACAGTAAACATATTGTTTTTTGTCTATATTTATCTGTAAAAATCAATAGAACTGGGACACTAGGAGCCTTACATATAAGACTAACTACTGAATTTTACAGAAATCATCTCTTCATATAATAATACTTACCCTATATAGTCAGCCAACACTATGGGCTTAGGGATGTGCCCTGCTGGAATATGCCCACTGAGCAGTTCAGGTTTCAGTATTATGGATTTCAGTTTTTGGTTACCCGCTTGCACTCCGCACGATGGATCAGTCCCTACTGCCACTTCATGCTAAACATAGGACACAGACATTAAATCACATAGTAATACTAGGAATTTTACTATAGAAATATAAAATTACTTGTAATAAGACAATGCAATTTTAACAATTGTCTAAAAAAGTATGAGGTTACAAACTGGCTCTAATTAGTATAAAGACATGACAATTGAACAAACTTTAAATACAAAAAATGGGTATTAACAACTGTTGAAGTTCAAACTCACATTGCCAGTAAAACACCAGAGCTTAAATACTAATGTAATTTATCACATCAATAGGCTTTAGTTGATCTAAAAGAATGATGTCTAACACCTGATTTAATATGTTCCTTTTTACTTTGTTATTGATTTGCCAACAGTCATGGAAATATATACAGAGATGTAAAAACATTTATCGTCCCATAATCATACTTCAATATCAGGTTTGATTTGTCTACTGAATTCTGGAATTAATGTTAATGTAACCCTCTACTTCTTGTCCTATTTGAGGTCCTAATAAAACAGAACATAACCCCTAATTTAAATGTTCTGAAACCAATTTAATCATAAAGTACACAACTGACACATATAAATTCCTAAGATCAAGACGATGCGGGCAAATAAATAAGATGTGTTCAACCGACTCTTAATAAAGGTTTCAAAGACAACACTTGCAATTCACTCTTCGAACACCTCTCTATGCACCTTAAAACTGGAAGATTAACTAAACTTAATCACAAGAACTTTTTTTTAGCTAGTCTGATTCGAAACAGGATTATCAAATAGAGAGAGTACCACTAGTATAAAAGGCAGACATACAATGATGCTTTAATGGTTTTCGCTGACAATTTCTTGGTTGGCAAGTCACATAATTTTTTCCTACTGGATAAGTTGGTATCTGAGCAACATTAGACCATTAAAACTTAACATATTTGTTCTGGAGAGGGGTGGAGCTCGAAATTACACAGGCCCTCGGGTGGGAGTTTCCCCGGGACACGATGCGCTTGCTTTTGGGAGTGCTTGATGGCCTAGACGGCTCCAGGGCGGATAAGCGTTTCCTAGGGACGGCAGTGGCGGTGGCGAAGAGAGATATAGCAGCGCTCTGGTCTCAGGTCAAGTCGCAGACTGTGCAGAAACGGAGGAGAGGGGTGGATTGGTGCGGAGCACAGGAGGAACCCCTCTTTGAAGCCCGGAGTTGTCCTGAACTCTGCAGCAAAGTGTGGGGTAAATCGTTAAATGTGTTACCTGTTTGAAGGGTCCGACTAAATCTTGTACATGCTAGTAATATGTGAATGTCACACTCACTCCATTTGGGCCTCCAATGTTTTTTGTCGGCTTTCCCTGATTGTACTTCATCTTATTAAGGTGCTTGATCTGCTACCAATTAATTTATCTGTTACCAATAAAGTTGATTATCAAAAAAAAAAAAACTTAACATATTTAACATTTACATTTCTTATAGAAGTTATCATTTAAGAGCTTTTGTAGGCTTTTACTGAGACAGAGTCTATTTAAGTTCAGGACAATAAACATCATAAAAGATACAGTTAGACTGATATCCTTGGCGTGGTATTCCCCCAGACTTTTTGCCTTACCACCCCTATTTTCACTGAACTCGTTTTAGTTGGAATTAGGACTCTGTGGACTTTACGCCTGCTAACTAGTGTTGGAGTGCTTGCGTTTTTTTCTCTTAAACTTGGTAACATTGGCATAAACCTAATTTGCACATTTAATGTATTTAGTATTCATTAGAAAATGGTAATTCATGTACTCCGGGTCAGTAAAAGAAATTATAGACTTGGGCACCAACACTCATTGTGACACCAACTAAAGTAGCACTGTAAAACACTTCTCAGGCTTGCCTCTGCAGCCTGAAGTGCAGTCTTAAAGTGCCATTTCGACCTGGCAAAATAAACTGCCACTGGAGGGCAGAATGTTCTAAGAGCCTTATAGCCCTTCGTAGCTGGGCTATACTGGCTATTAAAGTCCCGCTGCCTTGTTAAAGGCATTTAATAGCCGATATAGCCCGCTACAGCAGGCAATAAGGCTATATTAATTACCTCTATGTTAGGCCCCAATGGCTCATAGGGCAAGGTGCATGGTATTTAAATAGGACATGTGTGCTCAGCTAGTCCGATCTTTGGTGCTTAATATGATATCCTGCCATCTACAACTTTTAAATAATTACTACAACTCAAAGGGTATGAAACAGATGAGGGTGCTTTTTACTGTATCCCCAAGTGAGGACATGGTTCCAAGACAGTGAATGGAAACCCCAGTTATGCTCTCACTGAAAAACGCTGGCTGGCCCAACTGACTTGCTGAACGTTCGCTCATTCTTCAGATCTACTGTGCTCAGCGAATGCATGTAAAACATGTAGAATTGCCCCAAACCACAATATAGTAGTATATTTTAGGCCCTAGAGGAAAGTGAATGCAAACCACCTCTCTAGTTGGTTGGGCAGCGACAGTCAGTCAAACAGCATCACAAAAAATAGAAAATGAGACCCTATTTAGCTACACAAGAACGTAGGGAGGCTTGCATGCTAACAAGTGTTACAAGTCCATACAAGTGAATAAAGGGCTAAGTTAAAGGTCGCCATCCAATCCGGAGAGGCAGCTAAAGAAATCCTCCATACATAGAAATAGTAACTAGAGCATACAAAATGCAAAAGACAATAAGTGGAAGAAGCAGTATCAACCCTGAAAAGGATGAGGGTATCTGCAAGGGAAAACCCAAAATGTAACTTTATTGGCAGTAGCTGTATTGAGGTCCCATGTAGGTCATTCAAATGTGAACAGAGAAATTAACTTTTAGAAGTCCAAAAGGATATTGGGTCCCTTGGAGCCCTATATTGATTGTTTATATGGACACAAGTTCATTCTTGTTGCAGAAATTGAGACAAACTCTTCTTCCATAGCCTCCTGAGTTTGACCTATGACCAACACACTTCAGCACATAAAAGACAATGGCATCTTCATAGCCCAATTGTGTTTTGGAGTAAAGGGCCAAATAAGTAAAAGATTAAATTCAGGGTTAAAAAAGACAATATATATCCCCACCTGCACTATTTAAATCATACAAGAGGGACCTGGTATCCTACTTACAGCTCTAAGTCCTACACACAACAGCGCTGGCAAGTGATGTCAGGAAGTACTCTTTTCCCTGTATGCAAACAATGGTCTTACTTGCAAGATCAGTAACAACTACAGGTTAGAAAGTATCCCCAACAAAAAATTTCTCCAGGAATGGATAACAGCTCACAGGAACGTGAGCCACAAAGTTTCATACACTTTCCAATATTCCAAAGAGCATATTTAACGTCACACAAATTACATACTATGTACCTAGCGGCCTCTTCGGGAAGCCCATGTAGTCACATACTCAATGCAGACAATCCATATGATCTGGTTGTGCCCATCACTGTCAAAATTCTGGGGCAAAGTCTCGGAGGGCCACCCTCACCTGTCTGGAATAAATTCCTGGTCATCCTTACACTACTGTATATTGGGTCTGAACCCACTGCCTAAAACAACTAAAGTGCTCATGCGCTTGACTGACGTTTCATTACATTGGCTAAAAGAATGTTAACACAATGCTGGAAGTCACATCGAGCTCCTATGGAGGGGGCTTTGGGGGAGGTTGCTTTACATTGGGCCGCCGCGGAGGGTGAGGCACTTAGGCAAAAAGAATATAGAGGGCTCCGTAAGAAGCCAATATTGTTGGATTGGGCTCACCTGCTGGAGGAATTCTATGCACACATACCCGAAGCCTGAAAGGTATAAAGGAACACGTCTCTTCTTCTCACCCAACTGTCAACACATTAGGCATTTCCAGTGCATTGCCATTCAAAGGCCCCTTGTGTGCCCCCAACCGCATGCACGTTTAAACGAGACACGAAAACACAAACTGGTTTCTAGAGGGTGGTTTAGGGAGTTTGTTTTCTTGTCTGGGAATGTTTCCCTCACTTTGTAACAGTACATACTTGCCTATAATTTTTTATAGGCAATATTTCACTATACTAATTCAACACTAATCCTATGGGTTCCAGAGTAGCGTGCTAATCGCCAAAAAAGCGATTCAAAACCCCATCAGGGGGAACAAGCTATATATAAATACAAACCTCTTTCCCTCTTCTATCCCGCCACCTACCCTTCTCTATCCAAATAACTGTATAACATATCCACCACTCAAATTACTTCATATTCCACTATACTAATTTTCAACACTAATCCTTTATGGGTTCCGGAGTAGCGTGCTACACGCCAGAAAAGCGCTTCCAACACCCATCAGGGGTAACAGGTATTATATGAATGCAAACCTTTATTCCCCTTCTATCCCTCTGCTGTCCTTCTCACTCCAAATAACTGACTAATATCCACCACTCAAATTACTTTCATATTTCACCACACTAATTCACCACTAATCCTTTATGGGTTCCGGAGTATGGTGCTACTCGACCAAAAAAAGCGCATTAACACACCATCAGGGTTAACAAGCGCTATATAAATACAAACCTTTTGGCCTCTTCTATCCTCCTGAATCCAAATAACTGACTAACCTATCCACCACTTAAATTACTTTCATATTTCACAATACTAATTCAACACTAATCCTTTATGAGTCCCGGAGTAGGGTGCTACTCGCCGAAAAAGGGCTTCAACGCCTCCTCAGGGGTAGCATGCGCTATATAAATGCAGTTACAATACAATACAATACAATACATGCCTATAGGAATGCTGTTATAACCCAGCTGAAAGTGGAAACCACATACGAAAGGAATAAGCCACACGTCTGGAGACGTACTGGGCAGGGGGGAGAAGATGCGCCACAAGTTAGATTATGTCATGCCTGGAATAGATTTTCCAGATCAAAGAAGGCAGTTTGTCTCTTGCCGCCATTTTGAGGCTGTCAGGCACAGCAGACGATCTAAATATCACCCATGCATACTCCTTGAAAAAAGATTCTCTAATTACCAACAGCCACCCATCGCCCTACTAGAGCAAGAAGGATGAACTGCACCTTTAGACGAACCTCAAAGCACAACAAGCATTGAGGCTCCATCGCCCTGTCCACATTTTGCGAGTCATGTATTTCCTAACAGCCAGAATGCTTACACTACACAGGTCAGGAGATTAGTCTGCCCACAGTCATAGATTGGAACGTCCTGTGGGGCCTTCATCGTGGTTAAAAAAAGATTCCTGTCTATTCACTCACAGGCTGCAAACATTTAAGCCGCACGGGCACGACGCAAATCGTCATGGTGAGGCAACAGGCAGAGACAACGGGAAATAAATAGTTATTGAAATACCCGCGGCTCAATCAAGGCGATCAGTCCCAGATGCAAAAGCAAATAGTTCTGTTCTAAACTCAAGACAACAGATAAAAGGTGGCGGGGATTAAAAAACTGCATCCACACTGCATCACTTGCTCAGTCTCGACTCGTGTTTTTCAAGCAGGACAGAAACTACTGCAAACAAGCAGTCTTTTTACACGACCAATGAGTATCTTTCCAAGGTTAAACAGATCCTTGATATAGTGAGTGGGTATTGGTAGAGCTGTGGTTCAAATGGCATTTTAAAAAACTATTTATTCTACAGCTTTTAAAAAGGCAACTTACCAGGTCCTTGGCTACTGGAATCGGATGCGCGGTCATCTAGAAAAAAAAACATAATTAACAAATCAGGGTTGGTTCTGTAACAAACTTATTTATGAATTTACTGCTCAGGCTCATTCTGATCTCTGTAAATGCACCACTCTACCAAAAAACAGTGCTGCAGCGGAGTCCCAGTAAGGAAGAATTGTGCAATTGACTCCTACAAAAAACGTTGGAAAGTACTTTTGTAGGAATATGCCTACGTTTGCCGTAAATGTCAGACTTTTGGAATTGAGAAAGATTTTCAGGTAGAGATGATGCGTTTTTCCAGGACTCACGTGCATAGGCAGTTACACATGCCTAAATGTAACAGGTGTACATTTATATATTGATAAATGTTAATTAAACTTGCATGTACACTTCGCAACTTTCTTTCTCCAATTGAACACTAATGTTCCCCGCGAAGAAACCCCTCTCCATACACCCCCAAGAACGTTGTGAGTGTTCCCTTTCCATTCCTACCCTGGATATGCACCTAGTTCTGCTTTGAATGGCTAAATCTCCAATCAGAGCCAACAGTGGCGTAAGCCTAGAACAGGTTTTGAACACACACAAACATGAAAGCCGGCAGGTGTTCATCTACCTGGGCAGGTACCCATCACCCTATTCACTGTCCTACACTGGCATGTCCATCACTACCATCTGAGGGGAAGCTGATTTGCTCATAGGTGGCATTACATAACCCTGCTGAATGTTATCTGTGCACAAATAAATTTATAAGCGTGAATCCAAGTTTTGAAAAAACCAAATGCAAATAAACATGGAAATACAGGAGTAGAAAACACCACAATTCCAACCATTGTAAAGGAACAGTACAAATGCAAATCATGGACTAAGCACCCACGGAAGAACCGACTGACTGTAGGTGGTGTAGTTTCAACCGACCCTTGTGGTTGGGCTCCTTCCTCGATAGCCTTATCTAAGCAGGTGCTGGATGGGGCTGTGTGGTACAGGGTGTTGCTAGCAGAGGCTGAAGCTGTGTACACTACATAACAGTCAAAACGCATACAGACCAGCCTCCTTGGAGTAGCAGCCTCCTCGGTTAGAGAGCTGCTCTCCACCGGGCAGGACCAAGAGTGCCACAAGACCAACATCCGATTTCACATCAACAGGCACTGTGCCAGCATAAGCAGGCGTGCAGCTCTAAGCTGTGGTGCAGGTACATCTTTGGAGGCACACCTTTGGAAACACTTGCTTCAGCCTCTTATCCCATTTTCAGGACTAAACAAAAAAAGCAAGAAGGGGAGGAAAGAAGAAAAAAGCAAAGAGAACTTGGAAAATAGAAGAAATTGCTCAATCTGGTGAAATACTGTTTCATATTCGTAAGTGGATCTAAGGAAGGGAACCTAAAAGATGTACATAGCCAGTTAAAAATCCCAGGTTCAACCAGAGATTAAGTGGCCATATTTCTCTGGGGCCACAAGAAGGGTGCCTTTGTGGCGACTCAGAGGTCGATGGTTCTTTCTTGTGTGAATACCCAAGAAACATTATCAGGCATAGGTGCAGATAATATAGTCTGCAAGTGTTCAGCTGATGAGGCTAAAAAGGATAATATATGGACAGGAATGCTACCAAAAAAGTATGAAATTGTTAAAGTTCCAGGCTCAGGCCCCTATTCCTGTTCTAGGAAGTGTGCTTATCCACCTGTCATTGATTAATCTTCCAATATTTCATGGGGAAAGGGTGAAGTGTTTGCCAAGTACGTGCGCTGGGTAACTGAGAGGGAGTACAGCGTGGGAGCTTGCAAATGCCTACTAAAAAGAATGTCAGCTGTGGCTGAGGCTGTGTGACTTGCACGGACCTGACCACAGTTACGGACCCTGTGGAACCCTACTAATATTTACAGCAAACCCATTTACGGTGCCACATGCTGGATTCCTAGTTTCCATTTCAGATACCCCACAGAGTGTGGGAAGATGGACCATGGAGCCACCACATGATTCAATGCACTAACCAATATGTGGCTGACCGGATGGATCACATATGAATTTGTGTTTGTCCAACTGTGAGAAGGAAACATAGTAGTGTAAAAGTGTTGCAGCAGTAGAAAGGTGTGAATTTTAATTACATACATATAGGACTTCCTGCTGAAGTATATAGATATGCGACATTGGGCCTGGATACATTTAGTATATATGTGTGGGATGCAAGTTGCAAATATAGATAGCTAGGTAGTTGAGTGATCTATGAACTAGGAAGTCTCTTGGGACTCGTGTTTGTGTGAGAACGCAAACCTGGGCATTAGTCAGAGTGGCTGAACCAGGTACAAGGGGGAGGTCAGGCAGGGGCGTAGGAATCACAGGCTACGATTTGCATGGAGCATCATGTGAGACCACATACATAGAGCAAGCCTACAGACTTTGTCTTAAGGTGGTGTATCTGGAAGGACCAAAGCGTAACCTACATCATGGCTATCACAGTTAGTATGCTCATGAATCCATGTGGTAAAGTGTATTAAGTTTGCCAGGAATGAATTTGAGGTCAAAGGTCATGCTAGGAGGCAGAGAGGGAGAGGGAGAGGGAGAGGGAGAGGGAGAGAGAGAGAGAGAGAGAGAGAGAGAGAGAGAGAGAGACTGACTCTGAAGGCATGCCTCTAGGCTCCAGCTGCTGGCAGGAGATAAAAACTTCTCTTCAGAAATATTAGTGTGAATCTCCTGGAGGATGGACAGGAGACTAAGGGACCCATGGGCTGGAAGACCTAGCACTCGAGCCTAGTTCTAAGTCGCAGGCAGGCTTTCTAAGGACATCTTGATCCAAGACCACCGCCAAGATACAAGGGGACGTAGTTGATGAAGAGTAGCTGGTGGGAACACGGCTCTCAAGCCAAGCACTGTTGCATGCTGCTGATCCCCACTGCTAGGTTTACCAACACTGTTTGGTCCAGGGATGCGTTCTTGCTCCCACCCTTTTTTCGCTATATGTGAATGGTGTGGTTGAGCACCTGCTGGAAAAACCATCTGATGCGCCATCCCTGGCGGGCGAGCGAATTCCTACCCTCTTATTCGCTGATGACACGCTTCTAATATCTAAGATCCCTGTGGGCCTCCAAAGCCTCCTAGACAATTTTCAGGCCTTTTGTACCCAAAGAGGGCTGGTAATAAATACAGATAAGACAAAGTATTTGGTGTTGAACACCCCGAAAAAACTTGGGCTACCCCCAGTATTAAATCACGTATCCCTGAAAAGGGTCACTGTATTTGATTACCTAGGTATACGCATTTCAGATACCATGCAGTGGACCCCACATCTTTGTAAAATGTTGTTCAGCCATAAGAGGGTAACGGGTCGCTGCTTAAGGAACAGCGCTCTTCCTCAACTAGACCCATTGCCATCGATATTTACAAAGCGAGGGGAGTCAGTTCTGCCCTTTATGGGGCAGAGCTGTGGGGTATTTCTAATATAGATCAACTGGTAAGGTCCGAAAATAAGTTTTTAAGGGACCTTATGTCACTCCCGCAGAGCACCCCAATGGTACCTTTGCTACTTAATCTAGGATGTCACTCTATCAATGATCTGGCAAAAGTACGTCCGTTGCTGCTATGGGCCCGGCTGTGGCGAGTGCCGGAACTGGCAAAGTATGCTGAGGGGTTGGCAGAAGTAATGTCGATGGCGGGATGGCATAAAATAAAATGGCTAAAAGATGTAAAATTCCTACTTGGCGAAATGGGCCTTAATGAAGCCTGGGTAAGCAGGTCTTCCCCCCGAAGGCAACTCTGAAGACCATTTACTGGAGATGGGTCGCAACCAGAACCGGCACTGACTCAACCCATGGCAGATTAACGGAAGAGTTCCTAATGTTTAAGGACGTGGCATTTTGGGAACCCTACCTTGACATTGTTTGGAAATCTGTTGATAGGACTTTGTACTTTAGATTTAGGGTCGGCTCTCTTCCAGTGCGCGTCTTAACTGCTCGCTGGAAAGCCCCGTCCCAAACAACACCATTTTGCCCCATCTGTAAAACAATAACAGAATCTGTTGCTCATATCCTGTTTGCCTGTACGGCATATGCGTCGCCAAGGAAATGCTGGCTCAAACCAATATGTCGGCTGTTGGGCTCTAGGCACTATAATGAGGCACTGCGTATTTTGATGTCTGACACTCGGTCACTGTATGTTTGTGGTCTTTCAAAGTTTTTATCATGGGCATGGTCCATTAGAAAAAAAAGGCTTAAACAAAATGTTTAATTTGAAAATTTAAAAGAATATGGTTAAATTGTTATCTTAATCTGTAAATCGTGTTTTTATTTTTCTTGCTTTCGACTCTAAACTTGCTGTAAATGGACTATCAAATCCCTTTTTTAATGTGCATATGTATTTTATAAAATGTGATGCTTTTAAGATATGTTTTCATCGAATAAAGCCTTATACTACTACTACTACTAAGAACTTCTCTTCAGAAATATTAGTGTGAATCTCCTGGAGGATGGACAGGCGACTAAGGGACCCAAGGGCTGGAAGACCTAGCACTCGAGCCTAGTTCTAAGTCACAGGCAGGCTTTCTAAGGACATCTTGATCCAAGACCACCGCCAAGATACAAGGGGACGTACTTGATGAAGAGTAGCTGGTGGGAACACTGCTCTCAAGCCAAGCACTGTTGAACGCTGCTGATCCCCACTGCTAGGTTTACCAACACTGTTTGGTCAGAAAGGGCAATAGGTGGAGCTTCCCCCTTTGTTGAGTTGATGGGGGATGCTCCAGACGTTGCCTTCAGCCAAGTACAAGCAGCATATTGGGGAGATGGGCCTTGGATTCCCTCCTTGGTCGTCACCTACCCAGTCGGTCTTTAGGGAGACTTATTTTCGTCTTTCCCTATAGTCTCTTCCCTAGCTCCTATCGTCTCTCCCCTGAATCTCTCCCCTTGCCTGCCACTCTGCCTACCCCCTGTCCTTTGTGCCCTTTGACTAAGCACTCCTTCTCCCCTTGTTGGGGAGAGATCCAATATTTATACTCTGGAGTCTCAGCGAACCCGCTGAGTGAGTCCACTGCGCCAAGGGAGCCACTCACACTGGATGTATGGTATGGCACCCCTTGCCAAAGCACTCCCTCTCCCCTTTTTGGGGAAGGATCCAGTATGTAGGCCTTGGAGTCTCAGAGACCTCTCTGAGAGAGTCCACTGCGTAAAGGGAGCCTCTCGCTATAGAGATAGGGAAGAGATACCACTTCCCCTGGGATCACAGCTTACTGGACTTTGGACGTTGCCTTGACTCGTCTACCAGTTTGTGTCCCAGTCACCCTTCCCCTCTTCTCCCCATGCTGTGTCTCTCACCCTCCCCTCCCCTCCTCTTTCCCGCCTTCATTATCTGCCTACTTCCCCTACTCCAACCCCCCCTGAATCTCTCACCTTGCCTTCTTTTCCCCTTACGTATTTGTGCTTTTTGTTTATCTCGACCTTACAAGTAACTATGTTGCCATGCTCTAAGAACTGTGTAACCTTTGTAACGATGTAACCTGTAACTATGATCTGATGCTCATGTAAAGCGCTCTGATACCTCCGGGTTTAGCCAGCGTTCTATAAAACTTTTAAAATTAAAATAAATTTCTAAGCTAGTAAATTCAGACATAGGAATAGTGCTGACAAAGGCCAATTCTGAGAAACAGAATCATTAAAAATAGCCAAATAAAGCATGACTGACAGACTTTAGACTACTATTCTGGGAATCTCGAGAGCAATGCATTTTGTTTTATAAAATTGCATAATAAATGTGTAATAGAACTGATGTGGGATTGCCATTCCCTTTGGAAAGTGGTGACAGAAAACCAGGGAAGGTCTTACAACTATGTACATATGTTCAATGATACAAAGAAGTAATTCTGTAAGGCAACATTTTTGCGCACCTCTGTGGGAAAAGGTTTCTTCTACATTAATTTACCCATTCTGCAACAAACACTGTTAATTTCTAATCATTAAAGTAGAGTTATGGGAGCACTACCACATAACAGTGACACAAGCTTTCAAGTCAGGAGATGGGTGAACGACCAAAGCTACTATACCCAAATAAGATAAAGGACATCTTGCTGCTACCTCTCCATCATTTATCAGAATATGGGGCGATTTTCCACTCCTGAAGGAAAGCAAACTCATTGGAATGGTGAGATACTGCCAAATAGTGGATCATCTGGATTTGATGCCTAGTGTAAGATAGCAGAGAAGGTTGTATACACAGGTCGTAGTTGCCCCTGGAAGTTCACTAATCTCTGGTATCAATGGAACATATGTCATGGACTTAATTGAGATTCTTTAATCAGGAGGTCTTGAATTTTGGGGTTTATTGTCACGCTGAAATGGTGATAGCCACCATACGCCACTAATGACAGAGTTATGAATTGTTACACTTAAGCAGTAGTTCATTAGCAGATGCTGGAGACGTTCATTAACATTAGTGTGGTTGGAATTCTGCAGAATTACATGCCTGACCATATGTACTGTTATGTTATCAAAATGAATAAAAACCGTTTTTAAGGAGGATATTGTGCTGCATTAATCAAGACAATTTTGCTTCTTTCTGCTGCCTGGGGTCCCCAGTTCTCTATGGGGAGTCAAATCACAGACGGCAACTTGGCAAAACGTATAGCATATTAGTGGGAAAGGGTCAGGTAAATCTGTAAATATCTCAACATATACAACTTCAAAATTGCTTACAAAATCTGAGGAGTAACCTCGTTTCATTCCTGAGCCAGTGACACTGCCAGTTGAGACTATCCAATTTATTTTAGTTATGGGTTTGCCAGTATTAAGCACACCACAAATCTAATGTACATTAGTAAGAGCAGGCCTTATCCGAGCCACAGCAGAGGACATCCTGCCGATGAAGGTGACTGGCAGCTCGTTTGAGTCTTTTTAAGGTTTGTGTGCAGTAGAGGATACAATAAGCCTCCAGAAACCACCCACCAGACCTCACAACTGTAATACGCTTTTATTAAGTGATACAGAACAGCTATACATTTAATAGAAACCAACTTATGCTGCAGTTTCAAATGGTAAAGTACTTTCAATTTTTCAACGTCTTACTTTCTTGCACAAAACATTTAAAGAGAGGGCATATATCACTTCACTGACTTGGAAAACAGGCCTGGGTGAAATTTCAATTACACAGTGGTAATTCTGTGAATTTCATGTTACTCAAAATACTGGAATGCAAGCGACTGTCATTCGTGGTACTTGTGTTTTTGGTGCCATATGGCGTAATTTCACATAATTTCCCAATTATTTTTGCATAATTGCACAACAACAAGTTAAGTGAACATCACACATCCTTGAGACTCCAGCACACTGATTGAGCTGTATTCTCTACATTCCACAGGCATGGTTTTACAATACAGTGACAGCGTGAACACAGTTTGCTGTTCCCCACCATATAACCCCTTCCTGTAACTGTCATCTGCTTCTGCAAACTAAGCATTACCATTTGTAAAAAAAAAAAACAAAAAAAAAAAAGGGCTTGACACTACGTAAAAGAATGGATGGCACATCTACTTGTCACTGGCTCAGACTGTAAAGCACACAGGAACTGACTCAGTGCGTACAAGTAAAACAAACAACCTGTGAATCCAGAAGCCATCGCCAGCCATTGTCTCAATTCTAAAATGCAATTTGTAGACAAATCATTTATAGTAGATTAAAGCTCGTGTTTCAGTTTGTTTACCATTCACATGGTCTTCCAACACAGCACAGTAATAAACTCACAATACCCTACAGTTTTGCCCACAGCAGGATTTCATTCTAATTTCCCTATCTGAGAACTTGTCACAAAACACCACCCCTCGGCCGACCGCCATACACTGGATTGGAACAGTTACCTCAATCTCCTTTCTTTTAAGGTATTTTGTCCAGCGACCTCAACTCAATCGCAAAACACATTGAATAGTGCTGACTAAGATGGACTTTCTTTAATTATACCACGATTCAAAATCCATATGTGCATCCTATGCAGCTAATTACTAAGGATTCCGCACTTATCAGGACCCCTGTACAAACGTTTAAAAAGTATACTAACTCATGCACATTCACATCCTGAATTTGTCCTACAAAGAGTAATTCAGAACCAATTTGTTCAGTTTGGTTTGGACTACTATTTTAAGAAACAAATTGGAATGTTAGCTTAAAAAAAAATTTCTAAACATAAATGCTGTCTGGCTAGGCCCAGGGTCTGTGAAATGCTTTTTAATATGTATAAACTATTTGGGCATTTCCATGCTCGTTGGGTGTGTCCATGTCCTCCCTGGAGTCAATCTGTTACAATTCTGCCCCAACATGGGCTAATGTCAAATTGTGTGGTTGGTAAGCTACAGATTCGATATGCAAAGCACTTAAGACCGATGAAGATAATAGCCTAATTTCTCCTCGTCCAATCAGATGAGAATTGTCTCAGATACCAGAAGTTGTCTAAACCGATTAACGCATTTTACCCAGGATTTAAATAAATCACAAGAAGGCATTTCTTCTGGCATTTACTTTATCTGCATGTCAAGAAGAATAGCAACAATTAATATTGGGTTTTGTATTCATAACCCTATAAGATATTTTCTCGAAAGAACTTGGAACCCCTTGACCAATCTGCACCTTATTGGCAACGAAGAACCAATGTCAGGCAAACCAAGACTCATTTTTCAAATATTACAGAGTACGGAGGCACTACCACGTCTCCGAAATATTTAGTTTTATGGACCCATTCTGAAAATGTAAGCGGCACATAGACTTTCACTAATGCCTAAATCCGCTTGTGTAGTCCCTTCCTAGTGAGGCGAGTTAGGGAAATGCTGGTGTTCCATCTGTTTAAGCTCCCCATCTGTCCAATCCTCTCAGTCGTCGTTGAGCATGCAGGAGCATTTCATGCATGCGCAGAGACTGGCAAGTACTTTTGTTCTTATTGTTTTAAGAAAGTACAACATTGGTCACAAACCTATTCCCCAAATATTCCAGAACAGGAGTTAGAATAGTAAATTATCCTCTTCTCGAATACTTGGGGTTATTTCTATGTATCTCTTCCCAACAAAAACCAACACATGTGAGAATAGAAGCAGCACAGAAACGTAGGCACTTCCTGGTGAATAGACAGACGTGTGAGCTTGAATAGTATGGTAGGGCAAAGGCGTTGCAACTCTCGTGTCCACTCTCTTCTGGGAGGCGGTTAGTACCATTAGACTAACCTCTGAAGAGCCCGTAGGACTGGGGCAGTAAAACACGTCCGACAGCCCTAATACATGCTCTAGCCACACTCACCTTCAATGCAGAAAATTAAATAAGCAATTATGTTGAGAAATAAAAATATGAATGGAGTATTATATACTTGGAAATACATATCACTCCTATTACAAACAAAAACAAGGTTGACAGGAGAACCAATGAGTCTAGTAATTTCAATAAGGTATCACACCCGTAGGTTTAGTGGTAATTTGTTGATTTGTAAAGGCCTGTGATGGGAAACAGATTAATGAAGCAGAAACTGGAATTACAAAAGCCAAGAAAGTAATCAGTTCTGGAGCAAACCTGCACAGTGTTATTTACCATCTATTTAATATCTGTGATGCCACTGCTGGTAGCTCATTTAAACCAGAGTGCAATAATCATTTTTGTTCAGGGGACTGTGGGAAGACTTGATGGTTACAGAATGGAGATTCAATCATGGAGATAGGCTGGCATCCATGGGCGACTGATGACTGCAACTAGTCCCCTCTAACTGTGTTCTAACAGATTACTAGCCGGAGCAGACTGCTAATGGTGGGGATGTCTTTGGGAAGCCTAGGAAAAGGGCATTACTAATACATAGCAAAGGGGCAATCAACATAGGAGTCATAGATTGGATCTCCAGGAATCAGAGGGTTCGCTTGGTTTGCCGCCCTCAGAAGGACGGACCATGATGCCATTTCATTACTAGTTGTGTGTAGGTGTCAAGGTGAACTGGAAGTCATTTAACTGAGTCTTCTATGACTTTTTCTTAAGTTGGGGGCACATTCAATTTATGCAACAGCAACTGGGAAATTATTCTAGTTTATAAAAGGAGATAAGACCAATATTTCACATCTCTAGTATGTAGTTTGAATCTGGAATTGTACTACTAATGGTCACTGCTCGCAGCAGCTATATTGGGAGGGAGGGGTGCAGTACTGAAAACTGACCACTTTTTTGTGTGTGAAAAAGGGCGCTTTATTGAAAGAGGTGTTCATCACAAATTGTCTTAGCAAAACTGCGCTACAAAACTAAAACCTTGCTATAGATCCAGGGAACAAGCCTCTGGCTCCACCCCTACAGCCCCCCAACATACCCACCCTGGAGCTAACTTATTTAACTGTATTGCATTCCAACATTTCAAACTTTCTATTCCCCCTACATCCTACTACTATATGTATGAACCTGTAAGTAACCAAATGTCCTAAACTGAACCTTGAACTACCTGCCTACCCTTCCCTTGCAGACTGTTCCCCAGCTGCACCGCCAACCAACTTGGCAGACTTTTCATGTCCCCGGAGCACCTGTTCCAAGCTGCAGCATATACATACATACCCCAGTGCACTTGTCTCAACAACAGAGCCCCTATCTCAAGACCCACCATTTTTCACCCCAGGAAATCCTAGCCAAAGGGACGGGCGGGAGGGGTATTTAAAACATTCTAAACTCCCAACTCCCAGCCACCAGGTCACCTGAACCTAAAATGGTGGCTGCAGGTAGCCCAACTTGACCCCCAAAATATAAGTTTGGGCTATAAACGTAGCCCAATACAAAATGGCAGTCACTGGGGGTAAGTGGGGGCAGGGGGTGCAGACTTCCCTCTGGTCAGCTACTCCCCAAAACCTCCCCTGTTATATGAAGCCAGCAAACACAGACTTGCTTGTTTAGCAATTCTCACAGATTTGTTTACAAAATGAGATTTTTCCACTTTCATGGAAAGAACGTTAACTCTATTTCGTCTGTGTAGGTAACTGCCATATTTTGAAATTCCTGATGTTCCCTTCAGGTACCCCCCATTGGCATACCTGTTCAATTAAAGCCATCTTTCCTAATAAGTAGATTTAGCCTGTCTCCACCTCACAGCAGAGAAAAGCTTTGTTCTACATTTGGTCCACTTTAGCTGCAAAATCGGTTCAATCAAGTTAAGTTTTTCCATGTAATACAATCTTAATACATTTCGTCTCCTTTTCCGCATGCTTGACGTCTGAATATTCGATTAACAATAGGGTAAATAAGTGCCATACTCTTACCACCCTATACACCATATTCCTACTGTACACTGAGCAGCTTCACCCATGGCTTTGCCTGATTCTTCTGCTCCTTTGTATTAACTACTCAAGCATAATCATGGCTTTTATTTTAATCCATAATCTCATTTGAGTAAAATCCTCTCTCAGTGACCCTCCTAGGTTCACTTCAGGATTTGGAACTTGCCAAATGAATAAACAAAACCATTTATACGTGTCTATTTACCAACAGAAATCATCCTTAAGACTGTTACAACCCACCCCAAGGTTTATTTGCGAAGTTTTATATAGCGCTGGATAGACCCAGAGGTATCAGAGCGCTTTACATGAGGATCAGAGCATTACAAGGTTCCTTCCGCTAGCTTTAACTTAAGATGATTGTAGAACAAGGTAGTCCTATGACGGTCCACAACAGTCAGAGCCATATTATGCATTCAGGATTGCCACATACTATGTAAATGATCACTTTTTAGATTATTTGCATGCACATTTATCACACCTGGTTATTCGGAAAAATCGGGGACGATCCAACCCCTATGATGCATTGGCGGACACCCCTGATGCAGAGAATGTACCAGAGATAAACATGTTGATATAGTAAATAAGCCAACCTGCGTTCTTTAGAAAAATGAATGAATGAAACTCTGACATTCAACAGTCAAACCCAGTTATCTGGGCAATTGCTACATCCCAAAGCACATTATTTTCCAGGCTATATGCTAAAAGAAGAAACTGGTCATCAAGATATTTTATGTTTATCGTTAAAACAGGGGACACACACAGTAATAAGTCAAAGTTCGACAAAGAAAGAGAAGCACTAGATGGGCTCAATGACTTGCAAAAAACAAAACGTTCAAAATCTCACAAATTACTAAAAGTTTAATGTGCAGGACCAGAAAGCCTCAAGCAGAAAATGAAAAAAGGGGAGATTAACTAAAAATGTGTGTGGTCAACAGGAAGCATTTGTGACCAAGGAGGCCAGAATACAAAATCACGTTGGCATAGGCTTTTATAACATTAAGATCAACTTCAAAACAGAAAACTGAGAGCAAAACCTTCAATTTTCATTCCTGGGATAATGCATCCACACCGCAATGGATGTTTTCCATGAAGGTTTACATTGCTCAGCATTAGGAGTAGATACAGGAAAATAGGAGAAACAGTTTGAAGGTGCCATATGGAGTTCCATAGTGATCATCTGTAAATCCTCTCCACTTTGAAGCCAATCTGAGACCGCAATCTTTTTTTAACCACTCCTGCAACAATGCTACCCACCATCACATGCATGACTAACAAACACAACCATCACCAGGACCTACACACCTATCTGTCATGGGTGTATGGATACAGGCTTTCTGAAATCCTAAACTGCTCCAAAGTTGAAAAGTTGCTTATTGGTGTTAAATGTGCTTAGGTACCTCCATCAACTCCTGACAAGTCAGTCACCACCAGCACAAAAAAGTCTAAGAAGCACTATCATCTTAAAAAGGCAACTTAAGTTAAGATATGAAGTATGAATGTTTCATCCCAGAAGTTCTTGCATTACTTTTGCTGTATCCTTAAATTTGGAGATCCAAAAGGAATTAGCAGTAACAAGGAATTACCATCAACTAATGCTTCGACTCTGCCAACACACTTTATCGTATCAACTCCGCGGCCTCCAAATCTATACAACTAAACATGACAATTAAACTACTCATCAAGCAGAAGTCCTTGGTCTTTATCCACGATCTAGAAATCACTCCTCTGGCCCTCCCTTTAACTTTTTGATCACCTACAAATAATTTACAGGATATGAAAATCCTCCATTTAAAAATCTTAAACTAGAACACAACAATCCTGGATGTTTCTCTGCCACCATAGCCAGTTCTAGGTTCTCAGAGCACTCTGAAGGTCAGAAAAAACCCACAATGCCTCGCTATCCAGGTAACCAGCCTGAGCAATGCACTACTGTTAGCTGCACCAAGATTTACCACCTCGTTGTCAGAAGAACTTCAAGCCGATATGTTATAAAATATTCTTTGAAACATCTCATTCGGGCCTAAAACACCTTGAGGCAATTTGCTCTGTTCAGTGCTTTATACAAACTAACACTGAGGACAAAATTAGATTTCCATCTTTGTTTGAAGAAGAAATAAAAAAAAAGGAAAAGGTGCACAGATAGCTCCTAAAGTAGGGCCACCCGCACCATCAAAAGGGGACAAATAGACCGGTTCAAAGAGACCATTTCTGCCCTGTGATTACAATGCCTCAAGATATGCAAATAGAAAAAGGCAAAGTAGGACACTGAAATGCAAAGTGAGAAGTGCGAGCCATGCTAGACTGAAGTATGCTATTCTGACAAGGCACTTGCTTCAACATTGCTACAACATTCAACATGAAAACACAGAAAGCACAAAATTGTTTCTATGTTCTATTGTCGTGTGGTGTTTTTAGCTCAGAGGGAATTTTCCCGATTCATGCCCTTATCTATATCTATCTATACTACTATTATAAAGAGAGAATTGTGTCCTTTGAGCCACGTAAACTCGAAAAGTACACCACCAATCCAAACACCCAAGACATCTTTGAAAACCTCAGGGCAAGCAGAAGGACATAGGCTATTAGGTTTAAAGTATTTTATTGAAGCAGGGTGAGGAAAGAAACAACAAAACAAACATATAACCACAGGTGCCTCTCAGAATCAGTGCGCATGGTACATTAGATGCATAAAGGCAGTCCTTTCGACATGGTGGGCACAGTCGTGCCTGGATCGCACAGCTCGCGCACCTGTGGACGAAAACAAAAGGGGGGAAAAAGGAAAAAGGAAGAAAAAAGGGGGGGGGGGAACAACCCTGCCCCTCCTCCCACCCAGCCAACAACCCCCAAACCCCCTCCCCCACCCCCTGTACTGTGCCGTCAACCACTCGCTCTTCCCCTGTGGCTACCTATTGTCTACCCCCACCACCAGTTGCCAGCTTGGGCCGATTAAACAGGCGGGTCTGGCGGCGGTGTCAGCCGCAACAGTCTAAGATACCTAGGGCAAGTGATTTCTTTGAATTCTGAGCATAACAAATTATGGAAGGGTGCCCACAGCTCCTCAAAAGCGTCTACGTCCCCCGCCACCACTAGGGACAGCTTCTCCATGCCAAGGACATGCCACAATCTGTGCAGCCAGCCGACAACAGTGGGGAGCGTGGTGGAGCGCCAGTGAATGAGTATGTTCTGTACTGCTGACCCCAAAGCTATCGCTGTCTGTCTACCCCTTTTAGATCTGAGAGGGTACATCAATCCATTCGGCAAACCCAGTAGGACATATGCAGGGAGACGGGGTAGTTCTATTCCAAAGCATTTGTCAACCTCATTGAGGACCTCCTCCCAGTAAGGAGCCAGAAGGGGACAGTCCCACAATATATGAGCAAGTGTGCCAGTCTGACCACAGTTGCGCCAACATGTCCCAGGTATTGAGCGTTCCATCTCATGTAATTTCTCAGGAGTGCGATACCAATAGGTTGTGATTTTGGTGAAGGTCTCTGTGAGCCCGGTGTGATAGGCGGAGTGGCGCGCTCGGTAGGAGATGTGGTCCCATTCAGTATGGCTCAGCACTCGACCAAGCTCCCGTTCCCACCGCTCCCTACCCGGGTTGTAGATGTGAAAGGGGGGGGGGTTGCAGCATCTTATACAAGTCAGAGATGAGCTTGGCGTCCGACGAGCGAGTTACTAGCCAGCGCTCATACGCTGTGTTCGGCCGGTCTGCCGTCGCGCGCACTTGAGGCTGTAGCGCCCAGTGACGTGCCTGCATATACCGCATGCGTTCCGTCTCGGGGAGGCCATAATCCCGACGCAGGTCCTGGAAGGGAATGACACCCTCTGGGCCATATAGATGATATAAAGTGAAACATCGGGCCGCCCGCCAGGGATCATAGGCTCCAGGCTCCATACCCGGGCCAAAGTCCGGGTTACCAATCAGTGGCGTGAAGGGAGAGGGAAAGGTAGTGAGTTCGTGCTTGGTAGCCACAGAGTCCCACACACGGAGCGGGACCCGCGTCACAAAGGAGGCATAAAGGTTAGGGGCCCAGTGGGCCCTTCTCAGGAAAGGCACCTCTTGTAGCGTTCTGCCTGCTACAGCCTGGTCCTGAAACAGCCAGTGTTTATCCGATTCCCACCGGCTCCACTCCACCAAATAGCGCAATTGGGCGGCTTGAAAATACTTCTGCATGTCTGGTATCCCAAGTCCACCAGACTCCGGCGCCAGTGTAGCTATGGTCCGTTTGATCCGAGGTCTACGGCCCTGCCACACAAAACGTGCGATGGCCGACTGAGTCTCCGCGAGCCATCCTTTGGGGGGCTGTAGCGGGAGCGCCCTGAACAGGTACAGGACCTGTGGCAGGAGGGTCATCTTCACCGCGGCCACTCTGCCCAACAGCGACAACGTGCCCCTGTCCCAGCGGGCCAATTCCTCCTTGATCTTTGCACTCAAAGCTGTGTAATTGGCTGTGACCATCGCAGGGAGTGTGGGTGCCAAAAGGATCCCCAGATACGGAATCCGATCCCCAGACCAGCTCAGGGGGAAAAGCCTCTGCAGGTCAGCTCTGGTGGCGCTAGTCAGCGAGATATCAAGGGCTGCAGACTTCCCAAGGTTCACCTTGAAGCCCGCCACCGTAGCAAAGAGGTCCAGCTCCGCGATACATGCAGGCAGGGACCTCCGCGGGTCGTCGAGTGTCAGTATGACATCGTCCGCATAGAGGCTGAGAGCATGATGGAACTCTCCCATCCGGACTCCTATGATGTCGGGGTTCTGGCGGACCCTTTGAGGAACGGCTCCATATAGAGAGCGAAGAGCAGAGGGGACAGCGGGCACCCCTGTCTTGTACCACGCTCTATTGGAAAGTGCCGAGAGCTACCTCCGTTCACCCGGACTACCGCAGATGGGAAACGGTAGCAGTTGAAAATCCGGAACTTCTCGCCGACCCCAAACTTGCCCAAGACCTTTTCCAAATAAGGCCAGTGCACCCTGTCAAACGCCTTTTCTGCGTCAATGGAGAGGAACATGCGTTCCCCGGGAATCCTCGAGGCCTTCTCAAGGATATGAGTCACTCTCTTCGTGTTGTCCACAGTCTGCCTGCCTGGTACAAAGCCAGCCTGATCCGAGTCGACCAAGCCCGGGAGATGAAGCGCCAGACGTGCCGCCAGAATGCTAGTGAAAACCTTCAGGTCTGTGTTCAAAAGTGAGATTGGGCGGTAGGACCCGCAAGCAGTCCGATCCTTGCCCGGTTTCGGGATCACAGAGACCGTAGCCTGAAGAAATTCAGGGGGAATGGCACCCGGCTCCGAGAATGTATTAAAAAGACGCGTCAAAAGAGGCGCGAGCTCCTGGCAGAAGGTCTTGTAGAAGAGAGGGATAAAACCATCAGGTCCCAGGGCCTTACCAGACTTGAGCCGGGAGATCGCCGTAACCACCTCCTCAATCCGGATCTCCTGCTCCAGATATTGGGCCTGATCCGGCGTCAGCGACGGGAGCGACACAGAGTCTAGATAGTCCATTTCAGTCTGTGCGGAGGGGGCCTCGCCAGCGTAGAGGTCTGCGTAGTAGTCGCGGAAAACTTCAGCGATTTGCCCATCCTCCGTGACCGACCCCCCGGTGGGGGTAACTAGTTCCTTCACCCTGTGCTGTTGGTGCTGCACCCTGAGCTTGTGCGCCAGGAGCCGGCCGCACCTGTCCCCACCGGTGTAATACTTGTGCTTCAGGCGAAGCACCGCGTACTCCGCTCTGTCAGTGTCAAGAGCGGATAGGAGTTTCCTGGCGGCCTTCAATTGCCTCCAGACTCGGGGGGCACCCGTTCTGTGATGTACCTGTTCCAGCTCCCGCACCCGTCGAGTAAGCTCATCCCTTTTGAGCTGGCGATCTTTGTTCTCCGCCGAGGAGATAGCGATAAATTCGCCACGGAGCACAGCCTTCAGGGCAGCCCATTGCGTCGCGCGGGTAGTGTCGCCGTTGTCGTTTACACGTTGAAAGTCCGTTATGGCCGCGCGGATCTGTAGCACCGTCGACCGCCTATGCAGTAACGTATCCCGAAGACGCCAGACCCCCCTCGAACGAGCCACTGGAGGGAGACGGAAGGTGCCCTCCACCGGTGCATGGTCGGAGAGAGAGAGGACCCCCATGTCGGCATTTGAGGCCAGCTCGAGCATCGGGCCCGTCACTAGAAGATGATTCAGCCTCGCGTAGGACTTGTGGGCATGGGAGAAATAGGAGTATGCACGAGTCGTGGGGTGGAGGCGGCGCCACATGTCGTGCATATCAAGCTCCCCCAGTCGGGTACAAACCGAGCCCGAAAGCTCCCCCAACTGGTGGCGCCGCTGCACAGACCTGTCCAGAGTCGCATCAAAAACCACATTCAAGTCCCCCCCCCAGTATAATGTGCCTGTCAGGAGTGGATGCCACGTCTTCCAGCGCCCTGTGCAGAAATTGGTCCTGACGGTCATTGGGGTCGTATATGGAGCCTACAGTAAACACCAAGCCCCCCGCCTTAATCCTATATGCCAGGAGTCTCCCCTTCTGCTCCGCTACCTTCTGCAAAACCTCCCCTCTGAACCCTCTTGAGAACAAAAGCGCCACACCTGCTGTTTTAGAGGCACTGGAAGAAAAGAGTTGCGTGGGAAACTTGGGGGTGCGCATTCTGGAACAATCCTTGGCCAGCAGGTGGGTCTCCTGCAGTAGGCAGATGTCGGCCTGGGAGTTCTCTAACAGGGACAGGACAGCCCGCCGTTTAACCGGATTATTCTGCCCCTTCACATTCAGAGTAACAACTTTAAGGGCCATCACGGAGGGGAACACCAGAGACGCTCATGAAGGCGGGCAAGGCCCACCGGGCAAAACTCAAAGGCTACAGCAAGAAACATCATCTCACAGCGAAAGCAAACATCCCAACGGCACAGTACAGTCCCCAAACCCCAAAACACCCCAACTTTCCCCCAACCCCCCTCTCCCCAGCGAACCCCCAAACTCGAAACTTCCCCCAACAACTCCCCTCCCTCCCCCCCGCTCCCCAAGCCATTCAAAAGCGTCATTGTCCCAGTCCGGTCCTTATCGGACAAGGCCGTGGAAAGTCGATCAAGTGGACGTTCAGCCACCACCACAAGCACCCCCGCCCCCCCCCCCTACCCCTAGAACCCCCGCACCTGCAATGGTGAAAAGCTAATGTAGACTCCCCCCGGAGTAAGTTCAGGCCGTCAAGGCCACATCGCTGTTCGCCGTCGCCCTGGAGGCCTCCTGGATGGCGCTCGACATGTCCGCTCGAATCGTGGGCGAGTCAGGCCTCACAGGCGGCGAGGATCGCCTCTCTCAGACCTGTTGCCAGCCGTCTCGGGTGCTTCGCCTGCGGCGAGGTGCCGGGGTGTCCATGTCCGAGGCCGTGATCCCCAATACTCCGCAGACATCCTGGAGGGACCGAAGCTGATGCAATGTTCCATTCCACCGGAAAATCAATCGGAAGGGGTGCCCCCACGAATACTGCGTTTCGTGCTCCCGAAGGAAGTCCGTGGCAATCTTAAATGTTTTCCTCTTCTGCAACGTGATCGTGGATAAGTCCTGATATAGAGCCACCGGGTGATCTCTGAAGCGGAAAGGCTGCTGCCGACGCGCCTCGCGGAGAATCCGCTCCTTCAAGGGGAAGTCCGGCAAAAAGGCCAATATGTCCAGGGGGGGGCGCCGAGGCCCTGCGAGGACGGCCAACCCTGTGCGCCCTGTCGATACGTATTTGGAAGTCCTCAGACTGCCCCAGGATTTCGCGGAATAGGGCTCCCAGGTAGGCGGCCACGTCCTCACCCTCTTCGTTGGACGGAACACCCCGGACCCTGATGTTGTTCCGCCTGGACCGGTTTTCAAGGTCCTCGGCGTGGGCCTGTAGCTCGATCTGTTCCCGCAGTCGTAGGACCTCCTGCTGCAAGTGGGTGATCTCCTCGTCCCTAGAATGACCAGCCGCCTCCACAGTGTTAACTCGCTCCCCCAGGGAATCAACTTCTCTTCGGACTTCCCGGACCTCTCCGGCCACCTCCTGCTTCAAAGTCTGAAAATCCTCCCTTAAGGAGCTAAACAGGGATTCCAGGAACGACCGGGTCACTGGGGGCTCTCCATAATCAGCGCCCCTTGAGTTGGTCGGGGGGCTCGGGGCAGGCTGGCCCCCGCCGCTGCGCAGGGCACCGCGCCCCAACATGTCCGGCAAAGTCCGATCGCCTCGTCTCTGCCCCCTGGCATTCGACATCTTGGAGAGGCGGGAATCGCCAACGTCCACAGTTCGGCGAGCAGGTGCCACAGGCCGCGGCAGCTGAGCAGCAGAGGCTGGCCGGTCCCTCAATCGCTGGCAAGGGAGCACTGCAGCCCAGAGGCCCCTGTCAAGGCCGGGAGGCTGCTCCAAGTTCTTCAAAATGGCCGCCCGTTACAGGCAATGGGCCAACGCCCAGGAATCGAGGCCGACCCCCGTCACAGGAACACATGCAGGGCGTACAGTCAAAGGGCAGGCTAGCAGGGCGTGAGGCAACCAGGGCCGGCTCGCCGGGATGTGCAAACACGCTGGAGGCACGACCTCACTCCGTTGCGGCCAGGGGGGACCGGAGCAGCCACGTGGGGTAGGCCTTCTCGAGCCCCGGTCTTGCGTAGTTGCCGTAGGTTGGCTACGCCTCCGCTGCCACCGTCTATTCAGCTCCGCTCCGTCGACGAAGGCCGTTCCGGCACCCTCCCAGGCGCCGTGTCACGGGCTCGTCGGCAGGCCACTCGCAGTCGCTGGATCACCTCGCCGGAACACAGTGCCTGAAAGCCTCGTGGTTCTCGGGCTCCCCGCAGGTCTCTCAGCGGGCACTGCCTTGGTCGGCACCCGAGCGGAACCACCGCCACGGCGGGACAACTGGGGCTCACCGACTGCTCTGCACCACCACGGGGATCACCAGGTGAGGTAGCCGCCCGATCTGGGGGAGATCAGCGGCTGTAAGCGGTGCAGGGTTTCCAGGGGCTCGGGAGCTCTCGGCAAGTGCGTCCTCTCAGCCCGCCATCTTGGCCACGCCCCCTGACATAGGCTATTAAAAAAAATATATATACGTTGTTTTAAAAATTTAGAAATAAAAATAAAGTAGTCCCTTGCAAGTAGCGCCGGACGCGACGTCTGCATGCTGACATCCTTTGCGCTCCCTAGCAACACTTCCTAAAATGGCGGCGAATCGAGCTGCCCGGGGTGTCCGAGGCTGTGCATCTCTGCGGATCGTACACATTGACAGAAGATCGCGACTTGCTGGGAGGACTGCCCTGCTGGGAGGACTGCCCTCAGCCGCCGGTCCCGCTCCAGGCACTTTTCCTCCTGTAATTCACCGTTTGCTACCTCCCGCTCCCCGCGCATGAAGCAGCGCCAGTCACTCCAGGACTCACCCCCGTCCGCGCTCTAAGGGATTGTCCGGTCCCGCTGCCTTGCTGCTGGGCGAATTGGCGGCCTGTGCGGGCAGGGCGCCTGGAGCGGGACCGGACAATCCCTTAGAGCGCGGACGGGGGTGAGTCCTGGAGTGACTGGCGCTGCTTCATGCGCGGGGAACGGGAGGTAGCAAACGGTGAATTACAGGAAGAAAAGTGCCTGGAGCGGGACCGGCGGCTGAGGTAAGGCTCAGGCTCTCCGGGACACAGGCGGGAGGGAGCCGGGGAGGGAGGGGGGCGGGAGGTTGGCCCTGAACAACGGCGGCTGAGGTAAGGCTCAGGGACACGGACATTGTCGTGGCGGGAGTACACGCAAGCCTGAAATGCTGCCCCCAGCCCCCTTCAGCCCCAGGCAACGCTGGGGTGGGCTGCTAGTATGGGTACAATTCACATTGCTCTTATATAGGCACAGAAATCAAGCCCTTATTTAGGCATAGCCCATGCTACCCAAATACAGGCATGGCTACTTCCACCCGTACCAAACGCCACAACGATTTCCAGGAAAACCAGCTTAAGCAGTTAGGGAACTTCCCCTTGCTTGAATATTGATTTCTCCAAGAACTCAATTACTTTACAATGAACAACTATTCCCCAGGGGTTCATTCAGGATGTTCATAAGCCCGACTTTACATCAAACTATGGCATTCCTAAACACCTTCAAGGTATAAAAATACCTTCACTTGCTATGGCAAACTGCGGTGCTGTGGACAGTTCGAAGACCTACTTGGCCGACGCAGCTCGCTACCGTAAGTGCAGAAGGAAGCTGACTCTCCAGCTGACGCACTGATCAGGAAGCTGCCTTTCTCCTGCCGAGAATCCAGCTCCAGTGTTTGCGGCTCCCCTTGCGGGGTGTTGGGAAATCGAGTCCCGAGACAGAGATACCAGACCTCCTTCATTCTAAACAAAGGTATGGAGCCGATTATAACCTAGAGAAACCTTTGGTAGATTCTTGGCAAAAAAACTAAACCTATGCTACACAATACTTATTTCTTCCCTCGTACTAGACTTAGGTTAGGTACATTGGGGTAGGCGTATTTTGGAAGCACCAGTTGAGTATTTTAGTCAATGTTATTTATGTATGTATTTTTATATGGCTTAGAAACCATACAATGCTCTTACAGTATTATTTCATATTACTGTTTACGCTGTACGCATTATACTTTGCAGTCTGCATAACGATTGTAGCAGTTCACTTCTCTTGCATGAGAAAGAAGACTGTTCAATAAATCCTTTTATTGAAAACACCCGTCTATATTTCTCTGCAACTTTTTAGAAACGAAGCATGCACGATTGACTGAGTGAAATACTTATCTATTGTTTCCGCAACTCTGAGAGATATATTCTTTTTTTTGTTGTTTTTAAAAAAAAAAAAATTATTGTGCAAAACAACATCATTACAAGTATGGGCCTACAACCACAGGGGCCGGCCGCTAGTACATGTAAAGCAATAGTGTGACACCACAAAGCAGCGACTGATCCCTTGGAGATCCCGTAGAATACAGGATACAATTCTCAGCAACACAGGATGTAGTCAGGATATAGATTTTTTATTTTTTTACAAAAGGAACAAAGAGAAAAACAAACAAAACAAAAACTCAAGGCGAGAAGCGTTCTAGGCAGTGTCGGGCTCCGATGGGGTGGACCTGCATTATCGGTTAGAGAGTCAGGAAGGCAGTAGAGATGACCAAGGGGGGGAGGCAGTGAGGAAGTCAGACAATCAGGAAAAAGAGTAAATTATTGCAGGAACCTCAGGATCAGGGGGACAGAGAAATGTCCGAAGTGTCTTCGAACGGGGGCGTGCAGAGGTTTCCTCGGTAGGCGTTCCATTGACCCCAAATTTTACTCCGCGCCCTCGGCTTGCCCCTAGCCAAGTATACCGTCTTTTCTCTAAACATGCACCAGTCCATATTCTCCTTCCATACCGACACGGTGGGAGGCTGTTGAGAACCCCACAGCTGCGCAATATCTCTCTTTGCGATCATGTTCCCAAGTGCCGCCCACCGGACCTGGGCAACATTGTAATCATTCGGCTCTCACACATTCAACAAACATCTACGAGCCTCAGGCAGCAGAGCGACCCCGGTGACACACTCCATTACCGCATGCACACGTTGCCAATACGCCGCCACTTCACGGCACTCCCAAAGGAAATGAAGAAAGGTGGCACTCATTCCACAGCCGCGTTTACACAACCCATCCGAGGAAAAACCCATAGTAACCAAGCGAGGACCCGTAACATACACACGATGAAGGATTTTGAGCTGGACGAGACGGGCAGGAATGGCGACCTCTTTCGGGGAGGATAGTGCGGACTGCCAGTCTTCGTCATCCAACTCCAACCCGTCTCCGGTCCATGCCTCCCTGAGACGCACAAGGAGATCTGCCCGATTGTTAATTAATTTCTTATAAATCAAGGAGATCGTACTATCGGGCAGATGACAGTCAAGTATACGGTCCTCGAGTGGGGAAGATTCAGGAACATTAACACCGGCTGTGAAGACAGACAACAAAGCGTGGCGAACCTGTGCATACCTGAAGAACTCCCTATCACTCAACTCGTACTCACTTTGAAGCACCGCAAAGGTCTTAACCGCGCCTTTCACACAGAGATCACCCACTCTGCTGATACCAATCATATCCCAGTTCTCGAAACCTTTCGTTGTCCAGAGGCATCCCAATCTTTCAGAAGCATACAAAGGGGTCGCTCGTGTCAATCGATCATTCCATCCCATGGCCGCATTGGCATCTTTCCACACGCGCACCGCAATCTTGGCGGGTCCCACTAGGCTCCTCCCCGCCGTCCGAGAGTAGAGCGCTCGGTTGATGTTACCGCCGGGCAATTGATATTTATCCATCACCGCCGGGCAATTGATATTTATCCACCTCGAAAGCCGGATTCGGAACGGGTGCATACGTCGCATGGTTGATGGCGGACAACTGGGAGGCCCAATAATACCTCCTGATGTCCGGGAGCGCGATGCCCCCGTCATACCAGGGGAGAGTTAGTTTTGCAAGAGCGATGCGTGCGCGACCGTCCCAAATAAGCCTCCTCTGTAAACCTTCCACCTCCCGAAAGTAGCCCGCCAGAATAACGTCGAAAAAAAGTTCTGAAGTGCGTAGAGAAATCGAGGCAGGGGCATCATTTTAAAGAGTGCCGCTCGACCAAGTGACGACAACGGCAATCTACGCCACCGAGCCCCGTCCAACTTCAATCGTCGGAGAGGAGGAAGGAGATTGTGCTCGTAGCGGGCAGCTGGGTCTAACCATATATAGACCCCCAAATACTTGAAGCCGGATTGTGAAATTTGAATGGGAAACCTACTCGGTAAGGGGGGAAGGCCACCCGAAATGACGTAAACACACGATTTAGACCAATTAATGATCAAACCGGAGTTCTTGCCGAAAGAAGTGAGAACGTCGAACAGGACGTTAAGGGATTTACGAGGGGAGGTGAGGTACAAAATGATATCGTCGGCGTACAACGAGACTCGGTCTTCAAAATCGGGGGCCCACTGAATGCCCTTTATCGACGGCTTCCATCGGAGCCAGGCTGCAAGCGGTTCTAGAGCAAGAGCAAAGAGTAAGGGGGACAGCGGGCACCCCTGCCTAGTACCCCTCCCGAGAGCAAAGGACTGGGACACTCTACCATTGACGACCACCTGAGCCAGCGGGTCCGTATATAAAAGTCTCACCCAACTGATAAATTCCGCACCGAAACCGAACTTCGCCAGAGTGGCCCAGAGATACGGTCATTCTATCGTATCAAAGGCCATCGTGGTGTCCAAGGAAGCCAAGATGGCCGGCTCCGGAAGAGACTCCGCCCTAGCGAGAACGCCATGTAAGCGCCGCAAATTAAGAGCGGTGTTCCGGTGCGGAATAAAACCGGATTGATCCGGATGGATCAGGTCACAAATTACAGTGAGTAGATGATTAGGTGCCAAGATCACGCGACTCCATAAACAGATCGCGGAGATATGGTGCGACTTTGTCCGGGCGCAGTTTGTACAGTTCAATAGGCAAGCCATTCGGGCCCATAGCCTTGCCAGAACGCAGGGAACGGATTGCGCTCGCAATATCGTCGACCGACAACGAGGCCTTCATGCACTCTCGATCATCCTCAGACAGGCGGGGCAGCGCGATGTCCCTTAGCAGTAAACAAGAGTCCTCCTCATCTCTGTCAGACACCGGGGAGTAGACCACACGGAAATAGTCAGCAAAACACTTCACAATCTCACCAGGGTCAGTCACATTCACACCATCCGAAGTCTGAATCACAGGGACCACACGATTCGCTCTTTCCTTCTGATCAAGCCAGGCGATCAATTTACCTGCCTTATCCCCAACATCATACAGTCTACCTTGCTGTTCCCTGTACATTGTCTTGGCAGCATCTGTAACAAGGGATTTATAGTCAAACTGCTTCAAACTAAGGGCGTGGAGTCTATCATGGGTGACACCCACGTCTAGGTCAGCCTCCAACTCTAGTATTTCCGCCTCCAAATTCACGACCTCCTTATTCCTAGCTTTCTTGGTCTCAGCTATTAAAGATAGGGCCTGTCCACGAATAACAGTTTTGAAGGCTTCCCACAGGAACACTGAGGACAAAACGGACCCCTCGTTCTCCAGGAAATAATGATCCAAGGACTTTATCAGGCTGCTACGGGTCTTGGGATTGCGCTGGTACCAAGGATTGATAGGGGCGATTCGCCCCGCAGCATGTATCCCCGCATCGAAACTAAGCCACAAAGGAGAATGATCTGAAATGCCCCGGGCCAAGTGTCTGATCTCCCCAACGTAAGAAGACTGGACAGCAGGCATAAGGATGTAATCAAGCCTGAAGAGACTCCCAAGGGCCCCGGAGTGAAAGGTGTATTGACATTGGGTGGATGCATTAACTTCCAGCAATCTACCAGACCAAAGGTGTCCAAGAACCCACCGAGCCATGATTGGGAATTGGGAAGATCCCTGGGGGGGTGGCGATCTAAACCGCCTGAAAGCACAGAATTAAAATCCCCACCCATGAGGAGAAGGCTGTCAGGGAGCTCCAGCATCATCTGGCCAACATCCGAGAAAGTAGAGGTCTGGAGACCCGGGGGAACGTATACAGTAACCAATGAAAGAGTCTTACCCTCCCACCTTCCAGTGAGGGCGGCGTAGCGCCCTCTGTCGTCAAGGATCACGTCATCAATCTCTAGAGGGAGAGAAGACCGGACCAGAATACCGACCCCTCTGGAACCAGTGGTGAACCCGGAGTGTGCAACCAAGCGATAACCCCACCTAATCATAGCATGACACACATTTCCCACCAAATGCGTATCCTGCAAGAGTACCACATCAGGAGACAAACTACGCAAATATTGCAGTACAACACCCCGTTTTATACGATCCCCCAATCCATTGACGGTCCAAGATATCAACCTCAACCCACTACCCCCCATCCACACAAGTGATGCATGAGTCACCCCACAAAGAGTTGGACACCGGAAGCAGAGAAGAAACCAATATGTCGCCTTGAGAAAAAGAAACACATACACAAACACCCCATCCCACCCCCCAACCAAAACCCGTTACAACTCCCCCCTCCCTGCACCCCTGCAGTAGACTAAGAAGCCACCCCAACATGCAGTGTGCCTGTCGCTCTAACAGTCCCATTCTACAAATAGACCCCAGAGGAGGAAAGAGGCCCGTCCCCACCCGCCACCCGGACATGGACAACAATAAGACCTAATATGCAAAAGGAATAGCACCCAGCTGAGCAATGTCTGATGTTCGGAAGTCAGAGACCGAAAAGTCACTTTCGTGTAGGCTCACCACCCTCGGCACCGCCAGGGTGCTCCGTCCGATCGCCTCGGCCAGGGAATCCAACCAGTCACTCACATTTTCCGGTCGATCGAAAAAGAAGGTCCGTTCCTCATATTCCACTCGAAGCCTAGTAGGGAAAAGCATTGCGTACTTTAGTCCTAAGTCCCGAAGACGTCGTTTAACCCCCTGAAAGCCCATCCTTTGTCTCTGGACAAGTTGAGTGAAGTCAGGGAAAAAATTGACAGTGGAGTTTTCAAATATTACCAGGCCGCTCACTCTCGATGCCTGCAGGATCGCATCATGGTCTCTGAAGTGAAAAAGTTTTGCGATGATAGGCCGCGAAGGAGCGCCCGGCTTGGGCTTACCACCCGGAACCCGATGTGCACGCTCCACTGCGAAAAACTTGCTCAGTCCAGAAGGGGCAAGATGGGTCAGGACTAGATCTTCAACCAGGAGGTCAACCGAGTGAATTTCGGGATTTTCTGGAACACCTATGACGCGGATGTTGTTGCGTCTTGCCCTGTTCTCGAAATCCTCCAGCCGATGGGACATCAGGTCATTGGCCGATTTCAAATTGCCAAGTTCGGTTTGGAGTTCCGACACATCGGCCGTGAGGCAGGAAGTCTTCTCCAGTGACTTCACTTTCTCATTGGTCTTGGACAGATCGGCCCTGATCAAGGTGACATCAATGGCGACCGTGTCAATTTTGTGAGCCAGAGCCTCATATTGCTGGACGATGGTCTCCTTCATGTTGGTGATAGCGCCCATAATGTCCCGCAGGGACAAATCAACAGGAGCGGACGGGTCTTCTCTGCCGTCCTCCGGGGTACGGCTGGAGAGCCCAGGGGATCCTTTGGCTTGAGTGTACCGGTCCATAACATTTGTCTGGACCGGTACCCCACGAAGAGGCGTCTTGGTTTTCCGCTTCCCAGCTTCACCCCTGCCCGCCATGTTGGAAGATGCGCCCCAGAGGGCCCAGCGAGACCTAGTGAAAATGGCCGCCTTCGGGCAGGGCACTAATAAACCACAAAAACTGCCCGTACGGCCAAGACAAAGTCACAACTTGACCCAAAAGGCTGTGATGATGAAGCAGCACTTTCATTAAGTGGAGGCTGGATTGTTCCCCAACCGAGCGAAACGGTCTCGTGATCAGACCATGCCAGGATCCAGAAACGAAACCGAAAGTTGAGGTAGGGCCGCGGAGACCCCACTGCCGTTGTTGTTCAACTTCGTCCAGGATCCACAAGTCGCCAAGTCCCCGGCTCGCCTCCAGGTAAGCCCCAAAAGTTCAAAACATTGTAGTTTTGGTTGCCCAAGTCCGAATTAAATTCTGAAAAGAGTAATGGACTCAGTCGAGGTTCATCTTCGAGAATCCGTCCAAGAATTCAGGATATCATCAGGATCAATTGCAAAGAGTGGCGAGGGTCCGGGCAGCCCCGTGCTCACGCGACCATCTTGGATGCGCGCTAAGCTCCTCCCCGAGAGATATATTCTTGGGAAACAAAGTTGTCATGTTTATGCGGTTGTCAGAAACTAATCCCTTCTTGTGTACACGAGAAAGTTTCTAGTGACCTCTGAGTTAGCTGGCGCA
The DNA here is from genome assembly GCF_964263255.1 of Lissotriton vulgaris. NCBI lineage: Eukaryota > Metazoa > Chordata > Amphibia > Caudata > Salamandridae > Lissotriton > Lissotriton vulgaris. The sequence continues at coordinate 550,496,056 of NC_141689.1, forward strand.
CACACACAATTAAATTTAGGATATTCGATAGAGATCTAGTTGACCTCAGTCCTACCTCAAATCTATAGGATATAATATTCCAATGCGCAGAGCCTATTGGGAATATAGGAACTACACTACAGTTTTTTTTAATCATACCACATCTAAACTGCACTGACCAAATGCTGAGGGTCGCACTGTGCCCTCTTTTCCCTGAAACAGAGAGAAAGTAAGATGGTACCGCTGAATCTATTTTATTCACAGCTTGATCTGTTCCACTTAATGTTACAGAAAGGGGATCGATTCTTCAAATTTGATTTTGTTTTCTATTTGCTTGAACCATATTGTTTTGTTACTTTTTTTGCACTGAAAAAGTGAATTTTAATGTTATTTTATCTAGGAGTGTCCTAACCAAACCTAAAGCAGCTGCGCTTCGGACATACTACAACCTTGGCTTTTTTATTAGCCTGGAATCCAGAACAGAGTACAAAACAATGCAGACTCTGGAAATATAAATGGGAGTCACTGTTGAACACAGGCTGCACTTGCCCAGTGCTGCTTGACGAATGCAGACACTGACTACAGACTTTATGTTGAATTGCACAATGTAGGCAGGCGCCTGCTGCCAGGCGGTCTTGTTCTGTCCTAGTGGTGAGCATCCCAGCAGGTTTATAGTTTATAAAATATATAAGTGCGCAACGGCTTTTAACTAACGAATTTCAGCAGACTTCATTTCATTCCCTCTGCCAGGCAAGCGCTACTTAACGTAAAAAGAACAAGCACTCTCTGAACTTTCTTCCTAGTTAGAATTTGATCTTTTCTAAAGTGCTTGGGCAGCCCTGGTACTCGTAGTAACTTTCAGATTGTGCTAAGCCTGCAAAAAGCAAAACATCTTTTCCTGCTAGATCACCATCTGAATACACTCTTTAATCAGCTCGACACGCGAACCGGTCTACATATTGAATTCAATGACGAACAGTCCCATCTTGAGATGCTCATTTTATTGTTAAGTTCATATTATTAATGGCAATTTTATTATTTTATTATCGATCAAAAGTATGGTTATAATTAACTGAAATATATTTCAATGACAATGATGGCAGCATCAAGAACCAATGTAGACCGAGTGAGGAAATAAGAAAACCATCTCCACCTTAATGAAGATTTAGAAGGAAGAAGGCTGTCTGAGGATATATGTGCACATGCCAGAATGCAATTACTAGTGAAGTATGAATTAGGGGAATATATGTGTACTCATCACACAGAGGGACTGAAAGACCAAAACTCGGGACTCTACAACTCCTAGTACTCATATTGTTATTGGCTAGAATAGTGTGGACAAATGAAGGTGTATTTGAGGTGATTTGAGACTAGAAGACATGCTGTATAACTTGGGATGTCCTTTGGATGTGTGCTGGTATTTATGTAAGGGTCCAGCTGCCGCTGATGACTACTAAAATTATAAAAGTGTGTGAGAAAAGCCATTTTGACCTAGGTGCTGAGAAGAGACCGTGCAGAAGAAACTCTACTCTCGGGCCTTCCTACGCTTGCCACTTGGAACTACAAGATTAACCTGCTCATCCCAGGAAAGAAGTGTGTGTGATCTCCTGCTCATCCCAGGAAAGAAGTGTGTGTGATCTCCTGCTCATCCCAGGAAAGAAGTGTGTGTGATCTCCTGCTCATCCCAGGAAAGAAGTGTTTGTGATCTCCTCCTACGGTATGCACCCAAGGTGCTCTAGCTGTGACAGGACAGATCGAGCGGGTGGTTAGATAGTCGTGGGAAAAACAAGTCTGCTTGCTCTATATGCAGAGATAAAGCTGAGAAATGTAGTCTCAGTATCGTGCACTTTAAGAAAATATATCTAAACCCTACATCTGAAGGTGTCACCAATACACTGTAGAAAACAAACTATCAGTGGCCCAATTAGTTACAAAGGTTTATTAACAACGAGAATATGATGTGCATATGTATTATGTTTGCGTATCTAACATGATTTATAGATGGGCAGGTTTTGGATATAAAGTTACACATTCAAGTGGCACCGATCCAGGACGTCTGTCCATGTAATCCAGTAACAAGAAGAAATAACTAATGCTACTGGTTGGCTTTATCATTCACACAGACATTAATCCCTAACTGATGCAGGGGAACCTAGTTTTCTTGAAGGAGTGCATGTGTTATGTCTGAATGCCACAGAAACTACTTCTACCCAGGACAATAGCCACTGGTGATGGAATGTAGGCTATTAGGGAGTAGGAAACCGCTGACGCTTGTTAACATGTACTGACTGTTTCATTAATTACAAATAGCACAAGAGAAAAAGAATTTACAATCCCAAAAGTAGAAAAACTGATTGCTTCCTGTATACAATGCAGATATGGGATAAAGAATTTAGTGTGTGATGATTCAGGGTATTTTTGAGATGTCAAATAGTTTCCCCATGCCTTTCAATGCCAGAATGCCACAGAAGGTGGAATGATGCACCAAACAGCCAACAGCATGAGGTGACAGAAAAATACTCATCTGGAGAGAGCTACAGGTGACAGAAAAATACTCATCTGGAGAGAGCTACAGCCCATTCAATGTATTGGTTGAAGAACTGGTAAAAGCAGGAGCCATCAAGCTAGGCCAAAATATGCTATTCCCCTAATAGAGTTCCGCAAATGTATGTAAGGCAATCTGGTGTGACACTAGTTACAGCAACATAATGCGTGGAGCATATAGAGAGCCCTATATTGTAAAACCATGGTCCTACCAGGCTCTTACGCAGATACCTGGTGGCAGTGGTGATTTAAGTGGTTGTCCATAAGGTCCACCAAGATGGCGTTGGTTACCATATACATAACGACTGCTAGCTCCTTCATTGTAGAAGGACCGCGAATGGTCAAACACACCCTTCATCTTCACCTTGCTCGAAAGGAGTGTATTGTGTTTACAGGCTGTGCTAATAAATTACTACAGAAAATACAAGTGGCACAGATAAAACAGGTAGCTTTCGAAAACGTTACTTTCTACAGACAATGCAACACTTATTTTGCTTAAGGTTATGGCTCAGCACAATTAACCATGCCTCACTAAAAATAAACTGTTAATTTAAGTGATGTGACTGAGTAACACCTGTTGCAAAAAACACCGTTCAAGACTACTTTACACTTTGATATCTTCAATTACCAATTCAGTCATCCCAGAGTCCTCACTGTGATTTCAATAATGCAATTAAAATAATCAATACTAGACTTCTATAAACACATTTGAATATGTCATTTGTCTTACGATGATAACAGTTTTTCACGTGTCCCACACGGTGATTCATATGCTGGAGTAGTAAGTTTATTTAGACATACATATGTTGTGTTTTTCATAAATAGACACACCCAGGTGACGTCTCCTCCAAGGCCACTCTACCAAGGTCGCACTTTGTTTATGTCTGTGGCACTTCCGGTGGCGCTGGGTTGTTTGCAATTAGATCAGAAATGAAATCATACTGAAGGGAGTGTATGTGTGATAGGCATATTCTAAACACGGCCCTTTACCCAACAGGAAGAACAAGTATTGAAAACACGAATAGGTGTAGATTTAGAACACAAGTAGTCAAGCATGAATGCGTAAAAGGAGTAGAATGAGGAATATTTGATGTGTACATATTTTGACGAATATAATTTGAACTACATATTAGAAAAATAAAGTGCTTAAAGTTTGTATTTATCAGTCAGTCAAAGAAGCTTTATTCGACTATGCAAGTCATAAAAGCATTACAGATAAAAGGTTAAAAAAACAGTACTTTGTATTCGTTCTTCCCCCAGAACAGCGGCGTGTGTGAGAGGTAGTTTCCACTGTACAGTAGAAATGTGTGTAAGGAATGGTAATGTAAAAGTCAACGTAAAGATACAGGCAGTGCAAACTACTTTTGCCAGAAATTAGTTGTAGTTTGCGAAAGGAAATAAGGCTGGCTGTCATTCCAGAGAATCTCACTAAATGTTTCATAAGAGGAAATGGAACACTTTTTAGGTCGAGCCTAGTGCAGCGCGTATGCATTGCTCTAGGAAAACGACTTCTTGGAATCGCTAAGGGCTTTGCACACGCATGAGCATTTTTTTTTGTTCATTGGTCTTTGCATGTGTCTTTCTAAAAAAGACATCACGCAGTTGGTCAAAGGCGTCTGCATGGTATCCGCCCACGGCCTAAGCAAGCGGTTACGAGCAGAGGCACGCTGTGTGCCATCTGTTCGGTATCTGATTTCAAAGCCTTCGCGACGCGTTCACTTTGTGTCTGCGGCCGGGCGCTGTTTTCTGTAAACAGGGCTTGTTTTTTTCTTTCTCTGTTTGTGCCGCCATCTAGCCTATAATTGTTAATTTTTACTCACGTTCCTAGTTTACCTCTTTTGTTGTTGCGTCAAATCTTTCTTTTTTTTCCATCACTATCCTTGTTTTTCCTGCTTCTTTGAATTCCTTTCCCTTGTGTGAATATCGTTCCATCTCCCTTCACTCACTTCCTTTAATACTCGAGTCTCCATTTATTTCTATTGTTTATATTAGATCTAATTCTGTTGCAACTATTATAGCAAGCAGTAAGACCCGTCGGCATGGTAAACAAACAAATCCGTTCCGCGCTAAAGAGAACCAGGCTGAAATTACTTATCAGGACGGTGATGGGTGTATTGCTTCAGTCGGTTTTACCAGAGGCCTGGCTAAAGTTACCCTCGTTTGCAGTCAGTAGAGTACAGGCGTCCCAGCTGCCTAATAGCGCAAAAGACTGTAGATAGCAAACAGCAGGCAGGTGCGCTTTCTTGATGGAAAACGTAATATTAATCAAGGCTAGAATCACTTGAGACCATCTCTTTGTCAAAAGGGGCCGCTTGGGTACAAGCCGGTGGGTGCTGCTGGGGCACCAATTCACTAGCGGCTGTACCACCACTTCGGAGCGGAGGAGTGGCATGTCTCGGTGCAGCAGAAAGGGACGGAATCTGCAGGGATAGGTAGGCCGTCCTTTCATTTATTCTAGCCACTGGCCACTGGCACTTACATCTACAAGCTGTGGCACCAGCGCCTGTCAATCGGTATGAAGCTTGGTTTCGGTTTTCCCCTCCTTGAGTGTCTTCTATTGAACTTCGTCGGTCGGAAGCAGCAATCTCCTAGTTAGGAAGCTATTGGATATTTGACATCTTGGTGGGAACCTCTCGCCTGGAATGTGCAGTCTGAGGTATAGACAGGGGAAGACTATTTCCTTGCAAAGTTAAAGAACAAACTACTACCACAGACCAAGACCACACAGGTAATGGTCCAACTGCTGCAGGAAGCCGTTGGCAAGGCCTTCTAGTTGTTTGCAATGTCAAACCGGCAGGGACACCGACCATAACTTCGTAGTGTACTTGTAAACGGGGACACTCCATAATCCAAGTTTGAACCAGCTTGAGTGTTTACCCCCCGCCTCCAGAGATTGCAGGGCTTGGTCTCTTGTCTTTACCTTGAACGTGACATAGCTGCTTGTTGTTGTGTAAGCACATATATTATTCTTATTTGTTAAACTGCCATAGTCTTAAGATGCTCCAAACAATTGAATTGTACTTCTCGTTTATATAGGGTACACCACATTTATGTATGAACAAATATGCCATCTGAGATAAAGTGTGTTCATGGTGGGTATAGGATACTGGTTTTAGCAGACTCGGAAATAGGAAAAGTCTATCGCGCTTCTACCTGCACATCACTAGTCTCACTTCCACTCAGTTAATCTGCCCAACAACGCACATGTAACAAATGCATTGTAGTTGCACTTATATAGCACGTACCTAAGCCTGGCGAGGCTTGGAAATACTTTATGCCAGGCAACACGCTACTGCTGAACCTAAGGTTAGTGGTCTGTCCAGTGGTTATTAGAATTTGTTTTGTGCTCCCAAGGAAACGTTTCCATGCATTCACTCCATTTTCTTTGTGGTAGAGTGCAGTAACAGGAATTATTTTAAATTTTTTTGGGGAAGTGTGAGTTTATACAGATGCTTGGTGGGCTAATAGAAGATTTAAAGGAGGTTAGGTAGTGTAAGGTTACAGGGATAACACTCTCCAAACTAGCATTGGCATAGCCAATGGTCTCGCTTTGGGACCTTATAAGTGTTTAGCCATGCAACAGTTGATGTTGTTGCACCAAGAATATTGTGCTGCATAACTAAATACTCATAGGGTCCCAAAGGCGAGACCTATTGGCTATGCCAATGCTTGTTATAAATGCATTCTTAGATGAATCAGTGACCTTTCAGTACTTCTTCTTACGGCGAATCTGCAGGCCCAAGAGTCTAATTTTCAATGTGTCATTTGCAATTTCGGAATACCAATTGTATAAGGTAAACGTGCCCCAGCTGAGAGAGGGTCAACTGTATCCTGTATGTGCCCAGATCATGGGAGTGAGGCAGGCCCTTCTCACGCAATGAGGGCGGCTTTCAGCCTAAAGCCTATGAATATCTGGGAGATACGTATGTTCAACGTGCCACTCATCACATTCTGCAGAGGGGACCTATTATTTTGCATAGCTGTCAAGGTTTCAGATTGCTTTGATGTGACATTTTCATAATTTCATTGTAAATATGAGTGACATTAGATGACTATGAGTGACACTTTCTTGCGAGCAAAATCAAGCAATGAAGACACAGGAATAATGGATTCACATACATTCCCACTCACATAGCAGCTGCATTAAGGAGAGTAAATTGAAAGGGAACGGAGGTCATTTCTGTCACTGGGGTTTCAAAAAGAATGCAAGGCCTAGGTGCATCCAGTCATATAATCATAAAAACTATTTTTTTTAAATAGCACTTACTTCAGCATTTCTATAAAGAATTGATTTTGTCGTAACACAACTTAACAACGTTCAATATATACAGGCCTCTGGAAGAAGGACATATTAATTTGGCTCTTTCTGAATGTAGGTAGTGGTGTTTAAATTACTCCAGTGTTTACAAGCAAAACGTAACTCATGTAGCTGCTGTACAAACACGCCTCTCAAATAGTTAAGCTCTGACTAATATGTAGAATACCCGAAACCCTCTAATGTTTGCTGCAATACTAGACTCATACCTGTTACTCAGCTGTGAAAAGTTGGCACCGTGGCTGTACTTGCGGTACTAACACAGGGTGCAGAGGAGTACGTCACCAACAGTGCTATGGCCCAACCCTAGCCTGCTCAATTGCTTGATGCTGGTTGCCTACTGCTTGTTTCTGATGTTCGGGGGCCAGGCCTGGGCCTTCTCGCTGCTGGAGCAGCCTTGCGGGGAAGATGGTTGAAGGGCCGCTCGCAAACAATTCCTCACCGATGATTTTTATTTTTTATTTTTTATTTTTAACATTTCTAGAGCGCACTGTTACCCGGAGGTGACCTGGCGCTAACATCATTGAACTAGTGTATGTGGGTAAAGGGCTTTAGTGGGTAAAGAGCCAGGTCTTAAGCGCTCTTCTGAAAGATAACAGGTCGGACGACTGTCTGATGTTGAGTGGTAATCTGTTCCAGGCAACTGCCGCGCCTAGGGAAAAACTCCTGCCCCCCAAACTTGCTTTCTTGACTCTGGGGACTGATACCAACACCTGCTCGCCTGATATTAGGGTTCTTGCAGGCTTGTGCCAGTGGAAGAGCAGCTTCATACATCAGAGGCCAAGGTCGCGCAGTGCCTTGAAGGCCACGCAGAGTGCCTTGAAGATTATTCTTTTCCGGACTGGCAACCAGTGCAATTTCACTAGATCCTGAGCTACCGATGCGAACTTGGGGGTGACAGTGATCAGTCGTGCGGCTGCATTCTGCAGGATCTGGAGCTTGTTTAGTAAGCCCTGTTGGGCGTTCAACATAAGGCTGTTACAATAGTCTAAATGTGAGAGAACCAGTCCCGTAACCACAGTTTTTCTATGCTCTAACTCCAGAAATGGCAGCACTTTCCTAATGTTTTAAGGATGTAATGCGTGGATGAGGAAAGAGCATTGATCTGTGGTTTGAAGGATAAAGAATCATCCACCAGGATGCCTACATTTTTCACCTTCGCCACTGGTGAGGGGAGGGTTCCCATTTCTTCTGGCCACCATCTCGGGGACCAGAAGTTGTCTTTGGAGCCAAAGAGTAGCACTTCTGTCTTTGTAGAGTTGAGCTTAAGACAGTTGTGTGCCATCCAGTTACCCACTTCTCTCATACAGCCTTTGAACCTGTCAGCTGTGTTATCTATTTCGTCCGGCAGCAATGACACCACTATCTGCGTGTCATCAGCATATGCTGTGAGATTAAAACCAAAGGATCGAATAACCGGCGCTAGGGTAGAGACGTACACATTAAAAAGGGTCGGGCTCAATGAGGACCCCTGGGGGACTCCACAAGGGAGCACAAAAGGACGTGATTCAAAGTCCCCCAGTGCCACTGTCTGAGTCCTATTGGAAAGGAAGGCCTGTAAGATCTTCAATGCCTTTCCTTGAATTCCGCAGGCCCTCAACCGGTCCACCAACAACTTGTGATGGACTGTGTCGAAGGCCGCGGAAAGATCCAACAAGATCAGGGCGGCTCTGCCTCCTGCGTCCATCACTCTTCTAATGTCTTCCACAGACTTGATCAGGGCGGATTCCGTGCTATGTTCTGCACGAAAACCATGTTGGGATGGATCTAGATGTTCTCCTGTCCTCAAAAAGGCACTTAGCTGCGTGTTTAAAGCGCCTTCCATAATTTTAGCTGGGAGGGGTAATCTGGCAATAGGCCGGTAGTTATTCATCTCGGCTGTGTCCAGGTTGGATTTTTTTTTAGGAGGGGTAGGATGGAGGCTCGTTTCCATTTCGCGGGAAATTCCCCCCTATCCAGCATGAGATTGAGGAGGGGAGTAAGTCCGGCTGCAATAGTGGCTGGAGCTAATTTGGCGATTGCAGCAGGGCAGGGGTCGTAAGGGGAGCCCGATTTTATCTTCTGTAGTCGGCTCGCTACCTCCTTCTCACTAATTTGGGTAAATTGTAGGAGTTTTTCCGAATTGTTGTCTAACTCCGGGCCAATGATAGTGGGAGGAGTTCTTATTTGACTGTCAAGAGGATAGAAGATTTTTTCCACTTTTTCCCGGAAATAAATGGCAAGATCCTCACAAAGTGAGAGACTGGGGGGTACTTCTATGGTCTTGGGGACTGCCAGGGATGACACCGTCCGGAATAGTTCCTTCGGGGCATTACTGGCTTCTTTAATCCGTTTCGTGAAAAAGGCCCGTTTTGCCTGCTGTATCCTCTCTTTATAGGCTCTTTGCTCAATATTGAGAATTTTTTTGTCTGTCTCGCAAAAGTTGTCCGCCAAATTCTTTCCCTTTTTTTACACAAAATGTTGTGGTCCCTGGTCTCTTCGGAGAACCAAGGGGCGGAGGGATTTGAGCGTGTGGAGTAAAAAGTTTTAGGGGGAGCCAGTTGTAGGCATGCTGACTCAAGCCAGTTAGTATAGGCCGAGCTGCTTCCTCCACATTTCCTGAGAGGGGCTCCAAGGAAGTTTTTAATAAACCCTCAAGCACCTCCCCATTTATGTTGTTCCATTTCCTAACCTGCCTTGGTGCGTTTCTGGCTCTAGATGATCTCACGGGGGGGCTAGAGTAACATTAAAATAAATTGCTGAGTGATCGGACCAGGGGACTGGCTGCACTGTTGATACGTAAAGGCTAGGATGTTTTGAAAAAATCCTGTCCAGGGTATGTCCTGCCTTGTGAGTGGGACCACAGACCCATTGATTCAGATCCACCCCCTGCAGTAGGTCAATCAGATCGCGAGTGTCAGGGTCCGAGCCGCATTCTAGGTGGAAATTAAAATCGCCCAGCAGTGTAAAGGCTTGGGCACAGGCGGCAGGTTCGAGTAACTTACCCAGAGCTACAAGAAATGGGGCTTTGGTCCCAGGGGGCCTGTAAACTAGACAGCCTCTGAAGGTTTGATGATCGGATAAAGTGAGATTAAAGAGAAGAGTCTCCTCTAGACCTATGGGTCCAGGTTGAAAAGACCCTCTAATTGAGCTGTGATAGATGATAGCTAGATGATCTCTGCATGGCCGATACCGAGTTCGAGCCGTTTCTGGTGCAGATGCTGGAGACCTGCACCATGGGAGAGTCCGTGCTGCGCAACGTTTTGGGTGGTTTGCAGTGGCCTCTACAATGGAATTTACTGCACCATAGTCAAATATGCATTGGCCTAAGCGGTGGGGATTGAAAGCTTTTCCTGTTTCTGGAGATCGTGTTGCACGGAATGTAATATTTTATAATTATTGGTGAGTTTAAATATTTACAAAGTATGTAAAATGCTACAGTGATCAGAAACACTGATGGCTTGACTGAAAACAGATGGCAGCAAACATGGGCGGGACTGTGTTCACCAGGGCTCGAGTCAGGGTACCACGCGGTTGGATGGCGTCGCCCCACTTATTTTACTGGGTGGACGCCTAACCCCCTGCCAAACAGCTGGAATTCACTCTTTGGCCTCTCTGGGGCAAGATCGGAGCTCACGCAGCATGCTGCTAACGCGCTGTCTTCTCGGATGCAATCGCATCTAAGGGGTGAGCTAACGGGTCAATGGCCCCTAAACCATAGAAGTGGAAAGAGTCTATATGCTTGACAATGTGGGGTTGGGGCGCCTCTCTTCACGCGACTTCACACTATTCTATTCGAAGATGACGACTGGCACCTCAGCCCCCGTCAGGGCTTTTGTGCACGTCACTATGCATATGCGAGATCACAACAAAGCGGGCACGCTGTTCTCAGAGCGAGGGCCCTTTCAGATGCAGGCGTGCATCTTGGCTTCAGCGTTGGGGGGCGCTCAGCTCCAAGCACTCACAGCAGCAGGCCAGGCTCCGCCGCGAGGCAGGACAGCCTGGGTTTAATCAGCTACATTCCTTCCCGATGGCTCCACACACGCAGATAGGAGTCTCCCAGGCACCCCTGCGCTGGCTTCTCGTGCGCACTCACACACCGTCTGGGTTCAATCTCACGCACACTCATACGCCTCCTGGATACAATCTCGGTCACACGCCGCCAGGATACAATCTCACTCACACTCCGCCTCGACACAATCTCATGCACACTCACAATGCACACCCACACTCAGCCTAGGCACAATCTCTGAACACACACTTCGCCTGGACACAATTTCATACACACTGGCACCCAAGCCACAATCGTTCTCATGCACACTCGCACTCCGCCTAGACACAATCTCATGCACACTCACCCGCCTCCTAGATACAATCTCTCACGCACACTCACACGCCGCCTAGATACAATCTCTCACACACACACACTTGGCCTGGACACAATATATGAGCACTTTTCGTCTGGACACAATTTCATGGTCACTGGCACCCCACACACAATCGTTCTCAGGCACACCGACACTCCGCCTGGATACAATCTCATGCACACTCAACACTTCAACTAGGCAGAATCTGATGCACTCATACTCTGCCTAGACACAATCATTCACATGTACACTGACACTGTGGCTAGACACAATCTGATGCACACTTCACCTCACACAATGCATACTGACACTCCACCTACACAGTCTCATGCACTCACTTTTCTCCCCCAGACAATGAGCCTGATGGTTCAAGCCACCTTTCGTGACGTCACTTCCTGTTGTGAAGTCACTTCCAGTGAAAGCATCCCCCCACTTCTTTTTTTAGGACTCGTGCCCTGGTGTTCACATTTGGAGCATAGTCACACACACACACTCGGGTGGCTGCAGCACTGCACCACTCCTGTCTTACTTCACATCACTTGTTGCAGCTCAGGTCACGAGCCACCGCCGCAATTACCGTTTGAGCCTCACCTGGTCACAGTCAGTGAGTGCTCGAGTCGGCAAATCATGTTGTGTGCAATCCAGTGACAGTCCGTCAGTCCAGTGTCCCTCTCGGCGACGGCAATTGAGATCGCCGGGGCCGGGTCAAATGTACTGCACCTGCTTAGATTGAGACAGCTGAGCCACACGGCCGGCTGCGCGAGCAAGTAGCACTGCTGCCCCATGATTTGCGGCAATATAAAGTACAAGTAAAATGTTCTGTTGCGCCTTCCACAAGTAATTCCGGCTGGACTGGGCAGTCATGTTTCGGTAGTAGCCATTGGGCACTACCTCGACGTGATCAGTTACGTCAATCTGAGAGCTGCACCCAATCAATCTCCGCCGGAGAGGGTCTGAACTTAATGATGATACATTGTAGCACGCAGCTGCTAGCAGAGCTGCTACTAGCACGCGTAAGCTTGCGCCACGGCAAGCAGCAGCTGCCTTGCATTTCCCATTTAACAGTTGTAGGCAGCACTAACAGCTTCAGTAACAGCTGAGGCACAATGAATATAATGCGTGACAATGCATTTCAGTGCGGTGATGCAGAGCACCACACTGAAATGCGTTAGTCTAAAGCGTGATGCTTGATACTTGGCAGGACTGATTTTGTGTTACACCACTGTCGGAGAGAGCATGCGTGACAGGGCCTGCAGACGTGCTGGCGGTGCTCCTAGACTCCCAGAACAGCAGAATACCGCCAAGTACTCGGAGTGATCAATGCACGTGCAAATAATCTCCTCTGATATCAAGTATATGTACACATTCAATATTATTTACTGCTGTCCTGAAAGTTTGATTGGAGTGTGTTCTGTGGTGGGACAGCAGTAGTGCAGGCCTAGAAGTTACTGGTTAGAGCGGATAAAGCTTTGCGAGTCTGACGAACAGCAGTAGGGGCACCTTTGAGGTATCTTTCAGAGCACAGCAGCTCAGTGAATAAGAGACGTCACAGAAGGGAGGGGAAGAGAGACAATGACTAAAAGAGCGAAAGGGACAACAACGCAAAGAGAAGACCGGCAGCAGTGATGTACACCAGTGGTTCTAGATGGAAGCCCAGCAGCTGTTGCAAGTGGGGAGGCAGTGGATATATCAGTTCTCAATAGGGTACAGCAGCGTCTGTGTTTTTGCCTACGTGTTGAAAGGTCTAGTCACTGCCCATTAGAATTTTGAGTTAGTGGAATAGGAAAACGAGCAGTAATCTAGGAGGTGAATACTGCAGGAGCCTCAGTGCTGGATGACAAAGGTCAGAGAAGAAAGGTGCAGAATGTGCAGTGCCACCTTCACAGATGACTTTTCTTGCAAGGACAACTTTGAAGGGTAGCCGACACCAGGACTTAAACCCGGTGGCATCACTGTGGCAAGGACTGGCATGAGGTTAGGAATAACATTTGAATTATAGTTTTATATGGTTGATAGACAGTGGCGTAGGGTGTGTAATCAATAAAGCATGAAGTTCAAGGGAAGGCTAGAAAGACACGGTTCAGTGAGATAAAACGCGCCAGCTTGGGGATAGAGGACTGCCCAGAGAGGAAACAAAAGCTCAGCGAGAGAAGACATATCTGAAAAGAGTGACGAGTAGGCCATGCTCAACCACTGGTGGTATCTTATCAGAAAAAAAGATGGCGGGATCAAAAACTCGTAGGTGAGCAGCGCTTGAGCCCCTTACAGTGCCGAAGAGGTAGTCATCCATTGCTCTGGGTTAGATTCAACGACATTCAAGCATGGAGATCTTGGATGGAATTCCTTCCCCTGAATGGTCCAGTCCCACATTGGAATGGGCCATTCTGACAGAACTAGTTGCACTTAAGGCAAGATACTTAGTTGTGCAAGACTCTGGGTGCTGTTGGGACATGAAGGGTGACTGGGGATCAGGTAAACTGCAAGTTAATCAACAAGATCTTTTCCAGTTTAGGGACACTTTGGTTTTGTGATATCTTGAGCCTTTCATTTAACATAGCTTGAGTGCCAATGGTACTGGTTTCACAGCTCAAGAAGCCTTCTTCCTGAAGAAAGGGTGCTGTTGCTTTAGTTTTACCCCTGCCCAAGAGATAATTAGGTGGGAAAAATGATTAGGATTTTTGCTTCTTCTCGCTTAATCTGTGCATCATAGGGGAAATAGGGGCAACTTTCTTGCAGCCTTTTTCATCTGAACTTGCTTGAATCAAGAAAGCTACATTTTATCTTACTGTCTAGCGAAACAACAACTGAAGAGCTGCCATTTAATAATTTTTCATAGGCTGTGAAAACTGCAGCTAGTTGTTCCTCTCCAGGGCCCATAAGGAGCCAACCAATCTATGACAGTGCTTACAGCTCCCCTTTAAAGTTTCCCAAGCTCGCTTTATACAGACTCTCTGATTTTGCTCAAAGTTATACGGGCAGGAGGTAGGCCACCAACACTTCTGCTCTTGTGGTCTTTCTGATGGAGCGGGTGCCACTCCTGGGGCCCTTGGCAATTCACCATTGCAACTTTGATATTTGATATTCGTCGATTGTGGCATGACATGCCTCGTATCTTTATACGTTCAGGAGCATTATTGTCAGTCTTGACATTTCTCCAAACTCCACATACATTTGGGGAGATTAGCTTACGCAAGGAACCCTAAAAATACATGAAAAGTTCAGCAAAGAAGTTTGTAAAAACGAAAGCTAAGCACCAGAGAATGTTTTTGTTTTTCTCTCTGGATATCTGTGTGAGCTTTATTTCCTGTTTTTACATTCACACCCTCTTCTTTTTGCCAGGAATTCAGTGGTTCCAGTGTTTTAAAGTGAAAGAAAAGGGAAAAGCGCTATGCTCCAACTCCTCATGCTCAGCATTTGTGCGGTGTTTGGAAAACAGACCAAGGAAGTACCAGATTGCAGAAGCCTATTATGAACTGAAAGGTGAAGGTTTGATCATTTTTAAAGACTTTTCATTACTCTGCTTTGGAAGTGGACGTCCCACAGTGTAAGCGACTAAAGGGACTGGTTGATGACAGTGCTGTCATAACAGACTAGTTGTGCAAGTGTAATGTTGTATGCACCGTGGATTGATCTTTCAGAAAAAAACTAGTGTTAAGAGTCGATTAGAACTCACAGATAACTTACTTTCATGAAGGTGGGTGACCGTATTCCGGGGTTTGAAGACCAGACGCAAGCACCCAGGTAGGCACTTCTCCTTCCAGCCCTAGGCAGGTGGCCTTGGCCACATTTATGACAGAAACAATCTATTGACACATACAGTTAAGGCAAGTGGAGACAATGGCCAGTTGTTTAGTTTGTTTTCCAGTTGGAAGTGAATTTGGGTCTCATCAGCTTACATTTCCAAGTTCATCTGGTAATGTTTTAGAAGCTATGCCAGGGCGGCAGACGCACAGGTTGACCTGTAGAAAAGCGGGGATAATTCCTGTGGCGTGCTGCAAAACACCATGAATGAGCACCACTGCAGATGAATAATAACCGTTGGTTGCAGTTGTGAAGAAGGGCCTGCAGCCACTCCAAGGCAAGTTCTGGAACACCTGGCCCTTCTATTATTATTCCCAGTGGTGTGCCATGGTATGAACATGTGAGAAGTCAGAGTATTTGAGTGCGTATCTTCCTCCAAGTCGAAGAGAAGCTTTTCTCTGATCTTGGCCTAGGTGGACTCCGAGCCCGTTGAGGGCGTGAAACCTCATCAGGATTATGAACAAGATGGTTCAATTTTGCATATTCTTGAAGTTGACCTATGGCCTACTTAGCTGCAATTTGGCCAGTTATTAGCTCGGTTCTGTAATTTATACTCCTTATGACTTCTGCAAGAGGGGAGGATAGAGGTTTTAAGGTGCTGAATATGAATCAATATTGAATGGAGACATTTCCTCCAAATATTGGTACTTTTTAGTTCTCGCATAGCACTTCAGCACATGCGCTGCTCGCTTTGCGAGGCATGCAGTATACAGTATTGCGGGGGAAGCTCCACCCACTTTCCGCCCATATTTTTGATTGGCTTAAATACTAAATGATGCATTGTGATTGGTTTTTGGCTTGTTAGTCCTTCCTCCTGACTGCCATGTCGTCATTTTTGTCCTTCCGTATCTATCATCCCATTTACTTTAAAAACAGTTTTGTTCCCCTGCCTCTCCCCGTTCCCTCCCGAAGTCCGTGACTACTTGGACCACCACCACTCCCCACCCCCTCCTGTTTGTGCCTTCTTTCATGCCAGCACTTCCATCTAAAATGCAATATGTCTCGCGTAAATACGAGTCCTATTGCATTTTAAATGCTTGTTTGTCCTCAGATTGGTGGGTGAATTTGCACCTGTTTTTTGCTTCATATGCGCGCAATGCCTCTGGAGCTGTGCCTGTGCCGAACATACCACATGCATTGATTTGTAAGGAGACCCGGGAGGAGAACGTTTTCAGTGCATTAGCCCAACTTAGTGTGAGGAGAGGAGGTGGCGAAAAACTCAAAGCGGCCAACTTTTGTCTGGAGCTGAGGCCCCAGGTTCGAGTCTCGGCACCAACTCAACAAATGGATAAGTGGCATTGAGGGTAAGGGTGTGTAAAGACTGTGACAGAAATGCATCGGTTGGTGGGTGCCACAGAGTGTGGAGTGCGCTGGATGCTGCTGCCGGGTAGCATGGCGAACATCACTCATAGATTTGGTAGGAAACTTGCGTGGCCCTCGAAAACCCTGCTTCTGTCACACAATTCTGGCAGAGATGGGGAGACATTTCGGAGCGGCTTGGCACTGAGTAGAGGATATCCCGTACACAGACCCCGTGCCTTCAGCCCGCCACAGACAGCACCCGACCCCCCCCCCCCCATCCATGTCACCCGAGCGCCCGTAGGAATTGCAACCAATCCAACCGACTTCATAAGGATGAAAGGCTGAGGGCATGAAGACTGGGCCTCAAACCACCCTCCAAGGCCTCCCGCAGCTCCGTGAATCCTCTCCCTAAGTGTGCGGGCTATAGCCAAACCAGCAATCACCTAGAGGGCAGAGGACCGACGACCTTCCCCCCGCATTCCACTGGCCTGACCCATCCTGTGCCTGCGTGAGGCGATGAGCCCCTGACCCCCCTGCTGGCACCATGATCGGGGCTGCCCCCCGCTCCCTGTGTGCCGCACCCTCAGCACTACCGGCCCCCGTCAGCATACACTGCCGGCTGCCCCACACATCTCCCCTACCCTCTCTCACTAGTCAACTGCACTTCATCCCTCCCAAGGCCCACTGTTCCCCGAACCCCCCAAAAAAAACCCTCCACACCTCACACTCTGTAGCAGCAGCACCTCTTCTCTTATAGAAATTCCCAGGAGGATATCAGCAGAAAAATTGCAGTAATGGTTCAGATCATTTTAGAAGCAACATATGGTGGAACGAGGACTGCAGAGGTAGCAGCCGGCTGCATGTCATGTTACCATATAAACTGTATGTTGTATTTTGTGCTTCTATGTGTGCGAAGAAAGCTTCATGTACTAGGAATTTCTGGATGTTTTACTAACTCCTATAGATGCACTTTGACCCAAAAGCATATGAACTAAAAGCTGGATGCAGACCTCCAACATACTAGGACCGCTGTGCACTGCTAGCCTGTAATGTGCACAATCATTTGCAGGGCCCAGAGATGATCTTAGGGGCCCGCCCAGGCTCCTCGGAAGGTCAGTGTTACTGAGTAGCAAGGCTGCAGTTTCTGATTTGACCTCCTCCCACTTCTCGTCTCTTTACCTCACTCTTTTAAAGGTTCTTTTTTTCCCCCTGGCAGAGGAACACTCAACACTCTAGTCACTGAGTTCGGTCCAGATCCAAGCACAGACACACTGTTTGGGGAGCACCTCTTGCCAAATAAATGCATTTGCAATGCGATAGGTCTCGCATTTACGCGAGTTTAAGCTATTACCATTGTAAATGACAATTTCTTTTTATTTAGGTTGTGAAAACCAAAACATAAATAAAAGGCATTGACATTTACAATGCGAATAGCTCAAACTCGCGTAAATGCGAGACCTAGTGCATTGCAAATGCTTTTTTCTTTTATTACCGATGTGAGCGGCGTAGTCGTTAAACCAACCTCTGTCCATCGCTCTCTCACACACACACATACACACACACACACACACACACACACACACACACAAAAAAAAGTTTGTAAAACCTAGGTGCATTGTTTTTAGTCTGGCATTATTCAAGACCTTTTGATTCTATTCGGATTGTATAATGCTTACTACTAACAGCCTACTTATCAATATGGGCTTGTTTTGCGCTATTGTGGGTTAATCGACAATTAGCTGCAGTCAAAAAACAAAAGAAACCATCCTTAAAAAGGGCCTGAAATAGGCACCATACAGACGCTTTAAATGAACAGGTTTAAGGGAGAGACTACCATACTAGGTTTGTGGACCATGATTATAAAGGAAAGGGTCAAGCTGCATTGTTCTGTTGATATTTATCTGCAATTATCTCATGCATTTCTGCTTAAAGAAGAAGAGGACAGCATGGGTCAGTTGTAATTGTTCATCAATGCTTCCTGGTGGCTTGATACTTTTAATTCTCATCCAGATTGTAAATGAAGTGGATTCCTCAGTATCCAGTGCTTAGCGATGACTTAGTGTCCTAAGGATGCAGTGAAGGAAGTTAGAGCCTTTAAAATATGATGCAGGGTTGTGTGTAGTGTCCCTAATGTAGGGTGTAATAGGTTAGTGTCCTGCAATACAGTGTGTTTGATTAGTGTCTATATGGTAGTGCAGCTTAATAATGCACAAAGACTAATGTCCACTGTGGTTGGTTGGTATCCTTGGTGTGCAGTGTGTCGGGATTGGGTGCCTAGATTGCAGAGTCCCAAGGATGTAGTGGAGGGTGTAATGTTATGAGTTTTTGGGCCAGATGTACGACCACTGATGTTTGAGACTCGAAAAGTAAATTAAATGGCGAGTCACAAACATCTATGTACAATAGTATCAGAGACACTGTTTGCGATTCCCAATGGAGTCGCAAATTGCATGCCTCATTCATATTAATGAGGCTGCCGCAATTTGCAACCCCATTGTCTGGGACTGCTTTTAAATAAAGCAGTATTTTTTTTAAATGCAGCCCATTTTCCTTAAAGGAAAACGGGATGCATTGGAAAAAAAACGTTTCTATTTTATTTTTTAAGGGCAGGCAGTAGTTCCCAGGACCACTGCCTGCCCTTAAAAAATATTTGTGCATGCACTCACAAAGGTTTGGTTTTAAAGTCGCTATTAGGAAAGGACACCCTTGGACCCCCCTTCCTAATAGCGAGTCGCTAACCCTATTTTGAGAGTCGCAAAGTGTTTGTGACTCGTAAAATAGGGTTGGTACATGGCCCACACATTTCTTACGGTCGCAAACGGGCCTAAAACCCCTTTGCGACACAAAAAACAGTTGTACATCTAGCCCATTGTCTCTACAGTGCAATGTCGTGTGTTAGTGTCCCTATGATACAGTGATGGCTGTTGTGTTCTGGCCAGACTGTAGTGCAATGTAGTGGGTTAGAGTCTATAGAATATGTTAGCAAGTGCACTATTTGTTTTGTTTGCGTCACTTCCTCACAGTCGCCTTTGGGAATGTTAAAATCTTTGCCCATCCAGGCATCTGCACGTTCCTTTCTCATCCCGCTTTCCTTGAGAAAGACATGTCGCTGTCAACATGTTCCTGCCTTTCTTATAGAGTGATGAGACAGCATTTCCGCAACATTTCTGGGTAATTTCCCATACGCTTGTTCTCATTCTGTGAGTTCTTTGAATCAGTTGGGCCGTCCCCATCAGAAGTGAAGGTATAATGTTCATGTCTTGATGTGAATATAACTGACATGACACGTGTATTGTGGGGTAAGTGAATGTTCTGAGTCATCGACATGTGATGTTTTGCTCTGAACATGGAAAACGTTCTCGGATTCCTGGGCTTTTTCTCGATCTTGATGAACCAGATGATTCTGTTGACCTGAGTGATTGTGCTGACATGCTTTCTGAATCAGAGGAATCTTACGGTTATTTCCTTTGAGGAAGGTCTTTTGGGTGTGGTCTGACTGGTGAATCTCTTGAGCTAATTGACTGGGACTCTTTGAGTCGGGCTATCTTTCGGACGTTTCTTTGGGTACATCTCTTGAAGTGTTTTATGTGTTCTTGCAGTGGGGGGATCATTTGAAAGCCAAGTATTTATTAATTTTGCTAATCCCTCAGTGCATTTTGTCTCTGTTCCTCTAATGTGGTGTTAACTGTCTCCTCTTAGTTTTCTTCGTATTGTCGTGGGTGTCTCGAGTGGGTTTGTATAGCGGTTTCCGGAATTTGGGTGAATTGCCCCATCTTCTGTGGTTTGTTTCTTCCTCTCACTTGTTGGGCGCTCTTTCAACTGTGCCATGTGTGCCATATGTCCCACTGCTTGATGCATCTTCAGAAAAGTCTAGCAAGCTCAATGAACGGTGGGTGGCTCGGATATGTTTGTATACCATTTTCCCGAGTCAGAATGAATTGCGAATATTCTGTAGTTTGTTTTTGCTTCTCGCTTGTTAGGTATGCTGTCGTCTGTGCACTTAGTGTGATCTGTCCCACTCCTTGATGCTTCTTCAGAATAGTCTGAAAAGTTGGATGAATGACTCCTTGTAGTTATTTCTGTTTGGCTGTCACGATCCCGGATTGTCCAGGTATTTTGTTTGCCATCCTCCTCTGTCGATTGTATTGTTGAATCTGAGTATTTCATGTCACTTTGTCTATTGTGATATCGTGTCTGTGCTCTGTCTTTGCCCTCACTCTTTCTGGCTCTTTTGGTCTCTTGGGCTTTACTCATTGACATGAGAAACATCTCATTTCTCTTGTCCTCCTTTCTTGCAATGAGGTGCAATTCTCTTGTTTTGATTTGGCCCGCTCTCCTGCTTCGGCCCTTTTGATGATTTCCTTTTGTGAGAGCTGCTTTTGAAGGATCTTGTGCTTCGTGTCTGGTATTGAACAGCCCTCAATTACCCAGAGTCAAATTGCTTCCTCATTTGTGACTGTACTGAAATCTCAGTATTGCAACAGACTTTGTAACCCTGCAATGAAATTGGATAATGATTTACCTGGTTCCTGCCATGCGGAGTTGAAGATGAGGCGTTCTTGATCCACATCTTTCTTTGTGTTAAAATGGGCACATAGTGTCTCTGAGTTTTTCATATGTCGCTGCGTCCTTTGTTGAAAATGTTTATACCCCACCAACTGAAGTAGTAGTAGCAGATGTTTTTTTTCTCTTCGCTCACCGGCTGCTGCAAGAATTTCATCCAGTGACTCTAGCCACCGGTTCCATTTGGGACCCAAACTCTGGGTGCTGGTCTGTGTCACTGAGGGTGGCACTTCAATGCAGGGGTATTAGCTTTTTGTGTTTCTTTTCCCACAAGCATGATGGTGGAATGTGATAGTATGATAATGCCACAGGACTGCTCACTATACTTTATGTATTATTTGTTGGCCCTCTTCGATAGAGATCTTGAGTATAGTTGTTTTTCTTTTTGATTTTGGGGAAGCTCACGCAAAGGTGACTGCCGTAGTCTTTCTGGCAGCTTCACACTTTCCTTGTAGAGCTGTTCCGGCTTTGATGCCCCCAACTATGTGTATTCCTTCCAGAAGCCAACCTGGCTTGGTGTCTGCCCTTAGTATGCGGTCTCCTTGATTTTAGTGGATTTGCTTCAGGGTGCCTTACTTCAAGATAGCCATTCCTATAGACTTCAATGGACTGTCCTCAACTTGCCTAACTTAAAAATGGCCACCACTCAGCTGCAGCATGCATGGCTTGTAGCTCAGAGAATTCCTGCTTTTCTTTAACGCTGCTTGCTTGCTGCAGGTAATTTGTGCTTCCTCAGCACTGGTACTTTCTTATATTACTTGCCTCCTTTATCTGGAGCTGTGATCTTTGATCCCACCCTCGTCACTAGTTGTCCTGTTCTGGACTGGTTTCTCTTCACAGCACTGGCAAGCGTCACACTCTGCATAAAAGACAGCACCTGGCATAAGGCTATTAATTCATCTTTAGTAATTTCTCAGCTTTTATACATGGACTACTGATTTGGAGCTACTCTCCACACGACCTCTTCTCTCCACTTCCCTCATGTAGTGAGAGGGATAACTAGTGCTCTCCGTCTCCAACCAGGAAGTTCCTGGCATCTCACTTCTGTCTGGACCAGCTAGACCGGTGACCTATTTATATAAAAAGGTGCTTTCCTAGAGGACATGACACAGGGCAGTATGGTGTATTACTGACCAAAATACTCAATGGTGTGCAAAGTAGTTTGTAATAGGATAATATTTACAACAAGGGGTGGTGAGGGACAGAGTCTCTGAATTAAGCAGAAAGCTCTCACCCAGTCAAGAGATCAGGGCTAGATCCAACACCGTTTTTTAGCTCACTGCACCATCCCAGTTTCAGAACCCGGCTGTATGCAAATTAGTCTGTTCCTGTCCCAGTGCATGATGGGAACAGGGCAAACCAAAACTACAAAAGCCAATTCTTACACTGGGAAGGAAACAAGCTCCCGGGGACCGGTTTCTGGCATTACAGCCGTCTTCGGCCCGGTTTGCTTGAATCCTGATGGTGCAATGAGCAAGGGTCTCACATCTGAGAATACCCTTCCACGCTTAGGGTGGACAAAAATATTTACAACAAGGGGTGGTGAGGGACAGAGTCTCTGAATTAAGCAGAAAGCTCTCACCCAGTCAAGAGATCAGGGCTAGATCCAACACCGTTTTTTAGCTCACTGCACCATCCCAGTTTCAGAACCCGGCTGTATGCAAATTAGTCTGTTCCTGTCCCAGTGCATGATGGGAACAGGGCAAACCAAACTACAAAAGCCAATTCTTACACTGGGAAGGAAACAAGCTCCCGGGGACCAGTTTCTGGCATTACAGCAGTCTTCGGCCCGGTTTGCTTGAATCCTGATGGTGCAATGAGCAAGGGTCTCACATCTGAGAATACCCTTCCACGCTTAGGGTGGACAAAAATATTTACAACAAGGGGTGGTGAGGGACAGAGTCTCTGAATTAAGCAGAAAGCTCTCACCCAGTCAAGAGATCAGGGCTAGATCCAACACCGTTTTTTAGCTCACTGCACCATCCCAGTTTCAGAACCCGGCTGTATGCAAATTAGTCTGTTCCTGTCCCAGTGCATGATGGGAACAGGGCAAACCAAACTACAAAAGCCAATTCTTACACTGGGAAGGAAACAAGCTCCCGGGGACCGGTTTCTGGCATTACAGCCGTCTTCGGCCCGGTTTGCTTGAATCCTGATGGTGCAATGAGCAAGGGTCTCACATCTGAGAATACCCTTCCACGCTTAGGGTGGACAAAAATATTTACAACAAGGGGTGGTGAGGGACAGAGTCTCTGAATTAAGCAGAAAGCTCTCACCCAGTCAAGAGATCAGGGCTAGATCCAACACCGTTTTTTAGCTCACTGCACCATCCCAGTTTCAGAACCCGGCTGTATGCAAATTAGTCTGTTCCTGTCCCAGTGCATGATGGGAACAGGGCAAACCAAACTACAAAAGCCAATTCTTACACTGGGAAGGAAACAAGCTCCCGGGGACCGGTTTCTGGCATTACAGCCGTCTTCGGCCCGGTTTGCTTGAATCCTGATGGTGCAATGAGCAAGGGTCTCACATCTGAGAATACCCTTCCACGCTTAGGGTGGACAAAAATATTTACAACAAGGGGTGGTGAGGGACAGAGTCTCTGAATTAAGCAGAAAGCTCTCACCCAGTCAAGAGATCAGGGCTAGATCCAACACCGTTTTTTAGCTCACTGCACCATCCCAGTTTCAGAACCCGGCTGTATGCAAATTAGTCTGTTCCTGTCCCAGTGCATGATGGGAACAGGGCAAACCAAACTACAAAAGCCAATTCTTACACTGGGAAGGAAACAAGCTCCCGGGGACCGGTTTCTGGCATTACAGCCGGCTTCGGCCCGGTTTGCTTGAATCCTGATGGTGCAATGAGCAAGGGTCTCACATCTGAGAATACCCTTCCACGCTTAGGGTGGACAAAAATATTTACAACAAGGGGTGGTGAGGGACAGAGTCTCTGAATTAAGCAGAAAGCTCTCACCCAGTCAAGAGATCAGGGCTAGATCCAACACCGTTTTTTAGCTCACTGCACCATCCCAGTTTCAGAACCCGGCTGTATGCAAATTAGTCTGTTCCTGTCCCAGTGCATGATGGGAACAGGGCAAACCAAACTACAAAAGCCAATTCTTACACTGGGAAGGAAACAAGCTCCCGGGGACCGGTTTCTGGCATTACAGCCTTCTTCGGCCCGGTTTGCTTGAATCCTGATGGTGCAATGAGCAAGGGTCTCACATCTGAGAATACCCTTCCACGCTTAGGGTGGACAAAAATATTTACAACAAGGGGTGGTGAGGGACAGAGTCTCTGAATTAAGCAGAAAGCTCTCACCCAGTCAAGAGATCAGGGCTAGATCCAACACCGTTTTTTAGCTCACTGCACCATCCCAGTTTCAGAACCCGGCTGTATGCAAATTAGTCTGTTCCTGTCCCAGTGCATGATGGGAACAGGGCAAACCAAACTACAAAAGCCAATTCTTACACTGGGAAGGAAACAAGCTCCCGGGGACCGGTTTCTGGAATTACAGCCGTCTTCGGCCCGGTTTGCTTGAATCCTGATGGTGCAATGAGCAAGGGTCTCACATCTGAGAATACCCTTCCACGCTTAGGGTGGACAAAAATATTTACAACAAGGGGTGGTGAGGGACAGAGTCTCTGAATTAAGCAGAAAGCTCTCACCCAGTCAAGAGATCAGGGCTAGATCCAACACCGTTAGTGAGATAAATAACGGTGATGGATCAAGCCCTGATCTTTGGACTGGGTAAGAGTGGTCTGTTTAACTCAGACACTCTGTTCATCACCACCCCCTTTTCTAAATCGTTTTTGGCCACTATAGGTGTGGCAGGGTATACTCAGACATGAGTCCCTTTCTCACTGCTCCATCAGGATTCAAGCAAGCCGGGCCGAAGAAGGCTGAAATGCCAGAAACCGGTCCCCGGTAGCTTGTCTCCTTTCTGGTGAAGAATTGGCTTGGTAGTTTAGTCTGCCCTGTTCCCATGATGCACTGGGCCAGGGACAGACTGATTTTCATATAGCCAGGTTCTGAGCTGGGATGGGGCAGTGAGATAAATAACGGTGATGGATCAAGCCCTGATCTTTGGACTGGGTAAGAGTGGTCTGTTTAACTCAGACACTCTGTTCATCACCACCCCCTTTTCTAAATCGTGTAATAGGATAAAGCCACAAAATGCAGTGGTTGTTGCTGGCTTAGTGTACATAAGACCAAATAACAGACATAGGAACAATGCACAAATTAAATGCTAAAAAGGCAAATTTAATTTGAGCAATATTCAATCTAGCTATGCCAACTATAATATCTTCAAGTCTTACGTATTAGATTTGTACCAATAGGTCCTTTCCGAGTGTCCCTCCACATGGTCACACTGCGTGATTACGTGGCTAGACGCCAACAGTGGTCTCTCTTAGACATCTGCCGTACAAATAATCCCAACCTTAGACTATACTCAGTCTATTCTTCACCACACAGGCTCCACGTATGACTGGACCACTTTGTGTACAGTGTCACAGACTCACTTAGTGCGTAGCTCCGACTATTTAGGACACGTAATCTCGGACTATGATGCCCATTATATGGACCTCCATTAGTCATCCCCCAGATCACCAATACCATCCAACCTGATGTCTCCAGAGTGACTATCTTGATGATCCAGTTTTCAGGAAAGAGCTGGATTATCGTATTCGACATTACTTTGTGGAAAACCATGGCACTGCCTCCTTGGAGACAGTGGAATGGGATGCATTTAAGAAGGTGACACAAGGTCACTTCAGACAAGTGGTGGTGGTCCGCAGAACTCTAGGTATTAAAATACATTCTGCTGAGCGACATCTTGTTCAAATGAGGAAGGCGACAGATCAGGACTCAAAGAAACATCCACAGCTCACTAAGGCTAAAACAGCCTCACAGAACTCTTAGAACAGCTATGACCCTTTAATTTTACAGCTCATGCAGCTAAGATCCATTGAGAAGCAGACAAATCAGGTCGGCTTGTAGCCTGGCTTGCACGCCAAGACACTAACCCAGCTCCAATAACTGAACTCATCCTACCCCCCCTACACTTATTTCTCTACCTTTTATCGAGCTACTCCTACTCTGGCAGGGAAAAAACTACACTACCTTTCTTGCTGTTATTACACTCACTTACATCCCTGCTACACTCAAACACGAATTAGATGCCAATTCTACCACAGAGGATGTATTGCAAGCTCTTAGAGACCTTTCCCGAACGAAAAACCCAGACCTTGATGGCCTGCCACTTGAATTCTACAATGCTTTTTCCTCGCAAATTAGCCAGCATGTATGAGGCATCTTTGGCTTACTGGCTTTGGAGTACTTCTGCCATCACTTAGAGAAGGTCTCCTCATTTCAATCCTGAAGCCTGGGAGAGCACCGAACCAACCAGCATAAGTGGAGTGGTGTGGCTCACTGGTTAGAGGCGGCAGACCCGGAAGCAGAGAATGGCCCGGGACCAGGGTTCAATTCCCGACGCGGCAGGGTCGTGGACCAGGGTCAGCGGACTCGAAAATTCTCGCCTCGGTGCCTACTCTAAACAGGATCACACTCGGCAACTCTGGGCATTAGCTTGCCTCATCTCTACAACGGCCTGCCACATTCGCCGGGGGTGCCTGGAGATACCCAGTAGGGACCATCTCACAGGGATAGCCAGGACGGGTTCCCCAGCGGTCTACAGCGCCACGACGCCTCAGGGCAGCAGTGCGCTTTACAAGACACATTACATTACATTACATTACATATCTGAAATTCACCAGACTGGGCACGTTATAAGATTTTAGGCAAGATATTAGCGGATCGCTATGCCCAGGTATTGCCAGATCTCATACATGTGGATCAAAATAGTTTCGTCCCAGGTCGCAGCACCTCTCAAAATATATGAAGGTTTTTCCATATACAAGACATAGTTAGAAGGAGTTATCCAAGAGCGGCTTGTTTAATTTTAGATCTGGAAAAGGCATTTGATTCACTAGCGTGGAATTATCTCTTCCATACTCAGACTAGATTTGAGGTCGGTCCCCAACTCCTTGCATATGCCCGTCTTCTATACAATAACATGACGTCCCGAGTTAGTACGCCTTGATTCCACCTCATTCCCTGTGGGTGGGGGAACCCGACAGGGCTGTCCCCTCTCTCCATTGCTTTTCACACTCGCAGTGCTTACGGAGCGATGGCGTGAGCTGGTGGATACTACTTGAGGACAGGAAGCACATTACGTGAGACCTTGCCCCCCTACGTACTATACTCAATGAATTTGCAGAGGGCTTCAAGTCAATTGGGACAAATTGGTGATACCCTCTTCACCCGATAAGCCACCCTGGTCCATCTCACTAGGCTCTGTATTGCTGTGTTGGCAGGACGCAGTCCTGAGCTATTCGGTGTCCACCTTTACCACACCTCTTCGGATTTATTTGACGGGGGGCACTACAGGGCATCAAAACATAAATACAATTCTGGTGCTACCTCTTGTCCCGATAGGGATAATTGCTCTGGCTAAAATTATCATATTACCTCGGCTACTCTATTACTTTGTCAATCTTCCTCTGGCCCCCCCACATTCCTTCTTTCAAGAGCTAATTTTCCTGCTGAGCACTCTTATCTGGGGTAGCGGGCGAGGTCGTGTGGAGCTGCACCTTCCACTAGATCGGGGTGGCTTAGGAGTCCCATCCTTCGAGGCGTATTACCTCGCAGCACAATTACAACAAACAGCTAACCAGATACCTCAAAGGAAACAGAATCCTGGACCCTTCCCAGTCAGGGTTCCGCAGCAACCACAGCACGGAGACTGCCCTCATCGCCACCACCGACGACATCAGGACCCTGCTGGGCAACGGTGAGACCACAGCACTCATCCTCCTAGACCTCTCCGCCGACTGCCACCGCACTCTACGCGCACGCCGCAGGGATCCGAGACAAGGCTCTGGAATGAACCACCTCCTTCCTCTCTGGCAGAACCCAGAGTGTCCGCCTACCCCATTCCGTTCCAAAGCCTCCAAGATCATCTGCGGCGTACCCCAGGTATCCTCACTCAGCCCGACACTGTTCAACATTTACATGGCCCGCTCGCACACGTCGCCCGACAGCATGACCTCAATATAATCTCCTACGCAGACGACACTCAACTGATCCTCTCCCTCATCAAGGACTCCATCACCGCCAAAGTCGAGATGCTAATACTTGAAAAGATCTTCCTCCACCTGGGAAAGCATGACCTTAGGAGTCGAGATCAGGTGCTGGGTAGAGGACCTTAAAGAACGCTGAGGCGTATAAGGTTGAAATCTTTCCCTTAGATATGGGGCCCCAATCTTATGGAAAGTTTTGAAGACTAGGACTAAGGCTTTAAAGTGGATTCTTTTTCGCACTGGAAGCCAATGAAGTGCGGACAGAAGGTGGGAGGTATGTGTCCTAGGTCTCGTTAAGAAGATGGCCCTAGCTGCCATGTTTTGAATAATCTGCAGACGGCCAAGTAGGTGCTCTGGAAGTCCAAAACACAGGGAATTGATGTAATCCAGTCTCAACATCACTAGGGCCTGGACAACTGTTTTGCGATGGGAGTCTGGTAACAGAGGAAGAACGTTTTTCAACATTTTCAACATCCCAAAGCAGGTGCCTGGCACTGATTGGACTTGCCCCTTCATTGAAAGTGCAGAATCCAGTTTGACCCCGACATTTTTCACAGTAGTGACTTCAGACGAGGGGGGGGGGGGGGGGACATATCTTTCGGCCACCAGGAATGCCAGGCTCCGTATGGACGAGAGCCAAAGAAAATTATCTCTGATTTATCAGAGTTACATTTTAGTTGGTTTCGACTAAACCACAAGAAAAAATTCAGAGTGGCAGTTGTTTATCCTGATGCCATTGAAATCAAAGCTTTTCTCGCACGTGAACAACAATTGAGTGTCGCCCGCGTATGACACTATTTTCACGCTACATTCTTATTACATGTGTTCCCCACCCCTTTTTCCCCTGTTGCTTATTTCCACCCATTGTTTGACGTTTGATAACTGCATTTAAAATTATGAAGGTACTACTTAAGCACATGATTACTTGTAATGTATGTACACACGGAACTTGCATGCTCTAACCATACATTTTCTTCTACTTTGTAGTGCCCAGCACTGATTTAGCATGTGGTGGTATATGTGTACCTTTTCTTTTTTTATTTCTTTCAAAATTTATAAAAACATATTTGAAGGAAAAAAATAAAATGACTTCAAGTCATAAAAGACACTAATCATAACAAATGTCTCTTGCAGAACGTTTGCATATGCATTTGCACAGTGCATGTATTTGTTATACATGAATTGCACTGGCAGAGATACATAAAGCGGCAGCCAATCAGGCTGAAAAAGTAATATATAGAAATGACTGTCTTACCTCTCGATTTGTCTGTGGATGTGTGAGCATGGAACAAAGAGCCAAGTATTGGTTTTAATATAGTCATTCTAGCAACTGTTTCGAGGGCTGCATAATTTAGAAACTTTACATAGCCACTATTGTCAGAAAGATTAAAACCTCTTGAAAACATTTGTGATAGAACAATACAGGCACCAACCAGTCAAGAAAATGTGAATTCCAAGGGAAATAGGGTAGATTCCCTAAGTAGGATCTTTGTGATTTACACACAGTCCTTGACAAAGCGAGCCACAGACATCTCAGGGCAGAGCTGCATCAGAGCTTCTAAAAAGAAGAACTGCTTTAAGTCAGCGGCCTGTGTACAAGTAGGGCTCTAGGCACATATGCTGCAGTAGAGGGAACACTGCTGTGGGGACCTCCAAGCACTGCCCTCAGAACGGCTACACACATTTATTTTACGTGTAAGGATAGGGGAGTTGGAATTACCTTAACCTGTGCAAGAGAATTAAAGTTTTATACTGAATGCAATATTTTGCCACAGATGTGACCAGTCATACCACTCAAGGTTTCTACATGTTGGAATAGGCATGTCGCCCTGCATGTGAAGGTAAGTTTTTAAATGTTAAGAAAATAATGCCCAATTCAAATGTGTTTCACTTAGCATGACTAAGGAGCTTGCGTTGACAGCTATTCATATTTACATAATAATAGTGCATGTTTATTTTATGTTTTCTCTATTTCTCTCTCACTCTCTTTCTCTGCGCTTGTGTTTTTTTCCATTTCAGGAGAATCATGGAAATTAAGCCTTAACTGTGGTCTTTGTCCAAGCACAAAATGTAATATTTGTGTTCTCTCAATAAAGCAATGCTCAGGATGTTCCTTTATTTTGCAACTTTCCAAGGTTGTTTCCCAGTGTCCTGGGTATGTCATCCATAAACCACACATGCCACTGTATTGCATGTCACGTAAAATGTCAATTTGTTTCCTTTATCAGTTATGCATAGTCTAACCAATTCAATGCATTAGGAAGTAGAGGTCTTTAGAAGTATCTGGTTTACCAGAATGTAAAATGAGAGAATGCGGACTATTTCCTTTCTAACCACAGTTGTCAATCAATAAAGCAAGCCGTTGGGTTGGAACGTGAAAGTAAGTAAACATGACCCAGTGTTCTCTGCTTAGAGAAACGGATTACGCTTTTTGAGAGGACTCAAGGTATACATTGACATGAACATTAAATCCCAGTTCAAATATATCAAGCATTTACAGGTGACAGACCAAGAAAAGGGACCTAAAACTCCCCTCTCATTGCATTAGTCTGAGAATTAACAATTGTAAACAGATTCCTATTGTATATGAAAAGTCTTGTTGGGGAGGGAGGTCTCAGGGCAGTTAATAGTTACACGGCCCCACTTACATCAATTGGAGTCTTTCTACCTTTTTTCTGGGGACCCCGTATCATGGTCTCTCAAACTCAGTATCCCTTTTAGCACTTGAATCTCAGGGTAATGAGACAAAGGAGTCCAAGTTTGACTCAGGTTGGTGATCTGGCTTATAAACTCAAAATTAGGCAATGTTGAAAAGATACCTAATGATCATACAACTATATACTACAAACCAAAATGACAAATGTTTACAAAATTTCAAGTGGAATTGCAAATTGAAATCCCTCCTAAATGAGCCATGCAGAATCAAAGGGTGCCTCAAAGAAATACCACGAGACAACTAACCAGGTACAACTAAACTGATCTTTTGGGTGTGGCTCCAGGTGACAATTTGCACACTAACAGGCTCTAAATACATTTTTTTAAAAGGAATGCCCCTATATTGTATTGTAATTGCATTTATTTAGCGCTTACTGCCCCTGACAAGACATTGAAGCGCTTTTTCGGTGAGTAGCACGCTACTCCGGAACCCATAAAGGATTAGTGGTGAATTAGTATATATTGAAATATGAAAGTAATTTGAGTGGTGGATATTAGTCAGTTATTTGGATTCAGAAGGATAGTGGAGGGATAGAAGAGGGTTAACGGTTTGCATTTATATAGCGTTTGTTACCCCTGATGGGGTGTTGAAGCATTTTTTTGGCGAGTAGCATGCTGCTCCAGAACCCATAAAGGATTAGTGTTGAATTAGTATAGTGAAATATCAAAGTAATTTGAGTGGTGGATATGATTAACCTTGAATTTTAACCCCTCCATAAAACCTATCTGAAAGCGCCTGTAGGCCATTAGCAGAGCGAGCTGGGAGCTCTGCGTCATCCATGTACAGAAGTACAGAGACCGGGAACGAGACAATATTGGAAACATCAGGAGTAGACACACAGAGAAATGTATCTAGGGTGTTAATATAAAATAAGAATTAAAAGGGGGCTAGTATACAGCCTTGTCCAACCCCACCGGGTGTCTTGGATGTATCGTACCCTATATGGAGCCCTGGCAATACATATAGCGCTTCATGATCAGCAAATGTAGGCCTACAGGCTTTGTCAGGTCATTTGCAATGTAAAATGAGATGTCATCACATTTAAACATCAATATGGTAATCCTATCTGCTTCAACATGAACATAAACATGGCCAAGTGGTCTTGAGAGACCCACCAAGCATTTTAGGCAGAGCCAATGTATACAACAACAGGCACATAAAGTCTCCATCTTGAGACACCTAGCATGTATTGTGAGGAAACCTGTGTACTAAATCCCTTCCTACCATATCTGTCAGAGAGCTTGCAATGTAAAGACATGTTGTATTGTCTTTGACAAGCAGCTGAATGTAATATCCCTTCCTATAATATTTTTGAGAGAGTTCACAATGTACCATCCCTTCCTATTGTACTGGTCACATGATTACACCATGATTAGCTCTGCCCTTCTGTATCTTACCAGGGTTCTTTGTTAACAATGTCCCTATCAGTTACGAGTAACGGAACTTCTTTTAAGAAGGACTCACAACTATTTTCCAATCAAAAATTCTTGGAAAGAAGATCAACTTGTGAGTGGAGACACACCACCTCTCTTAGTACTACAATTTACAGCTCTTTTTCTGTGTGATCGCTTAAGAGCTCATATACAACTGTGCTGCCAAGCCAAACAAATGAAATCACACAAAATCAGGGGATGTCAAAGGAGGTAACCAAAATCCTTCACTACTATAGTAATATATAGAACTCCATATTAAAAATATTTGTCTACAACTTCAATACGGCATAATAACAATACACCCACAAAGGCCTATTCCCTGTAACATATACTTTTCACAATAAGCAATTCAGGTGTATTGCCTATGTCATACATTTTCACAATAAACAGATCTGAACTAAGACAACTTACATAACATTTCCCAAAGAATCAATCAGGCCTAAGGCTGTGATCAGTGGCTTGGCACCATAAACAGTGCTGGACTACCATACTGTGCATTATCTATGCAATACAAGTGTTCTGTACAAGTGTTCTGTCAGTGAAAGTGTACAACTTCTGCCCAGTCAAATAAGGGGGGGTAAGAAGATCAACATGGGGGAACCAAAGCCCCTCTCTCACTAGCTCTTATTAGGTTAAAGCCTCCAAGACAGCACAGATGTCTGGTTTCCAAACACTCCTTGGGTACTTTCTGAAAGCTTCCCTGGGAATGCATTCCACCTATTGGTTACCATTGGCTTTGGGATTTGTAACTCACAGTTGCTTGCTTTCTGTTTGCTGGCTTTATTTGTTTTATGCTGTCCAGTATGACTTTGTCCCTCTCGTGGAGCATAGCCTGTGTACTGTACTCTTCCACGAGTGCTCCCTTTCTATAAACAGGCATTTAAAGTTTGTTTCTACCTTGTCACATTTGCTGTACATTACAAGACAGAGATCAAATGTCAGGCCCTGTCTTCAGACGGAGTTAGGTGTTTACTTTGCTTTCTCTGACTTCAAAGTGAGAATATTTATGTGACAATCATGCTGGGTAATGTGGGTGGAGGTAGGCTGTACAATGTAATTTTCTTGTAGCACACACAAAATGTAAATGTCTATAAATGAACCGTGCAAATATTCGAGAATATATCAGAATTATGAAAGCACAAATGAAGTAAATTTTTTGTAATTCTGAAGTGTGATGGAAACACATATTTTAATACGATTAAAACAAATCAGTACACTACTTCTACACATTAATTAGAATTACAGAAAACGTACTTCACTAGCTACACCCTTGATGAATGGATGACTATAGGGCGACCCACCCCAGCTTCCGAGGCACTTGAAACCCAATAATTGTGGGTGATTCTCCACAAAGACCTTTAGGAGTCAGGGTGAACCCGATGAAGCATGACACTACTACAGTGTGTGAGGGTTATATATACAAAAGGACTTTTTTCCTATCCCGCACGAGTCATGCGGAGCTAGCACACCCATTTGGGGTGACCTACCCCTTTCTCCTGTGTCTCGTGCATTATATAGAATCGTCCCATGACCCTTGGTGGGATACTTGTTAGTTGAACCGAGTTATTTATAGTGCATTTAAGAGGTATGAACATTGAGTGATTTAATATTTTTTTAAATCAATGATCCAAAAAAAGAAATACCTCAGCTGGTAACCCTGCGACTAGATATGGTGACCTCCAAAATATACTCATCACAAGCGGTTGGAGATACTATATCATAAATATATATTACATAAATATATATTTACACCCAAAGACACAAACATCAAGTCCAGCTGTTTGAAATTCTGATTGAAGAAATCCAGATAAGTTGATTGCCAGTATTAACAGAAATTTGACTACTACAATGAAGAAATATGTAAATTGAGCATCTTACCTCACTTTCTAGATATTCTCTCCGTTTCCTATTCTCTTCGTGCCTCCACAGCTTTAAGCAGACAATGGCACTAATGAGGTAGATAAACATAAGCACAAATAGAAAGATCATGGCTGCTGTCTGTCCACCTTCCACTCGACAAAAGGAAGCATTGATTGGCGTGTTAAACATTGCATAATAACATAGTCCTCCCCGGTTTGTATCATTCACATAGACAATAGCAGCAGCAAGGTATAGAATGAAGAGTGCTACATTTATTCCAAACTCCGTTAAGGGCCACCAGTTGGAATCCAGGAGAATGGTTCGATAGTACATGGACATGCCCAGCACAAGGAGAACTACCGTCGTTATCCAAGCCAGGCCCGCTACCACAAGCACAAAGGGGGTTTTAGGCCCACTATAATAGTATCCTCCAGTCATGCTGGTAGCTGCGTACCCATAGGGCTGTGTATATCCAAACATGTTGTGCCATTCATTGTCTTTGTGGATATACGCTGTAACGCAGGCAAAGACACCTGCACCCAGAAGCAACTCCACAATT
Source organism: Lissotriton vulgaris (assembly GCF_964263255.1). Classification (NCBI taxonomy): domain Eukaryota; kingdom Metazoa; phylum Chordata; class Amphibia; order Caudata; family Salamandridae; genus Lissotriton; species Lissotriton vulgaris. The sequence goes on from NC_141689.1 coordinate 550,530,612, forward strand.
CCGAGAATCCTCAGCAATCCTGGCCAAGACTTCATGTAGGCGTATCTCATGTTATACTCTTCCACCCTCTCGCTATATGTTTTTGCTGTTTGAGTATGGCGATCTAAGGACCCGTAGGGGTCTCGTGGAAGCATTGCTTCAGCTTCCTTTCGGGAATTGTAGCTTCCACCTGATCCACCATATTGATCTTTGTAAGAACTGGCAGCAGATTTTGAGTTCAAATCAGAGTCCCTTCCATGTGTGGGTGAGGGCGGTGGTGAACACTCCGCCCCCTTCGAGATGTAGTTTACATCAGACATGGGATTCTCCCAGTGTCCATTTTTACTCCCCCTGAAGAAGTTTTTCCATGAATCGGGAATGAATCGTCGTACTGGTCGCAATTCAAGAGCAGTAGCTGGATCCTCACTGTCACTTGGATAAAAGTCAGGGCCGAAAGGAGGCTGGAGTGGAAGAGGAGGTGGTGGGAGCGGATCTGCACTCAGAGCCAGTTCACAATTTTGCAAGCTTTGAAGTGATCTTCCAGCATCCATGTGCTGGATTGAGTCCACCGGTACCTCATCATAGTGAGAAGGCTTTCCATTTTGTACTTGTGCCCGTGACCTTTGTCCTGATAAGAAATCACCTCCAGACATTTGTGGTTTGTACACTAGTGAGAAAAAAAAAGAATAAATGTTTAGATTTAAAGATAGTAGCTGTCTTCATGAGCACTTTTACCTCACATTTGTTCACCGAGGTATGCCTTTTTCAAGGCTTGCTGTGTGTGCCATTTCACAAAAGGATGGATGAACTCGACTTTTCATTTAAATAACTTTAAGCAATGAAGGTTCATTGGTAATACAGTGAAGAAAAGAGAAAGAACAGGAGTGAGGAAAGCAGTTCAATGGCCTTAACATCTGCTTTGAAGAAAGAAATGTGGTAACAATTAAATCTCGGTAAGCTGCACAAGGACTCAAGGAGGATGGTTGGATGAGGGATTAGAGGCAAAGGCATCTCCTACTTCTTATGGAAAGACGTTTGTAAAGTGAATTGACAGAATGGTTCAAAACTCACACTATTATCACAGGTCTGAATTTCTGATTAGATCTAATGTCTCTCCTCTGCAGAATAGGTAGCCCTTCAAACCCAATACCATAACTGATCATCTCACTGATCCACCCGAAGCCCATACCAAACGCGGAGCGGAGCATGGCAGATGCTTGGTAAGACGCACTGCAACAGTAGGGCTTGGAGTAATAGGGATTAAAACGAAGTAATCGAGGCATTATCTCGATTACCATTTTAATTGCCTCTGTACTTACATTGGGTGTATACCAGTGCACGTCTACCGCCTTCCTCGAGCAAAAAGCATTGGAAACCTCATGCCCGTTCTAGTGACATTTCAAAAAGTGATCATGTGATAGAATGTTGGACAATAAACACAGGCAGAAATGTGTCCATCCCCTTCTAAAGCCTGAAACTTGTAGTGATGGGTAAAGGTGAAAGCAGAAGCCCATATCACTGTCAGAAAAAAGCCCTTTACATACACATAGATGCAACCATTCTTCTAGGCGGATTCCTCTAGGGGAATCAACCAGAGGACGCCATAGCTATGGTGGGACTAATCCAAAGCCTGACCTGATACCACAAATGTAATTTAGCCTGGTTTATTTATAAGGCAATTGCAGACCATCAGGTGTTGGATATTGCCTATGGAATTTAAAACACCGAGTGCCTTGTAGTATAGTTCCTATTTATTCCAAGTCACATAAGACTGTTTTCTTCTTAGAACCAAATGAGTTAATGATGGAATAGAATGTTAGGTGTGCATCTTATGAAGAGATGAGAGCTTCAGAGTGGATGGCAGTTCCATATCTCAGTGGCTGTGGTATTCCTAAATAAACTTGTTCCCACTCTACTTAGACTATCGTAATTGTATGGACAGAGGACATAACAATTTAACACTGGCGACAAGGATGGGATCCGCTATAGCTTCCTAGTGGGCATAGAGGCCATTTGTCTTTACAAGATACTTGGCTGTTCTGAAAACCTTGCTTTCTCTTCGGACAACAGCAGGTGTAAAACCAGCACCACAACAACATACGCATTCTGATTCTCTCAGTGAGTTCATTCCCGGAGTCTAGATATACGATACGCACCATCTCCTCTATGAGATGAATATGCCACCAGTGGTTTGGACTCTCAGAGACACTATGTATATTCTACCTGAGGCAATTTACAATGACTACATGGATAGCAGTTCTTATATTGTGGCTAACAAGTTTTCAGAGAAGATTCATAAAATAAAGTGCTGGAATCTACTGGTTCTCCTAAAGCAGGCGCACACGTCCATGCCGAAGATACCCACCACCACCATAATTTTCCCAAACTTACAACCGCGCCGAAGGTGCGCCAAAGGTAAGCCCGTCTACGCCCGTCCGCGCCTGGACTGCGCCCAGCGCCTGTCCCCCTGGCCCCCGTCCCTCCCACCCCCCCCGCCTTACCTACGATGCCGCCACCCTCCTAGCCCTTAACCCCGGTCTCGCCCCCAACTGCGTCCAAGCCGCCCCTGGACAAACCCATGGACCTTTCTCCTGCTACTCATGCAAATTCAGCGGCACCGACAACATCTCCGCTACGACCACACCACTGACTCCCGACCCCAACCACCTACAATGCATCCTTCTCAACACCCGTTCGGTCCACAGGCACGCCATTGACCTATGGAATCTACTTGACACCATTTCCCCAGATATCGCCTTCCTAACGGAAACATGGATGAATGCTTCCTCCGCACCAGACATCACCATTGCCATCCCTGAAGACTATAAGATCACTCGCAAAGACCTTACCGGCCACACAGGAGGAGGAATCGCTATCGTCCATAAGAAATCACTCCGCATCTCAACCAGCTCTGACGCCAACCTCGCCAACTCCGAACACCTTCACTTCCAGATCCACATCGACCCCAAAACCACACTCAGAGGCACTCTCCTCTACAGACCACCAGGACCCCGCGCAAAATTCAGTGAAGACATCACGGACTTCATCACTCCACACGCGCTCCCCTCCAAAGAATACATCCTTCTGGGAGACCTCAACTTTCACCTTGAAAAGATCAACGACCGCAACACCACCACCCTCTTGGACAACCTCGCCAACCTCGGACTTAAACAACTGGTCACTTCCCCCACCCACATCGCAGGTCACACACTAGACCCCATCTTCACCTCCAGCAATCATGTCTCCTTCAGCCACACTACGGATCTCCTCTGGACTGACCACAGCTGCGTTCACTTCACCTACAACAAGCCCAAACCCACCAACCACCTCCAACCAACTCTGCAAAGAAACTGGAACAAAATCACCACCGACCAGATCTCCTCATCGCTCCTTCTAAACACCCCAGCCCACTCCTCGGACCCAAACCTAGCCGCCGCCAACTTCACCCTATGGTTATCCAACACCGCCGACACCTTAGCACCACTGAAAAAACGTCAAAGCAAACCTGGCAACAAGAAGGCCTCATGGTTCAACGATGATCTTAAGAAGTCCAAGAAACTCTGCTGCACCCTTGAAAAAGCTTGGAAAAAAGACCCAACCACCAGCACCAAGGACGCCTTCAAAAACGCCACCCGCACTCACCACCAACTAATCCGAAAGGCCAAGAAAACAGCTTTCAAGGATCGACTTGACAACAACGCCCACAACAGCAAGGAACTTTTCAACATCGTCAAGGAGTTTTCCAATCCCTCGGCCAACTCCAACGACATCACCCCCTCTCAAGCCCTCTGCGACTCCCTAGCCTCATTCTTCCACAACAAGATTGCAGACATCCACAACAGCTTCGACAACCAACCCGGAGCCCAACCCACCCAACCACACGCTGAACACTCTCCCCCCGCGATCACCCTTAACGACTGGAACCCAATCTCCACTGAGGACACCATCCGCCTGATGAACTCCATCCACTCAGGATCCCCCACAGACCCATGCCCTCACCACATCTTCAACAAAGCAGACTCCGTCATAGCACCGCACCTCCGAGACGTCATCAACTGCTCCTTCAACTCCGCCACCTTTCCGGAAAACTGGAAACACGCTGAACTCACCGCCCTTCTGAAAAAACCCACAGCGGACCCCACCGAACTCAAAAATTACCGCCCCATCTCGCTCCTTCCATTCCCGGCCAAAGTAATCGAGAAAGCTGTCAACAACCAGCTCGCCGCTTTCCTCGAAGCCAACAAATCCCTCGACTCCTCACAATCCGGCTTCCGAGCCAAGCACAGCACTGAAACCGCCCTCATCGCAGCAACAGACGATATCCGATCTCTACTGGACAATGGAGATACAGTCGCCCTCATCCTCCTCGACCTCTCTGCAGCATTCGACACAGTCTGTCACAGCACCCTTTTACAACGCCTCAGCAACATCGGAATTAATGGAAAAGCACTTGAATGGATCACCTCGTTCCTCACCGGAAGAACCCAGAGAGTCCGCCTTCCACCATTCAAGTCCGATGCCACCGAAGTCATCTGTGGCATACCACAAGGATCCTCTCTCAGCCCCACCCTCTTCAACGTATACATGAGCCCCCTTGCGACCATCGCCCGCCAACACAACCTCAACATCATCTCTTACGCGGATGACACTCAACTGATCCTTTCTCTCACCAAGGACCCCAGCACCGCCAAAACTAACCTACACGAAGGAATGAAAGAAGTTGCTGAATGGATGAAACACAGCCGTCTGAAACTGAACTCAGACAAAACAGAAGTCCTCATCCTAGGTACATCCCCCTCTGCATGGGACGACTCTTGGTGGCCGGAAGCCCTTGGAAAAGCACCCATCCCGACAGACCACGCACGGAACCTAGGCGTTATCCTGGATTCTTCACTTTCAATGAACAGACAAGTCAGCGCCGTATCCTCATCCTGCTTTAACATCCTTCGCATGCTCAAAAAAACATTTCGCTGGATCCCCACAGATACCAGGAAAACAGTCACCCATGCTCTGGTCACGAGCCGACTGGACTACGGAAACACCCTCTACGCAGGCACTACCGCTAAACTCCAAAAGAAACTCCAACGAATCCAAAACGCCTCAGCCAGAATCATATTAGACATCCCACGCAACAAACACATCTCTGATCACCTGAAAGACCTCCACTGGCTATCCGTCAATAAGAGAATCACTTTCCGACTGCTAACCCACGCACACAAATCACTCTACGACATCGGACCAGAATGCCTCAACTCAAGACTGTCCTTCTACACCCCCTCCCGCCAACTACGTTCCTCCAGCCAAGCCCTCGCCACTGTACCTCGCATCAACAAGACCACCATGGGAGGCAGATCCTTCTCTTACCTGGCTGCTAAAACATGGAACTCACTCCCCACTTACCTTCGCCTTACCCAGAACCACCTAGCTTTCAGAAAGCAACTTAAAACGTGGATATTTGACAAGTAATCCTCCTCCCCCTCCTTAGCGCCTTGAGACCCTCTGGGTATGTAGTGCGCTATATAAATTATCTGACTTGACTTGACTTATTACCATGCTCCGATTAACTAACTTTGCTTTCTAACACACACATACTTCAAGCATGGTCTTAATAATATAACAGGCATATTAAGGAAGATCCGGTCTTCCTGGCAAATGTATAGGGCACAACATATATAGCGCCTTTTAGTCACTTCCCTCCCCCAAGATAAACTTACGCTGCTTCCGTTTCCCTCAACTATCATCCTATTAAAACCTTTGCTCTCGCTTTCACTGTTGTTGTTTTAGATTACTCTTTGTGCAGAGAGCAAAATGTTTTAGAATATCACCCATCAACTACAAAACACATCTAGTCACTCATTGTTTTTGATTAGGTCTCCAAAAGATTCATTGCCCATGTATGGTCCAATTATTGTATGCTTATACACTGAAAGCACAGCAATTGTTATACGGACGTAATCTCTTTTGTAGGCCTCCCTTAATAAGTGCCCACGTGTACTGAACCGGTTGATACAGCGCTCCTGCACCCCGAGGGCAGCAGGGTACCACACGAGTGGCATGAAACGGGACAAGTCCGAGATGCTGAAGGGAAAGAGAAGCTTACCCCGCTGCTGCCGCCAGTGCAGTGTCTACTCCGCCTGCGAGGCCCCTTGGGCAGCTGCTGAATGTGCTATAACTATTCTGGAGTGTTTTGGGGAGGTTTTTTGCTATTTTGATGCCCATGCTCTTCGGGGACAGTGTTTTATGGGAGTTGGTGCTGTATCTGCAGCCTGTCCTTTGTGGGAGAACAGCTTAACTGTTGTTGGAAATGCATTATGGGTGTTAGAGAAGCTTGCTAAACGCTGTACATTAGATATATGACTTTGTCAATAATGCTTGTTTTCATGGCGGTGATGATTGTATCTGTGCCCAGGGCAGTACCAGACCACGCAGAGCCAAACATACCCACCCCATCTTGCGCTCAGTAGCCGACAGATACTTCGAGGAACTAAATAACCACAAACAGCGAAACAGTAACTACGCCGGCCTTTTTCTAAGTAACAGCAGGAAAAGAGGGGACATCAAGACCAACGCTTGCGCTCGGACGGCACGACTTTTTCCCTACTTGGAGTGAACCCTTCCCCAAAGAGCCGCCCTTCAAGACCAGTCCCTACGAGGGTAGGGGGGAGAGACGACAGCTCTCGCAGTGCTCCGACCGGGCAGTGTAGTAGCCCTCTGTGAACGCGCGGGAAACGTTAAACAAAGGGTGTTGTTGTACGGTGCATGTGCGGGGGGCACAGTCAGCGCAATAGGGTCTCTTACCTGTTCCCGTGCAACAAGTAGCTTCCTCTCTCGTTGGCTCCGCCCATTCCGACACATTGTGGAAGACTCCTGGGTCAGGTGACCGGCCCGCGGTGACGTCACGCCGAAACCTAGCGCAGGTACTGGCTTACCTGTACAGTAAATGTTTCCAGTTTCTTCCCAGCCTCTCGGCTCACAGCAGGCCAGTTAGTGCTTGCACAACCACTTTCTTGTGTGTCTCTCTCGGGGGGGGGGGGGGGGGGGCGTAATGAGCTTCCCATGTAATATGGAGCCTTGAAAATCGAATACTAAATGTCAGATGCCAATGCGAATAAAATGTAATGTTAGATCGAGAAGCCATGTCTCTTATTTGTGGCAGACTCCGTTATAGTTTAGTGGCCTTAGTTAAAGTGCGAGGTGTTAGTCTACGTACTCCTGGCTTTGTAACAAGAATGAGTGCATTCTGGGTCTTGTAGTTTTACATAAAAAATGAATACATGAATTGTATATCCTAGTATGCAAAGAGCTGCCTGGAAAGAAACTTGGACCGGCTGAAATGGTCGCACATACAAAGGGCGTCTATTTATAGTTTTTATTTAGAAAGTTATCGCTGTTTCTATGTTCCTATTTACACTTGAAAGAGCTCCATGACTTGAGTGGAGCATATTAGTAATACTATAACTCAAGTCACTATTAGAATGTTAAAATGTGGAGAAAATAAGTCATAAACATCTTTTAGACGTGTTTCCCAGGGAAGGGCAGGTTTCAGTTAGGAGTCCGTTTATCATAATCCCGAGTCACAGATTTGGGAAGGCATGTGTGGAAATATACCCTTGGGAGCCTAGTCACAAATAGAAATATATATGTGTATATTTACTCTCGTCAGTGGCGTAATAAGGAGTGCCCCTTGCTCTAATGCAAAGCCCCCCAGGCCTAGCTTGGTAGTAAAAGGCAGCTATAATTGTAGATGAGATCAGTGGGTCCCTCATACACGGGGCTCCAGTAACACTGCACTTGCTGCACCATTGCGGGCTGTGCCTCTTTCTCAAATGAATATTTACTACTCTAACTTTGCACTTCTTTACTATTCTCCACTTCTGAGGATAGATTTAGACCAAGGTGTATACTTACATGCCTCCACCTCCTGTGGGGGGGGGGGGGGGTGAAGCCTCCTACAACAGGATATATGAGTGTACATTTAACACTAGGGACTCCTCTATTGGAAAATATCTGGAATATTATTTACATTTATTCTTTAAAAAATTACAAAAAATATTTGAGCATAATATAAATGTATATTGATTTCAACTATGTATTATTATCAGTTACAGTCCATTAACTCGTTAATTGTCGGAACCCCTTTTAGAGGGCCACGGGACACTCAGGGGCTACGGGGCCCAACCGTGATGGTTGACGCCTCTTACTCCTGCTGCCCTGGGGCCTGACCTACTATGGATCCTGCGAAAAAGAAAAACAAGGGAGACCCTACTCACAACGGAACCAGGGTAACGTGTATATCCAATGAACAATGGTTCCTGTGGCATAACAACTTGTACAATTTATATTTAGTACAACAGCTCAATGGCGTTTTTTAATTATCATAGAAAAAGGGGCTTGGCAAAGAAAAAGGCACACTCATACCAGATTCTGAAAAATGCTTTTGTAATTTACATAAGGCAGTTATAACAACGACATATATACAAACAAAGAAGTGCAATGTGTCCCCAGTGATATTGTGAGCGAAAACAACAACCACATAAACAATAGGTGAGCTGTACAATTTTTCGACTATGAATATTTACAAGAGGGAAATGACCAAACGCAACAATAAATCAATTTGTCATCAGTGACTATCTACAGTCATAGAACACTGTGTTTTAAGGGTTCATTCCCTATGGCGTCGACGGCGTTTCGACCTATTAGATGAAGGTCTCGTCAGGACTAGACAGTGAGGGACATCTATAAAGAGAAGTGAAAAAGTGAGTAAGTGTGTGTATAGTCGTATTAATTAATAAAAGTATATGAATTAAATTCCAATGGGATGTACCTCGTGGTGTCTTTTATTACAACCCATGCGTGATAGAGTAATACTAGAAATAACTTACAGTGAACCCAGCCGGGCACTGTCAAGAAGCAAGGAAAAGGAGGTATTAATGATGTCACATTTACTGAGACATAAGCAAAAAAGTGCAAAAACGTCATGTTCAAGAACTTACCACTGTCATGGAGTCGTGTGGTAGTCCTATATGAGGGCTTATGGTCAGTGCCGATGTAACAGGGAGATACCTGACAATACAAGTGCACAAATTACTTAGATGCTAAACAGAGGCTCTAATACCGCTGCGGATGTCAGTCAGGGTCTTGAAATAGGTTCATACCTGTTTCGAAGGATAAACCGCTCGGTAGCGTTTTCCCGGTCGTCTGTAGAATGACAGAATCTGTTCCGGGTATTGACGTCATCACGCTTTTAACGTGATGCGTGCGGTGCGCGCGCAAGCAGAGAAGGGCTGTTTATAAACAATGACAGATTTTCTGCTTCGGTCCTATTTACATGAAGCATAATCGTAGTTGTAATATATACAATAACGCACAATATATTATCCCTGATTCCACATGCAATTAAGGAAGAAATATGTCTCATGTTTGCAACGTAGTGTGTGCAAAATCAGACAGGGGCTATTTATAAATGTGGAAGGACGTCTTGCCTCGATCCTCTTTACATAGTCATACTATAGTATTGATCAAGTTTAAACATAGTGTAGTGTATGACGATTTTTCAATAGCACTCAATATGTTACAAACAATATAGCTCCAATAACAGTTTGCAATCATCAAGGGAGTATACATTTATCCAAAGCAGAAACAATCATAAGCGCCCCATATTTCGTCTCGGAATTGTTGTATGCCTAAATCATTGCTCTACATTAATACACATTATCCGTGACATACCACAATACCCCTCAATTCAGAAGTTCTTGCTCAGAAATGCTCAGGTTTACCAGATCTCATCAGGTCATCAGGGTCGAGACAAAGCCCCTCCATTCATCTGCAGAATTTAGACCATCCTTAATTGAATTGATTTTATCAATCCAATGGCACTCACGTCGTAGCAATATCTGTGAAATATCACCACCTCTTTCAGGTACTGTCACAGTGTCTACCACCTGCCATTTCATCTGGTCTGCAGAATGATTTTTCTCTAAGAAATGCCCTACCAGTGGTGCTGTTAAAACTGCTTTTCTTATGCGGCTGCGATGTTGGCCTATTCTCGCTTTCACTGGTTGTTGTGTCTGCCCAATGTATGGTAAACCGCAAGGGCACCAGATGCAGTACACGACATTACGTGTGTTACAGTTTGAGAAAAACTTCAGTATGTGTTCATGACTACCATGTTTAAAGGAGTTTGTCTTCTCTGTCAGAGGGCAAATCACACAATTGCCACAAGGGTGATGGCCCAAGATGGGTGGGAGATTCCATGATGTTTCTAATGTGCCACCTCTCCTAGTACTTTTCTCCGTAGATGACCTAACCAAGTGATCTTTCAAATTTTTCCCTCTTTTGTAGGCAAATAAAGGTACATCAATTTGAGGGTCAATACTTTTTATGATATTCCAATTTTTTATAATTTTCTGACGGATCTTATTAGTGTGAATACCAAAAGTGGTGACACATACAATTTTCTCCATTTCTCTCTTTGGTCTAGTAACCAATAGTTCCTCACGGGGGCAGTACCAGGCACGTTTAAGTGATTTTCTCACTATTTTATTCGGGTAGCCTCTCTTTAGTAATTTGTTCCTTAGTATTTCTGCTTCTTTTAGATAGTCATCTCGCCGAGCACAATTCCGACGGATCCTTAAAAATTGCCCAAAGGGCAAACCGTCTCTCAGTGCTCTAGGGTGTTGGCTCCTATATGACAGCAATGTATTTTTTTCGGTTGGTTTTCTATGAAGAGATGTATAAAGTTTACCCTCATCATGTTGGATACTCAAGTCAAGGAATGGGATCTTATCTTTTTGCAATGTAGATGTAAAGGTCAAGTGTGTTTGAGCAGTGTTTAAATACACAACAAATCTCTCAAAATCCTCTTTGTTCCCTCTCCAAATAAGAAAAATGTCATCAATATACCTATACCAGCAATTAATACTGGTATGGTAAGGATTATGATCACTTAGGACAAGTTCATTCTCTACGCTGTTCATGTAGATATTAGCTAAATTTGGAGCAAAAACTGCTCCCATGCTCGTGCCACTACATTGTTCGTAATATTGGCCACTGGATACAAAATAATTCCTTTGCAGTGCTACTTCAAGTAATGCAATTATAAAGGAGGTGGGCACAATAAAAGGTCTTGGTCTAGTATCAAGTAGATGTTTTATGCAACCAATACTTTCGACTTGGGGGATGTTAGTGTAGAGTGATGATATATCTAGAGTGGCTAGCCAGTCTGTATCTTTATCAAATGCCATGTCTTCTACTAGATTTATCATGTGCATTGTATCACGCACATAACTAGCTTGTAGGGGAACGTAGTCTCTTATGAAGAAATCTATGTATTTCCCGATTGGCTCTAAAATCGAACCACACCCTGACAGGATGGGTCTTCCTGGGGGGTGTGTCACACTTTTGTGCACCTTAGGGAGGGTGTATAGGACTGGGGTTCTTGGATTTGAAGAATTTAAAAATTCAAACTCTTTCTTAGTTATAAACCCTTGGTCTAGTCCCTCTTTAGTGATGGTCACAATTCTCTCACAAATCTCAGTTACAGGGTTATGCTGGAGTTTCTTATAATGCTTCTCTTCAGAGATTTGTTTATTTATTTCGATGTCATAGTCAGTTCTTTCCTGGATGACTATACCTCCACCCTTGTCTGCGGGTTTGAATATTATTGAGGTATTTCTTTTCAAATTCTCAAGTGCTTGACGTTCTAACAGCGAGATGTTGTATGGTATAAATTGTCTGCTGTTTTTTAGGGTATCTACTTCTTCCAAAATCAATTTTTCGAAAGTAAGTATCTCTGGAGGCATCATACTGTTTGTGGGATAAAAGGTAGAAGGCAATTTTAAACCAGTAGTCGATTCATGGCTAATAAAATCGCGATTTTTAAAGAATATTTTTAGGCGAATTTTCCTGAAGAACTGGAATAATTCAGATTTTAGGTTGAAATAGTTACTCCTTTCTGTGATGACAAATGAAAGACCTTTACTTAGCAGGGAGATTTCGGAAGATGACAATGTATGTTTAGACAAATTAAAGATAGGTATTACCTCCATATTGTCTGCAAGATCAGATGTATTGGGAAAAGTAGATATTACATCCATATTGTCTGTAAGAATGGATACAGGATCTAATATGGTTGGGGCCCCCATTGATAGTGCTTGTTTCTTGTTTGGCGTTCTCCTGAGTATTGATGCCAGACTCTTTTCTTGTTGGTCTTCCCTCCTTTGTCTAAAAAAGGTTGGCCCTGATGATTAAAGTTACTAGGCCCAGCTTGACCGTCAGAGTCACTCGAACCTCCTGAAGATTCGGAAAAAGTTACCGGCTGGTTTTTTCTAAACCGGCCCCAAGTATTTTGTCTATTTTGGTTAGGAAATGTTGTAAAATAATCTTCCTTTAAATAAGGAAAAGCTCTCTCCTTGCTGTAAAATTTAATGTCCTTCGTCACTTTGTCTGCCTTTTTTTTCAACTCAAAAGTGTTGAACTCGTCTATGGTTTTGTTTAATTTATCCAAAAGTATTTTGGCCTCAGCGACCCCGTCGTCGCCCAAAAGTTCTTTTTCTAATTCCTCTATTTCTTTGAGCTCTGCTTTTGAATGTTCTATTGCAGTCTCGACACCGAGAACCATCCAGTGCCTCGAGCATGTAACAGAAATACCACAGAAGCTACCTTTAAATTTAGGATCTTCCCTAAAGATGCCTGGCACGTTCCTTATCTGAAGACCTTGTGGAATTATGCCTGCACGTAAATAATCAGTGAGCATACGAGCATGTAGTTCTGTTCGTACGTGCTTCTTCTTTGCTTTCTCTAACTTCTCAATCAGTACTTGTCTTGGGCTACTAGTATTCACGGGTAGATTTGAAAACAGGGAAGGTCCACTTGTTATTTTCGTAATATATTCTTCTGTATATTTTACAACGTTTCCTAACCAAAATAGACAAAATACTTGGGGCCGGTTTAGAAAAAACCAGCCGGTAACTTTTTCCGAATCTTCAGGAGGTTCGAGTGACTCTGACGGTCAAGCTGGGCCTAGTAACTTTAATCATCAGGGCCAACCTTTTTTAGACAAAGGAGGGAAGACCAACAAGAAAAGAGTCTGGCATCAATACTCAGGAGAACGCCAAACAAGAAACAAGCACTATCAATGGGGGCCCCAACCATATTAGATCCTGTATCCATTCTTACAGACAATATGGATGTAATATCTACTTTTCCCAATACATCTGATCTTGCAGACAATATGGAGGTAATACCTATCTTTAATTTGTCTAAACATACATTGTCATCTTCCGAAATCTCCCTGCTAAGTAAAGGTCTTTCATTTGTCATCACAGAAAGGAGTAACTATTTCAACCTAAAATCTGAATTATTCCAGTTCTTCAGGAAAATTCGCCTAAAAATATTCTTTAAAAATCGCGATTTTATTAGCCATGAATCGACTACTGGTTTAAAATTGCCTTCTACCTTTTATCCCACAAACAGTATGATGCCTCCAGAGATACTTACTTTCGAAAAATTGATTTTGGAAGAAGTAGATACCCTAAAAAACAGCAGACAATTTACACCATACAACATCTCGCTGTTAGAACGTCAAGCACTTGAGAATTTGAAAAGAAATACCTCAATAATATTCAAACCCGCAGACAAGGGTGGAGGTATAGTCATCCAGGAAAGAACTGACTATGACATCGAAATAAATAAACACATCTCTGAAGAGAAGCATTATAAGAAACTCCAGCATAACCCTGTAACTGAGATTCGTGAGAGAATTGTGACCATCACTAAAGAGGGACTAGACCAAGGGTTTATAACTAAGAAAGAGTTTGAATTTTTAAATTCTTCAAATCCAAGAACCCCAGTCCTATACACCCTCCCTAAGGTGCACAAAAGTGTGACACACCCCCCAGGAAGACCCATCCTGTCAGGGTGTGGTTCGATTTTAGAGCCAATCGGGAAATACATAGATTTCTTCATAAGAGACTACGTTCCCCTACAAGCTAGTTATGTGCGTGATACAATGCACATGATAAATCTAGTAGAAGACATGGCATTTGATAAAGATACAGACTGGCTAGCCACTCTAGATATATCATCACTCTACACTAACATCCCCCAAGTCGAAAGTATTGGTTGCATAAAACATCTACTTGATACTAGACCAAGACCTTTTATTGTGCCCACCTCCTTTATAATTGCATTACTTGAAGTAGCACTGCAAAGGAATTATTTTGTATCCAGTGGCCAATATTACGAACAATGTAGTGGCACGAGCATGGGAGCAGTTTTTGCTCCAAATTTAGCTAATATCTACATGAACAGCGTAGAGAATGAACTTGTCCTAAGTGATCATAATCCTTACCATACCAGCATTAATTGCTGGTATAGGTATATTGATGACATTTTTCTTATTTGGAGAGGGAACGAAGAGGATTTTGAGAGATTTGTTGTGTATTTAAACATTGCTCAAACACACTTGACCTTTACATCTACATTGCAAAAAGATAAGATCCCATTCCTTGACTTGAGTATCCAACATGATGAGGGTAAACTTTATACATCTCTTCATAGAAAACCAACCGAAAAAAATACATTGCTGTCATATAGGAGCCAACACCCTAGAGCACTGAGAGACGGTTTGCCCTTTGGGCAATTTTTAAGGATCCGTCGGAATTGTGCTCGGCGAGATGACTATCTAAAAGAAGCAGAAATACTAAGGAACAAATTACTAAAGAGAGGCTACCCGAATAAAATAGTGAGAAAATCACTTAAACGTGCCTGGTACTGCCCCCGTGAGGAACTATTGGTTACTAGACCAAAGAGAGAAATGGAGAAAATTGTATGTGTCACCACTTTTGGTATTCACACTAATAAGATCCGTCAGAAAATTATAAAAAATTGGAATATCATAAAAAGTATTGACCCTCAAATTGATGTACCTTTATTTGCCTACAAAAGAGGGAAAAATTTGAAAGATCACTTGGTTAGGTCATCTACGGAGAAAAGTACTAGGAGAGGTGGCACATTAGAAACATCATGGAATCTCCCACCCATCTTGGGCCATCACCCTTGTGGCAATTGTGTGATTTGCCCTCTGACAGAGAAGACAAACTCCTTTAAACATGGTAGTCATGAACACATACTGAAGTTTTTCTCAAACTGTAACACACGTAATGTCGTGTACTGCATCTGGTGCCCTTGCGGTTTACCATACATTGGGCAGACACAACAACCAGTGAAAGCGAGAATAGGCCAACATCGCAGCCGCATAAGAAAAGCAGTTTTAACAGCACCACTGGTAGGGCATTTCTTAGAGAAAAATCATTCTGCAGACCAGATGAAATGGCAGGTGGTAGACACTGTGACAGTACCTGAAAGAGGTGGTGATATTTCACAGATATTGCTACGACGTGAGTGCCATTGGATTGATAAAATCAATTCAATTAAGGATGGTCTAAATTCTGCAGATGAATGGAGGGGCTTTGTCTCGACCCTGATGACCTGATGAGATCTGGTAAACCTGAGCATTTCTGAGCAAGAACTTCTGAATTGAGGGGTATTGTGGTATGTCACGGATAATGTGTATTAATGTAGAGCAATGATTTAGGCATACAACAATTCCGAGACGAAATATGGGGCGCTTATGATTGTTTCTGCTTTGGATAAATGTATACTCCCTTGATGATTGCAAACTGTTATTGGAGCTATATTGTTTGTAACATATTGAGTGCTATTGAAAAATCGTCATACACTACACTATGTTTAAACTTGATCAATACTATAGTATGACTATGTAAAGAGGATCGAGGCAAGACGTCCTTCCACATTTATAAATAGCCCCTGTCTGATTTTGCACACACTACGTTGCAAACATGAGACATATTTCTTCCTTAATTGCATGTGGAATCAGGGATAATATATTGTGCGTTATTGTATATATTACAACTACGATTATGCTTCATGTAAATAGGACCGAAGCAGAAAATCTGTCATTGTTTATAAACAGCCCTTCTCTGCTTGCGCGCGCACCGCACGCATCACGTTAAAAGCGTGATGACGTCAATACCCGGAACAGATTCTGTCATTCTACAGACGACCGGGAAAACGCTACCGAGCGGTTTATCCTTCGAAACAGGTATGAACCTATTTCAAGACCCTGACTGACATCCGCAGCGGTATTAGAGCCTCTGTTTAGCATCTAAGTAATTTGTGCACTTGTATTGTCAGGTATCTCCCTGTTACATCGGCACTGACCATAAGCCCTCATATAGGACTACCACACGACTCCATGACAGTGGTAAGTTCTTGAACATGACGTTTTTGCACTTTTTTGCTTATGTCTCAGTAAATGTGACATCATTAATACCTCCTTTTCCTTGCTTCTTGACAGTGCCCGGCTGGGTTCACTGTAAGTTATTTCTAGTATTACTCTATCACGCATGGGTTGTAATAAAAGACACCACGAGGTACATCCCATTGGAATTTAATTCATATACTTTTATTAATTAATACGACTATACACACACTTATTCACTTTTTCACTTCTCTTTATAGATGTCCCTCACTGTCTAGTCCTGACGAGACCTTCATCTAATAGGTCGAAACGCCGTCGACGCCATAGGGAATGAACCCTTAAAACACAGTGTTCTATGACTGTAGATAGTCACTGATGACAAATTGATTTATTGTTGCGTTTGGTCATTTCCCTCTTGTAAATATTCATAGTCGAAAAATTGTACAGCTCACCTATTGTTTATGTGGTTGTTGTTTTCGCTCACAATATCACTGGGGACACATTGCACTTCTTTGTTTGTATATATGTCGTTGTTATAACTGCCTTATGTAAATTACAAAAGCATTTTTCAGAATCTGGTATGAGTGTGCCTTTTTCTTTGCCAAGCCCCTTTTTCTATGATAATTAAAAAACGCCATTGAGCTGTTGTACTAAATATAAATTGTACAAGTTGTTATGCCACAGGAACCATTGTTCATTGGATATACTACTATGGATCCTGAGCATCTGGGCCAGGTACCCCTTCTGCCCTCACCTGTCAGCGGTAGCTGTGGACGAGCAAAGTCTCCCTCTGTGGGGAAGTGGAAATTCAGCTTAGTGAACATGGCTGATAGCTCAAAATGCACTCAACAATGTTAATAAATCAATGCCCAGTCAAATACTTATTTTTATATTAAAAATAATTATTTTATTTCTAACTATGTTTTCAAAGAGGAATTGCAAGATTCATAAGCAATAACACCGTCCCCTTGAGGTAGTGGCTCTAGTGTTTAATTGGCAAATCACTGTCCTACCCTCTTCTTGCAATGTGGCTGGGGTTATTCTGAATGCTCACTAGTAGGCCTTACTCAAGAGTCCACTCTGACTCTTAGGAAACAGTCAAAAGTATGTATGGTGCTGCAGGACCTTTAGCAGCAAGTCCCCTCGGGCCCAGCAGGCCTGTTTCAAGCCATACCCTATCCAGCAGCAAAGAAACTTTCACTGTTTCAGAATGTGCCCTGACCGTGGGCAACCTCAAAGCTCCAGTCGTGCTCAATCGAGTCGGCCTGCATGCGTTATGCATGGCAGCAGGCACAGGCTCTCCCTGAGCTGTGCGGCTGGCTCCAACAGTGATCGATGTGCTCCTGGCTTCTGGTGATGTGGTAAGTTCAGCACTTCCCCAACTCTGGGGGAGATGGGTCAATCCTTGTGCTACCAACCGAGTTCCAGCAATTGAGCAATGCCCTCTCAACATCTCCCAAAGTCTGTGGGCCAGGTCAGGGGCAAGTTTTAGTGCTTATTTCTGATCTCCATGTCACATCTTCAGTTTCCTGGGCCGACGGCGCGAATTTCTCAATACCTGGTACCAGCAGCCCCTCCTGGCATACAGGGTTGTTCTGATACCCGCTGGTATGGCATTGGCTTTCACTGCACAGCCAACTACACCACAGCGGCCCATCCTGGCATACAGGATCGCCGCTAAGGTCTGCATCGGTCTTGGCACTTTGTTGGCAACAATTATTTCCACAGTGGCCTCTACTGGCATATGGGGTCACCTCAGCGAGATGGTACAGGTTTCACGCTCCCTTCACAGCACTCGATTCATGGCTAAACTCACGGAGGCCTCTCCTAGCATATGAGGGTCACCGATCTGATCTTGCACACAGGCAACGACCAATTCAGTGCACAGCTGTCTCCTCACACCTCACACTGGGAGTCCTCTCTACTTGACCTCGCTCCCTCCAACGGTCTACTCTTCCTCACAGGGCACACTGTTGTTTGTGAGCAGGCAGGCACAAGGGCTTCAAGCTCCAGAGCAGGTGGCTTTGTTTTCTCTGGGTGATGTCCCCCCACCCAGCAGGCATTGGCTTCCATCCTGGTCATAGGCAGAAGTCTTGCATGGATTCTCCTCCTCACACAGGCAGACTGGCTGTTTAGCAGATAAACATTTTTTGGGGTCTCAACCTCTCCTTCTTATAGTCCATTTCCAAACACCAAATGTGATTTAGGGTCTGGCTCTTTGAAGTTTTATGATGGGGTTCTGATTCATTTGAAGTACACACTTCTCTCCTCTTTTCTTTCTCTTGAAAACATTTCAGTCTCCTCAGGAGACACTCTGTAACTGTCCCACAACCCAGGCCGTTTAGATTTCACACCTGGATGTAAGCCACAGTGATATGTGCTTCAAAAGGTTGATCCCAGACTCCCAGCCCTACTCCTTATTACACCCTTATCAGCCCCATCAGCGTCCAGGCTTCTTCCGTGTGATTTCTCACTGAATCGAAGACGACCCTTTGATGTGTTCCGGGGGGATTCTCTCTCCTTTCTCCATAGTCTCCCACCCTGCTCACAGGAATGCTGCAATTCAAAACTCTTTTTGAGGGGATTTCTCTATTCCTTGTATCTTCACCCGGTAGGCCTGGGGTTCCAAAATGAAACCCAGGGCCATCCATGTGATGTACCATTTCAGGCACACTTGCATTGAGTGTTTGGACACAGCACACACACACGATTCAGTACTGTTACCTCCATCCATTGCTCCCTTCACAGACACACACATTCGCACTGTGCACTATTCAGTACAGTAGCATTTCTGTGTTATGCCACAATGTGCTACTTGCAGACACACACAGTGCCAGTACACACATTCATCCTGTGCGCACAACACTTATTCGTTCATGTATTGAACTTTTCGCAATCCCAGTATATGCTTCCACTGTGCTAGCACTGCATAGCACTACATCTCTTGTGTGATGTGCCCCTCGCATATATATATACACCCAGTATATGCACTCACCATGCATGTACTGCCTAGCACTGCTCTGTCCTTGTACTGTACTCTTCCTAGACACACATATATCATGCACACAACACTTTACATCTAACTGATGTAGGCCAAGGGTGAGTTAAGCAACCAGCAGCTGGACTTTTAAAAAGGTGAGTGAGCTTGAAGGCCAAACTCCAGTGACAAAGGGTAACAAGCATTTACAATGCAACGGTTTCGCCTTCGGAAAAGTTTGAGCTATTGGCATTGTAAATGACAAACTTTTTATTTATGTGTTGGTTTTGAAAACAGATAAATAAATGGCATTCTCATTTACAATGCCAATAGCTTACTCTGTCGCAAATGCAAGACGTATTGCATTTGCACACACACACCCACACAAGAGCCCCCCACACACACACACACAAGAGCCCCCCACACACACCACACAAGAGCCCCCCTCACACACCAGAGCCCCCCACACACACACGCAAGAGCCCCCCACACAAACACACACACGCAAGAGCCCCCCACACAAACACACACACGCAAGAGCCCCCCACACACATACGCAAGAGCCCCCACACACACGCAAGAGCCCCCCCACACACACACACACGCAAAGAGCCCCACACACACGCAAAGAGCCCCACACACACGCAAAGAGCCCCACACACACGCAAAGAGCCCCACACACACGCAAAGAGCCCCACACACATGCAAAGAGCCCCACGCAGAGGTCAGGGGTGGCACAGAAGCAGAGTTTCACCAGCTGAGGCTCGCATGAAGCCTCTAGCATGAAATAGAGGGAGGGTAAGGGAGAAGTGATGAAAGAGAGGAGGTAAACAATGAAGGGAGAGCTCCATACGTGGGGCGGGGGGTCGAACTTGGCCAGAGGTGGAGGAGGTGTACCCCAGATTCGAGGGACTGCCCCTTCCAGCAATCTAGGAAGCTCTTTTCAGGAGAATTTGTTTGAAAAAGCAGGTGGAGCAAGTTGTTCCAAGGGGAATAGCTGTTTTTATTATTACTGCTGATAAGTTATCTGTGCCACCTGCTCTTGTAAGTTTTAGCATCTCAGTTGTTTTCTTAATGATTGGTATTGAGAACCCCTCTTTGATCTCTTTATTAGCAAGAAATGTTATCAGGCTATAAAGTAGTGTCCTCCAACAGTGAGAAATGCCCTGCGTGGCCGAAACAGGTCGGTGTGACAGACTGGCTCTGTTTACTTAATTAAATACCTGAAGTGAAGGATTTCTGAGTGCGGCGTATTTTTGCTAAAAAAAAAATATATATATATATAATCCTGCTATTGTTGTATACACACAGCTTGTCAACTAGTAGCAAGGTGATCCTCATAGCTATATGCATTGCGTAACTCATACAAAATCATTATAGGTTTCTTTGATGAAGCAAGGTAATAGTGTATTGCCTGTTGCACAAAACGGTGAAGGTTTAAAATCATATGATGTATTAATCAATACAAGACAGGTTCCTTTTAAATCCAAGTACAGTTTGAAGTAGAAACCCCAAACTGAAACTGCATATTAAAAAGATTTAATTTAAAAAAAAGAATGACTGGTGCAAACTAAGTCAGACTGTATTATTCATTCAACCACATATCGCTTGTTCTTTTTCAAAGAAAAGGAATACTGAAGAAAATATTTAGAGCGCACATAGAAATCATTTTTTCACCACTTAGTACAAGGTCTGGAGCAAAGTCTGCTTTGATGCCGCTAAGAATTAGGAACAACGTTTTTTTCCGTTTAACGTCCTCCGTGCATGAAAAGCATAGGACAAAATAATTCCAATGGGTTAATGTCTCTATGGTTACCAGGTCACAAGCTCAAGCTCGAATGCCATCCCAGGATCCCTGGCTGACATCAAAGGGGCTGATTTACTGTAGCTGGATGAGGCGTTCCAGCCATTGTAAGACATGAGTGTAAAGATGTTTTATCTGTTGCAGTGACTCGTGCCCATACTAATGATATGCAAATTATACAGGCAGCAACAGCATGCCAAGGCGTAGAAGCAAGCTGTGCACACAAATGTTCCAGCAGTGTGCGCTTAAACACTGGTGGCTTTCAGGGTGCTTCAGTTTCCAGTAGAAAAGAGCAACTAACCAAGATACTCGATATTTGCTAGTATGCACGGGGGGTGCACGGGAAATGCATTGTGTATGAACGTCCAATTGAAGAGTTGCTGGTGAACCCCTGTATTCTAAAGGCACAGTTGAATACAATCAGGAAGCAGTTGGCCCTCCCCTTAATCGGTAGGTAGATTACACACATCCAGAGTTGAAGGCATAGGATTCCTTCCATATCTCTGACAGCGGTGTGTGTGCAACACTACCACTGCCTACGCACACAACTTAACCATAAAGTAAACTATCCAGATGAATAGGATGAAAGACCACGAGCAATTAAGCAGATTAACGTGCAGTGTACGAATAGGGCCGACTGTGGGCGGACACCTTAGACCACAACAACGATTCCAAAAAACACACTTAGATGCGAACTAGTTCCCAAGAAGGAACTCGTCTGCTGTACAACCGATAGTAATATTGGAGAGCACGAATGGATGAAACGAACTTCTACATAAATGCACTGACTAGAAACAAACAGCCCAGCAAAACACAGTGCTTAAAACACCTGCTACCCGCCCTTCAATAAAATGTGTTAAACCCCATGGTAATGAGTCGCCTTAAACGACCGCACACACGAGTTTATAGTCTACATATTTATTTCGTGCAGGGATGGAATTGCACGACAACGTTTATAAGGGGTCAGACACATCACAATGAGAAATAAACTAACCCTCAATTCTAAGCCAAATGAGCATCTTAAACAGGGAAGCATGAATAACTATAAAAACCTATCCCAGGGCGGCGTGAACACCCGAGCAACACAGCACTCACCGTGGGCGGAGGCGCGGGGCTGCAGCTGTCCTACTCGGCAACACCTGCCCGGCAACGTCCTCCGCTTCTTCCGGGGCTCCCTCCAGGCAGGCCACGGGAGCCCCGCGTGGGCCGCCATACTTCTTGTGGGCCGCCGTCTTCCTTCTTCCCCTGGGCGGCGGGGGGGGCGGGCACTTCCGGCCGGCCGCGCTAGGATTGGCCGGCCGGCTGAAGAAACCCCCGGGCGGGACGGGATACCACAATTTGTGAGGACAGGGGGGGGGGGGGGGAGAGGACGAGGGGGGCGGGCGGGAGAGGACGAGGGGGGCGGGAAAGGACACGGACGTCGGGAGGGAGGCGGGAAACGTGGGGACGGCGGGAGGAGGGACACAAGTCAGGACAGCAGCAAGCACGGCCCGGCCGGACTCAAGGCAGGACAGCAGCAAGCACGGCCCGGCCGGACCAGATTCGGGGGCGTTCCCAGCGTCGCGTGACGTCGGCAAAAGCCAAAGAGTCTCGGGAACGCCCCCGTGTCTGGTCCGGCATTGACGGACAGGCCCCTCGTCCAATGGCTAGGCTCCATTTATGGAGCTAGCCAATGGGACAGGGGGGCGTGTTCCAGAGTGCTTACTGTAATCAATAGATTTCTCTGGAGGCGGAGCCTAACGGCTCCGTCCCCCAGCGAAACCTAACAAGCATTTACAATGCAACGGTTTCGCCTTCGGAAAAGTTTGAGCTATTGGCATTGTAAATGACAAACTTTTTATTTATGTGTTGGTTTTGAAAACAGATAAATAAATGGCATTCTCATTTACAATGCCAATAGCTTACTCTGTCGCAAATGCAAGACGTATTGCATTTGCACACACACACCCACACAAGAGCCCCCCACACACACACACACAAGAGCCCCCCACACACACCACACAAGAGCCCCCCTCACACACCAGAGCCCCCCACACACACACGCAAGAGCCCCCCACACAAACACACACACGCAAGAGCCCCCCACACAAACACACACACGCAAGAGCCCCCCACACACATACGCAAGAGCCCCCACACACACGCAAGAGCCCCCCCCCCACACACACACACGCAAAGAGCCCCACACACACGCAAAGAGCCCCACACACACGCAAAGAGCCCCACACACACGCAAAGAGCCCCACGCAGAGGTCAGGGGTGGCACAGAAGCAGAGTTTCACCAGCTGAGGCTCGCATGAAGCCTCTAGCATGAAATAGAGGGAGGGTAAGGGAGAAGTGATGAAAGAGAGGAGGTAAACAATGAAGGGAGAGCTCCATACGTGGGGCGGGGGGTCAAACTTGGCCAGAGGTGGAGGAGGTGTACCCCAGATTCGAGGGACTGCCCCTTCCAGCAATCTAGGAACCTCTTTTCAGGAGAATTTGTTTGAAAAAGCAGGTGGAGCAAGTTGTTCCAAGGGGAATAGCTGTTTTTATTATTACTGCTGATAAGTTATCTGTGCCACCTGCTCTTGTAAGTTTTAGCATCTCAGTTGTTTTCTTAATGATTGGTATTGAGAACCCCTCTTTGATCTCTTTATTAGCAAGAAATGTTATCAGGCTATAAAGTAGTGTCCTCCAACAGTGAGAAATGCCCTGCGTGGCCGAAACAGGTCGGTGTGACAGACTGGCTCTGTTTACTTAATTAAATACCTGAAGTGAAGGATTTCTGAGTGCGGCGTATTTTTGCTAAAAAAAAAATAGATATATATATAATCCTACTATTGTTGTATACACACAGCTTGTCAACTAGTAGCAAGGTGATCCTCATAGCTATATGCATTGCGTAACTCATACAAAATCATTATAGGTTTCTTTGATGAAGCAAGGTAATAGTGTATTGCCTGTTGCACAAAACGGTGAAGGTTTAAAATCATATGATGTATTAATCAATACAAGACAGGTTCCTTTTAAATCCAAGTACAGTTTGAAGTAGAAACCCCAAACTGAAACTGCATATTAAAAAGATTTAATAAAAAAAAAAGAATGACTGGTGCAAACTAAGTCAGACTGTATTATTCATTCAACCACATATCGCTTGTTCTTTTTCAAAGAAAAGGAATACTGAAGAAAATATTTAGAGCGCACATAGAAATCATTGTTTCACCACTTAGTACAAGGTCTGGAGCAAAGTCTGCTTTGATGCCGCTAAGAATTAGGAACAACGTTTTTTTCCGTTTAACGTCCTCCGTGCATGAAAAGCATAGGACAAAATAATTCCAATAGGTTAATGTCTCTATGGTTACCAGGTCACAAGCTCAAGCTCGAATGCCATCCCAGGATCCCTGGCTGACATCAAAGGGGCTGATTTACTCTAGCTGGATGAGGCGTTCCAGCCATTGTAAGACATGAGTGTAAAGATGTTTTATCTGTTGCAGTGACTCGTGCCCATACTAATGATATGCAAATTATACAGGCAGCAACAGCATGCCAAGGCGTAGAAGCAAGCTGTGCACACAAATGTTCCAGCAGTGTGCGCTTAAACACTGGTGGCTTTCAGGGTGCTTCAGTTTCCAGTAGAAAAGAGCAACTAACCAAGATACTCGATATTTGCTAGTATGCACGGGGGGTGCACTTGCAGTTTTACAGAAAGTATGCTGGGCTGCTTAAAGAAAACAGGATGTAAATATGACGTGGGGAAAGGCAGATGTGCACACGTCACCGCAGCAGGTGGGCGGGATGCGCCTCTCCATAAACAAACAAGTCGTTCCGAAAAAGGCCACGTCGACCAAAGTGCTTTACTGCCGGTGGGAAGTCTGCGTTCTTAACTTAAACATAGAAACCTGCCACATATCACCACGGAATGCTTGTAACGTCAAATAAATATACAACAATAAGCTCCACTGCGGTGCCGAATATAAAAGCGATCATACTAAGAGTGCGTGCTGCACTTGAATGGGCGCCGTTTCTCATTGGAGAACCTGTTACTGAGTATCATCCCTGGGGTACAGGGGGAAATGCATTGTGTATGAACGTCCAATTGAAGAGTTGCTGGTGAACCCCTGTATTCTAAAGGCACAGTTGAATACAATCAGGAAGCAGTTGGCCCTCCCCTTAATCGGTAGGTAGATTCCACACATCCAGATTTGAAGGCATAGGATTCCTTCCATATCTCTGACAGCGGTGTGTGTGCAACACTACCACTGCCTACGCACACAACTTAACCATAAAGTAAACTATCCAGATGAATAGGATGAAAGACCACGAGCAATTAAGCAGATTAACGTGCAGTGTACGAATAGGGCCGACTGTGGGCGGACACCTTAGACCACAACAAAGATTCCAAAAAACACACTTAGATGCGAACTAGTTCCCAAGAAGGCACTCGTCTGCTGTACAACCGATAGTAATATTGGAGAGCACAAATGGATGAAACGAACTTCTACATAAATGCACTGACTAGAAACAAACAGCCCAGCAAAACACAGTGCTTAAAACACCTGCTACCCGCCCTTCAATAAAATGTGTTAAACCCCATGGTAATGAGTCGCCTTAAACGACCGCACACACGAGTTTATAGTCTACATATTTATTTCGTGCAGGGATGGAATTGCACGACAACGTTTATAAGGGGTCAGACACATCACAATGAGAAATAAACTAACCCTCAATTCTAAGCCAAATGAGCATCTTAAACAGGGAAGCATGAATAACTATAAAAACCTATCCCAGGGCGGCGTGAACACCCGAGCAACACAGCACTCACCGTGGGCGGAGGCGCGGGGCTGCAGCTGTCCTACTCGGCAACACCTGCCCGGCAACGTCCTCCGCTTCTTCCGGGGCTCCCTCCAGGCAGGCCACGGGAGCCCCGCGTGGGCCGCCATACTTCTTGTGGGCCGCCGTCTTCCTTCTTCCCCTGGGCGGCGGGGGGGCGGGCACTTCCGGCCGGCCGCGCTAGGATTGGCCGGCCGGCTGAAGAAACCCCCGGGCGGGACGGTATACCACAATTTGTGAGGACAGGGGGGGGGGGCGGGAGAGGACGAGGGGGGCGGGCGGGAGAGGACGAGGGGGGCGGGAAAGGACACGGACGTCGGGAGGGAGGCGGGAAACGTGGGGACGGCGGGAGGAGGGACACAAGGCAGGACAGCAGCAAGCACGGCCCGGCCGGACACAAGGCAGGACAGCAGCAAGCACGGCCCGGCCGGACCAGATTCGGGGGCGTTCCCGGCGTCGCGTGACGTCGGCAAAAGCCAAAGAATCTCGGGAACGCCCCCGTGTCTGGTCCGGCATTGACGGACAGGCCCCTCGTCCAATGGCTAGGCTCCATTTATGGAGCTAGCCAATGGGACAGGGGGGCGTGTTCCAGAGTGCTTACTGTAATCAATAGATTTCTCTGGAGGCGGAGCCTAACGGCTCCGTCCCCCAGCGAAACCTAAAAAGGACCTGTTCACTTCTACTGTGCCCTTCCCAGTCCAACAAAATCGCAAACCATGAGACAGGCCTATGTTATGGCGTACTTTCATGATCCTTGTTTGCCTATGGCAGCAACAATCAGCATTAGGGATCCATACAATAGTACAGTTGGGCTCTCAGGTCAGTGGTACACATCCATTGTAATACAGAGGACTTTTCCTTCCCAACAGTATTAAATAATTACAACACTTTTCTTTAGTAACCAGGAAAGTACTACAGGGGCGTGGCCAAGCCAGCCAAGATGGTGGACGCACTCTACTAGTGCTCCGATCGGCTGCCCACGGGAACACCACCTTGCCACGTACAGAATGCCGCAAACACACTAGTTTGCCCTGCGGAGCGGCAGGAAGCCGGTGAGGATGCTGGCGGTGCTCCGGATTCCCGCCTAGTCTGTGCGGGAGCGGAGCTACAGGCCGGACTCGGTGGTACTTGAGCCCGCCTAAAATGGCGGCGCCCATCAGCCGTCCCTGGTGGAGTTAGGAACGAGCAGTCCGGCGACTCCGGGCACCGTGCCGTCGTGTGGGGGCCCACCGGCGCTGAAGAGGCCGCACCGGAGCTGCACCCACACTATCCCGGCGTCACCGTGAATACACCGGGTGAACCCCGGAGGCCCCCGAAAGTGCGCCGAGCTTGTGGCGTAGGGAATCCCTGCCTGCCAGAGGGGCCCTGGGCGATTGAGGAGGCGGGCGCCGGAAAATCGGGACCCGAGGCGCAGGGGGGGTCCAACTTTGAGGAGCATCAGCAGCGGCCGGGAGGTGGCGGAGTAGGGGCGAGGCAGGAGGCACCCCCCCACCCAGGTAGAGCGCTCCCCCTTCCCCTCCTCCCTGCGTCCATCAACGGAGGGGGTGTTGGTGCCCTACGAGCTACAGGGCCTGCGGCAATTCCCCAGGGAGGTGCACACCGAGACCAGAGGCCCCGGGAACCCCGAAGCTGCCTGAGTTGGGGCAGCAGAGCGAGTGGCGGCAAACAGCGGAGGCCCGCGCTGGAGACTACACACAACCGTGCGATTGACTCTGTGGGGAGGGCCCCGGCGGCGTCAGTGGCGGAGGCGTGAGAAGGGGACCCCCCCAGATTAGAGCATCATTGGCACAGCGGAGGTGTCGCTGCCAAAACGGCCCAGTCAGTGGGGAGCTCCTGGGAGCGATTTGAGTGAGCATCTACCTCCCTCACGCACATCACCCGTGAACGGACGGCGGCCTCGCCCACATCCCCCCTCGACTCCCCCTACTGGTCAGCACACAGGATCAGGACACCGGGACCTGGGGAGCCGCGGGGGTGGATTGCTGAGGGGTTGGGCACATACCTGCCGGGCCCACACAAAATGGCGGCGCACATTGACTGGTCCTGAGGGGAGTGAGGCGGACCAGAGGCCAGAGCGCGCAGAGGGAGCCCATCGCGGTACCTAACCGGCATCAATAGAGGACGACCGCGGGAATCCCGCTCACAGGGGGCCCACGTATGACAGTTACCCCCATTGCATGTGAGGTAGCGGGTGCCGAAGACAGGATCCAACGCCAGGATGGCAAGTACAAAACAAACCCCAGGCGGATCCTTGAATCTCCAACACCCACCCCATTTCTTTTTTTTTTTTTTTCATCTTTCACATGAGATCCCGGAGGAGCGAAAGATCTGGGCCGCACCCTGACCCAAGCGGCAGTAGGGGCCGCTGGATACCGGACAGTCGCAGGGGTCCTTGCCATCAAACGGGACCCAGAACCCTGCTAGGGGGGAGGAGAAGATGGATTGCGCACCTACGCGCGAGGCCCATATGACCCGGCCATACGGGGTTCGCCGTTGGGATCCCTCAACTGGCCTGAGTGGCAATGGGGAGACCACAGCAAACGATGCCCACGACACCAGCGACGGCAACAAGGCGGCAGCCCTCCCCAGGGCCTTCGGGGAAAACACAGAATGGAGAACCACCACGGACGATATGTCGGCCAAGTTGTACAAAGTACTAGCGGCAATAGAGCACTCCCGGGTGACCATGGAGAGTAAGTTTGGCGAGCTGGCCACGGACCTCAACCTATTGAGAGACGATCACAATAAACTGGCTGAAAAAGTAAACCAGAGGGAAAAAACGCTGCACGTAATGGGGCCGCAGGTACAGGCACATCAAGAGGCCAACAAAGAGTTACAGAGCAAAGTGGGATTTCTAGAGCGCAAAACTGATGATTTGGAGGGACGCTCTCGCCGGAGCAATATACGAGTCCTCAACTTACCGGAAGGCGTGGAAGGGACAGACCCCATACGATATATAGAAAACTGGATTAAGACCTTCACTCAGGCCCAGGACCTATCACCATTCTTTTCTTTTCGGTAGAGAGAGCGCACAGGGTCCCGGCCCGGAAGCCGCCCGCGGCTCCCCACCCAGGCCGTTTTTGCTCAAACTGCTGCACTATCAGGACCGGGACACGGTGCTGCGAGCAGCCAGACAAGCGAGAACACTCAGAGTGGAGGACAAACATGTAATGCTGTTCCCAGACTATTCCCAGGCAGTGCAGCGTCAACGGGCCACATTTCTTGCCGTGAAACAAACTCTTCGTGCAGTATGCGCTCCTTTTCCCAGCCCGCCTAAAGATTATTCATGGGGGATCTACGCACTTCTGCACAGATCCTGCAGAGTTGAGAAATTGGTTTGAAGCGACACAGTGATGACCTGCCTGAACGCAGAGCCACTCCACACCATGGACTCCCCAAGAAGCGACGACTGCGCTCTAAACGGGTCACCCTTACACAGATGAATCGTCCGTCGACCCCCGGCACCAGGAACTCCCCGGACCTGGAACAAATTATAGCGGACGGAAGGAGGGCCTTGCAGGCGGCGGCGGAGGCCTAGCGCACAGGAGATAGCTCGGAGGAGGAACGCGGCCCGCATCTCTTCACGTCAGAAGAGGAGGAACGCAGCGACACTCACACCTCCAGAGAGGGCTCCATCTCACCACCGATAGTGACCCCAGAAACCGCTGACACGCTGATATGAAACGCACCACTAAGGCGACATGGCAAAAGTAAGATACTCCACGCAGATGGACACCGACATGCATCGTGAACCAAAGATGAATGTAATGGCAGGTGCGAGCACAATTGCAGATACACTAAAATGTGGGTAGCCAGACCACTGACCACCAGAGGCGATGCCACAACACCCCCCACACGAAACGAACTAGAGACAGTACAAGATGTACAGTTTGGACTTATTGATTCACACAATAGGCCCCTTATGTTTGGAATGTTCCCCGAAAGTTGTTTTAATGTTCCCCCTTCCCCATCACTTTCCTGGTACTTTCGCAGGAGCAAATGGCTGGAATGATATTGGACATATGGAGGGTGGCTGTGAGGGAAGGGGAGACCCTGCCTATATGATGGAGCGGGATGGACAAGAGGCGTTTGTAAGTAATCAAGGACATGACGAGAGTCCCTAACTCTGACTTCACATTTGTTACGCTAAACGTGAGGGGACTGCACACGGCAAGTAAACGTTACTCAGTATATGCCTATCTAAAGAGGCAGCAGGCACACATAGCCCTCCTTCAAGAGACCCATCTGACGGCATTAGAGGTAGTACGGTTGCAGAGGAAATGGAGAGGCACCATATGTGCTACTGGGTACTCAGCGTTCGCCAGAGGGGCGTTAATATGGATCAGACCAGGTACCCATTTTAGAGAACAGGCAAGGGTGGTGGACAAGGAAGGACGATACGCACTGATAGAAGAATTATTGGACGGACAATCGGTATTGATAGGCAGAATATATGCCCCTAATGTAGAGCAAGACGTCTTCTGGAGCTGCCTCACGAAAACACTAGCGCAACATACGCACACCCCTTGGATATTAGGTGTAGATTACAACTGTGTTTTAGATACAGACTTGGACCGTTCCCGCCCCCCACGGCACATTCACCGATACATAGACAAACGGAACTCTTCAAGGTATGGGTGAGACAATGGGCTTTGATAGATACATGGAGGGCACAACACCCCACCACTAAACTGTATTCATTTCATTCCATTCCCCACGATCTACGAGTGCGCCTAGACAGATTTTTATGTTCACCAGCCTTACACTCCAAAGTGCAACACACAGATTATTTGGGGAGGGTGCTATTGGATAACAACGCCCACTCGCTAACCCTTCGGTGGTGGCCACCTCACCCCCGTACCCTCATGGAAGCTACCCCTGGACTGTCTCACGGATCACGCCTTCACTCTTGACCACGGGGAACACTTACAGCAACACTTCGCGATCAATGCGGGAACAGCATCCTCACGACTCCTGGAGTGGGATGCACACAAAGTGGTGGCGAGCGGTCACTGTATACAGCAAGTTGTGGGAGTGCGAAAAATACTCAAGAGAGAGCTATATGACATGGAACACACTCTAGCAACCCTAATGAAAAAAGAGGACCTCGGTGAGGCCACCCGGAGCGAGTAGCCGAAGCCAAAACAAGATACGCGGAAACCCTGAGAAACCTTCGCAAATATAACGTTAGAGCTTACGCGGCCAGGGTACACCGGGAGAGCAATAGGGGGGGGACACTTCTGGCCTGGCTTGCTAGGCAAGACCCTGATCAGAAACCAGTTACGAAAGTGAGGGATCAGACAGGACAGATCCAGACCTCCCAACTTGAGATTCTACAAGTCTTCCATGCGTATTATTAAAGCATTTACCAGGCCCCGAGACAGGGAGACCCCCAGGCGATTGACAGATTTTTCCATGCGCGAACACTCCCCCAGGGCCCTCAAGCGGATAAGAAACTGCTAGAGAAAAAGATACGACCTGAGGACGTCAAACAGGCGATTAGAGCGCTGGCTAAGAACAAGGCCCCAGGGTTGAATGGCTTTCCACTTGAATATTATAGCACTTTTTCGGCCCACTTCGTCCCACGTCTGGTTATTATGTATAATGATG
Organism: Lissotriton vulgaris; assembly: GCF_964263255.1. Classification (NCBI taxonomy): domain Eukaryota; kingdom Metazoa; phylum Chordata; class Amphibia; order Caudata; family Salamandridae; genus Lissotriton; species Lissotriton vulgaris. The sequence goes on from NC_141689.1 coordinate 550,562,076, forward strand.
CACTCAAGAAAGGGAAATTACCAGGATCCCTCAGGGAATCGATTATAGTCACCTTTCTAAAACCACACAGAGATTCAACACTCCCGTCTTCCTATAGACCGATAATGCTACTCAACGCGGACTGCATAACCCTGGGTAAAATCCTGGCAGAGAGATTTGCCCAAATCCTGACCCCCTTGGTCCACCCAGACCAATGTGGGTTCGTCCCACACGTAACACTTCGCAAAATATACGTAGGCTGTTCCACATTCATTCGAGGATTTTAGATGGTGTGGGCTAGAAACAGTTGAATTAAACATGAGAGGTGGAGACATTAACAGTAAGAAAAAAAAACGAGAACAATATTACATGTCACGCCTTAATACTGTACGAGCAGGCATGAACAGCAAGGAAGACTGGGAACGAATAGTATATCAGTCCCCAATGTATATTTTCTTTTTCATGAGGGTATACATCATTATCCACCTTATGGAGAGCCTATATTAATAAGACTATCTGTCCTACGCAAAAGAGGCAAGAAAGCAATGGCATAGGGTTAACAGTATTTGAATTCCCTTTTATGTCGTTACAGTATTGCGCTCATTTATACCCATATGGTATCATTGTGTAGAATGTGCGCATATATACGTAGGTTAATGCGTTTTTTTACACTCTCCTAGTAAGTAAAAAATGCGAGACTCCTCACGACCCGTCAAAAGTGGGCGGAGTATCCAGTCGTGACACTCTGAGTCATGCCCAATAGGTTGCCGGGTCCTATTTAAGAGCAGAATTGTGAGCCAGTAGAGCGTCTTCTTCCGTATACTGGGGTGTGACGTCAGACGCTATCATGGTTGCTGTTGGAGTAGGGAGGCCAGAACTTACTCTCGCAGGTGAGCTTACGCGACGCTGCTCTGATCACGTTGCTCTTATGATACCGAAGCTCCCCCGCTACAGTTTGTATTACTGTAGCTCCCCTGCCATAGTTTCCTAATCAGAAATGCCCTTATTGTTATAAGCGCCAAAGTTACTATTTGGGCATTATTATTATTTAAACATTCAGGAAAATTAATTTTGCTTAACTACTGTGTTTTTGTAACTAAAACCCACGTAGTTGGATCTATGTAAAGGTTAACATCAAAGTCGTAACTACTACGTACCACTCTACAATTGTTTTCTTAGATTGTCTGAATAAGAAACACACAAGTTCGGGAGGATATCCCCCACACACGTGTGGTCTACGACAAAAGCAGGATTGAGACTGCAACAGAGGCAGTAGTAATACCTTTTTCCGCCGCCCGCTCTTTAGGTGAGTTGGTGGAGAGACACTAAACTGTAGATAGAACTACAACTGTGAGATTTATGTCAAGCTGAGACTGATATCAATTGTTCCCATAGACTCAAGGACAAAAATCCCAAACTAACCATTGGAGACTCCTTCAAAATACCTGTGTAGTCCTTCAAGTTGTAACTGAAGGTAATTTAGGCCTTATAAAATAGAGCCAGTACCTTATACAGATATAAGTAATGAAGTCAACACTAAAAATCTATTTTGACTTTTTTGTACCAAGGTCAATAGAAAGTATTATTACCGAATAGGACCTACATAATTGCAGAAGGTCCACGGTGATTCCAAAGATCGCTTTTAGGAGAACATATGGCTCCTTACTTGAGCTAGCCTAAAGGTTTGATGTTCACCACATTGTTAATTGCATGTTTTATATCGTGATTGTTTTGATTCCTTTAGTATTTGGTCTTGACTGTATTGATTGTTGCCTCTGTATTCTCATATATCGCAAAAGCAAATAGGGTGTATGCCTAATCAGTAGCACTCTTTAGGTACATAGCTTAATCATAACACGAAACAATGTACCAATTAAGAACGGAAAAATATGTTTGAACTATGTAGGTAGCCTTCGTCGTAGTTCCAAATTTTGTTTTTGATCTTGTTTAAAAAAAGAGTTTTTTTGCAATGTGGAAATGCCAAATTGTGTATATATTCACTGTCACTTTATTGTATTGGTTAGTAATTATGTGTTTTTTTAATATTCAGAACTGTCCTGAAGAAGATGTTTTTATCTTCAAGTTAACCGAAACGCTGCGTCCACAACTGTTTTTAGCCCATCATATAATATTTTTATATTGGTTTTTAATCTTTGTGATTTAAGCATTATATCTTGTCTTCTGTACCTGAAAAACTTTATGAATAGCAAATGTATAAATGTACTGAATAAAGTTTTATGAACTTTCCTTACAATTATAGGTGACAGTCTTGTTGTTCTCTATTTGTGCAATGCTTGTTTAAAATGTTTGTTTTATACATTGCTTGATTTGTATCACTGGCACTACGATCTAGAGAGCTCTCGTTCTGGGAATTGATGTGGTTTAGATGATGTATTTTGAGCTACATCGATTAGTTTATCCACTTGCTAATTCGGGATATTTTTGCATTTTGTGAATTTTGATTACCCTTGTCCCGTATTAGATTAGTAAGGGGCCTCCCGAATCTGTTTTAACTGTTCCACATTCAGGACACAACAGGAGGGCGACTTCCCAACGCGGCATGCCTAATTTTAGATCATGAAAAGGCATTTGAAACCCTGTTATGGCCGTATTTATTCGATGTCCTCTGAAGGAACAATATCGGCCCGGGTCTGCTGGCATATACAAGGCTTTTGTACACACGTATTACCTCTCGAGTCCAGATGGGCAAATACATCTCCTCTGAGTTCGCAGTGGAGAGGGGAACCAGGCAGGGGTGTCCATTGTCGCCCCTCCTGTTCGCCCTGGTGGTCGAACCCCTGGCGATCCGACTGCACAAGAAGGAGAGGACTGGGGAATTCCCCTGGCAGGCACAATGCACTGTGTGTCCTTGTATGCGGAAGACCTATTAATATACGTCCGGGACGCCACCAAGGACCGGACGGCCATTTGAGGTCACTAGAAGACTTCGCGGAAGTCTCGGGCCTCAAGCTGAACTGGGAGAAATCCACGCTCTACCCGCTGAGCCCCCACTTGGCCCCATTCGAGGCCCGGATCGGTGCCCAATCTCTCACATGGAATGCAGATGCCCCTAGGTATCTGGGAGTACGACTGTACCACGCCCCTGCGGATCTGTATGAGGGGAACCATCGCAAAGCCCTAGCAGGACTCAGATCGGCTGTATGATTCTGGAAAACATTAACTCTGGCCCCATAGGCCGAGTGGCACTGGCAAAAATGATAATGGTCCCCCGACTGTTGTACCATTTGTCTAACCTCCCAGTGGTCCCACCGAGGCAATTTTTTAAAGAGTTCGACAGTCTCCTCACCTAGCTTATATGGGGGGGGGGTGACGGCGGGTCGCGTTGTCAAAGCTATACCTACCCACGACAGAGGGGGGCTTGGGAGCGCCGGCGTTCGAAGCATACTTAGCGGCACAGCTCCAATGGCTATCGTATTGGACGGCGGGGCATCACATAGGGGAGACTATTTCCATGGAGGGCCCCATGCCACAACCAGCAATCCACGGACTGCTGCTGCCGGGTACTAAACCCATGCGTACGCAACCACTACAGGTATCTGTGGCCCACACCTGTATGATGAGAATACATCGCATGTCTAAAACACAGCCACCATACTCGCCCTTGCTACCGTTGGTGGGTTATCCAAGGTAAGATATGTTCTACACACCGGGTGCTCTCCAGATGTGGACGGATCAAGCCGTTACGGAGATAGAATCATTCTTCGAAGACGGGCAGTTGAAGACATATGACCAGAGGATGGCACAGTACGATCTCCCACCAGGGCAATTCCTAATACATAGACAAATACTGGATAGCAACCGTAGGTACTGGAATCCTAACACAGGGGAACCCCCAATGCACCCAGTGATCCACGCGATATTACACATGGTGGTGGGGCGTCATTTGGTCACATAGCTCTACAAGGCAGTGCGTGAGCTAATCCTCCCATCCCTTCAGCCCTTGCATCAAAAGTGGGAAACGGACATAGGAAGGGTAGTCCATGACAAAGAATGGACCACAGCTCTGGAGTACCCCAAAAAAGTCTCCAGAAATGCGCAATTCCAAAACATACAGTTCAATATCCTCCACAGAGCCTATTTCACACCGCACCGCCTCCACCAAATCTTCCCAGATACACACTTTGCATTCCCCCGCTGTCAAGCTCCGGCAGCAGACTTCAAACACATGTTTTAGGACTGCCCTACACTTAGTGCCTTTTGGGACAGGGTTCACCGGACACTTATGGCAGTCACCAACGTCACGACTATGTCCACATGGGAGGCATGTGCGCTCGGGATCTTCCGCAGGCAGAAAACAGAGAAAGTACAACTTTGATTCATATCCCTAGCTATCCTATTGGAAAAAAGGGGTATAGCCATGCACTGAGGTCCCCCACGGGGCCTCCGGATGCAGCCTGGATAGGCGCCATGAAAAAATGGGGAAAAGCTGAGGAAGTGATACTCCGAGAGGAAGAATTGAAAGGGACCCGCAAACACCCTATTTCCTTAGAATGGGCACAATTACTGCACAAATTTACACAGGCAACGAACCCACCGGAGACGCTGGTGGCCTCACAGCCCCAGACCCAGCCAGCAGCTCCAGCCCTCAGTACCCTAGAGGCGCCACGTCAAGGTCCCTCACCCCAGACACACTCAGGAGTGCTGCCCGCACAGAGTAGTCACCCCCCGGCTAAGTGAGGGTCCCCACAAAGCCTTGAACTCCCAGCCCCCTCCACCCTACACACACTACCGTTCCTCCACACCTCATCAGAACAGGTATCCAGGGATAAGAGAAATCCCACTAACACACAGTTCGAAAACTCCCGCTCCCCCTTAGTTCCTCCCTTCCCATAGTTTGCTCCAACGGTTTGAACAGTTAGTAAGTACACAATGGAGGGGTACCCCCCGCCACAGATTTATTGGGAATGCATATGGACAAGACTGTCACAACAGCACTAAGGGATGTGCATTACGACGACCCCGGCATATACACCTAGAATGACAGTTTCCATCTAACTGTGACGCAGGGTCGCTATTGTACTAAAAGGGGGGGGGGCTATGGTCCCCCGACAGGTCTTTTCTATCACAATGTGTGCAACTCTGAGGCTGCAGGAGTATAATGTATGTAGTAATGGACCAAACAGTTCACAAACGGTATGACAACACACTGTCCATGTATAGGAATGTATACCTGTAAATTACTGTATGTATGTATACCCAGGGTGACAGATTACACCTATATGTGAAGCAGAGCCACTATAGTGCTCAGAAGGGTGGGTTACATTCCCCCGACAGGTCCCGACTATCATAAGGTGTACAACACTGACTTTACATGAGTATAAAGAATGTGACAATGAACCAAACAGTTTAAAACGGCTGGACGACACAATACCCATGTATAGGAATGTATACCTGTTTTCTTTTATATCTTTTCTCTTTGCTATTGTGCCTTCATAACATCGCACTTATGTGTTGAACTATAACTGTCATAATGAATGCTAAAACCCAATAAACAAAATTAAACAAAAAAAAAACAAAACAGGAAAGTACTACTTCACGGGCGCTCAACTCTTGTCACGGGCTAAGTAAACATACAACTATCCATATTTTTGGTGCTCCCAAGGGAGAAAAGATTGGTTACAATTCAATTTTATTGTTCCCTTCATCCAAAGGTATACAAAAATGCATAAAGGTGTACCCTGAGCACACACCGTAAACTTAATAGTCCTTTATATTTTCAAAAAGTCCAAAAACTCTTGATCCAAGTTCAAGGTATTCATTTGAATTTTCAGTTCTCAAAATGTAACCAGGCAATATTTCCAAGACACAGTTTGATCTCAAGTTCTACTCACAGCAAACAACTGCCAACTTTTATTTTGTCGTGCGATGTAATGGACAATTGACTTCTTCAGGGCTACAATCCCAAGAAAAACACACTTACTCAACCATTTTCAGTAAAATATGTGGATTTCAAAAAGTTTATTCCACTCATCAAGTACAGAGGAGAAGAACCCAAAGCCATCACCAAATTTTGATCAAAGTCATGTGAAAGGGAAGGTTTAGCATGTCACTGAGTACGTGTGTAAACGAAAGCAGAAGCAATAGCGCTATATATAAATGCTGTGTGTAAGAAAGTTTCCCAGATGAGGAGTTACAGTCACCAAACAGTCCAAGTTCACCTGCTAGAAAGTCCTTTCATCAAATCAAAATGATAAGATGCCCAAGTTGCAGAAAAAACATGAACATCAAAGTCCTGTAGGTACAAAAAACGCAGGTTATAAAAGTGTCCCAAATCTCAACTAACCGCTCTAAGTAAGAGTAACCTAAAAAATAAGTTCACCTTGTAACTTGCTAAATCCTTCTTTGCAAGTACATCCACTTCTGATACAATGTACCATATGTACATAGATTCTCTCTAAATCAGATATCCTGTAGCTGTGATAAGGGGAAAAGCAAAAATAATGTAAGAAAGAACGAGACCATCCCCAATACAGTATTTAATATCACCTGCCCAAGTGAGATAATAGATCACCTCACCTACAATGTAATGGGTCACTGGCTGAGAACGATATTTCATCAGCAAATGTCACTGTAAAGTCGGGTAGAAGTGCGTAATTCGTAAGATAGAAATCACGAGTTCATGACCTAGGGAAAACAGAAGAAATCTTATCTAAGAACTCATAAGTACTCAAGGCTATTCACACTAATGTAACATAATTGCACTCAATATTATTTGTCAGTCACGAATGACCGAAAAACACCAAAATATTAATTATTGTAATCCGAAGTATTCAGACGCTCAAGAAATAGCATCTACTCATAGTAATAATCCTGACGTATGTGTTTAAGCCAGTAAGTCAGTAATAAAGGAATGCAGTACGGGCATATCAAAACATGGCTCCGTTCCCGGGTAACATTGAAAGTACACTACACTAATATTATCCTCGTCTCATATGTAAGCGAGGACGGTCGCCCTACTATATCTGACTGAATTCCCGCATCCCTGTAATCCTATTCTACCGGCAGTAAACACCACAGGCATATCAAAGAAAGACTAGGTTCCAGAGTGGCACTGTTAGTGCAATGCACTCCTACTCTCCACGTCCCATAGATGAGTAAGTACAGTCCCACCACCTTACCTGTCTGAATTACCACGTCCCAGTAATCCTATTCTCTCAACGGCGAGCACCACGGGCACCATCTTGGAGGTACTTATATACAATCACTGCCCATAAAAATCTTCTATTTCTATGGTGCAAATCTGTAGGCGCCATATTGGAGTGGTATATGTTTTCTAAATGTAATACCAAAGTCAGTCTTAATACGAAAACTAATCGTACCTGAATACCGATAATAGATTCATCTGAGACACAATATATCCATTTGAATGAAGTTACCAAGTACTCTAATTACCGCAACGTAATATTCTATAAATTCAAGTAAAGGCTCGTATACGTTACACACTCCTGAGTACTCTAAGGCATGCATGGTGGGCGCCATCTTAAGGGTGTTTGCCTATGTATTTCATCAATTTAATCAGACTACAATAAGCCAAATATCTAGTAAGCCAATCAAACCACCAGGGTAAATAGGCTATGAGTGCATTAACATAGTAGTTACCTATTCCCTAAGTCAAGATTCACTTCTATTGAGAATATATTCTCATTATCCGCCTGTCTAAATAGGAAAGAAGTATATGCAAAAAAGGAAGGGGTATCCCCGACTAGAGTTCCTAATTCGGGATGTATACAGTGGTTGGAAAAACAGAATAATTAGGAACAGGTTTAACTAACGGACAAGACCTGATATCAGACAGCAATGACTATAGATAAACACCGTGCATGGTACAAAAATATATAGGTTTTATTTTATTAAAGAGGTTTCTTTATAGTTAAAATACAAACATTTTTACTTTGTTTTATGTTTTTCTGTGTGTATGCCTCCACTATACATGCGATGGTTAATCTACATATACAAAGTAATATACAATTTTGTTCATAGCACAGTTCAATACATTTCAAAGAATTTCATTGTTTGGGAACTGTATGGAAGCTATTTAAACACACTGATCGTTGTAGTTTAAAAACATGGCTAACACCTGGTCTCATTCACAGAAACGCCGGCAGACCCCCCCTATCGGAAGGCAAGCGGAAACTCTTTATCAGATTTCCTCCGTGTCATTACCGCCATGACGGCATCCGTCCCGTAGTTGCCAGCGTTCACAGAGACACCGACAGACCCCAAAATCGGAAGGCAAGCGGACACATTTCAACAGACTTTCTCCGTATCATTCCCCTGATGACGGCACTCGTCCAGTAGCTTTCAGCACTTCTATCATCGTAGGACTACCTTGACAGCTCCCAAACCTGGTTGGATCCTCAGATATCAGAAAACTCCATCACAGGAAGGCAGGCGGAACTTTTACCACAGGCTCCTTCGATATCATTCCACCGATGAGAGCACCTGATCCGTAACAATCAACATTTCAACCCTCGTAGGACCCTCCGCATTTTTCTAAGGATCGTTTATACGGATAACTCGTCTGTCCAACATCCACACCTTAGACCTAATATGGCACATTAAGACAGAATTTCAAGAAAGTCACCCCACTTCCCGGACCATTTTGACATTTGTCTCTGTGAGAATCTGCACTATCTATATCAAGGTTCATTTGGATATTTGCATGGCTTCCTGATGAAGGCCCTCAGCCGAAACGCGCGTAGTTACATTTAGCCATGTTTTTAATCTACAACGATCAGTGTGTTTAAATAGCTTCCATACAGTTCCCAAACAATGAAATTCTTTGAAATGTATTGAACTGTGCTATGAACAAAATTGTATATTACTTTGTATATGTAGATTAACCATCGCATGTATAGTGGAGGCATACACACAGAAAAACATAAAACAAAGTAAAAATGTTTGTATTTTAACTATAAAGAAATCTCTTTAATAAAATAAAACCTATATATTTTTGTACCATGCACGGTGTGTATCTATAGTTAGGCTTTCCTGTTTTCAGTTTCTATTTTTGGTAAATTCTGGTGGGGTTTTTTCAGTGTTTTCAATATCTTAAAAAACAGTTGTTATCAGTGGTTACACATTTTCGTGCCACTAAAAGCAACAGAAAAAGTGTTTTTCTGGTGTTTATGGAACGTTTTGCTTTTATTATTGCTTGCTTATTGTACTGAAAGAACGTGGTATATATATAGTGTACTTATAGTGTATATGAGGTCCAAATAGATTTTTGCAAATTAATCTTGTTGTAGTACACCATACAATACTTCTTCAGTGAGTCTTTGGGTCATGTGCGCTCGCCCTTTCTTTCCTATGTAAACTTCTATGAAAAGGCCCTCTCAGCATTCATAGCCCCTTGGGCTGAGAACCATCAGCTAAGGGACACAGTTGGAATGACTCTTTCTTTGATGCCACATAAAGCACAAAATGATAAATATTTGTGTTTTAGTTCCTGTGCATAAGAAAACAGTGCACCAAAATAGACTAAAAAGTCAATAGCATCCCTCATTAACTCTGAAGATTGTAAAGATGCTTTCAGCATACCATCTAACAAGTGGCAAGGATCTCCTACAGGGAATCACTTCAGCTTGGGTATCAATTTTGACAGGTCATCACACAACTTTTTAATATACGTAGCTGAATCACTGCAAATACAAACAATATCACTCCAATATTTGTTGAACTCGGAAAGAACCTTTTTTGCAGAGCATTACAAGCGACAATGCGCTCCATGTTTTCCAAAAGTCTGGTGTCATGTTTTCACCACTATCCCAGCTGCTTGGTGATATATATACTTGTCACTATACCTTGCATTGAATGTTTAAAGCCAGAGGTGTTGGCAATTCACCTACTATCAATACTGGCCCACTACAAACTATGGTGGTCTGATGTGTTAAGGGTTTTACTCATTCTCTGTGGGTAAATGTGGTGACACATATTAGGAAAGATTTTTATGAAATCAGCCATTATACCTATCAGTGAAAGAATAAATGCAGCCAAAATATCAAATATGAGTTCGATATTTCCTGATTCTCTATAGTTTATAAAATGATTAAACTAGACCTAAAACATGAAATCTGCATCTTTAGACCAAAGGCCACAAAACCGAAAAAAGTAAAAGGAAGAAGAAACAATATTTTAGTGGCATCCCTAAAGAACAAAACTCAAGCAGAATAATGTTAGCCAGTCTTTCTTACTGCTAGCTTGTATAACAAAGTTACATTGTATTGACCCCTTCAGGAAGAAAAAAATGACACTTTCACTCTCTTTTTCCTTTCTTTGAATGGCATTTAGTTTGTGGTTGTCCAGGTGTTTTTTCAGTGTTTATATGTTTTCACCGGTGAGGGCTATTTTTCTTTCAGTGGGGTTTTATCAGTTATTATAGGTTTAAACCTAAAACCCCACAGCCTATCTATAGTCATTGCTGTCTGATGTCAGGTCTTGTCCGTTAGTTAAACTTGTTCCTAATTATTCTGTTTTTCCAACCACTAAATAGGAAAGAAGTACCTGGGAAAAGAAATCAGTTCTATAAAAAGGTATTATTAATTGTGTAATAACATAAGTTTTAGAGTAAAGATGAGGAATAGAAGCCTAGATGAATGTGCCCAATAAAAGTAATTTTAGGGGAAAGTAGGAAGAAAAATTAGGTACTCGAAACATGTAATGTGCTGGGATGACAGTATTGAAGAAACCCAACTGTAACGTCAGAAAATCACATCTGTTTACCATTATCAGTAAAGTTTTACTCAATTCTTATCACCTCGAATACATATATGTTAACATAGGACGATACTGATCAATGTTAGCTCTAAATCAATTATATTCACTAGACTAAAGTGCCCTGTTATTCATAATATGACTAGTTCGTATTCTTTAGAATTGCATCTTATAACCAGTCTAATAAGGCAGAAGATCAACATGGGAAAATCATGTAATATTATTCGTACATAGGTTTTTTCTTAACATGAATGACACATTTCATCATTAATAACCACGTGTTGTATGTTTAAAGCTTTAAAAGACTTGATGGCTAAGAGAGCGGCTCCGCCTGTGGATGGTTCCACCTCACAGTGTGAGATTTTGGCTGCTTTCTTTTTGGAGAAAGTTAAGAACATCTATCTGTCATTTCCCAGCACGACATTACCACTTTCTCCTCGGAACGACCTCTGCAGCCGCCCGGTATTACATTCTCTCCCTACTCTCTCTTGGGATGGGTTTGTCAAGCTGGCACAACGTGTCAAGTCCGGCTCCCCGGCGGACCCACTTAGACCTGCTCTCTTCAGAGATCCGTCTTTTCAGGGGCGCACAGTAGTGTGTTCATTAATCAATCTTTCCCTGACTTCAGGCACTGTTCCTGCCAAGTGGAAGCAGGCGGTGGTTTCCCCGATCCTGAAAAAACCATCATTGGATCCTCTAAAACCGGAAAACTATCGCCCGATCTCATTGCTTTCCTGGCCGGCCAAAGTCATGGAGGCCCATGTTAACCTAGCCTTATCTGAGCATCTGGCCCTGGCCAATGTCCTCGATCCTACGCAGAATGGGTTCAGTGCTGGGTACAGCACGGAGACCGCCCTTCTGGCAATGGTGGAACATCTGCGGAGTGTGTTGGATGCAGGTCAAACGGCAGCGCTTATTTTATTAGATCTTAGCGCTGCCTTTGACACAGTGTCCCATCGCATCCTCCTACACCGCCTGGAGAACATTGGCATTTGTGGCCCCGCTCTGCAGTGGTTCCGTTCCTTCCTCAGCGATCGCTCCTTCTGCGTTGCCACCCCTCCTTTTCAGTCCAAATTCCATCAGTTGGACCTGGGGGTTCCCCAGGGCTCCTCGCTGAGTCCCACGCTTTTCAATCTCTACGTGCGGCCGCTGGCTGATGTCGCCAGGCAGTGGGGCCTTACTATGGTCTCATATGCCGACGACACACAGCTAGCGGTCACGATCAGCGGGGATGCCGAACTGGATGCCCCCAGGTTCCGAGACGGGCTGAGAGAGGTGGCCAGCTGGATGAATAACAACTGTCTCCAGCTGAACGCGAAAAAAACCGAGGTGATGATCGTGGGAAGAGGAACGGACTGCTGGGGGGACAATTGGTGGCCGCAGGAGCTCGGGCCTGCCCCCATACCGGTGATGGAGCTCAGAAACCTGGGAGTATGGCTCGACCACACCTTATGTTTTACCACCCACACTAAGAGAGTGGCAGCATGCTGCTTTGGTGTTCTGCGCGGACTGAGGCCGGTGCTTAAATTTTTCGATGCCCCGACGAGACAGTTGGTCATCCAAGCGACGATCATCTCCCGGCTGGACTACGCCAGCTCGCTCCTGCTGGGAGCTAACCAAGCTGAGATCGTCCGCCTGCAGCGCGTCCAGAACGCGGCTGCGAGAGCAGTGGTGGGCCTGCCGAGGTCCTGTCCCACGTCCAATACTCTGCGGTCCCTACACTGGTTACCAGTGAAAAGCCGAATCCATTTTAAGGTACTCAGCCTCGCTTTTAAAATTTTAAAAGGATCGGCACCTGAGATCCTCAATAACCTCCTATCCCCTTATGTCCCGACTCGCTCCCTCAGATCTTTTGGGCAATCCCTTGCGGTTACCCCGCGTTTCAGGCTTAGTCGGATGGGCGGGCGCTCCTTCCGTGTGAGAGCTGCGGCTCTCTGGAATTCTCTTCCTTTGGAAATCCGCCTTTTAGAGGATCTACATAACATAACTAGCATTTCGCAGGGCCGTGAAAACCTACCTGTTTTAAACTTTTTATGTTGACTCTCACTTTTTTCCGCGTTGTGTTATGTTCACCTTTTTCCATGCGCCAGGACGCTCCTTCGCTGGAGCAGCTGCGCGCAAAATAAATGTAGCTAACATAACATAACATAACATGTGTAAAGCTGTTATTACAACACATAAAATATACTTAACAGGTAGAGATCCACAACGATTTATTGGCCAAGAAACTACTGAAGTTCTCTATCAATATTTAAACCAAGTTCTACGGGTGGGTCGGGAGGGAGTTCCAGGTCTTGGCGGCGAGGTAGGAGAAGGACCGTCCCCCTGTGGTGGCTCTTCGGATGCGGGGGACGGCGGCGAGGGCGTGGCCGGTCGATCGAAGCTGGCGTTTGGGAGCGTAGAAGTTGAGGCGGCCGTTGAGGTATCCTGGGCCTTGGTTGTGTAGGGCTTTGTGTGCGTGGGTGAGGAGGCGGAAGGAGATTCTCTTGTTGACCGGGAGCCAGTGCAGGTCTCTCAGGTGTCCGGAGATGTGGCTGCGACGGGGGATGTCCAGGATGAGTCGTGCTGAGGCGTTCTGGATCCGCTGGAGTCTTTTCTGGAGTTTGGCGGTGGTTCCGGCGTAGAGGGAGTTGCCGTAGTCCAGACGGCTGGTGACGAGGGTCTGGGTGACCGTCTTCCTGGTCTCGGTGGGGATCAACCGGAAGATCTTACGTAGCATGCGCAGGATGTTGAAGCACGAAGAGGAGACGGCGTTGACTTGTCTGGTCATGGAGAGGGAGGAGTCCAGGATGAAGCCCAGGTTGCGTGCGTGGTCTGTTGGTTTGGGTACGCTGCCTAGGGCGGGGGGCCACCAGGAGTCGTCCCAGGCGGAGGGTGAGGATCCCAGGATGAGGACTTCCGTCTTGTCCGAGTTCAGTTTCAGGCGGCTGTTCTTCATCCATTCGGCTACCTCTTTCATCCCTTCGTGAAGGTTGGCTCTGGCGGTGGTGGGGTCGTTGGTGAGGGAGAGGATCAGCTGGGTGTCGTCGGCGTAGGAGATGATGTTGAGGTTGTGCTGGCGTGCGATGTTTACGAGGGGGCTCATTTAGACGTTGAAGAGGGTTGGACTGAGCGAGGAGCCTTGAGGAACGCCGCAGATGACTTCGGTGGCTTCTGATCTGAACGGGGGGAGGCGACTCTCTGTGTCCTTCTGGCGAGGAAGGAGGTGATCCACTCTAGTGCCTTCTCCTGGATTCCGAAGTTGCTGAGGCGCTGTACTAGTGTACGGTGGCAGACGGTGTCGAAGGCCACGGAGAGGTCCAGGAGGATGAGGGCCGCCGTTTCTCCGTTGTCGAGCAGGGCTCGGATGTGGTTGGCCCGGAAGCCAGACTGCGAGAGGTCAAGGGATCCGTTCGTCTCGAGGAAGGCGGCCAGCTGCTTGTTGACGGTCTTCTCGATGACTTTTGCAGGGAACGGGAGCAGCGATATGGGGCGGTAGTTCTTGAGGTTGGTGGGGTCGGCCGAAGGTTTCTTTAGTAGAGCGCTGAGTTCGGCGTGCTTCCAGCTCTCCGGGAAGGTGGCGGTGTCGAAGGAGGTGTTGATGATGTCCCGCAGGTGGGGTGCGATGACAGCGCCGGCCTTGTTGAAGACGTGGTGAGGGCAGGGGTCGGTCGGAGATCCGGAGTGGATGGAGTTCATTGTGCGGATGGTGTCTTCGGTACTGATCGGGGTCCAGGCGAGGAGGGTAGTGATGGGGGGCGGTGGTTCGGTCGTGGCGTGTGTCGGTTGAGTGCTGAAGCTGTTGTGTATGTCCGCGATCTTGTTGTGGAAGTAGGCGGCAAGGGAGTTGCAGAGGTCTTGCGAAGGGGTGATGTCGTTGTTTCCGGCGTTGGGGTTGGAGAGCTCTTTAACGATGTTGAAGAGTTCCTTGCTGTTGTGTGCGTTGTTGTCCAGTCGTTCCTTGAATGCAGTTTTCTTGGTTGCGTGGATCAGTTGGTGATGTTTTCGGGTGGCGAGCTTGAGGGCAGTCATGTTGTCCGGTGTTGGGTCTCTGCGCCAGGCTCTCTCGAGGACTCGGCAGTTCTTCTTGGAGCTCTTGAGTTCATCGGTGAACCATGGGGCTCTCTTGCTGCAGGGTTTGCTAGGCGGGGTCCTCAGGGGGGTGAGGTCGTCTGCGCAGTCGCTGATCCACTTTGTGAGGTTGGTGGCCGCTTGGCTGGGGTTCGTTGCGCTGGTGGGTGGGTTCTTGCTCAGGGAGGTCGCGAGTTGGTCGGTAGTGATCTTGTTTCAGCTTCTGCGTGCAACCTGTTGCTGGTCGTGGTCCTTCTGAAGCTGAAGTGGACGCAGCTGTGGTCCGTCCAGTGGAGTCCGGTGGCGTGGCTGAAGGTGATGTCCTTGCTGGATGAGAAGACGGGGTCGAGTGTGTGTCAGGCGTAGTGGGTGGGGGTGGTCACCAGCTGCTTGAGTCCGAGGTTTGCAAGGTTGTCCAGCAGGGTGGTGGTGTTGTGGTCGTTGTTGTTCTCCAGGTGGAAGTTGAGGTCCCCGAGGAGGATGTAGTCGGCGGAGGGGAGGGCGTGCGGGCTGACGAAGTCGGCAATGTCCTCGCTGAATTGTGTGCGTCGTCCCGGAGGTCTGTAGATGAGGGTGCCTCTGAGGGTGGTCTTGGGGTTGATGTGGACCTGGAAGTGCAGGTGCTCCGCGGGTGCGAGGGTGTCGTCAGTGTTGGTCATGATGCGGATGGTGTTCTTGTGGATGATGGCGATGCCTCCTCCAGTCTGGTTGACGCGGTCCCTTCGGATGATCTTGTAGCCGTCTGGGATGGCGATGGCGATGTCTGGTGCTGAAGAGGCGTTCATCCAGGTTTCCGTGAGGAAGGCGACGTCTGGGGCTGTGGTGTCGAGCAGGTTCCAGAGCTCGATGGCGTGTCTGTGGACGGAGCGGGTGTTGAGCAGGATGCATTTCAGGTGGTTGCTGCTGTTGCTTGTCTTGGTCTTAGTCGGTGCTGGATTGGTGCCGGTCCGGATGCAGGCGAACTTGCAGGAGTGGCAGCAGAAGGGTCCGGTTAAGAAAGATGCAATCGATTTATCAGATCTCAATATTTGCCAGCATTTGTTAAGTATCCTGTATAATTTATTGCTATCATGACTATAGTTAGTCACCAGTCTAATCTTTTCACTGCCAAATGCCTGCCTGTTCTTGCTAGCTGATTTCACTGTATCTTTTCTGTGCAATTTATTTGCTTTATTTGCTGCACTCTCCACAACAACTCGGTTGTAACCCCTTGCAACAAATCTAGTCCCCATGTCCTCAATTGTTTCTTTGAATTCAGTCTGTTCTGAGCAATTCCTCAGAGCTCGTACCATCTCCCCATACAGAATGGCATTTATTTGGCATCGGGATGACAGCTCTCTGCAAATAGAAGGGTATTACAGCCTGTTACTCTTACTGAACATCATACTGCAAATCTTGATCTCCTGAATATACAGTTCTACATCTAGGAAGACAATTGTTTGTGTATCATAGTGTGTAGTAAATCTCAGATTACATTTCTTGGAGTCCAAATATACAAAGAATTCCTCTAATTCAGAAACAGTCCCTGTCCATATTAGAAGGCAGTCGTCAATGAACCTCCCCCAATAGTAAATATTGTCTATCCATTGTCTACCCTTCTGACCCCAGATCTACTCTGCCTCAAACCAACCCAGGAAGAGGTTGGCAAAACACGGAGCGAATCTGGAACCCATGGCAGTCCCAAGTATTTGCCTGTACCACTTGTTGTCAAATAAGAACACATTATTTTCCAATATCAATCTTGTCATATAAAGTAGCATCTCAGTGTGCTCAAAGTATTCCACAGGACGTTTGTTCAAAAATGACTGTAAAGCCTTGATCCCTAGATGGTGAAGTATATTGGTGTATAAAGACACCACATCTAAGGTCACCAGAATAATTCCTGGTTCCCATGGCACATCATTCATTAAGTTTAAAATATGTTTCTATCTTGTATATACGATGGCAAATTTTGAACACAAGGTCTTAAAAATGTATCGATAAAGTGGGAGAGTTTTTCTGTAGGAATCTCAATTCCCGATATAATCGGTCTACCTGGTGGTCTGGTGCGGTTCTTATGAATCTTAGGGAGACTGTACATACATGAAAATCTTGGGTGGTCAACAAGCAGGTATACATTGTCATCATGGGTAATCAGGCCCCTGTCATACCATATTTTAAGGTTCTTGTTATCTAATTTTTCATAGTATTGTTCATTATTCAATTGAGTGAGAAGGTCATCATTATAATCTGATTTGTTCATCAACATGATGTTACCACCTTTATCTGCCATGCGCATTATCAATTCTTGGTTGTGGATCTCTACCTGTTATGTACATTGTATGTGTCGTAATAACAGCTTTACACATATTTGTATTTGATGTGATAAGAATTATGTAAAAACCTACTGATAATGGTACACAGATGTGATTTTCTGACGTTACAGTTGGGTTTCTTCAATACTGTCATCCCAGCACATTACATCTTTCGAGTACCTAATTTTCTTTCCTACTTTCCCCTAAAATTACTTTTAGTGGGCACATTCATCTTGGCTTCTTTCCCTCTTCTGTACTCTAGAACGTACGTTAATACACATTTAATAATACCTTTTTATAGAACTGATTTCTTTTCCCAGGTACTTCTTTCCTATTTAGACAGGCGGATAATGAGAATATATTCTCAATAGAAGTGGATCTTGACTTAGGGAATACATAACTGCAATGTTAATGCACACGTGGCCTATTTACCATGGTTGGTTGATTAGTTTACTGGATATTTGGTTTATTGTAGTCTGATTACATTGATTAAATACATAGGCAGACACCCTTAAGATGGGTCCCACCCTGCATGCCTTAGAGTACTCAGCAGTGTGGAACGTATACAAGCCTTTAATTGAATTTATCGAATATTACGTTGCGGTAATTCGAGTACTTGGTAACTTCAATCAAATTGATATATTGTGTCTCAGATTAATCTATTATCGGTATTCAGGTACAATTAGTATTCATATTAAGACTGACTTTGGTATTACATTTGGAAAACATATACCACTCCAATATGGTGCCTACCGATTTGCGCCATAGAGATAGAAGATTTCATGGGCAGTTATTGTATATAAGTACCTCCAAGATGGCAAACGTGGTGCACGCCGCCAAGAGAATAGGATTACCGGGACACAGTAATATAGACAGGTATGGTGGGGGGACTGTACTTACTTATCCATGGGACGTGGAGAGTGGAAGTGGATTGCACTAACAGTGCCACTCGGCAACCTAGTCTTTCTTTGATATGCCCGTGGTGTTTACTGCTGGTAGAATAGGATTACCGGGACGCAGGAACTTGGTCAGATATGGCGGGGGTACCATCCTCACTTACATATGAGAAAAGGATAATATTAGTGTAGTGTACTTTCAATGTTACCCGGGAACCGAGCCATGTTTTGATATGCCCGTACTGCGTTCCTTTATTACTGATTTACCGGCATATACACATACGTCAGGATTATTACTATAAGTAGATGCTGTTTCTTGAGCGTCTGAATACTTCGGAATAGATTAATTTATATTTTGGTGTTTTTCGGTGATACGTGACAGACAAATAATATTGCGTGCAATTACGTGACATTAGTGTGAATAGCCTCAAGTACTTATGAGTTCTTAGATACGATTTCTTCTGTTTCCCCTAGGTCATAAACTCGTGATTTCTATATTACAAATTATGCACTTCTATCTGACTTTACAGTGACATTTGCTGATGAAATAACGTTCTCAGCCAGTGACCCATTACATTGTCGGTGAGATGATCTATTATCTCACTTGGGCAGGTGATATTAAATACTGTATTGGGGATGGTCTCGTTATTCTTACATTATTTTTGCTGTTCCCCTTATCACAGCTACAGGATATCTGATTTAGAGAGAATCTATGTACATATTGTAAACTGTATCAGAAGTGGATGTACTTGCAAAGAAGGATTTAGCAAGTTACGAGGTGAACTTATTGTTTTAGGTTACTCTTACTTAGAGATGTTAGTTGAGATTTTCGACGCTTTTATAACATGTTTTTTTTGTACCTTTAGGACTTTGATGTTCATATTTTTTCTGCAACTCAGACATCTTATCATTTTGATTTGACGAAAGGACTTTCTAGCAGGTGAACTTGGACTGTTTGGTGACTGTAACTCCTCATCTGGGAAACTTTCTTACACACAACATTTATATATAGCGCTTTTGCTCTCGTTTACACACGTACTCGGTGACATGCTAAACTTTTCCTTTCACATGACTTTGATCACAATTTGATGATGGCTTTGGGTTCTTTTCATCTGTACTTGATGAGTGGATTAAACTTTTTGAAATCCACATATTTTACTGAAAATGGTTGAGTAATTCTGTTTTTCTTGGGATTGCAGCCCCGAAGAAGTCAATAGTGCATTACATCGTACAACGAAACAAGTGTTGGAAGTTTTATGCTGTGACTAGTGCTTAAGATCAAGCTGTATCTTGGAAATATTGCCTGGCTACAGAACTGAAAATTCGAAAAAATACCTTGAACTTTTGAAAATATAAAGGACTATTATGTTTACTGTGTGTGCTCATGGTATACCTTTCTGTATTAAATAATTAATTTAATTGATAAATAGTTTTTAAGAAATTAAAAACACAAACTTTTTTTACATTTTAATATGTTGATAATTTTCCTAAAATGTATGTGTTGAATTAAATTATGTGAGTTTTTGTTTTTTAATAGTTTAAAGGCTTAATGTTTTTTCTTTCACATTTACATTTATTATTACTTTTCAAAATAATTGAATAATATTTATATACATTTATAGTCTAAATTTCGAAATAATCTAATCCATTTAACATAATGTGCTGTCCTTAGCGCTGTGATATCCATACCGATGAATGATGCACTGTATAAATAAGTAAATAAATAAATAAGTTCCTATGGGTTTTCATTTTATATCCTTGCCCCCATTGTTTTCTATGGCAGTTTGTTGTAGTACCTGTGAGTAGCTATGTGTAGTCCTTTACTTACTCCAAAGCTGGCTGAAATAAGTATGATCTGAGTGTGACGCCTTTAGGGATGTAGTAACTTTAGAATTGTAGTTGTAAATAGAAAAGTTCTTTGTCTTTTGTGTATCTGTGCATGTGTTTGTATTAGCTTGCCTTTCCCTCAACCATGTCTTAAGTTCTGCGAAACCTCTCCTTGTCAGTAGTAAGTATTTTCCATTTTTGAGTCACTCTACCTTGTCCTTCCCATATTTACTACAAAAACATATATGCTGGAGACGGTGATATCTACTCAGAAAATATATGAGAGGTGGAGGTCTCCAGCTGTAGATTTGGGAATAGCATTTTATCGTATGTGAGTAGTACTCTTGTAGTACCACTTTACGTGCTACAAAACACAGTTTGTGAAGATGCCCTTTGGTGTCTTTACTGAACACCAATACATACGTTACAGCAATGTAAAATCAGGCAAACATACATAAGACTATGGACAATCTTGATCAAGTGAGGATTTTCCGCAGTCTCAAAGTTAAACATGGTGTTGAAAAGTTTTCAATGGGCATGTCTCCAATAGTGGGGGATAACAGACCTAAAGTGGGATTTATCACACATGTCATAAAGAAGTGGCTTGGGTAGAACACTACACATGATAGTACATAACCACACATGAGTAAGTGAGCTAAGAGGTCTGATTCAGAAAACCTGGGAGGCACACTTGTTAAAGTGCTGCTGAGATAATCCCAGACAGTAGCAGTCTACCTTTATGCAGCATTCTATTAAGTCACACACCACACATAAACCAGATGGTAGAAATATGCTCTCTTTGCCATAGAGCCATCTACAAAGATCAGTCTGCTACCACAATGCCTTAACAGCAAATAGTTTCTGCAGTCATTCTGTGGTGCCAATTGTAGATCCATCCCTAGGGCACGGCCAAATGTGGAAACGGGGAGGGGGCACCGCATGCGCCCTCCCTGAGCCACTTACGTCAGGATTATTACTATAAGTAGATGTTGTTTCTTGAGCGTCTGAATACTTCGGAATAGAATAATTTATATTTTGGTGTTTTTCGGTGATACGTGACTGACAAATAATATTGCGTGCAATTACGTGACATTAGTGTGAATAGCCTCAAGTACTTATGAGTTCTTAGATACGATTTCTTCTGTTTTCCCTAGGTCATGAACTCGTGATTTCTATATTACAAATTATGCACTTCTACCTGACTTTACAGTGACATTTGCTGATGAAATAATGTTCTCAGCCAGTGACCCATTACATTGTTGGTGAGATGATCTATTATCTCACTTGGGCAGGTGATAATAAATACTGTATTGGGGATGGTCTCGTTATTCTTACATTATTTTTGCTGTTCCCCTTATCACAGCTACAGGATATCTGATTTAGAGAGAATCTATGTACATATTTTAAACTGTATCAGAAGGGGATGTACTTGCAAAGAAGGATTTAGCAAGTTGAGAGGTGAACTTATTGTTTTAGGTTACTCTTACTTAGAGATGTTACTTGAGATTTGAGACGCTTTTATAACTTGTTTTGTACCTATAGGACTTTGATGTCCTATTTTTTCTGCAACTCAGACATCTTATCATTTTGATTTGACGAAAGGACTTTCTAGCAGGTGAACTTGGACTGTTTGGTGACTGTAACTCCTCATCTGGGAAACTTTCTTACACACAACATTTATATATAGCGCTTTTGCTCTCGTTTACACACGTACTCGGTGACATGCGAAACTTTTCCTTTCACATGACTTTGATCACAATTTGATGATGGCTTTGGGTTCTTTTCATCTGTGCTTGATGAGTGGATTAAACTTTTTGAAATCCACATATTTTACTGAAAATGGTTGAGTAATTCTGTTTTTCTTGGGATTGCAGCCCCGAAGAAGTCAATAGTGCATTACATCGTACAACGAAACAATTGTTGGAAGTTTTATGCTGTGACTAGTGCTTGAGATCAAGCTGTGTCTTGGAAATATTGCCTGGCTACAGAACTGAAAATTCGAAAAATACCTTGAACTTTTGAAAATATAAAGGACTATTATGTTTACTGTGTGTGCTCATGGTATACCTTTGTGTATTAAATAATTAATTTCATTGATAAATAGTTTTAAAGAAATTAAAAACACAAACTTTTTTTACATTTTAATATGTTGTAAATTTTCCTAAAATGTATGTCTTGAATTAAATTATGTGAGTTTTCGTTTTTCAATAGTTTAAAGGCTTAATGTTTTTCTTTCACATTTACATTTATTACTTTTCAAAATAATTGAATAATATTTATATACATTTATAGTCTAAATTTCGAAATAATCTAATCCATTTAACATAATGTGCTGTCCTTAGCGCTGTGATATCCATACCGATGAATGATGCACTGTATAAATAAGTAAATAAATAAATTAGTTCCTATGGGTTTTCATTTTATATCCTTGCCCCCATTGTTTTCTATGGCAGTTTGTTGTAGTACCTGTGAGTAGCTATGTGTAGTCCTTTACTTACTCCAAAGCTGGCTGAAATAAGTATGATCTGGGTGTGACGCCTTTCGGGATGTAGTAACTTTAGAAGTGTAGTTGTAAATCGAAAAGTTATTAGTCTTTTGTGTATATGTGTATGTGTGTTTGTATTAGCTTGCCTTTCCCTCAACCATGTCTTAAGTTCTACGAAACCCCTCCTTGTCAGTAGTAAGTATTTTCAATTTTTGAGTCACTCTACCTTGTCCTTCCCATATTTACTACAAAAACATATATGCTGGAGCCGGTGATATCTACACAGAAAAGATATGAGAGGTGGAGGTCTCCAGCTGTAGATTTGTGAATAGCATTTTATCGTATGAGAGTAGTACTCTTGTAGTACCACTTTACGTGCTACAAAACACAGTTTGTGAAGATGCCCTTTGGTGTCTTTACTGAACACCAATACATACGTTACAGCAATGTAAAATCAGGCAAATATACATAAGACTATGGACAATCTTACTCAAGTGAGGATTTTCCGCAGTCTCAAAGTTAAACATGGTATTGAAAAGTTTTCAATGGGTATGTCTCCAATAGTGGGGGATAACAGACCTAAACTCGGATTTATCACACATGTCATAAAGAAGTGGCTTGGGTAGAACACTACACATGATAGTACATAACCACACATGAGTAAGTGAGCTAAGAGGTCTGATTCAGAAAACCTGGGAGGCACACTTGTTAAAGTGCTGCTGAGATAATCCCAGACAGTAGCAGTCTACCTTTATGCAGCATTCTATTAAGTCACACACCACACATAAACCAGATGGTAGAAATATGCTCTCTTTGCCATAGAGCCATCTACAAAGATCAGTCTGCTACCACAATGCCTTAACAGCAAATAGTTTCTGCAGTCATTCTGTGGTGCCAATCCCCAGGGCACGGCCAAATGTGGAAACGGGGAGGGGGCACCGCATGCGCCCTCCCTGAGCCATAAATAGCGCTGGGGACCCCACCCCCAGGGCCAGCTAATAGGCTATGTCCCTGTGTGCCCACCATCAGGACATAGTGCTTCCCCTGCCTGCACTGGCAGGGAAACCTGTGTTTACTCTCTGCTGGCGGAAGCAATATCAAATCTGCCCCCAAGCAGGAGCAGACACCAAGTGCGCTCCCAGCCGGTGGGAACTTGAAGTGCTGCTCCCTATGGGCAGGAGCAATGCCCGGAGCCAGCTGGGGCCATGGGTGGCCTTGGGGATCACCTGCAGCTCCCAACATTAGTGAGATGGGTGCCCACCCTTTGTTGGTCAGGTCCCAGGGTATGGAGTTCCCTGGGCTGAAATCAGCCTGAGGAGGGGGACTGCGTGCCCCCTCCGCCTTGAAAATTTGGCAGTTGGATTATCATATGGTAATTAAATATTACTTTACATTTTCCAAAAAAAAGAGAAATTCACTCCAAAAAAAAAGGTTAAAGTAATTTATAGTTAGGTGAAATGTTCAGTAACAACGTAACACAGGGACATCTTAAAGATTTTGGGGGCCCTGGACCAGGCATATTTTGAGAGCCCCTGTGAGGAACAGTTTTGTATTTATGATCCTAGTTCAGCTCTTTCATGCCATCTCTGGCCGAGACACTGACAGTACACTGACACACTTGTCCAAATTCTAATTGTGTACATGTTATATTCAGGAATAATGATGCGTATTTTCAATACTGTAACATAGCAACTGCTCGCCAATATTATTGCAAATAATCTCGGTGACTCCCCTCTTCCATTTCTCATATGTGAGGTCCTTATTTGATCTAAAAGAAACTCTTTGATGGATGTTGCATGAAACATAAACACATTTCTCTAGAAAATGTCTATAAGAGACACACATATAACCCACATTGAAAATAAAGCAAAGGAAAGTGATATTTAAAAGAATCTGTTTAAGAATCATTCAAGACAACCAGGGCAAGAAAGACTCTGTAGAACAGAGCTGGTTCTATCAGGGGGCCCGAAAGGCTGGGGCCCTGGGCCAGAGCCCACTTTGCCTATGCCTTAAAACATCTCTGGCATAATGTTTTAAAATCTAAAAACCAGTGAAATTCACCAGTTACAATTATAATTATCTCAAGTAATTATAACTTGTGTCCTAAGGTAACAACTATAACTGGCGTTCTCGCCATGCACTGATAATTGTCCAACATATTACATCACTCATGGCATCTTCCTTGACATCATTGATAATATCGCTGTGCATGGTGGGGGCAGGAGCTATAGTTAACTTAGGACACAAGTTAGTTTCCTTGTAGGTATACTCCATTTATAGGAAACCTGCTAGAGCCGGTTGGGTTATCCCCCTCTGATATGATCTTCGTTCACAAAGCCTCGTCACATAATCTGGCAGGATTATGTTTTTTTTAAATGCAGATAACCCAACCGGCTCTAGGAGGTTTCCTATAAATTGGGTATAATTACAAGCAAACAGACCCATTGCTGGAAATGTAATACACCAAGTTGTATAAATGAGAGGTTTACAGCCGGATGGACACGTAGGAGCACTGCACGCCAATGTGTACATTATCATTTCCATAAGAATGGGGGGAACCCTAACAAGGGAATTCCAATATCTTGTTTGCAGTATAACGTTTGGGGCTTGCCACATATAACAGGAAGATTTGCACAGATCAATGTAATAAGAAAGGTAGAAACCTTAATTAGAAAACTCCAATATTTTGTTTGAACTAAAAAGCTGAATTTACACACCTAGGAAAGGAAGTTTATTTGTAGATGTGACCTGTATGATCTCAAGATTGAGATTCTGTTACACCATAATCTTATGACAGTACGGTACCGGTACAAGTACATATGGCCTAATAACGCCTTACTAATGCTACATCATCAGTACTTATTAGCTCCGAAGAAGCGGCTATAAGGAAGCAAATAGTTTTTTCATGAGACTGATCTCAATAATATCTGTACAATATACATTGTTTGTGAAACATTGGAATATTTCTGTCTTTTTGTATAACAACCTTTCTAAGATAACGTTGAATGAAATAGATGGGTAACACATACAATTATGAGCCATATGTTTCCCTTAAAAAACATTTGTTGCTCCCCATTGGAATATCATTTTCAAACTTTGAAAGGTATAAGTCCCCCAGCCTTCCCTGAGCAGCAGGAGGGGTCTGTAATCGCTCTAAAGGCGCAGGACATTTCCCATGGTGAGGGAGGCTGTGTGTGACGAACAGGGCTGTTTCTCCTGCCTGCAATGAGTTTTGGCAGTCCTGCTGGGGTGGGAGTTCATTCCTCAGCCTTCCCTGAGCAGCAGAAGGGGTCTGTAATCGAGCTAAAGATGCAGGACATTTAGCGCAGGCACGCACCCGGGCCAAGAGCGGGCCCATCAGAGCCTGGAGGAGGTTGGGCTTGTCCACCCCTCTTGGATCGGCCATCATCTGTATGCTTTTACAGCAGCCATCATTGGAAAACCATGGGTTAGAGAAAGGCACGTGCTATCACCGCACCATGTATACAATCCTGCGCAAGTCAACGTAGACGTAATCCCCAGATTCAAACGGTCCAGAATGGGGGGCAGGGCTTTCAGTGTGGCAGCTGGACAATTATGGAATGGGCTGCCACAGGGCCTTAGGGTAGCTAGCTGCCTGCTGAAATTCAGGAAGGAGTTGAAGACCTTACTATTCTCTAGGGGCTAGTTTACCTTCTCTAATCTGGAACTGTAGGTATAATCATTATTTCCTGTCTGAGCGCCAAGATACCAGTGATAGCAGCGCTATACAAGAACACAATACATACCAGTTAATGACCGTCTGGTGCTGGGTCCATTACTAACCATTTTAATACCACAAGGAGTGCCATCTACTCTGAGACTGAGAGTGTGGGCGAGAGATTGGGGGCAACTAGAAAGAGCCGCTTACTAGCAACTACCAGTGACCATGTATACAATCCTGCGCAAGTCAACGTAGACGTAATAGCTGATGCAGGGGGAGTTGTAAGCGAGGGAAGTTTAAAGCCAAATAATCCATGTGTGTGTGTGTACGCAGGGGACCTTGACATCCCAACAACACCACAGGTGCCGCAAGCCTGTCCTGGCAGGTCTCCAAATACAGATATACCAGGTCCCCCTCCAACTAAAAGAGAGAAGGGCAATAAACTCCTGGTGCGCGTGCCCAAGCCCTGTGGAAAGAAAGTCTTGGAGTGCTTGCCCACTGAAACCAGGAATGGGCGTATAAAGCCCAAGGTACATGCACAGGTGCAACTCTCTACAACCTATGATGGAAGTGATGTTAATATCCTGGAGGCATTAACCAACTGGAAGGGATCATCACAAACCTACTTAGTCCTGTGCTGGCTGTGCTCAAGAGTATGGATAAAACCTTGAGAGAACTTGCTATACAAATCTAGCACAAGTCACCTGGTTGGATCGAGCACTTCAAATGCCCCGCGCGACCTGAGGAGAATGCTCCCCCCTGCACAGTTACTGCGGACGATGGGAGTCTGAAGCACTAGAACTTAGTACCACGGCCACAGACTGTCTCCCCCCGAATGTTTGCGATACGTGATCGTGCTAAAAACATAATCCACCTGTAAGCCCAATTTTCTCCGAGTTAGATTCTCAGTTAAAGCATTAGGTTATTCACTTGTTCAGCTCATCCCTTGGTAATATTGATAGTGATGTACTCTCTAGAGCCATAATAGGCGTCCGTAGGGTATCCTGGGTCAGCAGTAGCCCAAAAAAGGAAGGAGGCAATTGTATCGTAACCAATTTTTTGCGATACCCAACTGGTTGGCTACATTTTACACAGGCTGCCTCAAGGGCCCTCGGAGGGCATACAGTCAGTCCCACTGGGGTATTTTTATAGGAATAGGACACTTTACCATGCACACTTTTACAACGTGCGCCATTACCATGCATTTTTTACTCCACAAAATCTTTTACAACGCAGGGCTTTACAACGCAATCCATTACAACGCAATCTATTACAACGCATTGTCCATAACAACGCAATTCACCGGGACGTTGCAATGGGGAATGCGTTGTAATGGTTTGCGGTGTAAAGCCCTGCATTGTTAAAGATTTTGTGGAGTAAAAAATTCAGGGTAATGGAATGCATTGTAACGCAGTCGTCGTAAAGGATGTTTACCTTTTTATAGACCCACGAAAGACGCTCCTTTTGTCCTACACTTTTCTAACCGTAGAGGCACAAGGACATTTACTATCCTGACAAGTAACTGTTGCACTGCCCTCGAAGATGTGGACTAACTGGAACATGTCTATCCAAGACCAACATTGACTGCAGGGCTCTGCTGGTCATGCCACTCAAAGACTGACTGTGCAAAATTAGTTCATCCCCACAATAATAGAATTCCCAAACATGGGACTAAGCATCCGCTTCTACCATCAAACGCAAATCATCATATAACAAGTATCCTTACCCGGCTTCCCGCCAAGGCTAGTAACCCTGATACCGGTCAACCTCACAGCACTGGTTTCTCATCAAGAGGGTTTGGAGCTCCTGCTCAATCTCCCAACCCAGGAACGGTGTTGCCATGTGGAACAAGTAATGACACTGTTAGTTCCTATTTGAGTCTGCTATTCTGGAATGTTGCTGAAATTGCAAGCAAACTTAATGATAATAACTGGGAACCCTGATACCCGACCACCCGATAGTGTGCTTAGAAAAGGTATGGTTCCGGACAAATGTACGTACATGGTTTTTATTCAGTGTTCACTCTTGCCACCCCATCGACATCAGCGCACCACAGTGGTGGCCTATTTACCAAGTGTCACCATGCCACCTTAGATATCCAAAACATATTTGGACTCTGATTATTTCCAGATAATCTGTGTGTCATTTGGTTGCCGCTTGTTGTCCTGATTAATTTCTATCACTACAATTTTTACAGTAAAAGTTTTAATTATAGAGTCACTTGTTCATGCGCTTGGTAAGGTTTTGGTGGGAGTGAATGAAGATTATGTTATTTTATGGGGGGTGGGGGGGGCGATTTCACTTCCAGTCTGTGCCCCATTTCCAACAACCTTGTTTGTGGGACAGGAGACAAGGAATCACTAAATTACTCCACTTTGATCATAATCTTTGTGGACATATGTTAAGCAAACTGTTGGTGTCCCAAGATTATATCTTTTGTCTAGACCTGGCACCGAAAGGGGATACTGGAGAGGTTGCATACATTGGAACGGGGTACTGGGTCTCTGATTGAATACAATGCATTATCAAAGCTATGGGTCAGGAGGGTACATACATTTTCCATCATAAAAATCACCATGAGTGATCACAATCCTGTGTTTCTAGGCCTATACTTAGGGCTGTCAACATCGGTCTGTAATGTGGTGGTTCCTCCGATTGACTACACAAAAATGGCGCAAATTACGGGATATTGACCCTATTGCACCCTTGTCTCTACCTTTGGAGAAAAAGAGGGAGCAATTTAGCTATGTTTAAGTTTTCTGCCCGATTCATTGGGGGTTATGAGGGCTTTTACTGAAAAATGCAAGAGGGTAACTGAATTGCTGGTGACACCACAGCCACGGCATGCTCCCAAGGCCATTAAATGGTTTGATAAAACCTGTACACAAGCACTTAGTAGTCTGATACAGATAGTTAAAAGGTCACCTAGGGATATAATGGACGTCAGAACCTGCAGGAAATGTTATAAGGACACTGCCAGGGTAAGGAAAGAGATTAGATGGGATGCTTGGGAGCAATTTAATGCCGCCTGCACAAAGAACGATGTCTCTCAATTCTGGCGAGTAGTAAATGCACCTTTTTTCCTAAACAACCCACCACTAGTATATATGCAACAGTTCCAGAAAATGCTTGGGTCACCCATTTAAATAATGTATACAATTCTAACAATCCATGGTCACCCCGATGGCAGCTCAATAAATGCAGTAAACAGCCCAGGGGGTGGCGATCAGATAATAGTGATGCTTAATGATGTTATATTGGCAGTGGAAAGGTGTCCATGTAATAAAACCTAAATACCCGATGGGGTCCCGACTGATCTTTTTAAGAGTAATCTGGAACTTTAGTCTTCGATTCTGGTGAATGTGTTGCACAGTGCGATCCGTACTGGCCCTCCTTCCTCTTGGTCTAAGGCAATTATTATCCCCCTCTTCAAGATGGGGAATAGAGATGACTCACGGTGCTACTGCCCAATATCCTTTGATAGATTCTACAGCTAAGGTGTTGGGCAGGATACTGATACATCATCTGGAAAATTAGGCCACAGACAGTGGCATTTTAAAGGGAGTCCAGTATGGCTTCAGACAGGGACTGGGGACCACAGAACAATGTCTGAATCTTCATTTGTTAACTAGTAGATATGTGCTCACCAGAGGGGGATGCCTTTATTTGCCGTTTATGGACCTTAGTGCAGCCTTTGATAATGTCATTAGGGGCAGGTTGTGGAGTATGTTGTTGGAAAAGGGGGCCGATTCGTGGATTGTCCATTTACTTGCCCAACTTCATGCGGACGTTGAAGTCAGCGTCAAGTTTGGGCCCAGTGGGGAATATACATGATCTATAAAAATCATAAAAGGCATCAGACAGGGGTGCGTGTTTGCCCCCTTCCTCTTCAACTTCTATATAAATGGCTTACCTGTCGACCTTAGGAGCTGATTCCCCTAGGAGAGGGACCAGGAAGCTGCCAGTGGCGATGTATGCAGATGACTGCATTCTCATGGCAAGATCAGGGCGGGACTGCAGAATTTATTAGACTGATTTGTCGTATGTGTATGATCTGGGTTTATCAACTAACAAAGAAAAGTAATTCGCTATGGTGTGCTGTTGCCCCCTGAGCAAGGGTGGTCCTTTTCACATTGGTGGTACAGTACTCCAGCATGTATCCATCTTCAGCTATTTGGGGGTCCCTTTCGACATTACAAGCTCATGGAAACACCTGATGAATATGAGAACAACGCAATTTGAACAGACCGTTGCCTCCCTGTTCAAGTGTGCTGCAAAACTATGGTCTATGCTGTCATCAG
Source organism: Lissotriton vulgaris (assembly GCF_964263255.1). Taxonomy (NCBI): domain Eukaryota; kingdom Metazoa; phylum Chordata; class Amphibia; order Caudata; family Salamandridae; genus Lissotriton; species Lissotriton vulgaris. The sequence continues at coordinate 550,592,324 of NC_141689.1, forward strand.
GCCAGAGCCTTATTGTAATTTAAATAGCTTCTTATATAGCGCAAACTGCCATACTACGGGTATCATGGCGCTTAGATTAAAAATAACCAACATGCGAGCGGGTCAAAGTATCAGGAAAAAGAGGGATGAGTCCTTGGGAAAGAGCCAAGTTTTCAGACTCTTTCTGAACTCGATCAGAGAGTCAATTTGTCTGACACTCTGCGGTAGTTCGTTCCATAGATGTGCAGCAGCCACACTGAAGCCCCCCCCCCCCATCCTAGAATGCTTGAATCTAGGAATCGTCATCAAATTTCCACTAGAGGAGCGGAGCTGCCTCTTGGGGAGGTACCAGGTACATTTTTCCTGCAGTGGGACTGAGCCCCGATCATGTACCGCTCTGTGCACCATACAGAGCGATTTAAAGTGGACCCTTTCCTTGATAGGCAGCCATTGTAGGTCTCTCAAGGCCACGGTAGTAGAGGACCTGCGTTGCCTATTTAGCACCAGCTTTGCTGCTGCAGACTGGACTCTCTGCAACCCCTGAAAGATGTATTGTGGTGCTCCCAAATACAGGGAGTTGCAGTAGTCCAGCCTGCTTAGCACTGTGCTTCTCACTACAAGGGAACTCAAGTCCTTTGGTAACAGTGGGAGTATCTGGCGAAGCATGCTCATCAGAGAGAAGCACACGCTGGCGGTTTTATTTGCCTGCAACTCCATTTGGAGATTATCGTCCATCAGAACCCCCAGATTACGCACCGTGTTGACAGGGGCCAGAGGTTCATCCTCAGGGGTGAGCCTAAACTCCAGTGGCATGTGCTTAGACATCTTAACAGAACAGCAATACACCACCTCAGTTTTCCCACCATTAAACTGTAGAAAGTTTCTCCCCATTCAGCCAGCAGTCTGATGCATACACTCCTAGAACGTGTCCATGGATACTGCGCGTTTCCCTTACAGGGAAAACGCCAGTTGAGTATCGTCAACGTAGTTAACTAGGTCAACTCCGAATGATTTAATGATGGCGAACAGGGGCTTCAGATAGATATTAAAAAGAATAGAGCTGATCGCGAGCCCTGCGGTACCCCATAGATTACTGGGGATTTGCTGGAGGTGAACAGTGCCATGGTCACCACCTGCTATCTCCCCGATAGGTAGGACTGTAACCACTGCAAAGCCCATCCCTTCAGCCCTATCTTCCTCAGAATCTCCACCAGTATTGAATGGTTCACCATGTCGAATGCGGCCGACATGTCGATAAGCACTAAGTCAAGTCAAGTCAAGTCAAAGAATTTATATAGCGCACTACATACCCAGAGGGTTTCAAGGCGCTTAGGGAGGGGAGGAGGATTACTTGTCAAATATCCACGTTTTAAGTTGCTTTCTGAATGCTAGGTGGTTCTGGGTAAGGCGAAGGTAGGTGGGGAGTGAGTTCCACGTTTTAGCAGCCAGGTATGAGAAGGATCTGCCTCCCATGGTTGACTTGTTGATGCGAGGTACAGTGGCGAGGGCTTGGCTGGAAGAACGTAGTTGGCGGGAGGGGGTGTAGAAGGACAGTCGTGAGTTGAGGCATTCTGGTCCGATGTCGTAGAGTGATTTGTGTGCGTGGGTTAGCAGTCGGAACGTGATCCTCTTGTTGACGGGTAGCCAGTGGAGGTCTTTCAGGTGACCAGAGATGTGTTCGTTACGCGGGATGTCTAATATGATTCTGGCTGAGGCGTTTTGGATTCGTTGGAGTTTCTTCTGGAGTTTAGCGGTAGTACCTGCGTAGAGGGTGTTTCCGTAGTCCAGTCGGCTCGTGACCAGAGCATGGGTGACTGTTTTTCTGGTTTCGGTGGGGATCCAGCGAAATGTTTTTTTGAGCATGCGAAGAATGTTGAAGCAGGATGAGGATACGGCGCTGACTTGTCTGTTCATTGAAAGTGAAGAATCCAGGATAACGCCTAGGTTCCGTGCGTGGTCTGTCGGGATGGGTGCTTTTCCAAGGGCTTCCGGCCACCAAGAGTCGTCCCATGCAGAGGGGGATGAACCTAAGATGAGGACTTCTGTTTTATCTGAGTTCAGTTTCAGACGGCTGTGTTTCATCCATTCGGCAACTTCTTTCATTCCTTCGTGTAGGTTAGTTTTGGCGGTGCTGGGGTCATTGGTGAGAGATAGGATAAGTTGAGTGTCATCCGCGTAAGAGATGATGTTGAGGTTGTGTTGGCGTGCGATGGCCGCGAGGGGGCTCATGTATTCGTTGAAGAGGGTGGGACTGAGTGAGGATCCTTGTGGTACGCCACAGATGACTTCAGTGGCCTCGGACTTGAATGGTGGAAGGCGGACTCTCTGGGTTCTTCCGGTGAGGAACGAGGTGATCCATTCAAGTGCTTTTCCTTGGATTCCGATGTTTCTGAGGCGTTGTAAGAGGGTGCTGTGGCAGACTGTGTCGAAGGCTGCAGAGAGGTCGAGGAGGATGAGGGCGACTGTGTCTCCATTGTCCAGTAGAGTTCGAATGTCGTCTGTTGCTGCGATGAGGGTGGTCTCAGTGCTGTGTTTTGCTCGGAAGCCAGATTGTGAGGGGTCGAGGGATTTGTTGGCTTCGAGGAAAGCGGCGAGCTGGTTGTTGACAGCTTTCTCGATGACTTTGGCCGGGAAAGGAAGGAGTGATATTGGGCGGTAATTTTTGAGTTCGGTGGGGTCCGCTGTGGGTTTTTTCAGAAGGGCGGTGAGTTCAGCGTGTTTCCAGCTTTCCGGGAAGGTGGCGGAGTTGAAGGAGCAGTTGATGACGTCTCGGAGGTGCGGTGCTATGACGGAGTCTGCTTTGTTGAAGATGTGGTGAGGACATGGGTCTGTGGGGGATTCTGAGTGGATGGAGTTCATCAGGCGGATGGTGTCCTCAGTGGAGATTGGGTTCCAGTCGTTAAGGATGTTCAAGGGGGGAGAATGTTCATCATATGGTTGGGTGGGTTGGTCTCCGGGTTGGTTGTCGAAGCTGTTGTGGATGTCTGCAATTTTGTTGTGGAAGAATGAGGCTAGGGAGTCAAACACAGTAGCATTCCCGTGTCCAGCATACTTGCCAACGCTGGATAATTAGATATGGCAGGAGGGAGATAGGTCTAAAGTTTGCTGGAATTGTCGGGTCCAGTGAGGGCTTCTTGATCAGAGGTGTCAGCACAGCTTGCTTCCACCACTCCGGGACCAAGCCTTCTTCCAAAGATTGATTACAGATCTGTCACAGCCAAGGGAAGGTGTCTTGACCAAATGTCTTCCAGGTTTTGTGTGGAAGAGGATCAAGAGGAGAGCCCGAGGACACACTGTGAGCCAGGTTGTTAAAAGAAGTGTCGGTGAGCATTTGAAAACTATCCAGAGAGCTTGTCAACCGCAGATCCTCATCCACCCTCTGCACTGGATTATCCTGATCGCCAATAATGTAGGGATGGAGATCACCAACAATTTTGGCAATTTTTTCTTTAAAATAGGAGGCAATCTCATCACAAAGTTTCTGTGAGCCGCCACTTTGTTACTCATACAGGTTCGAGTAGAGAGGTCCTCTTAAGGAGCAGGTGTATGGGGGTACAGTGACTCCTCACAACTACAGGTCAGTGAAAATAAGTTCTTGGGCAGGTTATCACTCCCCAAAAGTGTGCCGGCCATAAGTCATGAGGAACTGGGGCTTCATTATCTAAGCGATTTTATAAGGTTAGCGCCAGCCATGTTGTGGCTCTCCATTCAGTCAAGGCATGAAGCCGTCCTTAGCCAAATGGTGATTGCCCATTGCTTGAAATTGACAAAAGCCCAAAGCATAAAATGGCTGATGCATGTAAGAAAAGTTCTGCAGAAGATCAGAAGGTTAGATCTGCTTGAAAACCCCCAGAGCATTAACCGGTCAACTAAATCCCAAGTGAAGAGCAAAGTACTGGGTCTAATAGCTTGGAAAAGAGTTGAAGCAAAAAGGAGGAAAAAGTCAATTGAAGCTTATTTTCCATTGATCACAATCGCCAATATGAAACCATATTTAGCTAAAGTACCAAGGCACCAGAGGTTTTATTTGACCAGATTTAGACTTGGTTTGGCCCATTTCCTGGTCTCTTATCCTTCAAATGCCTATGTTAACCCCTTCGCTGCAAGGCCTCCAGTCCCTCCAACCACCTTTGCTAAGCCTTTTTTTTGGCTATTTGGGGTAGTTTACGCCTAGCCCCTGTAACTTTTTGTCCGAATAAGGCATTCACACCAAATTTGAATCCTTTTATTCTAACATTCTGAGGATTCTAAAGGGATTGTGGATTCCTCTGGAAGGGACAGAGAAATTAGCCAACATTCAGCTACATTTTGAGTTTTGGGGGAAAAATGGGGAAAAAGAAATGCAGAATAAGTGTCTGTTTTTCCCCTGCAAATGGTATCAACAACGGGTTCATGGTGCTACAATCGCCATCTTCCCAGCTTTCAGGAACAGGCAGACTTTTGTCACAAAACGAACATTTTTTACACAGTTTTTGCATTTTACTGGGACATAGCCTATTTTCCCAATTTTCTGTGCTTTCAGCCTCCTTCTAGTTAGTGTTAGAAACGGATGTGAAAGAAGTAATGGTCACGGAAAGGTATTCATTTTCAAAAAGTAGACAAAAACCTGAATTCAGAAAGGAGTCATTTGTGTCGATCCTTCTTTCCTATAGAAACTAACAATTGAAATAAAACAATATTGAAATGAAGTTGAAAAATACCAATAGTTGTTCCAACGTTTTCACCTCTAACTTCTTGTACATATGGCAGAGTTTTGAAAGCAGTATACCGTTACATCTACTGGACCCTTCTGGGTGCAGGGATATATAGGACTTGTAGGTTCAACAAGAATATGAGTTACCCTGAGCCCATAACTGAGCTGCGCCATGCAATGATTTTCCATTGTGTACCGGGTACATAGCAATTAATTTGGTCAAATAAAAATAGTGAAAAACAGGTATCAAGGAAACCTATGTATTTTCTAAATGGGACCAAAATGTAGAGTTTAGAAGCAGTGTTTATTTGCACATCTTTGAAATTGTGGGTACCCGTACCAGCATGTGAATTAGAGGACATTTTCAAAATGACTTATTTTTTTACACATTGTATTACATTTGGAAGGCAGAAGTGCATGGAAAGTCAATTGGTAATAACACTTGTTCTACTGTTCTGTGTTTCCCCACGTTTTCTGATAAAAATGGTTCCTCACTTGTGTGGGTTGGCTTAGTGCCTGCGACAGTAATCAGCCCAAAACACAATGTGGACCCATTATTTTTTTATGATGAAAACTGACCCTTTTTTGCAATGCCACTAGCCTTGGATTTTTTTTTGTTAGATATTTTTATTGAGAAGATAGAAAGATAGAAATAACAGAAGAGAGAAGGGATGGAATCACATGAAATGCAAAACAAAGAAGTGCCCTCGCAGGGGCCAATGCAAGAAGGCCAAGCAGCAATAATAGTAATGAAGGGTCGTACAGTGTCATCGCTCAGGGCAGAAAAAAAGAGTTCAAAAATCCGCCCGGGACAATATCAAACCCCCGAGAAGTCCCGGAGGGGCAAGAGCCCTTACTGGCACCGGGCAAAGCTATCCAAGTCAGAGGCTTAATCGACCAAGTCCATTTGCGCCTCCAAGCGTCCCGGCCATGAGGAAGACAATGCGGCAAGGCCGAACATGAAAAAACAAAAGTCCCCATCCCCCTCTAGGAAAGAAAAACGAACCAAACCCCCCCCCCCCCCCCAGAGGCTCCAACCTCCCCACTACTTCCCTCCCCCGGTGGTGGCAGCCTAACAACAGACGTTCGCACATGCAGACTTCACACCTGGAACAGATGTAGGGCGCGTATGGTGGGTGGGCAAACCGCTGACGGCAGCCCTCGAGAGAGAAAGCGGACCAGTGGGCCCCATCTGAAAGTAAAGTTCTTAAAGTTATTTCTGAAAATGTCCGCCATACGCTCCACACTCAGCAACTTCCACAACCTAGCGAACCAAAGGGAAAGAGCAGGGGCCTCCCTCTTCTTCCATGCAGCAGCCAGGGTCAACTTGGCCGCACCCAAGCAGAGCCAAAGGATGTGTTTGTCAGCCCTGGTCTGGTGCTCCAAAAGCGAGTCCCGAAGGCCCAGGAGCACGAAGCCAATGGAATCTGGAATCGGGTAGCCCAGGATCTCCCTGATATGAGACAGTATCTCCTCCCAATAGGGGCCTATGATGGGGCAATCCCACCAGATATGGTGAAAGTCCCCAAGGAGACCACAGCCCCGCCAACATCTGTCAGATGCAGAAGGAAAAATCTTTTTCAACCGGGTCGGATACAGATACCAATCCAGCATGGTCTTCATATGGGCCTCCCGAAGATCGATAGAATGATTAAATCTGTGCAGATCACGCCAGAGATGAGACCACTCCTCGTCAGAGATATCCCGCCCCAGGTGTTCCTCCCACAAACCCATGTATCTAGGGCGAGGTGAGATAGCAGTGGTCAATAGCAAATCATAGAGGAATGAAATCACCCCTTTCATAGATGATGTGCGGGTGATATAAGATTCGAAATCCGTGGGAGGCTTCGTCGCGGCATCTCGTACCTCAGGCGACAATGCCCAATGCAGCAGCTGGGCGTGCCGGTAGCGCTCCGTAGGTGGCACACCATAGTCACGCATGCAATTTTGGAAGGTGAGCGGCTCATAACCATGGAACAAATGTGTGAGTGCGTGGCAGCCCCCCGCCCTCCACCCATCAAAGGGCCCCTCAACAAGAGCCGGCGGAAACGCTGGGTTAAAGTGGATAGGCGTGAAGGGGGAGGGGAAGGAGGTCCATCTTTCATCACTAGAGACCGAATCCCAGACCTTCAGAGTAGTACTCGTAGGGGTGCTAATGTAGGCGTTGCGTGGCCGATCCCCCTTCGCCTTCCAAACCAGGTCCCATATAGAACAACCCGCCACACTCCTGTCCATATGTAGCCAGTGCTTCTCCGACTCCATTTGGGTACATTCAGCCAGCAGGTTTTGGAGTTGGGCCGCTTTGTAGTAAAGAAGCATGTCTGGAAGGCCAGCCCCGCCCTTCCTCAATGGCCAGCGAAGCGTAAGAAAGGAGAGTCTAGCTCGACCTCCTTGCCAGAGGTAGCGTAGAATCATAGACTTAAGACGCCGAAAAAAAACCCCTTCCAAAGTAATAGGGAGGGCTTGGAACAGATAAAGGAGCTTGGGGAGCATCGTCATCTTGATGGCATGCACGCGTCCCAACCAGGAGATAAACATGGGCTTCCAGCAATTAAGCTCAGCCTGTATCTGGGTCAGCAGAGGAGGGAAGTTAGCCGCATACAGGGTGGCGAAGGATGAGGTCAGCCGGACCCCGAGATATTGTATGGAGGAGCTAGACCAGGACAGGGGCGTGAGCGGTCGGATGCGCGCTACCTCAGAGGGTGGCAGCGTGAGGTTGAGAATGTAGGATTTGCCAGGATTGACCCGAAATCCCGCCACCGTTTCGAACTGGGAGAGCACGTCCTGCACACGCGGGAGGGAAGTCCCGGGGTCAGCTAGCGACAATAGGACATCGTCAGCAAAAAGAGATATTTTGTGCTGTTCCCCCGAAAAGGGGAGACCCACAATATCCGGGTCTTCCCGTACCCGAATGGCAAGAGGCTCGATGCTGAGCGCAAAAAGTGAGGGAGATAGGGGGCAGCCCTGCCTCGTACCCCGGGAGTGTGCAAAAAAGGGTGAGACATGACCATTCACCATAACCCTCGATCGCAGGCCATGGTAATTGGCCCGGAGCATATCTATAAACTTGGGAGAAAAACCAAAGGCCTGTAAGGTACCAAAGAGGAAGTCCCAGTCCACCCGATCAAACGCCTTTTCAGCATCAAGGCCTACCAGAACAGCTGGAATCTGAGAGCGATTAGCTTTCTCGATCAGATGAATTAGCCGTCTAGTGTTGTCATGGGTCTGACGACCCTTTATGAAGCCCGATTGATCGGGATGGATGAGGGCAGGCATGAGGTCCTGGAGCCGGGTAGCTAAGATAGAGGAATACAATTTAGCATCAACGTTTAACAGGGCTATGGGCCGGTACGATTCGCATTTAGAGGGGTCCTTCCCCGCTTTGGGAATGATCGAGATCATAGCTTCCGCCATAGTGCCCGTAGTGTGGCCCGCCTCCCTCACGCTGTTGAAAAGAGTCACCAAGTGGTCCCCCAACTCGGACGCGAACGTCTGATAGAAGGATGCCGTGTAGCCGTCCGGGCCCGGAGCCTTCTGCGGTTTAAGGGACCGAATGGCGGTCAACACCTCCTCCCTAGTAAAGGGGGCCTCCAAGAGTTCGTTCCATTCCTTGGAAACCTGCGGAAGCGACAGAGCTTCCAAGTATTCCCGCTGAGCGGCCGGCGCCAGGCGGTCTGCCGAGTATAAGGCGGCATAGAAGTCGCCGAAAAGCTCTGCCTTAACCGCATCTCTATGTTCCACGACACCGGAGGGGGTCCGAATGCCACCCACATATTCCCTCTCACGTTTATCACGGAGCTGCCGTGCCAGATGTTTCCCCACTTTGTTGCCCTGAGCATAAGAAAGGCGCCGTAGGCGCAAGAGGGTATATTCAGCCCGATTATTATAGTGCGCCCTAAGCTTCCCCCGCAACGCAGCAAGAGGGCGAAGGGTCTTTGTAGAAGGATTCTGCTTATGCGCAGTTTCCAGCGTCGCCAGTTCCGCCTCCAGCGCCTCCCTCTCCTCTCGCCGAAGTTTGTTCAGGGCGGAGTTCAATGCAATGCACGTGCCCCGCGTCGTCACCTTGAAGGCGTCCCATTGGGTGAAGACCGAGGTGTCACCAGCCATGTTAAGCTCAAAAAACTCACCAATGGCTGCCCTAAGCTTTTTGCAGGATTCCTCATCCCGCGTAAGGGATGCAGGGAAATACCATTTGCGATGAGGGGACGACTCTGGGGCCCAGATCAAGCATGTCGCCAAAAGGCTATGATCAGAGACCGAGAGTGGAAAAATGTTGCTATCCCGCAAGTCGCCCTGTAGAGATTGATGCAAAAAAATGTGATCAAGACGGGAATATGTGTGGTGGACATGGGAATAGAACGTGTAGTCCCTAGTGTGGGGGTGGAGGGAACGCCAGCTATCAATAAGGCCCAAACTCAGCAAAGTATCGCGCAGTTCCGGGGAGAAGAGACCCGCCTCCGTCCTCTGCTGATGTGAACAATCAAGACATTTGTCCCAAACCAAATTGAAATCCCCCATCACAATCAACGCTCCCTCCCCGAAATCCCCCACCACCCTCAGAAAGGCCTCAAGGAACCCATGTTGGCCCGCGTTTGGCGCATATACAACCACCCACGTGCAAAGCTTACCCATGAGCATCCCCTTCACCATCAGCCACCGCCCCTCCTTATCCCCCCGCACCCCCACAGGTTGAAATTGAAGTGTAGAGCGGAACAAAAGCGCCACCCCTCTGTGCTTAGTAACAGCTGAGGATTTGTAAATCAGGGGAAATTGCCTGTGCTTAAGTCTAGATTCATCTTTACGGGCCAAATGAGTCTCCTGCAGGCCCACCACATCCAACTGATGATCAAGAATATACTTCCACACTTTCTGGCGCTTTTGAGGAGAATTAAGGCCTTTAACATTCCAGGAGCCTATTGTAACAGGCGACATTGAGTCCAACACCTTCCCCCATCGCTCCAATCAGTGCAGCCCAAATCGCCAGAACCAAACCAGACACACTACAGCCATACCAAGTCCCCAGCCACCACCACCAGGTCCCTCCCCAAACAACCCTACCATAGCCCACAGGAGCCTCAAAAACAAAACACAAAAAGGAAAAAGTCAGAACTAGAGAGAGAACAATGAAAGTCGGACATGACCATAAGGGTCGGGGGTAGAAGACCCTGGTAATGCCCCCCTCGAGTTCAGGGTCGGGGTAACCCTCCAGCGGAGAACTGTCCCACAGAGTACCTGAGATGGTAGAGCCCCCCCGGCCCCCACGGGCCGCTGTCGAGGGAGCCTAGGCCGCCGAGGAGCTGTCCACTCGGCTCGACTCAGTCACCAGGGCCAGTGAGGCTAAAACATCTCCCCGTTCACTCTGGCTCGCCGATGGAGACGGACCCTCTGCTACGCCACGTCGGCCCACTCTCTGCCATGCTGGGGAGCGGGAACAGCGACGTCTTCTTGGGGAGGCGCTGGCGTCCGCGACGTGGCTGATTCCTCCATTCCGAGCAGTTTCCTGGCGGCTGCTAGGGATCGCACCTGCACCAGTCTATTTTGCCACCTGAAAATGAGCCGAAAGGGGTGACCCCAGGAGTAGGATACCCCGTGTTCCCTCAGGAAGGCCGTGATCGGGCGGAAGTCCCGTCGTTTTTGCAAGGTGGAAGCCGCCAGATCTTGAAAAAGCTGAGGGCTGTGCCCACGAAAAAGCAAGTTACTGGTGTCCCTCGCCTTCCGCAAGATTGTCTCCTTCAATTGGAAATCGTGGACACAGACCAAGATGTCGGGAGGCGGCGAGCGCGCGCCACGTGGCAGGCCTACCCGATGTACTCTGTCCATCCTGACCTCAGTGCGATCGTCCTCCGCCAGAATTTGCAAAAAGAGAGCCTCCACGTACTCCCGTAGGTTCCCACCGTCTCCATCCCAGGGCACCGCTCGTATTCGAATGTTATTACGGCGGGACCGGTTTTCCAAGTCCTCGCAGTGGGTCTGGAGATCCAGATTTTGCTCGCAGAGCTGGAGCAAATCCTGCTGTAGCTGATGGACATCCCCACTGAGGCCCAAGTCGTGGTCCTCTAGGGTCGCTACACATTCGCCGATGCCGTCCACATCTCGGCGGACCTCTCGGAGGTCGGAAGCTAGTTGGGCTTTTAGTTCCGTAATATCGTCCTTGATGGAGGAGAAAAGCTCTATCAGGAAGGCCTTCGTGACCGGGCCATCAGTGTCGTCCTTGGCCGGCGACTTGCTAGGGCCGGGGGGCGATCCAGACGCCCCCCTACCAGGACCATCCTTCCCCGGTTTGTTCAAGCGGTTTCTTGTCGACATGGTGCGACGCCTCAGCTTAGATCCAGGCTCCTCACGACCTCCCAAAGCGTCCCGGAGAGCCAGATATGTTCCTCCACCTGCAGCTAATTTTGCTCCGTAGACACCGGGGGACCGATGCGATCAGAGGGCAGCACTCGCTCCTTCGCTCCAAGTCCGTTGGGCCGTCCGATGGGTCGCCCCCAGGGCACAGATGGTGAGAGGCAAGATGGCACCACCTCTCCTTCCGTTAGCCTTCTGCGCTGTCCAGCAACCTCCAGACAGGCCGGCGCCTCTTCGTCACCTCCGCTCGGTGACAACAGCCAGATAGGACGCCGGGATCACAGGCAGGCTCGCTACAATCCCAGTGGGGGGGACTCGCAAAGCAAGCGCTTCAATCGTTAACTTGCTAGAGTTCAGGGTCCCCTCGTGTGAAGAGCCGATGCCACCCAGGCGAAGCTCCGTATGCCGCTCCGGTACTCGTGCGTCACCAATCTAACACCTCGGCTAAGTCCGCCGTCCTAGGTCGTAGCTCGACGGGAGAAGGAGCAAACCAATTCAGGACACCTCAGCGACCCTAGGAGAGTCAAAGCCGGGGCTGAAATCGCCCCAGTGCAGCTAAACAAAGCTATGAAAGGCTCGGGGTGCCGGAGGAGCTCGCAGGCACGTCTTACTCCGTCGCCATCTTGGCCACGCCCCCTAGCCTTGGATTTTGGGCCCTTGCTCAGCTGGCACCTAGGGAAACCTAACAAACCTTTACAGTACAGGAAACGGTCCAAAACGCATCATGGGCACATCACATTTTTCCAGTAAAAACAACCTTTTCTAACAATGTGCCTACTTAGCTCAGCCTGCACTGAGGGAAACCTAGCATACCTTTACATTTTTTAAAACTAGCCACCGAAGAAAATCCAGGATGGGGTGACATGTGTGGCTCTCACCAGGTTCTGTTACCCAGAATCCCTTGCAAACGTCAAACTTTGCACACAAAAAACATTTTCCTCAAATATTTGTTATGAAAAGTTCTGGAATCTGTGGGAAGCCACAAATCTCCACCCACCCAACATTCCCCTAAATATCCCAATAAAAATGGTACCTCACTTGTGCGGGTAGGCCTTGTGCCCGTGACAGGAAACAGCCCAAAACGCACATGGGCACATCACATATTTCCTGTGAAAACTGACTCTTTTTTCGCAATGTGTCTAGCAGTGAATTTTGGACCCCAGCTCAGCCGGCGCCTAGGGAAACCTAGCAAACCTGTACTTTTTTTTAAACTAGCCACCCAGGGAAATCCAGGATGGTGTGACGTGTGTGGCTAATGCAAAAAGAACTATTGATGGACAGAATGCAGAGCAATGTCATACATTCACCTATATACAGAGATCTGGGCCTAAATCCATCGTTTTTTTTGCTCACCAGCCATTCCAGTTTGGACCCAGCCCTATGCAAATCAGTCTTGACCGTGCACCCAATGGGAACAGTCCAGTCCGAACTGCCAGGCCAGGTCCTCCCTGGACTGGAAACAAGCATCCTAGGACCGGTTTCGGGGTTTCATCCCTCTTCAGCCAGGATAGCTTGATTCCAGTGGCTTGGACAGCACGGGACTCACGCCTGAGCATACCCGTCCCACACGGGGTGACAAATGCAAAAAGAACTATTGATGGACATAATGCAGAACAATGTCATACATTCACCCCAGTACAGAGATCTGGGCCTAAATCCATTGTTTTTATTGCTCGCCATGACATTCCAGTTTGGACCCAGCCATATGCAAATCAGTCTTAACTCTGCGCCCAATGGGAACAGTCCAGCCCAAACTGCCAGGCAAGGTCCTCTCTGGACTGGAAACAAGCATCCTAGGACCGGTTTTGGGGTTTCACCCCTCTTCAGCCAGGATAGCTTGATTCCAGTGTCATGGAGAGCATGGGACTCAAGTCTGAGCGTACCCGTCCCACTCGGGGTGACAAATGCAAAAAGAACTATTGATGGACAGGATGCAGAACAATGTCATGCATTCACCCCAGTATAGAGATCTGGGCCTAAATCCATAGTTTTTTTGCTCACCATACCAGTTCGGGCTGGACTGTTCCCATGAGGCACAGTGTCAAGACTGATTTGCATATGGCCATGTCTGAACTGGGGTGGCGTGGTGAGCACAATAACGATGGATTAAACCCAGATCTGTGACTGGGGGTGAATGTTTTGCCAATGTGCAACATTCCGCCCATCAACTTGTGTGTTTTGCTGTTCGCTCTATGTGGGAAGGGTATGCCCAGACGTGGGTCCTGTACTCACTACGCCACTAAAGTCAAGCTATCTTGGCTGATAGCCAGAAACCTGTCCTAGGATGCTTGATTCCGGTCAATCAATCAATCAATCAGCAAAATTTGTAAAGCCCGCTACTCACCCGCTAGGGTCTCAAGGCGCTGGGAGGAGGGGGAGCCGCTACTGCTCGAACAGCCAGGTCTTGAGTTGCTTCCTGAAGCAGAGATGGTCCTGGGTCAGCCGAAGGCGGGTGGGGAGGGAGTTCCATGTCTTGGCTGCCAGGTAGGAGAAGGATCTTCCTCCGGCGGTGGTTCTGCGGATTCGTGGGATGGAGGCGAGGGCGAGGCTGGCGGATCGAAGCTGGCGGGTGGGTGTGTAGAATGTGAGGCGGCTGTTGAGGTATTTGGGGCCCGTGTCGTGGAGAGCCTTGTGTGCGTGGGTGAGGAGCCTGACCGTGATCCTCTTGCTGACGGGGAGCCAGTGCAGGTTTCTCAGATGGGCCGAGATGTGGTCGTGGCGGGGGATGTCCAGGATGAGTAGTGCTGAAGCGTTCTGTATGCGCTGGAGTCTTTTCTGGAGTTTGGCTGTGGTTACCGCGTAGAGGGTGTTCCCGTAGTCCAGTCGGCTGGTGACGAGGGTTTGGGTGACCATCTTCCTGGTTTCGGTGGGGATCCACCAGAAGATCTTATGGAGCATGCGCAGGGTGTTGGAACAGGATGACGAGAGGGCGTTGACTTGTTTGGTCATTGTGAGCGAGGAGTCCAGGATGAAGCCCAGGTTGCGTGCATGGTCCGTTGGCTTGGGGGCGGAGCCCAGGGCCGGGGGCCACTAGGAGTCATCCCAGGCAGAGGGGGAAGGTCCCAGGATGAGGACTTCCGTCTTGTCCGAGTTCAGTTTCAGATGGCTGAGCTTAATCCATTTCGCAACGTCTTTCATTCCTTCCTGGAGGCTGGTTCTGGCGGTGGTGGGGTCGTTGGTGAGGGAGAGTATTAGCTGGGTGTTGTCAGCGTAAGAGATGATGTTGAGGTTGTGTTGGCGTGCGATGGCTGCAAGGGGGCTCATGTAGACGTTGAAGAGGGTGGGGCTGAGCGAGGATCCTTGCGGAACGCCGCAGATAACTTCGGTGGCCGCGGAGCGGAACGGGGGGAGGCGGACTCTCTGGGTTCTTCCGGCGAGGAACGAGATGCTCCACTCCAAGGCTGTTCCTTGGATTCCGGTGTTGCTGAGGCGCTGTACTAGGGTGTGGTGGCATACGGTGTCGAAAGCTGCAGAGAGGTCTAGGAGGATGAGTGCGGCTGTTTCCCCTTTGTCGAGCAGGGACCTGATGTCGTCGGTAGCTGCGATGAGGGCGGTCTCGGTGCTGTGGTTTCCTCTGAAGCCGGACTGTGAGGGGTCGAGGGATCCGTTTGTCTCGAGGAAGGCGGAGAGTTGTTTGTTAATGGTCTTCTCGATGACTTTGGCAGGAAAAGGCAGGAGCGAGATGGGGCGGAAGTTCTTGAGGTCCGTGGGATGCGCGGTGGGTTTCTTCAGGAGGGCGCTGAGCTCTGCATGTTTCCAGCTCTCCAGGAATGTGGCGGAAGCGAAGGAGCAGTTAATGATGTCCCGGAGATGGGGTGCGATGATTGTGTCTGCTTTGTTGAAGATGTGGTGTGGACAGGAGTCGGTTGGGGAGCCGTAGTGGGTGGTGTTCATCATGCGGGTGATGTCTTCGGTGCTGACCGGGGTCCAGGTGCAGAGGGTGGTGGTGGGGGGCGCTGGTTCGGTGGTTGGGTGCGTGGATTGTGCGCCGAAGCTGTTGTGTATGTCTGCGATCTTGCGGTGAAAGAATGAGGCGAGTGAGTCGCAGAGGTCTTGCGAGGGTGTGATGTTGTTTTTTTCCGGCGCTGGCGTTGGAGAGCTCTTTAACAATGCTGAAGAGTTCCTTGCTGTTGTGGGTGTTGTTGTCCAATCGTTCTTTGAATGTTGTCCTCTTGGTGCTGCGGATCAGCTGGTGGTGTTTGCGGGTGGCGTCCTTGAGGGCTGACATGTTTTCTGGTGTCTGGTCGTGGCGCCATGCTTTCTCGAGGGTGTGGCAGGTTTTCTTGGAGTTTATGAGGTCGTTGGTGAACCACGAGGCCCTCTTGCTGCCGGGTCCGCTGGGAGGGTTCTTCAGCGGTGTGAGGTCATCGGCGCAGTTTGTGAGCCACTGAGTAAGGTTGCCGGCTGCTTCGTTGGGGTCCTTCGTGTTGGTGGGAGGGTTCTGGCTGAGGAAGTTGGAGAGCTGGTCGGTGGTGATCTTGCTCCAGCTTCTGCAGGGCACCTGTTGCGGGTGGTGGTGGGTCGTGGTTCTCTCGAAGTTGAAGTGGACGCAGCTGTGGTCTGTACAGTGTGGCTGAAGGAGATGTGCTTGCTGGAGGAGAAGATGGGGTCTAGCGTGTGGCCGGCGTAGTGGGTGGGGGTGTTCACTAGTTGCTTGAGTCTGAGGTTGGCGAGGTTGTCCAGTAGGGCTGTGGTGTTGCTGTCATTGTTGTTCTCCAGGTGGAAGTTGAGGTCCCCTTGGAGGATGTAGTCTGAGGAGGTTAGGGCGTGCTGGCTGATGAAGACTGCGATGGCTTCGCTGAATTGGGTGCGTGGTCCCGGGGGTCTGTAGATGAGAGTACCCCTGAGGGTGGTCTTGGGGACGGTGTGTATCTGGAAGTGAAGGTGCTCGGCGGCGGTGAGGGTGTCGTCGGAGTTGGTCGTGATGCGGATGGTGTTTCTGTGGACGATGGCGATGCCTCCTCCGGTTTGGTTGATGCGGTCCCTCTGGGTGATCTTGTAGCCATCCGGGACGGCTATGGCGATGTCGGGGGCTGAGGAGGCGTTCATCCATGTTTCTGTCAGGAAGGCGCCGTCTGGTGAGGTTGTGTTGAGGACGTTCCAGAGTTCGACGGCGTGTCTGTGGACGGAGCGGGTGTTGAGCAGGATGCACATGAGATGATTGTTGCTAGTGTCTGGCTTGGCGGGTGCGGTGCAGGCTCGGAGGCAGGAGAATATGCAGATTTGGCAGGTGAAGGGTCCGTGGGTGCGTTTCGGGATAGCTCGGTAGCAGGCGGGGTTCCGGCCGGCGTTGAGTGCGTGGATGGTGACGGCGGCGTAGGTCCGTCGGGTGGGCTGGCATCGTCGAGGGCCAGGGGTCCTGGCGCTGGGCGAGGTCCTGGCACAGACGGGCGCAGACGGGCTTGCCTTCGGCGCGCCTTTGGCGCGCCAGCTGCACGGGTGAGCCGCAGCCGCCATAAGTGGGCAGGGGAGGAGGGGTCAGCTGGGAGGCGGGAGGGCAGGACAGCCAATGGGCGTGGGGGGGCGGGTGCGCATGGGAGTCAGCGGCATGAAACGTGGGAGTAGCGGGGTGAAGGGTACCGGTGGCGCTGCAGCTGCGGAGAAGCGATGTACCCGGAGGTCCAGGGGAGACATGGCTTAGCAGTTCGGGCTGCAATTCTAATGTGAAAATGTTCCTGCGGTGGCCTGCTAATTCACTTACGCAACTAAGTTTATAAATATCTAACCAGGTGACAAAAGATAAGAAAAATACTGAAATTATTCAAAACATATAAAATTTATTTTTCTCTTTTTATCTTTCAGTTTATATGAGTTCTGTTATCAATCAGAAATCACAAGACAAACATTTTTCAATTCATATCAGAAATTTCGGGACAAATACAGTTAAATCCTAAATATCTACAACAAAAGATTATATACAACATACAAAATTATTTAATAATAACCCTTGGTTAGCAGTTCGGGCTGGACTGTTACCATGAGGCACAGGGTCAAGACTGATTTGTCTATGGCCATGTCTGAACTGGGGTGGCGTGGTGAGCAAAATAATGATGCATTAAACCCAGATCTGTGACTGGCGGTGAATGTTTGCCAAAGTGCAACATTCCGCCCATCACCTTGTGTGCTTTGCTGTGACGTGTGTGGCTCTCACCAGGTTCTGTTACCCAGAATCCCTTGCAAACCTCAAACTTTGTAAAAGAAAAACGCATTTACCTCACAATTTCTGTGATGGAAAGTTCTGGAATCTGTGGGAAGACACCAAACTCCACCCACCCAGCATTCCCCTAAATATCCTGATAAAAATGGTACCTCACTTGTGTGGGTAGGTCTTGTGCCCGTGACAGGAAACAGCCCAAAACGCAACCTGGGCACATCACATATTTCCAGTGAAAACTGACCATATTTTCGCAATGTGCCTAGCTGTGAATTTTGGACCCTAGCTCAGCCGGCACCTAGGGAAATCTGGCAAGCCTGTACATTTTTTTAAACTAGTGACCCAGGAAAATCTGGGATGGGGTGGCTCTCATCAGGTTCTGTTACCCAGAATGTCTTGCGAACCTCAAACTTTGTAAAAAAACAAACACTTTCCTCACTTTTCTGTGATGGAAAGTTCAGGAATCTGCAGAGGCACAAGCTTCAACCCACGCAGCATTCCCCCAAGTCTCTCGATAAAAATGGTAACTCACTTCTGTGGGTAGGCCTAGTTCCTGTGACAGGAAATGCCCCACTACTGTGGAGACTTCAAAATGATCGATCTCAAAAAGACTCATTTCTGCAAGAGAGACACCTGCGTTTTTGGTCCCTGGGCTTGGCGGGCATCTAGGGAAACGTACCAAACCTAGCTATTTCTGAAAAGTAGAGACCCAGTGGAATCCAGGGAGGTGTGGCTTGCATGGATCTCCCAACAATTTTCTACTTAGAATTCCCTGCAATCTACAAATTTAGCTAGAAAAAAATCACGTTTTCCTCTCTTTTCTGTGTGAGAAAGTTGTGGGATCACCCAGCCACAAATTCTCTACCACCCAGCATTTCCCCAGGTCTACCGATAAAAATGGTACCTCACTTGTGTGGGAGGGCCTAATGCCTGCAACAGGAAAAGGACCAAAAGCTATTGTGGAGACTTCAAAATTATTGATTGCAAAACTATCTGGTTTTGTGAGGGATTCACTTGGGTTTTTGGCCACGGGCTCGGCGGACTTCTAGGGAAACTACCAAACCCTGATATTTCTGAAAACTAGACACCCAGGGGAGTCTAGGGAGGTGCAGCTTGCATGGATCTCCCAACATTTCCCTACCAAGAATCCTGTGCAAACTGCAAATTTAGCTAAAGAACATAACATTTTTCTAACATTTCTGTGTAGGATCACCTTGCCGGCAGACATTTCCCACTACCCAGCATTCCCCTCGGTCTCCCAATAGAAATGATACCTCACTTGCCAACTCTAACCATTGAGCCACGAGAAGTGTGGCTCAATAGTTAGAGGCGGCAGACCCGGAAGCTGAGATCAGCCCGGGACCAGGGTTCGATTTCCAACTTGGGTCAAAATGTCCGCGGGCCTGATAATTCTCGCCTCGGCGCCTACTCTAACCTTGGGCTCCACTCTGCAACTCTGGGCAATAGCTTGCTTAATCTTCACAACGGCCCCTTCAACGCAGGGGATGCCTGGTCTCACCTTGGAGGTGCCCAGAATGGACCATCTCACAGGGAAAGCCAGGACGGGTTCCCCAGAGGTATACAGCACCGGGACGCCCGCGGTGCGGGCAGCTGTGCGCTTTACAAGTATACAACATTTACATTTACATTTACTTGTGTGGGTGTCTAATGCAGAGCAAGCCTAAAACGTATATAAAAAACATATAGCGCTTAGAGCTCTTTGTGCTATCCCCTCAACATCTATGTTTTTGGCCCTTCTCAGTCGCAGGCTCTTGGCCCATCCACACAAGTGAGATATCGTTTTACTCTGGAGACTCAGGATGATAGGAAAGTGGTGCTGATTCGGTGATCCCACATAGAAATGTGCGAAAATGTTCATTTGTTTAGCTAAATTTGAGGTTTGCAGGGGATTCAGGGTAGGAAAATGTTGTGAGATCCAAGCAAGCTGCACCTCCATGGACTCCACTTTGTGTCTACTTTTCAGAAATGTCTGGGTTTGGTAGGTTTCCCTATATGGCCGCAGAGCCCAGGACCAAAAACACTGCCCTCATAAATACATGAAGATAACGCACTCTAAAAAACCATTCTGGTCACCTAGCCTAATCAAGTAGTATACCACATGCCCATTGTAAATGGGTACCTTTGACATCTAGCACCATTTAAATATTCAACGGTTTTATGTGGTGTATGATACCTGATCACACGAGGACATAACAGTTCCACACCTCCCTCTCATCTAGTAAAAACCATGAGAATCTACTACATCACAATAGTGTGTGGTAATACTAAGTATTTATAACCGGTGAACTCTTATGTCTCAACTATTTAAAAAACTTCTCAATATTCTAATAGTCTATATTTCTCAAAAAGTATCAGTAACTAAAAATTTGTCAGGACTGGGATTCTCCCAACATGGCACCGCAGCTACGCCGGCTGCGACGTCCATCTTGAACACAAAGCCCGGGCAGTGCCTTAGAGCAGCATGACACTGCTGTTTTTCTCCCACCGCATGGTTACAAACGGGCTTTAAATACGGAAGCGGGCTATGCACCCGTCAGTATGCGGTCTCCAGGGAGAGAAGTAGATTACTGAACCAGAGGCAGCTTTGATGAAGTAAGTAGTGGGGGCCCCCTTTTTCCTTCAGAAGGAGAACGCTATCTACAGGTGAAAACCAACACCTGAGAAGGGGCATCAGGAGCATCTGATCAATGTATCTTTTTCTCTCATTTTAGAGTTCGACTACAAGCACCTCCACCCCTGGCTTTGACCATGATGCAATAATATAGCATTAACAGAAGTACGTCACGGGGATTACTTCTTTTATGTTTTATGCTGTACTGTCACATGGTGTCTTGTCTCACGAGTGTTATTGTACAAGTGTTTTTCACACATCTACATTGTGTGGCATATTCATGACACACTATGCGAGCACACAGGATAGACCATATGAGCACCCATCATACACGGGTGTGATATATTCAAATATTCTAAAGTTGCATGCAAAACTAAGCTATTGTGGCCTGCCAGCCTTGCTGACAAGTCATTGTTTTAATGCTTTCTAATTACAGACACGGATTAATTACAGACACCATATGTATACAGTGCATGCACATTAGGTCTGCATGTTTTGTGTCCTTATTATAGGATTCACTAGGAGCGGTACACATGGGGCTGGACCCCGTGGAGTCCTGATGAAGAGCTAATAAGGGAACAGCTCAAAACATCTTGACAAAAAAACATTACTGAGACAATCAGATTTATTAAGGTCAGGTTTCACCATTTAACCATACCAACAAGGGGCGGGAATAAAAGAGTGGCCAACTAGTTAGGTATTTTTAAGTTTTCTTTCCCTTTCCACTCCACATAACTGTACTACACATAGTCTACAATAAAAAAGTGCTCCTACTTGATTTGCAAGTCACAGCATGCCTCAATCCGTAGAGCAGTAGTTCCCAAACTTTTTTAACCCACGGCTCCCTTGACGCATTGCCAATTGCCTGCGGCTCCTCTTTATGTTACTATTTTTGGGCAGGTGTGGGGATTTAAGCCCAGCCTCTGAAGTACTTACATTTTTCTCCCTGAAAATAATTGGGATGAAGCCAATGACGCTATTACTATTACAATCAAAGTTGAATAAAATGAAATATATAACCGTTGTTTAATATAAAAACTTTAATTACTTAAATCAGAAACAATTCAAGGGAAACTCTTCAGCACTGGGGTCTGCATATGGATTAATGGGTGTACAAAATAGTAAACAATACTACAGAAATCTGGGAGATAAGTCTGCACCTTTAAGGCTATTGTCCTTGGAAATACACTGTTCTATATATGTATCACAGAGCTCCTTGGACGACATGGAACTTCATCAGTAACAGTTTCTGCTGAGATTCCAACCATAAAATCATCTGTGCACTCTACTGGAGTGTGTTAAAGGAAGTCTGAGGAGCTGCTGAAGGAAAACACCAGATTGGTTGATGAGCTATTAAATGACCCTGAAGTGAAGACGTGATTTACTCTAAACCCCTCTGACCTGATCACACCACTAAGGAGCACATTTTGGACGTTAAGAGGAAACACCCAGTCATTACCTTTTGTTGGTACAACTGTGGCCAAGTGAAGGGCAACACAGGTCCTCACTCCTTTCTTTGACGAGGAAGAAGTACCTTACAGATTGTGTTTTTCCTGTTAGTTACTTTAGTTAAGCGGAGCTTAAGAAGATTTGTTGGGCTCTGGCCTGAAATAAGCTAAGAAGAAACTGAAACTGAATGATTTTGGGAATGGTGGTCCGAGGGTCTCTGGCCTGTAATCTGAGGATTTCTGACCTACTAAATTCTGTCCATCCGCTTGAAATCCTTTTGCTCTTCTTCTAAGCTTGTTTTCAGTTCAGGCAGAGGTAGCCATGTTTGGACACAATCGCACCATATGAAGACATAAATAAGCACAGTAAGCAAGCACAGTGCAGTCTCCTGCCTTCAGCTAGTCTAAGAAGCTACTTTAGCTTCCTATCTTCCTTGCATGCCCAAGGACCTATGCCTCGTTTTATGTCCTTCATGCTCTCTAGCGAGTCCTCTAGTCCCAGAGTGGGTTCCTTTTCTATCTATTATTATACTACTATAAACCTTCACCTTAATCTGATGAGTAAAACTTCGCAACTTGACAATGCCTTTGATAAATACTTCAGGAAACTTATTGACAAGACTTTGAGCCATATCAGAAAAGCAGGCGCTTGTTTCCTGCCTCGCGTGCCTCCGAGCTGTCACGGTGCCGATGTGAGTCTGGTGTGTGGGCCTGAATTTGCTTGCACCCTTGTTTTGTGGTGGCAGAGGTTCAAAAACGTACAAATACCCAGTTGAAAAGAGGGTGACCGCTATGTTGGAATACCAACAACGGTAGAACACATAGCTCCCTCCCCTGCCTAAGGGCGTTTATGCTTCTGAACTCTGCAAAAGGCACAGACTGACACACACTTATGTAAAAATATTTTTGATAGAGGAAAAAAGAAATCGTTTAATTACAAAATGTATTTGTTTATTAAACTGTTTAACATCTTTTTTGTGTTCATTATAAAATGCCTTTGCGGTAAGCAATACATTGGGATCATGACCAGAAGTCTGAAAATACACTCTACGTGACATAACAGGGCCAGAGAAAATAAAAATCTCAATTGTGCTACAGCATAATATTTTTTTGAAAAATAAGAGGATAAAATGGATGGCGTTATATTTTTGGAATCAGTAAGAGTACTACAAAATATAAGGAGAGATGAAAAATGTCCGTAAAACAAAAAGAAAAAAGGTTTACTAGTTTAACCTATTGCCACTAAACCTTTAGTTTCTGTGCTACAGAATAATGAATATAGCTGTAAAGGTTATTGTTGAAAGCTTTAAGGCTGTTATTGTAATGAATGTTCTAAAATTAATCCAGTAGATGGCGATAAAGATAAAAGATATCGTGCGTCTCTGAACTATTTTGTATGGTTAAGCAAGGATTGAATACAGCAGCAGTTAAAACCATATTAACGAATTGGAAAGACACAGCCAAAGCAACGTTCAAAAGCTGGATAAACTGGGTCACCTTCCTCAGAGGGGCAGACAACATCACGGGGAACTTCTCGCCCAGCCACAACGCCAAGAATGAGATGTGGGCGGCCCTAGATGCAAGCCTGGGGTCACACAAACCCCCGTAAACCCGTAAATGCACAACCTACCAACGACACACTGCATTACTACTGTACTGTATTGGAAATCTTTTAAATAAAAAACTTTTTGAAATAAAAAAAAAAGTGCACTGGTAAAGCGTGATTTATATTGCTCTACCTTGCTTGCAGTGTCATCGGTGCGCATCTGTTTGCGGCGCCCCAGGCTAGTTTTGACGGTGCAGCGCGCACAGATCGGGTACCACTGCCGTAGAGAATTGAGAGGAACCCTAATAATGGAGCATGTCACCTAGAGCCAACCCTGGTGGGTGAGGGGTCTCTAGAGAAAAAGTATTTTTTCTAGACGTATGATTACAACGAACTCTCGTTGTATCCTATCCAATACCCTAAGAGCAGGTTTTCTTCAAAATACTAAATTTTTGTCTCTCAAATCTTACTGTGACAGCCAATCTCAGCAAGTTAAAATACCAAACTCTCTCTAGCTCCCTCATCTCACCAATAATCTTCAATCTATCTACTTCACCGCCTGAGCTCGAGTCTGGGTACCACGCGGTGAGACGGCGTCCCCCCACTTATTTTACCGGGGGGACGCCGTCCCCCCTGCCAAACAGCTGGACTTCACTCTTTTGCCTCTCTGGGACGAGGAACTCGGCACATCTAGTGACGTCACTTCCTGTTGTGACGTCACTTCCGGTGACAGCGTCCCCCTACTTCTTTTTTTACGACTTGTGCCCTGTACACCCCTCACATACCTTCTAAGACAATTCAACATTTCTTTCCATCTATATGCTGATGACACTTGCTTTACCTGAAGGTTACTTCCCCAAAAGACATAGCAAGTCTGGCAAAGAAACCAGACCTTCAGATATGGGTGCCTTTACACCACCTCAAACAGAAAAACCTGAAGGCGGACTTGTTCTCTCTGATGTACCGCACCACTTTGTACAAGACTGGCCGGATTAAATAAATCTGCTCAACTTCATGATTCTTCAAAATGCCAAAAATGCTAGGCTTTTCTCTAGATAAAACTTCAACATCAAATCAGACTCCTCCAGTGAATTAAGATACTCATTTCCACAGAAGACTTTAAAACAGTTGTCCAACCACTGGTGCTATCAAGACTCGAGAAGGGAAACCCCTTACTAGCAAGCACAACATAAACCAACAAACACCTTTGAAAGCAGCCCTCAACATGACACCATGAGCAATATCCGACTGCAAGATCAGTCAACCACAAATAGCCCCCTCCCCCATCAATCAAGTCTATGTTCCTAAGCTGAATATATCGTGACCTTCCACTCTATTTCCTTTGACCAATTCAAGGGCATGATTAAAACTGCTTAGGACAGATGCAAACGTTTACGAACTGCCCCTTCCCCCTTTTCTCAACTTTGGATTTCCCACAACATCCTTTCATGAAAACAAACGTGGCCTTTTACAAATGGTGCAAAACCAGAACACTGTGAATCTGGGAGAAAGTAAATAAGCCTAGTACTTAATACAGCGAAGTTAGACAATTTCCAAAATGTGCTATCTTCATGTGCTAATCGTCAATAATTTGCATTTACCATCGCAACTTTTCTCTCCCCCTTGCGTTGTAGTGCCCTCTTTCTGCATCAGACTTTGCCTCCAATTGTCATCCAAGATTTCAGACAGTAGGACTAACCTTGATTCATGCCTATCAGCAACACTCACTATTCCCATATGTTTGTAAGCAACAAGGAGATTTTCCAAATCAACCAGGGAAATTGGGCGCACACCAGTGTGTCCGCACGGTAGAGAGCACCGTAAGGTGGTGGGTATAGGCAAAAGGGCGGGCGGTAATCTCACAAAACCGCCCAAAGTTGGATCAAGAGGATCCACACAAGTAACATTAACACAACAATCCCCCTGCGCTTTGGTGTGAGTCAAAAACCGGGAGGAGTTGTTGTAAGTCTACGAGGTGTCTCGGTATGAGACCAGAAATCCTTTGACAGGCGGGTACACCTTGTCAGTGTTGAACTCCCTCTTGAGGTTCCCGGTGCCGTTTTACGATGACGGTCCAAACTAAATAAGATCCCCTAATCACGCAGGCAGCGTGCTACAGACCCCGAACCAACTTACACGAATTCAGTCCGGATACGGACTTGCCTCATTAATCTGATATTAGTTGCCATACTTTCCTCGCTAAGCCCTGAAGATTCGCAGTATGTTCCCTGCGATGAAACACGTGTTGGCATTAACAAAGGAACAATAAACCAATGATTTAACACCAAGGACAGAACATTTCTCTTTCTTTTTCGGAACTTTTGTACCTGAACCTGGAGTATTTGATTCTCAAAAAGCGACTCCTAAAGTGTGGATATATACTAACTGAAGTTCTTTTGCTATATATGTCTTTTCTGCATTGTTTTATATACTTGTATAGCGCAGGGGCATTGTTGTGTTAATATTCCCATATGTTGCTTATGTCGCCAAACTATGAACTTTCCTGCCTACATCTCCAGCTGATACTCTATGCCATACTGAAAACTGCCAACCCCGTGTTTGTATAGTCTGTTCTCTTCAGTCCACATTAACACTTTTTGCTTTCCTTTCTTGTGTCCTACTGCCACTCCCCCAAATGAGCAAAAACACATACCCAATTAGTATGACCTCAAATGCTTACAGATTAATGCCAGATATATAGTGAAATACAACTCTGAGCTTCATAACCTTATTGTCGATGAAATTATTATTACTTTCAACATTGAAATGTGAATTAAAGAGCACACTAACTCTGACCTTATTGTAAGCATTCCCACCTCTTATAAAAATCATTTGAAAGGACAGCCCTACTAACCTGGTGGCAGTCTAGCAGTTATTTTATAAATCCACCATTATGATTAGTTGAATTGACATTCAATTCTCACCATCTCAGAGGCTGAGCTCCTACAAGTAGCAATTAAGAGCTCTCCTAAAGTTATGTTTAAAACTCTGGTAGTTTATAGACCATCTAATTTTCACACTCATTTAAAAAAAAAAATAATGTGAATTCTTCCCGCTCCCATGTATTCATTCTGCTAATTTCCTCATGTGAGGTGATTTTAACCTTCATACTGATAATCCCACCGACAATGATGTTAAATTGCTTCTTGATGATAATTTCACCTTTTTGCAATGCACTAAAGCTCACTGCAAAGACAGTATTCTGGGCCTCATCTTTGATCCTTCACGCTCTGTCATTGTCTAAAGTATTGCTGCTCTCATTTTGGCTGACTACTGCTCCAGATTTTTTTCTCCAGTCCTCCAACCTATTCCTCAATCGAGTGCTCTTGTGACAAAACATGCAGATAGAAACTAGTCACTCCTGTCTAATAACATCGTCCCTGCATCCCTAGAATGTGCTCCACACACTATTACTATGACATAGAGCCCACTAGAATCACCTTCTATGACTCAATCAGTAGGGCTCTTGAGACCTCCAACCTATTAAATCTACTCACCATATAGGGTGTGGCTTGGAGGACAATATGCCAGTTGCCTTACTTTGTGGTTCTGTTTGAATCACCTACCATCCGACATTATCCTACTCTCTATAATGCTTGGGACGCCCAAATAACCTGTGCTTCTCTCCTGATGGGTTAGCGACTGAGTGAGGAGTTTCTTGCCTGGTGCTGAAGAGGAAGTGCAAACGACCTGGCCCCGCTCC
This sequence comes from Lissotriton vulgaris, assembly GCF_964263255.1. NCBI lineage: Eukaryota > Metazoa > Chordata > Amphibia > Caudata > Salamandridae > Lissotriton > Lissotriton vulgaris. Next base: position 550,618,824 of record NC_141689.1, read on the forward strand.
CGAATTACTTTGGAGATTGGACTGGGCAAACAGATACTCTGGGCTGGAAGACTTGGAGGAACTGACCTGCTGCAGCCCGGTGAGTGTTATTGAGAAATCCAGAGCACGGCGGCGGGGGGAAGTGCAGCTGTGCTCAATATAGAAGACACAGAGAGAAGGACACACAGTTCTTAAATTTGTATTGTCAGGGTGCCTGAAGGGACTGAAGGCTCCACAATGATGTAACTATTTCTGACCTGTCTCAAAACATGGACCCTGGCTGACAAATTGTCTGACTGTTTTGTGATATAGTGTGTGCACAAGGCCCTTGTAGACCAACCCTCTCCGAGGCCCATCACTGCACAATTCTTAAACTATGAGGACAGGGGTATGATCCTGAGGGAAGTGAGGGCCAGACACGCCATCATACTTCACAACAAGAAAATAATGCTCTTCCCGGCTAATACCTGACTGGTACAACAACAGCCTTGTTCCATCTTTGTAGTCAAACAAAAACTGTGTGCCATACAACTTGACTATGAGCTCACGTTTCTGGCCAAATTCCAGTCCCTTTCCCAAAATAAACCTTTCTTCATCGAAATAGCAGAGGAAGCACGGGACTGGGTGGAGGCGAGAGATGCTTCAAGAGGCCAGGTAACTTGTACAGGAGGTTCAATGGGAAAGAAATTTCGGCCATCCAGACCAAGTGACTGGAAATTGCTGGTAAGAGAGAGGCAAGGGAAAACCGCTACCTTCAATGAGTGGCAATGAAGACATGGCCGATAATGAGGGGAGGGCTAGTGTAAGAGAATGCAGGTGTGCCGGCTGATATTGTTACCACTGACTCACTATAAACAATGGTCCGGCAACACTTAACAGTAAGTTGGGATCCTGGTTAGATGGGATGCCTGAGGATTGAACCCAATTTCTTACTGAACAGTTTGGCACAAATATGGAGGTTAGGAGTCCAAACAGGGCTTTTTTGTGGAAATCAACTGCCCCAAGCACCGATCAAGGATAACCTTTTAGATATAGAGGACGATGAGTGCAACTGCCATTCACCCCACAGCCAGTTTTGGTTGAACTTACACAAGTTGTGAGGGTAAAACAACAGATGCCTCCTGGGAAGAGGGATGGCGTTGGGAGAATATATAGAGAAAGTTGGGGGTATATGTCTGGGAAGGGGGCAGAAGTCCTTCTTACAGCTGGGGACCCAGGCAGTTTTAGACCCATGCAGTAGAAGGTCGAGCGGGACAGTAGGGAGTAAACAGCAATGTTCACAATGTATAGATTCACCGCACACTGCTACATGTACAGTGTACATTGTCACTAACTAGAGGGAGCTGATGGCACACCTGGGTCAATTTGCATTTCCAGAGTGCTGAGATATATTACCCAGTCCTCACATGCAGGAACTAAAAATCCTATGATGGAATGTGAATGGGTAAGTCAACACATTATAAGGGGGAGGGTCTCAATATTTACGCAGACACGTGCTGGAGTGTGCCCTTGTTGAGGAGACTCATCTTGCAGGAAGTCCCTGCAAATGCTTGAAGGGGGTATAAAATGGAATTTTGGTATGCTCTTGTTTTATTAGAGTGTCCATACCTGTGCAGAAAAATCTGCTGTTCCACATAGAACAGACATAGCTTGACGCCCGGGGTAGATAAACTGGGATACGGGGAATATGAAGAAGAAGAACAGTCTTTGTTTTAAATGTTTACACACCCCCTACACTGCAACTGATGGTTCTCGACAAATTGGGACAGATCCAACTGAAAGCAGATGCTTCACTGCACATAATAGGGGGTGACTTTAAAGAGCTGTTGGACTGGGCTGTGGATAGAATGATACTCACACCACGCCCCCCTCATAGACCTACCAGATCAGCATAATTTACTTATGCTATGGGCCTGGTGGACACATGGACTGCAAAACATCCGGCAATTAGGCAATACTCCTTTTTCTTGGACGTGCATAAGACTTTTTCTAGAAGTGATAACGTGGTTGTCCTGTTGAGTGAAAACTATGTCACAGACCACTTCCTCCTTTGAGTTATATTGAGAAGAAAGGATAAATCTCAAAAGTTCATTTGAAACTGGACAGTTTGAACGCACTACGTACAGCCACCAAACTTTACTTAAAAAGAGCAATCACTTAGTGGATTCACTTGTAGTGTAGTTCCTATTTTCCCTATAGGCCTTGCGCATTGGAATAACATAAACAGTAGTATAGACGTAGAAGTGCGGTCTTCCAGGTCTCTACTGACTATGCTAAACTTAATTGGGTTTGTACCAACTAGCTCAGAGGTCACTGGAAACTTTCTTGACTGAATAGGAAGTGATCAGCTTCCCTGGTACAGACAAGAAGGGATTCAGTTTTCCAACAACCACATAAACATGACAACTTTGCTCCTTAGAATAAGAGTCAATCTCTAGAGTCGTGTGAAACAATAGACAGTTATTTTACTCAGTCAGTTGTGCAGATTACTTTCACCAAGATGCAGAGAATAGAGAGACGGGCATTTTCAATAAAAAGGTATTATTTATTGAAAAGTCTTTCTTCTCATGCAAGAGAAATGAATTGCCACAATTGCAAGACTAGTTATTATAAAAAGTGCGTACAGTAAAATGAGGATTGCGAAATAGTACTGTAAAAGCATTGATATGGTTTCTTAGCCATACAATGGTTAAAATATATACATTCATATATACATTTGACTAACGTACTCAACTGGTGCTTCTAACTACGCCTACCCCAGTGAACCTGACCTAAGCCTAATTCTTGGGAGGGAGTAAGTAAGTAGCAGTTTTAGTTAAGTTGGTTTTGCCAAGGTTTGCTTCAAGAATTCTCTCTAAGGGTTTAGTCAACACCATACCTCTGAAATAGAATGTTGGAGGTCTTGTATCTCCTTCCAGGACTCGATATCCCAGTCACTCGCAAGAGTAGGCTGGACACGCCGGAGCTGGATTTTCTCGGCAAGAGAAAAGACAGCGTCTCTCTCAGCGCGTCAAGGAGGAGGAGGGGCAGCTTGCATCTGCTGGGCTCTGCAAGGGACAGCTGTTCTGCTCCTGTATTCACCACACCATCGCTATCATTGATGTCGTTGCGGCAGCGTTTGCTTAAGGCAACGTTGGTAATATTTATACCTGAAAGGTGCCTTGTTTGACGTAAGTTTTTGGACATAAGACGTCAATAAAGATGTCACTAGGAAGTGATCGTCTCTCAGTGCTCATTAGAGTTCTATTACTAATCAAAACATAGCCATCGGGGCTTTCCCAGGTTGCTGAGTTTTATCTTGTTGTAGGAATCTAAGATAGTGGCTTCTGCTGTGTCATCTGCTGTAATGAGCTGCAGAGGAAGAGATTCTGAAATGTGGCTCTGATCGTGTTAGGCCAGAGACGAGTTTCTGAAATATCGCTCTTGATCGTTTATGCCATTATAGGGGTATGAATAGATTATAGCTGTATAGGGGCATAAGGTCACAGTATTGATCGGGGTCCTAGATTAGAACACGACACCCACTCCACGAATTTATGTCCACCAAATTACTAAAAACTAAAGCAATAAGATGCATGTGTAACATTGCCCACCCCAAAATACATATCTGCATTTGAAATGGCGTAGTTGAAATACATGGAAATATTGGTACTGTACGTCTTTAAGCATAGAAATCATTCAAAATTATAGCATATGTAATCAGTGAACGATTTTGCGAAAAAATTACACATGAAATATCTCTTTATACAGAAAAGAAGGGCGAGATAATTTCATCACATAGAAATGCAATTGCTGTAACATGTGCTAGAGGCTGAGGTAAAGTTATTATGTCTCTAGAAGTACCTAAAAATAGAAGTTCTGTTCTTTATGAATAGGTCTACTTTAAGCAAAGAATTTCGTGCCGGAAAAAAAGTAAATATTTTGGAAAATAGTTCAATCCAAAAAAAAAAACATTTTCTTGGTGAACGGGGGAATAGAGTTCCAACGCTTTTCATTAGTTTTTGTTGATCAAAACTGAAGGCCGAATTCAGAGTTCATGGGAACGCTGTGTGTCAGAATGCTTTAAAAAAATTATTGTTTCTGTTCAGGGGAGAACATCATATCAGACAGGCTCTCAAAGAATTGGTCTACAAAATCAGGTGACAGTTCGACCAAGTTCGATAGTGCTGTAACTTGGCAGGTGTGAGAATGATCGCTATCATCAAAGTCTGGATCAGCAATGATCACAGAAGGTCGTACCTGGGTGATGTTGCTTTTATTTCTCGCTCCACTGTCACCACCTAGTCGTAGCACAGAAGTCTCAACGAATGCTGTCATCAGGATTGGTAGCGGCTGGGGACAACACAATGCGTGAGCCGTTACAGGACTTAGCAAAGTATCGATATCCATTGGTACTGCTGATGGAAGTGCAAGACAGGTGTCTAACACACATTCATCTCCGTTTAGCATACATCGAAGCACAGGTAAGATGCAGGTCTGCCATATAGGTCTGAATGAAAGAAACCAGGTCATGTTCAGATCTCTAAGCCTGGCCATATCCAAGGACTCTAGTTATTCGGTCCCGGTAGCGTATTGCTAGGATCGTTTCTTCCATCCTTGCCGGAGTCATGTCTGTGTTTTGGCTTGCCATATCGGAGCAGGAGGGTCAAAAATAAAATGCCTGCTACAAGTCCCAAAATCAGGGGTATGCCGCCAAAGACTGAATGGACAAAATTGGGAATGATTCCCAGAATTGCTTTGAATGGTGTTAATAGTCCCGAAAAAATGGTCTTGGGATGCCTATGGCACTCGACATATTAAGAATTTGGCTAAGCATTTCTGTGAAATGCACGGGGCAATTTGTTGATAAAAGGTCATGAATCTCTGATGTTGTCCTTGCAACTTGGAGATCATACGTCTCTTTTGATGACGTGATGGGCACTGTTGTCTGCAAAAGCACAGACTTCATTCTGCTTAAAGTATCAATTTGTATAGAAGAGACATTCAAACGAGGCCATATGGGAGTCTCGGAGTCTCCAGGGCCGTTTGGAAACAATGCTTGCATACAGCATTTGACCATGGAAGTTACTTATACGAGATATCCTTTCCCTGGCAAAAGGCCACAACAGCTGTGATCCGTTATTAGAATGTAACTCCCGTTCGAGAGTTGCTTAAAGAAAGGCTCTATCTGCGTTGCAGGTGTGACATGTTGGTGGCATGAAAGGTTGTTTGAATTTCCTTCACAGGCTCCGTGTAAATTAATACCTTGGCACAAAAGTATACCGCTTAGTGAATGTTTGCAGTTTTCACCACTAAGAAATAAATTTTTATTGCTGTCACTATAGAATGTGTGTGGTGTGTATATGGTAATTTCCATGCTGACTTAATGTACCCTTTACCCAAACGTTCATACTGGCCAGTTGGTATGTATTCAAGGCAATTTTTAAATCGGAAAGTTGTTATCGGAATTGTGAAAATCCTGTGTATTATCCATTCAATGACAGGACTTTCTGACATTGTCAATGGTAATCTCTCAAGTTTTTCGATGCTCAGAATTGTATAGTCTGCTCCTTTCTGTGCCAAGCTGATTTGTTTATCAGTAAGGTTAAAGATGGAAAACAATGACGTTGTGTTGATTAAACGCCAAGGCACATAGCCTGAACGAAGATTTTGCAGCGTCCAGCCTAATTGTACAATAGAACGCAATTGTGACTGGCCATGCTGTAACATTAGCAAGTCTTTGTCTATTATATCTATGGCAGATGATACAATACTGTCCAGTGAATATATTCTGGAGGACAGAGTCATTAACCCATTGTCCACAACAGAAAGTGAGTTTTCCAAATGAATACGATCAATGTCTCGTATTTTTTCAGCTGTTTCAATTTGTGTGACTTTCCAAGCCTCGTTGTAAGCCGCATATATACTGGTCGCTATGAAACGTTTTTGACGCTGTTTGCGTGGTCCCAGAATGAAATCGCGCAAATCAGCACCATCTTTAAGTAAAGATAAGTGTTGCTTAATTTCTGCCAGTGTGGATGATTCTAGCCATTCAAGGCACAGTTTCCCTACACTGTATATTGTTACTATCCCTGGATGTTGTCTCTGGGAGTATCTAGGGTCTGGTCTTGTTATTGCTAACCCCTGTGTTTTGTTCAGGAATCTATCTTGACAGTTATTCGTGTCAATAGGCCAGATTAACCACTTTTTCCAATCAGGATGTGTTCTGTTTAGATGTAAAATTTTAGATACGTCTATTTCAATATCTGTTGTTGCATTATCAGGTATTGGCTTCGGAATAGACGGTTTGTTAAGTTCTTTAATCTTAGCTAGGCCAAGACAGGTTGTTTGGTGAATTGTGTCATTTAAAAACATTATTTGCTCTGGGATCATGCAGGCTCGAAATAATGCTTCTAGGCCTTGTACCTGCCAATCTTTTGTACCCCAGATGGTTTTTGTTTCAATGTTATTTCTCCAAAAATCAAAACCAAATGTCATCATTTTTTCATAAAATGCTTCTGAATATATCAATTTAGTATTTGTCAGCATTGTTTTCAATCCTCTTTTATCTAACAGTTTATAATAAAACGTTTGTGCATCACTGGTGTTAAACCCTGAGAAGTACTGAAATTTCTCATAGAATGTTTTAGAACTGCTTTTAGGTGGAGTAGCACAATGTTCCCATTGGTTATATTTAAAAACATTTCTAGGTTGTGCAGATTTATGTAAGTAATGATCTTCGTAATGTGAGAAGCAATACATTTGTTCATAACTAGACGGACCTTGTAAATAATCATGTTCTGTAAATCTTGCTGACAACACTAAATCAGACATCATATTATTAATACTTTCAAAATCCCAATCATCAGAAAATGTACTTGGTTTTACAAAGTCACTTAAGGAAACCTTGAACTGGTGAGGATATTTCAGGATTTCAACCGGACCATATACTTCATAGTCAGTTTTGTCACATACTAGCCCGCCGGGTATTGGAATGGCTGTGACATTTACTGTTGATAGTTCTCTTTTCTTCACGTGGGATGATTTGTGTGGTTTTAGGACTAAGTTGATGTTCTGACTTGCTGTGTCCATTGAACTGTAATAAACTTTCCTAAAATTAAAACAAAAATTAGGCATAGTAGGAGTATAAATAGCCCTGAAACAATCCAATGCTCAATCAATGGTGCATCCAGATATACTTCTTTGATTTGATGAAAGAGGTCTGTTGCTTTTTCTTTAAAAGTCTTTGTTTCTGGCATCACTTCAGGGTTGCTTTGATCCTCAGAAAAGTTGTCGAAATTGATGAAGTAGCCAGAGGCAGTTCTGTCAATTGTTGGAATTGTTTTCGCAATTTGTCTTTCGGTAGCACATTCTGGTGCCACGTCATTGTAGACTGGTGTTTCATGACGAACTGTTTCAATCTGTGTTTCAAGAGGCACGAGTTCCATGGCATTATTGTGTAGTCCCTCTCTGTGCACTGCAGGTTTATCAAATGTGATTAGTCTTTCAGTTTGAACCTCTTGAATTGTTGCAAGTTTGGGTATTCTGTTGTTTCTCGGGAGTGCACAGACAGGGCCTACTGCTGATTATAGGCCACATGCTTGTTGTTTTACCAGGTCGATTGATACAACTCTGTTCTCCTTTTTACCAGCAAGGGTCGGTAGTACTACTGATCTTGTTCCGTTGATTGCCAAGACAGGTACTGCTTTTCTGTAAGAAGGCCCAAATTCCTTCTTCACCGCTATTTTTTCTCTGACTAGATCCCCAATCTTTGGAATCCAGACAGGCCTTGCTGGGGCTGGTGGTGCCTCTTCAGTGGTAGTTGGCTGTTGCTTTAACTTTATGTTGCTTATGGATTTTCTTGTTTCATTCAATTCCTGTAAGACAGCCAAACGGTCTTTGATGTCAAAGTCTTTATTCTTATCTTCTACCACTGATACCTGACTATCTAAGTCCTGAATGTACATTCTAGTTCCGAACAATAGTTTGTATGGGCTGAAACCTTTTAGAGAATTTCTTGGCAAATTGTTTAGACTAAGCTGGACACTTATTAAATGTTTGACCCACCCATCACCCGAACCTAATACCTTCGCTGTTATAGATTGCTTTATGTCCCGGTTTTTTCTTTCCACTACACTGTTCCCTTCGGGGTTTGATGGACAAGAGTATCGCAAGCCAACGCCCATGCTGGCCATATCCTCCTTATAAGCTCGAGAGCTGAAAGCAGGACCCTGGTCAGAATGGAACATGGCAATTGCGTATGTGCCGATAAAGACTCGCAGATCTTTTATAACAGTTTTGGCGTCAGCCGAGCGCTGGGGCCACATTTTCTTAAGTGAATTTTAGTCTAAATGATATATAATGGGACGCATTTTTCTTATTTTATTATGCGTATAGAACGCCTTATGCTTTCTATTAGGGTTCCTGACACTACGCTGGCTGGTTCTCCACTGCGATCTCTGTTGCAGTCTTCACAATTTTTTGCAAAATAATGAATATCTACGCTCATTCCCGGCCACCAGTATTCTGATTGTAATTCTTTCAGAGAGTCCCTGATTGTTTGGTGTCGAAGACCCAACCCCATATGTGCTTCCTGTAATAGGAAGCCTCTCCTGTTCATGTTTGGAATTACCCTATCCCCCACTCCAGGGATTCGAGCAAAAGGAACGGAGTTTGCATCAATTACGTATGCATAATTGAGTGGATAGTTCACGGGTAGTGCTGCACAGTCGCCTTTTACGGACGTTTTTACTGCCAGCATGGTTTCCCCGTCTATGTATTTTTCTGAACGCTTTTTTGTGGCTACGGAAGCCGGTTTATTTGCTTCCGGTGTGGCTGTAATAGCCAATGAATTCCCTGCAACGTGAACGCCATCACGTTGATGACTCAGAGTGTGTATCACGTGAGTCTTTTGTAGTTCTTTCTGTAAAAGAACTACCTGTTTCCAAAGCATTTTATGCTTGATTGTGGCACCTGTGTCATCTTTGTAATAATTTTACCCCAGCTCTGTAATTTATTATTGCAAGAGTTGACGCAAAAATGCGAATCGCACACGATTAGTGTCGGGAATTCATGTTCTGCATTTGCAAGCGCCATCTTCAAAGATCTGATTTCAGCTCTCTGAGCCGAACAGTTTCTCACTGATTCAGTTTTTGTTATTTTCGGTCTGAATTTACCGCACAGCCGGCGACCTTTAACAATCGCGCAGGCTGCATCGTAGGATTTGTTCTCTACGTTGAAATGCTGTACAAATCTATCTGTATAGATTATACAGGAGTATTGTTGGAGAGGCAGAATTTCGATTGGCAGAGGATATTCTTGTTCATAAATCAAATCATTCAGTTTTTTCGGTTGCGGGGCGAAATAGTATTTCACATCTTCCGCTCCAAGAGAATTTACACACTGTATCCATTTCGGATCCAGTGACACCGTAGGCAGGTTTACTGGGCTGAATAGCGCCTCGAAGGCGGATTCCGCTGTGAGGATATTGATCCTTTTGCCATGTGCTAGTTCTCGTTCATTCGCTAATGCAGTTTCTACTGCTTTCACAGTATTTTCTGTGGGACTGAATGTTTTTTCTGCTTGTGTGTACAAGTTTGATTTGTAAGCTATTAGTACCGTTTCTCCCTCATTAGAGGTCAGGTACGTGAATCCGCATTTTCCTGGGATGACTTTGATTACAAGATTGCGTGTGTTATCACGTGTATCTAATTTTGTTTTTGCTAACATGTCTGTTTGCAGTGATCTCAAAATTTCTGTGTGTTTTTGAGTCCAAGTGATTGGTTTAAAATCAGGTTTAATTAGTTCGTAGAGAGGTTTAACCCTCTCCGCATAATTTAGAATGTAAGTTCTTCCGAAATTCAGGAAGCCTAGAATCGATTGTAAGTTCTTCAGCGTTTTTGGTGCTTGGAGTACAGTGCACTTCTCCAAGAAGTTGTCCGCTAGGCTTTTTCCTTCACTTGATAATTTGTATCCTAAAAATAATACTGTCAGATGGGCAATTCGGGAATTTTTGAAGTTGAATTTGTAACTCTCTGCTGCAAACCCAAGTATTATGGTGTTCACTCTTTTCAAGAGAGTCTCCAAGTCGTCGTCTGTGAGATAGATATCATCTACATAAGATAATGCCTCATCATCATATATTTGTAGTAACTCTGTTACTCTGGCTGAAAATAGTCCTGGGCTGTTCTTGAATCCCTGTGGGAGCCTACAGAAATTTTTCTGTGACCCCATTACTGAGAAAGTGGTCAAGTATCTGCTTTCTGGTGCAATATTTTGACAAAAGAAACCATTTGATATGTCTAATGTCGTTTTATATTTTTTATGAACTATGTTGTTCATTAGTGCAGCACTATGCAAATTCTGTACTGCAAATGTTTTGCAACATGAGTTAAGGTGTCTGTAATCCAAAACTAGACGATATGAATCGTCTGGTTTGGAGACAGGAAACAAAGGATTATTCATTTGAGAGGTGCATGTTTCAATCACCCCCTGGTATTCAAGTTGATCTAAAATCTCCCTGACTTGTTTTTTAGCTTCTTGCTTAATGGGATACTGCCTTTGTGCAGTCGGTTGACTTTTTAACTGGATTTTGTGAGGAGGAGAGTCCTCATCCCATCCTACATGATTTTTATATAGTGCTGGTGCCTGGGCTACTGCCCATTTCCTTGCATATATATATTTAGTGTGAATCGGAATGTGATTCGAGAAGGCAGGCATAATCATTTCTTCGCCACGAGGGCACTCCCTGACAAACTCTGGGGGCCAGTCTTTTTCAGCTAACAGAATGTCATAGCCTTTTGAGAGTTTATCCCAAAATAGACCCCTTATTTTCTTAGTCTTATCACCCTCTATACGCAGTGTTATTTCGTATATCTTATGGGGCTCGCTAACTCTGTTGTCGGCAGTTTCTACTTGAATGTATTCATTCGTGTCCACTGTCTCCAGATGACTCATCAGGATCTTGCGAGCTATGGTGATTTCTGCTGCGCTGTCTAGCATTGTCTGTGCCCACTCCCCGTTTTTCAACTGTGTCCTCAGTATTCTCGGCATGTTCGATTACTCTAATACTGGCTACCTTCTTTCTTGGAAATTGAGATTTTTTACTTTGAGCAGGTTCCTTGTCTTTGGACTTGGTGTGCTCTCCTGGGTCTGACCGTCCTCTTCTTTCCGATTTCTGCGAAAAAGATCGAGAGGGACGTGTATCAATACTTTGATATCTATCAGGCTTCTTCAAATTATCCCTATTTCTAGGGTTATATCTTATCTCAGACGGCTCCCTCTGGGGAGACTGGTGTTCTCGAGTCGGAGTTCTTTCCCTCCGTCGAGGAGACCTTCCTCTGGACTGGAAAACTTTTTCTTTGGGAGTGGATTGTTTATTTCCATCCCAGCTCTTTTTAGGAGTGTTTGAAATATTTTTAATAAAGATTTTTTCAGGATTTTCGAGCAGTTGGGGCTTTACTGGTTTTCCACCCAAGCTGTCTCTTCCTAGTTCTTCATAACATTTTTCTATAATTCTGGCAAGCTCAATTGGTTGATCTGTTATATCTGTTTCCTTCAACTTCTGGCGGATCGCCACAGATGCTGCTTCTCCTTTTATATTGGCTAGTAGAATAGCCGAGACCTGCTTGAAGTCTTTCAGTAGTTTCATACCAAGAGTTAAAGCAGGTTCTGGACCGTATTCATTCTGAATCTGTTTTAGCACTTCTGGTATTACCGCCATTGACGGAACACCATGTGTTTTTGTGTAAATGGAAGCAAAGACTGTACCCCAAGTGTCACAGTCCTCCACGTGTGGTGCGACCCCCATTGGAAGGCGGATGGTCAGAATTCTGTGTTTCTCAATAGGGGTAGTATTCGGAAATACTACCTCTATTTGAGTAATTTTCTGCGCTAACCAGAAAGGAATTTGTTCCCGTTTTATGGGTGTTTTACCAAGACATGATTGTATGTTCTGTGGTGTAATTTTATTTGTGTTCCCCTGATGAGGGGTCAGCTGTGGTACATTAACAGCTGTTTGGACTGTTGCAGTCCGCATTACATATTGGACTAATTGTCTATGTTTTTTGATTAATGTTTTTAGCTGTGCTAAAAGTTCTTCTCTAGACATTTTTGCAATGTCCGGATGTGGTGTGTAGCTGGCTAGAACCGGCCACGTTGCTCCTGGTCTACCTAGTGGACCGAGCCTGGTAATATGATCATTATGTTTTAGGGCGCCTTTAAACCAGAGCAGGTGCTCTTGGTATTTTAATGGGATTTCAATCTCCTCGAAAGGAGCGTACTCTTCCGGTGGATCCCCTATTTTGTAATAGTGGAACTCGTGTGTTGCGGCGTTTGCCGCTGGAAATGTTATCCAAGAATAGAATACCTCTGTCTGCCGATATCCGTGTGCCTCTATCACGAAGACGACTGTGCCACCTTGTGTGGTCAGTCCATTTTCTATAAGTTTTGACGTTATAGATTTACTTAAATGTACCGGAATGATTATTGCACCCGGTTCATTTATTTCATCGGGACCCTGCTGAGTCGCATTTAATGCGGCATCAACGGTTCCGTTTTCAGTGTCTGACATTTTGTTGTCAAAAAAGGTTTTTGCAGAGCAGGTCTCCAAGGAGACAAAGATTAGGTGCACAATATTTTGGAACACTGTATCCTTCAACGTTGAATAAACCAGAGCTTTACATAGGAATCTCTTCCTACTAAGTTCGGGCGGATTTTAACCTTTCACCCACTCCAGACGTCTATTGGGGTATTTACGGTAGAAAGGGGTCTTTGTGAAAAATGCACAACTGAGTTACTCTAACGTCTTGCGTTAGTTTTATCGCCTTACCAAACGTTGGGTGCCATGTAGTGTAGTTCCTATTTTCCCTATAGGCCCTGCGCATTGGAATAACATAAACAGTAGTATAGACGTAGAAGTGCGGTCTTCCAGGTCTCTACTGACTATGCTAAACTTAATTGGGTTTGTACCAACTAGCTCAGAGGTCACTTGAAACTTTCTTGACTGAATAGGAAGTGATCAGCTTCCCTGGTACAGACAAGAAGGGATTCAGTTTTCCAACAACCGCATAAACATGACAACTTTGCTCCTTAGAATAAGAGTCAATCTCTAGAGTTGTGTGAAACAATGGACAGTTATTTTACTCAGTCAGTTGTGCAGATTACTTTCACCAAGATGCAGAGAATAGAGAGACGGGCGTTTTCAATAAAAAAGTATTATTTATTGAACAGTCTTTCTTCTCATGCAAGAGAAATGAATTGCCACAATTGCAAGTCTAGTTATTCTAAAAAGTGCGTACAGTAAAATGAGGATTGCGAAATAGTACTGTAAAAGCATTGATATGGTTTCTTAGCCATACAATGGTTAAAATGAATAAAATATATACATTCATATATATATTTGACTAACGTACTCAACTGGTGCTTCTAACTTCGCCTACCCCAGTGAACCTGACCTAAGCCTAATACTTGGGAGGGAGTAAGAAAGTAGCAGTTTTAGTTAAGTTGGTTTTGCCAAGGTTTGCGTCAAGAATTCTCTCTAAGGGTTTAGTCAACACCATACCTCTGAAATAGAATGTTGGAGGTCTTGTATCTCCTTCCAGGACTCGATATCCCAGTCACTCGCAAGAGTAGGCTGGAAACGCGGGAGCTGGATTTTCTCGGCAAGAGAAAAGACAGCGTCTCTCTCAGCGCGTCAAGGAGGAGGAGGGGCAGCGTCCGTGGGCAGCTTGCATCTGCTGGGCTCTGCAAGGGACAGCTGTTCTGCTCCTGTATTCACCACACCATCGCTATCATCGATGTTGTCGCGGCAGCGTTTGCTTAAGGCAACGTTGGTAATATTTATACCTGAAAGGTGCCTTGTTTGACGTAAGTTTTTGGACATAAGACGTCAATAAAGATGTCACTAGGAAGTGATCGTCTCTCAGTGCTCATTAGAGTTCTATTACTAATCAAAACATAGCAAGCGGGGCTTTCCCAGGTTGCTGAGTTTTATCTTGTTGAAGAACTCGGAGTGTAATCTAGGAATCTAAGATAGTGGCTTCTGCTGTGTCATCTGCTGTAATGAGCTGCAGAGGAAGAGATTCTGAAATGTGGCTCTGATCGTGTTAGGCCAGAGACGAGTTTCTGAAATATCGCTCTTGATCGTTTATGCCATTATAGGGGTATGAATGGATTATAGCCGTATAGGGGCATAAGGTCACAGTATTGATTGGGGTCCTAGATTAGAACACGACACACTTATAGTGCTGTGGAAAGCATACAAGACGGTTCTTAGAGACAGAGAGAATAACATTATCTCCCAAAAATTGAAACAGAAGATATAACAAGCTGCACACCTGCCAATAGGCTTTTGAATGTAAGATCTCTCCCTAAACACAGTGTTGACATACAACTGGTGTTGGAAGCTCACGAGCTGGACTTCCTGTGTATGACCGAAACATGGACTGCGCCAGAGTGCGAAGTTGATGCTGGGAATGCTTGTCCGCCAGGGTTTAAAATCCGCCACTAACCCAGAACTAGTGGGAGGGGGGTGGGGTGGCTGTGATGTTTTGAGATATGATGGACCTGAATGTCATCGAAATTGATGCGTGCAACGGCTGTGAACTATTTGGATTTTCTCTTAAGAATGCTCAGAGGCTTTTTCTAACAGGCATTATTTGTTATAGACCCCCTGGGGTCTTCACTTTAGACCAGCAGCAGTCGTTATTGGAACTGCTCACCAATATAGCTGCTACCCACAGCCAATTGTTGATTCTTGGAGATTTTAATCTGTGGTTGAATGGCACTATGAACACAGGCCTTCTTAATATGATTCACTCATGTGAGGCCCTTGGCCTCTATCAGCGGGTCTCTCAGGCAACCCATACAGGGGGTCATCGGTTGGATCTGATTTTTTCAGAGACCAACCTTCTTACTGTTGGGGACGTTTCACGTATGGCCTGGACTGACCATTCCTTGATTAAATTCTTTGTGAAGTCAGGCTCACTTACTACAGGGACATCTAGCCAAGTGAGGGAGTATGTTAGCAGGGATTGGAAGTCGCTTGCCCGAAAAAAAAGGCGCCTCACCTATGTTCATGGTTGAGGAGTGCTTCGCTCCTGACATGCAGATTGAGGTGAATTACGCCGCCCTTTGCTCAAAGATTACCTCGGTCTTGGATACCTCTGCTCCTTTAAAACATCATAGGAGTAGGGGGGAGACCCTCAGCTCCCTGGTTTACGGACAGCCTAAAAAATCTGAGGCTGGAATGTAAACAAGCGGAGAGGAGGTGGAGGAACGCATACCTGGATAAGGACAGGCTTGCTTGGAAAGCTAAGCGGGTGGACTATAAGAAGGAGATCCATAGAGTCAAGGCAGCGTACTTCTCTAGGGTGATTCTCGATGCCCCGAATAGTCCCCGTAGCATTTTTAATATTTTGAATAGCCTTATTAGTCCGGACTGTGCCAAGAATGAGTTCCCCCCTCTCAGGAACTCTGTGAGAACCTGGCTAGGTTCTGCCAGGATAAAATCAAACTGATCATTGACGACTTGGGGGTGGAGCAGCAACAAACTTTAGCGTTGGCTGGTTGTGGCAGCCCGCGGACTTTTGGGGCCATTCATGAACAGGGGGGAGATACGTCCCTCGTGGAATTCGCGCAGCTGTCTGCAGAGGAGTTCAGGGGAGTGGCCTTTAGTATTACATCTGGGTCCCCGCTTGACCCGATTCCACTAAAAATCTGGAAGGAGTTCGAGGCTGAGCTCTTTCCTACGCTTCGGCTGGTTTGCAACCAGTCGCTTACTACTGGAGTGGTTCCACCTCAGTGGAAACAAGCAGTGGTGACCCCTTTATTGAAAAAACCCTTCCTTGATCCTGAATGCCTTAAGAATTTTAGGCCCATCTCGCTTCTACCTTATCCGGCAAAAATTGTAGAGCGGGTGGTGGCAGGCACTCTCTCTAGAGTGCCTGCCACCACCCGCCGGTGGTGGCAGGCACTCTAGTCACCACCCGGCCGCCTCGGTGCAGGCCCATGGCACCGAGACGGCCTTGGTGACCATGTTGGATGAGCTTCGGTGGCGGGCAGACAGGGGACAGGCAGGGGTGTTGATCCTGCTTGACCTGTCTACCGCCTTTGACACGGTGAACCATGGAATTTTGCTGGACAGGCTGAGAGAGGTGGGGGTTGCTGGTAGTGCCCTTGAGGGGTTTGAGTCCTTTCTTCAGGACAGAGAACAAGCCGTGTCCCTCCCTCCCTTCCAATCCGCTTTTTCCACCATCTCGCATGGCGTTCCACAAGGCTCGGCAGTTAGTCCGATATTGTTTAATATCTAGATGAAGCCTTTAATTGTGGTCATCAAACAACATAATGTTGAAATAGTTAACTACGCTGATGATATGCAGCTGATTCTCTCCCTAGAGGGAGATGAGTCAACCTCTCTGGAAGTATTCCACAACTGCCTGCGAGATATAGCGGTCTGGTTGAAGGCCAATTCCCTGCAATTCAACACAGGAAAGACTGAGGTGTTATACTGCCCAAGGCCTAAGGTACAATCTTTTTTACCCAGCAACTTCTGACCTGCGAATTTCTCTCCTCTGGTGCAGCCTGTGAAGGTAGTGCGGAATTTGGGGGTGATGTTTAACAGCGACCTTACCCTGGAGGTGCAGGTTTCAAAGATAGTAACTGGCTGTTTGGCCATTATTCGCCTCCTGAGGAAAATCCTTCCTCTGTTACCGCCCCTTGCCTGGGTAGAGGTGGTGCGCTGTACGTTCTCAGTAGGTTAGACTACTGTAACTCCCTGCTGTTGGAGTCTCCTTGTTATCTTATAGATAGACTCCAGAGAATTCAGTCTGCTTCTGCAAAATTAGCCCTGGGGTGGTTAACAAGATCTTCCTCCTCAAGGGCTTTGGCTAAGCTGCTCTGGCTCCCAGTGAGACAGAGGGTGCAATTTAAGTCCCTCTGTCTGGTTTTTAAAGCTCTCCACGGGTTGGGCCCCACTCGTTTACAGAGGATGTTCTCGTGGCATGCGCCGGCCCGCAACCTCCTCTCCTTCTCGGCCAGGTTGCTGACTATACCTAGGTTTAGGAGATATAGAGCAGGAGGCAGATCGTTTGGCGTGGCTGCGCGGAAAATCTGGAATTCCCTCCCAGCTGAACTCAGGCATGTCCCCGACATTATTGCATTCAGAAGGCACTTGAAAACATGGCTTTTCCTAACCCATAGCTCTCTATTAGTTGGCCCCTGTTCGATATGAGCTCGTCAGTGCCAGGATGCCTTTTTTAGGTGATAGTGCGCTTTAGAAGTGAGGTAAATAAATAAGAAGGAGCTACAGACAAAAGAAAGACTACACATTGACACAGGTTTGCATGCCAGTCTCTAGCACAAACAGCACTTTTATGCAATACAAAATAAATAAAATGTACAAAAGTGGAACATAAGGCAGGTTGGCTTTTAGCCTGACTGCCTAAGAGAGAGGAAGCAGGCAGATAAGTAACAGTCAAGAAGGAACAGGGTTTAGCATGCAAATACGCACAATAATACCACTCCCTGTATAGTAAAAGGCTGACTAATAGCATAGAAGACATCACAGGATTCTTGGGAGAACTGAGGATGCCCAGTCTTGATTCAGACAGCAGAAAAAGAATTAACACTGACAGAAATCTCTGAAGCAATAGGGCTTATGCAAAGTGGTATGACCCCGCGGCCCAATGGAATTCCAGTGGGGAATTCTATAAGAGGCTATCATTGGTGCTGGGTCCCCATAGTCATAATATGTTCAATAAGGCTAGAGATACTGGAGAATTGGCATCCGATAATCAGCATGCAACTATTGATGTACTCCCAAAAGAGAGGAAACCCTGAAATGTCTATACTTCATATAGACCCATCTCCATGTTAAACCCCGAAATTAAAATATTGGCAAAGATCATGGCAAAATGTCTAGCAATGATCATCAACCTACTGATCTATAGAGACCAGACAGGATTCTTACCCAGGACGCGTGCTCAACTCAATCTTCAATGACTGAGCAATTGGATGGATACAATTAAAAATGCATGTGAGACATTGGGCATTATAGCATTTCATGCAGAAAAAGCTTTAGATTCTATCGACTGGACCTACTTTTTTCAATTCCTGACGGTCCTTGTACTTGGCCCTAAATTTCATCAATGGGTAGTCTTGTTGAATGGGAAACCCACAGTGGCGGTAAGAGTAAATGAGAGGTAACCCTCTGACACATTCCATCTTGTGCATGACATCAGAAAGAGGTGTCCACTATTCCCTCTCATCTTCACCCTCTGTATGGAGCCACTGGAATGCTTGATTAGGGTGTGGACAGATATAGTGGGATTCCCTGAGGTCGTAGAAGAACCTGGGATTTCACTAAATGCAAACAATGTTCTACTGTATCTTTCTAAGCCCATGCTGTCTCCGCCCTTGATTTTTCTGTGTTTCGGAATTTTGAACGATAATCAATCTGACTTTTGGTAAAAAACTTAGGGGAGGTTGGGGTCCCTTGAGAGTTTCAATCAAATGCTGAACGGTGGCAGAAGCTACCACTCTTGTTACTAGGGAGGGTAGCCGTATTTAAAATGATTACACTACCCAAAGTCCTCTATGCCCTCCAGAACACCCCTTGTACCAGACTTCCTTTGATAAGATAGACAGAATCCTGCAAACATTACTCTGAGATGGAGGTCTACCTAGGATAGCTCTTCAAACACTACAATGCTCGATATACAATGGCAGCCTTTTGCTTCCAGATATAAGAGCCTACTATTGGGCATTGCAGCTTCAGTTTGTTAATGATCGAGGGTTGACCTTGATGCGCGACCTGGCAAAGATATTGGAACAGATCTCAATGGACCCACGCTCCTATCTTATCTATCTGTATGGGAAAAGATGTGACTTGATGCGCCTCTTGAATGCTACTCTGGTGACCTGGGACATATCATGGAAATACATGGTGTCAGTAGGATTCCTTTTGTTTATGTAAAATATCATGGAAATACATGGAGTGACACACAAAGCTTGCGAAGAAAAAACCCTTATGGCACGGTAACAAGCTGCAGGAAGAGGAGAAGCTGAAAGGGTTAAAAAAGTGGGACCACATTGGTATTTCTAAGTTGGACGGCATAATCCAAGACGATTCTATAAAATCTTTTGAAAATCTGCAGGAAGAATACAACTTGCCGCCCACCCAGTGACATAAATACCTAAAGCTTAGACATGCCCTGGAGGCAGAGGAGGAAGACTAAGCAGACTTTATTTTTAGCACCCAGTAGGAAGCCACCATGGTGTTACAGGAAGAGTTTATGGGTAAAGCCGTCTCCTTTACCTACAAAACTCGCATTAATATGAAAAGATTTCAACCTAAAACTCTCATTAATATTAGGCC
The DNA here is from genome assembly GCF_964263255.1 of Lissotriton vulgaris. Taxonomy (NCBI): domain Eukaryota; kingdom Metazoa; phylum Chordata; class Amphibia; order Caudata; family Salamandridae; genus Lissotriton; species Lissotriton vulgaris. Next base: position 550,638,157 of record NC_141689.1, read on the forward strand.
TGAGCACCTACCAAAACTCAGGGCAGCCTGGGAAGCAGACCTGGGTCAATTAGAAGGTAACCACTGAGACACCGACAGAAAGCAGCAAATAAAGCCCAGTTGAGACTAATCCAACTGAAAGTACTCCATGGAGTACATTATGAAAGGAGTAAACTTTACAAAATGGGAAGGGGGCAATCCCCAAAATGCAAGCACTGTGGAGAAGTCGAAGGTATGTTTGTTCACACCATGTGGGAGTGCCACTCCCAATCCAAAGATACTGGTCCACAATAACAGATAAATTGTTGGGGGGGAGGGGGTCTTGGTGGGTACCGTGTCTAGTAGCCTTTAGTTCACACACTTAAGGATCATATGTGATGTTGATTTTCCTTGAAAGCAACTGCTGTTCAGCAACCTGGGTTTTATGCTATTACAAAAAAACATAACCAGAATGTAGGGCAATCCATCTATCACAACTAAGCAAATGTGGTCAGCTGGGATGATAGATTGTATGAAAGGGCAGTCTATGAAGAGAGAGTGTACCAGCATAAGTCAATAAAGATATGGTGGGAGATCAAGGACTTACAATGGGTTTGGCTGGGAAAACCGGTTACCTTAGGGTAATGACCCTTCAGTACAAATGCTGGGTGGTGCCCCATAAACTCACACATAAATGAACAGCAGTAATCGTGATGATTTCTTTACTGTTGATACTGTGTGCCGCTGACTGTTTATATGTGGAATATTAAATAACAAGAAAAAAAAAGCATTAAAAAAATCCACTCACATTAAGAGTTTACACCTATCAGCTCCCTGGTCTCTCTACTTCCTTAATGGAACCAAACAAAAGATGCAAGAAACTGGAATGCAAATGGACCATGTACTACTCCCCCAATGATAACATTAGTTATCAGCAATCTCTGTGGTATTACAAAAACGGTTTAGAATCATTTTCATCAACTATTATGGTAGATTTAACAAAGATGCACCCACCTAACAAAACGAAATACATTTGAAATATTTTTAACAAGCTGTCTTCTCCTGACACGTTCAAAGCCACTTGTCCCTTTTCCCCATAATCACTCATTTGGTTTCAAGATATAATCAGTGAAATCCTGAATTCTATTCGGACTTCACCTGCCCCGTTCCGACATTCGCTAATCCAATCCCATATTGGTAAAACCCATAATCTAGAACTTCATCCCATTGGAAAAAGACACTATAGAAAAAAACTCTCTGTCCTCAGGCTCCATGCTCAGCCGGCTCTAATAAACTATAGGCACTGCTCGTCATCTGACACATTTTTACAGCACATGCTTTTCCCACAGTGTATTCTCCATCTCTTGGAAGCGAACGATGGTAGTCCAACTTTTTAACAAGCATTTGCAATGCAATAGGTCTCGCATTAGGAAAGTTTGAGCTATTGGTATTGTAAATGACAATTATTTTATTTATGAGTTGGTTTTGAAAATAGCGAAATTAATAGCTTTGTCATTTACAATGCCAATAGTTTTTTCTTTCGTAAATGTGACAACTATAGCATTTATAATGCAATATGTTTTGTATTTACGTGAGTTTGATGTATTGATATTACAAATAACAATGACAGTGATCCGGCATAGATGGAGACCATGATTAAAAAAGTTTGAGCTATTGCCATTGCTAATAATGCAACACCAATATCTCAAACTTTTTATAATGCGAGACCTATTGCATTGCAAATGCTTGTTCATCCTTGCTTCTCCCTTTGGCAATGTTTTCTCATCTTTTGCTTCTCTGCTGTTCAAGGTCAAATGCTGACGATGAAGAATAAGTGCTGCTCCCCAAACTGAGCGCAGGTGTCCATCACCAGCAGCCATCTCCATAAATTATACCTATGCTTTTGAAAGGATGCTAGTACCCCTATTGTCTATGATTGATGTAGGAGAGATGTTTGCACTGCTGTCCGTGTGTGCTTTACATTTGAAGGAAGGTTCACATAGGTGACAGGAGCTCCCTCATTTTCCATGTCAGGACATCTAGGCACATACCTGCAATTAGAGTACTGAAAGTATAAACTCCAGAATGCATTCTGCCATCGGTTAAAAATAAATTTTGAATTTCTGAATGTGTCACTCACTGTTTGAAGTTTCTTGGCAGCTGCATAGAGCTTTCCTGCTGTATGTGCTGCATGTGTATATGTGAAGTATTATGTACTTGCACAGAATGCAAGAAAAAGTAATTTGCAATTGTATGTAGTACAGAATAAGGCAGGTAAACTACTGCAATCTAATGACTAGCAAAATATAAAAAATGTATTCTAAATTAGGGTAACAAAATAAAAGGTGCACAACAAATAGTTGAGAGGCTTCAAAATATGAGGCACTAAGGACCTCACCATCAAAAAGGCACTGGTGTACTGTGCCCATCTGTGAAACTTCAGCAGTTATAAGTTTCCCCATACTGAACCTGTTCTGTGCGTGATTGGTTGCATGCTCTGTGCAACGAGGAGAAGCTGCCAATGCCTCACATGGTTATTTATTGGTATCTACATAGAACATTCTATACCTTTTGCAAGACAGTGTGCCGTATTGTTATTTCTGCCTGAATGAAGCTTGAGAAGAAGGCCGTACTGAATATTCTGGCTCCGATTTACAAAGGTAATATACAATTTGAGTAAGTTTACAGTTTTGAGTAGGATTACTATTCTTCAGTATTCACAAACTTCAAGTGTAAGTTACTACATCTAATAACAAGCTTACTCTGCGCAGCAGATACTAGTGCCAAACGTAAAGCAATAGAGAGCACAAAAAATGTTATGTCATCTGCAGTTCTACATTGCAGAAGATATGTTCTTTGTGGTGGTCAGTAAAAAAAAAAAACAGAAAGCTAGAGATGACAAAGCAAATAGGCGTGGCTAGCATGAAATCTACACTAATATCTAATACATCTATGAACAAGCAGGCGCATGCTTTGCAGGCTCTCAGAGGGATTGGAAGAGCGGTAACTGCTCCTTAGCAGGCAGACCTCGGTTAAAGCTGCATGATACAAATAGGGCGGCACATATAGTAAAATGACAATTATATAGTTGGTTGTGCTTTTCATTTCTACTACGTATCCAATGCCCTCCCTTTAATTAGGGCTCATTTAATAGAAGCGGTTTTAAGTACCCTGCTGAGTAGTGTGTTCAGAGCAGCCCTGCTTTGCCCGCTCTGTCCCTTACATATTCAAGCATACGCACATACACAACACACAGACTCACAGCTTTATGAATACGCACACATACACTCACAAAACACTGACGTACATCTGCAGATATGTACCCCTGCACTAAGTGCACAGATAAACACGCTAACAGCACTGATGCACTCAGAGATATTCCGATATGCGAAAACGCCCACATGCACACACTTGTACAAACACACGCACGTGCATGCGTACACACTCACCAAAACACAGACGCAACAGACATGCAGGCACAGTCACAGATCTGCCCGTGCGTGCCCCCTCCCTCGCCCCATACATATATATCACCAGGTCAATGCTTTCAACATAGATTGGTTACAATATATCCCTTCAACGAGGGAGGGAACAAATTGGCGTGAGGATGACCGAATGAGTCGAGGTTTGGGTAAATGAGCGACTTTTGAGTCGAGGTGTGAAATAGCAGGTGAAAAAATCCCCGAGATTCTGAGTGAGCGAGTAAAGCCTTTTGCCTAGCACTCGTCAGGACACATAGGGGTTGAGCAGTCAGTCAGCGGTAGAACACCCGTATTCAGATCGGGTGAAGCCAGGGCACTTTACTAAGCTAATTTACAAAGCCTCATCTCCTCAAGCTTCAGTTGTCGCCAGTAATTAACCACATGTCTAAGCTCACCTTTGTAGAGACACTCCGGCCACCGTCCAGGACATGCTTTCACTAAACACAATACACTCATGGTTTGTAAATCCATTTTAATGCTCAGTTTAAAGTATTTTAAGTACTCCTAAAGAAATCCCACTGTCTGATTTACGGCATGCGGGCCCTAGCTCTGAATGTGCAGAGGATTTTTCATAGTCATTCACCATGCCAGACGGTGTAAGTGATACTATGGCACTATTTATGAAGGCCGGGTTCATCTCGCAGAAGGTTGCACAATTTCCGAGAGCGTGAAATCTGTGTTAGATGGAAGCCTCACTTGCCCTATGTGTGTCGTTCCTCTGATCTGCAGTCACCAACGGTTTTCCACTAGACAGGGCTTTTGTGTTTTCAATAGTACTGGCGCTGCATTACTGCTCAGTTGTGTAGTCTAATTTACAAACACGGCTATTAATCCTCCGGAACGTTAAAAACAAGGCGGAAGAGACGCGAGACGCCAGCGGCCAGTCGCGTGCACATCTCCTGTTCTTGTAGTGATCGGGAGAGTGCCGCCGCGCTGTCCGCGGCGACCCGGAAGCTCTTGGCCGGCCGGCCAATCCGCTCGCGGCCGACCGGAAGTCCCGCCTCCTGAGGTCCGTGAGAAGGCCTGCCGGCGCATGGAGCGCCCTGCCGGTCCTGGGTAGCCCGGGTCCCAGGAGGGGGCCGGGGAGAAGGAGGAGTGTGGCGCCTGTTGCGGGGCTCCTCTGACCTGAGGGAGCCCCGATTGAGAAGAGGAGACGCGCCGTGAGGAGCCCCGCCGGAAGAGCGCAGTCGGTGAGTGGGGCCCAGGGCTGATGTGAAGTCCGTGCGTGCCTGTGTGTATGCCTGTGGGGGAGGGGTTGGGGGGAGTGTGTGCGCGTGTGTGTGCGTGTGTGCGCGAGTGAATGTGTGTGCGCATGCGTGACTGTGTGTGATTGAGAGAATGCGAGGCAGGGGATAGTGTGCTGTGTGCCTGTATGTGTGCCGTGTGCCTGCGTGCGCATGCGCGCGCCTGTGTGTGTGTGTGCGTGCGTGCATGCAGAGGGGTGGGGGCTGCCTGTGTCTGTGTGTGAGCAAGGGCTTTGCTCCGCGCAAGCGCAGCTCAGACGCGCGCTCCCGAGGTGAAATCTGACATTGTCAAGGCGCGCGTCTGATAGCTGTCCACATTCCTAAATACGGGCCACAATAGGTCTGAAGCAGACACCTTCAATGCTCACGCATTGAGGGTAGGTCTGCTCGACCTAATGAAGCAGACACCTTCAATGCTCACGCATTGAGGGTAGGTCTGCTCGACCAAAAAAGCTAACACAGGACCCTAATGCTCTCTCCAACTTCCCCCGTACCTCTCTCCTAGCTGCTACTTCTAAAAGTAGTCATTCGCTAATGCACAACTGTCTGCCTTCCTGGAATCATTACATTGTATTTTGTTTTGCAATTCTCTTTTATTTACTTTCTATTCACGCTTTATTGTCTTAGCCCATCCGGCTCCTGTTTGCCCCTCCCATGGAGAATAGTCTTTTTACCATCTCTTTTATTGGCTACTTTAAAAAAAAAAATTGTGAAGTACTCATCTGATTCACCCTGATGAAGTAGATAGACTGATGAATCCCGTAGGAGACACATAAAACTGATGTCCATACCTTTGAGAGAAAAATGACCGTGTGCACAATTTGTGATCACTATACGTTGGAGAATCTTGAAAAATAGATCGTAAAAAGTCTTAGTTTCTGCCTTTTAAAAGCAAGCAGAAGAGTGTAGACTAGGCAATATTGCTTGTTTGAATAATGTATATTCATGTTTTACTAAATTATACTGGTGTATTCTTTAGCGTGGAATAGAACTGTGAATGTGAGGACTCACATATTAGAGAGATTTCATTAACTAGTCTTTCCCCAATGCCCCAGAAATCTCTTTAAAAGAGATAATGGTTGCACTGAACAGAGTAGCTCCCAACAAAGCGCCAGCCGTAGACAAGATCCCAGGTGATATTTTTAGGAACAAACCTACTATTTGGGCCCCATACTTCTGAAGCCTATTTAATGCTATTCTCCAGGGGATGCCAATTCCGACGACCTGGCTGGGGGCAGAGATCATTCCGATCTACAAAAAGGACTCTCCACTTCTCACCGCTAACTATTGTCCAAGTAGCCTCATAGATGATCCTCAAAAAATCTATGCACGAGTGCTTTTGGATCGATTAGAGGGATGGATGGAGGAGTATTCTATACTTAGCCCCTACCAGGCCGGTTTTAGTGCAAGGTTGTCTACAATAGATCAGATTTTAAGGCTGCAACTCCTCTATTGGAAGACAATGCTCCTGGAGGGTGGCAGCCTTTATTTGATCTTTGTGGACCTAAAATCAGCATTTGACCTGATCCCTAGGGATAAATTGTGGTCCATTCTAACAAGTATGGGGGTCCCTCCATACCTCTGTCATCAGATGAGGCAGCTTCACGAATCTAACTATGCACAAGTTAGATATGGGAAAAATGGTGAGCTCACAGATCCTATAGCCATAGATAGGGGGGTAAGGTAGGGGTGTGTTTTGGCCCCAACCCTTTTTGTTTATTTATTAACGGCCTTGTGGAGGACTTGACTGGTGGAAGGGATGTAGATTCCAGGCTGGCAAAACACAGGGTTCCGGCCATGATGTTCGCCAAAGATACCTTGCTATTATCCAAATCCCCGATGGGAATTCAGAGAGCCCTAGATATCTTCCAGTCATTCTGCAAAAGAAGCGGTTTGGAGATAAACTCTTTAAAGACCAAATATATGGTTTTTAATGCAGGTGACTTCACACGCCCAAATCCCTGCTTAGATGGGAAATCACTGGAAAAAGTTACAGTTTTTGGTTATCTAGGATTAACCCTCACTGATAAAATGCAGTGGCACCCGCAAATTAGGAAGGCCAGTTTAAGACTGGTCCAAACTTCGGGGGGGGATCTGGCTAAGATGCTCAAGAAAAGCACCCATAAAGTGGTTGGCCCGGTTATGGAAATCTATAAGACACAAGCAAGGGGGCGGCCCTATATGGGGCAGAAATCTGGGGCCATCAACCATTCGATCCCCTCTCTAGGAATGAAAAAAGATTATTAGACAAATCCTAGGCCTCCCGAAAAGTACACCATTAAAGCCACTCCGTATGGATCTTGGGGTCGGCCCAATTGCTGAGGAAGTTGCCCTCAGGCCCCTTCTCCACTGGCGACGTCTATGGTGCACACCAGAGTCAGTGGCATTCAAAGATGAGATGAAGGAGGTCTTAAACTTGCAGGGGGCGGGTAAAATCCCATGGTTAGCCTATATTAAAAATACCTTTTTCCATAATCTTAACTTGGCACCCCAGCTGGCTAGACTGCGAGCAGACGTGAAGCACTGGAGGTCATTAACTCTATCCCTGGTGGGCCGACCCGCCCTCTTCAAAATGCTGGCACTCCCGCGCTTTCTGTATATCAGAACAGCACAAACCAAGACCCAGACACATATTTCGCAGCAGTCGAGGTGGAGGTCCATACGCTGCTGTTGGACAGCAGGGCCCCTAGGCTGGCTGTGGGAGGGCAGGCTTGATAAACATGCTTGGAGGCTGCAGTAGAGGTTTAACAGAAAGTGGTTTATTAATAATAGGGTAAGATGTAAAGTGTTGTGAAGATTGTCCCAGTTGTTGTTGTTCTTCTTCTTCTGAGGATTCCTGTGATGAGCTGATATGGGTAAAGGTGTTGTCTTGCTCTCTGGCTCCTCTGGACCGAGATGGTCTCCCCGGAGGCTCGTAGGAGGATAAAAGAAACAATAGTGGAACCGTAAGAATGGGGTTCTAAGGTTAGGGTTTGTTCTCCCTTCACCACACCTTTGTGCTATGTCTAGGTCGACCGTTCAGTGTAGAAGGATTATGAAGTAAAGAGCCCAAACAAAAGTAGTTCAGAATGAGAGGTTCAAGGGGTTTTGAGGTATTTACCTGCCAAAGAAAGGTGATATAGAGTGCACAACCGTATAGTAGAGGCCAACGACAAGTAGTATTCAGTATTCACCATTCAGTCTTCACCATAGACTGGTAGAAATGTATTTAGTAAGAACCTTCTGCCAGCAATACACACGTTGTGCCCCTCCCACTTCTTTCAACAAGTAAGGACTTTCTGGCAACAATTCGCACCCTGTGCCCCTCCCGCTTCTCCCCCCCCTCCCTCCTTGTGACCCCGAGCCGTTTGTACTCACCGGCTCCGCCGTAACTCTCCTGAGTTACGGCCGCTCTCCAGCATCCTCCAGACACCACCAGTCCTCGGACCAGCTTTCCTCTCCTTCTTCTGGGCTCCCTGGCGTCCGGTGAATCGGGTCCCGCGTCTTCTCTGTCTCCCTCAGGTCCTGCGTCTTCTCTGTCTCCCTTGGGTCCCGAGTCTTTTCTGTCTCCCTCGGGTCCCGCGTCTTCTCGGTCGTCCTCTCCACTCCGGCGTTCTCTTCCTCCTTACACGCCAACTCTCGCTTGCCTCACCCTTTGAACCTCCCCCTCTTTCATTGGCTCGCGTTCGTCTTTTCCGGTGTGCGGGGCGGAACTTCTGGGTCATGCCTGTAGTCGTCTTCCTCCTGTGGAAACACAGCAGATGAACCTGGACGTTGTAGTCCATTGGGGCATTGCTGACATTGCAACCGTAACCGTTGGTCCCCCCTCGACGCTACTCCGGTGAGTGTCGGCTCTTTATCACATCCCCTTTCACTTGCTGTCCTTCTTCTAGGGTTTGTAATTTGAGGATACCTAGACAGGTAATCTGCATTCCCTTGGTCTTTCCCTTTTCTATGTCTAGTAAGAAATCTATACGGTTGTGAGGAGAGGAAGCACCTCAGTACCCTCTCGTTGTGACACTTATTCCTTGCTAACCATTCTAAAGGGACATGATAAGTGAAAAGGATGAATTCCCTTCCTTCCAAATAATACTGTAGGGTCTCTATAGCCCACTTGATAGCAAGGGCCTCTTTCTCAATGGTAGCATAATTCTTTTCTCGGGGAAAGAGTTTACGGCTAATTTAAAGAATTGGTTTTTCCCCTTGTGGTGTTTCTTGGGATAAAACAGCTCCTAGACCTAGGTCTGAGGCGTCTGTTTGCAAAATAAAGGGACGTGAATAGTCAGGACTGATCAGGACAGAATAAGAAGTTAGGGATTTCTTTAAAGACTCAAAGGAGTGCAACACTTCAGCAGGAGGAGATTGTAATATTTCTTCTGTTTGGATGATTTTCTGCAGGTCAGTCAGTGGGGCTGCCGTTTGCGAGAAACCAGGGATAAACCTTCTGTAATAACCCAATAATCCTAGAAAAGCTCTTAAATCTTTTTTGGTTCTGGGTAAAGGTATTTGTGAAATGGCCGATAATTTGGACGTCTGTGGTCTTATGACTCCTTCTCCTAATAGGTATCCTAAGTACCTAACCGTCTGAGCAGCCAAATGACTCTTGGCTGGATTGATTCTTAATCCATGAGCTCCTAATGTTTTAACGACTTGGGAGAGGTGTGTCAAATGCTGATGTATCACTGTATATCACAATATCATCGATATATGCCCCAGCATATGCCTCATAAGGTCTGAGTATCATGTTCATGGCTCTTTGGAAAGTTGCAGGGGCCCCATGTAAGCCAAAGGGTAACATTTTGAACTGGTATAAACCATCAGGGGTTGAGAAGGCTGTCTTTTCTCTGTCTCCTTTCTTTAGAGGTATCTGCCAGTACCCTTTGCATAAGTCCAGGGTACTATTATACTTAGCCCTCCCTATTCTCTCCACCATTTCATCCACTCTTGGAAGGGGATATGTGTCAAACTCCGAGATTTTGTTTACTTCTCTAAAGTCAATACAGAATCTCACTGACCCATCTGGCTTCGGCACTAGCACAATGGGCGAATTCCATTCGCTTTTGGACGGTTCTATAATATCCATCTGCAGCATTTTTTGTATCTCCTCCCTTATAACCTGACGGCGGGATTCTGGTATGCGGTATGGTCTTAATCTAACCCGTTTACCCGTAGGGGTTTTAATTGTGTGTTCAATGAGAGTGGTTTTCCATGGGCACGTGGAAAAAACAGGGGAAAGAGGTTGTAAGACCCTTGTCAGGTCTTTTTCCAATGTACAAGGCAACTCAGGATCAATACACTGCCGAAACAGTGGTGTTTGGGATTCCACACTATTAACCGACACAGGAACAGGTCCCTCCCATTTCTTAAGTAAATTCACATGATATATTTGGGATTTTTTTTATTGGAATCTATCTCTCTGCGATAGGTCACTGGGGTTACCTGTTGGATTACTTTGTAGGGACCCTGCCACTGGCCCAACAGCTTTTGATCTGATGAAGCCATCATAAGCAATACGAGGTCCCCTACCTGAAAAGACCTAGGCTTAGTCCCTTTGTCATATTGCTTCTTTTGTGCAATCTGTGCATTCTCCAGGTTGTTTCTGACAATGTTTCAAATTTGTCTCAAATGCGTTTTCAGGTTGGAGACATATTCAGGAAGTGGTTTAGTGTCATCTTGTTCTGTTTCCCAATGCTCCTGGGCCATGTCAAGTAATGTACGGGGTTTATGTCCATACAATACTTCGAAGGGAGATTACCCGGTACCTTTCTGTTTTTACATCTGATGACGAATAGAGCCAAAGGAAGGATATCTTCCCATTTCCGGGCTTCTAGGTCTAACAATTTTTTCAGGGTGGTCTTGATGGTAGCATTATACCTTTCAACCAGCCCACCAGCCCATCAGTTTGTGGGTGATAGGCTGCTGGTCTGATTTGTTTTACCCCTAGCTGTGTACAAATATCTTTCATCATCTTGGAGATAAAGGGAGTCCCCTGATCGGTTAAGATTTCCTTTGGGAAACCCACTCTAGAAAAAACACAGATCATAGCCTTGGCAATATTGGCTGTATCGGGTCTGCGAAGTGGTATGGCCTTTGGAAACCGGGTAGCGTAATCGACTATGACAAGTACATATCTACACCCACTTCGAGAGGGTAATAAGGGCCCAATAATATCCATGCCAACTCGACAGAAAGGTTCATCAATGATAGGAAGGGAAAGCAATGGTGCCCTCGGGGGTTGATAACGACTGTGTTTTCGACAATTTGGACATTCCCTACAATACCTTTTAACCTGATGATATATACCTGGCCAATAAAAAATTTCTAGGATGGTTTTCTCTGTTTTGTCAGCCCCAAAATGACCCCCTAACAGATGGCTATGAGGAAGATACAATACTTTCTCCCAAAACGGCTCTGGAACTAACAGCTGAGCTTTCTGATTTGGGTTACCTTTTCTATATAATAGGCCATTTTTAACAAAGAAATAAGACCTACATGTTGTGGGTCTTCTTCCTCAAGTGCCTTATTCCATGCTTCTTGAAGGACAGGTTCCTCTCGCTGGGCAGCGTGGACGTTTCTGTCTGTCTCCCATGGGTTTTCCACAGAAATAACGGGCACCACCAGGGAATCCCTCCCTTTCCCGGCCCTTATTTGTCTTTGAATTTTACGGGGTTTAGACGACGGCCATTCCCTTTCTGTCTCTATAGAAAAAGGAGCGGAGGCTAACCACTTGTCTTCGGCCAGAAAGGACTCTTGTAACAATTGTGGTAGCTTAGCATAATCATTTCCTAGAATAGCTTGTTCGGGCAATTGAAGTATCAGTCCCACAGTTAAGGATGTTCCTGAATCCTTGGGATGTTTTATCAGCACCCGAGCAGTGGGGTATGGTTTGGTGTGACCATGTACACATTTAATAGCCACCATTCCTTCTATAGGACCAATGTTACTACCAAGGTTTTGGGGCCTGACTACGCTGTGTAAGCATCCGGTGTCTGCTAAGGCAGTAACAGGTTGTCCATTCATGGAGACGGTACACCTATATGGGGGAAACTTTTTTCTGGGGGAGAGCAGAAGTAATTACGGGCCATCCCTATCTCCATGGGTTCCTCTTTTTGGGGACAGAACCTAGCTATATGTCCCATCCCCTCACATTGAAAACACTGGGGTCCTGCCACAGGTGGTCGAACAAATGGGATACTAGGCAAAGGGCCACTGGGAACGAGAGCAAGAGGTTCAGGCTTCTTGGCTAATGGGGGTCTGGAAGGTCGATGTGGTGCATGTCCCCCTGTTTTCCCCGTAACTTCTTCTCTTCCCTTTTGGAAGTCCTGTGCCCTATTATATGCACTGGCTATCTCTACTGCTGTTTCTAAGGTGAGATTGGCTTGCTGTTGGACCCAGTGTTGAATGGGAGGATGAAGGGATGTTAGATTCTGTTCTAGGTAAATCTTAGCCATGATACCGTCCTTGTCAGTGGTTGCAGGTTTTAGCCAACGATCCGCCATATCCTTCACTCTGAAGTATAAGGCACGAGGGGTTTCTTGAGGACCTTCCTTCATTTGTCTTAGTTTTAATCTATATGTCTCATCGTCTATTCCTAGCCTTTCCAGGACGCATTTTTTTATATCCAAATAAGGAACAGCCCCTTGAAGGGTAGCTGCCTGGTATGCCGATTGTAAATCACCAGACAAAAGAGGTCCCAGATATTGGTCCCAATTTTCTGCGGGCCAGAACGCTGCATTTGCCATTCGCTCAAAGTTACTAAAAAAGAAAACGGGTCCTACCCAGCTACATATCGCTGCAGCACTATGGATGGCAAGGTGGTGGGGCCACGTTGATGGCCTAGGGCTTCTGGGAGTTTATCCATGGCGGCTCCGTGGGTCTGACCTTGTCCGGTTATGGCTTGTTGTAACTTGCCTCGATCTTCCTCTACAACAGTCAGAAAACGTTCCATGACTTTACTTAGGTGTTCCTGGTTTTCAGCCATTTTTGCTAGGGCAGCCTTCAATTTGCCTTTCAATCCCACTTCTGACACCACTTGTGGGAGCGCAGGCTTGATAAACAGGCGTGGAAGCTGCAGTAGAGGTTTAACAGAAAGTGGTTTATTAATAATAGGGTGAGATGTAAAGTGTTGTTCTGGCAACAATTCGCACCCTGTGCCCCTCCTGCTTCTCCCCCCCCCCCCTCCTTGTGACCCCGAGCCGTTTGTACTCACCGGCTCCGCTGTAACTCTTCTGAGTTACGGCCGCTCCCCAGCATCCTCCGGACACCACCAGTCCTCAGACCAGCTTTCCTCTCCTTCTTCTGGGCTCCCTGGCGTTCTGGCGTCCGGTGAATCAGGTCCCGTGTCTTCTCTGTCTCCCTCGGGTCCCGCGTCTTTTCTGTCTCCCTCAGGTCCCGCGTCTTCTCGGTCGTCCTCTCCACTCCGGCGTTCTCTTCCTCCTTCTGCGGCAACTCTCGCTCACCTCACCCTTTGAACCTGCCCCTCTTTCATTGGCTCGCGTTCGTCTCTTCCGGTGTGCTAGACGGAACTTCCGGGTCATGCCTGTAGTCGTCTTCCTCCTGTGGAAACACGGCAGATGAACCTGGACGTTCTAGTCCATTGGGGCATTGCTGACATTGCAACCGTAACCGTTGGTCCCCCCTCGACGCTACTCCGGTGAGTGTCGGGTCCTTCTCACATTGGCATTGAAAAAGCAAACGAAAAGTTGGTACGACGGAGTTATAGCACTGCCAGACCTCAAGCTTTACTATTGGGCCTCACAGCTGGTGGCTGTGAACCACTGTATATACTTCCCACCTACTGACCCGGCCTATGCCCTGGATAGGTACCAGACAGGCCGCTCGGGCTACTTGGGGGCCTTATACTCCCACACTAGGAAGAAGAGATCCGTCTGTCCAACATTACACACAATAGAGATTTGGCGCCAGGCTAATTCAAGGCTATGCTGGGCTAACACCCTCACCAAGGTGACACCACTGTGGTATACCCAAAAATTAGGCATGCTTTGTTATCAACCAGGGTTTGACAAGTGGGAAGTGATTAGAATCTTAGTGGTGAAAGATTTAGTTAAAAAGGGCTTGATACTTAAATTTGAGGAACTCCAGAGGCATTACAAGATGGCTCCAGGGGAGGTATTCTGATACCTACAAATAAGACACGCCTTACAGGCAGCTTTTCCAAGCTTTGAGGACATACCGGACTCATTGCCATTGGAAGACCGCTTGCCGGATGGGCCACTACACTCTAAAGCCATATCTTTAATGTATAAAAAACTCAGTAACAATCTGCCTGATAGTGTTGGTAAGCTTAAGAAGCAGTGGGAGAGAAACTTGGGATCGATTGATGAGGAGGATTGGCGGTCGGCCCTTATGGCACACTCAGATTTAGACTGATACAGCTTAGGATTTTATATCGGTCCTATATGACAGGGATAACCTTGGCTAAAATAGGCGCAAGGCAGGACGATCTCTGTTTGAAGGGCTGCCAACAGCTGGCCACCTTCTACCATACTGACAGCACAATTTTTAGAAGTCAAGGACCAATACAGGTTAGAACCTGTTCTTGATGTTATTCAGCCCCCCTCCAGCTAAAAAACTTTATTTGCAATTTAGGCACGTTGTACTATTACTCTGTGCCTTCACAAATAACTGGGGGGTGCACAGTCCAAGGGGTGTCCGGTTTGTGATAACACCCCAGAAATGGACCAAAAGGTATTGTTTGTTTGTCCTGTATACAAGAAGATTAGGCACCAATGGCTCCAACAGGTCTGCCGGAATCTCGGAACAACTCATTATGTGAAGGCTTATAGGATATTAAAATATGATACCAGCCTCCCTATTGTGTACTCAGTTTCCCAATACGTATTCTTTATGTGGTGTGTCCCTGTAACTGTATTAAAATCTAGCCTGGTTTAATTGGATTTTTTATACCTTTTAAACAATTTTTACCCTTTTTACTGTATAAAAATTGAATAGTTTTATAAATACTAATGCCTTTTCTGAGACCTTTTAAATATTGCACAATCCAGCACTTTATTTCATTTTGCACAACCAAACTGTTTGAAATGTGTCCTATTTTTAAATGTACTTTTATGGCCAGAATGGCCAAAATAAAGAAATGTAATAAAAAATAAAATAAAATAATGATTAACTAGTCTATTTAAATAATGATGTGCGTGATGGATTTATGAAACTAAGGGCCAGATGTACAACCCTGAATTGCATGCGCAAACAGGTTTGCTACTCGTTTGCTCATGTAAAATGGCCCTGTGCCATGTACAATTCCTAAATAACGAGTTGCAATTTATTTGCGACTCGCTATTTAGGAATTGTGCGTCACTATTAGGAAGGGACCTTCCCTTCCTAATAGTGTCCGCAATCCAATGTATGAATGTTTTGTGACCATTTTGCTGTGACGGGGGTAATACGCCACCATAATGAGAGTGGTCAGAGATGCCCCTAGGGAGGAAGGATATACGCACCGAATATTGAAAGTTGGGTGGCTTTACAAACAAGCACTGGCGTTGCCAATAGGTCTCGCAGTAGGAAAGTTGGAGCTATTGGTTTTGTAAATGACATTTTATATTTATGTTTTGTGATTTACAATGCCAATACTTTTAACTTTAGCATATGTGACACTTTTAGTATTTGTAATGTCACATGTTTTGTATTGACGTGACTTAGATGTATTGATATTACAATTAACAATGGCTTTTAATTTTTTTAAATAATTAATACTTCAATAAAAGTGATTGTCATTTTTAATGGCAATAGCTTAAACTTTTGTAAATAACTTTTGTGAAGATTATGTTCAGTGACAAAAATCCAAGAACAGAAGTGAAATATTAACAGTTTTTTGTGACATTTGTAATAAAGCTTGAAACATTGAGAGAACATATTTGAACCAGTGATGCTGTGGTGGTGCTGAGTGATGCTGTGGTGGTGCTGAGTGATGCTGTGTTTGCGCTGAGTGATGTGGGCTGTGTGCACTGAGTGAGGCCTGTGTGCAGTGTGAGTGAGGCCTGTGTGCAATGTGAGTGAGGCCTGTGTGCAATGTGAGTGAGGCCTGTGTGCAATGTGAGTGAGGCCTGTGTGCAGTGTGAGTGAGGCCTGTGTGTAATGTGAGTGAGGCCTGGGTGCAGTGTGAGTGAGGCCTGAGTGCAGTGTGAGTGAGGCCTGGGTGCAGGGCGAGTGAGAGCTGTGTGCACTGAGTGAGTGCTGTGTGCACTGAGTGAGTGCTGTGTGCACTGTGAGTTAGGGTAGTGTGCAGTGAGTGTGGACTGTACGCAGTGTGATTGAAGGCTGTGTGCACTGAGTGAGGCCTGTGTGCAGTGTGAGTGAGGCCTGTGTGCAGTGTGAGTAATCCCTGTGTGCAGTGCAAGTGAGAGCTGTGTGCACTGAGTGAGTGCTGTATGCACTGAGTGCGGACTGTATGCAGTGTGATTGAGGGCTGTGTGCACTGAGTGAGGCCCGTGTGCAGTGTGAGTGAAGCCTGTGTGCAGTGTGAGTTAGGGCTGTGTGCACTGAGTGACGGCTGTATGCACTGAGTGAGGCCTGTATGCAGTGCGATCAAAGACTTTGTGCAGTGTGAGTGAGGCCTGTGTGCAGTGTGAGTGAGGCCTGTGTGCAGTGTGAGTGAGGGCTGTGTGCACTGTGAGTGAGGCCTGTGTGGAGTGTGAGTGAGGCCTGTGTGCAGTGTGAGTGAGACCTGTGCGCAGTGTCAGTGAGGGCTGTGTGCACTGTGAGTGCGGCCTGTGTGCAGTGTGAGTGAGGGCTGTGTGCACTGAGTGTGGGCTGTTTGCACTGAGTAACACCTGTGTGCAGTGTGAGTGATCACTGTGAGTGAGTGAGGGCTGTGTGCACTGAGTGAGTGCTGTGTGCACTGTGAGTTAGGGCAGTGTGCACTGAGTGTGTGCAGTATGTATTGAGTGCGGACTGTATGCAGTGTGATTGAAGGCTGTGTGCACTGAGTGAGGCCTGTGTGCAGTGTGAGTGAAGCCTGTGTGCAGTGTGAGTTAGGGCTGTGTGCACTGAGTGACGGCTGTATGCACTGAGTGAGGCCTGTATGCAGTGCAATCAAAGACTTTGTGCAGTGTGAGTGAGACCTGTGTGCAATGTGAGTGAGGCCTGTGTGCAATGTGAGTTAGGGCAGTGTGCACTGAGTGTGTGCAGTATGCACTGAGTGCGGACTATATGCAGTGTGAGTGAGGGCTGTGTGCACTGAGTGAAGGCTGTGTGCACTAAGTGAGGCCTGTGTGCAGTGTGAGTGATCACTGTGTGCAGTGCGAGTGAGTGAGTGCTGTGTGCACTGAGTGAGTGCTTTGTGCACTGTGAGTTAGGGCAGTGTGCACTGAGTATGTGCAGTATGCACTGAGTGCGGACTGTATGCAGTGTGATTGAAGGCTCTATGCACTGAGTGAGGCCTGTGTGCAGTGTGAGTTAGGGCTGTGTGCACTGAGTGACGTCTGTATGCACTGAGTGGAAAAGGCGAGACCTAAAAAGAATGCCATTTGTATGTGGGTCTAGCATCTCTGCTAGAGGGACTATGTGTGTCATCATGACTTCGGTCCACAGCTAATGCCAATACGTATAGCTTTGAAACTCTTTGCGCAGTTTAAGACCACAGAAAATACATTCACTTTGTTTTTGATAGCTTTCAAAGTACAGCTTGACTAGACAATGTTTTTTTAAATTATATGTGCAAAGCCTTTGACCTGCCAATTGCAAAACGTTCAACTAATAAAACAATGTAGAGAAGATGCATTGTTAATCTGCTGTGAATCATGTATTATTTTTTGCATAAAAGTGCCCCTTTGGGGTGTAACAGAACGCTTGAGGTTCCCAATGCACCGCTTTGTATTAGCAGAAGCGTTTCACAATGCAGCCCCCCCATGGCAGATGTCGTCCTTGTTCCTCCACCTTTACTTGCAACGTAACCCCATACGTCAGCCAATGCCAGCAAACGTTGAGTCTCTTTAAAAAAAGAAGCTCCGGGCGTGGTGTGGCATAGCCGGGCCGTATCCATCCGCGCATGTAAACACTGGCAATAAAAAAAAGAAGCTTTTGACCGATAAAACTGTTTTTGTTTTCCCCTCAAAATCAACCGCTGCAAGGGTCCCATAAAGTTCGATTTGAATAAAAACTGTACAAAGGAGAAACATGTAGGTGTTACGTGGGACCATAGTACGTGATCAGCGGTCGACACAATAATGAATATGACAGTTGTAACAAGTGTAGTGTGGTTTACGTAACCACATACTTTGTTTTATTTCAAGGTTTTCGAATTGAACAGCAAAGAACTTAACTGAGAAAGTTAAATATTTGTAAGTAAATATGAAGGAAAAGGAGAAACTAAAAACCGCAACGCAATCACATTAATAGCGTTAAAAGGAAATGTATTCAATAATGAAAGAAAATGTGCATGCAAACAGACGTAGATTAAAAGGCTCAATAACTATACCCTCCGACATGTATATCCTCAATTTGTTATTAAGGGTACCTACGCAGGCAGTGGCTGAAGCCTATATCTTTCAAATGCTAAAAGACTTAGCCAGTTGTAGAAGAAATCTGGGTTTAAAAATTATGAGACAATAACTATTTTGTGGTACAAAAAAATAATATTTTAAAAGACTGAGCGAGAAACACGCCTTTTGTGAAAAAGAATGCCGGATGGGGAGGGGGAGGAGAAATCCAAGTAAGGCTGTGTGCGGGGAGAGAGAGGGGAGGTGCTGGAGCTGGGGAACAGATGGCCGTGAAAGTTTATGGCCCAAAAGCGCGTGCCTGTGGCCACGTGAACTCGAAGAAAACCGCACCAAAAAACCCTTGGTTTGACGAGTATTTTGAGCACTTGAATTCTCTCCATTTTCCATTCCTTCGGAATAGAAAAGGCGAGACCTAAAAAGATTATTGATACATAACAGACTCCCATGAACCCTGGAGTGGAAAGTGTATTGTCTGGTTGTGGGGTAGCAGATACGCCATACATCTATCAATCCCATGGCCGCAAGGAAATCTGTCAATAGGTTCCCTGATGGTTCGCTCGCCTGGGTGGTAAGCGGTCAAGATCACTGTTCAAAGCAGCATTACAGTCTCCCCCCCCAACAGTACATCTCCCTCAGGTAGGCCCAGCATATGTTGGCCTAGGTCAGTCAAGGCAGAGGAATGAAGTTTAGGGGTAGATATAAGGAGGTCATGTTGAGGTACCTGCCCTTCCATTGGCCAGAGACCGTAACAAAACGACCGAGAGGGTCGAGAGTGACTTTATGTAACTGGAGGGAGAGGGAAATTCGTGCCAGAATGCCCGCCCCCCTGGATCCCCGAGCATAACCCCATCTGTTGAATGCGCAGTAGGAGGTACCTTGGATATACGTTTCTTGGAGTAGTACAAGGTAAAGAGCATGAAGTTTTAAATACTGTAGTACTATTCCCCTCTTCATTTGATCTCCCAGTCCATTCACATTCCATGAGAGTAATTGGACGCGTGTCCCAGTAGTGGGGTGGTATTATGATCAACACTCATCTACATGTATGACTAAAGGTCCCGCTTCCCCCGGGGGCAATGGAGCAACAAGGAAACCAAGACAACCCTGTTCTGTGAGATACCAAAGTGGATATATTGCACTTTTTTTTACCACAAAAAGATTTGAGCCTGCTATTGATGACTCAAGTGACATTAAAAGCGACATCAGTAACCAGACTGCACAAAAAACAAATCCAAAAACTACAATAAAACCCAATGAAACTCCCTGGAACCCCCCCCCCCCCTCCCTCTCTGCAACGTGGACTTAAAACTGCCCACTCCCCCATTTTGCAGAGTGCCTGTATACCCAAAACAGAGAAACTGTGTAAAAGTAACACCGCCAAAACTACCAAGAGTATGGGCAACATCCCCCACAAAGGCGGTTTTGTGTGCCCAAAATATTGACCGCTAAACCTCATTTACCGTAGGTGGGGTAATACCCACCCACCTACAATGGCCAATCCCACTTCTTGTAGCGACCAACAGTAGCGGATCCAAAACCTGGATAGTCAATATTTGTAACCCACGAATATCAAAAATATAAAAGAACGCATAAATTTCGACAATCGTTCACCAAACCCATTCACCTGTGCCCCAGCGGGACGATGGTTGCAAACAGATCACATGATGTGGCCAGGGCTGTATCTGCTCGCGAGGGGTAGAGTGAGCCACCAACATGGGTGGTGGTCGACGACGAATCAAACACCACTCTCTTGATCAGATCTCTCCAGCTGTGCTTGACTCAGAGAAGACCGCCTGCAATTACTGGAAGTGCGCCAACCTTCAAGCCATTCCCAGGTCTCCTCCGGACTCTGGAAGAACCATGATTTCCCTTCAGTGAGCACCCTCAGCTTGGCCGGGAAGAGCATAGCTTACTTCAAGTCATTGTCATGCAGTGCCCATTTAACTTCGAGAAAGGATATCCGTTTCTGTTGCACTTTGTAAGTGAAGTCCGGATAAAAGGTGATGGTAAAGTTTTCGAATTTAAGTGTTGGTGTAGCTCTTGCTGTTTGAAGGATGAGATCTCTGTCGAGAAAGTTAAAAATCCTCAACAGCCGAGGTCGTGTAGGAGTGCCTGGTTTAGGGGGTGCGCCCGTTCCACATAGAAGTATTTTGAGAGGGACGGGGCTGCAGGTGCTTCTGTAATAAATCTTTGACTAACAGATCAGCGGCCTGTCCCTCTGACCTTTCGGGAACCCCCAAAATTCATATGTTATTTCGAAGTGCGCGCCCTTCATAGTCCTCCAGCCTCGCGTCAAAGTCCAATGCTTGGGCCTGCAACCGTTTGACTGTCTGTTACAAGGACTTTGTTGAAGTCTTAAGTGTTTTCACTGAGGCTTCGGTATCCTTGACTATGTCGCATATGTTGCGGAGATCGGCACGTATTAGGGTGACCTCAGATGTCACCATATCGATCTTTTGTTCCAGGGCTGAGCGGACCCCTTGATTGGCTTCCATAATGTCTGTAGGGACGGGCCCTCTGGGGTGGCCTGTTGGTCCGCATTGACATGGGTGTTCTTCACAACCGATGCAACAGCTTTGGTGTGGGCGAATTTAGAGAGCTTCACCAGACTGGATTGCGTCGGGTTAAATACCAAGTGCAATCTTCGGTCTGCATTGTCTTCAATGCCCTGAATTGAACAACACCTCTCCTGGGGTCACAAAGAGTCAGGGGTGCAACTTTGCTGCACCGGTGCAGTCCTGCTGTGTTACTGGGGCAATCGAAATGTCAAGGCCTGCTATACCGTGGTGTACTCCCACCAATGAGGTGAAACCAGCTGCACCCAAGAGTACAAACCCCAATGGCAAGTGGACACCCATGAGCCCTCAGCATGCATCCCAGCCAAGATTTTATCAAAGGGTCTTTCAATTGGGGTGGGGGAGGAGCGACACATGTATGTGATGGCGGACCCCGGTGTAAAAAATGGCCTAATGGCCCAATCGGTACCATATTCCTCAGTAGTATCCGCGGGGGAGGGAGAATCCAGCGACACCGCTCCCGACCCCCATCGCTCTTCTGGAAGCAGGCCGGCGTTGTCTGAAGCTTTCAGCTATCTTTGCGTGCACCGGAGCCCCACTGGGGCACCGCAGCATCCGTCGCTCCTTGAAATCAGCTGTAAGCGGCCGGGGAACCACAGGGGAGCAAGGCACATCCCGCTATTCTCAGGCAGTGGCACCAAAGAAAAAGCACAGCCCTGTTTTTATAGGCCCGCGGCCACCGCAAGATCCTCCGTTGCAGTCTTTGTCATGAACCGGAGCCCACCCGGCAAAGTGCAGCATCCGCCCCAGCCTGCTCAGCGAGGGATCAACGACTACCTGGGGACCAGGGCACGTCCCGGAGTGCATGCAGGTAGGGGCGTCGATAGAGAAACACTTCTCTGCGCTAGCAGGTCTCCGCGTCAGCACCGGACGTCGCGTATGGCAGGTCAGGACGTCTTCACGGCCCGAGCTTCCTCCCGGTCTCAGTCCGAGGTTACGGCCTGGATTTCTCTGGACAGGGCTGGCCGAAATTCTTCGTTGGCAGATTGGATGACTCCGCAGCACAGTGGACACCCAGGCAGCTGTGGGCAATACGGATAAATTTAGCGGATGTTGGGGGAAATGAATTAATTACGGCTCAGAGGCTCACTCTCCTGCGGCCATCTTGGGTGTTGGATAGCCACTCCCCGCCATTTTATTTTTAACACAGCAGGTGAGGCTTTAACGCTCCCCTGCCCTAATAAAGAAACCGCAGCTGTAAGGTCCTAGAAACTCTAGAATGTACAAAATATTTCCATTATTTTATATTGTGTATTTCATTAATTAAATTCAACTTAGGCCTGCATTTTCTTTTCTATTTGCATTCTGTTCTTATGGATTGGCCTTGTGGACGTACAATGTGGAGTGAAACTATCTTTCTTAGAAAGAGTTCCCATCTGCATACTAGGACGACTTGACACCTTTTCTATTACTTTGGGAACATCTGCCATGAGAACTCATGTGCCTTTGCTAAAAGACTATTGTTCACAAATTTTAAATTTTCAATGGTTCGACAGCTTACGTGATGATCACCACCTTTTCGTATATTATGTGTCTTCTATATGGTGCATGTAAATCACCTTATATGAACTGACCAATGGACTGAGTGGTCTGATCAGATAAGGTGACCCAGGAGGTGTCACCCGGAACTTGCGGAGACAAAAGAGCAGATGGCTTTTCCATCTTGCTCTTTGTGGATTTAGAGACAGCTTTCCATCTCACAGAATCTGCTGGCTTTCTGAAGAACCGGGTTTTAAACCCAGCGGCGCCAGGGGCACGCCCAAAAGTCTTCGGATTCACCTGTCTTGGTATACAGAGACACGAATACTTCTGGGTGGCATCAAAGACCAAATGTATTAGCTTGAGCTAGTAACAGTAATCCTAGAAATACATCAAAGTGCAAATTCTCAGGAGACTGCTCAATTTTGTAAGGCGAAACATCCCTTTTTATACCCAATATTCACATTATAAATGGACACCCACTGCGCAAAATTCGAGCCAATAAGGTAAATTTTCAAACAAAGTATCACATGACAGAAAACTCAGTTTGCAATAACCCAACCCAAAATTAATTATTTAGGAACGTCCCAAATTCAATCTCCACAAGCCGGACAAACCCATAATTGAAAGCACAATGCATGTAATGAAGACACATAGAAAGGAAACATTGACAGATAACGAGCAAGATAAGGCATGTGTAAAGAAACTTAAATTTAACGATGTCCTGAACTTTGATTGGCAATCTCAGACAACGATCAACCAAGGAAATTGGCTTAGCAGGGTCAGTTTCAGGTGAAGGAGTCAGATCCTTACAGTTCACCTTAGAGTCAAGAAGAACCTAGTTAATGTATACCGGTACAAAAAGGCCAGGTCGCTTTATTCGTTCGACCACATTGATCGGCCTACGTCAGCGGTTCCCAAACTGTGCGCCGCGGCGCCCTGGTGCGCCGTGATTAGCAGCCAGGGGCGCCGCTACGCCACACAGGACAGGACAGGAAGTGGGACATACGGATTGCAGGCCGGGAGGGGGAGGGTGTTTAAAATAGCGCCTTGATGATGGTTTGCCGCCATACGCTTCCTGTGTACGTACGCACGCACGTACGTGTTTGTACTTAAGCTGGTGCCCCGCTGGTGACCCCCGTCTTGTGCCCTGCTTTGGAGCGTCGCTGCAATGTTCCTGGTGCCCCCCGTGTTGCGCCCTGCTTTGGAGCGTCGCCGAAGCGATCCTTGTGGTGCCCGTGTTGCCCTGCTTTGGAGCGTCGCCGAATCGATCCTTGTGGTGCCCGTGTTGCCCTGCTTTGGAGCGTCGCCGAATCGATCCTTGTGGTGCCCGTGTTGCCCTGCTTTGGAGCGTCGCCGAATCGATCCTTGTGGTCCCCGTGTTGCCCCTGCTTTGGAGCGTCGCCGAATCGATCCTTGTGGTCCCCGTGTTGCCCCTGCTTTGGAGCGTTGCCGAATCGATCCTTGTGGTCCCCGTGTTGCCCCTGCTTTGGAGCGTCGGTGAATCATTGCTGGTGCCCCCCGTGTTGCCCCTGCTTTGGAGCGTCGACGGAATCGTTCCTGGTGGCCCCCGTGTTGTGCCCTGCCCTGCCGTGCCTCGCCCCGTAGGACCCTTTTCAAATCGGTAAGTAAGCGTCTCTCTGTCTGATTGTTCCCTTCTTCTCAGACCCTGGCAGGAAGTTCTTTAGCCGTAAATGTGTCACATATGTTTATATTTTAATGTACATCCTGTGCTTGCTGTGTTTAAATTATTTTCTTTTTACCTGCGTTGTTTTGATTCTATGGCCTGCTCATGCAACGAGGGGATTTTTTTATTGTATGTGTGGCGTTATTTTAATGTACATCCTGTGCTTGCTGTGTTTAAATTATTTTCTTTTTACCTGCGTTGTTTTGATTCTATGGCCTGCTCATGCAACGAGGGGATTTTTTTATTGTATGTGTGGCGTTAGGGTTACATATTTAACGATTATGTCCGTTAGAATAAATGCAACAGTCCAACTCCTAAAATGACGGGAATAGGCTGTAATTACAGGCATATGGACTTGGACCACAGGCAGTATCATATTACTCAAAATCTAGAACAAATACAGAACCGTGGAGATAAATTAAGGGGCCGACCGATCATGTTGCTTTTGAATATGACCTTGTTTATTGATGGCTACTCTTGAATCAATTATGTTTTTATGTCTCAACTGAACTCTTCAAAGTTGATGGGTGGGTGGGTCTCTGAACTGGGGAAATGTATTTATTTAAGAATGGAACGGTAGGGGCACCTGCAGCTTTTCTGCTAGCAACCCAAGGTTTTGCCTTTTATGTGGACACAGCAAGGTTAAAGGAGATGGAGGTATCACCAAGCAGGCCACCGCACAGATTTTTTATTTGTATTTTGAGAATTTATAGAGCGTGTTACACCCAAGTGCGCCAAAGCGCTAGCAAAGAGTAAGAATGACTGCAAGGCAGGACACCAGACCTATCCATCACAGAAGAGCCAGGTTTTCAACTGCTTGCAAACGGCAGCATGGAAGGAAAGACTTGCAATGTGAATAGTTAGCGACAACTAGAAAGGACTGCCCCCTCACCTGCCT
Source organism: Lissotriton vulgaris (assembly GCF_964263255.1). Classification (NCBI taxonomy): domain Eukaryota; kingdom Metazoa; phylum Chordata; class Amphibia; order Caudata; family Salamandridae; genus Lissotriton; species Lissotriton vulgaris. Next base: position 550,662,938 of record NC_141689.1, read on the forward strand.
TTTCAAAATGTAGGTATCTCAACCTTCCTAAGAGAGGCAGACCTGAGCTGACTGTTGGGATACATGAGAAAATTACAACTGACCAAATTACAAAAGCAAACGTTAAGTTACATGAAGCAGTAATATGAGCAAACAAAATACAAAAGGTACATTACAGGGGGGAAAAGCGACATGTGTGCAAGTTACAAAAACGTTCAAACTACAAGTAGAGGTATAATACTGCAATAATGGCAGACACTCAAGCACAAGAACAAACGTTATGGTGGCACTTGTGCAAGTATCTAAAGCAAACAAAGTTGATGCAGGTAGTGCTGTTATCTCTAGACTGATTTGGATTAGAAACTATATGTCCGTTCTATAGCGTACTCTGTACTACTGTGATATGTCCTTGGCTGGGCCCAGGAATTGTTGAAGTGTGGCCTTTGGTGTTACAAATCAGTCTGATGTACACAGTAGCTGCAATTTGGCTTTCTTCATTCTTTGCAAAAATGTGCCATCTTAGATTTCATTACAAAACTGAATGCTCTTTCTGTCTGTGTGGGGTACCAATAAGAATAATTTATCCAAATGGTCATCATCATCACGTGCTGCTATTGGAAATAGACATCAGTAATAGATCCATCATTACAAAGAGGATCACTTTTGTTCTTCTTATACTTGTCTTACCTGGATGTTTTGTACTTCAGACTTATTATACCGTGGAGACTGGATGAGACCCGGAAGAAACCTGGAAATACTTGAGCAAAGGAAAAGAAAAGAAGACCAGGAACTTTACAGATAGAAAGACCCCTCCATCTGAATAATCCAGACAGGTGGAACTGATTTCCATCTTTCTGATTGACAATGAAGAGATTTCTAATTTCAAGTTCATCTGCGCAAAGTGAAGTTGGAGGTTCTCCTGACAAAGATGACGGGAAACGAAAGGCCAAGTACAGAAAGTATGATGACGGGTATCTGGATTATGGTTTCACGTGTGTTCAGGTTAATAATGAGGACCGTCCTCAATGTGCAATCTGTTTAAAAGTTTTGGCTCTGGAATGCATGCTTCCAAGTAAACTTAAGCGGCATCTTGAAAGTCTTCACCCAAATGTGGTCGGAAAGCCAAGGGAATTTTTTGTAAGAAAAGTTGCAGAAGCCAAACTACAAAAGTCCGTATTCTCTAAACAAACCAAAATGAATAGTAATGCCCTCCTGTCCTCCTATCAAGTGGCCTATCTAGTTGCACAGAGTAAAAAACCCCACACAATTGCAGAAGAGCTGATTTTGCCTGCTGCTGTTAAAATGGTAACAAACATGGTCGGCGAAGATGCGGGTAAACAGCTGCTGAAAGTGCCTCTTTCTAATAATACTGTCAGCCGGAGGATAAATGATATGGCTGAAGATATTAATGATCAGCTCATCTGTAATCTAAGAGGAAAAGACTTTGCACTCCAGTTGGATGAGGAAACAGACAACCACAAAGACACCCATCTTATTTGCTATGTCCGGTTTGTTCACGAAAAACAAATTGTTGAGGATTTGTTGTTCTGTAAAGAAATCAAAGGTGGAACTACAGGTCAAGACTTGTTTGTAGTTGTGGATGATTTTATGCAACATAATCAAATTGACTGGGAGAGATGTGTTGGAGTTTGTACAGATGGGGGTCGTTCAATGGCAGGATGCTACCAAGGACTTCAAGCTCGCATACGATCTAAAGCGCCCAATGCTGTTTGGACACACTGTATAATACACCGAGAGGCACTGGCAGCAGGAAACCTCAGTGAAGAACTGCATGGTATTTTGAAAATAGTAATCAAAGTGGTAAATCATATTAAAACAAGACCAATGAAAGCACGATTTTTTGCTAAACTGTGTGAGGACATGGGTGCCGACCACTCATGCCTCTTGTTCTACAGCAGCTCTAGGTGGCTGTCTCTTGGTAATTCCCTGCTTAGAGTGTATGAGCTGAGGAATGAAATATACTCATATTTACATGATGATGAACATTGTTTTGCTGACAAATTTATTGATGCAGACTTTCTAATACAAATGGGTTTTCTTTCTGATCTATTTGAAAAACTGAATGAACTGAACAAGTCCTTGCAAGGCAATAACACTAACATCTTGCAACTGTCAGGCAAAGTTTCAGGCTTTAAGAACAAGGTGATCCTTTGGAAAAGCTGTGTATGCAAGGGTGACTATAAATGGTTTCCTTCATTGGACCAGTTTCTGCAGGAGAATGGAATGGTGTTAAAGGAGGAACTGCAGACAGTTTTGTTCTGTATTTGTCTCAACTGCGTTTTTACCTTGACAAATATTTTTCAGAGGATGAAGTGGAGCCAATAAAATGGGTGAACAACCCTTTCAATGCTGAGATACCTCAGCATCTCAACAATGAGGAAGTTGAACAGTTTATTGATGTTGCAAGTGACTTAGCATTGAAAGCAAGGTTCCACTCTCAGTCACTGTTTGAGTTCTGGTGCCAAGCTGGGGATGAATACCCAATGATAAGCAAGAGAGCCCTGCATGTTTTGATCCCGTTTGCTACTTCATACCTTTGTGAAGCTGGTTTCTCAGCAGTTGCCGTAATAAAGTCCAAATATAGGGCAAAAATTAACCTTGAAAAGGAAATGCGTGTTGCGATCTCAAAAATAACTCCGAGATATCAAGAGCTATGTAAGGGAAAACAAGCACATCCATCGCACTAGGATTTGCAAGGTAAATTCGGACTCTGTTGTTTTTCCTGGTCATTAAAAACTTCTGTATAATATATCTTTTTCAAACTACTGTTGTGTGGTCCAAAAAAGTCTTGTATTGTTTCTCACTTAACAAGTTTTTATTAAACAACTTATCTTCTTATTTTGTTACTAATATCATTATGATACCTTCATTGCGTCTCAATTACTTTAAGGAAGACAACTGGAAGTACTCCCGATGTCGGGCTTGCATCCCGTCCACCGGTAAAAAAAAAAAAATTGTGGGGAGCCACGGCCCACTGCCGATTAGGTCAAGGGAGCCACGGGTCAAAAAAGTTTGGGAACCACTGGCCTACGTGATGGCAACACAAAATGGAGGCACAGACAAAATGGAACCCATATTGGAGACAAAGTCTCTGAATACGTAATGAACTCGCTAGTTAATATGACAAATTCACTCCATATTAGCCGAATTTACTAACTGCGGTACAACATCACCAAAATCGTGACGGAACCATAACCTCACGGGACAAGATAGGATTTACAGAACCTCAGTCCCTCCTTTTGCCATTACGTAGGCAATAGCCCTAAACTCACGTTAATCTGAATCTAGGCCTATATCAATATTCATTAGATCATCAAGGTGTCGTTGGAGCATCATCCTGTTACTCTCCACTTCTCTCGGGACAGGTCTCCGCACACACATGGTAGCACAAAGACTACAAATGTCGGGACCACACTGGATGCACAAACAATACGAGAAGAGGATAGCTAAAACCATACCAAGGAACATCCGAATCTTCCATCCCCATTTGGACAATAGTCCCCAAAACCATCCAGTCAATGACCAGTCTACATGAATAGACTCAGAGATCTTATGCAATCTAGAGATGGCTTGGTACACTGTAGGGGCATTATCTGGTATGAAAACACAGCAACTAGATTGGATCAATTTACATACCCCTCCTCGATCTGCAAGTATGACGTCTAACACCATACGATTCTGAAACGTCATAAGGCGGTCCGCTTGAAGCTCAGCTGTAACATTAGTAAGGGCACCTACAGTTTAATTTATAGTGGCCTCAACCACTCTCGTAAGTCGTCGTATATTCCTGCTATTGGCCTTAGGACCCCAAAACGGTAGGAAACCCTTGAAAAAGTCTCCTACTTCTTGTGATGCAGTATCTTCCTGATCGAAGACACCTCTACCATATCTTGTTCAATGATAGTCCGAAGTAGTATTGTATGTATGGGGAAGCAGAAATGCCACATAACATGTTCCTGAAAAATCAGGCGGCAACCATGTGTAGGCTCTGTCGTGACAAACAAAATATGTGCCTTTAGCTGGCATGAACGGAGGAGAAGTCGGAGATGAATAGACATAGGTTTGAGCACACACACTGTTACCTAGCTGAGCTCTCGAATTTCGACCACTACCTTGCAAACAAAAGTGGCCTCGATGGGGTACAATCCAAATCGGGGGGAGACCTTTTTCGTCTCTCCTTCTCTGTCAAACTGGTACTATATCCAGTCATGTTCCAACCAACATAAGCCTGTGCCTCATCCTTAGGGATAGCATTATATGCATCAATATCTCGGATCATATCCACTATTCCCTTTATCAAGGCACTTTTACTCGGATTGCCTTTCACGGAACGTAAGGGATATACCTCATTTGCATAGATGAACATAGTCTGAAAAGCCTATACAGACGCATTGAAAGAAAAACGCAAAACCAGATAGGGCATACCTCTATCTGTCGTATGAGGCATAAGACCACAAACCCAACAATTAGTGGTATTTACTACCAACTGATGCTGATGCAACAGCTGTATAAACGAATTGTTGACAAATTCTGACCTCCTTGTCTGTTCATGTTCAGGCAACGTATAAAATTGGTGCAAAGAAACAGTAGTAGAGGAAAGCATAGATTGGGAGGTGGGTGCAGATATCAGTGGTGTAGCATAAACAATCCAACCCACACAAGCTAATGTGATACTTAACCCCTTCCGTGCGGGCGGTTTTCCCCGCCCATGCTGACTCCGCCTTGCGCGGGCGGAGTCATGACGGAACGGTTCCGTCATCCGCACAGCTCACCCGTAGTGCATGACGGAACCGTTCCGTCAGCAGCATGGAAGGGGTTAAAAACATAAAAGAACACAATATAATGAAACATTTGTTACGGATCAATGTACAAAATCTTATCTTAAAACCTATTCTTTCAACAACTCTTTCAGTTACAAAAGACTCCGTCCTCTAACGTGCTGCTCACAGCAATTTTCCTTCTTCACTTAAGTGTGCATCCAGGCGTCCTAGACGTCCCTAGAACCACAGACCTTTCGTCAATATGCGGGTCACCCCTTAAGAACTTATACCGTGACCCTGCAGCTGAACCCGGATGGTGGCTCGAAAAAGAAAAAGGAAAAAAAAAAGTCTCTTGTCTGAAAGAGTGTAATTCATAAAAAAAAAATCTAATTTTATTTGTCCATTCTAGTCCTTAAGTTGTTGCGTTCTTTACCAGGCACAGTTTGATCCTGAAAGAGTGTCTCTGGGTGCGTAGTATCAAGTCTCAAATGCGGCGGCACACCTTCTTGCAAAACTTCGTCATCCGCACGTGCGTTCGCTAAAAGGTACAAATCTCGGAACCCTTTCAGTCTCAGAATCGGCAATACCATCCTTGACCCATTGATTGTATGGTACGGATAAGGGTACCCTTTTACAATGGGTGACATGCACCCAATTTTTCTTGCCTTAAACCTTGACGGCAGTCCGAGTCGCCAATAATACTTGATACGGGCCTGTCCACCTCGGCTCCAGATTCTTTGTCCTTTGAAAGTTTCTCACGAGGGTCCACCCGCCAGGTTGAATCGAGTTACCTGCATCCACAGAGGCTGAAGGTAAAGTATCATGCACCTGTTGGTGAAGAACACGCAATTTAGCAGTCAAGTCATGTAAGTAATCAACCAACATAGGATACTCAATATCACTGTATTTATTTGGCCTCGGCACACCCCAAACATTTGCCGGGCGACCAAAAACAATCTTGTATGGGCTAAGTCCCACACGAGAATGTACTGTTGTTCTTGAGTGGTAGAGCGTCTGGCCATGTAAGACCAGAGCTTGCTTGTATCTTGGCCAATTTAAGTTTAAGAGTGCCATTGTAGCACCCGACCAAAGCAGCTGACTGGGGGTGATTTGCAGCATGAAATTTCTGCCTAATTCCCAAACCCGCACACACTTTCTTCATAATCTGACCCACAAATTCACTTTGCATCAAGCAAATCATGCAGTTTTTAACCAGATTCTCAACACATTTAGGAATTCCAGCATTCTGCCATACTGGAGCCAACAACTTACATATCCCTTTTGAACTGATGTGAGCCAATCCATGAGCCATCATAACCACTGGAAGCACATACGCATCAGGCCACAACCATCGCTGGTGTTCTGACAACTTAACCCAACAGCCAGTCGAATCCAACATTCCCGTAATCTCACTTCACACACTCAATTCTTTCTCAGTAGCTTCTGCCTGAATCGATTTCACACTTTCTATTGTGTCTTCACACATTCCTCCTGCCATAACCCATCTAGCAGGACCTGCAACGTACATACGACTCGTAACACCTTTCACCGTTTCTCTCGCTACTTCATCTGCAAACGCATTGCCACGACCAACATCATCCGTAACCTTCCTATGTGCGCTGCATTTCACAATTGCAACTTGTGTCGGCAAAGTAAGTTCATTCACTAATTGTCCATGCTGAATTTTCGTACCATGGGAAGTAAGAAATCCTCTCTCTCTCCACAAACGTCCAAAGTTATGAGCCACGCCAAATGCATATTGGCTATCAGTATACACATTCACTCTCTTTCCTTTCGACAACACACACGCTCTTGTCAGTGCAATCAACTCTGCTGCTTGAGCTGAATTCTGTGCAATACGTGTAGTTTCAACAATCATGTGGAAAGTCGTAACCGCATACGCTGCAGTTGTATCGCCATTCGGAAGCTTAAAGCATGAACCATCTACCCATAAGGTACCATCTGGATTCGAAAGAAAAGAAGAGTATCTTTCAGATCAACTCTACCCTTCGTTTCCTCTTCTGTCCGGAGAAAACAATCATGCTGTTCCTGAGCATCTGTCTCTACAGAAATCGGCAACAATGTAGCTGGATTCAATGTGTTGCACCGCTTCATGTGCACATGACTAGCCAAAAGCGTCAACTCATAACCTGACAAACGCGCACTAGTAAGATGTTGAGTTTTTGTTTTATTCAATAAGGTATCCACTGCATGTGGGACCATTACAATCAATGTATTATCCAATACCAAACCAGCAGACTGTCGGATAGAAACAGCCGCTGCCGCTGTAGCTCTCAAAGAACTAGGCAACACCTTAGCTACCGGATCTAAAGTAGCTGAAAAATACGCACATGGGCGCTGTTTGTCTCCAAATTATTGCATCAACACTGACAACGCACAACCTTCTCTCTCGTGTACGTAGAGTGTAAAAGGCTTACTGTAGTCGGGAATACCCAACACCGGAGCAGAACACAACGCATCACGCAATTCAGAAAAACTCTTCTAACATTCGTCAGACCGAGGAAGAGGGTTTGGTATGTCCTTAATAGTAAGTGCCAACAAAGGTCTTGCTAGCAAAGAAAAATTCGGAATCCACTGTCTACAATACGAGGTGATACCTAAGAAAGCACGCACCTCTCTCTGTGTACGTGGTACAGTCATTTGACCAATCGCTTGTATACGCTCTGGGGTCAATCGTCTTCCCTCCTTCGACAAGAGATGACCTTGGTAGGTCACTTCTTGGCGGCAATACTGCAACTTTGAAGGTGACACTTTATGGTGAAGGTCAGACAAGTGTCGTAACAAGGAAAGAGTAACTTCTTTACAAATCTTTTCATCATCAGCAGCGACCAACAAATCATCCACGTACTGAACAAGAGTCGAACCAGAAGGCAAGACAAAAGTATCAAGCTGAGTTTTCAAAGCCTGACTATAGATGGAGGGACTTTCACAATAACCTTGAGGAACGCGCTTAAACCGGAAACTTTGGCCTCCCTAAAGAGAAGCCAAAAATATCCCTACTTTCTTCAGCAATCAGAATACTAAAGAAAGTGTTCTTCAGATTGATAACAGAAAACCAAGCGGCTGAGGCAGGGATCATAGTCAGTAAGGCAGTAATGTCCGGGACAACAGGAAACTGTGGCACAACAATCTTATTGACCTCTCGAAGGTTGATCACAAACCGATACACAGGTGGCTGGGAAGAGTCAGTACGCTTAAGATAAGGCAGAACAGGACTGTTACACACATTACCTTTCTTTTCTTCAATCACACCTTTCTCAACCAAATCATAGATAATCGCTAAAAGAGTTCTTTCGCCATCACTAGGGATCCTGTATTGGGGAATGAGAGGTAGCTTAGCATTCGACTTGAGGGTAACAACGTAGGGTGGAATCTGCAAAAGGCCAACATCATTAGGACCTGTAGCCCAGAGTGTATCAGGCAGAGAACGCAATTCCAGTGGAAGCCGATCTTTAGACAAATACATCAGAGAAATCACTTTCTTACCCAACGTAAGATGTACTCCCGAAGGAGAACAATGTAATGTTGCATGCAATCTTTTTAACGAATCCAAACCCAACAGATTCTCACCACAACCTGTCGGTAGAATAAGGGGTGCTTCCAATTCACAAGGCCCAATAGAAATAGGAAAAGGACAAGAAACCGGATTACGAACTGGGGCGCCAAAAAATCCTACTGAGACATTCATCAAGCCAGACAAAGGTGCGCCAGGGAGTTTAGATTGCATGATAGAACTCTTTGCTGCACCAGTATCCAAAAGAAAAGGTTCTGTCACACCTAATGTAATTACTTCAACATAAGGTCCACTCTGGTCTACTGGAACCAACACTACTCCCTCCCTTTGTCCATGGCTGTCCTAGCTATCATTAAAACCAGCCCTCTTGCTTTCAACATAATAATCATCAGTGTAATATTGAGCAGACTGAACAGACGGAACTTTCTGTTGATCAAAATAAACCATAAAATTCTGAGGGGGAAGGGAACGTTCATTCTGGGGAAGCGCACCACGTCCCCTACCCCTAGGAACTTGCTGGAAACCACTACGACCTCTCAAACCAGACATACCATTCGCACGCTGTAGCAGAATGGGGCAACTATTCTTAAAGTGACCTTCCTCTCTACAATAAGCGCACTGATTAGGGCCTAGCGGAAGACGCGGAGGAAAAGACTCAGGCTTCTGCAACAATCTCTGAAACTGTGGGGGCTGCTGAAACTGGGTAGGTTTCTGAAACTGATGCTGATTAGGGCGAGGCGGGTACGCCTGTTGTAGAAGAACCTTTGTTTTGAATTCTTTAGTCTTCTTCTCTGCTTTATCCTTCTCATCTTTATCTCTGTTCTCATAATATTGAGCAGTAGCCAATATCTGGCCGAAGAAGAAACAGCCCATGAACTCTCAGAGTCCTTTAACTTCTTAGAAAGCTCAGGAAGCAAATTAATGACAAACTTATCTACGAACAACCTTTGACCACCTTCTGTACTCATGTCCTGACCAGTATGATCAATAACTGTTTCCTCAAACCTGGTGAAGAAATCAGACACACTCTTGTCTTTCTTTTGTTTGCATGCTGCTAACTTGTCCCAATTCACTCGCATAGGAGGCATCAATGTTTTCATTAAATTAATAATCCTACCGGGTAGATCTGCAACTAAAGGCTCAGGTTTGGCCCCTCCTACCTGCCAACCATCTGCAGCAGCAATATTAACCCACGTATCTCCTAACTCTACCGCATGATCCTCGTGACGGATCTTTGTCCACAAAGGTTGAGGGACTACATTACCCAACAACATATGTATGTCAGCTAAATTCATAACACACGCATCAACTGTCTAGGACAACTCCTTATAATAACCAGCAGGATTTTTACGGGGGTCAGGCAAAGTCTGCTTAAGAGCCAGGACCTCTGCTCTCTTCCAAGGAACATGTACCCACACTCGCTGAAAATTAGCCGCTACACCCTGAAAACCCTGATTAACATCAGCAACAACTTCCTCTCTCCATACAGGGGGAACTTCTCTCATAGGATACTGCTTCACTTTTCTCTTAACAGAAGGATCAGGTTCAAACAACGACTGAGAAGGAAGTCTACACCTAAATGCAAGAAGCGTCTCTACCGCTTCCTCAACATCGGGACCCACTATCGTTCCTTTAGCAAATTCAGACTGAACATTAAGTAGTTCCAATGGAATTGGACCCAATTCATTATCTGCCCATTCTTCGCGGAGGAAAGTACACATAATATCAAAAACATACCTTTGTTTTGGTGCCTCCCACTGCAGGAAGACATCCATAACCATTTGTGGACTATACTTGGAGGCATTCAAAACCCATCTACGAGCAAGGACATCTAACACTGTCCGCTCCTCGGAACTAGGGAGCTGACTACGTGTTTACGTGCAGAAACAGTGGTCATATTCAGTGACCCAAAGAAAGGAGACAAAAGGCTAGTGACAGTCTCAGTCATTCATTGTCAAGCAGAAGGAGAAGAAGTTGACATGAGGACAGGAGACAAAGTGTTTTGAGGTGACAGAGACGTAGGGTCAGTAGCAAAGGAAGTCGAAGTTAAAGGAGAGTAAGGCAAAGGAGTTTGAGGCAGAACTGTTAGCAAAGCTGGCGGCCCTAGAGGGGACTGCGCCGGGGGAGGAAGAACCAACTGTGGAGGAACGGGTGGCTGGACAACACCAGGGAGTTGAACAACTGGGGTTCGCAGAGGTGCCGTAGCACTCTGCACATAAGGGGGTGGTAATCTCAACAAATGCGACATCAAGGGATCCTTTTCAGGGTCATTAGTCACATTTGGAAGAAGAGGTGGCAAAGCCGGGTAACATTTGTCAATGGCCATGCAATGTTGTCTATCTGACACCTCAATCGCACGATCTTCTTCATCTTCTTTAAACTGCCAAGCAGCTTGTAATATCGATATATTATTTTCTTTCCTATCTTTCTTAGCTTGCTTAATTTCTCGCTGTTTGGCTTCCTTACGCCAGAGGCGGAAAGAGTCAAACATCGCCGGCCGGGCTTTCTTCTTAAATAGAGCAACTTCTAGATTGTCTAAAACATCCGATTCGAAACTACCATGTTGGGGCCATCGTAAGACACCATCTTTCTTCGTATAGCGGACCCATACTTCATTAAACGTAATGGGACCCATGCCATGCTTTGAATAGAGCTCATAAGTTGGATTTCCAACCGGAGGTATCGGACACGGGTCCTCCAATCGGGAATCCCTGTTACAACTGCAACAAAACCATTTCCTAAATTTGCTAAGACCAGGCATCTTATAGCTCACTAATCTAGCTTCAAACTTCGAGGGGTTATCAAAAAACAATATACTCGCAAATATACGAGCCCCTCTGCTTCGGTATTTGCAAAGACCGAATCACTTAACCAAAATGTCTGACACACCACTAGAAGACCGTCTAACGTCTCGCCTTACAAATCATCACAAGAGGGTCCAAGACAGGACGATAGTCAGGGCAGCAGTCCTTCGTAGCCGTCGGAAAGGGGAAGCCTCTCAGTAAAAACCTTCAGTCCACGTTCGACATGCAGGGGTCGATGAAGTGGGGGCCCTCCTCCAGAATTTCCTCACGAAGCTCCTCACAATCTTCGGGCTTGGACCGGTACCACTGAAGTCGCCCCACGTTGGGTGCCAGTTGAAGAACCAGGTTTTAAACCCAGCGGCGCCAGGGGCACGCCCAAAGTCTTCGGCTTCACCTGTCTTGGTATACAAAGACACGGAATACTTCTGGGTGGCGTCAAAGACCAAATTTATTAGCAGCAACTAGTAACAGTGATCCTAGAAATACATCAAAGTACAAATTCTCAGGAGACTGCTCAATTTTGTAAGGCGAAACATCCCCTTTTATACCCAATATTCACATTATAAATGGACACCCGCTGCACAAAATTCTAGTCAATAAGGTACATTTTCAAACAAAGTATCACATAACAGAAAACTCAGTTTGCAATAACCCAACCAAAAGTTAATTATTTAGGAACGTCCCAAATTCAATCTCCACAAGCCGAACAAACCCATAATTGAAAGCACAATGCATGTAATGAAGACACATAGAAAGGAAACAATGACAGATAACGAGCAAGATAAGTCATGTGTAAAGAAACTAAAATTTAACGATGTCCTGAACATTGATTGGCAATCTCAGACAACGATCAACCAAGGAAATTGGCTTAGCAGGGTCAGTTTCAGGTGAAGGTGTCAGATCCTTACAGTTCACCTTAGAGTCAAGAAGAACCTAGTTAATGTATTCCGGTACGAAAAGGCCAGGTCGCTTTATTCGTTCGACCACATTCATCGGCCTATGTGATGGCAACACAAAATGGAGGCACGGACAAAATGGAACCCATATTCGAGACAAAGACTCTGAATACGTAATGAACTCGCTAGTTAACATGACGAATTCACTCCATATTAGCAGAATTTACTAACTACGGTACAACATCACCAAAATCGTGACGGAACCATAACCTCACAGGACAAGATAGGATTTACAGAACCTCATTTCCTTTGGCTGACGCATACGATGTGGTGCTATTCTTGGACACCTTTCACTCATTGGGAGAGAACCTTCGAGTTGATATGATTCACAACTTTTTCTGAACTTTTCTTCTCTAGTTTTGGTAATTGATGGGCCACAAGAGATACATTTGATTATTCTGTGTTTCTCAACAAATGGCTGATATTTATGTATTTTCTCTTCTTGAATTTGCTGATAAAACTAAACTAGCCTCAAATCCTGTTTCTGTCTCTCTATGGCTCGTCTTCAATTATCAATTGTGCATTCCAATTGAGCATTAATGGAGACGGGAATGTAAATAGAGAGATCTCTGGACAGTAGATTCTGATGTTACTATTCGTCATAGCTTTAGAGAAGTGGAGAAGTGTGGCTCAGGGGTTAGAGGCGGCAGACCTGGAGCTTGAGTTTCAGCCCTGGACCAGGGTTCAATTCCCCGCCTCGGCGGGTCTTGGGCTCAATAATCCCACGGACTCGATAATTCTCGCTCCGGTGCCTTCTCGACTCACGGGTTCACACTCTGCGACTCTGGGCAATAGCTTGCTTAATCTCCACATCGGCCCTTCGCGGCGGGATGCCTGGCTTTCGCCTTGTGGATACCCTTCCAGGGTTATCTCACAGGGGAATACCAGGACGGGTTCCCTAAGCAAGCGCGGAGATGCCCCAGGGTAAGTCCAGCGCTATATAAGTTTCATACATTTACACACACATTTACTTTAACTGAGTTATTGGTTTGTATGATCTTAGTCCAAATGAATTTCTTCAGGAGATTTGGTCTACCTATAATAATCCTGTATTTCTATAGCATAGTGTTGAGGGTTATATATACAGCAATCTAATCACTAGTTTGCAGGTCAGCTATTCAATTCCTGGTCCTCATTGGATAACTGGATTGGATCCCTTATGTCCGACCTCTCTTGGCACGATTCCAGATCCATCGGAGGAACAAGTAAATTAGACTGAAGTTTAGTGTAAGGAGATAAAGTGAGACAGTAAGTGGGTCCAGTGGTGCTACAGCACTCACATCATTGCCTTTTCTGCCCACCACTATCCACTTTTTTTGGAGGGGCAACAACTTTTAATAGGCTCCTCATCCTATTTGTTTTGGCAGTTCAGTCGAGCTTGGGACTTTACATACTGTCAGTCCGATCAGCTTGCCCATGTAGTTGTGATAGAATTAGAACTTAGGGTTGGAATGTGATGGGACAACTGTTACAGAGGAAGGAGAGAGAGGCTGGGAAGTGGCGATAAAATGGCTGTACTGGTCGCTGCACTTGAATTGCTTCTATTACTTTATTTAAGTGCTGCATGTTCACTACACGCTTTGGGTGATGAGCTTTTGCCCGACTGCTTGTGTATCAATTAACGCACGCATGCCGACTGCCATCACTGGGAATTGACCATTGCAGAATTATTTACATTGATCCAGGAATTGCCATGCCGGTTTTCTAACGTCACATCTACAGGGGTGGGGGGGGGGGGGGGGGGGAGAGGTTTAGGTGCCTGTAGTGTGTGCTTTTAGACTGCTGGTAAATGGTTATTCTTCCTTCATACTAATGCTTAATTTTAGCGTTTGCAAGAGGAGCTCCTGCGATGAGCATGTGTTAATCGTCGTATGAACAGGAGACACTGCGCGGACCGTTGGGGGACATCTCTGCATGTCTCCGACTACACACACAGATGCACCAAGCGTGCTGATGTAATCACGCTTTGCACATTGAAGTGCTGCCCAGGGCCATTCTAGGTGTTTTGCCGCCCTAAGCGAGAATTGAAAAATGCAGCCCCTCCCTTTTACTACCTTCACTCTCTCCCCCTGTCATCCAGGTTAACTGTCCTCTGCAGTTTCTCACTGTCTATACACTTTTATTCTTTCTGTTCCAACATCTCTCTGAAGTGGCCCCTAAGCACGCTGTGCCTGTGCGTTGTTAAAATCTACAGAAACATCACAGTCTTCAGGAATGCAATATAGAGTAAAACGTGTGAAATGTAAACAGAAGCTGCGTCACGTCAGTGTCTTGGATTGCCTTTAGTGTGTTAGTAAATCTTCAGCAAACGTTTAGCACTCTCTGAGAACTTCAACTGCCAGTTAGAGTGGCCGCTCTGCTCGTTTTGCTGCAGAGGAGACTGGCCTTGGTGTACACGATCTGCTCTCGGAGTCAGAGCGGCTGCTTGGGACCGAAATTATGTTTGGGACAGGGGAGGGGGCTCCACTGACTGCAAGGAGGCCCTTTGGTTTTTTAGGTCTCGCCTGGACATCGCATCCGAAGGATGCGTCCAGGCTGGAGACTTAAAGCTGTCTGACACGGGGGAATGAGGGACAAGAAACTGTGACGAGCTTATCCTGGCTGGATTGAGCTGCGTGCACGCGCGTCAACATTCACGCATGCGCACATCACAGCCACACGCATACACAGCACTCACGCATGCGCACATACACACGCATACACAGGCACACCCCCGTCACCTACACGCATACACAGAGACCCCTCCACACACACCAGCCCCTCTCCTCTCGGCTCCACACACACGCACACGCATTTACACTTACACAGACACACAGGCACCCAGACAGGCAACCCCCCCCCCCGTCACACACACGCATACACACAGACTCCAGGACACATATACATACACACACACATGCACGCTCACACACATACACAGTCCGCCGCCGCGCGCGCGCGCACAGATGCCCCCCCCCAACAAGGCGACGCCCCACTCACCGGCATCCTCAGTGCAGCGGCTCCCACCGGCAGCAAGACTCTTCTTCCCTTCTTCGGCACCGGGGCGCAGGGTAGGCTCCTGCCTGCTCCGGTGCGCCAAACAATCGCGGCTCTTCCGTGGGAGGCGGGGTAGGCTCCCGCCCTCCTACTTCCGGTTGTCCCGCCCGGCCTGCCTGACTTCCTGGTCGCAGGCCGGCGCAAAACGACGCTGCATAAAAAAATGCTTAGAACAGTGGTTCCCAAACTGTGCGCCGCGGCGCCCCGGTGCGCCGTCATGAGCAGCCAGGGGCGCCGCGCTCACGTTGGGAAAATTGACCTTATTGCAGCTGCAGCGCAAAAAACTTGCTGCCTGCATAATCCGGGAAAATTATTTGGCCCAAGAGCGCACGTACGTACGAGTCGTGCTTTCACAGGCGTAGTAGTCGCCATTACTGGCATATGCAGCTCGCCTCTGACCGTTTGAGGCACGTTATTGCTGCCCACCGTGGGATCCTCTTCGCAAGTAAGGTAAGGAACTGGCATGGGAGGGATTCCTGTTCAGTAGAACAGGAGAACAGGAGTACGGCAGTGATACACAAGCCAAGAAGCCAGACTGTAAAAAAGCGGGCTCCACGGAGCTTGTTAAAGCAGCCAGAGAGAAGGCTTTGCCTTGTCTTTTTATGTCTAATTTCTTTAACGAGCTCCGTGGACCCAACTTCTTACACTAAAACTAACGCAGGTGATACAGGTGTTAAACGGAGGTTGGGCAGAAGATCGGCATGGCATTTGATTATCATCAATTATTAATTAAATGACATGCCGATCTTCTGCCCAACCTCCGTTTTGCACCTGTATCACCTGCATTATTTTTAGTGTAAAAAGGTGGGCTCCACGGAGCTCGTTAAAGACTCAGAATGCGGGCATGATGTTCCCCCCAGATCCAAACAGCGTACAGATGCACATTTGGCTCCCCTCGGAAATGACATGGTAGAAGTAGTTTTGGCTGTCATGGTTGAGCAGCACATATTGGGAACATATTACTACGTGACAAACAGCACATTCAGGCCTAAAATTGGTATTTCCTTAGTATTCCCCCTCAGCGAAAAAGTTGCAAACCTTTGGTAATGTTTGGTGTAATGGATACGGTTTTCTTTCTGCAGACTCTTTTTGCGTTTCCTGACAGTCCTCAATTTAGGTTACTCTGCAAGATAATTTTAGGAACTAAAATAATTAGATGTTGTGCAGAGTGCGTGCAGAAACAGTGAGTGCAGAGTGAGTGCAGAGTGACAGTGAGTGCAGAGTGACAGTGAGTGCAGAGTGACAGTGAGTGCAGAGTGACAGTGAGTGCAGAGTGACAGTGAGTGCAGAGTGCGTGCAGAGTGACAGTGAGTGCAGAGTGACAGTGAGTGCAGAGTGACAGTGGGTGCGGAGTGACAGTGAGTGCGGAGTGCGTGCAGAAACAGTGAGTGCAGAGTGAGTGCAGAGTGACAGTGAGTGCAGAGTGACAGTGAGTGCAGAGTGACAGTGAGTGCAGAGTGACAGTGAGTGCAGAGTGACAGTGAGTGCAGAGTGACAGTGAGTGCAGAGTGCGTGCAGAGTGACAGTGAGTGCAGAGTGACAGTGAGTGCAGAGTGACAGTGAGTGCGGAGTGACAGTGAGTGCGGAGTGACAGTGAGTGCAGAGTGACAGTGAGTGCGGAGTGACAGTGAGTGCGGAGTGACAGTGAGTGCAGAGTGACAGTGAGTGCAGAGTGACAGTGAGTGCAGAGTGACAGTGAGTGCAGAGTGACAGTGAGTGCGGAGTGACAGTGAGTGCGAAGTGACAGTGAGTGCGGAGTGACAGTGAGTGCAGAGTGACAGTGAGTGCAGAGTGACAGTGAGTGCGGAGTGACAGTGAGTGCAGAGTGCGTGCAGAAACAGTGAGTGCAGAGTGACAGTGACTGCAGAGTGACAGTGAGTGCAGAGTGACAGTGAGTGCAGAGTGACAGTGAGTGCAGAGTGACAGTGAGTGCAGAGTGACAGTGAGTGCAGAGTGACAGTGAGTGCAGAGTGCGTGCAGAGTGACAGTGAGTGCAGAGTGACAGTGAGTGCAGAGTGACAGTGAGTGCGGAGTGACAGTGAGTGCAGAGTGCGTGCAGAAACAGTGAGTGCAGAGTGAGTGCAGAGTGACAGTGAGTGCAGAGTGACAGTGAGTGCAGAGTGACAGTGAGTGCAGAGTGACAGTGAGTGCAGAGTGAGTGCAGAGTGACAGTGAGTGCAGAGTGAGTGCAGAGTGACAGTGAGTGCAGAGTGACAGTGAGTGCAGAGTGACAGTGAGTGCAGAGTGACAGTGAGTGCAGAGTGAGTGCAGTGACAGTGAGTGCAGAGTGACAGTGAGTGCAGAGTGACAGTGAGTGCAGAGTGACAGTGAGTGCAGAGTGACAGTGAGTGCAGAGTGACAGTGAGTGCAGAGTGCGTGCAGAGTGACAGTGAGTGCAGAGTGACAGTGAGTGCAGAGTGACAGTGAGTGCAGAGTGACAGTGAGTACAGTCACTCAGCACCACCACATTATCAGTCAGAACCACCACAGCATCACTCAGAACCACCACAGCACCACTCAGCACCACCACAACATCACTCAGCACCACCACAGCACCACCATAGCACCACTCAGCACCACCACTGCATCACTCAGCATCACCACTGCATCACTCAGCATCACCACAGCCCCATTCAGCACCACCACAGCATCACTCAGCACCACCACAGCACAAATATGTTCTCTCAATGTTTCAAGCTTTATTACAAATGTCACAAAAAGATGTTAATATTTCACTTCTGTTCTTGGATTTTGTTACAATAAAATACACTGAACATAATCTTCACAAAAGTTATTTACAAAAGTTTAAGCTATTGCCATTATAAATTACAATCACTTTTATTAAGTATTAAAAAACATTAAAAGCCATTGTTATTTGTAATATCAATACATCTAAGTCACGTAAATACAAATGTTGCATTACAAATGCTATAGGTGTCACATTTGCGAAAGTTATAACTATTGGCATTGTAAATGACAAAGCTATTAATTTAGCTATTTTCAAAACCAACACATAAATGAACATTTGGTGAATTTCCATTAAAATATTTGACTTTTTTACTAAGATATTATTATACTGTTTTATGCAAACAAAATTTAGATACTACATAAATAACTTTAATAAAACATATTTTATATGAAGCTTTTTATGTAAAAAAAAACTATAGCATAAAGCAAAAAACAATTGCCATTTACAATGCTAATAGCTCAAACTTAAATAATGCGAGACCTATTGCATTGCAAATGCTTGTTTGTGAAGGAGGGCCCAGGGGGATAAAAAAAAGCATCTTGCCAATACCACAGCCTAGTGCAGCTCAGTAAAAAGACCCAAAACAGCCGGTTTCAACCTGGAATCTCTACACTGCATGTGCATAGTAGTGACTGACTGGGGTGCCATGCCAGTACTTAAAACGGAAGGCGAGGCACAACCTAATCTGTGTGGGGGCTGCATCCAGTGCCCACGTTTGGATTGTGATCCGGATCATGTTGTCCTCCTCCATATGTTGAACAGCACACGAGGAAGGATGTGGGGCAGCTCCGCCTGGAGGCAGCTTAATTGATTACAGGTATAGATATGGACTTATTGTGAAACTAAAATAATAATGTGATAATCACCTCTTTGAGCTGGGCCCAGCTCAAATCTATGTCACACACCATTGATTCAGTCACAGTCAAGAATCTGCCCGGGATGTTTAAGTAAGGCAGCAGCCAAAAACCAGCAGCACGTAGCTCCCTCTGCTACAAGCTACCAGGCAGCAGGCGCCTGCTCTCGACGGGAAGTCGGAGTTAGCCAGTGCCGTTGCTGGTCGGGTGAGCCTGATAGGGCCGCGGGATCCATTACAGTGCCCCTGCAGTAGTGCAAACAGTGTACACACTGCAGCTAAACTTCAAGTTCCGCCAGCTCGCGGCACCGCCCTAATAAAGTCTCTCGCCATTGGGCACTGAAAGCGACAGATATGCTGGCCGCGTGTTTCGGGTAATATTCACTGTAGTATGGTACTCTAGCGCGCACATGAACCACCAGTCCTCAAGCCTGCCGGGACATGTGCACATCACACGCTACAATGCAGCCACCGTTTTGGTGCATACGGAGAAAGGGGCGGCGGCAAGGACCGATGCCAGAGGCAGCGGAAAGTGGCCATGAGCTAAATAAAAAAGCTATGAAACACTAAGTTATTATGAGTGTGCAGTGCGACACTCACACGGATTGGTAAAAGATAACAGGCTCACCGGAGTCACAGGTTTTCGGTGGTAGGTAGCTGGTGGTCTAGTAGAGGTCACGCACGCCTCACATCAGCAGTTCGCTAAGACATCTTGCACACTAGTACCTTGGCCGGGTGATGTCAGGCGTGGATGTAGTCGTCAGCAAGTAACTCACTCAGCTGCGGGCGGGAATTTTGCAGCAGGCTAATAGCAGCGTGCACGACCTCCGCCTGTGGCGCCATATGTGAAGTCATGTCAGGTCGAATTGTGGGCTACCCAATGAGCTTTCGAGGTTGAAGGCCGTTCAAGGGGATTCCCAAACTCCTGTTTTTTGCCGCCCTCCCCTTTTTGCTGCACTAGGCAGCCGCCTAGTCTTGCCTATTGGCAGAAACGGACGCTGCCATTTTGAATTTTTTGAATTGGAGCTTTATATAAAGCAAACTCCACCGGAAGGTATCAGAGCGTTTTTACATGAGCACCAGTTGCGTTATAGACAGACATTCATTGTTTTAGGCACGGGGATAGTGAGTGATTTGCCCAGAATTGAGACTCGAACCAGGTTCCCCAGCGTCAAGGTCAAGGGCTCTAGCCATTAGGTCACATCCTCTCTGCTGGCTGTACACATGAAATTCACACCTTGTACGTAAAGGTGCATCCAATATCAACTGGGCCCGAATGGCTTCACCAGTCATAAACACTGCAAACACAGAGTTTTGAGCTTGATACGCTGTTAATATTCTCATCGTCCACTAGCTTAATTCTGGATGGGCTCTCCTTGTGCAAGTTATGAGTTTTTCCTGTGATCGCATCTGCAGGTCTTGGTTCATGTCATGGTAACTCGTCATTATATACTTAAAATAGAATCCCTCATTTTGGGCATGACAACTTTACTCTGAAATTAGCAATTGATTACTTTCGCTATTTGTTACAAAGCATGTGCAGTTACAGTGGAAAAGAAAGAACTAAGGGTTTTGCTTTACAACTAATCGACTGTCATGGCAAGTACTTCGGTAACAGTTAATCCGCCTAAAGAGTTTATGTGTTCTAAGTGATTCAGAACTTTATCTCCAGAACAGGAAAAAAAGTTTGATGGTATTTCCTTAGGTCCTAAAGGTGTGAGAATATTCAATTAGTCTACCAAAGAAGGTGTGGTGGGAATGGTAATGTTTTTTCTGAAGCTTTGGCCTAGCTAGATAATTACTCTTCACCTGAAGTAAGCATAGGCATTACACGTTATAAAGTATTTCACTGAGTTCAAGAAAAAAATGAGTCTGTTGGTGAATACGTCACTGCTTTGTGGAGATTGTCCGTAGATTATAGATATGGGAACTTAAAAGGAAGCGTTAATACAAGATCAGGTGGTCATGCATATGCGGTCCTGCAATTCAGGAACGATTCTTCGTCAATAGTGATGATGCGCTAAAAGATATCGCGGCCATCATGAGGAAGGATGACTTGTCCAGGTGGTGTACGAGGACTATTAAAACAGGATGTGGTACATTAGAATAGAAGTGGGTGCTAAGGTCACTTTTGACAAATTATAAGAAAGCTAAATCTTATGAGTATAATAATAGTAAGAACAAGAAACAATTACGTTGTTATGGCTGTGATGCCACCATCTAGTAAGAGTCGTTCTGCCATGAAATAAAAATGTAGCAATTGTGCTAAAATGGGCAACTTTGCACAAGTGTGTAAAACGAAACGTAAACATTTTGGGAAGGTCAAGTGCATTGGGATGGGGATACAGAATCATCTAGTAATGAGCAGTCAGATTCTAAATATGTTTTAAATCTAACAGAATGAGTTGTTCTTCACATTTCTGAGGGTAAATTGAAAAACAAACCTATTTGTTTTATGAAAATTGGAGGTGTTGATATTCATATTGTTGTGGATTTTGGATCCTCATATACTATTGTAAACGACAAGATTTATCAAAACTGTTTTGAGAAGAAACTATGTTTTACACTCATTGAAGCGACTTTTGCACCATATATATACAATAGATAGGTGATTAATATTTTGGGATACAGGAAACTTATTTTAAGATTTAAGAACAGATGGCCTATGTAAATTGTATGTAGCCAGGAAAGAGCCTGTACTGTGATGGTTGGATCAGAAACACCTACATATCATCTTCGATCAAAATAGTAAAGAACAGGTTTCAGAGACTACTGGTTTATGCATGGATGAGAAATTTCCTGGTGTGTTCAATGGAACGGTTGGGTTCTTGAAGGGTGTTGAACACAGGGTTGTACGAAAAGAAAATGCTATTCCTAAACTTTTTAAAGCAAGGAATGTACCAATGTTACTAAGGGAGGACGTGTCTAAAGAACTACTCTGGTTGGTGGGGGTGCAAATAATAGAACCAATTAGGTCTTCCAAATGCTTGGATCTTTTGTTTGTGGCTCAGTAAACGAATGGTAAAATTAGGCTTTACATTGATCTTCAAGATTTGAACAACAATATTCTCATTGATCGCTTTTGTCTATCTGAGATGAATGAGTTGGTCGCATTGTCCAAGGGTATGAGATTGTTTTCCACGTTAGGGTAGGGGAGTGGTCAAGATGGCCCCACATCATTGTGAGCTCTGCTGCTAGTCTGTCCAATATCACCTGTTAATCCTGCCCATCTAGATCTAGAACTAATTGCAGATGGAAAGTTTCCTGGGCACACCGAGTGGCCGGCAGACACTGCCCGATTCCCAATCTAAGGGGCAGCGTCCCCATATTGAGTTAACTGTGGCCATGTGGTACCGGCTGTGACAGTGGGACTCATGTGGGGCCTGCGCAGAAGGGGCCCCGCCCGCTTGCAATATCCAGGCTTTTGATTTCCACTACCTGCCTGTGAGGTGGCCTGGGGTCCAGAAGAGGTCGTTACCCCGCTGCTGTTGCTGAGAAGCTCAGAGGGGGATGCCAGAGATCCTTCCTTGAATGTCTTGTGTGGCCTGGTTCTGGGAGCGGTGCAGCACCACAGGGACAGTCGTGGAGATATGGCCATCCTCGCATCATGACATGTGGCCAGGAGGACCTACTAGCGTCAAGGTGAGCACCAATCTAGCCAGATCTCTGCCCGCATCCATGCACCCCCTGCATTGGAGAGGCCGCCTTGGGCCTGATATTGCCAGCCTTGATGGAATTGTGCAGCAGGGAGCGGCTTGTTTTCGACTTGCTGGGTGAGGTTTGGCTATCTACTTGGGTGGGCACGCCCTCACTCAGACTCCCACACTGGGAACCCAGGGAACGCGTGAGGCAAGCAGGCAGCCCCCTTATGGTGTGGCTTTCTCCAACTTGTGACTACTTGGGCTAGTGCTCTTGCAGGTTGAGCCATCCCTTAACAGCCTGCTGTGGCAAAGGAGCTGTGTTCGGCCTGAGTGTCATACGCAGCACGTGGCCTGGCACCACCCATGCTGTCATCTAGGACCCACTTGCCGCCTGTGGACAATGCATGTTGCTGCAACTCACCTTGCGCTGTGCAAGTGGACACATGAAGAGGTGGTGTGTCACCTGACTGGCCATCTGGTATCCAATCCATGCACCGCCTTTTGCAGCTGGCTTTGGCACAGTGCCTTCCGCTTCGCATTCTCTTGGTTCCGGTGAGGCTCAACTGGAGATGGCCAAGCCCTGGCGGCGAGCCTGGCCTCTGCACTGGTGCCTCCTAGTATTAGGCACACATCCTTTCTGCCCTATTCCACAGTCACATTGGGCTCACTGACTTGCAGGTTGAAACCCCCTACATAGTCATGGCTGCTCCTGTGCTGCTCAACTGAGGACAGCCTCTAAAGTATTGGGCATAGTAGGACTCAGTGCGGCGGTCCACATGAGGCTGGCTGTGAGACGCTGAGTCCCTGTTCCTTGCAACAAGGAGGGCCTCTGGCAAGTATCCTGGAGGTGGAGAGACAGCACCTGTGCCCTGCTGGAGTGTCAGTTTCCCTGATGCTTTGCTCCGACACAGCGGGCATCTGCGGCTCGGTTATCTCTCCACATAGGAAGCTGCCTTGTCTGACGCCATGATGGTGAAACCTAGAGTAACCACGCCCTTATTGTAAGATTCGCTCACAACATTGTCCTCCTCCACACCTGTGAACCCTACCACGGAAGCCATCTGGAGGCCACCCTGCATACGTTTTCTGCCCAATTCGGGATTGTGCTCAAGCAATCCTGGACACCAAGACCTCATTGAAGATCAGTTATTGTTCAGTTGTTTTTTTTTCCTCTTGCGATGCACACATTGGCAACTCCTCTATGTTGGGAGCTTCATTGAAAACAATGGAGTGCTCTGGGATTTTAATGGCCGGTAGAAGCCCGGAGCTCCAACATTCCAGTGTTGAGGTTCACAGCTGTTGCTTGGAACAAAGGCCTCACGTAACCAGAGATTTCAATCCCCACAGGCTCCGTGAGGCCTTTGTTTGAATTTTTAGAACATTCTGCCCCATAGTGGTGGAATGTACTGAAAGCCTTCTAGCCCGCCAAAGCTGGGCTATTCCGCATTAAAGTCCCACTCCCTTGTTAAAGGCCCGAGCCGGCCTTTAAGGGCTGCTACAGCTGGCTATGGGCTATATTAGAGTGATAGAAGTAGTTGTTGTAAATTTTCATTCTGAAGTTTAACATTTCCATTCTTAAGCTTCTGTGTTTGTGTGGAAGCTTTATTAGGTACATAGTATGTCAGATACTGTAAATTAAAAGTTACAGAATTTGATAATACATTTGTTATTGAATAAGGGTGTGTGTGTGTAGTGGTGATAGAATTGGAATATTACAGGAGACCTGAGGGAAGAAATGGGATGACAGTTACACAGGAAGGAGAGAGAAGCTGGAAGTGGTGGGGAGATGGATGTACTGGTCGGGAAACAACCGTTACATCGCAACTTTTACAACGCACTTCTATTACAACGCAACTTTTACAACGCTGGATCCATTACATCGCATGCCTTTACAACGCATGACATTACATAGCAGATGCTATTACAACGCATGCCATTACAACGTAAGTATAGGTAAGTATATACATTTTTTTTATTTTATTTAATATTATTTAATTAATTTAATTAATATTAATTATAAATAAATATATTAATCTTTGTTTTTTTATATTATAAATTAAATATATTAATTTACGTAATTTTAAAAATAAGTATGAGTATAGGAGTATATGTTTTGGGGTACTTTTAGGTTTTAGGGCTGAGTTTGGGTTTTGGGGTACAGGGGTATTTTTAGGTTTTAGGGCTGGGTTTGGGTTTTGGGGTACAGGGGTATTTTTAGGTTTTAGGGCTGGGTTTGGGTTTTGGGGTACAGGGGTATTTTTAGGTTTCAGGGCATGTGTTTGGGTTTTGGGGAACAGGGGTATTTTTAGGTTTCAGGGCTGGGTTTGGGTTTTGGGGTACAGGGGTATTTTTAGGTTTCAGGGCTGGGTTTGGGTTTTGGGTTACAGGGGTATTTTTAGGTTTTAGGGCTGGGTTTGGGGTTTGGGGTACAGGGGTATTTTTAGGTTTCAGGGCTGGGGTTGAGTTTTGGGGTACAGGGGTATTTTTAGGTTTCAGGGCTGGGTTTGGGTTTTGGGGTACAGGGGTATTTTTAGGTTTTAGGGCTGGGTTTGGGTTTTGGGGTACAGGGGTATTTTTAGGTTTCAGGGTTGGGTTTGGGTTTTGGGGTACAGGGGTATTTTTAGGTTTCAGGGCTGGGTTTTGGGGTACAGGGGTATTTTTAGGGTTCAGTTTTTTAAAAAAAACGACTTTAAATAAATTAAATTAAATTAATTACATTAAATTAAATTAATTAAATTATATTATTTACAATTTTTAAATTAATTAAAATAAATAAATTAAAATAAATTTACAATTTTAAAATTAAATTAAAATACATTCAATTAAATTATTTTAATTATATTAATTACAATTTGTAATTTAATTAAATTAATAGAATTAAATTTATTAAATTAAATTAATTTCAATTTTAAAATTATTTAAATTAAATTAATTAAATTAAATTAATTAACTTATTAACATTTTTTTTAAAAGATATACTTACCTATACTTACGTTGTAATGGCATGCGTTGTAATAGCATCTGCTATGTAATGACATTCGTTGTAAAGGCATGCATTGTAATGGATCCTGCGTTGTAAAAATCATGTTGTAATGGTATGCGATGTAAAATTATGCGTTGTAAAGCCATACATCCGTACTGGTCGCTGTGCTTAAATAAATGGACACAAACAATTACAGTGGTCACTACATTGCATTTATTTATTTTTGCTGTTTGATATAGTGCAAACTGGACCGGAAGGTATTGGAGCGCTGTAGACGAGCACTAGTTACATTACAAAAGGCTGAATTCATTTATTTTATTTTAGACACAGAGAAATTAATTTGACAAGAATCACAGGATGTTGAGCCAAGACTCGAACCTGGTTCCCCAGCTCTGCCTGTAATGCCACATTCTCTCTCCATCTGAATGAGGCTGCAGCATTCACAACGCCGGGAGCACAGTAAAACCACTTAACAGTTGTGGATTTTAACTTTTCTACCGGGATGTAACTTAAGCTCCAGCTTCAAAACATTCTGAAACTCATGAAGAAACAGTCGGCTGCCAGAGGGCTGGAAGAGTGAGTCAACCTCCACCACCTCCCAGTACCCGAGATTTGCAGCCGTTCGATCCCAGCATCCTTAAATGACCAGTAAGTGTTCCAGTAGTAAGTATAGCCACATTTTTAGGTTTCGACTGGCCGAAAGCGCGCACTGCGCAGCTTTTCGGCACAGCCGAAATCTTATGTCTAGAGTATGTGGCTTGGGAATCTGCCCTCTGTTCCATTGGCTAGCTCCATAAATGGAGGCTAGCCATTGGAACAGAGATCTGTCCGGGGGCGTTCCCGAGAATTTTAGGCTTTCTGCTCACATCATGCAGCGGTGGGCGGGGTTTTTTTTTTTTGGTCGTCAAGGTTTGTTCTCGTCGTTTCTCTGAAGATGGCGGCCGGGCAGTAGCTTGTTTGTACAGGTCAGGACATTATTATGTTTGTGCCGTTAACCCACCCCCCACCCCCCCGCCCCCCGCTGTCCGTTTGCCCGTTCCCACCCCCCTCCCGCTGTCCGTGTGCCCATGCTTAATGCTTGTTTGTTGTTGTTTTTGTCTCCTTACTCTAGGCGACCCATTGCTCTTCGTTAGCCTTCCCGCTCCCCCGCTGTCCGTGCTTAATGCTTGTTCGATCTACCCTCTCAATCCATTCGTCTTGTGTTTTTTCGTTTTTTATGTGTCGACTAAAATATACAAACATTGTGCAATTCCAATTCTCCCGGATGCTATCTTTTGGCATTGTCGTAATATCTTGACTATTCATCAGCCCTCACAAGGAAGAGGATTTGCCCAAGATCTCACCTTGTTAAACACCAGTACTTCCTTTGGAGATTGCTGCCAATTCGAGAGGAACGTTTTGCTTTCCTTTCAAATATTTATCATGGGTGGTGAGTGTCACCCAACAGATTTTTTCCTTGCAAACCCAATGGAATGTGAACTTCACTCGGGGTCGCCAGCCGCCATTAGTCTGTGTACACTGGTAAGGTAAACAGCATCTTTAAGCTTTCAAAGTGACTAAACCTGTTTTCGCACATTTGTTTATTTCTCTGTGTGAGCACTTTCGCAGTGTACATAAATATGGCCTCGCGCTGGGTGTCTGTTAGCTTGATGGTTACGTGTCGTGTGGGGCTTTCACCTCAAGTGATCAGCGACCTGCAGCAGCACGGCGCCGACCTATAGAAAGCGATGCCTGCCCTTATTGCTTCTAAAATGTATCATTACCCGTCGTGCAATTCTCTTAGCAGAACGCGGTTTTGCATCTCTTCTTTACAAAGCACGTGCTTTCACGGAGCGGATTTTCTGCCTGAGCGCATAGTGGGGTCTCCAAAAGTGAATTTTAGGAGGTGGCACACATTGGGCCACAGATGAAAGTGGTGGATATGAACTGACATACCAAGTCAAGTTTAAAGACTTTAAGCAAACACTGCTTTGCAGTGAAAGGCAGCAGACAAATTGTTGTATTGGACATGGTGCATCATCTGTTTGCGTTTTTCTGGGGCTCCTTCTGGTACAGGTTGCAGCTGAGGAGGTGGGGCACAATGGGGAGCCAGGACAAACCGAGCTGGGCACAGGCCCCATCTGGCCCCTCCCTCTAGAGTGACGCCACAGGCTTCTGATGAGGACATTACACTCCAGCGTCTGCCATCTTTGTCCATTCATTTGTGTGGAGAGTGCACTTATTTATTGAAAACCAACACAGCACAGTAAGGACCGTGGCAGTGCAGCCTGCGCACACGGGTGCACAGGAGGGCGCACAGGCCCATGCTCAGGGGTTTTGACTTATGATGCGGTGCCCAAAAAACTAAAGTGCAGATCCCGTTTGCAGTTGTGTAATCACTCGGTCTATGATCCTTGTTTGTTGTTCTACCCTTTGGTAATGTTTTTATGAACATTAAGACCTGGCTGTGAACTGCCTACAGCATCACAGTTGTAACGCCGCCCTGTGGAATATTCTTACAGTACTCGCTCAGCATGCCCCATGAGCAGCCTTTCTGCAAGGATCTCTTTATCCTTCGAACCCCTTCCAATCGTTAGACGTGCCCCTGCCCACTTTGAACACCTGCCAAGGTGAGCTAGAAAGAGAGGAAGTGTAGGGTGGAGGAATGAGCTGGAATGAAAAAAGAAACAATACCCTGTGTTGGACTAGCCTTTCTGGCAGCATGGCACTTCCAGATGGGTCCCCCTTTAAATGTCAGTGTGAGGACCATTTTCTCTGATGAGTGAGGGGTTGGTCTTTAGCTTGCAGTCAGCGCAGCCTTTCATCCTTCCGAGGTGGATAAAAGTGCGGCACTAGGGTGCACAGGCAGAATCTGCTCCGAGGGTCGGTGCTCGTGCAGTGGCGCCGTGCTGGGGCCAGTTGATGCACAAATATAGATTTAAAGGCGTCCAGGGGCGAAGCATTGGTCGGACTGGCAGGCCTGGGATGTGTGTTTATTGTTGACATGCAGCTCGACCTTTCTGGAAGGTGCAGAGACCCGAGGGTGCCAGGGGCGGCGCGACAGGGGTGCAGGAAATAAAATACTTGGGATAACTTTCTAGAAGTGGCTGGGCTGATGGGACAGAGCGAGGGTGCCCTGTTGCCACCTTAAAGTGACCGAAATGCTAATTGCTCAGCTAAATTCTCGATTTTCATAGCACACAAAATATGTGAAGGTTAAAAAAAAGTCAGACAAGATATAGGCAGCAAGATACAGGCAGACCACATTGCGTTCTGCAGGCGTAATAGCTAGAACACTATGGCAGTCTCTGGGTGTGTGTGTGTGGCTCTGGGTGGGTGTGTGGCTCTGTGTGTGTGGCTCTGGGTGTGTGTGGCTGGCTCTGGGTGTGTGTGGCTGGCTCTGGGTGTGTGTGGCTGGTTCTGGGTGTGTGGCTGGTTCTGGGTGTGTGTGGCTGGCTCTGGGTGTGTGTGGCTGGCTCTGGGTGTGTGGCTGGCTCTGGGTGGGTGTGTGTGGCTCTGGGTGTGTGTGTGGTACTAATTGCTGTCTGCTGAGCTCGTCCGTAGGGTACAATAGGTCTCACATTTGCGAGAGATTAAGCTAATGGCAATGTAAATGACAATGCCATTTATTTATCTGTTTTCAAAACCAACACATAAATACACATTTTGTCATTTACAATGCCAATAGCTCTGACTTTTCCAAAGGCGAAACCATTGCATTGTAAATGCTTGTTATGAATGTTAAAGCAAAAGCAGGCGCTTGAAGGTCCACTCTGAGTTACTGCCTCTTAAAAGCTTCTGCTGTTTCTCTAAATTGAATAACTTCGCTACTAAATTTCTTCCCATTCTGAATCAGACCGACTCTCAAAAAGCCTTGTTAATGGCAAACCTTCATGAGCCTGTGGCAACTGGCTGTTTCCCTGTTAAATTTGTTTATGTAGTTAGAACCACTTGCTTGAAGTGCGCGTTTTCTTAATTAAGATGCACCCTGAAGCGTCCACATCCTGCGGTACTTGCTTTGTTCTCGCCATGCCTGGTTTCATGCGAGGGCCGCTCCTTTCACATGCACAGTTGAGTGTTATTGGAGGCATCACTCTTTGTCAAAGGGCTGTACTTAGCCAAAGGTATAGATTACTTTAGCAAAACCTCTGTTTGCCTAATACTTGGTCATTGGTCACCACTCGGATTGGGGCTCAGCTCATTTGTAAATGTCCATTCAGTACCAACGACTTTTCCCCAGCTAATGTTCTCTTTATCTGCTGTTGCCAGACGGGCAGTCTGTGGGCCCTTGGCACACTAGGCGTACATTGCATTGTGCCCCAACTATTTTTAAACAGGGCACCATGCATTTTGCAGCAAAGTGCATACCTGTTAACTGGGTTGATCGATCAGTTCCAAATAATATTGCACAAAGCACTCAAAAATAAAATTTCATATTGCCCATACTGAAATTGCATAAACATTTTCCTTAGTGCTTTCAAAACAAGTATTGGCAAAGCCAATATGTCTTGCTACCCAAGAGCCATTGGTTTGATCAAGCCTTTGTTTAGCCATCGTGTACAGCATTGTGGCTGCATGTGAAAGATAAAAGCAATACAAGGTCCACACCAACTGCAGCACAGCGCTTGTTTTTTCCTTTACTTTAGCCATGCTGCACATCTTCTGAGCTGCTGTATAACATGCCTAAAACACATTAGCAAAACCAATAGTTCTTGCAAAGATGAGACCTATCGGCTTCGCCAAGGCTTGTGCTGCTTCAAAGTACTGATGTTCTTCCTTTTGATCATTGTAAAATAAAGTACGACTACAACGCATGCAATTACCATGCATGCCTTGACCACCCATTGTAAGTAAATGTACGGTAAGTATATACAATTTTTTGAAATAACAATTTATATTTTTTGGTCGTGGAGGGGGACCTCCCAACTCCACAGATAAATATTTTTTTCTTTTTTGGGTGCTGGGGGCACCCCAAAACCTATCCTGCTTTTCATTTTCTCCTAACACTGCTTTACCTACCCCATAACCCTAAAATTACACTTCCCTCCCTTTAACACTATCCAGCCGAAACCTTAAATTACCTTTACCTCTCTTAACCACTACATAGTCCAAACCCTAAAGTGTTCCCTACCTCTCTTTGCCACTACCTATACCTAAATCTTTCTTTTAAACAACATAACAAAGATGTTTATTATAATAACAAAAAAGTACGTGATAAAAGGTACAAATAGTTAACTGCATGGTAAAGGCTGCATTGTAAGGGCGGTTTCTCCTTGTAAAACGGTTGTTCAAGCCACTATCGTGGATAGATTAGATTACTATTACTTCGTATTTCTTAGCTTACCTGTTGGTTCAGTGGAAAGACACCTACTGTTGGGTAAAATGTGAGTTCTGCAAGTCAACAATTCATTTATGCGGACTTTGCTCTTTAACCACTTTCTCAGTTCAGGTCCATGTGCTCAATGCTTCAATAGGGGTTTTTGAGGGCTCCAATCCGCTGAAACTGTCCTCTCTCACGTAGCCCATTTCATCTCACACAACCCACTTCATAACCTTAGCTCAGTATAACCAACGCCCAGCTTTCTGCAGCATTCGACCTTCCACTGCGCTACAGAACTTAATACCCCTTAGCAAAACAACCCCTCTCCGCCCCCGAACTGGAGCTGTAGGGTGGTTGTGGTGGTGAGGGCGGGCCAAGCACTAATTTTTGGCACTAGCACTTATTTTTATCCAACTGACGTTTACCGAGAACAAGAGAGAGACACACAACCTAAAGATGGAGAAAGAGAAACACGCAAAAAATGTCAAAGGGAGAAAAAAAGGAAACTGCAAGAGAAACAAGCATTTGCAATGCAATCGGTCCCACATTTGCGAGAGATAAAGCTATTGCCGTTGTAAATGACAATGTCTTTTAACCATGTGTTTTGGTTTGGAGTGGATGTATGTGGGTTGAATTGGAAGGGTTAGTTGTGGAATTGTGTGCTGTGTAGTCTATTTCTGTAGTGGAATTATGTGGCATGGTGAATAAATAAAGGTGAGTGCTGCACAGAATAGATAGAGCGGGATAGGTAGTTTATGCACCGAGTGGTGCATGAACTCCAGACAGAGGAGCAGAAAAAGTGTGTACACAGAAGACACCCCAAGAAGAGGAGCACATGGGTTTTAAAGACTGAATTCTTGAAAAGGCACGGCAACAAAATTGTGCTCGAAAACCTAGAGTAAACCAATATGAGAGAGATGGGAAGAGTGCACGAGATTGTGAGTGGGAGGGGCACCCAGAAGGGCAGGGGAGAGGTGGACCAGTGCACATCACAAGGAGGTACAGGAAGGTAGCATGTGTGAGCAGGCAGTATAGAGGCGATAGTGAGTGTGAGGGATCAATGAGGGGGGTAGTGAGTGTGTGAGCGAGAGACGAGAGGGGCAGTGAGTGTGTGGGGGAGAGATGACCTGGTTGGTGGAAGTGCGATGTAGAGAAGGGTTGTATTGGAATGTGTTGATGTGGGATTGTGTAGTGGAAATGTGGCACACAAAGCTGTAGAATTATGTGGGTAATAATTAAATGTTAATAACTGTTGTGGAATTATGTAGAGTGAAATTTTGTCATGGAGTTAATTATGTGGAATGGTATTGTGTGTTGTGGAGAAGAATTATGTGGTGTGCTGTTAAAATTTGAGGCATGGTATGATGTTGGAATCTGTGGTGTGTATGGAGGTATGGGGTGTGTTGTGAATTGTGTTGTAGAGTTAAAATATGTAATTTGGTGTGGAATTATGTGGGGTGTTTTAGCAAATGTGGAGTTAAATTGTGTTGCGTTAAGTGAAATTATGCTTTTTTAAATTATGTGTCTTGGTGTGTAGCGCTTTCCTGATATGCGTCATGAAGTGCATTTATGTGGGGTGTCTGTTGTATTGAGGAAGAGTGTAATTATGGGGAGTGTAATCATTTAATATCACCACAACAGCTTTCAGATATCAATCACTGAATATTCATAAAATCAGTCTTAACCTTACGTTCTTGACAGAGGTGGACTTATAGAAGTTCAAAACTCAAGAAAGTGGAACACCCCCAACCATAATCTGAAATCGGCATCCAGTTGGAAGCAATTCCGGAACAGCTTAAGTAGTTAGATCACAGTTCTTGGGTTGAGATGACAAAAGAGAAAAAAAACATGGTCTTCGGTACAAACCCATCAAATTGCACACCAACTTGGTCTACTTTTTTTTATTGAAAATTTTCCCTATCTTCGGTGCTTTCTAGTAACTGAAAGAAGACACAATGGTTTTTAAAACTTCTATATAAATCCCACCACTAAAAACACTGACCTCTGCACCATTATTTGGAAAATTAGACTACTGCAATTTCCCCCTGTATGCCGTCAGAGCATTCTTTAATTTCTTTACTGCAAGACACTTCTATCATCTCTGTGGACACATCCTATTCCGTCTGCCCTTTAAGACGTCAATTATTTTTAGGGTGGGAGTTAGTAGTCTTGAAATCAAGGCTTACCTAAAACACCCATGAGGAACGTTCGTGTGCCCTGGAACCTTCACACTCTAAACCTAATGTTTCTATACAGCCCAAAGCCCGTTTGGGAAGCACGGAGTCTGTTCATTTTAGTTACTCAGACCCTTTCGCTGGACCCTGCTCTAAGAATATTTATATACCATTGCTTCTCTGTCCTGGGTACGCCTACTATACAAGGCACCATTGGCAAGAGTCTTCTTTAATGGAAAGATTTCTAGAGAATTCCTGTGAAGACGGGGGACCCTCTGGGCTGCCCCTTATCACCCTTGTTGTTTGCACTAATCCTGAAACCGTTGGCAATCTGGGTCCGTGCAGAACCGTTAATACGAGGTCTTTGTTGGGCAGAGGATTGGGAGGACAGAATATCCCTTTATGCAGACAATATCCTTTTTTATGTGGCATCGCTGCGTGCTTCCCGGTGTAGGATATGGGATATATTCACTTCCTTTGGGAGACACTCTGGGTATACAATTAATTGGTCATAATCAATGTTGTTTGTTTTCAGGGGAGAGGCCCCACAGCAAACCCAGTGTACTTGACTAAAGGGGACTAGGGATGGATTTCAATATCTAGGCATTTATGCCACAGTGAACTCGGCGGATTTATTTGACAATAATCTGCAAGGCCCCCTGACACGACTTAGCCAAATGTCTACCACTGGCGGAAACTGCCGTTTTCCCTACTGGGTAAAGCAGAGTTATTTAAGATGATGGCATTGCCCAGATTTTTTTGTGTGTTGCAAAACACGCCATTCCCAGTCCCAGAGGTATATTTTCGGGTTATTGAATCGTAATGGAGAACCCGGTTGTGGGATGAGAAGGCTCCTCCTATAGCACTCATAAAGCTGACCAGTGATTGGTACAATGGAGGAATAGCATTGCAGGACATCTATAAATATTACCTTGCGGCACAGCTTGCCACGGTTAACCAATAGATCCACTGTCCTCCTGGAGAGCCATGGATCATCAACTGTTGCTACCGCATGGCTACAAATGAGCACTCTACACCCCTTTCAAAAGCAGAACCCTCACGGGACCAACATCACTCATGGTCCGTCCAATCATGGCATAGGATACTCAAAACACTAGGCTGGGAAGGAAGAATCACACAAGCCACCCCACTGTGGGATTTCCATAAATTGGGCACTTTAAGACTCAAAGCCTTGGTTCAATAAGTGGGACATGATCAGCATCTCCAGGGTGGGAGATTTATGGAAAGGAGGGAAAGTCATACCATTGCCCAACTTGCAGCATGAATATGGTCTGTTTACATCAGAGACTTTTAGATATCTCCAAATTCGACATGACAAAATGTCAGTAATCCCCTGAGGAGAGGTCCTCCCGGATGCTTGCCCGTTGTAAGCTAAGCTACTTGACTACTATATGACATGCAAAGCGATCTCATTGACATATAAAAAACGGATTCATAATACCCCAGACACATTGCACCAGCTCAGTCATCATTGGGAGGCAGACATAGGGGACATAGAAGAGTAAGATTGGAGAGAGGAGCTATTCTCACCTAGGGAAGTGGTGATCAGGGCTTGATTCTGCCCAATACAGCTTAAAATCTTACATTGCGGGGCGTGGCCAAGATGGCGACGGAGTGAGACGTGTTTTGCTGTCCCTCCTGCGCCGATTCCTGCTGAGCATTGTTAAGCCCCCCGCAGCAGTGCGCCTCTGGAGCCCCCATGCCTGGGGCGCTCCCTGCCGCCAAGGAGCACGATCCGGTTGAGTAATCCGGGCCCCCGGGGGTGTCACGGCGGAGCGATCGCGGCGCAGGGCCGCGGTGGAGTGCGGCCTAGGAATCCCCGCCCTCAAGTGGAGGTGGGCACCGGACCTCCGGAGCGGATCGAGGGTGCCTGCGAAGAGCTGAGCATGGAGGTGCCCCGCTGCGCTTGAGCTGACCCCCCCGTCCCCCCCCCTCCCCGATACCTACTGCTGCGGAACCGGGGATAAGAACTGAGGGTCCGCCTTGGGATCTCCGGGGGAGGTCGCTCGCTTCGCCTTGCGCGGGCGATCAGCACCGCTGCTGTGTGGCCCCTCCATCGATCTTCGGTCGGTGATCAGACCCAGCAAATGGAGCCGCCCTTGGGGGTGATCGCCGCATGTACCCAAGAGGCTTGCTAGAGACACTGGGCATTCAGGAGGACCGTCCTTCTCCCTCCTTGGCTGGCATCTGTATCGCAGCGAGAGGCCGCCATTACGGGGCGAGGCCTGTAGCCGCGTGGTGAGCCGGCGGAGCACCGACGCACCTGGACTGCGGCTGCGGCCCTGTGAGGACTTTGGGGGGACTCGGCCCGTGGGTCCACCTTGCTCGCAGAGGGGCCTGGTTGAGCGAGGCTGGGGGCATAGCAGACTACGAACTATTGCCAGAGGCGGCTGAGGTGCATGGCATTGGCTAACGGCGCCCTCTGGACCCTTAGGAGGCCTGACGTGCTGGTGGGCGCCCGCTGCCTGGTCGCATTTTGGTGGCTCGGTCCCGATAGCTTCTGGGCCAGTCTAGTCGTGGTGGGCCATCATCTCCAGTGACGCGGTGACCCGCGTGAGCGCATGGGATGGAGTTTGGACAGCGCGATCCCACCCAGAAGACTGTAGAGGGGTACATCTTGCTCCTGCCCGGCCTCGGACAGTGACGGTACACCGCCTGGAGTGGAAAGTCTCGGGGGTAGCGAACGGTGCCCAGGAACTGAATATCCGAGCAAACTGGCGCGTCGTGATGGCCTCTACCCAGCGGAGAGGGAAGCCTGGTAAGGATGGTCCATCCAAGGGATCCCAGCAGCCGGCGTCCCCTGGGACTAGCACTTCGCCTGCGTCGAAGGACGATGAGGCCCCCGCCACCAAGACATTCATGATGGAGCTATTCGCCTCCATTAAGGAGGACATTTCGGAACTTCGCTCTCAGCTGGCATCGGACCTCCGTGAGGTGAGGAGAGACGTGGACGGTATCAGAGAGCGGGTGGCCACCCTGGAGGATCATGACCTGAGTGTGGCGAATGATGTCCACCAGCTGCAACAAGATGTGATTCGGCTCACGGAGCAGAACCTGGACCTTCAAGCACACGCGGAGGACTTGGAGAATCGTTCCCGGAGGAACATCCGCATACGCTCGGTGCCCTGGGACGGGGAGTCTGGTGATCTACGGGGCTATGTCCTGGC
Organism: Lissotriton vulgaris; assembly: GCF_964263255.1. Taxonomy (NCBI): domain Eukaryota; kingdom Metazoa; phylum Chordata; class Amphibia; order Caudata; family Salamandridae; genus Lissotriton; species Lissotriton vulgaris. The sequence goes on from NC_141689.1 coordinate 550,698,916, forward strand.
ACTCTTCCTGCAGATCCTGGATGATGAAGAGCTCCATGAGATCAAGATGGACAGCCTTCACAGGGTCGGTCTGCCTAGACGTGGAGGAGGCCCTCCACCCGATATCCTGGTATTCGTCCACGATTTCCAGTTGAAGGAACGCATTCTTCGAAAGGCACGGGAGACTTCTTCATTGCAGTTCCAGGATCACCACCCCCAACTATATCAGGACTTGGCGGCATCGACCCTTCAAAAGAGGCGTGAGTTCCGCCCTGTGACCACCTTTCTAAGGGAACGTAACACAGCCTACTCCTGGGGTCATCCTTTCCGCATCATTTTCCGATGGCAAAATAGGCTGGCGCAGATCCGATCACTGCAGGTAGCGAAGGACCCCCCCCCCCCCCCCCCCCCCCGAGAGCAGTAGCTCCCCATCGCGGAGAAGACGGCGGTCCTCCTCATGGCAGAGAGTGGGCAGGGACTCGGAGCGGAGAAGGCCTGATCGTGCGACCAGTCTCCAGGAGAGGGGTGCAGCGGTGGCTTCTGTAGCGTCAGCTACGTTGGCGAACTCACAGCTTGGCTCTGGGGCGGCTTGAGCCCTGGAATGACAATTGCTTGGCGTTGGAGGGACGCGGACTTGCAGGTACCGTGGGTAAATTTATACTTTTTGGGAAGACACCCCAGTATGTGGCCTATGGGACACACCCTATGGTGTCCCGTCCTCTCCCCCTGGAGGACCTCACAGACTTGTATCTATGGGTATGGTTCAGGACACTGTTCCTCCATGTTCTTCGTGCACCTCCTGTTGCCTCCTCTTGTTCTGTTGGTTTGGGGGCAACATTGGTGTTCCTTTCGGGGGGGGGGTGGTACTAAGGGGGTTTGTTGGGGACTTGAGGGGGGGAGGGGGTGGCGGGGGTAGTGGTGGTGACGGGGGGGTGTGGCTGAGTGTAATTCTGGTGCTCTTGCGAAGGGTTGCTGTGTGTACAGGAGGGGGGCGGTTAGACTCAAGGATTCTGGACAAATTCTATTTGGTTGTGGAGTGCTGGGAGGGCCTTCTGGGATGCCATCCTGCATTATCTTTGGTTGCTAGACATTGGGGCGTGGGTGGGGAGAGGCATGATGTGACTTTAGCGGGGCGGGCCTGTTGATTAATGATGCCTCTTAGTATAGGGACATGGAATGTTAAAGGCCTGAACTGCCCCGCAAAAGCATCAGAAGGTGTGGAAGTATGTGATAGACCACCAGCTAGACATTGTGGGTCTCCAGGAGACTCAACTGGCGCTTAAGGATGAGCTGCGCTTCCGGCACAAACTTTTCCCCCTCATATATAGATCTGCATCCACGAAACATAGGGGGGTGGCCCTTCTCTTTTGCGCAGCCTTGCACTTTCAGCCTATGGACGTACGCAGTGATAGGGAGGGACGCTGGCTGATGGTGAGGGGACTTGTCCATGGGTAGCTGAGCACTTTCGTGGTGGTGTATGCCCCCAATGCTGGTCAGAATGGCTTTATCCAAGGCGTGCTGCAGAGGGTGGGAGACTTTGCTGAAGGACACCTGTTCTTGTTGGGGGACTTTAATTTGGTGTGGAATAGAGATATGGATAGCTCAGGTACCCACAGGGCCGATACAGGTTTGTTCTGTGCTGAAACACAGCGGTTGGTTGGGGAGCTGGGTTTACTTGATAGCTGGCGTTCCATACACCCCCTGTCCCGAGATTACACCTTTTTCTCCCATGTTCACCACTCCTACTCACGCCTGGACCACATTTTTCTAAGTCAAGCTCTTAGGGGAGATGTTCTTGACTAGAATATTTCCGCTTTCAGTCTCCGATCAAAGTCTGCTCGTGCTTAATCTGCGCTGGTCCCCGGCCGGTGATGGACAGCGGAAGTGGTATTTCCCGGCCTCGGTGGTCAGGGACGACACTTCAAATAAGGAATTGCGGAAGGCTATCAGGGACTTTATCGTTCTCAACCCGGTGTCCGATACATCAATCTCCACCACCTGGGACGCCTTTAAGGCGTCGATCAGGGGCACTTGCTTAGCTCTTAATGTTCGCCTCAATAAGATGCGTCGCCGGGAGTGAGAGGAGTTGGAGACCGAATTAGCGGCACTTGAGCAGGCCCACAAACTTAATCCTTCGAGGCTGACCCTCCGTCCATTGACGGCGGTTCGGGGGAAATTGAGGGCCCACTACAACAACAGGGCGGAGTTTACGTTGTTGAGACTGCGACGCTTATCATATTCCCACGGGAATAAGGTGGGGAGGCACCTGGCTCGCCAACTGCGGGACAAGAGGGAAAGGGAGTATGTCGGAGGGGTTCGTGATTCAACGGGTGAACTGCAATACCGTGACGAGACCAAGGCTGCCATCTTTGGCCGCTTCTATGCAGAACTCTATACGGGGGAGTCTCTCGATGCTGATGACCAGCGGGAATATTTGCGGGATCTGACTATACCACAGGTCTCTAAAGAATGGAACGAGTTACTGGAGGCCCCGTTTACTAGTGGCGAGGTGCTTGATGCCATTAAGGACCTGAAACTTCACAAGGCGCCGGGTCCGGATGGCTACACCGCTCTTTTTTACAAAACGTATGCCACTGAGGTATGTTATGTTATGTTAGGATTATTTATTACGCGCACAGCTGCTCCAGCAAAGGAGCGTCCTGGCGCCAGACAAGGTAACATAACACAGCTAAAGAAAAAAAAGGAGATAAACTGGGGATACAATGAATTAAGGAAATAAAGTCTTAACAGCCCTGCGAAATGAGAAGAGATCGTCAAGGGCACGGATCTTTGAAGGAAGGGAGTTCCACAACGCCGCAGCCCGTACTCGGAAGGAGCGGCCACCAGCACGGCTACGCTTAAACCGGGGGACTACTGCGAGTTCAAGGTCCGACGAACGTAGAGGGCGAGCCGGCACATAAGGGAATAGGAGATTCCGAAGAATCTGAGCAGAGGGGCCCTTGAGGATCCTATAGGACAAACAGAGCACTTTAAATTAAATCCTCTGCTTAATCGGCAGCCAGTGGAGAGAGCGCAGAGTGTTAGCAGCGGAGCAAAACCTGGGTAGGCCCACCACTGCTCTAGCGGTGCCGTTCTGCACACGTTGCAGGCGAGTGACTTCGGCCTGGTTTATCCCTACCAAGAGGGAGCTGGCATAATCAAGCCGAGAGATCACTGTCGCCTGCACCACAAGCTGCCTGGTCGAGGCGTCAATTTTTTAGCACAGATCTTAGGCCACGCAGGATTCCAAAGCAGCAGGCTGCAGTTCTCTTTGTGTGGCAAACAAAACTGAGGGCCGGATCTAACCACACTCCGAGATTTTTTTATTTCCGAAACCGGAGTCGGGGTGGGACCAAGCTCAGAGGGCAACCACATATCGCCCCAGAGCTCCGCTTGCTTGCCGACAATCATGATTTCCGTTTTTTTAGCGTTCAGCTGGAGACTGTTGGAGTTCATCCAGCTGGCGACCGGCCGGAGTCCACTCTGGAATCTTGGGGCATCCGAACCGGAATCCCCGCTCAGAGTGACCGCCAGCTGAGTGTCGTCAGCATATGACACCATGGCCATGCCCCACTGCTTGACAACATCAGCCAGCGGCCTCACGTATAGATTGAACAACGTAGGACTCAGCGAAGATCCCTGAGGGACCCCAAGATCCAGAGGGTAAGATTTTGACTGATGGGGCGGAACAGCCACGCAAAAAGATCGGTCAGCAAGAAAAGAGCGGAACCACTGGAGAGCGGAGCCAACTACGCCAGCTTTCTCCAGGCGCTGCAAAAGAATCCTGTGCGAGACGGTGTCAAAGGCGGCGCTAAGATCTAATAAAACGAGCGCCGCCGTTTGACCCGAATCTAGCACAGTGCGCAGGTGTTCCACCATGAAGAGGAGAGCCGTCTCCGTGCTGTGCCAAGCACAGAATCCGTTCTGAGTGGCATCCAGAATGTTGGCCCGCGTAAGATGGTCGGAGAGAGCAATATTGACATGCGCCTCTGCAACTTTTGCCGGCCACGGAAGGAGTGATATTGGACGATAATTCTTGGGTTTACGAGCGTCAAGAGACGGCTTCTTCAAGATGGGCATAACCACTGCCTGCTTCCACTTGGCGGGAACCACTCCAGATGCAAGCGAGATGTTAATCAAGGAACAGACCGGCAGAAGATCGAAAAATGCCGGGTCTCTAAGCAAGGCCGGTCTCAAAGGATCTGCCGGAGACCCAGACTTAACTTGCTGAGCCAGTTTCTTGAAGCTTTCAGGTGGAAGGCAGGGAAGATAATGTAAAACATCCTGCACTGGGGGGCTGGAAGGCCCACCGCCATATGGCATCGCCAAGGGAAAGGCTTGATAGATGGCCTGAACTTTGCCAAGAAAAAAGGCCGCCAAGGTTTCGCAGTGTGATGTAGAAGACGTATCATTCGCCGAGGCCTTTTTTGCCATCAAATCTTTGAGAGCTTTAAAGATGGTTTTGGATGGATTCATGCTGTTGCGGAATTCAAGAGCATAGAATGCCGCACGAGCTCTACAGACAGCACAATGGTAAGATTTAATGGTGGCCAGATACAGGGCTTTTTTGCTGGTGTCATAGTTTTTTCACCATTCTCTCAGCCCGTCTACACGTGCTTTTCAGCGCACGCAGAGATCCATCGTACCAAGGGCTGGAGTCCCTAGATCCGCATTTGCTCAAGGTCACCGGAATGAGGGAATCAAGGGTCCGGGTGACCCATTCGCAGAAACGGTCATAACCTGTTTCCACAGTATCTAACGGGCCCAACGGGTCCTCAGACAGGAGGCGATGAAAATCCTCCAGTTTTAATTTATTCCAGTGTCGTCTGGGTATAACTCGGACCGTAGGTTTATGAGGTCGTTCGTGCAATGGGCACTGGATCGTCACTTAGAAATGATCCGTACAGGCCAAGGGAGATGGAATTGAGACACTTGCCTCTGCAAGACTCGTGAAGAAAGGATCCAAAGTGTGGCCCCCTGCATGTGTGGGGGACGTAATCAATTGAAACAATTGAAAGGCCTCCAGATCAGCCAGAATGCTGCTCACAGCAGGTGCGGTCGAATTGTCGAAGTGGAGATTCAGAACCCCAAGGATAGAGAAATTAGCACATCCTACAGCCAGTGTGCTAATGGCGTCCGGAAGAGCCTCCCTAAATGCCACATCGCTGCCTGGAGGGCAATAAATCAGCACGCCCGAAAAAGAGAAATGGGGGAAGATGGAGATCTTAAACGAGGCACTTTCACAACCTGCGATTTTCAAACTTCTCCAATCGCAGGGGTAGCACGATCTTACAGCAAGCGCTATTCCCCCACCTCTAGTGGCACGTTTAAGTGTGTAAACCGAATACTCGGAAGGGAAGGCCAAATTAAGAATCGCTGTATCATCCTCCTGAAGCCAGGTCTCAGTCAAACAAAAGATATCAGGTGGATTGGCCTCAATGAGGTCATGGATATCTTGATGATGTTTCACCAGCGACCAGACGTTCAGGTTCCAGACACTAAGCTCACGCGGGGGGCATCCACTTCCAGAAAGAGAGCCCCCCCATACAACATGGAAGGGTGGGGGCACCGACCGCCCAATTACCACAGGCACACTGGAAAGGACCACACAAGGGACTCACCCGAGCCACATCGCATCTCGGCAATCGCTGTCTAATGGACACAAGAGCGTCCCTGGTGTAACTAAGCATCGCACCAACCACAAGAGAAATGTGCAGAGTCCTGCCCAGCCCTCTGGCACGACTCAGGCTAAGCGAAGGCGATCCCGCTGCGCTAGGCGGGGAGCATTAAGTAGGTGTCCCACTAGCTCCTGCGCACTAGAGCGCTCACAGGTGATGGCGCCTGGTCAGCCAGCCACTCCAAGATGGCGGCTGTAAAATAACCCCGACCCCCGGACCCGCTCAAAGCAGCGGTGAGTCACCAATTAAAGTGCAAGTCATGGGGCAGAGAATCGCAAGATTAAAAACAAGGAAATGGTTTGCGACTTTCTAGTCTCCCTTTTTAATGACATGGCTGAATCTGGCACTTCAACCGGCTCCCTCGCTGAGGCCGTATTTTCGATCTTGCCTAAAGCAGGGAAAGACCCCGCCCTCTGCTACTCATTTCGCCCGATAGCCCTTCTCAACATAGACGCCAAGCTATATTCCTCGATCATTGCACGCAGGTTACAGGATTTGATGCCAGCAATCATACATCCGGACCAATCTGGGTTTATTAAGGGGCGTCAGACCCACGACAACACTAGGCGGATTGTCCACCTAATAGAAAACGCTGATAGGTTCCGAATCCCGGCGGTACTCGTGGGCCTTGATGCTGAAAAAGCTTTCGACCGCGTGAATTGGGGCTTCCTGTTCAATACCCTGGCGGCCTTCGGCTACTCGAACAAATTCATCACCATGGTGAAAGCTAACTACGCAGTCCCCGCTCTAGAGTGGCGGTGAACGGCCACCTATCTGCGTTCTTCCCGCATTCCCGCGGCACCAGGCAGGGCTGCCCTCTCTCCCCCCTGCTCTTTGCATTGAGCATTGAGCCACTGGCAATTGCGGTGCAGGAGCACGAGGGGATTCGGATTTACTGGGGAGCAGCATAAAATTACACTCTTTGCAGATGATGTCCTGCTTTCTATCATGGATCGAGTACAATCTCTGCCGTATGTCCGGGAGGTCCTGTTGCGTTTTGAGGAGGTGGCCAGCTTCAAGGTTAATTATGACAAATCATATGTATTGAACCTTACGCTTTCACCTGCAGAGGTGGAGCAAGAGCGGCTTTAAACTCCGTTGGCCTGGGCTTCCAACTCCATCGTTTACCTGGGGGTTCATCTGACGCCCACGATTGGGAAATTGTTCTCAGCAAACTTCCCTCAGTTACTAGCAAAGACTCGAGCGGACTTGGAACGATGGAAGCCCAAATACTTGTCGTGGTTGGGCAGAATTCATGCCATTAAGATGGTTCTCCTCTCTAAATAGCTATACCTCTTTCAGGCACTCCCTATTCCTCTGGACGGGGACTTCTTTCGACGCCTTAAGACTCAGATGCTCCGGTTTGTCTGGCAGGGGGGCCGAGCGCGATTCTCCTTCACGGTCTTGCGACGACCCCGGTGGGAAGGGGGTGTAGGCCTTCCTGATTTACATCTGTATTACAAGGCAGCACAATTAAGAGTGCTGGTGGAATGGTCCCAACAAACATCAGAGAAACACTGGTTACACATGGACAGGAGTGTCGCAGGCAGATCAATTTGGGACCTGGCCTGGAAACCCAAGAAAGACAGGCCCCGGAACGCCTACATTAGTACTCCAACTAGTACCACCCTGAAGGTCTGGGATTCGCTGGCCGCTGAACCACGTTTCCTTCCCAGTTCACGTCCCTACACTTTAATCCAGCTTTCTTGCCGAAGCTACAGGAGGGCCCTTTCAAGGTGTGGAGGGAAGGAGGTTGCAGGGCTTTGACTCACCTGTTTCACGGCCATGCTCCCCTCTCCTTTGACAATTGCATGAGGGACTATGGTGTCCCGCTGTCGGAACGGTATCGCCACGTCCAGCTGCTCTATTGGGCCACGTCGCCTGAGGTCCTCGATGCGGCTACGAGACCCCCTTCGCCCTTTGAGGCCTTCATACTCCGGACCTCTGCCATGAAAGGAGTCATCTCCTTTATTTACCAGCTCCTACTCACCTCGGCGGTGTCGCCTCGTCCCCGCTACATGGGACAATGGGAGGAGCTCCTGGGGCGGGATATCTCGGACAAGGAATGGGCGGCGCTGTGGCGCGATATTGCTACATATAATCACTCGTTAGACCTGAGGGAGGACCACCTTAAGACTCTCATGGACTGGTACTTGTACCCGGCCAGACTCCATCGCATATTCCCGGCCACCTCTGACAGGTGCTGGAGGGGCTGTGGTCTGCTTGGGGACTTTCGCCATATTTGGTGGGATTGCCCGGTTATCTGACTGTACTGGGAGGAGATCCTCTCACACATCAAGGATATACTTGGCTATCCGGTGGCGGACTCTATGGCCTATGTTTTGTTGGGTCTCCGAGACCCAGTCCATGTGTATCAGACACGCGCTGATAAACAGATTTTGTGGCTCTGTCTTGGAGCTGCCAAACTTACTCTGGCCGCCACCTGGAAAAAACCAGAGGCACCGGCGATCTCCTTATGGCACGCAAAGCTATGGAGACTGCTTAGTATGGAGAGAGTGGCGGACATCTTCCTGGGTAACTTCAAAAACTTTCAATTCCACTGGGCTCTCTTAGTTCGCTTTCTTTCCAAAGGCCTGCCTTCTGCGGTCTGCCCATCCTCCATACGATCACTCCATTTTTTTCAGGTTTAATACAGGATCCGCATGTATGAATGGAATTGCTGATGTCACCACCGGGGGGGGGGGTTGAGGTGCGAGGGGAGGGGGTCGTAAAATTTTGTTGTTTGTTTGGTGCGGTGCCCATATGGAAGGCCGAGGCCTCTCAATCTGGACAAAATGACTTCTTGGGCACCAACAGCTACTCACCTATGGCTGTACTCCGCGCAGATTAACAGCAACCTGCAATGCTGGCCATGGGTGGAAGGGCAGACAGAGGAAAAGCTGGGGAAGAGACCCTCTGATGTGCGTGGATGGTCAAGGGCAGGTAACGGAAATAGTAATGTCACAATCACCCTATATATGTACAATAACCTGATATTGTTGATCATATTGTGTGAAGGCTACATTTACTCTTCAGTAAAATGGTATGAGAAGAAAAAAAAGCTTATGGAAAGCAAGCTTGTTACATCCTGCATTATATCTGACTTCTCCTTTAATTGCATGAGACTGTATTCATGAAGTTCTGGTTCTCAGAACTTTCCTGGTGATGCATTCTGCCTCTCCCTGTCAGTTGTACTTGGACCTTGAAGCTGTATACTTGATGCTGTGCTGCTGAATAAAGCTTCTTCTTAAAAACCTTTTTCCTGGATTATTACAAAGCTCTCTGAATGTCTTTACGTTATATTCAGGTTATATGCATCCCGCCAATTTCTAGTACCAAATAATATCTTTATGAGGTTCGCACAAATGGATAAACTGGTTCTGTGTTTCTGCTACGTACAGCATTTCTTGTCCAATGATTTTGCCACCAATCTCCAATAAAAAAAATAATTCTCGAAAGAGAAAGTATTTTTTTTACCCTCTACTACTGCCTTCAAAGGAACGTGTAGTGAGTGAGCTGCTTAACTGCTTTTGGAGCTAGAAATCAAGGAAGAGCCTTGAAGTGCTCTCTCTGTATCTCAAAGCATCTTAAGGTTTTGTGCCCCTATTTAGATAGTGAAATAAACTCAGAAGGTCTGAGGTGAAGCAAGGCAGGTTCTTATCCACCTTCGGGACACACCTACCTTGGAACAGTTTGTTTTGTAAAATGTAATGTTCACAAAAATAAATTAGGCGGAAGGTTGGCTGCAAAACACTGCAGTACTTCTCATTGATGCTAATTAATCACACTTTCTGGGGTTTCACTTATGGAAAACATATGCACCAGGATCCTTTTACTAAAATGCTGTGGCTGGGATTACACCCTCTCTTGCCATAACAATGCAGTTACTTTAGGACTTCAGATTTGGTAGAAAAGGAGGGGGGATGGAAAGGGTAAAGCTCTGCAGGTGCAGTTTACTGTAGAGTTCACTCAGCTAAAACAGTATTCCTTCTTCACTGGCGGGTGCTGAGCAAACAAGGCGAATAACACTTCACTCTGGTTTACATTGAAAAATACCAACAGCAGCAATGCAATCTGACTAATTTGTAGAAAAAGACTGACCTCCACCATTCCCCACAAAATAAACCCCTGCAACACTATCATGAAGCTGGTGCTGCAAAACCAGTTGAATCATTTACAAAGCCATCTTGACCAGCACATCCACTTATCTCGCAAAATAGGTCACCGCTGGTGGTTCTAGGCAAAGCCATGAATGTAAAAAGATAGGAGAGAAAAAAAAGAAGAAACAGGGCTTTTCCATCTAAGTCCCCAGGATTCTGGAACAACAATACCCCATATCCATTAAGACTGCCTCGACGCGTTTTCATCGTAGAAAAGGGAAGCAGAAGCTAGTGTTCGAAGCAGATATTTGTTTTTTTTAAACAAATTTTTATTGGTTTTTCAAAATGATGCCATAAAAAAACAACAAAAAAACCAGCCCAGAGGGCATAACAGGTGATCCAACGGTGCAATTAAAGTTCAGTGCCGTTATCCCTCCCGTTCACTTTCATAAGGCCCGTCTTCCCCATCCATTATTGATTACTCCCATCAGGGAGAAAACATGAGCACTCCCCAGTCATTCCAACCCCCCTTAGTGCTCCAAGCCGACATAACAGGCGATGCAGGTTTACTGTACTTTAATTGACTAACACTAAATAATCTAACCCCACCTCCCCCCGAAAATTCCAAATGGGCAAATAGGATTTACAAAGACATTTTTGGTGACTGCAACCCCGATTTGGCTTTGAAATGGATCTGCGTAGCTAATAGCAGGCATAAACCTAGAAGCAACACTTTGGACCATGATATGCCAAGATCAAGGCACTTCCATAGTGCTCAGCCCTCATATCTGACCTCCCCCAGACTAGTCTATACCCCAATCTTCCATTTCCCCTCTGCGGCCTAATTTATTGCTGTCGTCCTTATCCCTCACATTCTTGTACTTCTAGTCCTCCATCAACTTGTTGTGTCTCAAATGTCGACCGTAAAATCCTCCTCCAAAGCAGAGCTCAGTTCCTTTGCAACTGGGTTTGCGACATGAAAATCACACCTTACCATGGCCTTCTAGCTCTGTGTGCTATTATTCAATGCCGAATACATTTATTTATTTTTTTGTTCATGGAGTGACTACTGTGTAGCATTGCTTACATATGGGTAAAGCCACCCTGCTTCTCATGAGCACTTGCAAGCACTAACTTCTAGTCCAAGGTGAAATTAAACCGACTTAAAGTTATCCACAAATGCTACTGCTTTTTGGTTACAGGCTCAAATAGGAGACAGTCTAAGAGCGTACTCGTAGGCTTTCAAGTGCATCGATTTTAGAACGGAAACAATGCCTTAACACTAACCTCATCTTTGGGCAGGCACTCCAGTTTATGATGACAGAGGACACCCCCTAAAACAGCTTAGTTTTGGAATGTCTCGCAAAGTTTCAGAAATGCTTTCAAATTAAGCTATTTATTTACACATGGGGCATTGTGTAAATTTGATGGCTGCATTAATGACAATCTGGGTTATATCTTATGGGATGACCAGAGCAATGCACAGAGTAACCATGCCCCTCAAGCTACTCGCACACAGCAAAATCGTAAATCTTAATTGGATAGAACGACACTATTGCATTTGTATATTTAACAGTGAAATTAAATGATTAGTGCTAAATGTAGGACTGTGCTGCCATTTCTTTGTGGGGACGGCTCTATGGAACACAAAGTTCATCCCTTAACAGCATAAACGTTCATTCCCCTCACAGGTGCAGTTTATTTAGATGAGGTATCATGGACGTCACTTACATTAATAACTTCACTAAGGTAGGACCAGACTCTTTGTGGCTGGGTCTTGCTACTCCAGTTATATTTAGTAAACTGTTTTGAGGGGCACCTTAAGAGGTCACAAACTGCCTCAATTAATTTTATTGACCCCCTGCATTCAGTGCTTCTCAACCACGTGTCCGCACCGTCCGGTACGGTCAGCGCTCCTTTTCTTATCTGGCGCCTCTTCTTTGGAACAAATTGCCTCCTCACCTTCTCTCAATTTCTGAACATAAGCAATTTCGTAAGGCTTTAAAAACCTGGTTGTTTTCGAAGTAGATCCCTCTCTTGGATTTACTCTATTTTGCGCTTTCTTCGGCCAATGCTTTCTCAGAATTAACCGATATGGCTGCAAGCGCCTTGAGACCTCACGGTGAAAAGTTGCGCTCAATAAAAATCTTTGACTATGACTATGACTTATACTTCTATGGTTGCAGCTCACAATATTAAAAGAACAAGCATTTGCAGTGTGTGTGAGGGGTCGGAACGGACCTGCTTTGGAGCCTGCTGCGGGGCTTGAGGTAGGCGCGGAGCGCGTTCTGGTCCCCGGGCCCACGTGGAGAGGGGTCCCTGGGGCCACCATAGACTCGAAGCTGTGGCTGATGGGTGCCTGACCCTAACATCGCCGTCAGTTGTGGCTTTCCCCCCAGCTGAACGTTTCCTTATATAATTCTACCAGGACTGTGCCCGACCTCAAGATGGCGTCTGGAATACATTTGAATCATGGTTTCTCACCCCCCTCCCCAAATCTGACAATCTCAAAGTACTCTGGAACTCTATCCTGACAGTGGAGTCCGAGCACTATGTCTGACGCCCGGTGGAGCTGTTCTGTTCAGCTATTGAGGAGATAGACCTTGGTTCATCCCCTGACTGTCACCTCCCGAGCAGGACTTTGGGCACAGTTTTCTCCCCGTGTCCCTCACACCCCCATATCGTATTTCTGTAACTGCTTTTTCCTTGTCTCCTATCTATCTACCTGACCGATGCCCTATGAAGATATCTTGAGAGCTATAGGGGAGACCTGCTGTGGATTCCCTCCTTGGCCGTCACCTACCCATTCGGTCTTTGGGCAGAGTTTCACTTTGTCTGTCATACAGTCTTCTTCCTCTCCCTTCTCACTCCCCCTCTCCCCCCTTCCGCTCTGTTTGTCTTTCCTTCTCACTCTTCAATGTGTCACATATATTTGATGTAACGTGTAATTGTTTTCACTGTTGGAACATTGTTGATCCTTTATGTAAAGAGCTCTGATACCTACAGGTCTAGCCAGCGCTACATAAAACTCATTAAATAAAAAAAATGCAATAGGTCTAACATATCTGAAAGTTTGAGGTATTGGCGTTGCAACAATAATGCAACGCCAATAGCTCCTATTTTCAGTAATGCGAGACCCAGTGCATTGCAAATGCTTAAGTAGTGAGCCAGGAACCAGCATTGTAGATCTCAGTGTAGTACCGCAAATTGCTCCTAGAGGTCCCTAGTCAGCAAGGAACCAGGCCTGCATGTCTAGGTGCAGTACTGCAAACTACTCCTAGAGGTCCCGCAGACCTCTTTTGGTCACATATGGTACTGCACCCTGCAGAAGATATGGTATATCCATCCTACCCATAATGCATTGCATGCAAGACAGTACTATAAGTACATTCAAATAGCTATGACCATACATACATTTAGTAGTTTTGAACTGTGAAAAGAATGATTATATTATTTTTGGATTAGGTTGTACTATGTGTGGAGCGGATGAAGGGAAATTTATAGACCGTCTCATAAATGTGAGACGTTCTAGTGAATGAAGTAGCCACTGCCAGCCTAGCTTAGGACCAAGAGGATCTTGCCTGAAGCCTATTAAGAAAATAGTGCCTTGAGGCTGTAATTAAACCTGGGGAGTAACAATACATGTAACATGGGGGGGAAGGGGGTCCTCATAGGAGGTTACAAGAAGAGACAAGGCGGTACTAAGGAGGAAGTAGTAAGCCTACTGACAAATGAAAAGCCACTGTTTACAAAGGACAGGGACAGGAGACAATTAAAAGGATGGGCGGTAAGTTGGCGCAGCTTTATGCACATTTCCCGAATACAGCATGTATGGAAGAGACAGCACAAGTGCTACCTAGGTGAGACCTAAAAAAATTGGGTAACATTTCTGATTCATGAAAGATAGAGAATAGTTTTACTTTCAGTAGCACACTGTAGCTGTGGACACTATTACACTGCTGGCTTCATAAACAAAAGATCCAAGCAACGTAACTACATACAGAATTGAAAATATTTAATTTATTGGGAGCAGCTACACCCAGAATCGTCCTATCAAAAAGTAGAAATCAGTCCTTTAAAGTCCAAGATATAGCTTCAGGATTTAATTATTGTCTTTTATCCACTGCTCTGCCCACTGTGATATCTGTTCCACGTTGCGCTCCATGTCTTCAGGAGTGTTGCTAGGTAATTGGTAGACGATTTCCTGCTTGTATGATTCTAGGGCCTCTTCATAAAGGGTCTGAAATATTTCACACTGCACGTTGTCCTGTAGCTTTTTATCTGTATAACCCCTGCAAAGAGAAACAGTTAAATATATTAATGTATGTTTACCAAAGAGATTTCAGAATCTAGTCAACCCGCGTACCTGGGATAAAATGCCTGTAGAGAAGCATTAGAAACAAAGCTAGTCGCCGGACACCAAATTTCCCCATATTAAGTATTCTCAAATGGCTGCATTCAAACCAGTAACACTGTCCTTAACTAAAGGGCCAGCAACTTGCTTTGCAAAGATTGAGACTATACCCTTTGTGTAGAGTACACTGTTCACCATGCTTTGCTACACTTTAGATGTGTCTACTAGTACTTCCATAAGTTCTATGTTCATCCTCTTGAGAGAAATAGAGAATTGAAAGAAACCAATAAAAAAAATAATTCCTTGTGCAGGACGATACAATTAACTGCAACAGTGATTTCACCACTATTATCGTCTTTCACAAAGTGAAATGTGTGGCCATCAGGAATTTCTTTAATGACGATTTTTTTAAACCTCATGGCATCATCAGTTTCCTGTATTCAAACTACCTTCATGACATCCCAAACTGTAGATGTCCCTTTGAACAAGCTTTGATTTGTTATAGGAGCACAGTCCAATAATAAATAGTTGATTAATAAAAGGTTTGCAGTGGCATACTTTGCAGTACTCTATATGACCAAGAAATTCACCTTCGAGAAAGTAGAGGCTGTATCAGCCCTGCATTTATTAAAATACATGGTGGCACGTTGATCTTTACACAGGAAGAAGTCAATGTGCTTTTTCCACCAGCACTGGATTACCTACAAATTCACCTGCTCTTGATAACAAAGTAGCAAGTTATAGTATCTACAGGAGGATAGGAAGAGTAGAAAATATCTGCCAATGATACAATATCTGATCTTTGTGGCAGTCTTACCTCTTGAAGGGCATTATATGAAATATAAAATTTGAATTTACAAGAAAAACCATAACCAGAATTGCTACCAACAAAACCATAATTTAGAATGTTTGTGATAGGTGGAGAAGGCTTAGTATAACTTGTAGAGAACTATGTTTAGTAGTGGATTCTATGATTCAGAGGATCTGCACCAAGCAATTACTCCCCAGAAATCTACTAGGATGATCACCGGCAGTTAATATGATCAGGAGGACAAGATGCCCAACAGGTTTGCTGATGTCCATAAGAGCGAAGTCTGTAATATGCACATTAAAGATATGAAATAAGTAAATATAACAAACATTTGGCAAACACCTTGTGTAACTGTACTTTCATTAACGTACAATGCAATCACTGATCTCAAGAATATGGAGAAAGGCTAGTCAAAAAAGGGTTATTGAAGGAACTGCAAAAGAGATAAACCCCTTTAAAGCTCATGACGGAATGGTTCCGTCATGACAGGGGCACAAACATGGCGCGCTGTCGTCATTGCAATGAAAATGAAACCTGGTTTCAGTTTCATTGTTTGGGGGGCTATCTTGGGCAAGGGCCTTTGTTCCCCCCCATGTTTTTTAGCCTAATTCCGGCCAGGGCGGAGGGGAGGGTCAGGGTGGAAAGCCCACTAGAACCAGGGAATGTATTTACTATGTAAATTAGGGGTGAGGGCTGCCTAATATGGGCACGCCAAAGCCCCAAACCCCCCAATAACAGTCTTTCGCCCACTAGATGCCAGGTTTTTTTTTTACTATTAATGTAGGGGTGAGGCTCCCAAAGATGGGCATGTCAAAGCCCCCAAAATTCCAATCATTTTATTTAATAGACCAGGGGCGGGGGCCGCTCAGAATGGCCATGCAAATGCCCCCTACCCTACCCCCCAAAGAAAACTAAAAACTTGCTGCCCCTCCAGGAGGAAGATGGGTGCAATAGCCTCTGATCTGCCCCCCATGGGGTGGGCAGAAAGACCACTAGCCACCAGGGATTTTTCTTTCTTCTAAAGTTGGGGCTGGGGTTGCCCAGAACAGGCATGCCATTGCCCCCCCCCCCCCCAAAAAAAAACACAGCCTTTCTGCCCCTAAAAAAAGGCATATGGGGCAGTAGCCCCTGATCTGCCTCCCCGGGGGTGGGGGAAGTCCACTAGGCGCCAGCGATTATGCAGGCTTTTCTATTAGTAGGGGTGGGGGCTTTTCAGAATGCCCCCCCCCCCCCCCAAAAGAATAGCCAGTGTTATTCTGCAGGGGATTCTGGGTAGGAAAACGTTGGGGGACCCACACGAGCCATACCTCATGGACTCTCCTGGGGCTCTAGGTTTTAGAAATGTGTGGGTTGGGTAGGTTTCTCTAGATGGCTGCCGAATCAGGACCAAAAACTCAGATGCCACCTATGCATCCGAAAGTGACCTTGTTTTACAAAGGAGGAGGGGTCACAGGAGTTTTTGGTCTCAGGCTTGGCAGCCATCTAGGAAAAGCTACCAAACCCACACATTTCTGAAAAATAGAGATCCGGGGGAGTCCAGGAAGAGGTTTGGCTTGCGTGGATCCCCAACGTTTCTCTACCCAGAATCCCCCGCAAACCTCAAATTTAGATGAAAAAAAAAAATCACTTTATTCTCAAATTTCCAAGTGGGTAAGTTCTGGAACCTACACACATCCACAAATGTCCTACCCTTCAGCATTCCCCCAGGTCTTCCAATGAAAATGGTACCTCACTTGCATGGGTGGATCCAATATCCAGGACAGGTAACGGCCCAAAACTTATTGAGGAGACATCAAAATGACTTATCACAAAACAACCTGGTTTTGCAGGGGGTGGGGTCACCTGTGTTTTTGGCCCTGGGATCAGCGGCCATCTTGGGAAAATAACAAACCCACTCATTTCAGAAAACTAGGGGCGGTGAAGACTTTGGGGAATGCAGGCTGAGTGGAATTTTGTGGATTTCAGAACTTTCCACCACAGAAATGTGAGGAAAAAGCGTTTTTTTTTTGGTACAGATTGAGGTTTGCAAGGATTCTGGGCAACAGTACCTGGTGAGAGCCAGAGAAGTCACCCCATCCTGGATTCCCCTGGCTGTCTAGTTTTCAAAAATGTATAGTTTTGCAAGGTTTCCTTAGGTGCCGGCAGAGCTAGGGTTCAAAATCTACAGGTAGGCACTTCGCAAAAAAAGGGCCCGTTTTCACTGTGAAAATGTGTTGTGTCTACGTTGCATTTTGGGCCATTTCCTGTCGCGGGCACTAGGCCTATCCACACAAGTGAGGTACCATTTTTAATTGGGAGACTAGGGCCAATAAACGGGAAGAATGCCGCCCTATGCGAGATTGATGAAAGACTCACACAAGAGGCGGAACAGAGGAAAAGGGGGGGGGGGAACAATTATACTATTAATGGGTGACCTCAATTGCCACCTCTGTCCAAACTAGTCGCCCATATCATTAGATTGGGACACCTGCCCATTTAAAGACGGCCCGCACTTTGAACATAGCCATGAGGGTACAGCTCTAACCAAACTGTCAGAAAGCCACTCATTAGCACATAACATTGACTTGATAGCCCCGGAGGCAGAGGGCACATATGTCCCAGCGTTTAAAGGAAGAGGTTGCTCCACCATTATAGACTACATAATGGTATCCACCTTTGCTAAAAATAGAATAACAAAGGTCAGAACGGAATGGAGCACCTTTAGTGATCATAACCCCCTAGTTATGGAAATTACACACTGTTGGGGGTGGGTAAGCACAATCATGGGGACACTAGCCTGCAGCCCATAGATCAGGGGAGGCGACTAAGGTGGGAAAAAATAAATCCTCAGGAGTTTTATAAAACTCTAATCCAAAAAGGAGGAAAACAGGTTGAAGACTGTCTGGACCCCCTAATAGAAGGACCAGAGTTAGTTGCAACATTTGGATCCTTGACAAAATTAGTTGATAAACTATTGGAAGCAAGAGGCCTAAGTAAGGGTCCTAAGAAACCAAGGTGGTTCGACAAAAGTTGCTCCAAAGCACTAAGGAACTTAAAAGCATGTCTAAAAGTTAACCCAAGGGACAAGGCAGAAGTAGCTAACTGTAGACAAGTCCATAAAATTAAAGTAAAGGAGAGGAAGACCACCCTACAAGCAGAAGTATGGGCTGATTTGAGAAAGGCGGGAGAAAACAGGGATTTTGCAGAATTTTGGAGGATTGTAAATAGGCCCTGCTTCCAAGATAATTCCGCCCCGGTGATTAGCACCAATATCCTGCCAGAGCAATGGGTTGCTCACTTTGAGGGGCTCTACAACAACTCGAAGGCAGCAATCCAAGAAGGGGGATGGGAGGGTACCCGGAGTGCTGAAATAGACTTCGCAGTAGAGGAGATAATTAAGGTGATCAAAGGTTTGACCCCGAATAAAGCTCCAGGGCCAGATGGCACCCCACCATACCTATATAGAAGTAATATAGACCTCTGGGCCCCAATCCTAACCAGGGTCTTAAATGCGGCTATTAAATCAGGTCTACCACGCTCCTGGTCCACTGCATTGATCGTACCCATTTTTAAGAAAGGGAGTAGGGATGATCCAAAATGTTATAGGCCGATTTTGCTCATTGATGTCTCGGCCAAAATACTAGGTCGAGTGATTCTGAATCGGTTCATGGAGTGGACAGAGGCGCACCGAACCATAGTTGACATACAGTACGGGTTTAGAGCCGGTAAATCAACCAGGGACCAGTGTCTGAATCTGTACCTGTTAACTGCCAAGTACACAAAAGCCAGCAAGGGCACGATCTACATGGGATTCATGGACCTGGCTGCGGCCTTTGACAATGTGAATAGGAATAAACTGTGGGCCATGTTGCATAAGATAGGCATAGATGTGGGGCTGATAGACATCTTAAAAGAGTTGCACTGGAACACCACTGCCAGGGTCCGTTTTAGCCCAAAGGGGGGGAGCGGACCCATTTTTATGCTCAGGAGTAGTAAGGCAAGGGTGCATTCTCGCCCCTTTCCTTTTTTCACTCTATATCAACGCCTTAGAGAGTGCCCTCATCTCCCTAGCTGTGGACTGCCCCAAAGTAGGACCACGTCCAATCCCAGTACTACTGTACACGGACGACGCAGTCCTGCTTGCTCGAACACAGAGGGGTCTACAACAACTGGTGGACGGATTTGTCAAGTTCATGGCCGATTTGGATCTATCTGTAAACCTGAAGAAATCCTTTGTTATGGTGGCCGGCAAAAAACATGCAAATAAGTTTGTGTTTAAAATAGGGACACATACCCTGGATAAAGTAAACACTTTTCCCTATATGGGCCTTCTGTTTGATGGTGAAATAGGATGGGACGATGGTGCCCCGAACAAGTAATGACTCTATATGGATCAATTAGTATGGCAAAGGCCTTGTATGGTGCGGAGGTGTGGGGCTTCAGGGACTGCAAACAACTACAAGTAGAGAAAGACAAATTTCTCCGCAGAATCCTGAAAATCCCAAACTCCATCTCTGCCGAAATCGCTCATGCAGAACTTGGGATGCCATATATTTCAGACTATGTCAAGCTGAGGCCAATCACAGCATGGTTCAAAATTTGGACCAATCCGGGGGCATCATTGAGCAGGTAAATTGTTACAGACTATCTGCAAAGGGATAAGGGGTTACAAATTCCCTGGTTAAAATATGTTAAACGCTCCTTAGAGTATATAGACCAGTACAGTATCACCTTTTTAGCAACCTTTCCTCTATCTCCATCAGCTGTAAATCAAGTGTCAAAAAGCTGCTTCTAGAGAAATTTGAAATGTTAGATGTGGTCCTGGACCCTTAAAGAGATCAATAGCAGCTCATGGTTTAGTGAGAAATGGGGTGGGAATGGAACCCTATCTGTTTCTGATGTATAGCCAGCATGATAGATTTTTAATGTGCCGTTTTAGGCTCAATCTGTTACCAAATATTTTAGCTTATCGCTCTGGTTTTACTGTAACTATTGAGCAGAAGGGTGGCTGTGACAATAGGTCTCCGCAGGACACCCTTCATTTTGTACTTTTATGTTCATTTTATCGAAACCCTAGGCGTTCAATTTTGGTTGACATCCCCACAAACAGAAATTTCGCCATGCAAGAGCTGCACTGCTTTTCTTACAGAAAGCCACTGACACGCACACTTTATGCTCTATTTCAAGCTTTTTAAAAGTAGCTGTAAGACTGAGAAACACAAGAAATTAACCAACCTTTTAGATAAAAATTATCTTTATGAATTGTATCTCTCCCCCCCACAGATTTTAATTTGTAAAGTTCAGAAATGTAATTTAATGGATTTTTATTGTGTAATGTATTTTTATAATGGTTTTTAATCATCGAAATAAAGATTTACTGAACTGAATTGGGAGACCAAGGGTAACACAGAATTGTAGAGCAACTGTTATTACCTACTGACTTCGACACATTTCTGCCTGCCAAATGAATGACAATGTGTAAAAAAGAAGTCATTTTGAAAAATGACCTACAATTCTCATTATAGTATGAGTATTCCCAATTTCGGAAATGTGCAAATATCTACAGTTTCTAAACTCTAGATTATGTTCCCATTTCAGAAGTTGTCTTTTCCATGTATACATTTTCCCAGAATAATTGCTATATACCCGGTACATAATTAAAAACCATTGCAATTCGCTTCTCAGCTGTGATAATTAGAAGTTACAGGTGAAAACGTTGACACAAATGGCTGTTTTTTTCAACTAATTTTCAATTTTTCCTATATTTAACTGTTAGTTTCTATAAAGAAACCTTTAAGGATCTACACAAATGACCCCTTGCTGAATTCAGGATTTTATCTATTTTTCTAAAATGTTAGCTTTCCAGATTCCATTATTGCTTTCATACCCATTTCTACCACTAACTAGAAGGAGGTTGAAAGCCAGGGATGTGGAATTCTTATAGCCCGACGCCCAGGACATATTGTTTGGGGTCAAGGGCAACAAGTTATAATGTGCATTTTGTCCTTGGGACAAGCAGTCCCAACCCCCTGCAGCGCAAACCCTTTGGCTGCCAGTTTGCAGTACCAGATTAAGGATCAGGGAGGAGACTGCCTGCAGTTAAGTTAATATTTGTGTGCATATGTTAATGCTGTCCAAACTTGTATTTATGGTTCATTAATTGAGAGCCTTTATTATTAGGCTGAGCGCTCTCGGTAAATATAAGTTCTGACTGCACTACTGACAGTGGTTCCAGTATAAAAATGTGGAGACACGGTTTCAAAGTTTAGCAATATGAGGCTATGCATAATGCTGCCAGAATGCTCTCTGATTAAATGCAAATATTTGCAGAAGCTTAAAAGCAAGATTAATGATTCTTTGCTTTCAATATAAAATGTTCCTAAAAAATGAAAGTAGGAAAACATTTTTTTGCTAAACTACTGTAAAATTTCAGTTACCGTTTCTTTTCAGCATCATTTTGTAAAATGTGTTGATGCATGCTAGTATTTCCCCAAAATATTCATATTAGAAATCAGTGCCACCAGTTTCAATAAGATTTTGGGAAACAAAAATAAACAAGCATTGGCAAAGCCAGTAGGTCGGAAATGGTAGTCAGCTTTTTAGTTTTGGCAATGGGTGACTTGTTTTGGCATGGTTTTTGTAAAACCTTATTGATGTGAGAGCTGCCAGACCCTCACCAATATAACAAACATTGGCAATAGCAAAAATTGTTTTTGGTCTCAAAAAAGCACACACTGCCACATTAGTTACTGGCAAGGAACAAAACTACTTTGTGTGCCGATATGCTCCTTGTGAAGCAGCAGAATGCTGTCACTCACCGTGAAGCCAGTCAATACAGAGAGAGAATTTTAATAAACACAAAAAGTCATGGTTAAAGCCAGACCAAATTAGGGGCCCAATTATTAAAGAAAGTCTCAAAAGTGCACTCTTGGTACATGTCCTTGCATTAAGAGCAGCTATATGGTTTTCGTGAATTCAAAAGAATTCACAGCAGTAGGGCAAGAAATAGTACTCCAAGAAAATATTTGTGAACTGCATTTTAGCATGAACAAATATGCATGAGTAGATTTGCTCATGCAAACACCTGAGTGTTTGCAAGTTTATTTTCCCTCCAACCACTTTTTTCCATACTCTGGAAGAAGGTTTACATCTGCCATTGTCGGGAGTAAATTTCCAACATTTCTCAGTATTGAAAAAGATTAGAGAAGAGTTGTTGAAAACCCTTAAAACATGCAAGTTAGTAGGTTTGCACAGACTCAAAAGGACATTCCAACCCTGGAACTATTGTTTTCCACTACCTTCAGTCCCAGTATGTAGATCTGCGAAAACGTAGCAACATAAAGAGATTGCTACTATGGTATGAGCCCTGTCATAGTCAGAGAGGCTATATAAGAGCTCTTATATAATGAGATTGCTGCCATAATTTGTCGCCGCAGAATATGGCAACAAAGGGACAAGTGGATTTTGTTACAGGACCAGTAGATTTATTAAGCAACCTGCCCCATGGACAAGTAGATATTTTAATAAATTCCACACCCCTGAAAGCACAAAAAATTGGCTATGTCCAAGAAAAATGCCAAAACGGTGTAAAATATTTTGGTTTTCTGACAAAAGTCCGCTTGTCCCCGAGAGCTGGGAAGATTGTATTGTGATTGTAACTGCATTTATATAGTGCTTACTACCCCTGACGAGGTGACGAAGCTCGTTTTCGGCAAGTAGCACGCTACTCCAGGACACATAGAGGATAAGTGTTGCATTAGTTTAGTGAAACATGCAAGTGAATTTAAGTGGTGGATAGGTTAGTCAGTTATAGGTTAGTCAGTGTTTTGGAAAGATAGCAGATTCTTGAAGCACGCCACTCCGGAAACCCATAAAGGATGTTAGTCAGTTATAAGATGATGATGATGATGATGATGATGATGATGATGATGATGATTTCAACCCAATTTTTGATACCATTTGCAGGGGTAAAAACAGACGATTTCATCTGTAGCCCTTTTTTCCCATTTTAAAAAACAAAAACAAAGCTGTATTTTGGCTAATTTCTGGGTACCTTCCAGGGGAATCCACAAACCCTGGGTATCTTTAGAATCCCCATGCTGTTGGGAAAAAAGAACACAAATTTGGTGTGGATACCTTATGTGATCAAACAGTTACAGGGGCCTAGGCGCAAAGTACCCAAAATAGCCTAAAAAAGGCTTAGCACAGAGGGAGGGGGGGGCGGGGGGAAGGCCTAGCTTCGAAGGGGTTAACTAATTCACAATGAAATTGTGGCTTGTTTGGGAAGAAACAGAGAAAATCATGTGAAGACAAAATTGAAATGGTTTATCGTCAGACATCTAATTTATTTTTAAATGCAGGAACCATTTTTTCTTTATGAATTGAACTCATTTGAAGTTCCGAGACAGACTCACATGCCCAAATATCAAGCGTCGAGATTCATGGATATTTGCTGCTAAGATTTCTAGAACCCAAATCAAGTCAATGAAAATATAGCTCAGTACACAATTCGTTTTTTCTCTAAAAAGGTAAGACCTGCTATGTTACAGATCTTATGGTGAAGAGGGGGTGTGGGGGGTACTAAAGAGTGGATGGCACTATAGGGCCAACCCTGCTACATTTCCTAGCTCAGTGAAGAACTGGAACTCTAGAGAATCCTACAAAGAAAGTGACAGATTATTCTGTAAGATGTTTGATAGTTTATTTCAACAGTGTTCTAGAGACTGGACGCCCATTATGGCTCTTGGATTCTCATTAACAAAAGACACCGGCTTAGATTAAATACAGTCAACCACCGGGAACCAGTGCAGAAAGTGAAGAGGGTATATGTCATCTCGGAAAAATGCTGCTGAAGGCCCAATTTTCTGATTACAATGACCATGTTTTCACGCCAAAAAAAACAGACAACACAAGAACAACAATTTATGCAGAAACAGGCATTCATCATACCTGTAAAAATCAAGCGAGAAATAAGGAGAATTCATTCATTTTTTTTATAATTTTACGATGATTAGGACTACCAACTGGGCTTAACTAAGGGCCAGAGAGAACAAACTTAACCATATCATTTTTCCTACTTGACAAAGCTGGAAAAGGACCGAGGCACAAGTGATTTGGCAAGTTCTCATCATCAAACACCACTAATTTGTCTGCTCATGTACAGCCATGCACAATTACTGCACATACAGCTACTAATAGCTGTTAAGATCAAAACGGTGCCACTGATGATTGAAGGTCCCTATTCAGCGTTAGCCCACCTTGAGGGTCTATAGCACAAATGGAAAAGAAAATTATCGGACAAGTAGATGCAGTAAAACAATGTGGAGGGAGGCAACATGAAACATATGTATATATATCCGAAAAGACTCCACAGAAGTGCGCACATGGCTGCCAATAAAAGGGTGGATTCCTGGTCTCCTCTGGCCAGCGAAACGCTGGTCTAAAAGAAATTCGTAAGAGAACTTGAAAAAGGAATAGTAAATTTTGCAGAGGTCGCCCCTGAAGAACCATTCTCGCATTAGAAATTGGCCTGTAGCTCATTGGATTAGAAGGGCCAGGAGAAGATACCTTTGAGATAGATAGTATATTGTTTTTGGTCTAGAGGAAATTCACCAAAATTTTTTTTTTTTTTTTTTAAATAGCAAATCATGAAGAGACGATGGGGTAAAAGGCTCCCTCGATTAGTTGGTAGGAAGACAGGAGCACTAAACAAATAAAATTAAACAACTTTGTTTAAAAAAATATATATAAATGTGCACTCCACCTGATGAGCAATTAATTGAGGACACGTCTATCAGTAATGGATGGGCTACTGTTTCATGAATTTGATCGGGAGGAGTTTCAAGAAAACAAAGAAGCAGTGTGCTGTTAAGGGATAGCTTGGTAGTTGCTGTCCACCTTCTACGAAAAAAGAAAAAAAAAAGTTAAAAAAAAAAAGCAGGAATGCTTTAGAATGTGTAACAAAGCAGTCAGGTGGAAAAAAGTTAGAGGTCTGGAAACGTCTTATTGAAAAAATTTATAAAATAAGAATTGCCGACGAGGTTATTACTGACACACAGCAAGACTTTTCTGAAGTAATCGTAGTGCACTGTAGACAATTAACTCAAATTAACTTTATTTAGGGCTCAGAAAGGTAAAAATATCCCCACAGTAAAGATTTTCTTTAACCCAACTCAGGAAGTGTTTGAAGTACTTGGCACATCTTTTATCAGTTGACTGGGTAAAGGATTCAATCATGGTTACCTTGTCCAGTGCATGACCGAGCTACAAACTATAGGAAGTCGGTATACTAGGAGGGATGCAGGACTGGGTGCATATTTAGAGACTGGAGTTAATACATTATCTGCTGTGGGTGCTCTATTTCCTGGGGTTGGGTGAGAACAGGATGCCAAGCAAGGATCTAAATGAAAGTAAACAAAATAACTCCATAACAGTCTTTTGAAATATTAGGCTACGGGTGTCCACTTTATTTTCAGTACTGCTCACTACAATGAAGTCGGAAGGAAGCCAGCTTCTCGGTAGTGCCTTAACAGCTAGGCTGAGCTAGTTCCAGCAGGGGTATGCTGGTCTATTTTGTGCAACACATCCTGGGTTTTGCCTTCCTACTCTACATGTTTTGAAGTTGCAGGAGGGTATTGGCACTTTAGAAATAAAAGTATCTTATCGAGCCAGACTGCTCGAATTCATAAACCTTATTGTGCAGACTTTCTCACCAGTGGCTATTGCAGAATGGTCAAATACCAACACGCAGATAGTAGCCGGATAGTTCTTGATCACAGAATCCGGGAGGACATTCTGGATTTTGGCAATGAATATTTATTAAATTGCCACAAAAACAACGGTGGGTCCTGGAAATTACTTGCAGATTCGTGTTAAACGTCGATGTGTCAAACTGAGTGTTGCTGGCCTGCAACGTGTGTGTGGGTTGATTAGGAACAGCGGCTGGCACGTGCTTTTGAGGTGATTGATGGCAGGGGTGGTCTTGAGCGCACCGGTGTCATGTAGAAAGGGGTACTTGGGGCCCGGACCTTAGGCGCCACCAATATGAGTGGGCGATGCAGTGTGTAAGGGCAGAAGCTCTGTTCTGGAGAACATCATTATTAAACCCGAGGTGCAGTTAGTGCAGAACAGATACAGCGTGAGCAGTTTGTGCCTGAACAGTTCATGCAAAAGCTCCACGATCTGGGTAGGGGCCGCAACGCACGCAGTAATACACATTCCGTGTGTGCACGTTTATCCGTGCATACAGTGAAGCCATGCGATGGGTGTGCAAGTAAAAGCACACATGTCCATCTTCAGCCTGCCCGAGACATGTGAAAAGTGTGCATGTAAACCCAGCCATGTCACATAGTCTGTAAGCATTAAAATACAACTGCTGTAGTATCATAACCGCATGGTCTAAGCTGGAACACACAGTTCTAAAAGCACCCTGGCTTACGTTGGCCACAGACATTTTGCACATTCCCTACATTTATTTTGCACATTCCCTACATTTATTTTTGTGGTAACAATTGGCGGGAAATTTCACCCAATGACGATAAATACAATATTAGGTTAGCCTGTCTCTCGGTATACCATTCAAACTTCCAATGCTCCGGTCTGCTGGTACTACTGCTATAATATACTGCATCTAAATTCAGACCTTGACTCGAGTGCCCTCTTGTGGGCAATACATCGTTTACGCCATAGTTTTGGCGAGTACTTGGATGTATTCTAGGTGTAATAAAGACGTGTATTTGGTTTGTATGCCTACAAAGTAACAACAATAGGTTCCGCCAGTGGCTTTGCCAATATGTTTTGCCATGTTGTACTCTAGTGCAGCTGCTATTCAGTATGGCTATAAGTTATTGGTGTAAAGTGGCTTGGAGTGAAGCATTCTGAAGTTGAGCAGGGTGTAGTTTTACGGAGTGGCGTGGCGTAGAGTAGACTTGAATGTTATGGAGTGGCATGTAGTGCTGTCCAGTGTAATGTATTAACACCATCAATGCTGATGGTATTCCCCTCCTGTGCTGACCCTCATTTATTCCCATAGTTCATGACGAGCTCAGCTCGTCATGAGTGTACGAGAGGTGTTAAGTATAGTGTCATAGTAAAAGGGCGTAGAGTGGAGTAGACTGTCAGAGTGGAGCAGAGTGCTGTGGAGTGGCATAAAGGGGATCATGCAGATTCGAGCAGAAGGGCACAGAGTGGCGGTGCAGCATAGAGTGGAGTACAGTAGCATGGAGTGGCGTTCCATAGAGTGGGACACTGAATGAACAAATGAAAAGCAGTGGGCAGGCTCAAGTTCACAAAATATATACATGTCTCGAAGAGACAGATAATGCGCTGTCCTAGGCTCCACCTATAAACAAATGGGAACAAACAAGTGAATAAATATGGGCAGGGTACCTTTTAGGAAATCTGGTCATTACAGTGGCTCTTTGACCAGTAAAGCCCACACAAAGCTATAAAATCAAGTTGAAAGCAAGGTTAAAATTACAGGGACGGTTAATAACTGTTTCAGGAATCAATGGTTTGTAAGTGAATTACAGCTAATTGGCACCGCCCATTTAGGTATTTTAGCACTTAAAGCCTCTTGAAACATTGCACATTCACTGCTAGAACGATCCATGTGCAGCTAGTGTCCAGGTGTAGGTAGAAGACTCTTGTCCACTACACTGGTGGATTGCCTTTATTCATCTCTTCCAGGGGCTGGTTTATTTAAGAACAGCTTTGTATGGTTTGCTTGTACCTTTGTGTACCATGCTTAAACTATAAAAACACTATAGAGGCAAAGCAGTCCCTCTGGCTTGCTCTGAACTCTTTACAGCATACACCAGCCCTAGCATGACGCAAAATTCCTGCACTAAGGAGAATGCCAACACACCTTTGAGGTCCGCTATGGAGACATAAAATATGGCATATCACCTGGCACCAAGTAAGTCCATATGTGAACGTGCTGCTTGCCTTCTGAGACTATTGCATTGTTTCAGTTTATGGCAATGTCTTCAAAACACTGCGCATAAAGCAAATTATGAATAAATGTGCAACTCTAGAAAAGTGTTATCCTGCTATGTTTCAAAAGCTGTAAAGGAAAACAAGGGGACCCTACTCACAACGGAACCAGGGTGGTCATTATTTAAAGAACAGTGGCTCCTGTGGAATAGATACTTGATAATGATTTATAAAAAAAGACGTCAAATATGTATATTAGAACAGGGGTTAAGTGAGATGTCAAAGAGAAAGAACTGCCAATACACCAATAGTATCGTTCAATGAGTTGTATTGAAAACATTTAATTGTATTAAATAGTTTCATACATAAAGCAGAATTATTTACAGTTGTGTAAAGTGTCCCAATTGTAAATATGAACCAAAGCATTGGAATAACATGTGAAAAAATATATGTGCAAGGTTTCAATAATTTGTTGTTTCACAAAAGTGACCACTGTCTTTCATACAATTACATAACATCTATACAATCAAAGAAAGCTATTCTCAAAGGTTCGCTTTTCTCAATAGTCGACTGTGTTTTGACCCTAGTATGGTTGTAGGGTCTCTTCAGGACCTACAATGTGGGACGTCCGAATTTCAGGAGTGCTAGATTACTGGTGGTGTGCGTGCAAACCGTGTAAGTGTGAAATAAAAGTACTCACTAGGCAACCCAGCCGGGTTCCCTAATGAGGGCGTGGGTTTAGCGATTCTGGGCGGATGCTTGATTTAAAAAACTATCACAGACATGGTGGTCTTCTACCCCAAAAGGGCCACATCCCTGTGATTACAGGCCATTCCCAATGGGTAAACGAAAGAGAAGACTCTTGGGATTAATATCAATCTTCGTTAAACTGAAAATATTCACAGTCAAAAGATAAACGGGTGGCGACGACCTAACGCGTTCCAACGACGGAAGAAAGTGTATATTTCCAGACATCTACAAGGTAGTCGTGATACACAGGACCAGTATAACTTATCAGGTCACAATCTACATTTGAATATCATTACAACACAAATAAGGTAAATCCTCTTGCATATTGCGACACAATATTGAAAATATTAAATACGGCAGGGTTCAAACATACGTGGAAGGACCGTAGACGAATCTATATAGATGTTAAAAAGAATGTGCATTATAATAACATCACCCTTGTATCTACAAAGGACCCCGATACGGCTTAACAATCCAGCCCAGTCATTGTGATCATCTATAGGATTCATGAATTACATATCTATAAGAGAGACAAAATGTCTTTATTGTCCTGATGAAGGTGGTGGTCTAATAATTTATAGCCACCGAAACGTGCCAACGCTTCTTTTGGTATACGGTTGCATTCAAGGAGCCTCCTCATGTCCAATAACATTACAATATAATGGACTGATGAAATTACCACTAAGTGATTCTTTTTTGGAGCAACCTTATCTTGGTTGTTTCGCATTTCTTTTGTCTCTCAATGTTTCTTATTTCTTGATTTTTAGATTGATGTATTGTACTAACTATGGGGGCGATTAGGATGGCGGACGGATGCATGAACGCTGGGCTGGAGGCGGCGGAAAATGCACCTCATCGTCCACCAGCAGCGGGCTTTCCGTCCGTCATATTAGGAAGGGCAACTGGGCACATTTACCTTCCGCTGCGTAAAAACGTGAACCGCCGCGGGAACACACCAGACACC
Organism: Lissotriton vulgaris; assembly: GCF_964263255.1. Classification (NCBI taxonomy): domain Eukaryota; kingdom Metazoa; phylum Chordata; class Amphibia; order Caudata; family Salamandridae; genus Lissotriton; species Lissotriton vulgaris. The sequence continues at coordinate 550,728,464 of NC_141689.1, forward strand.
AGGTCGGACAGAGCCAATCCAGGCTCACCGCTGTGCGGAATGACGTCCCGACCGTCCGCAATATTACGATGTCGCACACAAACCAGAACACCGTAGCGGAAACACCTCCATCTCATAGATGGCGGAAGCACCACAACGGAGAGGGAAAGCATTGCCACGAGACCAACCGCACGGACCCGACCGCCATGGACCCAGCCCTACACGCCTTCCCGGCCCTGTTCCTACTTCACTACCAGCAAGTAATGCAGTCGTGGACGCCGCCGCAGGTACGTAAGCATGCAATACACACATACCACGTCACAGCATGCATGAACACTGGTACCTATCCACACCAGACACCCTGGAGGGGACAGGAACACACCCAAGTGCACCTACACCAGTACCACCTCAGCACAATCACCCCCCGCATCAGGCACACGGCGCCCACGCAACACCACAGCCATCCCACGGACATCGTACCGTAGCAGCGCGCACGCCAGAACCAAAGTGTCCAAGATACCAGCCAGGCAGACAGGTAGGCATGGCTCGTCCGCTCAGCCCACAGGCCCTCCACCCCACCACACACACAGAAGGCATACTACACACACAAGGATACATGCAGGAGCATCAACAAGTCCTCCAGCTCCCCCCTGCCAGGCAGCTGCACATAGGCCATCCACCCCCCCACCCCCACCAGCTGGACATGCACAGGATGTTGGGGTGAACATAAACACAAGACACCCAACCACAGGGCAATGGCAACATAATCCCCAAAAGGCGGTCGGTTTTTCTATGGTTCCGTCGGCGGTCTTTGGAGACATCCGTCCTCCGCGGTCGGGTTTTGCTGGAGGGTAATCCTAATCGCACCGCCCGTTTCCCCATGTTGCGGTCGGACGGTCATTTCCCACGAGACTGGCGGTCCGGACGCTTTCCATCCGCCCCTATGTTTTTATTATAAAAATATCATTTTTAATTGCAACTAATATATACTAAGAAATGATTGGTTTTTAATATGGATTTTTGAGTTCCCTGCCCTTATGTGTATTACAGTTTTTTTGGGTTCATACAGTAATGTATACGTAAATTGAGATTGTCTGAATGTTGACTGTGGTTGTTTGAATATTTTCAGTTTAACGTAGATGGATTTTAATCCCAAGAGAGTCTTCTCTTTCTTTTACCTGTGGTACCCTGTCTCTTGGCAAGTGGGGTCGCTCCCTTCTTCTTGTGTACAGTCCCAATGCGACTTGCCTCATGAATATTGAGTCGGTAAGTCAATTGCGACCCTACTGGGAATTGCTAAATGTGTCCGAGACACATTGCATTTTGCAACTTCCTAAATGCGAGTTGCATAAAGTCGCAATTAGGAACTCGTAAAAAGTTTGTCGCACATGTGGCCCTAAATTGCTTTATTAGGCAGGTTGGTTTTGAGGCAATTCACTGGTGTAAAAGGTAATAAACAATTTGCATTAAGTATTTTCAGAAAAACACTAATTAACGCTCATAGCACCTGGTTAAGAATAACACATATGTACTGTGTTCTTAAGGCTTTGGAGTAGCAGATTTACAACATAAAAGGAGATTACAGAATTTGTAGCACTAACCTTCGTAGCTCTGCATTGTACCAAAGTAAAGTTACTATTGACACCTTCGAGAAATAAACATTTAAATCAGCAAAATAAGACACTGAAAAGCGAGTAAAGGGCAAAAAAAAAAAAAAAATCTGGGTTACTCCACATGCAGGACACAAACACATGGATTACACCAAATAGTTAGACAGCCTTTTCAACAAAAGGAGCCTGTATACCTAGCATGCCCTTCCTGGCAACTCAGATAGACTGTAGAGCTAGGGCAAAGTGAACATACAACTGGTGCACGACATTTACACCAACGTGGAGGTCCCTGTACAGAAACATCTGAACAAACAAAATTAACAGCCAGTGTCCTGCCCAAACACTGTACCGAATGCAGACTACTTATAAGACTCATGTGCCTGGGCAGTGATCTTCCAGAAAGAAAGCTCTTAATTTAGACAACATAACATACAGACTGGGACAATGTATACCAAGTTTGCAGACTCCCCCGACAGTAAAGGACGGGAACTCTAGTCAATACAAAAGGAGACATGGTCTTCCACACCCATATCTGATAAGAAGGCGTGGGAGAAACACACTGTGCTCAGCTGGAGTTGGTCACTACTGCAGAGCTGTAAATGAGAGACAATAGAGGGTGCTGGTTAGGTTTTGCTTTTGATCTACACTACTTAAAAGAGGACCTCTCGGAATGTAGTTTGCTTGCAAGAAAAAGATTCTGAAGCAAAATGTACTTGGTATGCAACTACTAAACGTACAAAAAAAGAAATGGAGGACAAAAACTCATACATTCCATTGAACACTAAACAGGGAGTGCTCACAGCTTTTTTCAGTCTGCTTTGGGGAAAATTGAGGGCTACTGGGCCCATCCAGAGAAGCATGTGGAAGGAACACACTAGGAGCTTTAAACTCACTTTTGGGCTCATTTCATAATCATCCTCAGACTGGATGTACGCCCACAAATTAAAAACAAAGGAAGGTGAACTTAAAAATAACCAAAATATAGAGATGTTTTTTATTTCTAATTATAAGTGCACCTAACTCTTCTTCTCTATTACATTCCACCAGGTCAACTGTATCGGATAACAAAGGTCTCTGCACAAACCTCCAATTACATTTTATTATGCTGATCATTGATTTTAATTAATGCACCTGAAACATAATGTATTTTTTTCCATTTCATTTTCATTGCAAAATCTTTAAAATAAGTATTTTTTGTTGAAACGCTTCTCTTATATGCATACAGGGCTCAACATCGGTAATCAACTCATTGGTTTATTTATTTTACATGTATTGTGAAAGAAACTACTATGGCAACAGTTTTACTGGTTACGGTCTTTGGCTGACGAGCTTTAACTGTCTTTACCTATAATTGCTTTGAAAATCAAAGCCCTAGGAGGAATGAAGTAAAAATGCTTCACTTGCTAAGACCCTTTCAGTCTGTGAATATTTTGTTAATTTGTTAAAAACGTAACAAAGGCGATTAATATAGTCATGGGATTTGTTTGCCACTACAAACAATGCATCAGTTTCTCAATTGGCACAGTGAAAAATACTTAAAAGTAAACAGATATCAAATGTTCATGTGTTCGCACTTCATATTTGGATTATTAACAATCTGGCTTCACCACTTCCAGGTTTGCATTTACGTTTTTTCTAAGAATTGCTAACCGTATCTCAGTCAGAAGGGAATGCTAACAGGATATAAATAAGTTTTGCTAATGGAAACGTACAGCTGCCACCTGCCAATTCGTACAGTACAGGTTCAGAAATGTATCTAAAACGCCTGTGAAAGTTAGGACGATAGAAACCCATGGGATTCCGAGCCAGCTGTGTTTTACATGGGCCATCTGGCTATGAATTCGCTCAGATTCAGTGTGGTAAATGGAGTCCATTAGAACTCACCATTGCTGTAGCCCGTGCAGAGTGTCTCCACCCATGCACTTCAGAATATTTGTCCTTAAGTAAAAAGTAAACTCTTTGAATTTGGGGGTGGCTCACGGTCTCTTCGGGTTTCTGTACCACTTCCAGAGTGCAGGTGCATCCCAGAGCTCGTCAGCTCAAAATCTCAACAAGAGCCAGGTATGTATCAAAAACGCATGTGAACTGACAATAGAAATCTATGGACCCAGTTATATGAACCAGATGTGTTCCACAGGGGCCAACTTCCATTGAACTATACTCATTTTCTCTTCTCTGTTCAGCTCAAGTTTTAGCTCAGCTTGGACAAGATATTTTCGTTGATTGAGAGAAGCTTGGCCCAGTAATTTTTTCAAGGATTATCACTATTTAAATGAGTTTCATTATGCAAATGTATCTTATGTGGACATACTGAAAATCCGGAATAGATCATGCCCTACTGGACCCAAGATAGACACCGCAGGCCTTCCCTCCTTCCACTTGCACCAGAATTGTTACAGCAAGTCAGTAATTTTCTCGTGTTCATGAAGCAAATGAGAGCTACCGTGGTACATCTGAGGTACTGATCTAGATGCAATTTAGTTTCACTTTTTAATAAAGGTAATCAGCAGTGTATTCAAAGAGTCTCCTTAAAGCAAAAGGCAGTAACACTGATTTGAGAAAGTCATGGCTCACTTAACCGGAGTGAAAAGACAACAACCACTGGTCAAAAAGCCTTGATTTGGAGATACTGCGGTTCCTTAATGCCCTTCTGAAATCCTTCTATCTGAACATGTTATCATGCAAGGGCAGCCACAACTAGAACCTGCATAACTACCTATTTATAATTAAAAGACCTACTCAAAGACGAGGTACACATTCCCGGCATTGTACCCAATGAGGACGCCTCCTTCAGATTAAGGCTGTGGTTAATTCAGTCTTTGCAGCGCCTAAGAATAATCCTCAATCTCCTATAACAAACGAACGACTACAATGATCTCAACGCCTATACTTCTTGTAACAATTTCGCCAAGCAAAAATGGCATTACATGTAGGCTGCAAAATGTACATAGTACATGCAAAATACTTGTGGAGGGGGCTTTAAACTATTTAGACTATCTAAATTAGTTGTCATGCAAAGTCTCTTAGCAAGGAGAAAGTGTAGGCTAGAATAAGAATTTGTCCATTACAAAGAGCATCTGTTTATTACTTCTCTGCTCATAAGCAAATTAAAAATAGACTTCAGATGTTCAAGTAAGGCTTAGTTATGCCAAAGTGCAGACAATTGAAAATTAAGAATTTGTAAAAACCCTACTTTAAGACACATTGACTTAATTCTTTGTGTGCAAGATAGGTTGCAGCACATGAGCTCAATTCTTCATCACTACTGGATGCAGATAATCATCAAGAGCACGCGTGTAGCACACACAGCTCAACCTGGAAACCACAAGTTGTAGTATTGTAGCATGTCAGTGGGATGCTGCACTGTTTCCAGCAAAAGGTCAGCTTCACATCAGTTTGCACAATTTAAAACAATGTTTCAGTTCTGTTCCCCACAACGTAGCAATGTAGGCCTACTGGATCAGGCCACTGTTCCAAATCAATGCTTTTACAGTGGTCCAATTAATAAGCAAAAACAGCCACTCGCAGAGTTTCTGAACATTTAGTAAAGAACAATAACAAAAGTGAGAAAATCGAGGACAATTCTACTAAGTTATCAGCAATAATTTAAAAAACACTAGAACGTTGGAAATGTATACTGCAAATAAACGTTATTTTTCATTTATTTTAGATATTTATAAAGCGCTGCATATACCCGTGGGCGTCTTGGTGCTAAAAAACCATAATAAACTCAGGAAAAGTGAGGGGGTGAGCCAGTTAATTAAACAGATGTGAGGGAAGAAAAAGAAGAAGATTAGTGAGAGAACAGCCAGGTTTTCAAAAGTTTACGGAACTGAAGAAGTGTGACACTTTGTCTGATGTTAAGAGGCAGGTTGTTCCAGAGTCTGGGGGCCGCCACCAAAAAGCGTCGGTCACCCCAGGTAACTGTTTTGGTGCGAGGGACGACCAGTTGGCCGAGAGTGGCTGATCGTAGAGCTCTTGTGGGTTTGTAATGCTGTAATTGATCTTTTAAAAAATGTGGTCCTTGATTGTTGATTGTTTTGAATACAATGCAGAGGGATTTGAAATGAATTCTTTTTTGTACAGTAAGCCAGTGGAGATCTTTTATGTTTTTGGAGATAGATTCAAACTTTGTTTTGCCGAAGAGAAGGCGAGCTGCCGCATTTTGTATTGTTTGAAGTTTTGCAATTACTCTAGTTTGAGCATTAAGGAATAGCCCATTGCAATAATCCAAGGATGAAAGGACAAGGGCAGAAACCAATGTCTTAATGGCAGAGTCAGGGAGGAAAGGGCGCATTTTCCGGATCATTTTAAATTTCAAATGTGCTGTTGATACGGTTTTGTTGGCGTGGTTCATGAAATTTAGCCCATCATCAAAGATGACACCGAGGTTTCTAACCTTCGAGGTGGGGGTGGGAGGAGTACCGAAGGTCTCTGGCCACCAACTGGTAGGCCAGGCAGGTGAGAGTGGTCCAAAGATGAGTACCTCGGTCTTTTCCGAGTTTAGCTTTAGGCAGTTGGTAGCCATCCAGTCTCCAATATCTAGGAGCCCTTTCTTAAATTTTTCAGCTACTTGCTCTCCATCCCCTTTAATCGCCAACACAAGTTGGGTGTCGTCGGCGTCAGAGGTTAGGCTCATCCCATGTGCTTTGATGGTCTTAGCAAGGTCAGACACATAAATGTTAAAAAGTGTCGGACTCAGGGATGAGCCTTGAGGAACTCCACAAGGGGCAGAGAGTTGAGCTGATTGAAAGGGTCCCAGAATGACAGCCTGCGTTCTTTTGGCTAGGAAGGACGCAATTAGGTCTCTGGCAGTGTGGCAGATGCCAAATCCCTGGACACGGTCGACCAAGGTGTTGTGGTCGACCGTGTCGAAAGCCGCCGATAAATCTAACAGAACCAGTATGGCAGTGCCACCCTGGTCCCTGATTACCCTGATATCATCAGCGGCTTTAAGCAAGGCTGTCTCTGTCCCGTGATGTTTCCTGAACCCAAACTGTATTGTCGAGGAGCTGGTGTTTTTCAATAAACTCGGAAATCTGGGTGTTCATGATTTTTTCAATCACCTTCGCCATGAAGGGTAGACTGGCAATTGGGCGATAGTTTTTTAACTCAGTTTTGTCCAAAGAGGGTTTTTTTAACAGAGGTTTTAGTAAAGTGTTTTTGAGGGGGTCCGGATAAATGCCTGACAGCAATATTGTATTGCAAACCTGCATGAGTGCCGGTATGATGGTTTCCATTACCGGTCTGAGTACAGAGAGAGAGGGCAAGGGTCCAGTGGTGATCCTGATTTAACAGTAGATAATGTGTTTTTTATTTGGTCCGGGGTGACCGGTTGGAAGCTGGGGAGCGTGTTGGCTGGAAGAAAAGTAGTAGAAGAGATTATACTGGGAAGTGATTTGGAAGAGAAAGCCTGGTAGATATCATCTACTTTGGTGAAAAAAAAGGAGGCAAGAGAGTCACATAAAAATTGTGACGGGGTGGGGGGGGGAGTAAGGTCTGGGGAATTACCCGATAGTGCTTTAGTGATTAAAAATAGTTGTTTGCTGGAATTCTTGGCTTTCTCAATTTGATTGCTGTAGTATTCTTTTTTTTCTTCCGCTATCATGGTTTTATATAGTGCTAAGGATTCCTTATAGACTGATTTACTGGTACTATCATAGTCTTTTCTCCAGGTTCTTTCCTTACTACGATTAATCTGGTTTTGTGCCCGTAGTTTGTCATTGTACCAGGGGGCGGAGGGTTTGGCTCTGTTGCTGGAATGTTCTTTGGAAGGGGCTGATTGGTGTGTTGCCTGGCCCATCCAGTCATAGTTGCTGGAGCGCTAGATTGGGGTCCGAGGCAAACCCAGGATGGGTTTGTTCCAGTGTGAGTTTCAAATCGTGATAATTTATATGTTTCCAGTCTTTGAAAGATTGTTTGGGCATAGGTTGAGGATTGATATTACAGTGATTATTCGTGGCTATATTTGCAAAGATTGCAAAGTGGTCAGTCCAAGGCATAGGCAAAATATTGGTAATTTGCAGTCCTTCTAGGTTAGAAAAGATGGGGCCCAAAATGTGGCCTGCTTGATGGGTAGAGGATGTGACATGTTGTTTTAGCCCTAGGGTACCTAGATCAGAGATGAGGGCGGCAGAATCGGTAAGGTGACCTAAATCTAAGTGAAAGTTTAGGTCACCTAGGACCGTAAAATTACTTTCCGTGGCTACGGATTCCATCATGGTGTTTATGTTGGATAGGAAGGTCGTCTTCGATCCTGAGGGACGGTATATTAGTATTCCCTTGAAATTAAACAAGGGTGAGATGTTGATGGCAAATTGCATGGCCTCACAGGAAGTGGATGGAATAGATGTCGTTCTGACAGGATAAGAATCTCTGGCAATTATGGCCAGCCCACCCCCTCTTTGTTTAGGCCTGTCCTGACAGTAGGCTTTAAATCCCTCTGGAACAGCGATGACCAAGTCTGGCTGTGAAGTGTCATCAGTCCATGTTTCGGTGATAAACAGTATATCTAGTTTAAAATCAGTTATAAGATCAAAAATTTCCTGCCTATGCTTACCGAGCGAGCGAGCATTTATAAGAGCTATGGAGGTGGCAGCACCCACATCTGTTTGGTTATAGTGCCGTTAATTTGGGGGAGTATTAGTGGGATAGTGTCATTACAGTGAGGGCAGATGATAGCGGTATCCTTGTGGATCTCCAATGGTTTAATATTTGAGCAATTGGCCATAGTGAGTGGTCGCAGCGCAAGTAGGTTTTGGCTAGTGTAAGTTTTAATATCACCTGATAGCTTTTGGGCAGGGGTTGTGGCCCTGGGCCCGGTCCCGGCGCGCCGCCGGCGCGCCCGCTGCGCGGACGGGATGTGCCTTCACTTTTATGCATCAAGTGGGCGGGAAGGGGGGGGGGGGGGGAGTGTTGGATAGACTGGAGCGCAGCCCTTCCCTCCTCAAGATGGCGGGTGAGGTAGGAGAGGTCACGTGACCGCGACCGAGAGGGCAGCGCAGTTTGAAATAAGCACAGCAGTCGCGCTTTGCAGCGCGCGATGATCACAGAGGGTAAGCGCAGTGGTTTAGCCACCCAAAATGTATTTAAAAATACATCGATTAAATCACTGCCCTATGCGTGGACAATGTCAGCTGAGTGCAGGTATTCGTTTAAAAAAAGTAAAGGGATAGACAGAGAGTCCCCCGGCTTCCGCCTCAGGGGAGAGCAGTTTAAAAATAAAGGTTTTGCCTGTGATAGATGAAACGCCCCTTAAGTAAGCTAAGAGGGCGGGAGTGCTGGATAGACTGGAGCGCAGCCCTTCCCTCCTCAAGATGGCGGGTGAGGTAGGAGAAGTCACGTGACCGCGACCGGGAGGGCAGCGCTGTTGGAAATAAGCACAGCAGTCGCGCTTTGCAGCGCGCGATGATCACAGAGGGTAAGCGCAGTGGTTTAGCCACCCAAAATGTATTTAAAAATACATCGATTAAATCACTGCCCTATGCGTGGACAATGTCAGCCGAGTGCAGGTATTCGTTTAAAAAAAGTAAAGGGATAGACAGAGTCCCCCGGCTTCCGCCTCAGGGGAGAGCAGTTTAAAAATAAAGGTTAAAAATAAACGTTAGTACTTCCAAGGACAAGTTTTTTCATGGATGGGGATTGCACAATGGGACAATTGCACCCTATTTCTCACATAAGGAAATATTGTACCTTGGCCACATTAAAAAAACTTTGACAGAATGCAGCGACAATAAGAAAGAATAGTTAACAACCTCTCTTAGTTACGACCATATCACTATCATGTACCAGCTCTTACCTGGTCTCCAATCTCTCATAGAGCAAAGTATTGTCAGTGCGGAGTACAAATACTATCTGAAACCACCGCTCCGGGAAGAAGTCACAGCCATGATAATCAACAATCATTCCCCCTCTGGACATCCTGTCTTCAAGTTCATCAATCACCTGAAGAGGCAGCAGAAAAAGGATGGAAACTATTATTATAACACCCAAAAAACAAATACAGAATGAAGATTTGTAGTATGAGAAGTACTCACTCTGTCTTCATCTAGAACAGGGCAATCATACTCTTCATCATAACCTTCATATAATTTACCTGCAAAAAAAAAAAAAAAGACCCCATGGTTTTCAAGTATGACCGTCAAGTTTCCATATTTATTTAACTATCTACCAGAAACACTGCAGCTTACCGAAATCACTTCTCCCCCAGCCCAGGGGGCAGTATGTAGAAGTACTGCTGCGAACAGCCCTTTCAAACAAGCATTTGCAATGCAATAGGTCTCGCGCATTAGGAATGTTTGAGCTATTGGTATTGTAAATGTCACATTTTTTTTTTAGGTTTTCTTTAAAATAGCGAAATTAATAGCTTTGTCATTTACAATGCCAATAGTTATTACTTTCGCAAATGTAACACCTATAGCATTTGTAATGCAATATGTGTAGTATTTACGTGACTTACATGTATTGATATTACAAACAATGGCTTAATTTGTATTCAATAATACTTAAATAAAAGTTATTGTAATTTATAATGGCAATAGCTTAAAGTTTTGTAAATAACTTTTGTGAAGATTATGTTCAGTGTATTTTATTGTGACGAAAATCCAAGAACAGAAGTGAAAATTAACATCTTTTTGTTACATTTGTAATAAACCATGAAACATTGAGAGAACATATTTGAACTAGGTGTTGTCGAATGGTTGCACAGATTGATGCTGTGGTGGCGCTGAGTGATGTTGTCATGGCGAACGAGTGATGCTGTGGCGTTCAGTTATGTTGTGGTAGCGCATAGGGATATTCTGGTGCCCCGGAGTGATGCTGTATGCTATGCTAGGTTTTATTTTGCTATCCTATGTTTTGTTTTGTTATGCTATACTATGCTATGTTTTGCTATTCTATGCTTTGATTTGTTATGCTATGCTTTGTTATGCTATGTTTTGTTGTGTTTGGAATGCTATTTTTGCTATGCTATGTTTTATTGTGTTTTGTTAAGCTATGCTATGTTTTGTTATGCTATGTGTGGTTGTGTTTTGTTATGCTAGGTTTTGTTTTGTTATGCTATGCTTTGTTGTGTTTCCTTTTGCTATTCTATGCTCTGTTTTGTTATGCTATGCTTTGTTGTGTTTATTTTATTTATTTAGCAAATTTATTAAGCGCAACATATACCAGTAGGCGTCTTGGCGCTAAAAAAGATTCCCTAAATATCTTTGGCGGCTCATAGTGATGTTAGGTACATTATTGATCAAAGAGCCAAGTCTTTAGCCCCTTACGGAACTGAGGGAGTGAGGAGGACATCTTAATGTATTGTGGCAAAGTATTCCATAATTTGGATGCCGCCACTATAAAGCGGCGGTCTCCCCATGTTTTGTTATGCTATGCTAGGCTTTGTTGTGCTATGCTAGGCTTTGTTGTGTTTTGTTATGCTATGCTACGCTATGTTATGCTATGCTTTGTTATGCTATGCTTTGTTATGCTATGCTTTGTTATGCTATGCTTTGTTATGCTATGCTTTGCTATGCTATGCTATGTTGCGTTTTGTTATGCGATGCTATGTTTAGCGATGCTATGTTTTGCGATGAGGGAGGGTGAGGATGTGAGGGTGAGGCAGTGTGAGGGGGTGAGGGAAGTCATTAATATCAGTTTAACACCTTAATACAGTAATCAGCAATTGAAAGGTAACCTTTCCTCGCGTGATAAATGGTCTATCACGGCTCGGCAACACGAGTGGTAGCGTTTTTAGTCCCTTTTAAACTGAACGAGCTACAAACTATTTTTTGTTAAAATCTACAAACTACAGCTTTGAGAGGAAGATGGCAGCAGGCTGACGCTGGCTGCGAGAGCTCTGTCCCGAGCGAGTGAATGCAGAGTCGTATAGGAGCGCCTGGACACAGAAAATCGAGTTAAACAGCTCCAAATAACATTCAAATGCGGTGAGATTACGGGGGGTTTTTGGCCGAAACGCTGAACCATTTCTTACTGCGTTAATCGGTTCTGTGCTCTGTGCTTTCATTCTTCCGAGCTGATTGCGGGGGAGCGGAAGGCGCTAGGACCCTGGAGTCTGCACGTGGCTCAGATTGAGAGGCTAACCGGAAAGCGGAAGCAAGGTAGCAGATGACGTGGCTTAGGACGGCGGAGGCGAAGAACAGTGGGAGCAGCTTGCTGTATAGTGCGTGGGGCGCAAATCGTGCCAAAGCTTGGTGTAAAATCCGTACAGCAGCAGCAAGGGTCTAACCACCACATGCGAGGCATGCAAGTGTAGCGGTGAGCCAGTATTGTTCCAAATTTTATCTGGATAACTCAAACCTTGATGTGGAGGTGTCTGTTAAGGCAGCAGGGGAGTTTGACGATTTTGAGCCGGAAGGCAGTAGGGGAACGGACATTACAACTGAAGGTACCCCCCTATGTAAAAGTGAAATCTCTTGATCAGAAGGGAACTTGGAGAAGTGGGGCAGAGGTTGGAAAGGGGGAGAGGACAGTAGGGGATACAGCTCAGCTAATTGTACTGAGGCAATCAGCCCAACAAGTTGCACCTATTGTCAGGAATAGATACCTCTCACGTTCACAACCAGAGAGATTTGTTAGATTCTGCGGCAGATCAGTGTACTAACCAACAGGTTCCTTTGACCCCGCGCCGGAGAAAGAGAGAGAAGGGACCAAAGCAAAACCGGGGAAACAAAGAAATCAAAAAAGGTAGCTCCACTATATTAAAACCTAAACCGGCTCACTCTTTAAAGACCTATTTCAAAATAATGGAAAAGGCCGTATCAGCTGCAGGAGGAGGGGGTGGTAAATTAGCAGAATTGAAACTAGGATTGCAGAAGGTTCCTCCGCCTCAGAGTAAAGCACCTGTGGTCGTGCAAAATAAATATGCTCCACTTCAGTTTGCGCCAGAGACCGACTTAGATGGGGGTGATCTAGTAGTTCTATATCCAGAATGTCCGGCAGTTAGCATAGAGGGAGACACCCAGCCTCCGCTCCAACCACTTATGGATGTACCTTCGAAGACTACCTCTCAGCCCCCAGCTATCCCCATAACAGTATCATCCATACCATCCATAGGGGTACAATGCGAAGAAAATGAAACTGGTAACATGGAGAGTCGCTTTAGATCCCTACATGAAGATCTACTTGCCAAACTACTCCCAAAACCCGAAATCTCAGAGGGGAATCAGAGAGGTAGCCGAAAAATGTACCAATCTCGAGAGCAAATTGGATGATATCTGTTCCCGGACGGAAGTCTTGGAAGGGGAAGTGGCTGTCCTCTCTAGGGTCTCCCAGGCACATTCCACGATTATTTCCGAACTAAAAGCTCAGAATAAATCTCTACAACTGGAAATGGAACGTCTAGAGATACATACTAGGAGGAATAATCTCAAATTTTTAAAAACTCCTGAAGGAGTGGAAAATGGAGATGTGAAATCCCTAATATGTAAATTACTGAAAGAAGGTGTGCTGAAGGACAGACCAGATATCAACCTTGAGAGTGAGATTCAACAGGCACACAGGGATCCTTTCCATGGACATCAGATAGAAGTGCCCCAAGGAAGATCCTGGTCAATTTCCAGACATATTCAGTATAAGAGCTAATATTGGCTTGAGCTCTGGTGGACGCATCTCTTCAGATTGATTTTCGGATGTAGGGAGGGTCACTGCACAAAGACAATGGGAGCTGGGGTCCCATATGACCGATCTGAGAAGTCAAGGGGCACAGGTCATGATGAAATTTCCGGCAGCATTAAAAGTAGTTTGGAGGAATAAAACATACAATTTCACCTCCACTCAAGAAGTTGACAGTTTCCTAGTTAGCATCAAAGAATCAGCATCAGATAAGTGATTTCTTGACATCTGATAGCGATAGCACATAGGCTAAATTAATGGGTTTGGACAATGAAACAGATTAAGGAGATTAAGATTTTCTGATACATGGTTTATTAGTCAATTGAAGTAGTGAATCACAAAGGGGTAAATAGGAGTAGATAACCTAAGTAGGAGAACGACATGAGAGATGACACGACATATCACATTCGGGGGGGGGGGGGGGGGGGGAGAAAAGGAGTGGGGGAGAAAGCGGTGAAAATACTCACATTTTTAGAGTGGTAGGCACATCACTTAGTAAATACACGCAAGGAGGCAGGATCAGAGTTGGGGCGGGGCCTCACAAAATGGCGATATGATCGCCAAAGTCCAAGAAGGGGGGGTCCTCAGGGGGGAGGAGGAGGGAGGGAGAGATTGAAAATAAATATATTCCTCATAGAGCTAAAAGACTGGATAAAACTCTGTCTCAACACCAGTCTTAGCATTTCTATTTGATATACTTTAAATACTTACTTAAATTCAATGGTCAGTACTATTAATAAAGTAAAAATAATAACTTGGAACGTTAATGGTCTGAGGGAGAAAAGGAAATTGAATAGAATCTGCGAGTTCTTGAATAAATTGGGGGCACATATTTTGCGGTTAGAAGAGACCCATCTTGAATTACTAGAATGCAGGGAAGCTTTTAAAAATCAAAAGTGGATTCAAGACTTACTTTGCTCTAGACAAAGTGGAAGTACTAAAGGGGGTGGCAGTGATTATTTGGGCTAATTGCGGGATTCGGGTAGAAAGATATGAAACCGATTGTTCAGGCAGATGGTTAACCGCCTCTTTGATCATGGATAATGTGAGATTTGCCTGTGCAGCATATTATGGACCTAATCAAGACTCTCCAGAGGCCCTCCTAAATTTGAAAATTAGTCTTTCCACTATGAGTATACCCGTTATCCTTGGAGGCAATTTTAATTTAGTTTTTGATTTAAGTCTAGATCGTACCTCCAGGGCTATCTTTTCCCCTCCTTACAAATCAAAAAGAGAATTGAAAAATATTATGAAAGACTTTAATCTAATTGATGTTTGGGGGATTAAAAATAAGGAAAAAAGGGATTACTCGTTTTATAGTCCTAGACAGACACCATTCACGTATCAATTTTTTTTTTTTTTTTTAGTAGACCAAGGCCTTTTCCCCGCGATTGACACCATTTCTTATACTCCAGCTATTTTTTCTGACCATTCAATGGTTGAGATAGTAATTAAGATCCAGCAGGAGACGCGGAGTAGACAAGAAGATTTAAAAGATAGTATCTTGAAGCAGATGGCTGAATATTTCAGGTTTAACAGTTCCACTAACTCCGACCAAATAGTGTGGGAATCTTTTAAAATCATACTTAAGGGGTTACTTCACTACTGTCATGATTAGTAGGAATAAAGCCAGGAGAAAAGCGGAGGAGGATTCTATAGCCTTAATAAAACAAAAAGGAACAGCCGCTGCAGACGGCATCCTTAAATTAGCAGGAGAATCTGGTCTCTATTCAGAAAGAACTGGAGGGATTAAGAGCTAAATATCAGGCTAGCCTTGATAAGATCATTAAAGATAGATGGGATGCGAGTAAGTTGCAGAATTTCTCATACGGAGAAAAGTGCGGACATCTTAGCATGGAAGGCTAGGACGGATAGGGCCAGAAACCAAATAAGTGGGTTAAAAACTAATAGTACAGGTACCATATCGTATAACAATGACCAGATATCCGAAGAGGCTAAAAACTTATATGCCAAAGCTATATGCAGGGGATAGCGACCCTTTACCCCAAAGGGCCGGGAATTGGCTAGAACAACTTGACTGACCTCAACTAACAGTGTCGGATAGTTCCTTTCTGAGTTCTACTATCAAGGAGTGAGAGGTATATAACCAGTTGAGGAAAATGGCGAAGGGGAAAGCAGCAGGCCCCGATGGGCTTCCAATTGAAATTTACCAAATAGATTCAGATATCGTTGTGCCTGTCCATACAACTTTATTTAATAAAATATATGTGACAGGAGAACCTATTCCTCAAACTTGGTTGGAGGCTACAGTTACATTGGTCTTGAAACCTAATAAGGATCCTCTGGTTATTGAGTCCTACCGGCCGATCTCGCTGCTTAATACAGATTATAAAATCTTTTCAGGGGTGTTGGCAGCGAGATTGGCTAAGGTGATTAAATCGGCTGTGCTTGAGGATCAGAGAGGGTTCATGCCAGGGAGGCAGTTAAATGAATTAACTTTCCAGGCTATTGCCGCTATAGATTATGCCACAGACAAGAAACTCCCGTTAACAATAGTGGCAATAGATGCCGCTAAGGCATTTGACCAAGTTAGTTGGCCATATCTTTGGGAAGCATTGACTGGGTTTGGGTTTCCTAAAAATTTTATATCTTCAATTCAAACACTATATCTAAACCCAAAAGCCAGAATCTTAGTTAACGGCACTCTCACAGATTGGGTAAAAATATCTCGGGGTACAAGGCAGGGGTGTCCCCTGTCACCTTTATTGTTTAATTTATACATTGAACCGTTGGCCACCCAGTTAAGATCATATATGTGGATTATGCCATTTTTTTTGCATGAACTAGTTTTAAAAGTTGCATTATATGCAGATGACCTTTTAATGTATACTACCAATCCTGAAATTGCAATTCCACGACTTTTTGATCTGGCTGAGACCTTTGTTGAAATTTCAGGGTATAAAATAAACAAGGATAAAACGGAGATTATGCAGTGGAATCAGATACCAGGAACACACATAGCTAAGCTACAGATGAGATATCTCGGAGTTCTCCACACAAGATATCTCAGAGAGATCAAAAACTAATTACAGCAAAGTGTATAAAGAGGTATGTGGGCTCTTACAGCGTTGGTCTGGCCTTCCGCTAAATATCTTCGGGAGAGCAAACCTGATAAAAATGGTTATCTTGCCTAAAGTGACCTTTCTGTTCAATTCAATACCACAGAGTTTTAGCCCAAAGGATATAGCGAACATTCAAGGAAAAATAGGTTCCTTTATATGGAATTCAAAATCTCCTTGCATCTCCTGGAAAAAACTAAGGAGAAAATTGAGAATGGGAAGGCTGGCAATGCTAGATATATTAATCTACTGTTATTCATTCCATTTGAAAAACTTTAGGTCAATGGCAGATATAGCAGATACGTCCTCAATGGGTCGGCTATTTCAGGCGCTATTGCAGGGTATTCCCCAAGGTCATGAATATTTCCTGTTTAAATTGGGAGATACTAGATTCTATAAAAAATTGAGGTTAAAGATATTGGGCACATCCCTGAAGAATTGGGTATTCCTCAGGAGAAAGCTAGGAATCCCGTATTGTATGCCTCAGGCTCCAATATGGTATTCCCCAGGGACACCTGAATGCTTGAAAGATCAACTATCAATTCCCCTTAGAATGGCGGGCATTTCACAATGGCAAGATCTCCAAAAAAACTCACAGCTCCTAGACTGGGATACCATTTCTAATTTGACAGGAGGAACCTTAACCCGATTTAAGTACTACCAGCTGTCTAACTGGTGGGCCACAATGCCATGGGCTCCGGATGATCTAGTATGTACGTTGGATTTGGTAAAAAGGAAGGAGAGGTGGAAAAAAGAGGTATCCTATTGGTACGAAGCCATGTTGGAGATCAAGGGAATTACGCAACAAGAACTCCATAAACTATGGGGTGGGGTAGCCGTTTGACTATAATAAGTTGGAAGACTTGTGGAAAGATTCATTTATGATGTTACATGCAATAGTGAAGGCTGCACCCCTTAAAAGGAATCACTTATTCACTCTGTATAGAGTATACTGTTCTCTAAAAAAAAACTTGCCTAGATCGTAAGTTTAGAATATCCTTGTCCAAGAGTTAAAGCCCCTGATGCGGATGACCTACATATGTTTGTAGAATGCCCTAGGCTTATAAATTTTTGGTCACAAATGGAAGGATTCATAGCAGATGTGTTGGACATACAATTTTCATTTACTACTGAGACGGTTATGTTCGGGCTCATTCCAAAATACCAGCTTAACGACTTGAAGACCAAATTTGTTTTCTATGTAATGGTCTTGGCAAGAAGGGAAATATGTAAGGCCTGGAAAAACATCAATCCACCTGTCTTTGCTGAATGTCTAAAATATATAATTTACATCTCGGAGTTGGATATAGCTTGTGATAGCACCAGCCATGACAAAATCTGGGCGGCCCTAGTGGCGTGGCGGATTAGATGAGATAAAACTATATTCCGATGATTTCACCTGGGCTCTGTTGGTGCTTAGCCTCCAGTTAAACAGAGGGCCATGGATACAGGAAGGGCTGGAGTGGAGCAAGCAAGCAGTTGTGACCAGTGGGGTTTCCCCAATCTCTTTTTCTCCTATGTTGTGAATAACTGAGGGCGGAACATCGTTCCATTGGAGAGAGGAGAGAGGTTTCCCCATTTGGTATACCCATCAATGGTATATGAGGAATAAAAAAAATGTATAAGAAAAAAAAATGTTTACAAACTATGCAGATGACGGCAAGTGTGGCAAATCCATTGTTACGCAGAAAAGGTTGCAGAATTGCTTAATTCCAGGGGCTTCTGGTTACACTGAATTACCTTAACCCCCAAGGGAGGTTATAGCATGCCTCCTGAGAGCCCTAAGATACAAACTATGTGCCAGAAACATAAGCTTTGCATTCCATGGAAGAAACTATAAAAAGTGCATTTTTACAAGTGAAACTGTATATGTTTTTATGGTACGTGACAACAAATAAATACACTTTTTGTGATACTAGGAAGGAGAATGAATGTTAAAAAGGTACATGTTTTGACAGAGAAAATGTTTTCCCCGCAGAAAAAATAAATATAAATATATTTGTTTAGCACATTCGGCTGCCTGCCCCAAGTGTCGAATTGTATGCTAAGTCCATGCCTCTGTTCGACAGATTTTCTGAATGGCAAAAAAGTGTAAAAGAATGCTCAGGCGGACCTGTACGGCTGGAAGTATTTTTACACTGTCTGACATTTGCTGGGCCAGGAGTGGGACTTCTGGGTGGGGTTCATTGGTCCAGAAGCACACCATACCCCAAACACTGAACCCCAATGAGTGTCTCAAAGTACACGAACATCTAGCAACAGGCTATACGTGTACAGCTATAAAACGTTGTTTTGTTTTACATGTGTCACGTTCAAGTGTGATTTCAATTAAAGTGCTCGTTAATTTTCATTGACCAGTTGAAATTTTTTTTTTTATCCACGTCAGATGTCAATCAAAAATGCACTTTATAATTGTGCATACTAGAATTTCAATAGGTTACAATGTCTTCTCAATTGAATAGTTTAATTTCGTTTCCCTTCCTCAGTGCATTTTTGGCTCTAAGGCCATTTCTCAGTTGGCATTAATCAGCAGAACTTCGGTGCACTTGTTGAAAAGACGTGCTGCCAAGTTTGTCATTGCTTTTCTTTCGCATCTTTAAAAGTATAAAATGTGTTGTGTGTAGGCCCATCGATGATTTAAAAAAAATATAAACTAGAAAAACCTTTCAAGAGGAATAACTGCTAGAAAGCGTATACCTTTGCTGCTGGGGCAGTGGTCAACTATACTTGTCTATGTTGTGAAAGTGTGGCGCTGTGTAACGCTCTAACTCAAATGCTCTATGTTGATTCGTTATCTTTGATGTGAACTTTTGCTGTTGGGGGGGGAAGAGTAATAGGGTAGGGAAATAAGCTCTCGGCATTGATGTGGCGGGGGGTAATAGGGCAGACTCCCAACTCAAAAAGTTTTTTTTTTTTTTTAAATAAGAGGCATCGGTATCCGGGGCGGTGGCAGAGGGAAGAGAAGGGTGAGCGTAAGAGTGGAAGAGGAGGAGGGAGCGAGAAAGATCGAATTGAAAGGGAGGGACTATGACGGGAGTCAAGGAAGAGACAGAGGGGAGGAGGGAGAGGGCATAGATTAGAGGGGGAGGGTAATCAGCAGAACTTCGGTGCACGTGTTGAAAAGACGTGTTGCCAAGTTTTAGTCATTGCTTTTAGTCTATGGTGGTGTAAACGGATGTAATAGTTTCTCCATTTGGCACCAGTTGAAGCTGAGCAGAGGAAAGGCAGCGCAGGGAGGGGGGCTGGGCAACCATGCCAGCATTCCGATTCACGCGCAGATGGTCATGTTTATGACCTGCAGAGCCGTTAAGTGGCTGCTAGCAAATGGCTTTGATGTTCGTGTCTTGCTTTGTGGGAGGGGTAAGGGGAGCGAATGGCTCTCACATGAACTGTATGTGATCCGCAGTGGGTAGAGTTTTGAAATCCGCTTACTATAACCTCGCCGAAAACAATGCTTACGCATTGCTTCAGCGAGACCTAAAAAGCACAAGCAGTAGAACAACTGCTACCACCCAATTCCAAACGTAGGAATCACCCAACAAAAAAGTAAATAGAACTGCACACCCCACCAAGATGCAACAAGTACAGTTAACTTCTACAGACACTTATTACCAGCATTTACATGTCTGCTTATAGACACTCATGAACACGCGTGTACAGACTCCTTCAAACAGGAGGTTTTTAATTGTCGCAGTCTTAAGAAGGACAGGCATTTTACAAGCCTGTTGCCACCAGCTCCAAATAGCCATTCACCACAAGAACTAACATTTATATTTTGGTTACCCACACGCCATGCCAAAAAATACAAAATTAGGCACAACCATTACCACTCATACCAAACACAATTTTAACTACACGTCAATTTCAATAAAACAAAATAGATTTATTTAGATGCACACAAACGTCAAATTTAAAAGTTGTCTCTTGGTGCAGTGATTGTGAGCGAATACCACGTAAAGCCCTTCATTAACGTTTCAGCCATAGGAAAATGTATTAAAAAAAATAAGTAAATCAGTCTTCTAGTGCCAGCTTGCCAACATGTCAAATTAATTTAAAAAAAATTAAATAATAACATGCAAATATGTTGTTGTACTTTTACTTCACCAATCTACTCTCAAAGAAAATACCTTTCCATCATAGTTCACTTCTTCCTATCTTTATGCCATTCCCTACTCTCAATCCAAAAGGTTACTACGAAACCAATAGCTTCCTTAACACTATGGCTGCTAAGGCAATTCCCCTCCTGTGCTGGGAATTGCCATTTTGCTGGTGTCATGACGAGCTCAGCTCGTCATGAGCACAGCTCCAGGCTACCTCATGACGAGCTGAGCTCGTCATGAGCATGGAAGGGGTTAATATTAACTTTAAGATAATTACATTAAATTGAGTTATTAATAACCAACACCCTAATCGAACTCCATTTTTAAGTAAAATAAGGTCTTTAATTTGCATTTGCATTGTTTGCAATTTTTTTACTATAAGAGAGCATTTCACTGGAAGAATGTTTCAGCAAGTACTCCAAGTAAGGTGGGAAAAGTGACAAGGGAAAAAGGGGGGGTAATCAAAGCAGAGATATGGAACACGGGGAGACAGATAGTTATAGGTACGTTTTTCCTATGAATATTTAGATCATCCTTCCGGTCTTCAAGATCAGAACCTACAGCACAACTCTATATATTGAATCAACTAGGCTCCACTGGTTAAATGGAGAATGGACTAATTCCCTTTACCAGACTCATTATTAGATGGCTGTTTTCACAATTCAGCTGCACCAAAAAGTGTGAGTGAAGAGGACAATTATTGAAAAATAAACAAAGTATTTGCAAACAAACGTACCTTCTTTTGCTAGATCGCTTACACTGATATACGTTAGTCCTGTACGTTCTGCCAGTTCTTTACCCAGCGTAGTTTTTCCAACACCTGGTGTGCCTGCGAAAAAAAAAAAAAGTAAATAATATTTAGTTACTGGGAAGGAAACAGGAGTGGATGTGCCTAAATGTTCAAGATTTATCTCACAAAAAAAATTCATATGCTACTTTACATCACCATTTAGAGTCTTTTTTACTTGAACGGTGTTGCCCTTAAATATTAGTGCTGAGTTCATAACAGAGCTTTACTCCAACCTTACACAACTTACTCATTTTACCATAGGCTTTTGGTTATCTATTTTTGTAAAAGTTAAATTTGAAATTAGTCATTACATTAGGTTCATACAACCTTGAAAATTTTAAACCTTTGAAGTTAAGGTTACAAATAAATGCACTCATCTACAGAGTAAACCAGATTGGTATTGTTCAATACTAACAACTGAATTCTGGAAAAGGCAGGGATGTCACAAACATGCATGATTTACTTCAGAATACGTAATCGCAACTGTTTATTTTCACAGTTTCTGAAGCGCAAATAAAATCTAG
The DNA here is from genome assembly GCF_964263255.1 of Lissotriton vulgaris. Taxonomy (NCBI): domain Eukaryota; kingdom Metazoa; phylum Chordata; class Amphibia; order Caudata; family Salamandridae; genus Lissotriton; species Lissotriton vulgaris. Next base: position 550,750,163 of record NC_141689.1, read on the forward strand.
AATATTTATCTGGACTACAGGAGGTTGCTGGGTATTCAGGCCCAGAGTAACCTGTGGACCACAACCTTAGGACGAAAGGAAAGGCCTCAAAACGATTCTGTCTTCAAAAAACCCTACGAAAAGGTTGACCGGCAACGATGGTGGTCGTGTAGAGTATGAGCTCCGAACAGCCGTTACCTATCCTGTTCTATTATCCTTGCCCTGAGCATCAACGAGGGCACAGAAGTCTCCTGTGTGGTCCTGGGCGCATTGTCCGTGGCGGCGGCTGATTCCTGATGAGCCGGGAGAAGTGCAGAGCCCCGGCGACGAGCGGCGGCCTGCGGAGTCTGGTGAGGCCAGAGGCCAGAACCTTGATTTTCACGCTGCCGACCGGGGGCTCCGGTTCCGCGGCACCCGCGAAGCAGTGCGGCGGATCCAGATGGGGCGCGGCTAGCCCTGATACACAGGGGCTGAGCGCATCTGACATCCTGAGAGGCGAGGGACCTGAGTTGCCGCCGGAGTGCAGCTGACGGCGGGACAGCGCCCTTGAGGGCCGGGAGAAGCCCTGCATCGGAGCAGTATAGGGGGAGCGGCTGCCATCTTGTGCTATCCTCGTACCCACTCGGTGGGCCTAGAGTGTGGAGGGAGCCCAGGTCTCGGCAGGTCGGCGAGTTGTGCCCCTGGGCCGAGACGGCGGCAGCGGCCAGGTGGGCCATGCGGTGACTCTGGGGCTGCGGTGAGTGGAGTGAGCAAGCAGGGAGCGGTATGGTGTCCCTCTGCTTCCCGCATCTGGCCACATTGACGATAGCCCTTCATTGGGATCGCGGAGCTCGGGGCTAGATCAGGCCCCGGTAGGAGGCTGATGGACCCCTGGGACCTGTGAAGTGGAGTGTGCGTCGGTGGCTTGGTGGAACTCCTGCTGGGCCCGGCTGGCTTCGGTCCCCTGGCGAGGGGGGCCCCCCCCCCAGACACCTCGATACATAGCCCCTGGCCTACCGGACATTGTGGAGTTCAGTGGGCTGGTTGCCTGCGACTGTGGGCGCTGGGGCTGGGCAGTCTGCTGCCCATCGGCGTGGGGCCCTTTGGACTTAACTGTTGGTGCCTAGAGCGACTGTCACAATGACGCAGGGCCATGCTGGAGGCGGCCACACCTAGCAGGGGACCCTCGACAAATTCACAGAGGCGGGCCAGGGGACTGGTGGCGGGGGTTCGTAGGCCTGTGCGCCGGATAATGCCGCTTTGCTGGCGGCCATAACGCAGCCCAGGGACATGCTAGACACCAAGATCAGGGCTGTTGGGGCCGATGTCACACTGCTCCGCCAGGACCTGAGGAATGCGGTGGAGCGGATCACCGGCGCGGAGACCCGAATATCCGAGGTGGAGGGTGATGTGTCTGTATTGATAAAGAATATGGCAGCCATGGAGAAGATACAAAAAGGCCTGGCAATGAGGGTCGAAGACACGGAAGGGCGGGCCCGCCGGAACAATCTTCGCTTCATGGGCTTTCCTGAAGGCTGTGAGGGAGACAATGTGGAGCGCTTTCTGGCCCAGTGGCTGGAGGGCTGGCTTCCCCGGACATGCTATCACGCTGTTTCGTTGTGGAGAGGGCCCATCGGGCTCTTATGCAGAAACCCCCAGTGGGAGCTCGCCCGCGACCGATTATCGCCAAGTTTCTAAACTACTCGGACTGCGATGTCATCTTGCGGCAAGCGCGAGTGAAAGCCTATCTCACTTAGGATAATGCGACTATCCTCATCTACCCGGACTACGCGCAGTTAGTAGTGCAGCAGCGTCAATCCTTTCTAGCCGCCAAGGCTCGCCTTCGATGCCTTAAGCTGCATTATGCCTTGCTGTATTCGGCGCGGTTGCAGGTGATCTACAAATCCCGCACACTGTTCTTTGATACCCCAGAGGAGGTATTTCACTGGACGGACGACACGGTGAAAATCTAAGTCAACGCGGCCCAGGGCGGAGAGTCGGACTGCTCTTCAAGTGGAAGGGCCCGTGAGGGCCTCATATGTCAGCAGCGCCATCGCAGGCAATCGAAATCTGGACCCGGCTCACGTTCCAGCTCTGCATCTCGCCGGGGGGGGGATCCGGCGCCAACACAGCAATCGGATGCGCCATAAAGTCGGAGACTGTTCCATAAAACTGTATGTATGGTAATCATGGATGCTTTGGTGCGCAGCTTACAAGGGCTGGGAGCCTGACCCAACAGGTGTGGGTGGGAGGGAGTGAGAGCCCCGTTATATGGGTTGTCACTTGGGGATCCATTGGAGGGGTGGTCCTGGGTCCCCGGTTGGGGCCCGGGCTGCGGTCCGGCCGAGACAGGTGCTTCCATGTTTGGGAGGAACAGAGTGGGGGGGGGGGGGGAATTGGGGTTTTTGTTGGCGCTTGTTCCGCTGCTATGTGTTGGTCATGCGTTGTACGTGCTGAGTCACCAGGACACCATATTCTATATAGCAATACAGTCCTATGTCTGCTGTGGGACGGGAGGGACAGGTAGGCCCTGGCTCCTAGCGAATATTGAGCTGGAATGTGCGAGGGGTGCTAGATAAGGGAAAGAGGGTGGCTGTTCTCCAATATGCAAAGAGAGCTGGGCGGACGTCTTATTTCTTCAGGAAACACATCTGCTTGGCACGAAGGCACTGTGCCTCCAACGGTTAGGGTTCACACAGGTATACCACTCTGGGTTCACAAGGGGGTCTAGGGAGGTTGCTATCCTAATACACCGTCTGGTTCCTATGTGCATGATCGACTCTGGGCTGACACACAGGGCAGGTATGTTTTCGTGCATGGCAGGATAGGGGGAGACATGGTGACCCTGGGTAGTGTGTATGCCCCGCCGCCTCTGCAGTGGCCCCTTGTGGAACAGCTCATGTCCCTCTGGGGTGCCATGCCTGATACCCTTAATAGTATGGGGGGATTGGAATGACGTTATGGACCTGGGAAGTGACAGGTGGCGCGGGGGGGGGGGTTGATGGGGGTTTCCACCACCAAACTACATGCTCTGGCATCAGTCCTGGATTGGACAGATGCATGGAGATATCGACATGGCTCACGTAGAGACTAAACAAAAAGGACCAAAGTGTTACAGTACTCAAAATTGGTTCTGTCACGTGGTATATTGCTGAGTGCAGTGAGGTTGGGTGAGTTGCGATTTAAAACGGCTTGGTGGTGTTCCCAGTACCCGAGGGTAAATTAAATTTTAATAACTGGGCCGTCACCAGCGGTTAAAAGTAAGGCTACAGGACGCGTTGAGAGATTCCTCATGGGCTCGGCTTCGGTCCATACGCTGCTGTACTCGGCGGCGCTTCGGCAGTGTCTTCCCTCTGCCGCGCAGGTGGTGTTCTACGGCTGGAGGCAGGTGCTGCGTCGGATGGGATGGTGGGACGTGCTCACTCAGGAAACCCCTCTTTAGCATAATGGTCGCCTGCCGCACCTGGCCGCGCTTGTGGTCTTCCGGGGATGGGACGCGATAGGCATTTCCTCGCTGGGGGACGGGATGATAGGATGTTCCCTGAAGTCATTTCAGAACTTGCAGGACAAGTTTGGGATGCCCCGCTCCCAGTTTTTTAAATATCTTCAATTTCGACATGCTCCAACGCCCTACTTGACTGCTCTTGAGCAGTTCCCCGACTTTAGTCCGCTACATCTAAACTATTCATGGGCGAGTTGCCGGATAAGAAAATCTCACACATCTACCAGACACTGGTCCACCACTGCTCCTCCGATCTACTTAAATTTAGGTCTGTGTGGGAGGAGGATGTTGGGGATTTAGAGGAGGAAGACTGGAATGAAGCCCTAGAAAGCCCGCGGGCTGCTGCAATTTCCACTCTCCTGCGCCTGATCCAATTCAAATATCTACATTGCACATATTTCACACAGCAGCGCTTGTGGCGGGCATGGTGGGTTCTCCGGACTGTCTTCGGTGTGGCCTGGAGGTGGGCACACTCCTACACACTACATGGGGTTGTTCAGCACTACAAAAGGTTCTGGGATGGGGTCTTTAGATGTTTATCTGAGGTGTTGGCCTGGGTGCTTCCTCGGGACCCTAAACTAGCGTTACCGCAGGTCATGGAGGGCATTGGGGGCAACAGGTACAAGTGTCATTTGCTGCTTCTGGGCCTAACGTTAGCCAATGAGACATTGCCAAAGACTGGAAGGGGCCCCAAGCCCCGCCTCTGGCCGCCTGGAGGAACGGCATGGACTTCTGCATGGGGCTGGAGCAACCTATATTTCTGGCCAGGGGATGCCCTGGCAAGCACTTTAAAATCTGGAAGAGGTGGGCCAACTACCGGTGGCTGAACTTGGACCCTCCGCCTGATAGAACGGCCCTCCCGTCGCCTTGACATCCGGACATTTGGTAATATTGTGAAGTGTCTTGTTTGGAGTCCGCATGTCTAATGTACAACTGTTTTTTCTTTTCTATCTTAGCAGCAGCACAATTGGGAGGGGGGGGGGGTTTGGGGAAGGGCGGGAGGGGGAGTGTTTCCTATAAAAGTATGCATATGATATTTTTGCCATGCCAATGTTTGCAGCAGTCTCCAGTGCTCGGAGCTATGCCTCATGTGTATTCAGACAAATAAAAACTGTTTTAAAAAACCTACGAAAAGGATGCTTAAAAGACAGGAGCACCCAGTTCACACAAAGGCAGAGAGGACATAGCCCACAGAAGGAAAGTCTTGAGGGACAACAAACGCAAATCACAAGAGTCCAGGGGCTCAAAAGGAGGAGCCAACAGTGCCCCCCCCCCCCCCCCCAACCAAAGAAAGATCCCACAAAGGGAAGTGCTTCAGAGAAGGATGAACAGCACGCAACCCCTTCAAAAGAGGAAACAGCCTTTACTCCATAGTTTTTACTTCGGAGCACATTTACCACGTATTTTATACTTCGGTTAGACTGTTGCCACGCTAGTCTTAACATTGCAATACTATCACGCATTTTGCACACAAGGTGGCAGTCTTCAACTACAAAATAGGAATGCAGAAGGTATAATAAACAGTATATTTACAATAAATGTACGCAAAAACCGGTGGGGAGGCTACTGCCTTTTCCACAAAGTTTTTCCTATGAAATACTATTACTGCAAATGTTTAAGGTCGTAAATATTGTTTCTATGCATGTCACTACAACGCGTGTTTTCACCACCCAAATTCAGCAACTGTCAAGTAAAATTCATAAATACCCCTTTCCTTTAGTCGTTTTTCCGCATGCGGTTTAATATAACACACTATTTTCCTTTTGTTGCCTGTGCCGAGGGAAAGAGCAACGTATGTGGTTCCCTACTGCTGTTTAATAAATAAGACCATATTTGTATATAGTAATCACATTTTAAATTGCAGTTTCTGAATAAAAGTTTATATAATATATGTTAGAATAATTGCACTTTGTTACTCATTTGTGTTTCTCCGAGATGGAAAGTCAAGCTGGGTCTTTTCCATTTAATTTGCAATTAAGCAATGGCTTGTGATCCCATATCTTGAAAATGTACTGTGTTTAGCTATTCTTTTTGTATGTATAGCTGGAAGGAATTTTCCAATGGATATGGGGTGGGAAGTGAAGGTGTGAAGGCAGAATTGTTTGAAGTATAGTATAAATATGAAGGAGAATTCTGTGTGGTCATTCATTGCCTACACTGAATAACTTTTTCCATGTGGGTCTTGAATAAACCTGCTTTAACTCCAACTTCATGTACTCATTTTAAAGTAAATTGGACAGGAGGTGCGTTTTCTAATTTCTGTTAAAGGGCTCTTTTAAAATATGCTTCTGAGGTAATTCAGCCGACATGGCAAAGGAGATTGATGTAGGACACAGAAACTTCAAGAGAACTGTCCCAGGGAATTAGGCTATCATCTCTCTTCTGTGCTTCTACTGCTTATTCTCCCTTCATGTAATAAAGCATTAGGGGCATGTTAGGAAGAATAATACAGATAACAGAAATAAAATAAAAAAAGTAGTGCCGCACAGGTCAGGGAGTGAGTAGTACTTCCGATTGGTTGAGTAAATTAAGCAATTGAACTGCCATTGAGATTAACACCAAACAAGGTGCAGCTTCTTCAGACAAAATTAATGTTACTCTAAAAAAAGAAATTCATCCGACATTTACTGTTAATATTTAATTTTCCTACCTGTAATATTGTTGTAGCTAATATATATCTTTTTTTAACTCTGCCCCTACTGGACTTCTCTAAGTTTCAAAACAGCAGAGTTACTCTGTGAATACTGGTTAGTACGTCCGATCAATAAAGTAATATGAAATAACTGAAGTAATGATATGCATGCTCATAGTTTTTTTTTGGTAAATCTGTTTATTGCACAGGAGAGCAATCCAATCATTACATACAAATGTGACATTGCAAACATAGATAAGCACTGATCTGCTAAACAAACGATAATTGAGTATATCACAGTGGAATTGCAAACTATCTGCATGACTCATTACGATGGTACATTTTTACAAAACGAGAAAGAAAAAGGGAAATCATATTATAACTGAAGGAAAAGCGGTCATCCACGTACAAAGAATGATAGAAGACAATGTTGCAAGCACAATTGAGCAGGTCAGCCAGCACAAAATTCTGATTTATCCACAGCATGGCACATTGAGAATGGAACATCAAGACGTTCAGATATAGACCAGATATTTGTCAAACTCCACAAAGATGCTTTCGGAACCCCACAGTGAGAAAGGCAACACTCAATGCAGTCGCAGAGAACATTTAGCAAATCGCCAGGGCGGCCAATTCCGTGACCTAGTAATGTCAGCCACGCATGCCCCAAGTGCAAAATAGCGCTGGAGGTAGCTCCCAAGTGGTAGTGGGCTCTTCCTATCCCACCACCGCAGGGACAAAAGGAGTTAATCGAATGAGATTGTGTCTCGTGGGTTAGCTTCGCAATATATTTCCGGTATGGCCCCCATATATCCAGCGGTCTGGAGGCGATAGGAACCATCTCGGAGTATTCAGCACTGTTAACATTACAGTAGGCCATACTACGGAGCCAAGCGCGGACTGCTGGAGCGCGCCTAGCACATCAGAGCAGCGCCACTTCACGTTTAGCTAAAAGGAGGCCAATGGACGCCAGTTTTCGAAGCAGGTGCGGGAAGTTGGCGACGTAACCAAGCAGCGCAATTTCAGGGGTGGGTTGCAGGCCCATGCCAAGTATTTCCCCCAAAACCTGGTGTACTTGCAGCCAGTAGGTGTGAAATTTCGGACAAGTCCAGGAAAGATGGACAAAATCAGCCTGTGGGCCTTTGCATTTAGGGCAAGTGTGCGGTCTGCTGGGGTCAATTCTATGGGCGAGTTCGGGAGTGTGGTACGCCCTTCTCAGGAACTTAAAATGTATACGTTAATGTCTGGTGTTAATGGACACATCTCTTGTGATGGCACTGTAGTGTAGTTCCCATTTTCCAAATAGGCCCTGCGCATTGGAATAGGTACATATATGAAGGGTCGGAGTCTGATATCAACAACATAGGGAAGAAATCCCAAAGTAGTACTTATTTTCTCAGTATAAAAATACTTTCATGTTTATCATTTTTAACAAAGGCATCAATATAGCTCAACAAACCGAGAAAAGATTCAGTACATTCGGTGCATATTTATTCAGCACATTTTGTATATATAAACTGCATGAATTTCAACCAAGAGGGTAGATGATATTGCAATTAATGCATTGGCAATATAAATTTAGAATCAACACATTTCTAAGTTCTTAAATATACTCAAAAACATGTCAACGCGCTCAAGGTGCATAGAGGAAAAGGGTTAATTAGAAGGGATGGGTAAGTGGGGGTGCAGGTGGGGACCGGGTAAAGGTGGTGTGACTGAGTAAGAATCACAGTAAAAAAATGAGAAGCCTTTACAGCCTAAATCGGTCAGAAGGTTCCAACAAACATTCTCAAACATAGGTTACGTAATCGTTCATTATTTTATCCTATGTTCGGAGACATGAGGAGTAATGCTAGTCGACGTTTCGACCCCTGAAAGGTGTGGGTGATTTAGAACCTCAAGGTGGGGTCTTCATCAGGACGTTGGGATAAAACAGGAGCGCCTATAAATAATGCAGAAGCCATGAATGTATATTGTACTCATATATATTAATTAGAGCACTCGAAAGTAGACAGAAAATTTACCTACTTCGCATGCGGCCCGTTTGGGCCTTCAGCCTGCGGACCTTCAAAGGTTCCTTAATGATGCGTGAAATCTGTAATTAAGTGAAGGTGGTATCAGTGAGAAAGTAGTTGATCCACCTAGGATGAAGCGGACTTGCGCTACATCCACACAGAGAAAGAATAGTAGGGGAAGGAACTTACTGGTAGCTTGTCTCAACGTTATTCAAACTTGTGGGGTTCCGTCGTTCACTGGACCGGCCGGTCCGTGATGGAACACCTTGTGTCTCTGGAAAAAGAGTATCAAACTCAATTATGGTGGTTAACCTGTAGTTGCGCGCCTAAAATGTCACAGGGTGCATCGAAAGCGCATTATATTAAAAAACAGGGGCCACCTGTCTGCGTATGGGTCTGTGTTAACATGCCCAAGGTTCTAAGTGAAGGGTGTCCGAGTGGGCGGTAGCGCACTCGAGATACTCAGGAAGAACATTGCATAATTTCGAGCGCAAAACGGGATTAGAGTCCGACTCAAGGAAAAAGTGAGAAAATCTCCATCACTTGGGCAGAGTCTGTTTTACGCGCTACAATGAGGTAGAGGCCTGGGTAATGGCTCACCTGTCCGTAGCGCTAATCTGTCTCCTGGCTCTCCTCTGGCTGTCAGCAGTGAAATGAACCGCGAGGTGCCGGCGCTAGATGCTACCGGGAGGCTCGCCCCGCTCTGGCCAATCAGCTGCCGGTTGCCCAGGGAGTCTCGAGAAAGATGTGTTACTCTGTTCATTAAGGGATCGTGATTGCATTGTACGTCTGTGGCCCCCGGGAGGCCAGAATAATACAGACTTAACCCATTGTTTGTCCGAACAGTGTTAAAAGTTTGGTATAGAAACAGGCTATTCACGTGGGGCATTGAGAATTGCTCGATTTGATGTAAGAGTAGTATGAAGTCATGCACAGCGTAGTTTATATAATTGATTGATTAGTGTTTCAAACACGTCAGAGGTAAATCATCAATCTATATAGAGTACATATCAATTAAAATGGGTTTGTTCAGTTTGCACCTGAATATTACACACATATGCCTTATTCCCATGTTAGTTGACACAGCGTGATACAGTATACATTACAACAAGTATGATATGAGTATTCAGAGAATAAACCTCTATTGCCACATGTCATATGTATTCTGATCAGTAGTTCAGTCTGGATCTAAAAGGGCCATCTGGGAGAAGGTGGTTTCCAGTTCATTCAGGCCCGTTTTCACAGAGTCAAAGAATTGCATCCATTTGCATTCACGCACATTTAGGATGGAGTTGAGATTGCCACCCCGTGGTCCCAGTGTAATTTTCTCAATCACCACCCACTTGATTGATTCTGGTGTGTGTGAGTGCTCCTGGAAGTGTTCTACCAGGGGGGCTCCCACCGTTTTGCACCTGATCCTGCTGCAATGTTGTAGCACACGGTTCTTGATCTTTTGTTTTGTCTGGCCTATATATATCATCCTGCAGGGGCAGAAGATGGCATAGATCACTCCCTCAGTGTTACAGTTCGTGAAAGTTTTCAAAGGTACAGACAATCCATTGTGTGTGATAGTTCCAGTTTCCAGACATAAATGACAGGCTTTACAACTTCCGCACTTATGATTTCCCAAGATGGCAGGAAGGTTCCACATTGATTGTATTGTGGGAGTGGTGGGGTTGTCTAGCATCGAACGTACTACAGTGTCTCTGATGCTCTTTGCTTTTTTGAAAGCATGCATTGGTGGGTTGGGCATCTGGATGGTCTCTGATACAATGTTCCAATACTTGTTCACTGTCCTGCGTACCGCATTACTTTTGCAACAGTAGGTAGTCACGCAGATCATCCTGTCATCCAAAGGTTGGCGCGTCTTCGGTGTCAGCAATGATTCTCTGTCGCTGAACCATGCCCTCTTACGTGCCCTCTTCACCAACCTTTTCGGGTATCCTCTTTCAATAAGTCGAAGGATCAGTTCGTCAGATTCACGGAAGTAGTCGTCTTTCCTCGTGCAATTCCTCCTGATCCTGAGGAATTGTCCGAGCGGTAGATTATCCCGGAGAGCCCGGGTGTGGTGACTGGAGTATTGAAGTAAGGTGTTTCTTTCTGTCGGTTTTCTGTATAGAGTGGTAAAAAGGGTTCCCTCACTTTCCTTGATGGTTATATCTAGAAAGTCAATGAATTCATTATTACAGGTGCTTGTGAACTGGATGTCGCTTGATTGTGCATTGAGCCAGTGTGTAAAAGCCTCTAAATCCTCCTTATTGCCTTCCCATATTATCAGTATATCGTCTATGTACCGACGGTACTCCAAGATTTTTTCACGGTATGGGTTATTAGGACAAAGGATCTTGTGTTGTTCATACTCGTTCATGTAGAGTATTGCCAGATCTGGGGCGAAGGCCGCCCCCATGGCTACTCCTTTCATCTGCATGTAAAAGTCATCTTGGAATAGAAAGAAGTTTTTGGTCATGGCAATTTCCAGTAAGTCAGAGATGAATTCAGTTGGCACTTCCGCTGGTTGAGGACGGGATTCCAAAGCCCTTCGTATGGTTATCAAGGCTGGTTCTTGGGGGATGCTCGTGTATAAAGACACGATGTCCATGGTTACCAAGCAGGTGAGATTCCAACAAGCCAACCACGGAGAAATCAACACACGAAGGAAGACTTACCGCTGGTAACCAGACCCAGCCCCATCATGAATCTATCCCAACAGACGCTAACACCAGCAGAAACAGCAGTCCTGAGTAAGGGTCTCTCTTTTGTACCAACCTCCCAAGGAAACCTTTTTACCATCAAGACGGAACTGACCAGGTTCTTCCGTAAGGTCCGTCTCCGGGGCTATTTCTTGGATAAACCATTCTCCCAACCTAGAGCATTCACCAAACTAAGGCCGCCTTCCACCTTCACACCGTATACTACCATGACCAACCACCGTATTTTGACATACGAAAGTCTGGTGATGAATGACGTACTTAAGATGTGGAAAGAAAGACCGTATATAAGACACAATATATCCAAGGATGAAAGAGCGGCGCTGGAGACCCTCAAAAACAACAAATCGCTGGTCATCAAGCCGGCGGACAAAGGCGGAGCAATTGTCATCATGGGGACAGATGACTACAAGCAGGAGATATATTCACAATTGAGAGACAATGTGAGCTATCGACGCCTGACAACCAACCCCACCAACGAGATCAGACGACAGATTGTCGCTTTAACAACTAAAGCAAAAGAAGCCGGTTTCTTGTCTGAGAAAGAACATGCCTACCTCAATGTGGAGCAACCACGCATACCAACAATCTATGTTCTGCCTAAAGTTCACAAGAACCCCACCCAACCACCGGGAAGACCGATTATATCGGGATGTGGGTCCATCCTCGAACCCCTCTGTAAATATATAGATGTGTTCCTGAAACCCCTGGCGGAAGCAACCGACACCTATTTGAGAGACACAATGCAGGTGATAAACCTTATAGACCAACGGCCCTTTGACAAACAGAAACATCTATTGGTAACCATGGACATCGTGTCTTTATACACGAGCATCCCCCAAGAACCAGCCTTGATAACCATACGAAGGGCTTTGGAATCCCGTCCTCAACCAGCGGAAGTGCCAACTGAATTCATCTCTGACTTACTGGAAATTGCCATGACCAAAAACTTCTTTCTATTCCAAGATGACTTTTACATGCAGATGAAAGGAGTAGCCATGGGGGCGGCCTTCGCCCCAGATCTGGCAATACTCTACATGAACGAGTATGAACAACACAAGATCCTTTGTCCTAATAACCCATACCGTGAAAAAATCTTGGAGTACCGTCGGTACATAGACGATATACTGATAATATGGGAAGGCAATAAGGAGGATTTAGAGGCTTTTACACACTGGCTCAATGCACAATCAAGCGACATCCAGTTCACAAGCACCTGTAATAATGAATTCATTGACTTTCTAGATATAACCATCAAGGAAAGTGAGGGAACCCTTTTTACCACTCTATACAGAAAACCGACAGAAAGAAACACCTTACTTCAATACTCCAGTCACCACACCCGGGCTCTCCGGGATAATCTACCGCTCGGACAATTCCTCAGGATCAGGAGGAATTGCACGAGGAAAGACGACTACTTCCGTGAATCTGACGAACTGATCCTTCGACTTATTGAAAGAGGATACCCGAAAAGGTTGGTGAAGAGGGCACGTAAGAGGGCATGGTTCAGCGACAGAGAATCATTGCTGACACCGAAGACGCGCCAACCTTTGGATGACAGGATGATCTGCGTGACTACCTACTGTTGCAAAAGTAATGCGGTACGCAGGACAGTGAACAAGTATTGGAACATTGTATCAGAGACCATCCAGATGCCCAACCCACCAATGCATGCTTTCAAAAAAGCAAAGAGCATCAGAGACACTGTAGTACGTTCGATGCTAGACAACCCCACCACTCCCACAATACAATCAATGTGGAACCTTCCTGCCATCTTGGGAAATCATAAGTGCGGAAGTTGTAAAGCCTGTCATTTATGTCTGGAAACTGGAACTATCACACACAATGGATTGTCTGTACCTTTGAAAACTTTCACGAACTGTAACACTGAGGGAGTGATCTATGCCATCTTCTGCCCCTGCAGGATGATATATATAGGCCAGACAAAACAAAAGATCAAGAACCGTGTGCTACAACATTGCAGCAGGATCAGGTGCAAAACGGTGGGAGCCCCCCTGGTAGAACACTTCCAGGAGCACTCACACACACCAGAATCAATCAAGTGGGTGGTGATTGAGAAAATTACACTGGGACCACGGGGTGGCAATCTCAACTCCATCCTAAATGTGCGTGAATGCAAATGGATGCAATTCTTTGACTCTGTGAAAACGGGCCTGAATGAACTGGAAACCACCTTCTCCCAGATGGCCCTTTTAGATCCAGACTGAACTACTGATCAGAATACATATGACATGTGGCAATAGAGGTTTATTCTCTGAATACTCATATCATACTTGTTGTAATGTATACTGTATCACGCTGTGTCAACTAACATGGGAATAAGGCATATGTGTGTAATATTCAGGTGCAAACTGAACAAACCCATTTTAATTGATATGTACTCTATATAGATTGATGATTTACCTCTGACGTGTTTGAAACACTAATCAATCAATTATATAAACTACGCTGTGCATGACTTCATACTACTCTTACATCAAATCGAGCAATTCTCAATGCCCCACGTGAATAGCCTGTTTCTATACCAAACTTTTAACACTGTTCGGACAAACAATGGGTTAAGTCTGTATTATTCTGGCCTCCCGGGGGCCACAGACGTACAATGCAATCACGATCCCTTAATGAACAGAGTAACACATCTTTCTCGAGACTCCCTGGGCAACCGGCAGCTGATTGGCCAGAGCGGGGCGAGCCTCCCGGTAGCATCTAGCGCCGGCACCTCGCGGTTCATTTCACTGCTGACAGCCAGAGGAGAGCCAGGAGACAGATTAGCGCTACGGACAGGTGAGCCATTACCCAGGCCTCTACCTCATTGTAGCGCGTAAAACAGACTCTGCCCAAGTGATGGAGATTTTCTCACTTTTTCCTTGAGTCGGACTCTAATCCCGTTTTGCGCTCGAAATTATGCAATGTTCTTCCTGAGTATCTCGAGTGCGCTACCGCCCACTCGGACACCCTTCACTTAGAACCTTGGGCATGTTAACACAGACCCATACGCAGACAGGTGGCCCCTGTTTTTTAATATAATGCGCTTTCGATGCACCCTGTGACATTTTAGGCGCGCAACTACAGGTTAACCACCATAATTGAGTTTGATACTCTTTTTCCAGAGACACAAGGTGTTCCATCACGGACCGGCCGGTCCAGTGAACGACGGAACCCCACAAGTTTGAATAACGTTGAGACAAGCTACCAGTAAGTTCCTTCCCCTACTATTCTTTCTCTGTGTGGATGTAGCGCAAGTCCGCTTCATCCTAGGTGGATCAACTACTTTCTCACTGATACCACCTTCACTTAATTACAGATTTCACGCATCATTAAGGAACCTTTGAAGGTCCGCAGGCTGAAGGCCCAAACGGGCCGCATGCGAAGTAGGTAAATTTTCTGTCTACTTTCGAGTGCTCTAATTAATATATATGAGTACAATATACATTCATGGCTTCTGCATTATTTATAGGCGCTCCTGTTTTATCCCAACGTCCTGATGAAGACCCCACCTTGAGGTTCTAAATCACCCACACCTTTCAGGGGTCGAAACGTCGACTAGCATTACTCCTCATGTCTCCGAACATAGGATAAAATAATGAACGATTACGTAACCTATGTTTGAGAATGTTTGTTGGAACCTTCTGACCGATTTAGGCTGTAAAGGCTTCTCATTTTTTTACTGTGATTCTTACTCAGTCACACCACCTTTACCCGGTCCCCACCTGCACCCCCACTTACCCATCCCTTCTAATTAACCCTTTTCCTCTATGCACCTTGAGCGCGTTGACATGTTTTTGAGTATATTTAAGAACTTAGAAATGTGTTGATTCTAAATTTATATTGCCAATGCATTAATTGCAATATCATCTACCCTCTTGGTTGAAATTCATGCAGTTTATATATACAAAATGTGCTGAATAAATATGCACCGAATGTACTGAATCTTTTCTCGGTTTGTTGAGCTATATTGATGCCTTTGTTAAAAATGATAAACATGAAAGTATTTTTATACTGAGAAAATAAGTACTACTTTGGGATTTCTTCCCTATGTTGTTGATATCAGACTCCGACCCTTCATATATGTACCTACTTTAATTGACCTAGGTCAAGGAGTTCTCAGGGTCTACCCAGTTGTAACTCACCACTGCGCATTGGAATAACATAAACAGTAGTATCGACGTAGAAGTGCGGATCTTCCAGGCCTCTACTGACTATTCTAAACTTAATTGGGTTTGCTACCAACTAGCTCAGAGGTCACTGGAAACTTTTTTCTCTGAATAGGAAGTGATCAGCTTCCTTGGTACAGACAAGAAGGGATTCAGTTTTCCAACAACCGTGCAACATGACAACTTTGCTCCTCAGATAAGAGTCAATCTCTAGGGTCGTGTGAAACAATAGACAGTTATTTTACTCAGTCAGTGGTTGTGCAGATTACTTTCACAATATGCAGAGAATAGAGAGACGGGTGTTTTCAATAAAGGGTAACATTTATTGAACAGTCTTTCTTCTCGTACAAGAGAAATGAATTGCCACAATTGCAAGACTTGTTATTATAAAAAGTACGTACAGTAAGATGAGTATTACAAAATAATACTGTAAAAGCATTGATATGGTTTCTTAGCCATACAATGGTTTAAAATGAATAAAACATATGTACATTAGGCTACAATACTCAACTGGTGCTTCTAACTACGCCTACCCCAGTGTACCTGACCTAAGCCTAATACTTGGGAGGGGAGTAAGTAAGTAGCTTTAGTTAAGTTGGTTTTGCCAAGGTTTGTTTCAAGCATGCTCTCTAAGGGTTTTGTCAACACCATACCTCTGGAATAGAATGATGGAGGTCTGGTATCTCATTCAGGGAACTCGATATCCCAGTCACTCGCAAGAGTGGGCTGGAAACGCTGGAGCTGGATTTCTCTGCAGGAGAAAAGACAGCGTCTCTCTCAGCGCGTCGAGGAAGACGAGGGGCAGCGTCCGTGGGCAGCTTGCATCTGCTGGGCTCTTGCACGGGACGGCTGTTCAGCTCCTAAGTTCACCACACCATCGTTCGCTCGTTAGCAGCGATAGCAGTAGTGATAGCAGCGATGCTATCATCAGCATAACAGCAGCAACTTCCATGGGTGTGGAAATTTTCAAATAATCTACTTGTCCATGGGACAAAATGCAAAATAAATCTACATGTCCTGTAAGACAGTCCACTTGTCCCACCTATTCGCAAATCAATATTGTGGGATGACAAAGCCATTGATGAAATTTTGTTTTAATAAAACTGAACAGTGAAAACTTTACTTTATTGCTGAGAAAAGTGAAATTCTCCTTAAGTACTGAATCACAACAATAATTTATCTTCAATAAATCAAATGACACTTGTTAAAGCGCACAGCTGCTTCGAAGGTAGCGTCCCATCACTCTAGCAGACAGTAAAGGCAGGCCAAAGTAACAAGAAACTAAACTGAGTCAAATAGCCAGGTTTTAAGTTGTCTTATGAAGGCTGACAGTGTCAATTAACCGTAACAGAAAAGGAAGACTGTCCATAATTTTGCAGAAAGCACAGTAAAGGGGTTGCCGCCACAACGAGACTTCAGAAATTTTGGAATCCGTAGAAGATGACTATTGTTGGATCTAAGTGCCCTCCTTGGATTATACAGACACAGTCTATTCAGCAGATAACATAGGGCCTCACCATGATAAGCTCTGAAAGACCACGTTAGAGCTTTGAAGTTGATATGCTATTCTATAGGAAGCAAGTGCCGATGTCTCAATTGTGAAGAGATATGATGGCGCCTAGGAACGCTCCTGATTAGTTGTGCCACTGCATTTTGAATTAGCTAAAGTCTTTATCAAATATGCAGGAAGACCAAGGTACAGACTGTTAAAGTAGTCCAGATAGGACATAATTAAAGAATGAGCTGTTTACCTAGTCTCTTCAGGAACCAGATCAAGAAACTTCTTTATCATTTTCATCTTCAAAAGACAGACAGGTAACATCTGTTTAATTTGCGATGTAAAAGAGAGGGTAGAGTTAAAGATAATGTACACATTTCTAGCATCCCTGGTATGATTAGGATAGGCTCGGCATGCCACCACTTAGAAGTTGGTAGGGGCCATTTTGGTAAAAACCAAAATTCTGTTTTGTCAGAATTTAGTTTTAATCCATTTTTACCCATCCAAGTGGCGACTGCTCTACAACATTCTTTAAAATTGTGAAAAGCTGCACGGACTTAAGGTATGGCAGTTTGGATATACTGGTCCAAAACGCAAGCTGAACCATATTTACACATCCATCCATGTTGGTTGTATGTGGAAATATCTACTGCAGAAACATCATGCTGCCAAAATATTGAGGACCAAAATATAGTGTCTGGAGTTAAGAATAGTAAATCTTTACTTCCCAATTATCTTCTCAAAATTTTGACCCTCAATATTTGGTATATAATAATCTGGTAGCACGATATTCTGAAGTCAAAATTAAGGTGGAATACCTCAGTGTTGCAGTAAAAAAGAAATTGATGAGAAATTCTGTGCAGTTGGGGAGGTGTTTTCTGTCATGAGACGTCTGGCCTGTTTCCAGTCTAATTGGTTCGTCCTCATCTTGCCTCACTGACATTCTCACTGCACATACACACAACCCAACTGCTGGGGCACACACTTCTGGACAGACAAACACACCCACTGCACAGAAACATAGCTACACTACAGATACATAGGCTCATACGTCACTTAAAGTATAGACTTACAATCCCATGCAGAACCACACCCTGAAGACCTACCCCTGAGAAGACAAAGACACCCACTATAGAAAGACCCAAGCACTTCCTATTGACAAGCATTTCCCAACATGAAAGGTTTGCATAACAGGTGTCTAACTTGATCCTGACTGTAGCAGAGATACTGCCTGCAAAGATATCCACGGATTTCCAAAAAGATTGGAAGAAGCCAATCCTTTTCTATTCTAAGGAAGGACATTCTACAAATGTACATGAAATACAAATGTATGTTGCAGAAGGATAAGGATTCTAAGGTAGTTTAGGATTAGGGGGCAATGATGTCCAGCATAGGTCAGTGAGGAGAGGCCAGAATCCATGGTCAGACTTTCAACATTTCCACTGACTATTCAAATTAGTTCCCAGGAGATTAAATTAATATTTGTTTATTTTATGATAATTCTGAAAATCTAGCATGGGTTTGGTCCTCCTTGGTACACGGT
This sequence comes from Lissotriton vulgaris, assembly GCF_964263255.1. NCBI lineage: Eukaryota > Metazoa > Chordata > Amphibia > Caudata > Salamandridae > Lissotriton > Lissotriton vulgaris. The sequence continues at coordinate 550,768,194 of NC_141689.1, forward strand.
GGACACCCCTAGTCTCTGGCTGTTTAGGATCTCTAGTTTGCCAAGGCTTATTTCAACTTCGGTTCACAAATAGCACAGCTTTTCAGTTTGTTAGGCCCAAAGTGTAGATATGCTCTTTTAAAAAGATTCACTTACACCTACCTTTTCTTGTGAATGAATATTTTCTGAGAAGTGGGTGTTTCAGGGTCGGAATGCCCTAGGAAGTTTGTGTACACCCACAAAAGAATGCATTTAAGTGTATTTACAAGCTTTTCCACAGCCCATTCTTATCATGGACATAGCCAAATATTTGCTCATATCAAAGATCGGACAAAAACTGTGTGAAAGTGGGAAGAAACCACCACCTAATTGTAGGTGGGGTTGTAGGAAAAGGTCTTACTGCTTCCTTTGTAGCTCATTTCCCAGAGAGCATGGAGAAAAATGGAGACCGTATTACTGTTGGGCAAACTACATGTGTTGACTCAGAAGTATGTTAATTTTACTATAATGCGTAATGTTTCATTAAATGATAGTCTGGAGCAATGATTCTCCTGTAGAAAGCATCTATGTGTTTTGTCAGTGCTTAGATATGGCAAAAGTGTGAGATGAAGCACTATATGAAACATTGTTGCTTCTTTTTTTCGGGAAAAAAGTATTCTTTCACACCATTGAAGAATCATACTGATCCGATCTAAAAAGAATATCCTGCCCTGACCCTTATCATGGCAAAGTATTTTTGAGAATTTAATTGAATATATTCATACATTGATTATGGTAGATTATATAAAATTCTAATATTCTGCATTGGTTTCTCAGTCAGACAGCCTCACTTTCTTTACTTGTTTTTTTTTTCCAACACATGCCCAGTAGGCTAGACTGTCAACTTCAGTGTTTTGAAGCAGTAAATTGCTCCAAAGGGGTAATTTCGGATATGCATTTCGTTACTTGGTCTTCGTTATTCGGTTTACTGACAACAAAATGTCACTCGAGGTGTCCAACATTTGTCAGTAGACTGTCATTCATAAGTACACTGAAATGACGGAAATGTCACACAAACAATGAAAAATCGGCAGCTATGACCACCACATCACGCAAAAGGCCTTCAAAATGCTGGGCTAAGTGTGTCGCTTAAAGTACCAAAAGAATAACTCTTAAATTTGACAAACAAACGAAGACAATGTCAAATATAAATACCCTGAAAATATGAAACTGTAATACCCAAGCACAGTGGAAACGTGACAGTGCCTCTCACAAACACAAGCCCACCTTTCGGCACCTGAATTAGAAGGTCTATGCCCTCCTGGCAGCAAATGTGGGTCTCTTGGAACTTGCAGCCACTGTCTAACTCCACTGCCCCCTTAAGCACAGTCACAGGCGTCTGCTTCAAACCTGGCAAGGCCCCCATCGCTGGAAAAGGAGAGAATCTGAGCGAAACGGGACCCCGCACGCCAGATGAGATAGCCCATTCCAGTGCCACCGGCGCAGGACTGCTTCCAGGCACAATAGTAGATTAGGCTTGTAAATACATACTTACTATCCTGCATGAGCAAACTTCACCACCCTTTCGATTTCTTTAGACAGCAGCACCAGAGGAGAAAGAGAAAATGGACAACAAAATGGACAGAGGAAATGGAGTTACCGTGCCTCAGCCCATTTTATATTGCCTCTTGTATTATTGTCGCGATTAGTACAGAGGCACAACTAGAGCTATATTTCGGGGGGGGGGGGAGGGGGGGGAAACGGAGGTGGGCGGAGGGTGACGGGGGATCATTCTTCCAGCAATAGGCAGGTGCACATGAAGGGGTGAAAGAACAACAAAGTCTCAACGCGTAAATGGTCTTTTTAAAGACCCGTGAAGTACTCGGGCTGACACACACGACGGGGTACGGGAGGGCGGGGGGGAGGGGTCATTTGGGGGGCGATTCGTGCCTGAATTAGTAAAAAAAATAAATAAAAAAATAAAAAATACATACATACTGGCAGATCGTACTCTCTCAAAGATCCCGGTTTCGTTCTCTTTCTACCGCCTCTTTCCCCTACTTCATAAACTCGCAGAGCAAAAGGACATTAGCTACACCGACATTAGCTGCTAGGAGAACACAAACGCGTGTTTTTAAAATACTTGCCTACAAGGAAAATAAATTGGCCATTCTGTATTCGGCATCTCATGCTATCACGCATACTGACTATGGCATTAGTAAATCAAGGGAGAGACTTGTGAGCAGTCATAGGCAGACCATTGCTCTTGTGTGCACTCGTAATATGCACAATCTATGCCTGCATACAGAAGCTAATAAAACAAGCATTGGAAATGCAATAGGTCTCGCATTAGGAAAGTTTGAGCTATTGGTATTGTAAATGACACTTTTTTTATTTATGTGTTGGTTTTGAAAGTAGCAAAATTAATAGATTTGTCAGTTACAATGTCAATAGTTTTAACTTTTGCAAATGTGACACCTATAGCATTTGTAATGCAATGTGTGTTGTATTTACGTGACTTAGATGTATTGATATTACAAATAACAATGGCTTTTAATTTTGTAAATAATTAATACTTAAATAAAAGTAATTGTAATTTATAATGGCCATAGCTTAAACGTTTGTAAATAACTTTTGTTAAGATTATGTTCAGTGTATTTTATTGTGACAAAAATCCAAGAACATTGCATTTGCACTTACACACACACAGAGCCACACACATATAGATGTGGTGGTGGTGGTGGATGTGGTGGTGGTGGTGGATGTGGTGGTGGTGATGGTGGATGTGGTGGTGGTGATGGTGGATGTGGTGGTGGTGATGGTGGATGTGGTGGTGGTGATGGTGGATGTGGTGGTGGTGATGGTGGATGTGGTGGTGGATGTGGTGGTGATGGTGGTGGATGTGGTGGTGATGGTGGTGGATGTGGTGGTGATGGTGGTGGATGTGGTGGTGATGGTGGTGGATGTGGGGGTGATGGTGGTGGATGTGGGGGTGGATGTGATGAAAGTGGTGGTGGATGTGATGAAAGTGGTGGTGGATGTGATGAAAATGGTGGTGGATGTGATGGTGGAAGTGATGGTGGTGGATGTGATGGTGGATGCGGTGGTGGATGAGGTGGCGGATGAGGTGGTGGTGGATGTGGTGGTGGATGTGGTGGTGGATGTGGTGGTGGATGTGGTGGTGGATGTGGTGGTGGATGTGGTGGTGGATGATGCGGTGGATGTGGTGGTGGATGATGCGGTGGATGTGGTGGTGGATGTGGTGGTGGTGGATGTAGTGGTGGTGGTGGATGTGGTGGTGGATGTGGCGGTGGATTTCATGGTGGATATGGAGGTGATGGTGGATGTGGTTGTGATGGTGGATGCGGTGGTGGTGGTGGAAGTGATGGTGGTGGGTGTGGTGGATGTAGTGGTGGTGGATGTGGTGGTGGATGAGGTGGTGGATGTGGCGGTGGTGGATGTGGCGGTGGTGGATGTGGCGGTGGTGGATGTGGCGGTGGTGGATGTGGCGGTGGTGGATGTGGTGGTTGTAGTGGATGCGGTGGTGGTTGTAGTGGATGTGGTGGTGGTTGTAGTGGATGTGGTGGTGGTTGTAGTGGATGTGGTGGTGGGTGTGGTGGTGGAGGCGGTGGTGGTGGAGGCGGTGGTGGTGGAGGCGGTGGTGGATGTGGTGGTGGTGGATGTGGTGGTGGTGGATGCAGTGGTGGATGTGGCGGTGGATGTGGTGGTGGTGGATGCATTGCCAGTATGGCACAGAGTGAAACTGACTGCACGTGCATTGTTCGTTTGGCACCGGGGGTGCAACTGACTGCACGAACATTGTCAGGATGGAATCAACTGCACGTGCATTGTCATAATGGCTTGGAGTAAAACTGGCTGCATGTGCATTGTCAGGATGGCACAGAGTGTAACCAACTGCACATGGAGCATCAAGATGGCACCGGGAGAGGGGGGGGGGGGAAAATCGCCTGCACATATGTTGTCATGCTAGCAACGTGGTGCAATCGCCTGCACGTATGTTCTCATGCTGGCAGCATGGTGCAATCAACGGCAAATATACTGACAGAAAATGTAGTGCAAACAAAATAATACAAACACTCCTTTACGTTATGTGTGACTATCAAAGTATTTTAGAAAAAAATATATACTTACATCGGCTTAAACCCCCAACATAATGCTAATAGGGTGAAATACTGAGATGAACATAGTGACGTTCCAATTTTACCCCACAAACATTACTGTTTAGGGTAGTATTTATTAATAATTTGAAAAAAGAACAACTTTTTGTAGGTTTCGGAGTTGAGCGTAAAATACTCTGCTCCCAGGGGAAACAACACTTAAGGAGAATGTCTCTGTGTGGCTTGGCCTCTGCTGGCGCCTCTGGCATGTTTACTGCTATCCCGTGCAAATGCAAAGCCATTAATCAAGCAGGGAGGGGGTTGATTGGGGGACGAGGAGAAACCAGCTGCTGAGCGTGTTCGGGAAGACAGAGGGAGACTTTTGTTTGCTTTTTGACTAGCTTATATCTTTGAGGGAGAAATAGTTTATAATGCGCCAACAGGAGACTTTTGAGGTCTTAGCTCCTTCCATTGAATGGCTAAGGCAGGGTGAGGTAAAAATGAGGTGTTTATGAAAACGCACTGCCATTGGTCAATAAGGCCACTATAGGTGTGGCAGGGTATACTCAGACATGAGTCCCTTTCTCACTGCTCCATCAGGATTCAAGCAAGCCGGGCCGAAGAGGCTGAAATGCCAGAAACCGGTCCCCGGTAGCTTGTCTCCTTTCTGGTAAAGAATTGGCTTGGTAGTTTAGTCTGCCCTGTTCCCATGATGCACTGGGCCAGGGACAGACTGATTTGCATATAGCCAGGTTCTGAGCTGGGATGGGGCAGTGAGATAAATAACGGTGATGGATCAAGCCCTGATCTTTGGACTGGGTAAGAGTGGTCTGCTCAATTCAGACACTCTGTTCATCACCACCCCCTTTTGTAAATCGATTTTGGCCACTATAGGTGTGGCAGGGTATACTCAGACATGAGTCCCTTTCTCACTGCTCCATCAGGATTCAAGCAAGCCGGGCCGAAGAGGCTGAAATGCCAGAAACCGGTCCCCGGTAGCTTGTCTCCTTTCTGGTAAAGAATTGGCTTGGTAGTTTAGTCTGCCCTGTTCCCATGATGCACTGGGCCAGGGACAGACTGTTTTGCATATAGCCAGGTTCTGAGCTGGGATGGGGCAGTGAGATAAATAACGGTGATGGATCAAGCCCTGATCTTTGGACTGGGTAAGAGTGGTCTGCTCAATTCAGACACTCTGTTCATCACCACCCCCTTTTGTAAATCGATTGGTCAATAAGGAGCATGCCACAAGATCTGAAGTCAAAGAGCACGGCAAGGATGATCGACTTTGCTGACAATGCCTCGAAGGACTTTTGCGACAGCTACATGGGATAAAGTGTTTAATATAAAGATTTTTGTGCTGTGCCAATTTGCACAAAGGGGGCATGCGTGAAAGATATGCAAACAACAGTTATGTGTTTCTAAAATTGTTAAGTTCGCTGCATTTCACACTATTTCACAAGCGACGACCTGTGCTCGGTTTGTAGTTTTTAAAGTGATGGAGTTTGGACCAACTGACGCTTGGGAAGAAAGTCACTCCTAGAAGATGCGATCGCTGTCGCATGCCTTGTCTACGAAGGAAAAAAAAATCATACCACCCAGGACCACTGTTTTCTTAATGGGGGCAAAGGGCTGGAGACGCAGTCTGCTGTACATTGAGCTGCGCAATCAGGGAGATTGAGTTTATGTCTGTGACATCATAGCGGAGATGCTCTACCCACTGCAGCGCAAGAATGCATTTTACTGACTTTCTCTTCATTATCAATAAGTGCAAGAGACGGGAGAGAGGGATGCAGGCAGCACATGGATAGCCCAGGCAGAGGGGAGGAGGGGCAGAAGAACCCAACACATTAGCTCTAATGATCTCGGACATCTCCACTCCAATAACCAGGCGGGCAAGCACAATGTTTTGTCTCAATTTTCCTGTCTTTAAAATGTTACGGCAAATCACTTTCTGATAGCCGCTGCTTAGACTCAGCTGCCTGATGGGCGAAAGGCTTCTCTGCTACATAAGTGAGAGAAATCATGTCACTGGGTAGCGACTATCAGCAAACTCACCCGAGGTCTGCAAAAATGGATCAGTCCGCATGTGTGTCTGTGTATGTTCCTAGTACTCGTGAGTTGATAATGAAACAAAACTCCCACGCTAACCAGGACACGGCGGGCAGGGGAGGGCGGGGAGAGGGGAGAGGTGCGACACGGCAGGCAGGGGAGAAGAGTAGGAGGAGGAGGGGGGAGGAGGGAGGAGAGTAGGGGAGGCACGGCCTAGCGGCCGTGCAATCAAGAAGTGAGGGGGCGGAGCTGGGGGAGGCTGTGAGAGAGAGTAGGCAAGGCAGGCGGCTGGGGGCATGTGCACGCGCTTTTAAGCTCAATGCGCATGCGCATTGAGCTTAAATTTCTCGTGCACTGCAAGGAATCGCCACGATTCCTTGCAAGTTGGTTAAAGAGTGGATAAGCCCCCATAGTCTCGCAAGCTCGATGCGCATGCGCATCGACAGGCGAGACCTAAAAACAATTGCAGAGAGAGGTTGCATCCGATTGAACACTACCGGCCACACACCGAGCAGATAGCTGTGGGGCGGGACAGAGTATGGGCCATCCCGGTTTACTTTGATTTAATGTCTAGTTGTCCGTGGGACAAAATAGACATTAAATCTTCTTGCCCCTGACAGAAATCAACATGTCTCGGGCGTCGGGAGATATGAATTCCCCACCCCTGAACTTCAGTGTTTGCTTAAGGCAATGTTGGTAATATTTATACCTGGAAGGTGCCTTGTTGGACGTACGTTTTTGGACATAAGACGTCAATAAAGATGTCACTAGGATGGGATTGTCTATCAGTGCTCATTAGAGTTCTATTACTAATCAAAACATAGCTTTCCCAGGTTGCTGAGTTTTTATCTTGTTGAAGAACTCAGAGTGTTAATCTAGGAATCTTAGATAGTAACTTCTGCTATGTCATTGCACTAATTAGCTGCAAAGGAAGTTGCAGAGGAAGCGATTCTGAAATGTGGCTCTGTTCGTGTGAGGCCAGAGACGAGTTTCTGAATATTGCACTTGAACGGTTATGCCAATATAGGGGTATAAGGGGATTATAGCCGTATAGGGGCATAAGGTCACAGTATCGATCAGGGTCCTCGATTAGAACGCAACACCCACTCCACGAATTCATGTCCATCAAATTACTAAAACTAGAGCAATAAGATGCATGTGTAACATTGCCCACCCCAAAATACATATATGCATTTGAAATAGGCGTATTTGAAATACGTGAAAATATTGGTACTGTACGTTTTTGAAGCATAGAAATCATTCAAAATTATAGCATATGTAACCAATGAACGATTTTGCAAAAAGAATTACACATGAAATATCTCTGAATACAGAAAAGAAGGGCGAGATAATTTCATCACATATAAATGCATTGCAGCAAAATGTGCTAGAGGCTGGTTTAAAGTTATTATGTCTCTAGATGTATCTAAAAATAGAAGTAGAAGCTTCTGTTCTTTATGAATAGGTCTACTTTAAGCAAAGAATTTTTTCGTGCCAGAAAAAGGTGAATATTAAAAAGTGTTTATTTCAAAAGAATTATTGCTTGAACGGGGAAAATAGAGTTCCAACGCTTTTAGCAGTTTTTGTTGTTCAAAACTGAAGGCCGAATTCAGAGTTCATGGGAACGCTGTGTGTCGGAATGCTTCTCTAAAGTTATTATTTCTGTTCGGGTGAGAACATCATATCAGACAGGCTCTCAAAGAATTGGTCTACAAAATCAGGTGACAGACCAAATTTGATAGTGCTGTAACTTGGCAGGTGTGAGAATGATTGCTGTCATCAAAGGCTGGATCAGCAATGTTCACAGAAGGTCGTACCTGGGTGATGTTGCTTTTGTCACTCGCTCCACTGTTACCACCTAGTCGTAGTACAGGAGTCTCAACGAATGTCGTCATCAGGATTGGAGCTGAGCAAAGTATCGATATCCATTGGTACTGCTGATGGAAGTGCAAGACAGGTGTCCAACACGCACTCATCTCCGCATAGCATACATCGTAGTACAGGTAAGATGCAGTTTTGCCATATAGGTCTGAATGAAAGGAACCAGGTCATGTTTAGATCTCTCAGCCTGGCCAATCCAAGGACTCTAGTTATTCTGTCCCGGTAGCGCACTGCTAGGATTGTTTCTTCCATTCCCATAGGAGTCGTGTCTGAGCTGTGGCTTGCCATATCGGAGCAGGAGGGTCAAAAATAAAATCCCTGCTACAAGTCCCAAAAATAGGGGTATGCCGCCAAAGACTGAATGGACAAAATTGGGAACGATTCCCAGAATTGCTTGAAATGGTGTTAGCAGTCCCGTAAAAATCGTCTTAAATATGCCTGGGATGCCTGTGGCACTAGACATGTTAAGGAGTTGGCTAACCATTTCTACGAAATGCACGGGGCAATTTGTTGATAAAAGGTCATGAACCTCCGTAGCTGTCCTTGCAACTAGGAGATCATACGTCTCTTTTGATGACGTGATTGGCACTGTTGTCTGCAAAAGCACAGGCTTCATTTTGCTTTAAGTATCAATTTGTATAGAAGAGAAATGCAGACGAGGCCAGATGGGAGTCTCTGTCTCTCCAGGGCCGCTCGGGAACAATGCTTTTGACCATGGAAGTTACGCTTACGAGATACGCTTTTCCTGGCAAAAGGCCACAACATCTGTGATCCGTTCTTAGGATGTAACTCCCATTCGCGAGTTGTATAAAGAAAGGCTCTATCTGCGTTGCAGGTGTGACAAGCTGGTGGCATGAAAGGTTGTTAGAATTACCTTCACATGCTCCGTGTAAATTAATACCCTGGCACAAAAGTATACAGCTTAGTGAACGTTTACAATTGTCACCACTAAGAAATACATTTTTGTCGCTGTCACTGTAGCATGAATGTGTGTATGGTAATTTCCATGCTGTCTTAACATATCCTTTACCTAATCGTTCATACTGGCCAGTAGGTATGTATTCAAGGCACTTTTTAAATTGGAAAGTGGTTATCGGAATTGTGATAATCCCATGTATTATCCATTCAATGACAGGACTTTCAGACATTGTCAATGGTAATCTCTCAAGTTTTTCGATGCTCATGATTGTATAGTCTGCTCCTTTCTGTGCCAAGCTGATTTGTTTATCAGTAAGGTTAAAAATGGAAAATAATGACGTTGTGTTGATTAAACGCCAAGGCACATAGCCTGAACGAAGGTTATGCAGCGTCCAGCCTAATTGTACAATAGAACGTAATTGTGACTGGCCATGCTGTAACATTAGCAAGTCTCTGTCTATTATATCAAAGGCAGAGGATACAATATTGTCCAACGAATATATTCTGGAGGACAGTCATTAACCCATTGTCCACTACAGAAAGTGATTTTTCCAAATTAATACGATCAATTTCTCGTATTTTTTACTGCTGTTTCTATTTGTGTGACTTTCGAAGCCTCGTTGTATGCAGCATAGATACTGGTCGCTATGAAACGCTTTTGACGCTGTTTGCGTGGTCCCATAATAAAATCGCGCAAATCAGCACCCTCTTTAAGTAAAGCCAGTGTGGATGATCCTAGCCATTCAAGGCAGAGTTTCCCTACACTGTATGTTGTTACTATCCCTGAATGTTGTCTCTGGAAATATCTAGGGTCTTGTCTGGTCATTTTTAACCCCTGCATTTTATTCAGGAATCTATCTTGACAGTTGTTTGTGTCAGTAGGCCAGATTAACCACTTTTTCCAATCAGGATGTGTTCTGTTTAAATGTAAAATTTTAGATACGTCCATCTCATTATCTGTTGTATTTTCAGGTTTTGGTTTTGGAATAGACAGTTTGTTAAGGTCTTTAATCTTAGCTAGGCCAAGACAGGATGTTTGATGAATTGTGTCATGTAAAAACATCATTTGTTCTGGTATCATGCAGGTTCTGAATAATGCTTCTAGGTCTTGTACCTGCCAATCTTTTGTATCCCAAATTGTTTTTGTTTTGATGTTATTTTTCCAATATTCAAAACCAAATGTCATCATTTTTTCATAAAATGCTTCTGAATATATCAATTTAGTATTTGTCAGCATAGTTTTCAATCCTGCTTTATCTAACAGTTTGTAATAAAATGTTTCTGCATCACTGGTGTTGAACCCTGAGAAGTACTTGAATTTCTCAAAGAATGTTTTAGAACTGCTTTTAGGTGGTGTAGCACAATGTTCCCATTGATTATACTTAAAAACATTTCTAGGCTGTGCAGATTTATGCAAATAATGATCGCCATAATGTGTAAAACAGAACATTTGTTCATAACTAGACGAACCTTGTAAATAATCATGTTCAGTGAATCTAGCTGACATTACTAAATCAGACATCATGTTATTAATACTGTCAAAGTCCCAATCATCAGAGAATGTACTAGGTTTTACAAAGTCACTTAAGGAAACCTTGAGTTGATGAGGGTACTTCAGGATCTCGACCGGACCATAGATCTCATTGTCAGTTTTCTCCCATACTACCCCACCGGGTATTGGAATGGCTGTGACATTCACTGTTGACAGATCTCTTTTCTTCACGTGGGATGATCTGTGTGGCTTGAGGACTAAGTGGATGTTCTGACTTGCTGTGTCCATTGTATTGTAATAAACTTTCTTAAAATTAAAACTAAAATTAGGCATAGTAGGAGTATGAATACCCCTGAAATAATCCAATGCTCAATCAACGGTGCATCCTGATATACTTCTTTGATTTGTTGAAAGAGTTCTGTTGCTTTTTCTTTAAAAGTCTTGTTTGTTTCTGGCATCACTTCGGGGTTGCTTTGATCCTCGGAAAAGTTGTCGAAGTTGATGAAATAACCAGAGGCAGTTCTGTCAATTGTTGGAATTGTTCTTTCAATCTGTCTTTCGGTAGCACTTTCTGATGCCACTTCATTGTAGACTGGTGTTTCTTGACAAACTGTTTCAATCTGTGTCTCAAGAGGCACGAGTTCCATGGCATTATTGCATAGTCCTCTGTGCACTGCAGGCTGATCGAATGGGATTAGTCTTTCGGTTTGAACCTCTTGGATTGTTGCAGGTTTGGGTATTCTGTTGTTTCTTGGGAGTCCACTGGGCCTACTGTTGATTATAGGCCACATGCTTGTGGTTTTACCAGGTCGATAGACACGACTCTGTTCTCCTTTTTACCAGCAAGGGGCGGTAGTACTACTGATCTTGTTCCGGTGACTGTCAAGACAGGTACTGCTTTTCTGTAAGAAGGCCTAAATTCCTTCTTCACCGCTATTTTTTCTCTGACTAGATCCCCAATCTTTGGAATCCAGACAGGCCTTGCTGGGGCTGTTGCTTGTGGTGCCTCGTCAGTGGTAGCTGGCTGTTGCTTTAACTTTATGTTGCTTAAGGATTTTCTTGTTTCATTCAAGTCCTGTAAAACAGCCAAACGATCTTAGATGTCTAAGGCTGTTTTCTTATCTTGTACCACTGATACTTGACTATCTAGGTCCTGAACTCACATTCTAGTTCCGAACAATAGTTTGTATGGGCTGAAACCTTTCAGAGAATTTCTTGGCAAATTATTAAGACTGATTTGGAACTTGTTAAATGTTTGACCCACCCAGCACCGAACCTAATACCTTCGCTGTTATAGATTGCTTTATGTCCCGGTTTTTTCTTTCTACCACACTGTTCCCTTCGGGGTGTGACGGACAAGAATACCGCAACCCAACTCCCATGCTGGCCATGGCCTCCTTATAAGCTCGAGAGCTGAAAGCAGGACCCTGGTCAGAATGGAACATGGCAATTGCGTATGTGATGATGAAGACTCGCAGATCTTTTATAACCGTTCTGGCGTCAGCCGAGCGCTGGGGCCACATTTTTTAAGTGCGTTTAGCCTTAATGATGTACAATGGGACGCATTTCTCCTTTTTGATAGCGCGGATAGATTGCCTAATGCTTTCTATTAGGGCTTCTGACACTACACTGGCTGGTTCTTCACTGCGATCTCTGTTGCAGTCTTCACAGTTTTTTGCAAACTCATGAATACCTTCACTCATTTCCGGCCACCAGTACTCTGATTGCAATTCAGTCAGAGAGTCCCTGATTGTTTGGTGTCTCAGACCCAACCCCATATGTGCTTCCTGTGTGAGGAAGCCCCTCCTGTCCCTGTTTGGAATTACCCTATCCCCCACTCCAGGGATTCGAGCAAAAGGAACGGAGTTTGCATCGATTACGTATGCATAATTGAGTGGATAGTTCATGGGCAGTGCTGCACAGTCGCCTTTTACGGACGTTTTTACTGCCAGCATGGTTTCCCCGTCTATGTATTTTTCTGTACGCTTTTTTGTGGCTACCGAAGCCGGTTTAGTTGCTTCCGCTGTGGCTGTATTGGCCAATGAATTCCCTGCAACGTGAACGCCATCACGTTGAAGACTTTGTGCGTGTATCACGTGAGTCTTTCGCAGTTCTTTCTGTAAAAGAGCTACCTGGTTCCGAGCAATTTATGCTTTATTGTGGCACCTGTGTCATCTTTGTAATAGTTTTCAATCCAGCTCTGCAACTTATTATTGTAAGAGTTGACGCAAAAATGAGAATCGCACACAATAAGTGTCAGGAATTCACGTTCTGCATTTTCAAGCACCATATTTAAAGATCTGATTTCAGCGCTCTGAGCCGAACAGTACTTCACTGATTCAGTTTTTGTTATTTTCGATCTGAATTTACCGCTCAGCCAGCGACCTTTAACAATCGCATAGGCTGCATTGTAGGATTTGCTCTCTACGTTGAAATGCTGCACAAATCTATCTGTATAGATTATACAGGCGTACTGTGGGAGAGGCAGAAGTTGGATTGGCAGAGGATAATTTTTTTTTGTGTAAGACTTTATTTGCATTTGACAATTATACATTACATCATTTGCGTGTATAAAGGACAGTGACACGCCTTAGTCATTCCGATGCTCGTGATACACAGCTATTCAGCCGACAACCTCCCGGTCCGGCAGCGATTATGATCATGGTGCGTCAAACTTTCAATCAGTGTATACAGAATTATTAGTCTTACTTTAATTATTTTTTTTAAGTTAAAACAGAACTATAGACTCCTCAGGAATTATGAACAGTTCATTAGAGTTTAAATACACGGACAATCATCTATATCGGTGGGGCTTTACTGATGTACTACGCTGTATTCTACCCATGATTTCCCATGGTCTCTTACCATCACACCCATATCCCTCCCCGCATACTATTCATGAGTATGTATTAGTTCCGAAGTTCATCCTCCTCATCAGAGCTATCCTCTCCCTCCTCCGGCAAAGGTTCACACAGTTCACCTCTATACTTGTTCCAGGGTAACCAGATCCTGTTCCACTTGCGAGGGTTGGCCCTTATTTTATAGACCGCACGCTCGGTAACCATCAGTTTATCCATGTGTCTGCACCACTGTGTTAATGTCGGTGTGCCTGCCGCCCCCCATTTCTGTGCTATATCGCGCTTGGCCACCATTGCTCCTATCACCACCCACTGTTGACCTTGTCTAGGTAGATCCGTCCTCCCCCACACATTCAACAAGCAAACCCTCGGGTCTGGTGTAAGTGAGACTTCCAGTGTTTGTGAAATGGTTCTCATAATTCGCCTCCAGTATTCGCTAATGACCGGGCATCCCCAAAGTGTGTGTAGGAGTGTCCCTTCCTCTCCACAGCCTCTCAGACAGTTAGGATTCTGCGCTCTGTGTATTCTATACAAAGCGGTTCTTGTGTAGTAGACCCTATGGAGTATTTTAAATTGTACTAGGCGGAATCGGGCCGATACTCCGGCCTCTCTCGGGGATGCCAGTGCAGCATTCCAGTCTGTTTCGTCCATTTCTCCCAACTCCGTCTCCCATTTATCCCGTAATTTAACTAGTGGGTCCGGTAGATTATTTAATAGTTTTCGATAAGTGAGTGATGTAGCTCCTGTTTGCATATAGTCAGTAAGCAGGCGGTCTTCTAATGGAGATGATTCGGGGACTTTGGTCCCCGGCTCTATGGCCGTCATCAATGCGTGTCTGATCTGTATATACCTCTATGTCTCAGTGGATCCTAGGTCATTGTTGTTGTAGGAGTGGGAATGGGATCATACCAGTACTCGTCCATAGGTCTCCCACTGTGGAGATTCCTATGTTGTCCCATAGGGTAAATCCTTTGCTATTTCTCAGGCAACCCAGTGCTTTAGTATCCCACAGGGGTGTGAGTTTGGTTATAACATCCCCCCATTTTAATCTAGCCTGCGCCTTATGCCATAATATTACCGTGTGCTTTGTCGGGCCTATCAATTTATTCATCAGACATTTATTATATAGTGGTGCCAATAGGCTGTGTGTTCCTAATTGGGTTCTGTCAGCCATATATGCTGGGTCGTCTTGTGGTGCGTGGAGCCATTGGTTTATCACCTTAAGTTGGGACGCCCAGTAATATAACTGTAAATTTGGCAGTGCTATCCCACCGTCGTACCATCCACGGTTAAGTTTTATATGAGCCACGCGAGCCGGGCGTTGTCCCCATAGCAAACCTGAGAGAACTGCTGTAACCTTCTTAAAATATGAGGGTCGGTGTGTTCTCCAATATATATAAAAACGCGGAAGTGCCTTCATTTTAAATAAAGCCGCCCTGCCCAGAAGCGTCAGTGGTAAATTCGCCCAGTGTCTTGTATCTGCCTTTAATCGAGTGAGAGGGGGTAATAAATTCTGCGTGAAGTAGTGAGAGGCGTCTCGGGTTACATGAATGCCTAGATATTTAAACGAAAGGTGTGCTATGGTCAGTTGGCATTCACTGGGTATAGGCGGCAGGGGACCCTTCAGTTCATATATAATCGATTTTAACCAATTTATGGTGTAGCCTGAGTAAGCACCGTGTGCATTACACAGGTCAAGTAGAATAGGAATACCTGCAGCCGGATCAGACAAGTATATCAACATATCATCAGCATAAAGGGAGATCCTGTCTTCCCAATGATCCCCCTAACTTACCCCCTTTAACAAAGGAGTGTCTCTAATGATAGTCGCTAACGGTTCCAGAACCAGCGCAAACAGCAGAGGAGAGAGAGGGCAGCCCTGCCTCGTTCCTCTAGCCAGTGGCATGTCACGTGAAACGTGGCCATTTGCCGTCACATGTGCCACAGGTTCTGTATATAAGAGTTTTATCCACGCTATGAATTTAGGGCCGAAGCCCATGTGCGCTAGAACTGCGAAAAGGTATGGCCACTCCACTAAATCGAATGCCATCTTGGCGTCTAGCGAAAGAATGACCGCTAGTTCTGACAATAGGGGGGCACGCGCCAGCGTGCCATGGACTCTTCGGAGGTTAAGTGCCGTGCTCCTGTGCGGCATAAAGCCAGATTGGTCTGGATGGATCAGGTGGGAAAGGTGGGGCATCAATCTGGTGGCCAATATCTTTGCCAGTATCTTGGCTTCCGCGTTGAGTAACAAGATTGGTCGGTACGAGGCACAGTCTGCTGGTGGCTTACCCGGTTTTGGGATGGCAACTATAGTGGCCAACCGCTGATCCAGGGGGCAGAGGATATTCTTCATTTTCTAAATCATTCAGTTCTTCGAATTGCGGGGCGAAATAGTATTTCACATCTTCCGCTCCTAGAGAATCTATACACTGTATCCATTTTGGATCCAGTGACACTGTATGCAGGTTTACTGGGCTGAATAGCGCCTCAAAGGCGGATTCCGCTGTGAGGATATTAATCCTTTTACCATGGGCTAGTTCTCGTTCATTTGCTAATGCAATTTGCACTGCTTTCACAGTATTTTCTGTGTGACAAAGTTTTTTCTGCTTGTGTGTACAAGTGAGATTTAATTGAAATTGGTACCCTTTCTCCCTCATTAGAGGTTAGGTACGTGAATCCGCATCTTCCTGGGATGACTCGGATTACACGATCGCGTGTGTTATCACGTGTTTCTAATTTTGTTTTTGCTAACATGTCTGTTTGCAGTGATCTCAAAATTTGTGTGTTTGAGTCCAGGTGATTTGTTTAAAATCAGGTTTGATTAGTTCGTAGAGAGGTTTAACCCTCTCTGCGTAATTCAGAATGTAAGTTCTACCGAAATTCAGAAAGCCTAGAATCGATTGTAAATTCTTCAGCGTTTTTGGAGCTTGGAGTACAGCGCACTTCTCTAAGAAGTTGTCCGCTAGGCTTTTTCCTTCACTTGATAATTTGTATCCTAAAAATAATACTGTCTGATGGGCAATTCGAGACTTTTTAAAAGTTGAATTTGTAACCCTCTGCTGCGAACCCAAGTATAATGGTGTTCACTCTTTTCAAGTGAGTCTCCAAGTCGTCATCTGTGAGATAGATATCATCTACGTAAGATAATGCCTCATCATCATATATTTGTAGTAACTCTGTTACTCGAGCTGAGAATAGTCCTGGGCTGTTCTTGAACCCCTGTGGGAGCCTACAGAAATTTTTCTGAGACCCCATTACGGAGAAAGCGGTCAAATATCTGCTTTCTGGTACAATGTTTTGACAAAAGAAACCATTAGATATGTCTAATGTTGTTTTATATTTTTTCCTAACTATGTTGTTCATTAGTGCAGCACTATACAAATTTTGGACTGCAAATGTTTTACAACATGTATTAAGGTGTCTGTAGTCCAAAACTAGACGATATGAATTGTCTGGCTTGGAGACAGGAAACAAAGGATTGTTCATTTGAGAGGTGCATGTTTCAATCACCCCCTGGTATTCAAGTTGATCTAAGATCTCCCTGACTTGTTTTTTAGCTTCTTGCTTAATGGGATACTGCCGTTGGGCAGTTGGTTCACTTTTTAACTGGATTTTGTGAGGAGGTGAGTCCTCATCCCATCCTACATGATTTTTTTTGTTTTGTAATTTTTGGAAGACCATTATTGATGATGCACCATACACATAGCCAATACAAAACGCCCGAAGGCTCACAGACGATAATAATAATAAAGGGGTTTGTAAAGCGCCTGGTGACGCCATCCCGGCGTGTCCCCGCGCTGTGGAGAGAGTAGCAGGACGGAGGGCAAAGTTATAGGGTGTACAGGTAGGTTTTTAAGAGTTTCCTGAAAATTGTTTCTGTTCCAGCTAGTCTGATGTTCATGGGAAGGGCATTCCAGTTTTTTGCCGCCAGCGCACGAAAGGAACGTCCTCCCATCCTGGCCTTCTTTATACGAGGAATTTTGAGAAGACCAGTACCCATAGAGCGAAGTGCTCTGTTTGGCTCATAGGGTATAGCTAAGTCCTTGAGGTATTCAGGGGCTTTCATGGAGTTAATCCTATAGCATATGAGCAATGCTTTAAAGAGGATCCTTTTTTTTATAGGAAGCCAATGAAGAGCATCCAAGGTGGGTTTAGAGGGAGCTCTTTTAGGTAGCCTGAGGACTAGCCGTGCTGCCGTATTTTGTAGGACTTGAAGCTTTTTCATGTTCTTATCTGTTGTCCCTAAAAGTAGTACATTACCGTAATCAATACGGGAGGTGACTAGTGCTTGGGTCTCATAACAATAAGGCAGTGCACGAAGGATCTATTACAGGAGTAATGAGGTCTAATTTTCAAAGATAAGTTCTGAAGGATAAACGGCGGCAGGATGTCAGAAAGCAGCACAATGGTTGTGGCGGAAGAGGATCAGGAGAGATATACATACATTGCACTAAAAATGCCAGAACCATTACTGTCCAAATTAAAGAAAAACGTTTAAACCCAGAAGAAAAAGGAAAAAGAATAGAAGGCCCATAGAACAAAAAGAAAAAGAAACAAAAGCCCCACCCCCCACCCTGCACCCCTGCAGCTGGCTATGGCCTACCCCCCATAGCAGTGTGCCTGTCTCCCCACTTAAAAGGAGTCCCGAAATATAGAAGTAAGAAAAGGGTTTCTAACCTAGAACTATAATGAATAAAGAGAGGAGGAGGAGCCCGCTACCAGTCCCCCGGCGCCTTCTTTTCACAGGTCAAGCAGTTCAATAATAGCCCAGGATATATTGTCCAGTGAAAGAACAGCAGTACAAGCATACAATGTTAAATAGCGCTTAGTCGGCATACTGCGGTACCCCAAAAAAAAAAAAGAAAACAACATGTCCCACATCCAATTCGGCCTGCAGCAAGGAAACCATCAGTCAACGATAAAAAGCGATCATCCCTGTCCCGTCTTCACCCTCCCTTCCCCGCCAACAAAAGTAACCCAGAAAGGTGCGAGCAGTAATCCAAAGGGGGCACTTCGCTTCCCACACTCAACCAGAGCAAGAACACTGCAGTCCAACGATCCCGCAAAGGAGTACACAACCCCCTTAGTAAACTGCAAGGCCGAGCAAGGGAGGAGAGTCTCGATGTCCAGCTCCTTCTGGAGCGATCTCTGGGTTGCAAGGGGGAAGACTCCCATCATAATCGCAAGCCACGGGTCGCGCTTCGGTCCAGGCAGACGTCGTTCGTTACAAAGGCAGCCTCCGAACCTGGAGTCCCAAGGCAAACACTGTTGGGCGAGGCGGCCATCTTGTAATAGTCAGACTCTGGGTGAAAAGCAGCACTGTGGTCCGGCAAGTCCGCCATGTTCGAGCACCCCGGTGCAATCATTATACCGTCAACCTCGCTGATCAGGGTTTGCACAGAGTATGTCATTTCTTGACGGAAGGAGACAATGGCCGCCAATAGATCACCGTAGCCTTGATTACTTCCACGCTCACTTCCACTCACATCCCCCTGCACACCACTTCCATGGCCGCTCCACGGCCCCGACTCCCCAAGATTGCGCGCCATTACTCGCTTCACGTGGAAGCCCTCCAGGCCAGGGGCAGGCTGCTCGCAGTAGGTCTACGCCCAGATAAGAGTGGTAAACAGACCCAGGAAGCAGCTGTAGACATTATCCCGCAAGCCAGTCGCTCTGCTTGAAGTCAGTGGGGTGGGGAGTTCGGGGACCTCCCGCTAGCAGCGGGGCAGCATTGGGGCAAACAGTCGGCAATTAACGATAAAAGTTCCCGCAGTCATAAGACACAGGCACCGGGCACAATCAACCCTGTACCTGTATTCCGGTGGGGCGGGCGGTCCAGAAACGGACTTTATTTCCTCAATTGGTCTGACCGGTGTAGCACAGCTGCCGACGCCCGGTGTTATTCACTCCACAGCCGGCTCCGGCCTCCACTCGAGGCCCCGGTCTCAGGGCCGCCGCAGGTCTCGAACTTCAATCGGGCATTTCTCCCGGTTGCAGGGGAGAGCGGGCTTCAAGATTTCCCCACAAGCCGTCGGGACATTACGGCTACCGCACCGTGCCGACTGAGCGCAGGATCATCGACAGGATAGGCGCGAAGAAAGAGATGGTCCGCGGAGCCGAGGGACTACATGTCCGTCCCGGTCGCCATCTTGGCTCCTCCTTTCATCCTACATGATTTTTATATAATGCCGGTGCCTGGGCTACTGCCCATTTCCTTGCATAAGTATATTTTTTGTGAATCGGAATGTGATTAGAGAAGGCAGGCATAATCATTTCTTCGCCACGAGGGCACTCCCTGACAAACTCTGGGGGCCAATCTTTTTCAGCTAACAGAATATCATAGCCTTTTGAGAGTTTATCCCAAAATAGACCCTTTATTTTCCTAGTCTTATCACCCTCTATAAGCAATGTTATTTCGTATATCTTATGGGGCTCGCTAAGTCTGGTGTCGGCAGTTTCAACCTGAATGTACTCTTCGTGTCCACTGTCTCCAGATGACTCATCAAGATCTTGCGGGCTATACTGATTTCTGCTGCACTGTCTAACATTGTCTGTGCCCACTCCCCGTTTTTCAACTGTGTCCTCAGTATTCTCGGCATGGTTGATTACTCGAATACTGGCTACCTTCTTTTTTGGAAATTGAGATTTTTTACTCTGAGCAGGTTCCTTGTCTTTGGGCTTGGTGTGCTCTCCTGGGTCTGACCGTCCTCTTCTTTCCGATTTCTGCTAAAAAGATCGAGAGGGACGTGCATCAGTACTTTGATATCTATCAGGTTTTTTCAAATTATCCCTATTTCTAAGGTTGTATCTTTTCTCAGAGGGCTCCCTCTGGGGAGACTGGTGTTCTCGAGTCGGAGTTCTTTCCCTCCGTCGAGGAGACCTTCCTCTGGACTGGAAAACTTTTTCCTTGGGAGTGGATTGTTTATTTCCATCCCAGCTCTTTTTAGGAGTGTTTGAATTATTTTTAATAAATAATTTCAGGATTTTCAAGCAGTTGGGGCTTTACCGGTTTTCCACCCAAGCTGTCTCTACCTAATTCTTCATAGCATTTCTCTATGATTCTGGCAAGCTCAATTGGCTGATCTGTTATATCTGTTTCCCTCAACTTCTGGCGGATCGCCACAGGTGCTGCTTCTCCTTTTATATTGGCTAGTAATATAGCCGAGACCTGCTTGAAGTCTTTCAGTAATTTCATACCAAGAGTTAAAGCAGGTTCTGGACCGTATTCGTTTTGAATCTGTTTTAGCACTTCCGGTATTACCGCCATAGATGGAACACCATGTGTTTTTGTGTAAATGGAAGCAACGACTGTACCCCAAGTGTCACAGTCCTCTATGTGTGGTGCGACCCCCATTGGAAGGCAGATGGTCAAAATCCTGTGTTTCTCAATAGGGGTAGTATTCGGAAATACTGCCTCTATTGGAGTGATTTTCTGCGCTAACCAGAAAGGAATTTGTTCCCGTTTTACGGGTGTTTTACCAAGACATGATTGTATGTTCTGTGGTGTGATTTTATTAGTGTTCCCCTGGTGAGGGGTCAGCTGTGGTACATTAACAGCTCGTTGGACTGTTGCAGTCCGCATTACATATTGGACTAATTGCCTATGTATTTTTAGAAATGTTTTTAGCTGTACTAACAGCTCTTCTTTTGACATTGTCTCAATGTCCGGATGTGGTGTGTAGCTGGCTAGAACCGGCCACGTTGCTCCTGATCTACCTAGTGGACCGAGCCTGGTAATATGATCATTATGTTTTTAGGTTAACAAATGGTTCTGTCGGGTGAAAACCAAAAGTGATTTAGAATAGTCCTGACTATTAGAAGAGCCCCCTCTTATGACAACAATTCCAAACCTCTCAATTAATGACTCGAGGTCTTATCCATTGCATTTCCATATTTTTATGAATTAAAGTCATTCAATTATTTCATGAGTACAAACAAACAGACTGTCCAAGTGAATTCATGTGCAAAAGTGTGACAATAGTGAATGGTGAATAGCGAAAAGGACTTCATATATATGTACAGTGGAGATTCAAATATATACAATCGATATATACACAATTATTTTTTCAAAGCCGTTCTTGACAATTTTCTAGGGATTTTCCAATATTTCTTTAAGTATTTAAAATCCTAGATGTCGAAGGCCTGTTGTGGGGTGTCGACGTTTCGACCCTTCTGCGCTTGTATCTAAGGTCGCGGCGGGTCTTTCTCAAGACAAAGGTCT
The DNA here is from genome assembly GCF_964263255.1 of Lissotriton vulgaris. Classification (NCBI taxonomy): domain Eukaryota; kingdom Metazoa; phylum Chordata; class Amphibia; order Caudata; family Salamandridae; genus Lissotriton; species Lissotriton vulgaris. The sequence goes on from NC_141689.1 coordinate 550,789,692, forward strand.
GTTGCACAGTAGTCCAATTGGATAGCAGGTCGTGTTGAATCGCCTGTAAATACTGTGACCCAATGGCCGTAGAATCTGTTTTCTATGATTGTCTGAGGTGATCACTGGCTCAGGGGTCCCGGGATCAGCTGCAGCCCACGTAATGTAGCTTTGAAGCCTTCCCATAGCGTGGACCAGGAGGTAACATAGCCTGTGTTTATGTCGAAGTAGTCGTCGATGGCGGTGCGTATGTCCTCTTTAAAAGTCGTATCTAGTAGAGCCCTACCAGGAAATCGCCACTGTCTTTCGTGCCCCCCTAATCTGGGGACCGCTAGAGTCAAAACAATGGGAGAGTGGTCTGACAGGGTGAGAGGTAACGTGGAAAGGCCATCCACCCAACCCGAAATACCCAGGGGAGAGGAGCCAATAATCAATTCTAGTGCTAGTATTGTGGAAGCCAGAGTGATGCGTGTAGTCAGGTGTGTGGTGGTGCAGTCTAGCCTCTATGTCCACTAGGGAAAAGTGGGAGCAGATTTCCGCCAGCACTGCACGGGACTTTGGTTTGCAGTCAGGAGAGGGAGAAGTGCTGTCCCTATCAGGATTCATCAATATGTTAAAGTCTCCCCCCAGAACCAACAAATCAATGTTGGAGTGAAGCAGCGTCATCTGCAGGTCCTGGAAAAAAGCAGGGGAATCTACATTGGAGCCGTATAATCCCACCAGTGCGATCTTGTATCCAAACAGCACTCCCATAATAAGCGCATATCTGCCCTCCTCATCAGTTTTGCTGCTGGTCATTACAAACGGGACACGTTTGTGCACAAGAATCGCTGCACCTCTAGCATATCTACTATAGCAGGAAAACACTTTATGCGACCCCCACCCTCTGGCCACCGAGGCCACGCCCGGCTGCACCAAATGAGTTTCTTGCAGAAAGAGGACATCCTGACGATGAGCCCTGTTTCTTGTAGTCATGGCAGAAATCTTGCGCTTCCGCGGGAGAGTCAAAAATGCGGAATCGGACGTTCACATCCAACTTCAACCTAGCTGGGTACAGCATACCATATTTCAGGACAACTCCGTTATATTTGCAACGTGCCTCCTGGACCATCAGTGTGAAATCAGGGAAGGACAGCTTCCTGGCCTGCCACTGCATTTCTCCAGCCTCGCGTGCCGCAAGCAGCACAGCGTCACGGTCGCTGAAGTTCATGATTCTGGCGATAATGGGTCGTGGTAGTTGGCCTGGGCGAGGTTTAGGCCCCAGAGACCTATGTGCACGCTCAACCACAAAGCCTGCAGTGAAGGTGTCTCTGCCAAATAGCTTGATCAGAAGAGTTGACAAAAGTGTCGAACCGACCTGTGGACGCCGTTTCCGCCACGCCAAGGATACGAATGTTATTGCGCCTGCTGCGCGCTTCCAAGTCCTCGTTTTTGATGGCCACGTCTTTAAGTATTTTTTCAACCCGCTCCAGTCTCTTAAGCGATTTCGATGCGCCATTTTCAATGTCTGATAATCGTGATTCAGCCACAGCGAGCCTTCTGTCATGGACCTGCACCTTGGAGCCCATGTCCGCTAGCTTTTGCTCCAGACAGTCGAAGCGGGTGTCTAGTACCTTGAAGATGCGTGCTCATAGTTTGCTTGGCAAGTGTATTTTCAAATGTATGCCAATATAAAAGCACGCTATTGGTATGCGTGGTAAACACTACGATGTAAATAATATCAATAATAATAACTTGGTTTTTATATAGCACACGAATCACCACCAGGGCATCTAGGCGCTGTACTCATACTGCTGTAGGAACCCTTCCTGTTTTTTCCTTGTGAAGTATCCACTCCTGGGCACCCCCATGGTGAAACCAGGCATCCCAGCGCTTTTGGAGCCGTTGTGGAAATTTAGCAAGCTATTGCCCAGAGTTGCAGCGTGGGACCCATGGTTAGAATAGGCACTGAGGCGAGAATAGCAGGTCCGAGGAAATTTTGAACCCAAGACCCGCCAAGGCGGGAATCGAACCCTGGTCCCGGGCCAGAGCTCTGCATCAAGGTCTGCCGCTCTAACCATTGAGCCACACTTCTCCACTTCTCTCGCTCAGACTTGAGTAGTAAAACCACCCGTGGTAATGTCATACATCCCTTGAAAAGACGCCCCACCAAACCATCTGGATCAGACAGATTGTTCCAAGAACTCCGAAAAGCCTTAATCACACCCCACTGAAGTTTAAGGGAGGCATCCTTCAACCCCAAAAAAGGCCCTGCTACAGAAACAGCAGCACATCAAACAAGGTAGAAGAAGCAGGGTCTAAACCTTTCCCCGACACCACCTACTGAAAGAACGCAGTCAAGATATTGGTAGAGGAGCGCCTAGCAGCCTTTAGAGTCAAAGCCACACAACCCGGAACCCCCTAATGCGATAAACCTAGCGGTTTAACCTCCAGGCCGCCAACCGCATCCTGGACAGAAAATCCTGCTGTAACACAGGGGACACTAAGAGGGAGGGAGTGAGGGGCAACAACCACTCCACTTTCCTCCTTATTTCCACAAGAGGAAACCAAGAGGCCCAGGGCCCAGCCGGGGCACCAAGAATGACAGACATTCCAATTATCTGGAACCTGAGTGTTAGACCCGTCAGCCCTTTAGGTAGTCCCTCCTTATTTTTCTGCCTTTACCCTTCTATTTTTGTGTCCACTGTGATTTTTGGGTGTTGACCGTAGGTCTCTGGGGGCCTCATTATTACTAATTAGTAATGAAGCTCAGGTGCTCCTTTTAAAATGGAGGAAAGGTGCTCTGTCACAAAATGGTGGCCTGTCAGAATTTACCTCAGAGCTCTGTGCCATAGGGTGACCTGAGGGGTCCAGAACGTTCTGGCCCACTCTGGGCCCAGGCTATATAAGATGGTATGTTGGGCGGCCATTTTGTGGTGTGAGGAGAAGAGAGTGGTCACTGAGGGGCTGGTTGGAGTACAGGCTGCTGAGTGAGAAGGTCGGGGCACTGAAGGGGTTGATCGCCTTTTGGGGCTGCTGCCCTTTCCAGTTGACGCTGCCCCCCACCTGCTGATCTGACCCTGCATTTAACCAACGCCCGGACCCACTTTCCCCCAGTGTCTCCACAGGAGTGGGGCTCCCAAATTGGTCCAGGGGATCTACCAGGACGTGAACTGAGGAAGGCAGAACATTCCTAAAGGTGGTGAGTGCTACCGCCTCCAGTGGGTGGTAAAGCCGGGTTGAAGTACCCCTTAGAGCCCCTGCTGCCACCCAGAGCATTAGTGGGACAGGACTGCCCCTCACGTTCCCTCTGTGAACACAGGGTTTTCCACGCGCTGCAGGAGTACCACAACCAGCCCGGGATCCGCCTGCGCTTTAAGTCCCGATTGACTCACCGCTACAACCCCGGGAGATTCTCACGTGTGTGGGGCCTAACGTGCCAGATACCGGCCTCCGCTTTTGAGGTGATTGTTGCTGGCAGGTTTTAGTCATCGCTGCGGCCCGGTCTGGGAGTGGTAGCCGGGCCGCGCTGAAGTGAAACGAGTGAGACTGGGAGAGACGCTGGGCTGAGTCACCTAGCGACCGAGGATCCAACCCAGCGCGTCACTCCCGCGTTAAGAGCTTCCTCTTCCTGCTGCCGCCGAACAACGCTGCCTTGCCAACTCCGGTGCTGTGGGCTTAGCGGGGACACAGAGTGAGGCAGAGTTATAGCAGGGATTCCTCCCCTTTCTCCCGTGTGGGGGTGCCAGCCTCAGTTCATCGACAACAGTCCTAGGGTGAGGAGTGGAAGAACTTGTACCCACTTGGCCAGAGGTGTGGAGGTCTTGTTAGCGGCCCCAGCTGACAGGATAACAGGGGTGTTCTTCCCCGTTCTGTTGGAAGTCCTCAAAGAGTGAAAATTAATCCTGCCTACCTGAGGCCTAGAAAGATATTGTCTGCTCAGGGAAGGGATTGGGGAGAACCTGCCAAATAGGGGAGATGGGAAATGTCTATAACTAAGTTCCCTCATTCCAGTGGTGTTTCTGCATGGGCTTGATCTTTTGGTAACCCTGTATCACTACTTCAGTTGCCTGGGTTCTCTCCCCAAGTGAACTTATTTGATCTGCTTTCCCAGAAAGGTACAAGGAACTGTTACTCTGAAATAATACCCGTAGGAAGGTGGATATCCGACTATGGTTACCCCCAACTTTTTGCCTGGTGTTTTGCTGGTTTTTCGACTTAGTTGACCTGGGACCCTGCTATTCAGGGCCCCAGGCCTACTGCTCTCTCTGTAAAATGGAATCCATGTACCTTAGGTACATATCTAATTGGATACTGAGTCACCTTATCAGTCCCTGTACAGTGTACCTCAGGTATCCAGGGCATAGGTGTACTCAGGGCCTACCAGGGGCTGCAGCATGTATTATGCCACCCCTGGCTGGCCAACTAAATCTGACAACTGGCTGCACGACAGCTGGGGCAAGGTGGTGTAAACACCCTTTGCTTTAGATATAGTATTCCTATTTCTAACCCTAAAATAGACACATGTATTCCTATCAGTCACTCCTATGGCAGGCCTCAACAATCCTGAAGGCAGAGTGCTTGGAATTATGTGAGATGGTGCTCTGGCATGAGCTGAGCCCGTCTGCAGCTTGCGGAACCAAGTCCTAATAGCTGTTCTATGATAACGCGTACCATATACTCTTAAGTGCATTATAATCCTCGCGGTTATTTGCTATCTTTGGTATCGCTTTATCAAAACATGCCGAGTAAGGGGTCATATGAATTGGAATACTAACCCCTCGCCAATTCTGGCGACGGGGTTAGCATTCCACCCTTCTAGAGGGACACGACATGTATGTAACTGTGAACCCCGGTTAAAGTTAACTCGAGCCTCAGCATCACAAAATGGATGCTGCCACCACAGACACAAGTCTGACCTCCTGCTGCTGGGAGTCCTTCCAGCGAGGAGAGCTTGGACAAAGGGTTTCCTGTCGGGGGCGGTGCTAGCACCATCCCAGACAGGGTTTTGTGTATCCCAGGTAGGCAGGGCTCAGGAGGAAGGTGACTGCAAGTGGCACCCCGGTGCTCACTATACATCTGCCGGTTTGAACCAGTTCCAGGGGCACACCAGCCCCTGAGCTGGGGAAAGTCCTGACAGGGGAGAGGGGTGTAACCACCCCCCTTCCTGGTCCCACCCATGGGCAGGACCTAGTCGCGTGCCAGCCCCTTTCCTTAGTATAAAGATAGGAGCGGGCCCCCTTCCCAAATTAGATCTTTGAATCCTGAAACTACTTTCTACGAAAGGAACTCTCGACTTCTTCTCAAGATTTCTCCCTTGTGACTAAGGAGTAGTCACCCTGCATCAGCAGGCACCAACTAAGTATCTTGCGGTTTGCTGCACGTCCTTCCTCCGGAACCAGACCGACCAGCACGACGAGACCCGGACTCCCTGCCATCTCCGACCTCTACCTGCCTCTACAGCACAGCTGAGAACCGTGGGTGCGACGAGACCAGAGGACCCGGCTATCATCAGAACCAGCATGACACTGATCCAGCACGACCGCCGAGGGACCCTCGAGTGGGTGCACTGGGGTAAGAGAAGCCCCAACCCCAAGCAGCACGAGCACCGAAGTCCAGCCCCCCCAGCATCCACCAGATCTGCGTGGGGCCCTTTTGCTCCTGTGTCGCTTGCCACGTTGTCCGGTCACTTGCCCGTTGGCTAGTGACGCTCCAGACGACGTCCTACGTTTGTTTCACCGCTGGTCTAGCTCCTCTAGACTAGCCCTTGTCTCCTCTTGAAGGGGAACTTCCTCGGACCCTCCTGGTCCACTCCAGACGCCATTTTGTGTCGCCACGTGGGCTTGCCGTAGCCATAGCTTGTTGCCTCCTTCACCGGATCCAGCATCGCCAGCAGCAGACATCAGACGTGGGACAGCTCGCAGACCTCCAGCCTGGTCGACATCAGCGCCCTGGTCCGTGCAGCAGCAGAATCCAGTGTCACCTCTTCACCTGGCTGAGTGACCTCGACCGGTGCCATCCTGGTGCCCACCTAATCACTGGCTAGTGATTCAGAACTCGGTCCCCTCTGCTTACAGGTATCCTTCACTGATCCATCCTTGGATCAGCCCGGAACATCTTCAATGGCCGCCTGCCAGCAACTTTCACTTCAGGCTCCTGGTTCGTCAACGAGGATTCCAGACGTCACTTGAACCCTATGCAGCCGCAGCCCCTGGGCTAGGTAAACCGAGAACCACGGTGCTCCAGAGTAGGACCACTCTTTAAGTGTCTAGATCCACTTTCGTTTTTGACCTACCTAGTCGGGTTCGCCCGAGAACACTAACTTTGCATTTACTAGCCTCCATAGACTTTGTCCCGCATTGCGCGTAAGAGTTTCCACTCTGCACACTAAGTTCCTAGGCCTCCTGCTTTTAATCTAAGGGTTCAGTATTGTAGGCCTAGCGGTTCTAAAGCCTCTAAGAATAGTTACTTACCTGCTTGTATTTCTCATTCCACTTTTGTAGTATATGGTTTTTCGTGCCCCTCTGGCATTTGTGTAAATTGTGCGACTTTCAGTATTTCTTTAAGAGTTTTGTATTGTGCTTAGCACCCTGTCCTCATAAAGAGTCCAGGGTTGTTGTGTTATAAATAAATATCCTTTTATTTTCATAACTTGTGTGGTGTCCTTTCACTTGGTGTTCAAGGGGTATATGTGATGGTATAACAGCTGGCTTAACACGCCCTCTAGAGTTTAGCCTAAAGACTGCTCTTGTCCATGCTACTAGGATAGCTGGTCTATAAGGTTGACTTACAACCAATCATCAATAAGGGTCGTTTGGAATGATACACAGTGATCACTAGAATAGTGAGCACTACATATCAGGCCAACTTCTCACAATACCAATTCCTGTTACTGTGTAATTTTTATGCCGAGAAGAGGGTTAATAACTATTGTGCCATCTTCTTGAACTTTCATGTAGGTCAAACAAATAGATGACTAAAAGACTTGATGGTAACCGTATTTAATCCTCTTCATTGAGAATATTTATGTATGTATCTATTTATGTAATTGATGATGCAAATACCAGCCTAATTCTTAACCAACGCTGTTAATCCCTCGCTTGGTTATAGTGTACTACAAATGGCTCATTGGCAATGTTATTGAATTCTGCTTGATAATGCTCTGAACCAAATGTAAAGAAATTCTCTATCCCTTACTTAATGCTTATTCTTGAATTTTGCATTACTCAAATTTTAACTGATGAAATGTGTTGACAATTTCAAACCTATCGAACACAAAAGATAAACGTTTTTATTATTCTACCAAGGTGTGGTGTCATTTTTTTTTTAAGTGGAGGTGCGCTGAGTTGCTGTATTGAGTGTGACGCAATTACGACAAGTTGCCTTTGAGTTAGGCCTTCCCACTTTGTGCCAGGCTACCCTAGGTAGACCGGTGACCCCGGGTCCAACACCGAGAAGCAGCGGAAAGGGAGGAAAAGCGTAAAGAAGCCCCAGTGGCCACTGGCAGGAAAGAGTCTCCACAGCCCAAGCTCAAGCTGCCCTTCCCAGATCGCAGAGCAAAACAGTGGCACTGTGGCATTGAGAAGACTCGCAAAAAGATCTATCACAGGGACACCCCACCACTCTGTAAGCTCACAGACAGCTCCTGACGCAGGCAAAAATCCACTGACTATGGAATGGCCCTGCTGAGAGCGTCCACCACAGTAGTGGAGATCCCCCGGATATGGATCGCAGACACTGCCAACAGAGGAGCCTCCGCCCAGTGAAACAAACTCTCTGCCACCAGAGCCAGAGATCTGGTCCACACCCTCCGCCATCTCCTCCAGTCAGTTCACATAAGCCATTGTCGTACCGTTGTCTATCCTGACCAGAATTACTGCACCCTCCAGATACAGAGAGAATGTAAATGTAAATGTAAATGCGTTTCGATTTATATAGCGCACTTTAACCCAGGGGCCTCAAGGCGCTTGCTTAGGGAACCCGTCCTGGTATTCCCCTGTGAGATACCCCGGCCGGGTATCCACAAGGTGAAAGCGAGGCATCCCGTCGCGAGGGGCCGTAGTGGAGATTAAGCAAGCTATTGCCCAGAGTCGCAGAGTGTGACCCCGTGAGTCGAGTAGGCACCAGAGCGAGAATTGTCGACTCCGTGGAATTGTTGAGCCCGAGACCCGCCGAGGCGGGGAATCGAACCCTGGTCCACGGCCGATCTCAGCTTCTGCCGCCTCCAACCACTGAGCCACGCTTCTCCACCGAGCCAAGCAGACTGCTTCAAGCTCCCTCCAATTTGAATACCTCCTGCTCCGAGACTGGGACCAAGGGCCCCCATTCAGGTCCTGCAACCCAACAGACTGGCATCCATTGTGACAATCAAGAGGGCATGAGATACCCGACAAGCCATTAACCTTGTCCACCAGAATCTGTGGTAATACAGCAATTCGAGAAGATAGGAGAAGACAATGGGGGGCCAATCCACCAGGTTGCTAGTCATCAGTTTGTGCAAATGAAAGCCAGTCGAGGGAACTAGAGACACCATTGCAGCCAGATTCCACTGAACCTGGAACCAATGTGCAGCCACCTGGATGGGTCAGGTCAAAAAACCCACAGTGTGGGACTGGATCTTCACCACTCGCACCTCTGGCAATGTGCCTACTCCCAAATCGGTAAAAAAACCTTGCCCCAATGAAGAGACAGTCCTGGGCTGGAACACAGACAGATTTTTCCAGATTGATTAGAAAACCGCGCTAATGCAAAATGTCCAGTACCACCCTGCGTGTCTGCGAGCCAACCAGTGTGAAGGACCGTGAACCAACCAGTCATTGAGGTAAGGATGAAGGACAATCCCCCTGCCACAAACATAGCAAACAGCTTCATGAAGAGCCTCTGGCAGACTTCAAAACCGAATGGCAATACAGCAAACTTACCCATCGCAAACCTCAGAAACCTCTGATGATCTATAGCCATAGGAACATGGAGGTAAGCATCTTGGAGGTCTATGAAGTACATAAAGTCCAGGCACCGACCAAAGGAATCCTCGACTGCAAGGTCACCATTTTGAAAAAAATGGTCCGGACCCACCCATTTACTCTCTTCAAGTTCAGAACCAGCCTAAAACCACCAGACAACTTCTGAACCAGAAAAGGAATAGTTTAGCAACCCAGTCCTGTTCCTCCACAGTAATCGTAACAATTGCCCTGTTCTCTAGAAGAGCAAGAACCCCTTTCAGAATAGCCCGCCTCTTTCCTGGATTCACGAGGAAAAGAGTATGGATGATGCCCCAGCCGGAAGGCAGAGTGACAAAGTCGATACGAGAGCCGTTTCTGACTATGTTCAAGGCCTATTGACCCCTCACATCCAGACTCAAGACGTCCAGAAAAAACAAAAGCCTTCCGCACACTGCATTGACGCCTCCCTGCGATAGTTGTCAAGACTTCCGCTTGAAGGAATCATGATGATCCTTGGCGCCCGCCGAGGCAGATGACTTTCGGCTGGAGCTTATTCTGATGCTCCGAAAAAGGCTTGGAGGGTTACCAGGAGAAACAAAATGAAGAAGGTTGATCCCAAAAGCGATGAGAAGACCCCTCCTTCTCTTTGTACAGAAGAGCATACTTTTGATCCTTGAAAGCCTTGGTAATCATGCTGTTCAATTAATCCCCAAGCAGCCATTTACCGTCAAATAGGACCTTAAGGAGAGAATACTTATTATTAGAAAAGTCCGCCTTCCAATCACGCATCCACAAATTCCTCTGAGCGAGCACCAGGGAACCAGTCGCCATGGCGGAAGACTTCAAGACATACAAAGACATGTCCGCCAGCAACTTGGCCTGCTGCTCCTTGTGAACCAGCAACTCAGAACAACCTGTCTCCTCCTGAATTGCCATGGCCAACTTCTCAAAGTCTGAAACAAGAGACCGAGTCACATATGCTGAATAAATACGCTTTCGACAGGCACACACACACCTCCAGCCGTCAGTGCACGCTTTGTCACCAGGCACACACACCACCAGCCGTAGGTACATGCTTTCAACAGGCACCTACACACCACCAACAGTCAGTGCACGCTTTCACCAGGCATACACACCACCGGCCATCAGAGCACACTTTCACCAGGCACAGACACCATCAGTCATCTGTGCACGCTTTCACTGGGCACAAACACCACCAGTGCACAATTTCTACAGGCACACACCACCAGCCATCAGTGCACACATCAATCGCAGTATGGCGCACTTTACTTTTATTTATCAAACAACAAAAGAGTGTCATATGTAGTAAGTGTGTAAGCACAAATACAAAGGATAAGTGAACCTTAGTAAATCACATTGGAATTTATAAGAAAGCCGTCACTCACCACCCTGGGTGGTGACATGCTTCATCATCGGGCCCACCAGGAGAAGCCGAATGCCTCCCTGGTGTGCTACAACGCCAGGATACTGCGGAGCTGGTTTTTTCGTGACAGCGATGTGAAAAAATGCGAGTTTAAAAAGGTCAAGGTAGTGTACTACGCAAAAACTTTATTCAGTGGTCAACCTGACATGGTTAAAAGTATGTGTTGGGAAATTACCAAATAATGTTTTGGGTATTTCCACTTAAAGTGGGGTCAACATGTTTCTGCCTGTTATGTGTGGTTTACTGGGCTTTCTTCAGGACCGTGAGGAGTGTACCCGGCCGGTGTGGCACGCTAAGGTCCAGCCTGACCAGAGGACGTGAAAGATAAAATCCAGTGTGAAAATTAATAGGTGCAAAAAACATACCAACAAGTTGTGGGAATTACCTCAAATTGAGGAGGAACCTGTATAGTTTGTTAGATAAAAGATCCACACCAAATAGGTCTCGTGAGGGGGTGGAGGCGACAATGGCACACCGCCCGCAACGCCAGGCACCCGCTCAGCAACTGGGATCTCCCTCAACCGGACCTTGTGGATCCACGAGGTCCGGTTGAGGGAGATTAATTAATTAATTTTTACACTGGAATTGAACTTTCACGTCCTCTGGTAAGGGTGGGCCTTAGCGCGCCCACACCGCCAAGGTACACTCCTCACGGTCCTAAAGAAAGCCCAGTAAACTCACATAACGGGCAGAAACATGTCGACCCCACTGTAAGTGGAAATACCCAAAACATTATTTGGTAATTTCCCAACACATACTTTTAACCATGTGAGGTTGACCACTGAATAAAGTTTTTGCGTGGTACACTACCTTGACATTTTTAAACTCACATTTTTTCACATCACTGTCACGAAAAAACCAGCTCCGCAGTATCCTGGCGTAGCACACCAGGGAGGCATTCGGCTTCTCCTGGTGGGCCCGATGATTAAGCATGTCACCACCCAGGGTGGTGAGTGAGGGCTTCCTTATAAATTCCAATGCGATTTACTAAGGTTCACTTATCCTTTGTATTTGTGCTTACACACTTACTATATATGACATTCTTTTGTTGTTTGATAAAGATTTACCTGGGGGATTGTGAGTGTCCCGTATTTTTCCCTCTCTCTCCTATTGTTGAAGCACTTTACTTTTAAACATATTCGTCTAAAGCATAGCATGCCACCAGTGCTACAAAAATAAATACATATTTTTTTGGTATACAATTTATAGACTTTTGTTACAATTGGTGTTGCAATATTTATCAATGCCAATAGCTCAAACTTAATTAATGCGAGACCTATTGCATTGCAGATGCTTGTTATATCAAATCAATGATCTCAACCGTAATGTTTTAACAAATGTGAACTAAAAAAGGTATGAATCACTTAATTGTAATATGCTGAATGATGTACGCCTAGCCACAATTCCTCTAATGTGATTGTTGGCTTAATAATGCAACTTGGCTTGAAACGAACGCCAACAAGGTACCCACGTCCTATAAAACCAATCCTAATACTACTAACATTTCAGACCATTAGTTTTACCATCACACGCACAGCATCAAAAACATAGTTATCAATGTGATACTCTTAAAAAAAAAGTACAGAGATGATTATATAAAACATTCCAACGCAACCAACCACAATGCTCGCCCCTGGAAAAACATAGGAAATATTAATGAAACCAATTAAACGCACTTGACGGAACACTCATGCCCATTACACATCATTGTAAATCCAAAATAAAAAACTGATACACAAGCATCTAATAATGCCAAGTACAAAGACCAAACCCAACATTCAAGGACCCAACAGAACACTTTAGCCAGATGTGGTGTTCTGCATCACAGAATTCCAGAAAGGATACTGGTTACCAAGGTGGAACATTGGAACAGGGTTTGGTGACAGTTGATCTGGTCATCGGTGTGGATGGAGGTCTCAGCATGTACTCTACTTAAATAAAGAACAATATACCCTGAAGGGTGACTCTACAGGGAGAGGTTGGGAGTAGTGGTCAGGGAAGTTGACTCTGGAGGAGCACGGGGCTCACGGTTCGATCCCCGGCTCCGGCGGCAGCTCAGCCCAGCACCTTGAGAATCTGGGCGATAGCTGGCTTATTTTTCCCGACGGCCCACAGCTCCTGGGGGGTGGGGGGAGGTATTCGTTTGCGCTTTACAAATACAGGGTCATTAAGCTTTATTGAAGACCACACTTTTACACCAGACATTACCTAACTTTAACACAGAGTACAAGATTAGCTGCCAGGCTATGGCCAATTATCACAACAGGGTAACAAAAAATAATACCCATGGGCTAATTCAATAAGACACAATAGCGGAACGTAAACACAGAAATATTTACGAGCAAACACAACAGTGCCACAACCACAGAGGGATTGGTCATCTTAGCAAGTGAAAACTTCACAGCGCAATAAACACCAGGTGACTCAGACGTATCACTTACACCAGGGAACTGGGCCAAACACACCCCACGGCAGACTCTCAGTCACGTTTCTCAACACATCAGGTACTCTTTTTAATCTCCACTCTGGTCAATGAGAGAACCCAGAACAGAGGGGTCGCACAGCCCTGGCCGCTAGGAAGCCATGCCATACTCTCCAAATGCTGATAACGTATCATAAATATGAAATATTTTGAGTGATTTCAAAAAGGTTCGCAGAGATGTTTTCTGATCAATCAACAACAGAAATTTTAGATTGTCTGCAGTTCATTGGCTACGAGTCTTAGGAACAGTGTGACTCATGATTTAGATGCAGTCGAATGATGCCAGTAACAAGAATACGGTACTAAAAATATTTTGCAGAGTTGGGTAAACAGTGGGGTACCGTCCTGTCTGCGCACTGAGTTTATGCAGTATACTGCACTGCTATCTACAGGAATTCGATGCAGTCCTATCCTTTCCACGCCAACAGCTACGCAAAGTAAAACATAATTTACCGCGAAGTAGCGTAATACCATCAGCAATTAGGATCGAAGATGCACGTTCTCACCGGTGAGCAAAATATTGGGAGCCTTCTGGAATCCGTTCGATTCCGCCATGTCACGTCCAGTCTATTCCGCTCTTAAGCAGCACGCGTAGGCACAGAGCTTCCCTAACTACGACGAAAGAGGCTTTACAAACCATGCGTGCGCTTTGGGGCGTCAACTAACCTTAAGGTGGCCTGGCAGCTGCCTGCAGCCAATGTAGTGAGCGTTCCCGTCCCCTTTCACTGCTCCCGCGCTATAGGTCGATCCTTGCTTGTGACGCGATACGGCAGGAAGTCTCCAATCTTGGAAAGGGAATGAAGCTCACATAAACTATGATCATCTAGCAGAAAGATGTCGGGATTCCAGAGAAACGATGTATTGTTGTAAAGAGGGAGCTTATGAACTCTAGTACAATACGTAGCACATTTCCCTATTGTAGGCCACATTTTTAAACAAATATGGTAGGCTACTTGTGTTGCCTGATAATTTGAAGGATGACTGACGCCGAACTGCATGACTTTCTGGGAAGTTGAACTTCCTTTTCGTGTCGATTTATCCCATCTCACTAGCATAAGATGGCTGCTACGTTTTCTTGCTTTATTTGTTTCGAAACCAGTCCTTTCCCCTATAGTGCTGCGCCATTACATGTGACGTCATGTGTATGCGCCGTTCTGTGCGCAGGACCCGTGACTGGTTGTTGCCGGTGTGTTTGACGGCTTTAGTGGATTGTTGTAGCGATTTCCTTATGTAGAGACTACTTGACAGGCGCTTAAGGAGCGGAAACATTTTATAGAAAACTGCCCTGGAGGTGAGAGTCATACATGTCAGTGGCTGCACTTTTATGGGGCTAAATGTGAGTTTGGTAGGAGTTGCCAAGGATGTTTCCCACTCTCGCCTGTCTCGAATAAGGTCCTAACCCAGTATAGCCATTGGTTACATGACGGGTGCCCTTTATGATCAGTCATTCAACTCTATACTGTCACGCCGGCTTCTCGAATATCTCTGATTGTCCTCTCTTTACTTATATCTTCGTGTGTTGCCATATTTCCCCTTGTTAGAAGATTGCCAACTTGGGCCGAGCATTGACGCAGTGCATTGTGGCTCTGATAGACAATGTGTAAATACATTTATATATGTTGCTTGTGCATGTCATTATTCGTAGCAGTATGTTACCCATCCAGTGGCGTCCACAAAAATAGATTCGACTTTTGGTCATGTGAAGGAATTACTATATAATTGCAATTGTAAATCACAGGGTTGTAGTACGAGAGTGTCAGGACTGGCAGGTTAAGGAACATGGGAAGCTTTCAAACCAGAATATCCGGTTCTCAGCGTAACCACTTGATCAAATTGTGTGATCTTGGGCATATTCTTATATATCACTCTACATTCTTTCATTAACTGCCAAAATCTGGGATCATCTAGAAGCAAACTGATTGAATCTGAAATATCCAAGAACATGTATTCGTAAACACATACATCTGGTTTTCCTTCTTTTGGTCTACTGTGGTAACAGTGCCTATTATTTGCCTAATCCCATTTCACTGCTCAAAGTTGTTATTGATATGTATCATAGCGTCACAAGTGGGCCCTTGATTAATTGAGCATATATAGTAAGTGCTGTGTCCAAGTGGAGGAAACCGATCGCTATATGCAATTAAGTTAATGGATCACTCAAATACCACTGTCTTCCCTTTTTAGAGATCCAGATACTTTTATGCATGCTTCTCAATTCACCCTTATTTTTTGTTTGTACTCACCTTAGAATAGTTTCCACTCTATTTTATAGATCCAGATTATTTTATGCATGCTTCTCAATTCACACTTATTTGTTGTTTGTACTCGCCCTAGAATAGTTTTCACTCTTCCAGCATGACATTTGCCCCCTATATGCTTCAGTGGGGTCAGACCCCCATCTTCAGAGGATTGTTCACTTCCATTAGTTCAATCGGATCACTTGCAACACACCCTTCAATTCACTCTTCTCAAGAGCTTCATCGGCATGAGTTTTGTCTCAGAGGTAACTGACATAAAATCAAAGCAATCGACCTAAAATTTGGCATTGATAAAGGTCTTTAACAGATCACTCAATTTTATTCTAGTCTGTGAGCATCAACATATTACATTTATGATAGCTATGATTGTTCGGACTGCTAATGGAATATACATCCAGAAACCAGTCTTCCAATTTAGCAATCAGTGTAACGCAATAGGCTTACGCTCACTGTAAGGGGGCATGGTGGGAGTTATGTGACTAAGCAGGCTAAGTGGCAGCTGACTAAATAACCTGCTCTGTATTTGGAGTCTTTGTGGGAAGGTAACTTCATATCTCCCCTAGGAAGGAACAATGACACAAGCCTTGGTAATGTACAGAGCCATCCTCTTAGGTTAGGACCTTCACCTAAAAGAAAGGACTAGAACCGAGGGACTTAAGGGCTGGACAGGCAAATACTAGTCCTAGTCTACCCACCGGCAGGAACAACTACAAAACTCTCTTGACATCCTCTCCTCCCCTGTGGGACACACTGAACCCCTAAGTATGGAGAAGAGTTGCTAGTCATGCAAGTTCCTTGAGTAAGCAGTAAGTTAGTGAGGAACAGTGGGTAATCACTAATGATTCACATCCCCTTCTGCAAGTTATTGGCCAGCATGTGGTGATGTTAGACGTGGCCGGATGTGGAAAATAGCTTTCTTCCCTTTAGAAAATGGCCCATAGCTGTGCATTATAATTCTTTCAGACAGGTATTAAACACATAGCCTGTCCTAGGCGGTCCCAATAGGAGACATAGTGCAGTAATATGATAACCAGATATTCCCAATCTAATATTTTTTAAATTATTTTTATTTGTTTCATAATGACATCTACCTTCAAACACATGTAACATAGCCTTACGCTTCTGCTTAGTCCTTACATGCACTAAACAGATGATTTCTCTTTAGCATGGATTTCCAGCATTGAACAGTTCTGTCAATATTATACTGACCACATATTCACTTAATAACTACTCTATTTGTAAACACTCTGTGTAAGGAACCGCTAGTCTATCTGCAGTATGCCTGCTGTTATTGTGAATCACTTCTGTTTTTACTCCTCTTCCATGCCCATTTCGTGCCACTTCCATCAGTGAAACCTGGATTGCTCCTAAAGACACCACTATACTTGCTGCTCACCTGAAATCACTTGGTGAAACATTGAGCTCCTCGTCAACAAGTTCCTGACTCCAACTCCTCCCACCCGGTCACACTCAGTCCCCAGGAGTCATTGGATCATTCTTGAAACACCTAAATTAACCGGACTCACAGCCATACCAATCTCTCCTAGTCCCCTCACTTTCAGGAAGAAGAATGACAAAACAAACTATTCTCTTTATTTAACTGCTCTCACTTTACTCCTTTTACCTTATCTCCTTGGCATCTTTATTGGCACGCTTCACTCGGTTTTCAACTCCCACTATCTGTGTGGGGGCATAGGAAGCTTGAATTGCTGCTTTGTGGTGCACCTAATTTTAGAGAAGATTGAGAGCACATTTTCATTATACAAATGGCAAACCATCTATTGGCTTTGTGAATACTTGTTTTATAGTAAATTAAATGTAAGTTAACGTTTACTCCCGTCTAATGGTTGAGAAATATTGTAAATAGGACTCATTTTGAGCTTTCATATCATTAGTGTATTTTTTTTACTGTTATCCTGCCAGTGACCTAAAAAATGACATTGCCAGTAATCATAAAGAACCCACAGATTAAGGCGGGGTTTTCAGTATTGATTCACCAATATATATATATATATATACTCCATTGTTGATTTTTACACTCTCAAAGATATTATTACATGTTTAAAAGCTGATTGTGAGAGATCTGGATTTGTCACAGTAATAATCTCATGATCATAACATGAGATTTTATTCTCAACAGTATGTACACCAATATTTGCTTCTGAAGATCAGAAACTTGTAGATGATCCTTTGACATATCTTAGCCACTCTCCCTTTTGAAAGATGAAACAAAAATGGAGAAGAAATCAAAACCTTTTATTAGGATATAATACACATGCTCCAAATGGCAGGTATAAACTAAATGACCTAACTCAGCATCCGCACCACTAATGGAGTAGGTTGGTTGTCGTGGATTATACATCTCTACAAGTATTCTGTTAAGCTACTTTTGGCAATCAGAATTTTATCCAGCGTAGAGAAAAATCAGGTTCCGCTGTCCACATGAAGTTCTTTAATTTAGAACATGAACATGTTTGCAAGAGTCAGGGATACTATATACGTTTTTCCAGAGGTATAAGGCGGTCATAGAATCTGCAAGCTTGATATAAAAGATTGTAAAACTATTTCATTTTCACATTTTGGGCATTATGTCAAGATAAAATATTCTACCACTTTATTTTTACTTGAATATGTTTCTCATTGAAATCCACTTCAGATAGCATCACGTCTTTCATCAGCAAAAACTAGAACACCTGGTCCAAATGGACTTTCAATAAACATGTTCAAATTATAACAAGTATTCTGAACCAGATTTCCTTTCCCCTGTAGTGGAATATTTTAGATTCAAGGCAATTGCCTGGATCTTAAAGGGATTTGTGGTGCCACCTATCTACAAGAAAAGGGGATTCCACAGACCCAACTACCTACATACTGATTGCTTTCTTGGATTCACAGCTATATTTTTTGCAAGCCTCCTACTTAATGTCTTGACCTCACGGGTTGAAGAAAATCAGATAATTCATTCAAAACAAATTTTTGTTTGATAAGATAATTCCACTTCTGAAAATAACATTTTATCATTGCATATGATGTGTCACATCAGGCCAAGAATAACCTCCATGTATGTTTTTATTGATCAGTCATCTGCTTTTAATAGAATGAACAGAGGTATGTTATGGAAGAAATTAGCATTTTGGAAAAAATATTCACTTTTGACCCCATTGACCTCATTGCAAATAGATACTTGGGTTCCTATCCAGGTAGGAATGGGTAATTTACTTATTCAGAAAAATGGACATGCAACAAGGGTTAATTTTCCGTTCCATTTTTGTCCCTTTTTAAAATTCTTTTTACCTGTTGATGGACAGACATGTATTTGTGCTACCACAATTCATGGCAAACCTATTGTGGTCTATACTTATCTAAGGAGGCTTTGCGTCGGCCTTGTTCATCCTTAAGAGTTTTCAGCTTAGGAACCTTCGGTTATTGGCTCATGACATTGTCAATAACATTTTGTCTCAGCTCATAGGAGAATATCTATCTCACTGTTTTTCTATTGGCTGTTAGGATGTGTCCTTCCTCCTCTATTATAGTGCTCAAAGGACTATTTTACATGTTCCTGGTTCTTTTATTCACTCACATTCAAGTGTTTAACACATTCGTGCTTTACTCAGTGCAGGCTTTATTTTTATTTAAACATAGCAGGCGTTTTTAAAAATTGTCCCTTTTAGCGCTCAAGCGTGCGCCTTAGCTGAAGATAGCTGCCCTGTTGGTTTTTCCCTTTTTAAATTGTGACTGCCTGACCTCAATACAGCTTGAAATCTTATGAAGCTCGGGATAGAATGGATGTTTACTTGTGTCTTTCTTTTCTCTTATCGCAACCTGGGCGGGTCTTCATCAGGACTATAATACAGTTGGACAACCTGTTATTTTAGAAGAAAGCCTGCATGTATCTCTCATTGACAGCAGGGCAGAAATGGTATGCCAGCCGGCACTATCTGACACCGAGTGATCAATCGTGTTATCTTATTCGTTCTCTATTTATCCACCAGCCGGTGGAAAATTCTGGATATCTCTTTATGGTCGTGCCGCAATAGCGATCACTTCTTATTCTCGTTAAACTCGAAGCTATATTTCTTTAGCTTTCTGCCGGTCCTGATAAAGACCGCCCAGGTTGCGATAAAACCAGCACCAATGTCTAGGGTCGAAACGTCGACGTTAAAATATGGATCAGTCCCTATCTAAGTTTCAATACAAAGATGAAAATTTTATCTATTGAAACTATTGTCTTGAGTTTGGGGACTGCCACACTGTTACCCCCTTTTTTTGTATATATGTATCAATTCACTAACTAAAACACTTGTCATTATTGCACTGTAACACAATTTTTCACGGATATATTATGTCAATTTTGTTTAGGACAGCCATTGTATATATGTGTATATATGATATTTCGAGGTAAAAATTTTTAAAAATAAGATAAAATTTGATACAATCCTCGAGAAGAGGTGTGTGTGGTTACTTCTACAGGGTGTTCTCACCCTTCTTCCCTTTTCCAATGTATTGGTATTATTAGAGAAAAGAATCTGTCTAATAACAATGCAAATTATGTGAATTACCTATATAGAAGGTTTATGAAAGAGATTGTTTCCCGACAGAACCATTGTCTTTATATAAACTTGGAACCCAGGTTCCGAGGGTCATCGGGCCACCCCATTATATTTAATGGTACACGAGAACAAGAGCAATCATGTGTTTGCTTACTTGAATTTCTCCCGCATGCAGTTTAACATTGTAGCACAGTAGTCTCTGGAACAAATCAGTGTTAGTATTGTAAAATAAAACTGCGCTTCCATCTCCGGAACTCTGGAACTTTTTAGCAGCTCAGTGGTATTTTGCAGCTACTGCCCACAGAAATGAACATTTGGCAGCAGCTCACTATGGAATTTATTACTTGGCAGTGATTCGACTCATGGTGGACAGGTTTCAAATATGGGCCATTTCATAACTCTGTTTTCACTACGAACCTTACTGGCCATGATCAGACAGTTCTTCACTCACATTTATCAATGTGATTTACTTTTCTATACCTACACATATCCCTAGGCCATGGGAGCATTGAGTGGAGAGTATATTTCCTGTAAAGTTGATGGTACACAACACCCCAAGTAAGAGGTCTCTGCTCATGGGCCCACTAGTGCAAAGCAGACTAACACCTCTGTCCAAGATGTGACAGGCATGCTTTTAGACGGTAGAGGATCTTCAGATAGTTGTTTCATTACTGCTTTATTGATATCAAAGTAGCTTTCAACTGTGTAAACCAGGCGCTATTGTGGGAAATGCTGATGCGCTGGGGTCTCCCCAAAATACTGCAATGAGAAATCCAGCCACTATACTCTGAAACCTGGATTTAAATAAATATCGGGTACGGTACCAGAATATCCAGGAAGATCGTGACTCACCATGTCATGTCCACTCCTTATCTCTTTAACCTCTTAATGCAGATCTATTGCCAGCCTTGGATCAGGAAAACTCCCATTCTCTGCGGTTTGTTTCCCTTCGGCTCATTCATCTACCATACGCAGATGACATTGTGCTGTTAAGTTCAACCAAAGATCAGTTAATATCTTGGCATGGTACGCGGGAACTAACCATCTGAAGGTCAATGTGACAAACACTAAAACAATGCCCATCGGTTATCGAGCTGGGCAGGCCACCACAATGGTAATAAATGATGCTCAACTGGAAACAGTATCTAATTACAAATACCTTGGACTTTACCTTGATTCGAGAGGAAACTTCCTCCACCAAAGACAATATATAGAGAAGAATGGGCTTACATGAATCCATGTCTTCGCAATCTTGGCCGAAAAACTGGGCGGGCCATCCTTTCAACTACTCTTATCAGTCACCACTGCAAAACGTTGACCAGCCATTACATACGTTAGCGTGGCCATGCAAGGGGAAGGATGCTGCAGTAGTGGATAAAACCCTGACTAACACCATTAAGCGTGTATTCAACCTGCCCCAAAGCACATTGGCTCGAATTTAGGCTAATGAAGCAAGACCTAGCCAGATGGTCAACAGCAATAAAAAGTTGGTATAAGATCATTAGCGATCAAGATTCCACACGAAAGAGCGCGTTATGGTCAGCTTTTCAAAGTGATCATCGGTCGGAACATTATAAATAACTGAATTCCTCCCTCAAACAACTGTGTCTAACCAAACTCTGAGCCGCAAGTACGATGCCTTTAAAAAGGGGACCACTTGGGCACTAAAGCTACAATCCTGTTTTGAAGTCAAAGTTAAATTCAGTTCCCGCTCTCACACATGAATAGAAATCAAATACTACGACACCCTGGCTCCAGCACCTTACCTGGCAATCCCCTTTTCAGCACGTATAAAGCACAAACTTATTATTCTGCACATAGGTAGCCTAACAACACTTGTAAACCAATCAATTTTCAAACACGTTTTTTGACATCAGGTTACTTTGCAAAGGAGAAAATAAAGATCCTCTCACTCATTGGATCTGCACCTTTTCCCAAACTGCGCAAGCTTAGCTCAGAAACTGTTAGATCAAAGTTTCAATGACAGAGGGATCCATACGTGTAGGGAATCCATAATAGCATTCCTTAATCCTGAAGACCCCAGTTAAACTGCAGACTTGGTAAATTTCTGGCAATGGCTCCAACCAAATAAATATTGGATGTAATAATATTGTGACCAGTCCTCTAGCACAACCTAATAAATGCTCTAACAGGCTTGGGTCAAATAGGTGACTGAATACAAGTTACATTGGGTTTGCGTATTTGCACTAATACTGACCCGGTTTTAAAACTGATTTGTTTTAATCATGTCATTTTTATGGTAAAAAGATTGATTGCAACTTTCCTTTGGATGTATTATTGTATTGCGTCATATAGGGTAACATTTATACTTCAAATTGCGGAATTGTTGTGGTCATGCGTATGTGCACATATGCACCTGTTTTAAAACTGATTGGTCTTAATCATGTACTTTCTGGGTAAAATAACAGATTGCACCTTTATTATGATGTACTACTTAATCACGTTATATATGGTATTTTTTTATATTTTAAATTGCGAAATTGTTATGGTTTTAATTAACTGAAACTCTAAACTTGAACATGGTGGTGTGATATATACCCAGCCAGCTATTGTAAATCCGCCTTCGTCTTTGCAGTGGTGGTTTTCTTGGGTGCCAGAATACTACAGGGCTTAGCAGAGTCCTGCTTGTTTGGTGCCTATTTAAGCCTCACACTGTGCCACTAGTTACGTTTGCCTAGATAGATTATTCCATTCGGGTTACTGGGACATAAAAACGGATCTGTTGCTGGGTGTCAGTATCTTTGCAAAATAGTTTTTTGGGTCTTGTTTTCTGAACTTTAGGTTTTGTCATTGGCTTTTTACTGTTTGCTTATTTCCTTTAGTGCAGATCATTTTAGCATTTATAGTTAAGTCGATGATTTTATCCTTCGGACATTCTGTTGGCGTTTTTTCCCTTCCAATTGATGTTCCTCATTTCATCAGTAACTTAAAACTACGTGTCCTGTGTCACTCTTGAGCTTCACTGATCCACTGGTGTTGTGGGCAGCTTCAGATCAAATTATCTGCTGATAATGGTGGAGTTTTTTTAAAAACTGGAATTGTGAAGCACTCGTTTCAACCCACGTTGGTCTATATTTGTGCAATTCTTTAAATTTTGAAAGTGTAATTCTACACAACGATACACGTGTCTGCGTCCACTATGGAAGTAGAGGGGATTGAACCCTATTTTAATATCTGGTTGGGAGCAGCAGGTATGTGTTCTTGCCCCATTACTGTTTTCCCTCTCCTGGAATGACTTGTAAGAGTTTCTGTGCAAGGGGAACTCGGGCATGTCAAAGGTGTGTAACAAAAGGATAGGCATTTCCTGTTTACAGACGACGCTGTAAAACTATCTTGCACACAAAACGAATTACACAGGAGGCTAGACAGTTTCAAGAGTTTCTGCCTCTGTAAAGAACTATGTATCAACAATCAAATTACAAAAATGATGCCAATGTGGACATTCCCCACCCCTAAAAAAATTCACCAAGGATTGCTGGGCAGGTGCTTGAATCTGTAACATTAAAAAATGTGATTACTTAGGGATTTCCTTCAATAGTAAACTGATTTGGCACGACCATGTTGACAAGGCAGCCAGTACTTTTCAGTCGTCAGCCAATGTCATTTTGAAGATCAAGTACAAAAGCATCTGTCAGTTATTGAGTGTCATTCTTTCTTCAAGTATATAGACAAAAAGAAGAGGAAGCAGCAATAAAGGATGCAGAGCTATTGGGATATAGTAACTGTAAACACCTCCAAAAAATAGAAAATAATTTTTTGAGATCGTCATTGATCCTGGGCCGGGGCACGCTGATTCTCCCTCTATTCCCGGAGCTGTGTCTGGCCATGATCTTGGGCACTGTTGCCTTTGCTCCTCCCTTGTACTGGCTACGTCTAAACCAAAATCACTATGGGGAGTCATATTTGAGCGCAATATTCCAAGAATCAGCCCTAGAAATAATTAAGTTCCACCCCATGTCAAATTGCAAGGGAAACTGTTTAAAGAAACGTGGCCTTGTTTATCTTTGGTTGAACCCAGCTCTTATTGCTGTCGCTCGTCACAGCTACCATGGTCAAATACATTTTTCTAAAGTCAAAACTCAAGGCACGCATTTATCTTGCATGTTCCTCTAAACTTACTTGCTATTATTTGCAAATGAAGCTATCTTTGGACAGGGAACAATATCTGAATGACATTGTCCCTGAGGCACATCGCACTTTATATTTAAAATTTCGACGAGCCACTTTACCTGTTAAATCGTACCTCACCACATTTGCTGACATATGTTCTAACTCCAGCCTTTGCGATTGTGCAACTGGTGGTGAGGAGGGAGCAATGTATTTTATGTTATTTTGCACAAAAAGCCAGCACCTACGCACCAAGGAACAAAACACTTACCTTTCGTAAAACCTTGTCTGGTAGAGACTCTACCTAGCTGCATATTCCTTTGAAATATCTCCAGGCCTCAGAATGGATCTAGAAATTTGTTTTGAGCAGTACCCCTGTGCGCCGGTAGGTGCCATTGATCATTTCTGTGTGACCGTGTCCACGCCTATATAGGTGCCACCCCAGCATGCTGACGTCCGTTTTCTCTTCTCCACTTCTGATGCCAGGAACACTGATCACTGGTGAGGAAACCTAGGACCCTGAAAGGGGAACAGCCCTTACTCTACAATCTGCTAATTGAGTAGGGAGGATGGGTGGGTCGTTAAGGACTTTGCGGCTAGAGAGTCTCTACCAGATAAGGCGTTAACAAAGGTAAGTAACTTGTTAAACTGATAGAGACTTCTAGTTGCAGATTCCTTACCTCTGAAAAGATACCAAAGGTATACCACCCCGGAGGTGGGTCTTTGAGACAGATTTAGTTAAAAAAATGTACTGCAGGATCAAACAGATAAAGTGCCCCTCCCGAGGGACCTAATTGTCCAGGCCTTAGTGTTTGGTGAATAATAATGAATAATGAATGTGTACTGTGAGCCCACATTGCTGCCTGGCAGATGTTGAGGACTGGAACTTAACATGCTAACGAAGAGTGCATAGTAGATCTTTATGCAGAGCACAATCCAACAGGAGATGGGCAGTTTCTGGAAGGCCTTTCCCTTCTTCGCTCCAACCCACCCCACAAACAGTTGGTAGTCCACCTAGAACTCTTTCGTGTGGAGCGAAAAAAAGTTGGCAGGGTGATGGACTGAGCGGTATGAAAGGGAGTGACAACTTTTTGCAAACTCAAGCGCACAGAACTGTTGACATTGCACATTCCTGACGGTGACAAACATATAAAACCAAGGCTTTCCCCACTGCTAAAGGAGACCTGGTGCCCTCTCCGAATGGAGATGCCATTTGTGATCAACTAGGCATATTCAACTGAGTTCCTCCGCCCGGGGCCCGCCAGTGATTGAACTACCAGGGAAATGCTCTGATGTTCCTGCCTTTTCCAGAGATGCACGACCTCTTGACAAAGGGTCTAAAACCTTACCCCACCCTGTTTGTTGCAGTACCACATGGCAGTGGTGTTGCCCGTGAACACCTTCACTAGCATTCCCCTGAAGGAGGGTAAAAAGGCTTTTAACGCCAGCCATATCACCTGGAGGTCCAGAAGCCTGGATTCCACAGGAGAGCACAGACCTCTGATCTCCACCTTTCCCATATGGCCGACTTTTCTCAGTAGTGACACATCTGTCACCACTGTCAGATCTGGTTTGGAAAGGGAGAGGGGTCTTCTACTGACCCAATTGCGGTTAGTTAACCAACACAGCAGATCTTTTGCAGCTCCCTTCGACATATGGGCCATGTAGAAGCGATTTCCCTGATGCTGCGCCCACTGGAACATCAGGTCCCACTGTAGAGCCAGCATATGTCAGCAGGCATGTGTCACAAGCAGGATGGGGAGACAATGAGGCCCAGCAGCCTCCTACTAATTCTCACCAAAATCCAGGATCGAGGCAGAGACATCTGTATCATATACTGAATATCCTGGGCTCGCCATTCAGGAGGATCAGTCCCGGCACTGCACTGTATCCAGAACAGCTCTAATGAAATGGAGTGTCTGAGAGGGAGTCAGGTTTGTCTTTGGCACGTTGATCATGAACCCCAGCAGGGCACGAGGTCCACTGTAGTCTGGAGGTGGGAGACAACATCCTGGGTCGAGCCCGCTATCAGCAGCCAGTCGCCAGGATAGGGTAAGGCTGATACACCTGATCACCGTTGATTAGCTGCAACCACTGCCATCACCTTGGTGAACACCCAAGGGGTGCTGGTAAAGCCAAAAGGGAGCACGATGAATTGAAAGTGCTGGAGGCAGGGCGGGAATGTGGCATTATGAGTGCTGCCAGTCCAACGCTACCATCCAGTTTCCCGGTTCCAGGGCAGACAGGACTTGAGTGAGCATGATCCTTTTGAACTTCTCCTTCTTGAGGAAGAAATTGAGAGGGCGCTAGTCTAGGATACAACAAAGGCCTCTGTCCATTTTGGGCACCAAGAAGTAGTGGGAATAGCAACTTTGGCCCACTTCTGCACAACTGTATCTCACAGAGTGTGGAAGTAGCATCCCAAAAGGCATGCAGTGTGCGCAGACTGCAGTGCCAGGCTGGTGGACAAAAACATCTACTTCCCCAAGGTGACCAGCCTCTTGGATTCCCTATCCTGGGGTGCGGCAGGTAATGTGCGTGGGAGGTAAAGGCATGGACTACCTAGCTTTCTGGGATAGGGTGTTATGTGAGGAAGTTGGTCACCTGGAGCAGGGCAGTGGCAGCAGGCAATTGTTCTGTTCACAGGACCCCCTGTGCTGAGCTTGGACCAGGTCCCATGCAGGGCGTCTGTAATAGCCTCATTAAAAGGGAGCATCGGTTTGGAAATGGACACTCCTGGCTGAAGCACCTCCGTCAAAAGGTTTGCCTGCCACTGAGGGCAGGCTTAGGTCCAGGACCTCGGCGCTCTTCTCACCAACGTTACAAATGATGCTCCCTTCTTATTGTCATACGGTTCTTACTAATTAAGTAGGCCTGTGCGTTTGAACAACATATGCATCAAAATGTGGGGACTGAGCTCACTATAAACAGAATATGTTGGCAAAATTCCTGGCTAGCTCACAGTGCACCATCTGGGCCCCTAAACCTTACAGGGTACCAGATGGTGTCTACAACCTCAGAACATATCTCAGAACATATCTCAGAACATGACCAATGTGGTCCTGGAAATCATGGTAAGAGATCTACCCTTTTGTTGATCTCTTATGCATGTCCAAAATGAGACGCAAGAAATACACAAATTGGCGTTTCAAACATTTATTGAAGCAATCGGATTCTTGTGTAAAAGACATGAGCTGCTGGGGCGTGGCTTAGCAGCATGGCGGACTAGACATGTCCTGCCGGAGCTTTCCAAGCCCGCAAGTGATCTTGAGAACATCCTGAGCTCTCAGACAGCCCACAAACATGCACCCCTGCGAGAGGTAGCAGGGAGCGTCGTGCGAGAAAAGGTGCGGGTAGTTGGGGGCCCTGTGCCGCAGGTGACCGGAGAATCTGCGGGAGGAGTAGTGTGGCTCACTGGTTAGAGGCGGCAGACCAGAGAGCAGAGGATGGCCCGGGACCAGGGTTCGATTCCCGGCGCGGCAGGTTTCTGGACCAGGGTCAGTGGACTCGATAATTCTCTCGCCTCGGTGCCCACTCTGATCAGCGATCACACTCGGCAACTCTGGGCATTAGCTTGCCTCATCTTCACTAACGGCCCCACCAGACCGCCGGGGATGCCTGGTCTCACCCTGGAGATACCCATTAAGGGACCGTCTCTCAGGGAAGCCAGGAAGGGTTTCGCAGCGGTCGAAGCGCCTTGGGACCCTCCGGGTAAGTAGTGCGCTATATAAATGCCTATACATACATACATACATACATCCTTCAGGGAAGACAAGATGACAGCGGAGGAGGCGGCGTAGTCGGAAGACCTGTCAGAGATTCGCACCGGAGGGTGAGGAGCCACAATTACTCCATCTGCAAATATGCGTGCAGACTCACCATCACCTTACACAATAGCTGCACGATCCTGATTTTAGGGCCTCTCAAAAACCTCATCAAATTTGCGGACCTCTTCACCCTCCTTAAAAAACATGTTCACAACCCATCTCAGTTCATGCTCCCACCACTCCCCCTCGCCCCCACCCCGCCTTGTATACCTGGCCCCTCACCAACCACTCCTGCCAGTGACCTCGTCATTGGGCGACCTGGCCCTGTCACCATGTCACCCACTCACGCCATCCGCACTGTTCTCCGACAACAGAACTTAGACCCCCTAGGGATCCCCGCACTGCCGATTTCCAAAACTCTCCCTAGGAAAGACCAAACATGTCAACCTAGCCCCGCCATCACGACCCCCCACCCCGCCTAGTATACCTGGCCCCTCACCAACCACTCGTGCCAGTGACCTCGTCATTGGGCAACCTGGCCCTGTCACCTTGTCACCCACTCACGCCATCCGCAGCGTGCTCCTACCACAGAACCTAGACCCCCTAGGGATCCCCGCTGTGCCGAACTCTGAAACTCCCCCTAGGACCCACAAAACATGTCGACCCAGCCACGCCATCACGACTCCTGCATATGCCACCAGAAGCTTCCCTAAACACATAACCTCCTGCTACCGGCCTACTGTAACACCGGTAGGGCTCACAACACTGATATGGAATCGCCCTATCTGACCTTGAACTCTGGTCTAGCTAGCCCCTCCCATAGGGATGCGGATCGACCTAGCCCCCCTCATTCCATCTCAATAGCTCGCCTCCTACCAGCACCCAGCCCGCCTGAATCCACCACTAGGTTACCTGTCCATACCATCAGAACCTCTCCTTGGCAACTGGACCCCAGCCTACCAGAACATACCTTTCTTAGGGAGATTGATATTCTCCACCGCAGATCCTCCGAGTTAACTTTGAGCATCCACAAATCAATTCTGGACCTTAAGCACTCCCTTCACATCACCAAACTCTCCTTCTCTAACTTATGGATCTCCCAGAATGCGACCCACATCCCCCTCACGATGCCCCTCCTCCACCCTCTACCACTATTCGTGAGACACTTTCGCCCTCGTAAGCAACCCTGCCATCTCTCGGAGGAGGAAATTCTAGCTCTCCTCCACTCCTACAAACCTACCCCTTTGTTAGCGGGATAGAGGGACTTACAGATACAGGTAGTGATTTTAAACTGGCCTTTATTGGCTTCAACAGTTTCTTTCGTCTGGGGCTTTGTCTATAGTACGGTAATGTTGCTTCAGAGTCTTTGTCTGGAGATGACTGTCCTCTTAAAAAGGGTCTTCCTTTCTTCCTCCACTCCAGGGTGATTACGAGTCAGCCGGTGGTCCGGAAAGCGATTTACATAAAAAAAAAGGACTTGGTTTCAGTCGGGTGACTTGCTACAGTCAGTACTAGGGAAGGGGAGTGAGGGAGCATACAGTGCACAAAGCTAATCAAAAATGAAAACGAACAACCGGTAAATGGTTGTCGTGTGCCGAGAGTGCTCAGGGAAAGGTCTTGGTGAGTGAGTATTGCCGGAGTGAGTTTACTGGAGTTTGAAACCCTTCCTCCCCGCCCACCCTGAGACATGCGCCCGTACCTGGGAGAGCCATGCGTCTCCTGACGAGTGGCTGGGCGAAGCGTGGTAACGTTGGCCTCCTGGCTCTGCCGTACGGTGAAGGGTCCCGTCTCCTCTGGATTCCTCCGTCGGTCTTTCCTCGGCCCGTTCCGCAGCTTCTCTACACTCTTGTGCTCTTGCTTGCGTCGGATTCCCTTCCTCCTCTGTTCTTCCGGGTTTTGGAGCCTCAGAAGCAGTGACGTCCCAGGGGCAGGGTCTTCCGCGAACTCAGCCCAATTAAAGTAACACCGTCCAGTTTCCTTTGGAGGTCGGAAGAGTGTTGTTCCTGCTGTGTTCCAGGTTTCGGGTTGCTGTGGGGAAAGAGGGGAGACCGGTATAGTCCTGTCAATTACCTCGTTTTTCTACAGGGTTCCGGACTGGTCGCCCTCGGGACACACCACCCCCCTTGGATTCTCCCGATTGGGGAGAGGAAACCGAGAAAGGTAGTCGGCATTTGCATTATCGGTTCCCTTCCGATGGCATACAGGAAAAGAAAAGGGTTGCAATGATAAGAACCATTTCATGACCCGAGGATTCTGGGAGATGTTCTGGCTTTTCCACTTTAGGGGTGCGTGGTCTGTATAGAGTGTAAAAGGATGTACTTCCAAATAGTATCTTAACTTGTCCACTGCACACTTGATCGCAGGACACTCCTTCTCAATGGTTGGATATTTAAACTCCAGAGGAAATAATGTCCTACTTATGTAGAGTACAGGGTGTTCCACTTCACTCAGGCGTTAGCTGGGAAAGGACCGCCCCCACCCCATACTCTGATGCGTCAGTGTGTAGAAGGAAGGGTCGTGTAAAGTCGGGAGGAGTTAATACTGGACTGGTGGTGATGGCTTATTTGAGTGTGTTGAATGCAGTCCACATGGCAGGGGTAGGGAGGTGGTATTTTTGGATTCTTTTTTTAGGGTGTCATTTAGAGGGGCTGCTACTTCTGAGAAGGCAGGGATGAAACGGCGATAATAGCCGATAAGACCTAGGAAGGCCCTCATTTATTTCTTGTTCTGGGGAAAGGGCATTTCTGCAATCGCTTGTACCTTCTCTATTTGTACAGATTACCCTTCCTAGTTCTAGGTAGGGGCCCTATCAAGTCCATTCCCACCCTTTCAAACGGGGTGCCTATTATCTGGAGGGGTTGCAGGGGTACCACAGGTGGACGGTGTGCATGTCTTAGACAGACATCACAGGATTGGCAATGGACCTTGATGTCTTTATAAATTCCTGGCCAATAAAAATGCTTCATTATGTTCTGAGTTGTTTTCTCACTCCCTATGTGCCCAGCTAGTAGATGTGTATGTGCATAGAACATGATTTGTTCACTAAAACAAACTGGTATGATAAGCTGATGGGGAGCCTCCTTGTCTGTAGAGGAGCCCTTCTTTGATAAGAAAACGGGGAAATTTGGGGTCAGGGGTATCTTGTGTCACATGCGCCTGTTCCCAAGCATTGAATAGAGTGGTGTCGTTAGCCTGCATGAACTTAAAACTCCTATCAGTGGCCCAGGGTTCAGGGGAAAGCAATGCTGGTACAGAGGGGGGAACAGGGGTTTTCTTTTGTTTTTGGTGCGTAGTTAATTTGAGGGCGTGAGTGAACAAATCTAGGAAGTGTGGGTTGTCTGTCCCTATTATTATTTCTTCAGGGAGAGTATCAAGATCCCCACCTTCACTGTATAGGCCTTTCCCCTGTCATTTCTAGATTTATGTGGGCTACAGGATACTCCTTTATATCCCCATGGACACACTTAATATACACCCATGTGTTAGGGAGGATCTGGTTCACCCTGACGAATACCCCTTTTATGACAGACTGTTTGCAGCCTGAATCCAGCAACACCCTAACCTCTTCCCCATTTACCCTTAGTCTCACGTGATAGGCTCCTCCCAATTCTGCTGAATATAGAACAGTCTTAGGGAGATATCCCACTTCTATGGGCTCTTTCGGCGTCTTTCTTTGAGGGCATAGTCGGACGATGTGGCCCCATGTCCCACACTCGAAACATTGCGGCCCCCGGGAGATGGGTATCTCTGGTTTGTGAGGACAGGGCTGGTGCGACTCGCTGATAGGTTGGGGTTTCTTTTCCGTTCTTGCTGCGACTCCTCGGGAGGGTTTGTCTGGTTCCCAGGGTGGTAACCGTGGTTGGGCTCTGTCGAATGTAACCGCCATCTCCACTGCTTGTTCTGTTGTTAGGCCGGGGTGCTGCCGCAGCCATTTCTGGGTTTTATAGGGTAGTGCCTCCAAGAATGGCTGCAACTAGATTTTGGCCATGATCTCTTCTTTGGATGAGACTGTAGGGGTGAGCCATTTGTTAGCCGCCATTTTCAGACGAAAGAATAATGTCTTTGGATTTTCCCCTGGGGTGCCTCGCTCTTTCCTAAACCTTACCCGATAGGCCTCCGAATCGAGACCAAGATGGTCTAGGATAATGGTCTTGATAGTGGCGTAGGGGACGTTCCCCGAGGCGTTGGCTACCTGATATGCCGCCTGAGCCTCAGCTGACAAAAGGGGAGCAAGAAAAAATGGCCACTTCTCCAGGGGCCAACCACACGCATGTGCAGCCCTCTCAAAGTTCAATAAGAATGCGTCGGGATCCTCTCCTGGTATGTATTTTTGGAGATACACCCCCGAGGGACTAGGATGGTGACCTCGGGGTTCCCGGTAGGCGCTGGTCTGAGACTCTCCTATCATTTTCTGCAATCCTTCAATTTGAGCGGAAATCGTAGATTTAAATGTCTCTCTGTCTGCTTGGGCGGAGGTTAACTGCTGTTCGACAGCCCACCCTAATTGCTCTTGACCTTTCACTATGTGCTGCAGTTTGTCTTCCATCTTCTTGGGACAGATGGTTGTTTCTATGCCCGCATTCTCCACCAGTGTTAGCGGGATAGAGGAACTTACAGATACAGGTAGTATCTATAGTCTATAGTACGGTAATGTTGCTTTAGGGTCTTTGTCTGGAGATGACTGTCCTCTCAAAAAGGGTCTTCCTTTCTTCCTCCACTCCAGGGTGATCAGAGTCAGCCGCAGGTCCGGAAAGCGATTTACATTAAAAAAAAGGACTTGGTTTCAGTCGGGTGACTTGCTACAGTCCGTACTAGGGAAGGGGACTGAGGGAGCACACAGTGCACAAAGCTAATCAAAAATGAAAACGAACAACCTGTAAATGGTTGTTGCGTGCCGAGAGTGCTCAGGGAAAAGGGGTTGGTGAGTAAGTATTGTCGGAGTGAGTTTACTGGAGTTTGAAACCCTTCCTCCCTGCCCATCCCGAGACACGCGCCAGTACCTGGGAGAGCCACGCGTCTCCTGGCGAGTGACTGGGCAAAGCGTGGTAACTTTGGCCTCCTGGCTCTGCCGTACGGTGAAGGGTCCCGTCTCCTCCGGATTCCTCCGTCGGTCTTTCCTCGGCTCATTCCGCAGCTTCTCCACACTCTCGTGCTCTTGCTCGCGTCGGATCCCCTTCCTTCTCTGTTCTTCCGGGTTTTGGAGCCTCAGAAGCAGTGACATCCCAGGGGGCAGGGTCTTCCGCGAACTCAGCCGAATTAAAGTAACATGGTCCTGTTTCCTCCGGAGGGCGGAAGAGTGTTGTTCCTGCTGTGTTCCAGGTTTCGGGTTGCTGTGGGGAAAGAGGGGAGACCGGTATAGTACTGTCAATTACCTTGTTGTTCTCCAGGGTTCCGGACTGGTCGCCCTCAGAACACCCTTTCACGCCTAATCCCTCAGAACTCACTGAGAAAGAAGTGCCTGACCTCCTCAGTAGCTAAGACTCTGCCCTCACATCCCCTTGCCCCTTAGACCTGAGGGGAGAACACTCTATCTGCACGGTTGAATCCAACCCTAACAGACCTGGAACCTTCCGCATCAAAGGGGTAGTCAATAGCAACCTTGCTAAAGTTCCTACCTCCGCCTCTACCTTCGACACCCACTCCTACCCCTCCCTAGCCGGCCTCCTTATAAACTGCTGGTCAGCTGTAAAGCATGCATCTGATATCGCCAACCTCATCCTGAGTCATAAATTGGACCTAGTGATCCTGACTGAATCGTGGCTCAAGGATTCCTCATCGCCCTTCCTTGACCTCTTAGTCCCCCCGACTATAACATCGTAAGATTGGACCAGCCCTCAAAGAAAAAAGGGGGTGGCATTGGTTGTATCTACCGCTCCAACTTACTTGGTCCGGACCTGCCGGCAGACCCCACGGTCTCCTGTGAATACCTCGCACTCGCCATCTCCAACAATACCCCACAACTATGCAAACTTCACATTTTTTTACCACTCCCCAGGGAAGAACGACGCCTTTACGGACCTCCTCATGGAAATCATCACAGTCAAGGTGTCCCCTAACTCTAACTACATTTTCCTTGGCGATTTCAACTTGCACTGGAACGATCCTAAGGACCTTCTGGTCAATGCCATCAGAGACTTTTTGGCCGATCAATCCCTTACCCAAGCCTGCTCCCTCCCCACTCATTCGAAAGGTGCCACCCTAGACTGGATCATTGCTAAGGAATCAGCGGTCAAACTCATCTCTATTGATCCGTGTGATTGGTCTGATCACTAGCCATCACCTTCCTCCTGCCCAGCACCCACAAATCA
Source organism: Lissotriton vulgaris (assembly GCF_964263255.1). Classification (NCBI taxonomy): domain Eukaryota; kingdom Metazoa; phylum Chordata; class Amphibia; order Caudata; family Salamandridae; genus Lissotriton; species Lissotriton vulgaris. Next base: position 550,823,529 of record NC_141689.1, read on the forward strand.
TGGACACCTCAAACTGTGATTCCCAAACAATGGGTTAGGGACACCAAGAACCTCGACCACAAGAAACTGGCAGCCCGGTGTGAGTGTGACCCCGCCCCCCCACAATGCACATCTGTCACCAACCTAGCGGACCATTACTCCGCCACCATGTCCGACATTCTCGATGACCTGCCACCTCTAAAACTAAAAAGAACACCGATCAAGGACAGAAATCCCTGCTTCAGCAGGTCCCTCAACAAGGTGAGGAGATCCCTTCGACAGACCAAACAAATCTGGAAACAACCCCCATCTGCAGCACATCTAAAACTTCTTCGACAAGCCAGCAATGCCCACAATAAGAAAATCCTTAGCACTAAAAAAGAATTTTTCAGAACTGAGCTGGAGAACGCCAAAAATCGACCTCGCACACTGTTTGGCTTGGTCAAACACCAATCCAACAAACTAGCTAAAAACGCCAAAGAATCACCTAAACCCCTAATTTCAAGCGAGGAATTCTCCTCTTTCTTCTGTGACAAAATCTCTGCCCTAGGAAATTAACTTAAATCCGCAACCCTCCACCAAAATCAAAATCAACCAGCTCCACCTCTTCCCTCCGCGTTGTCCTCCCTAACCTCACCCAAAAACCTAGCGCACTGGTCCTACTTTAAAACATATGACAACCACGCTATCTCGAGAATTCTTGCCTCCTTAAAACCAAACAATCACTTGAACGATCCTCTCCCCTCTAACTGCCTAGCTGACGCTTCTCAGCCTATCATCCCCTCCTGGACCGCAATAATCAACGCCTCCCTCCTACAGGGCTCAATTCCTGATTCGCTTAAGACTGGCCAAGTTGTCCCCATCCTAAAAAAACCCACGCTGGACCTTGCCTCCGCTGAGCACTACAGACCCATATCCAACATCCCACTCATTTCCAAAGTCATGGAAAAATGTGTGCAACAGCAGCTAAGCCTACACATCAACAACTTTCACCTTATAAATGTCTTCCAATCTGGCTTCAGACCTGGGCACAGCACGGAAACCACCCTCCTCCACATTGTGATTAAGGCCCTCCAAGCCCTACACCTAGGCAAAACCTGTCTCCTAATCCTCCTAGATCTCCCCTCTGCCTTTGATACAGTAAACCACGAGATTCTCCTAGAACGCCGCAAACGCAGGATGGGATTGAATGGCACCGTCCTTCAATGGTTTAGATCCTTCCTCCAAAACCGCTCTCAGAGAGTCCTCATCAACAGTGAGCTATCCGCCCCCTCTCCGGTTTTCTGTTGGAGTTTCCCAAGGATCAACCTTCTCCCCCACCCTCTTCAACCTTTACCGTGAACCTCTCACCGAGGTGCTACGTGCCGTCAACATCTCCTACCTCATGTACGCCGATGATACTCAGGTCTACATAAAAATCTCTTCCCCTGAGGACATTCTCTCTCTTAACGAGGCCCTGAAACTGACAGTCCATTGGCTCACTACCAACCAGCTGAAGCTCAACGCAAATAAAACCGAATTTCTTCTGATCTCCCCTCCCAAACCTAATCCAGACATCCAGGAATGGATCAACACCATCACGGCACTAAGCTGCCCTCCTACCATTGTGGACTCAGCAAAATCCCTTGGTATAACCCTTGACGGCAGCCTCAATATGCAAGGCCATATAAACTCTATGGCCAAAACGGCTAGATTCCACCTGAGCTACCTAGGAAACCTAAAACCCTTCCTCGATGCCTCTGACCTTAAAACGGCAACCCAGGCCCTAGTCATTTCCAGACTTGAATATGGATCTCTACTCTCGCAGCGCTACCCAAAAACTCTCTGACCCCATTGAAAGCCTGCCTAAACACCACCGCTAGACTCCTAACGGGCTCAAAAAAATTTGGCCACATCTCTCCCCACCTCAAAGCTCTGAACTGGCTTCCCCTAGAGGCCAGAATACAATTTAAACTAGCTTGCATTACTCATAAAGCTCTATACTCAAAGTCCCCTACATTTCTCACACAAAAACTCTTGATATCCGGAGGAGCCAGAAACTCCCGATCCGCCAAAAACCTGTTGCTGCAACCAGCACGTTTCCGGAAGAAAAAAACCTACAATCTGGCCTTCTCTGGGGCCGCACCAAGAATCTGTAACTCTCTTCCTCCCTCCATCAGAAGACTTCCGTCCCTCACACACTTTTTAAGAAGGAGACCAAAACCTTCTTAATGGGAAAATACCTCGCCTAAAGAATACTGTTCAATCACATCATCGACTTGTTCCACCCTCCTCTTCGGCATTATCCACGACCTCCACCTATGACACATTTTTCTGCACTCAGGGGCTCTCCCCATGAGATGAGACAGCATGTATATTATAACTACCTGCTTTAATTTTTATCTGCTTTAATTTGTTATCCCTCATGTACATTGGACCTTTGACGGCTTGCACCTCCTGTATATTCTGCTTTAATTTTATCCCACATGTAGCTTGGACTTAAGACTGCGTGCTCTCCCCTTACAATGTATGCTTAGCTCTCCCAATGTGATCCTTCCAATCCTCACGACTTGTATTCCTTCCCCTCAAGTCTGTAAAGCGCTCTGATACCCTCACGGGTCTGGTTCGTGCTTTATAAAACTATAAAATAAAATAAAATAAGTCCCCCGGGAAGGCAACGTGGAGCAGGGGACAATCTGGGGGCTGACGGAGTCTTTTCTCTCTTCTCCTCCGGCCTCCACCCGCCAGAACGACTGAAGCACCGTGGGAGGCTGACGACGAGGGACAGTTGCAGCGTGGCTGCGGCCATCGGCGCATGGAGGGTAGGCGCTGCCGCTCCTTTATTTATTTATAAAGTTTTATAAAGCGCGCACAAGATCCCGAAGGATATCGGAGCGCTTTACAGAAGGATGGAAGGAAGGTAATAAATGCAATATTGACGTCAAGAGTAAGAATAAAAAACAAGAATAATCACATAATTACAAAACAGATGGGTCAAAGGAGAGTAATACAAAAAACAATTACTAACCGTGCTACGAGGGGGGCTCACTATTAGTAAAGAAGAGCAGCATCCACTGATGGTCCATCTCAAAGATGCAAATGTAGATTTGCTTTATGCTATAAACCTCATAGATTGGTTTGGGAAATCTACTAGGTTATGCATTAACGGGAATATATTATACTTCCTCCCATTACAGAAGGAAGTCCTGCAAACTGTTGATCTGAGGGGACTTAATTGGGAGGGAACATGTCTATAATATCTGGGGGTTCGATTAGGCCATGCCCACATTGATTTATTACTGGACAATAATGGTGGGGCTACTAGTGTTCTAAGGGTGGATTTCTGGAGAATACTGCTGCTTTCAGTCGCAGGACAAATAGCTCCTTCCTCTCTCTCTGCCCTTCCCGATGTCCTAGAAGACCGGTTGCCTCTGTGGGGGGCAATTGAAGTTGGCGGTGAAGATTGCCGGTGATCCCGGGACGGTCGGGGCATTGGATGTGAGAGGCGAGACCTTCATTCCCCTCCCCCTTCTTGGCCCTTGCAGTGACTGTGTGCAAGGCCGTTGGCAGGGAAAGACCGTGATCCGGCAAGGCTGACTGCTTTGAGGGTTTCCGAAGCTGTGCCCCTCGCACCCCCCCTCGACCCCCATCTTGGTATTACCGGGCCGCTGCAATAAAGGTTGGCAGTGCTGGAGGTGGGGGATAGCGGCGACGCGGTCTGGACAGTGACGGGTGGACTGAGTGGTGCACGGGGGACACTGGTGGGGAGTGATCTGGCGTCGTGCCGAGATAGGTGAGCCTATACAATACCGTGCCTGCATGAGGCACATGAGTATAAAGAGGTGGGGGGGCTGCCCTGCAATCCCTAAAGCGTGCTGCTGATATCTGACCTAGATGGAGCGCTTGACATCTACCAGGGCGCCACCTGGTGGCGTGGGTTGGTCCACGCCCGCCACCAGGGCAGAGGAGCGAGGCACCGGAAAGAGCGCACTCCGGGCCTGTGGGTCCCAGCTGCCTAGGTGTAGGCGGAGAAGAATAGACTAATTGACGCAGGATGGTAGAGGAGGATTGTAGCTGGGAAGGTACCAATGAAGGGGCATAGGATCTGAGAGACACCAGGCGGAGGCCAGGGGAGTACGGTGGCTGTCCCGGTGGAGGAACAACAGCACCTTAAGAGACTTATCACACGGACACAGTAAACCCCTTCACGCAAGACTGAGGGAGTCCAGCGGTTCCGCTACGAAACCTAGGCACAGAGGAGAGGGACCTCCAATTGTGCATGACAAGGACACTAAAACGCAGAAACAGGGGAAACTGGATACATTTGCTAAACCCCTGCTTGGGATGGACCCCCCGCAACGATCAACGTGGAGACTCCAGACAATAATGTTCTCCTTCAGGCCATCACTCCTCCAGGGAGGCACTTGAAGACAAAATTGACGGTATCAAGATTGATGTCAACTTGGGGGGCCACAGGCAAGACCCAGAGAGCGTTGGACTCAGAGAGCACTTCGCGGAGGGGCAGGCATCACAAGAGACTTGTGGGAGATGAAGCTGCCCAACTAAGTTTGGCTGACTGTACAGACCAGGACATCACCATAGATTCGGATGGGGGAACATCCCCTCATGCAGAACATTAACCTCTTTGAAAACCTGGGTGTATCTGACATGGTAGCTGGTGCGGGGACACAAACTGAACACGGAGAGGTGGCCGAATGATGAGCAGGGATGGGCTGGGAGAGTGGCATGGACAGTAAGCAGAGACAGGGGCTTTCCCGCCTCCCTTTGTGTTTGCAGTTTTTTTTCTTTCCTTTTGTGTATTTGAGAGTAATTTAATTTGAAGGTTTAACAGTTGGTGGGCGACAGATCCAAGCGACAAAGTTGGTCATGTTGACCCGTGGGGGAGTTGATTGGGTGGAGGGTTGAGTTTGGGGTGGGATGGGAAGGAAAGGGAGGGATGGCGGTGTGAGTTTATTATGGTTTTTTGGCACAAACAAAGGAATGTTTCGGTTGAGGCCACTCAGGGGAGAGCGGGGGGAGGGTACAGAGCGGGGGGAGGCACAGGGGAAATACGGACACAGCAAGAATGACATTTATTCACTCCCAATATTCAGTTTTATCATGGAATGTCAACGGGATGTGGAACAAGGTCAAATGTGGGTTGGTAGATGTTTATTGTAAAAGGCTGAAACCGGATGTGATACAGGAGACACACTTAAAGGGCACGAGATACAATTTTTTGGGCCTCAGACCATACACAACACTGGTGCATGTGGGCTTCTCCACTGGGACCCGGGGGGGTCGCATATATTAATTAAGAAAAATCCGCCATTCAGGATAGAACGCACCTGGAGTGACCCTAACAGGACATATCTGGCAGTACAAGGGCTTTGGGACAGGAGACATATTACACTTATTAGCGTATATGCACCCCCAGGATACAGAAGCAGACGATGGACAGACTGGCAGCCATTCTTCTTGAAGCAGGTTCCCTCACCAAATCATAGGAGGAGGCTTTAACGATGTGATGGATCCAACATGGGATCGTACAACAGTCCATCAAGGGGCCCAAGGGAAACCCCACTTAATCGGTTCGTAGACACTCTGACACCTACTGACCTATGGCGGAAACATTACCCCAGACCAAAGCATACTCCTATTCAGGAGCTCATAAGGCATTCTCGAGAATAGACTACATATTTTCCCTGGCTGGACAAGTTGGGGAAATACAAAGGATTGAATACCTAACGAGGGGTCTCTCGGACCATTCGCCCCTATGGTTAACAATTGGTGCACAGTCACAACACCAATCTAGAGACTGGAAATTGAATTTGTGGGAACTACGAGACCCACAAGTGACCCAAGAGCTTAGAGTAGACACAGAGTTATATTTCTTGGAAAATGTAGGGTTGGTAGACTCCGCCATTATTCTGTGGGAAGCCTACAAAGCAATCCTCCGGGACAGGGCTCAAAATATTGTCGCGCATAAGAAACGCAGAGGGACCTAGGAGATAGAGAAAATGTAAGTGCAGCTCCTACAGGCCGAATCGCATGCCAGCACAGGAGATGATGTCTCTAGGCTAAGAAAGCTGAAACTCTTGCAGCATGAGTATCTCGTGCTAGCCAAAAAAAGACGTGCAACTCGCGATACAAGCCATGCATAGGAGACTATATGATGCCAGTGATAAAACTGGTAGATTGCTTGCCTGGCTTAGCAGGCAAGAGATGGAAAGCAGATGGGTAGCCCAAATACAGACGGAAGATGATCAGGTTCACAAGACCCCAGCTGCTAAAGCGCATGCTTTCGCGGGATACTACGAGGCCTTTTATGCAAAACGACCTCTAGCAGGCACCGAACAGATACACATACCTACAATCTATGCACCTCCCTGGACTAGAGTCCAGTGAAGCACAAGCGATGGAGGCAAAATTGACAAAAGAAGAAATTGTAGACGCCCTAGGTCAGATGAACACAGGGAAATCCGCGGGTCCTAATGGGCTCTCGCAGGAATTTTTTAAACAGCATGGGGCACTCTGTAGCACCCATCTTCTGCAGATATATCTGGAGGCATGGGAAAGGGGTGCACTTCCCGAAGACTTGAGGACTGCTACTATTGTGGTGATACCCAAAGAGGGGTGCTCACCACAGAAATGTGGCTCGTATAGACCCATTTCCCTCATAAATATGGAGACTAAGATTTTGGCCAGAATTCTGGCCAACAGACTAACTATGTGTGATGCGACCCCTTCGCGCACCCCGCCTGGACTTCCTGTTCTCGGACAATCGCCCTTCTCTGACACGCACCCCGAGGCATCCTTGGAAGCAACCATGACAACCAGACCCCCACCCCTCTCTTTTTTACAGGAACCAATCAGAAGAGATCTCCTAAAGGAAGCACTACGCCCTGACCCCGGAAGCTCTGCCTCGATACCAGCGCCAGAACAGGGAAAAGACGGAAGCCCAGACAGAGACGCCGTCGGAGCAGCGATCTTGTGACAGGAGACTCGGACCGGAGCGGAGGACGAGCAGGCGACCGAAGAAGCGGACGTGTTGACTGAAGACTGGTGGAGTCCCCAGGAGGTGGCTGATGAGCTGCCGCAACTCAACGGAGAGTTGCGGCGGAGCGTGTGAGTACCAACTATCTCCTCCTATAGCACACTAGGTGCTCTGTATATAGAATTCCTTCGTAGTCACCCCAGACCTGACTTCACTGTAAAATCTTGTATAGCACCCTGCGCACTTGTACAGTACTTAGATTTAGTCCTTCCCTTCATGAGTTTCTTCACAGGACACCCTTCTTTCTTCCTCCCTACCCCTCCTTCCCGATCCCCTTCCCTCACGGTCGTTTTCCGAATCCCTCACTTGATCCCTGGTGTCGGTAACGGTTTGTGCTTTAACAAACCCAGCAGGACTAACGGCTCCTTATTTCTTTCTCTTCCTGACCTCCGAGGACCTCCCCGAAGACCCAAGACCCCAGCCCCGCCTAGAAGAGGACCAAGACGCCTTACCTCGGAGTTTCACTTTCGTTTTCCCTGTTTCCTGAAAACCAACTTTTGTATTTAATAAAAGACCCGATATTGCCCACTTCATCCGGCCTCCTTGCCTGCTTTTCCAGCCCGCGGTCCCCCCACGACCACACTATGGTTATAAAAGGAATTATCCATAGGGACTAGTCGGACTTTATGCCTCACAGGTCGACAAGACCAGGGCCAGACTGAGAACCAAAACCGGCCCTGGCAAAGTTCTCGGCCGGCCCCCTGGGGGTGCGACCAAGCTCTTTGTCGGGGCCGGTTTTCGGCCGATTTTGTTACAGGGCCGATTTTGCAGCTATGCTGCAAGAACGGCCCTGTAACAAAAACGGCCCCCAGGGCCCAAAACCGGCCCGACCTTGCGGCGCACCGGGGGATTGCCCGGTGCCCGCAACGGCCAGACCGGGCCTGGACATTACTCAATCTAAGACGTATCGCCAACTGTTTGGAGTTTGTGCAACATAGGACTCAGCCGCACCTCATACTGTCCCTAGACGCTGAAAAGGCATTCGACATGGTCCATTGGCCATTTCTCATAGCCGTACTGGATAGACTGGGATTTGGTCCCGAGTTCAAGAGATGGAGAGCCCTTCTGTACGAAGGACCGTTAGCTAGAGTCAGTCAATGGGGTAACGTCCCGGAAATTCCCAATTTAGAGGGACACTAGACAGGCTTGCTCCTTGTCCCCTCTGCTATTCACAATTGTTCTGGTGTAGTGTAGTTCCATATATTCCCAATAGGCTCTGCGCATTGGAATAATATACACTATAGATTCGACATTGGACTGAGGTCAGTGTGTCTCTATCGAGTATACTAAACTTAATTGTGAGTGCCAACTAGCTCAGAGGTCACTGGAAAATTTCTCGAATACACAAGAAGGGATTAGTTTCTGACAACCGCATAAACATGACAACTTTGTTTCCCCAAGAATAAAAACGTATCTTCAGAGTCGTGGAAACAATAGATAACTATTTTACACAGTCAATCGTGCATGCTTCGTTTCTATAGAGTTGCAGAGAAAAATAGAGAGACAGGCGTTTCAATAAAAGGGATTTATTGAACAGTCGTCTTTCTCATGCAAGAGAGGTGAACTGCTACAATCGTTAGACAGAATGCAAAGTATAATGCGTACAGAGTAAAAAGTCAGATAAAATAATACTGTAATAGCATTGTCTGGTGCCTATGACATATAAAAATACATACATACATATATAACACAGGCTAAACTACTCAGCTGGTGCTTCTAAAATACGCCTACCCCAATGTACCTAACCTAAGTCTAGTACAAGGGAAGAAGTAATTATGATCTGTAGCATAGGTTTAGTTTTTGCCAAGAATTGCCAAAGGTTTCTCTTGGTTCTAATCAGCTCCATACCTTAGGATGAAAGAGGTTGTTATCTCTTTTACGGACTCGATTTCCCAACACCCCGGAAGGGGAGTCAGAAACACTGGAGCTGGATTTCTCGTCAGAGGATGGCAGCTTCTGATCAGTGCGTCAGCTGGAGAGTTGGCTTCCTTCGGCACTTACTGTAGCGAGCTGCGTCGTGCAAGTAGATAGTCGAACTGCACCGAAACACACATACTTTGCTATAGCAAGTGAAGGTATATTTCTACCCCAAAGGTGTTTTAGGGCATATGAACGTCATGAATGAACCCCTAAGGAATAGATGTTTACTGTAAAATAACTGAGTTCTTGGAGAAATCAATAGTCAAGCAAGGGGAAGTCCCTAACGGCTTAAGAGTCTGTTTTTCCAAGAAATCCTTGTGACGTAGATGAACGGATGGAAGTAGCTATGCCTGTATTTGGGCTGCATGGGCTATGCCTAAATAAGGGCTTGATTTCTATGCCTCTATAAGGGCAACGAGAATTGTACCGATATAAGTGTATTTATCGGAAAAATTCAATCGGAATCTATAATTCGCACATAACACTGGAACACCTGGCATGCGTCATTCCCGCACATAACTGGCTTTCGGGTAAACGAAAAGGATGGTCTGGATGAACACATTTCTTTGTATGCTGATGACATACTGTTATATGTTGCACGCCATGAAATAACGTTCCTAATATTATGGAGAGCTGTGATGACTATGGCAGATATGCAGGGTATAGAATTAACTGGGAAAAATCCAGTTTCTACCCGGTAGGGCAAGAGGTCGAGAATGCCATTTATCCCAGCCAACTACAGGTCACAACCACGGGGATAAAATATTTAGGTATCCACATTATGCCTGATAGGCAGCTGGCGCTGGAACGAACCTGTACGAGGTACTGGGGGAATTAAGTTTGGACGTGGACCGATGGGCTTCCCTACCCCTAACGCTGCTTGGAAGAGAGTGCTCTTCAAAATGATAACCCTTCCAAAGTTTTTATATATTCTGCAAAATACTTACCATTCAATCCCGGAAGAGGTGTTCAGTAAAATTGATCACATCGTGAGAACGTTCCTCTGGAGAGGGAAGCCCCCTAGGGTGACACTGGGGAAGCTACAATGCAACCAGTATAGCGGCGGCATTTCTCTGCCGGACCTGTGGGCTTACTATTGGGCTGCTCACTTGATAGTAATCAATGAATGGGTGGGCCTTTGGCGAGAGGGATCATCCTGCGTATGTGCTTGAGCACACACAGTTCCTCCACAGGCCATATTCACACTACCTTTACGGAGGCAAGGGTGTCACAGAATTGTTACCGGCCACACAAATAGCGATATTGGCTTGAAAAAGGCAGAGAGGTGCATGAAGTGGGAAGACCGGGTGACCAAGGAAACAAATTTGACAACACTTGGGCGGAGGGTCTAGTTCAAATGCTGAATGTTTCTATAGCAAAGTATGCATTAAGGCACGGGAGGGATACTTTTTTTTTCTTCCTTTTGGCTTTTTTGCTTACATAGTTCCTAATGAAAAATGACTTTTTCAATGTCCTTATTGTGTCTAATGAGCAAGTATTCCTTAATTAGGCTACATATGCTGACAGCATTTGGAGGTCTTCAGCACTTTGAAAGTAAAGCGATTGCACATCCCTAAAAAGCCAATTTAGCCTTCAGTGTATCAGTTCATAATATCCAGCTCCCCCTCTGCCCAGTTTTTTCAGGGATCAAAACTAAAACTTGTTCAACTCCTAAACTGACTTCTCTTTCCTGCATTTGGAACTGGCTGCCCACTTTGCTTTCAAAAGCCATGATTTGGACCTGATATAGATCTTGGCATATAGGTTACTCCATTCTTGGTGGAAGGGTTACTCCGTCACAATGGTGATGGGTATCCCCTCCGTCAGAACATAAGTACCATTATATCCTATGGGAATCCTATTTTGGCGGATGGGATATCCGTCACCGATGTTACAGAGTAACCCATCCTCCAAGATCTAAATCGGACCCTTAAACTTGAATTGGAGGACTTGATTGAGTTCCACTTAGTTGGGCAAAGTAACCAGTCCTTATATGTAGTGTCACACAAAAAAATCGTTTACCAATAGTTTTGCTTTGATTGCTGTACTTGGCGATATGAGGAACACACCAGTTGATGTAGTACACAGGAGGGGAAATTTAGAGTTACTTGATAATAGTGAGAAGTTATATTTTTCTTATGATTGTGGCGTAGTCTCAGAATGACAGTGAATTTAAGGTGGGTCCAGTTGACTGGTATGAAACAGAGAGAATGTTGTTCCAGTGGTATTATTTCGATACAGTTTTTCAGATTACGCATTTGTGCTTCACCACTTATTCTGATGCTGTCTGTTTAGAGAATATAAAGCAATTTGTTAAACCCATAGTCAGCTTCTCCTTGAATTGAATGGCGACCTTACAGGGCACCCTTGTGTAATCAGTCAGTACATACTTTTGTGTCAGGCTGAATCACTGCTTAAATGAAACGTTAGAACAAATATATCTGAAATCATTACAACATATGATGCATTACGATATATAAATTAAAATGTTAAAATATCTACATTTCCTATGGGATTCAATTCTATACAAGAGATACATTTTGTTAATATAAACTCACTTCAATTGCATGCATGTTTTTCCTTTTCACGTCATATGGACTATAAAGCAGCAAAGACAAGAAATGGAAGTCAGCCAGGCTATAACTACTCCAAACATGCCATTTTTTTTTAAACATCGTTTTTATTTGCATTTCATTGTATAACACAGTACATATGTATCTGATATCATAGGAAATAAACATCATGCTGGTTACAGATCATGGTGTCAGTTATAGCCATTTCATAGTGCATATCCCATCTGTCAGTCCATTAAGTAGCACTGCTGAAGTGAAGAGGTACATGGGAATAAAGCAAGTGTCCATGAGAGATGGTCTGTGGTCTGCACTGAAGACTGGACTTGAATTCTCAACGCCAACCCTGTGGGTGAATTGTTGTTATACTTGCAGATATCAATCAGAACTCTTCAAACTGGGGAGTAGAACAGGGGTACACTGTGGCCAGAATAGTATCGCATAATCTGGGCCAGAGGGTGAACACTTCCCGATTGAGCTGCTGAGTGCGTGGTGCTGTGAAAGGGAGCAAGGACCTCAGATCGGGAGTGGTATAGAAATCGTATGCCCCAGGCTACTGTCCCAGGCCCATTAAGTGCTTATTCTACGGGGGACTGCTGTGGATGCCCAAACATGCCATTCTTGGCGCATATCTGATTCTGTAGTGTTATTAGTAGAGCTTTCAGTCTGTCCAATAGGGGAAAAGTGAAAGTAAAATATGCATTCAAAGTTGACAACCACATTAACCTCATAGCTGCGTCGAACGTTCAGCACCCAGTGCTGAACATTCGAATAACGAGCGCTGGCCCGTCGGCCAACGGTCGTGCACATCACTGGCAAGGTAGTGCTTGCGACGACCGTTGGCTGACGGCAGCGCTTAAGGGGTTAAGTTTTTCCAGTAACTAGATCTGTTGATGTTTTCCTACTACAATTCCTTGCGAACTGAGATTTACTCTTGCATATATATATATATATATATATATATATATATATATATATATATATATATATATATATATATATATATATATATATATATATATATATATATGGTATTTGTATAATGTGAACCTAGCCAAAAGCATCATGCTATACAATGTGAAAGCCAAAGATACAGCCAATACCACACTGTACACACTAGACTCCAACTGTGCACTTATCTCTCCAGGTATAAACAATTAATCATGATAAAGAGTCAGTGCAACCAACTGATAAATAATTGTTTTCTATCAAGAAGTAACACAGTTAGATAAATAAAGCATTGTATGTTTCATTTAAAAAAAGGCAAAGATACAGCCAAGTTTTGGTTTTGGAAGCAGAAGTGGACTATTACCCAATTGTGATGTTGTGATCTTTAAAGAGGGTATGTGGGAGGGATGGGGGAAGAAGTACTAGGGGGCGTGGCCAACACCTGAACATGACAGTCACGTAACTGAGAAGCTCCTATGCCCGGGCCCTGTAATCGGCCCTAATCTCATTCTCCTTAAGCCATCTGGGACCCATCCTTGGACACTGGCACCAGGGGACAGGAACATCAACAATAAGGCCCCGCTGCAGGCATGCGCTGAATGATAACACTATCCTGGCTGAGCAAGCTGTTGGTTGCACCACGCTCCCAAGATGGCGGGCAGCGATTTAACCAGAAGTTAATGATGGCAGCCTTGCTCCCACTGACGTGAACTATTGTGTCCTCACCTTTGATGAGAGGACACCTGCGTCCGTGCAGTGGAGAAGTCTCGTACCACTGAAGATTTGGGGTGTGTACTGGTGACTCCTGTGACATGCTGGCTGGTGGCCATACTACACTGCCAAGTTAGTGGATGATCTCTAAAACCCCGGGCCAGTGCCTAGTGGTGCCCTGTGGTGTACATTTAGGCTGCCAGCAGCCCTTGCAGTAGGCAAGCCGGTGATTGTAAACCTTCCTTATCAATAACAGTGCATGGGGCTGAGTGCAGGGAAATTTCCGAAAGGTCCTGGGCCATTGCCTCTGAGAACCCAAGAGGGGGCCCTGATCGTCAGCAATGACAAAGTACTTCTAATCTACAGCATTGAGTACTGGAATTTAATGAGACGGTTGTCTCTCCCTCTGTGAACTTCAATGGCGAACTGACCCTACCGGAGGTTCTCGGCAGGGAGAGTGCCCCGTTTGTCTACTCAGTGGTGACATTAAAGAATAGTTACTATCTGAAAGTTCACGAACCACCCATCTGCTGTGAACTGCATTGGGTGGACTCCCCCAGGAGCTACTGGTGTTTCTCCCGTCCTCATCCACAAGTCTTTCTTTGCTGGCCACTGTGGACCTCTCTTGCCCGGGCTTTTGAATGCGGTGTTAAGGGACTTGAAAATATAGGGGCACTAGGACAAAAACGTACAGACCAACATTAACAACTCGCTCCCAGTTGTCTCCGCTGGATGGCTCTCCATTTAAGGTTCCGGACATTGATGTGTTTTCTTCGGAGGCAACACCACTTCTGGTCAAACTTGACTATTATTCTACAGGAAATCAGGGATTCAAGGTAAGGCATGGAACGACCACTAGGGGCCGTCACTACAGATGTGAGCCTGTTAAAGGATAGCCATTGTAAATTGTCAGACCGGGTCAAAACAACTGAGGGGGTGCTCTCAACATTAGAACCTGCTCATGATCAACTTACTACGCAGGTGGCCCAGCCACAGCACCGAGTGGATCTCCCAAAGACCATGCGGATGATGCGGAGGGGAGGGCATGTCGCTATACCATTCACATTGTTGGTCTTCCAGAGGGCACAGAGGAAATTCGGGCGACCCAGTTCATGCAAATTCACAGCGAACACACCACGGCCTGGTGAGCTGAAGGTTTCTCCCTAATACTGCCGGATGGGGCAGCTATTCTAAAAGAAACTCCCTTATATTTAGTAGCATATTTAGCTCTCCTGACACAAGACTAATTGGTCTACCTCTCCAGGAGCAGTACTTATAGGAACCCCTTCCGATTGGAATTATCACCAAATTAAGAGTCTACTTGAAACTGATCTCAGCCCTGAAGAAGTCGCGAGGTAATCCCCTGTAACAGAGATGAAACACGTGTTGGCTAAGAAGGCTTAAAGATCTTGAATTAAAGACATATGAAAATATAAAGACAAGCATCATTGTGATATTTAACGTAACTTCATGTATTTACTTTGAACGTGTGCCAAGGATTTGTATATATAGAATAAGTGGTCTGCTGGCCTCAAACGTGGGGATCTGGTGGTTTTTCCCTACCTTATGCACTGTGCCGTATTACCTGCCTTAACTGATTTGTACTTGTGATAGACCCTAGAGCGCCATCTTTGCCTATTGCTTACCACCGACTGTATAACTAATATGGCAGTTCAGCTCAACACTTGTCACTTGGTGAGAACAGTAAATCCAGTTGCTGAGGCCCATGTGATGATTGCCCTCCTCCTCAAGTACCACAGTGCCCACAAAAGAGGAATGGGGCACTGTTACTTGCCATGTTAATTGTCGCAGAGAATTTGTGGTGTCCTGTGATGGGTCCATGCTGGCTGTGTCCACAATGTAACAGCGAGGGGGCAGTCAGGCAGCAATCCACCCTCAGGTATGTTAAATATGATATAGTCAAGTGGAAAATGGTACCTATTCTGAGTACCGTCTGAGCCACGGTTGTCAGTGCCATAAACTTTGGTTGTGGTGGCCTGGTGGTTACTCGTTATTCATAGAGTCTTGCATTGTGTAGGTTTTTCCACGACGCCCACCTCTAGTTTGCTGTCAGCCATATCTGCACCCGGAGGCCCCAAGCGGGTACCATGTAGGTCGCGCCGGGCAACAGACCCGATCCGCAGTGGCCAAAGCACACACCTCTTTGGTCCCGCCCTGCCCCCCCTCGCCCTCCCCCGCAATTGCACGCCGGACGGTAGCACAGTTGCAGCCACTGATCATGCAGAGATGGTCGATGGGGTTTTGCTCTGCACCCAGGCGGTGCCCTACGCACCTCCGGCACTTCTCTGCACAGCTTGCGTCACGAGGTGCATCCATCACACCGCTCATTGTCACATCTGCAGGGGCCCCCAAGTCTCTCCGGGGAGTCCCTTCCACTCCGAGGAAATGTCTCTTGGAGCGGACGTATCTGGCAATTGAGAACGGCTGTTGGCCTGTGATGAATCGAAGCAGTCCTGTAAGGTAGGCCTCAACTTCCATGCAGGCCCATACACGGTGTCACGAGGGAGGGTCGTGTTGGCACAGGACGGGTATAAGATTCACTCTATATCTGCTTCGGGGCAACAAGGAAGACAAGTTAAATAGTGTGGTGTGGCGGAGCTCTCTAACACACGTTGCTATGATCGCCATCTTGCCCACGCCCCTATTTTCAAGCAACTTAACACTATTGACTCATCTGACATGGTGCAGGGACGTTGTAGAATCAGTTTGCTAGGGCACAAGAGAGCCTGGCTGCAAGCTGGCCGCCAACATGTGAGTCTCTTGGGCTGGACGAGCCGATCTGACTTTTATGCGCTTCATAGGATGGAATCGGTGGCCGTCGGCTGATGGGCAGGGCTCCGTAGCAGCTGCAGTGTGCAGGGTGCCCTTTTGAGTGCCCGAGCAATGGAAACATACTCCCCGCGAACTGCGCCAGTGGCTGCAGCATGGCGCCTTGAATGATGCGGCCTCCCTGAACGAAAAAGAACTGTGAGACTCCGCTTATGGAAGGCAAGAGAACAGCGAAATCAACACTGTTAGCTGTAAGGAAGAGTGCAGCTCGGCAGTGAAGAAAGCCCGGCGAGAGACCGAGGAGACCCCGCCGGAGCTGAGATGGAAAAAAGATTGGGCATTTCGAAAGCTGCGACCAACACAGACAACTGCTGCAAGAGCCTGGACTGGAGGTACTGTCGCCAAGGAGACCAGAGATGAGGGATACGCGCCCGGTAGTGAAAGGTAAGGCCCTGCTCCCTCGAGTGTTGACGTGCGGAATGGGCTGACCCAAGTGAAGTGGACGCTGGGAGCAGAGGGAACACGGTAAGGGCCTCCCTTTGCATAGCCCGACCTAGGTGCCGCGCCTTTGGACTGAAACGGTTAGCATGAGTAGCGTGCTAAATTCTAGACGGAGCATTAAGGGACACTGCACCAGACAAGGAGCGGGAGAGGGGGACCAAAGCAGTGGCTGACCCGGCGGGGGTGAGGACCTCCCAGAGATCTGGTGCGAGGGTGTCTAGAATGGGGCCTACCAGGGGAAAGTATCTCACACCGGGTCACTAACGACAGGAGGACGAGCCTAACCTGGTCAGGAGGTAGGAAAAGTGTCCAGGCTATGAAAGTGTAGACTGGGGGACTATGAGGTGCACTGGAAATTACACCCCTCAGCACTAGAGACTTTATTAGGAGCAGCATCAAGAAGCCCCTGGCACATAAAACCCCCGAGTCCTGCCGACAGCGCAAGCCACCACCATGAGGTAGGATC
The DNA here is from genome assembly GCF_964263255.1 of Lissotriton vulgaris. Lineage (NCBI taxonomy): Eukaryota > Metazoa > Chordata > Amphibia > Caudata > Salamandridae > Lissotriton > Lissotriton vulgaris. Next base: position 550,840,450 of record NC_141689.1, read on the forward strand.
GGGGTGAGACCGCTGTATTGCCTGAGTTGTACGTGGCATAACCAGATGAGTGGAACTTGGGGAACTCCGACGGGGTCTGCGGGTAAAGGGTGTCTGAGTGTCCCATCGCCGGAGGCGAATGGAGCAGAAGTAACCAGTGAAATGCTGTTATCCAGAACTCCTAAACCTGGTCTCACTGGGCACTGGACAGTAACGGAATACTAGGACCTTGGCCCGAGGTCTCCTGACGGCTTGATCAGGCCACTCCAAGCATCCTCCGTAAGTGGGTAGGTCACCGACTTGGCTCAGTTGACAGATATGCTGTACAAGCCTCCGAACTTAGTGGATTCTCTTATCAGAGGATTTAGGTTAACAGCGGGATTCTTAGCATATAAAGGTACATCGTCAGCATAAATCAATACAAGCCCACCTGGGGAGAGAAGGCCAGGCCTCTGTGCGCATGGTGCTGTCTGAGCTGCTTTGCCAGGGGCTCCATGGCTACAGCAAAGAGTATGGGGGAGAGCGGGTATCCCTGTCTGGTTCCCCGTGATATTGAAAATGAGGGTGAGATCTCCTCATTAACCCTGAGGTGCGCCGTGGTTCTAGCATAAAGAAGGCCAATTAGCTGGACAAATTTAGGGCTAAAACCCAGGTGGGACAGCAGTGCAAAAAGATGCGGCTATTCAAGCGAATCGAAAGCCTTGTGGCATCGAGAGAGATTGCAGCTGCCGCAAGCGAGGGGTCCACCTCCTGAAGTATGGCAAAAAAGGTATGCAAATGATGCGTGGTGGCTCTACCCGACACAAATCCGGATTGAACTGGCTTCACTATTAGATAGCAGAGGAAGGAGTCGAGAGGCAATCAACTTGGCTAGAATTTTATTATCTACGTTGATCATAGCCAGAGGACTATATGAATCGCACTGCTGCGAGCCTTTATCAGGCTTCAGGATAGCTATGATAAGCGCCTGCAAGTGACGGAGGAAGTTCACCCCTCTTCAGTGATTCGCTATACATATTGATAAGATGGCGAGCCAAGAACGCTGCATACTCCTTATAACATGCAGCCGATAGGCCGTCTAGACCCTGGGTCTTGTCCCCAGGAAGGACACTGATGGCCTGTATGGCTTCTTCCTCTGTAAAAGACTCATCTAAAAAAAGAGGATGCCAATCCTCACCTACGATGCTCCGTAGAGTGACGAGAAAAAGGAGAGCGTTACTTCCTGAACTGCTGACTGACCCACTGCTCGCTCATTGTCCTCCATTTGGAGTTCAGTAATAGAATCGTTAGCCCATGGCCTTCTAAGCAAGCCTGCCAGGGATTGATCCACACTCTCTCCCTCCCCATATCTTCTAGCGCAGGTCTCCTTACCAAGATAGTGTGCCTCCCGTGCCACAGCCTCCCCATAGCCATCAATTTTAACACGTATAAGACTCAGCACTTGCGCACTACGGGTATCGAAGAACTCGCGCTCAAGTCCTCTGATCTCTGTTTCCAATTTCCTCGAGTCCCCTCTGAGACCCTTCAACGCTCTTGCCTGTTTGGCTATCCATTCACCCCATATTACTGATTTAAACGCCTACCATAAAACTTAGCAGGAGTCAACCATGGCAACATTCGGCTCGAAATGTTCCACTATTGCTGCATGAATAGCCTCACAGAAAACCGGATCGCTCAGGACTCCAGGAGGCTGTCTCCACATTAACATTCTACCAGGGCCCTCCGGCAAGCTAAGCTCCAACAGAACTGGTGAGTGGTCTGATAGAGTTCTAGAGAGGTAGGTTGCAGAAGTCATCCATGGCTCCACATCACAGGATACCAACCAGTAGCCTATCCCTGACCAGGAAGAGAATGCAGTGGACACGCAGGTGCCCTCCTGACTCTCCCTATGTCTACCCTGCATACGTCAGTCTTTTTTTTGAAAATTTCTTTATTGACAATAAAGGTCACTTAATACAGTACAATCTTCCGTTCAGTGTGTCTCAGCATCGTGACATACAACTCAATATTGTAAACCAGGATTATCATTTTCCATTTTCTGCTGATAGTAATAACCCTCAACTCCCAAACACCCTCCCCCTAACCCTCCCCTCCCCAGCACTTACTCAATCCTCAAATTAGTTCTATGGTGGTTTGGTTTCAATCTCTATGTTTCAGTTGGCATCTGTCGGGAATATCGGTCCCCATGTATACAACATACAATTACAACAGATTGTGTTATCTAGGTCCGCTTCTCGGTTCTCGGTTCTTGGGCATGTCCGTTCGCTCGCACATTGTTCCCCTGTGTCGGGCAGTAGCCTTGTTCTAGTCCCCATGGTCCTGTACGCCCTGTTCAAATGCTAGGAGTAATGCATTCCACTCTAATGAGATTGGATGTTTCCTGAGTCCTCTGCGCTCTTCCCTATGTAGTTCCTGTCCCTCAGCTTTGCCCCACCTGATCGTCTCCCCACTCTAGGTCTCTACTTCCGGGGGCCTAGCCGACTTCCATCTCATCGCCACCGCCCTCTTCGCTAATAACAGTACCAGGTCTACGAATCTGGTATCCACACTTCTCTTTCTGGCCTAGCCCCAGCAAACAATAAGAAGCAGATGTGTAAGGTCTACCTGGCGCTATGTCATTCAAAATGTGGTGTATCGTACCCCAGTAGTGTCCCAGCTTAGGGCAATCCCAGAACATGTGCATTATGCCTGCATCTTCCTGTTGGCATCTGGGGCAGTTGTCAGCTGCTTCCGGGAAAATTACGTGTATCTTGTGTGGAGTCAGGTATGCCCTATGTACGATCATTAATTGTATGAATTTAAACTTAGGGTTTCGGGACACTTTCCTTGGCAGTCTCAGTACCAGCCCCAATTCCTTGTCACTCAACACTCTTCCCATATCTACCTCCCAGCGTAACCTTGCATACGTCAGTCAATTCATTATCTGCTATGATGGAATGAAGTTGGGCCGCTACCCTGGGGTGTGGTCGACAGGATCACGCTGGGGGTTTAGAATTACATTAAAATCCCCTGCCCACAAAACTGCACCAGTTCCCAAAGAATCCACTAGCCTCCAAATGTAAGCTAAAAAGGTATGGATCGTCCACATTTTGACAATACACGAACACAAGCCTGATTGGATATCCTCCAATCGTGCCAGCTAGCATTACGCATCTACAGTGGCGGCTCCTCCGCTAAGCCAAAGGAGCATCGTCCCACTGCTTTTAAGCAGTGACTCTGCAGGAAAAATAAAATAACTCAAAGTTATTATCATTTTATTTTTTCCTTGTTTTGGCAGCTTTCCGGGAGGGGCGGACGGGGCTGCACTGCTGACTGAGGCGAACAGGGGAGGAGTGGTTTGCATTCCCTAAAGTGTGCATGAATGTTTGGCCAGCCCCTGGCTATGTGCTTCCCACCTATCCAACCTGCTGGCAAGCGCACCTTCGCTTTCCGTCAAATGTAGCTCTTGCAGTAAACCGATGTCAAACTCCATGCCAACCCAGACAAGCCATCAACAATCACACTTTTCGTTTATCATTCATACCATGTATATTCCATGTAACCTTCATTAGCAACATTGGGATAGCGACTCCATCTCCCTAGCCAATGATCTCAATTGATGGTAAGTCCCGAGAGGTCCCCCTTGTGCCTCAATGCTATAATGACCTTCCAGAGACAAGACAGAAGAAAGAAGAGAAGGAGAAAGAACTAGAGACAGACATATCAATGCAAAGCTTCCCCTCCACATCCACCCCTCACCCACTCCTGTCCCCAATCGGGCTGGAAAAAGAACCCACACACCTAACTGCAGCCTCCTAGGGCTAACTGTGTAGAATTTGAAGGGAATCATCCCTAAGGGGGAACACTAGTAGCCCAGTAGACCTAGCACCGAATGAGCTGGGGGCCGGACCAGAAAGACAGCCAGCAGCCACCAGCTGAAAGTAATCGAGGGAAGAGCATCACTGTCACATGTGCATCCTTCAGCCAGATGGAGAGCATCTCGAGCCCCATGCCATTGCTCTAGTCGAGCTAGATTCCAGCAGTTCTCCCTCACCTAAATTGCCCAGCTAATCAGTCATTATCACTGGTGTGGCCAGCATTCCCATTGTCAACAGCTCCTGTAGGGTCTCAACTAACCCGACCAAGTTCAATGACAAACTTAGCCACAGCCTTAGGATCATTGAAATAGTAAGTTTTGCCTGCATGGAAGATGCGTAGCTTCGCAGAGTAGAGCAGCGAGTACCAAGCTTCTATTTTTTGGAGCGTTCTTTTCACCAGCAGGAAGTTGTGCCGCTTGCACCGCCATCGTGAAGTCTAGGTAAAACGATACTGCATTACCTTGATATTACTGTGTTCGCTCTGCTCGTGCCAGCCCAACCACAGTGTCCCTCTCTCTGTAATTCAAGAGGTGCGCAATAATCAGGTGAGCTGCCGTTCCCGGCGGAGGTCTCGGGCCCAATGATCTGTGCGCCTTCTCCACTACACAGAAGCGCGATAGGGAATCCCCAAACAAAGATTTTCACATGTCCTCAACATAATCTTCTTCTCAATTCATTTTAGTCAGTTCTGGAACTCCAACAAATTCCAATGTTGAACATATGGGCTCTCGCTTCTAGGTCCTCGTTCTTGTTACATAGAAGTTCAAGCACTTTCTCCATAGGGAGCAACTTTTCTTTTGTCGTGTTCCCCTCATCTTTCACCAATAGGTGTACTTTGTTCCAATTGGTCCAGCCTTTCAACATTTCCAGAGACCTTGTCTCTCAGCCAATCAAAGCTGTCTGCCAGGGAGACAGTTGTATTATCAATCCAAGTTAGGGACTGTTTGAGGTCTTGGAACATCTCCCTTGTGTCAGGTTCCTGAGAGCTAGCGGAGCTGGTTTCTATCTTCAATGCTTCCCCCTCGGGGGGGGGGGGTGTCCACATCCTTGGACTGTCTGCGTGACTCAAAAGTCAGCTTAGACTGCCTAGCATCCGATTTCCCCATCCGGACCAGGAGAAGATGACACTCGCCTGCAGCAGACTTGGCAGTTCTGCCCGGAATTCCCTCTCAGATGGGCGACGAAATCGACCAAATATTTGGGCATATGGCTGAGTAGGGAGCCTGATGCTCTCTGAAGGGCGAAATATGATAGCTTGATTGGTTGGCTCGAAGATCAGCTAGCTAAATGTACACATCTGCCGCTGGACGGATAGCCATAGCCAAAATGGTGATATTTCCCCAAGTTCTTTACCTCTTCATAAACCTTCCCCTTCCTTTCTCTCGGGGGTTCAGACAAAGACTTCGCTCCTTTTTGGTTTCGCTGGTATGGGCAGGAAAACAGCCCAGACTTGCATGGGAAGCCCTTACGCTCCCCTTTGATCAGGGAGGACTTGGCACGCTGGGTATGGACTTGTATTATAGCTGCGCACATGCACAGTTCTGATTTTTCTGGTTTTTCCCCACGCAGTTAATGTCCCATACAGCGCCAGTGCATGATCACGCTTCCAACGGATAAGGGGGTGCTGGGATCTTCCGATTTCAAAGCAAAATGTATAGCTGGACAACTGCAGTGGTTATCAAACTGGCCCGCTGGCCATAATTTATTGGAAGTAAATCTAACTGTGGCACAATTGAAAAATGGCTGCCTTCACCGGTTTTTGTGTCCGTCTTCCCAATTTCTACCCACTCATAAACTGCTATTATGTATTGTGATGTAGTACTGGAAGATATTACTAAGCTATTCCTTAGTTCGAGCGCCTAACTTTCCCAATATACTGCCTAGCCTGCATACCGCCTCAGGTATACTAACGAGTAGGAGGCTTCTACTCTGGGCACACGAAGAAGTCACCACAGTGAGTGACCTATATACAGAAAACGCTCTCATGACTCACAAAGATTTTACACAAACACAACCTCCCAGACACCCTTTTCCTAACACATGCCAGTCTCCTACTGTACATGTGTCGACTTTGGGCACCTGGCGATCATTAACCACAGACATATGAATTATTGAGGGAGATGCACACGATGGGACATTGTCAACACTCCGGCGGCACTGCTGTCTGTATGTTTGTCCCAGATCCCGCCACTCCCTACGGAGGCAGGGAGGAGCACAAGCAGATGCAGGGCCCCTCACCCCCTCTGCCACATCCGATGTTAGTCCCAATGTTCCAAAGGGTACAGATAGCAGTCCCCCTCACTCTTCTACGGCTCCTCCCTGTTAAATAATCTCAGGGTCAATCGCCGCTCCTGCAACCTCACTCATAAAGGCAGCAGACCTCCTATTCACTTGGTGGTCTCCCAAGCCTCAGGTACCCTGAGGCACAGACATGTCTTTAACTCCACACTCAATTTCCCACCTGTCTGTTGTTCCACCAGCCTCCGCTCTCCGCGCTGTTATTCCTCATCCTGGCTGCGCCAGTTCGGTATGAAGCCTCCTCTCAGCAGCCTCCGCGTGGCCCGACGATCCTCCACAGCCACGTAGAGCCAGCAGCCTCTGTGCTGTCAAGCCCCATCTCCCCAGCATGCCTGCCAGGTGAGTGCCCCGACCTCTCGCCTCAGTAGGTCCCATCTCCTGCAGCTACGCTGAGCTGGCGAGTGGCGCCCGGGCTTCCCCAGGTGAGCGAGCGAGCGTGCGGTTGGCCAAGCAGGCCTGAGCTCACAGGTATCAAATCACGGGTCTCCAAGATCAAACGCAGACCCGGGCCCCCAGCTTCTTTACTCAAAGGACCCCAACCACACAGTCAAGACGAAGAGGATGGGTGATACTGGCTCATATAAATGACAGATTTAGACCGCAGTTAACAGAGCCCCTCTTAAGTGCGGCCGTCTTCCGGCCAGGCTCTCTGTAGCCCCCCACCTCAACCTTCTGTGGAATGTATGTATTTTTACTGTGGAGTGTTATCTTGGTATCTTCTGTTTCTTATTCTGTTTTATGTGGGTAAATGTATTTTAATATTTTGTTCTTATTTGATTGTTTTTTAGCTCCATTCCTTTTATGTGTTCATGTGGCATGGTGCGGATGGGAATCCCTCAAGCTGATAATGTCAAAAGCTTCATACAGCAGAAAGTTAGTGTCTGCTAAGGTCAGTAATCTGTATTCATGTGTCTTGTCTAATATACATTTATTATCTTTTCCTTCCTATCACAATTCAAACATAGTAATGTACAAGTGATTCATAGAACATACATCAAACCCAGAAGAACAGAATATTTTATACTGCTTCTTAAGTTTAGATTCGTGTGTTGTGTCATCTAGTGGAGTTTCTTTATCTCATTCTTTACTCTTGCATTTAATTTGGATCTTTAAAATATACAGAAGCACATAGCAGTTACGTTTCTTGCTTACAATTCACATTATTAAATGTACACTGGAGGCAGATCAGGATTACCAGCTTTTATTTTGCACCTAGTGGTTCTGAATTGCAGCGGGTAAGCATCTTGTGGCTACAACAAGGTCCGCACTTAACGTTTCTGATCAAATTAAGTCTATAAATTTGTCATGCTTACGACTAATCTTAAATATGCATTTGCCAACACCTTTTTATCTTATCATTTCTGTTTGTAAGCTATACTCCTTTCTTTTTGTCTCTAATACAGATCACAGACTGGGTAGAACCATCATTCGAAGATTTATTTGGAAACTCAGTACTCACATCAGCTCCTCCAGGAGCCAATCCATCCGAAGGGATAAAGAGACACCATAAGAGTAAAGACAAGCCCTCTTTACACACCAGCTTCCAGAGCAAGTCATTGCACAGAAAGAGAGAAAAGCCCTTCTCTATCGAACGAATTTGTGATCAGTCTAAACAACCGGCAGGCGAGTCTTGCAATGATCCATGGATTGATAAATACAAGCCCGAATCACAGGTTCGTAAGGTTACATCTGAATTCACTTTCCGTAACAGAAAACATGGCATGTGTCCATGTAGAAAGAAGCTTTTAAAAGTCTTCCTGTTCAGAGCTAGGAAGCCCTGTCTCCTGTGCCTTGTTTTTTGCAAATCATGTATTTGATTGAGTCCAACTTTTTATCAAAGATGGGTTATCTGTGCTTTATTTAAGGATGCCTGCCATCTTTTCCTATATGTAACAGCAATGCAAACTCCTGCAGCAATGCACAGTTTCATATGCAAGTTTGTTTTTGCACAAAGAATCCATCTATGGGTAAGCATCTTTGTGGGCATACAACATGTTATGTGTGTTCCCAGCCATATCTTTGTCTTTTGAAATGTGGTGCTAAATGGAACCGTATCAGGTTCTTGCTTGGCAAAGTTTGCTCTTTTGTTGGTTCTCATTTTAAAGAAGATGCACATATTTATTTAAATCGTTTTTTTCTAAAGTCAAATTGGGGGTGAAGGTTTAGGAGTAGTGCAGCTTGCTAAACTCTGTTATTCGCTCGCTCTTCGTAGGCGGCTGCCGGGAGAGCTCACACCAGCTTTGACACTCATTACACTCGCTACATAGCCTGCTTCCAGGCCGATTTTAAAAATTGCATTTTGTCATTGTGTTCTCATTTTATTTTCGCTTTGTGGCAATTTTATTCAGGGACACGCTGACATTTCATTTTAGATTCACATAGGGCTTAGTACAGCCTCGAACTAGGAGGCGAAGGGCACTGTACGCGGCGGCCATCTTGGGGAGGTTCCCCATGGTCGGTTGGCGCTCTAGTCCTGGTTAACCCAGCACTCGGTGCAGATACTTAAACACGCCCTCATGCAGCGGACGCGCAGTGCGGACGCGCCGTAATAGCGCCGGAGGTAAGCCCGTCTGGGCCCGTCCGGGCCAGGACGGACCCAGGGCCCAGCCACTCTGCCTCTTCAGACCTCATCCACCCTCACATAACGTACAGTCGCAATACCCTACTGTCACTAAGGAATAATGTAAACATTCAATGTGGAATACTAACAACACACACCAGAACTTTACCTTCATGTACAGGGTGCGAGTTCAGCTTCACCCAGGATATTACTAGGCACAATGAAGCCTCTCCCCGCCCAATTTCCTTAGGACTACTCAATTGTAGATCCCTTCCTGGTCACGCGATCTAGCTTCATTTACTCTTAGAGGAACAAGAGCTCGATGTCCTATTTCTTACGGAAACCTGGACCACCGAGAGTTCCGACCCTGATATTGTCCGTGCACTCCCCCCTGGCTATACTATCCTAAGGCAAAACCGGATTGATACGAGAGGTGGAGGCATCGGCATTATTCTAAGAGAAGAAATGACAGGCAGAATTGAGAAAGTGAACATCTCTGGAGCTGAAAGTTTTATGTTCACCATTGCACTCTCTTCCACCTGCACCCTATCAGGACTGCTAGTATATAGATTCCCAGGCACATATGGGCAATTTTGTGAGGAACTGTTTACTAACGCAATCACCCTTGCATGCACTTCCTCCAACTTCACAATCCTAGTTGATTTCAATATACATCTTGATGAGCCCGATTCCCCCGCCTGTCTCAAACTAACTTCCAGTTTGGAAGCACTCCAGCTAACTCAACTAGTCGTAGGGCCCACGCATAAAGCTGGGCATACCCTGGATCATTGCTACACTAATCTAGGAAATTTGAAGTTCACCGACTCAATCAGTATCCCTTGGTCAGACCATAAATTGCTACGTTTCAGTCTGTCCTTGATGGGAAAGGACAGACCTGCAGTTGCCTCTAAGAGGATAACTCGAGTTTGGTCCAAGCTCCCGGTGGACAGCTGGAATTCCAACCTTAGGGAATCCTTACCTAGTCTAAAGAATGACCCCACAGAAGCTAACGCCCAACTCAATCAGTGGGTCAAAAATTCTCTAGACTTGACCCTCCCCAAGTCTCAACTCTCTCACAAACTAGGAGAGAAAAAAAAACCATGGTACACCAAAGAACTTAGAGCACTCAAGCGGTGCTGTAAACAAGAGGAAAGGAAATGGAGGAAAAGCTTCACTGTTGCTAGTAAGGAGAGCTATAAGTTAGCATTGAAGAGATATAAAGATGAAATTAAAACTACCCAAGCCAACTATTTCCAGGAAAAAATTAACACCTCAGCCAATGCTCCCCGCGACATTTTTAAAATCTTTAAATCCCTGATTACACCACCTGCCTCTCTAGTCGATCCCAGTAAAGCACAATTACGCTGCAATGAGCTTGCCACCTTTTTCTCCCAAAAAGTTATAAATATCTACTCCTCTTTCCCTCATTCCCCTCCGGAATTTTGTGTTGGGCCGACAGAAGACATGGCAGAGCTTAAGGATTTCCCTCCTATAGATGGCCCGACCACTCAGGCACTGCTTAAAAATTTAAAATCGGGTTCTCCTCTTGACCCTGCACCCCCTGTGTTCCTTCATCTGGTTTCAGAGACCGTTACCCCACTGGTTCAGGAGGTGATAAATTCCTCATTGAAATCTGGTATGGTGCCCCCTGTGTGGAAACAAGCCAGAGTAAAGGCACTCTTAAAAAAACGAATCTCAATTCTGAGGATTGGGCAAACTACCGGCCGATATCTCTACTACCATGTGTCAGCAAACTAGCTGAAAAATATGTGAACTCCCAGCTCTCGACCTTCCTGGAGGAAAGGAATGCTCTTCATTCCACGCAAACTGGCTTTCGTAGCCTCCAGGGTACAGAAACCGCCCTCATCACGGTAGTAGAGGAAACTAGGAAAATCCTCGACAACGGAGGTAACGCCGCAATACTTCTCTTAGACCTCAGCGCGGCTTTTGATACCGTGAATTATAACATCTTGCTCCAGAGGCTAAGAGAAGTAGGGGTTGGGGGCCAGGTACTTAACTGGCTTTGTTCCTTCCTAACGGAAAGGACCTTTGCAGTCTTTGAGGACAATGTGTCCTCCCCTCAAATGTGTCTCCAGTGTGGTGTTCCTCAGGGCTCTTCCCTCAGCCCCACCCTTTTTAATATCTATATGAGGCCTTTGGCTGAGGTGGTTCTGCCCTGGGGAGTACAACTGGTGACATATGCAGATGACACACAATTGATCATCTCGCTATCATCTAAGAACGCCCCCTATAATAACCTCTCCTCTTGTCTGGAAAACATTCATGCTTGGATGGACAGTTCCTTCTTAAAATTGAATGGTGCCAAAACGGAGGTGATGCTTCTTGGACACAAGCCCCCGTCTAATATCGATGATTGGTGGCCATTATGCCTTGGTCAGCCTCCCCCGCCAAGAAACCAAATTAAGAGCCTTGGAGTTTGGCTCGACCCCGCTCTTAACCTCGGAGTACAGGTTCGCAAGGTAGCTGGGACCTGCTTTGCCTTGCTGAGACAACTCAGAAAAGTCATCAAACTCCTCCCATTCGATTCCAGGCGGATTCTGGTACAAGCCTTGATATTATCACGGCTTGATTACGCTAACGCTCTCTACTTGGGAGCCCCGCAAAGTACCTTGAAAACCCTTCAGACTGTGCAAAATTGTGCCGCATGTCTATTGCTGGACATCCCACAGAGAACATCCGCCAGACCTGGGTTGCGCCATTTACATTGGCTACCCGTGCAAAGGAGGGTAGAGTTCAAGGCTTTGATCACTGTACACAAAGCATTCTATAAGACTATCCGCTGGACTAATTCAAGCCATGTTCTCCACCTACCTCCCTTCACGGACCCTCAGATCTAGCAATAAAAATCTGTTAGTGGTCCCAAAAACAAGGAGAGTACGTACAGGCGGGAGACGCTTCTCCCTTCAAGCGACCAACCTCTGGAACAACCTTCCTGACTTCATCAGGTTGGAATCCAACCACCAAAAATTCAGGAGGCTGGTAAAAACTCACCTGTTTGCCTAATCTATTGAATGAGTGAGCGAAAAGGCGCCGGTATGCCTTCGGGTAGCTGTGCGCGGTACAAGTCCGTAATTCATTCATTCATTCATTATGCCTACTTTTCTGTGGAGCTGTGGCACTGCTCCATTTTCAGTGTCCAGTTGCACCACCCAGGTTGAGTGACTGTTCTGGGAAGTTGCAATTGTAGGTCGGGGAGGCAGCAGCTGCCTGGTGAATCGCTTCTTGTGATCGGCTGACGACTGATGGAGGGCATTTAACTAGTGTGGAGTAAGCCTGTGGCCAATACCGCTTTTACCCAAGGATCCCATTGGGAGCCAAACTGGGGATTTCCAGAGTCTCCTTGCTTATCCAGCGCTGGTGGAGTCCCTCTGGGTCAATGTGCAACTCGGGTCCTGAGGAATGCAAAGGAGATTTGCTTGTGGAAGCCTTTCATTCTCTTTTGTTCCAGTCCAAATCCAAATACAATGCAATGCAAACACGGCAAACAGCAAGCTAGTAAAGAGGAATTGAACTTTTTTGCCTAGGCCTCCAAAAGCAAAGTGGGAAACCAGTTTAGCTGGGCTTACTTTAATACAGGGAGAAACACTATTAATGGCTACTTCAGGTAACTGCAGAGTAGTACAAAAAGGATTATATCTAAAGTGTCCACCAAGCTGGGGCTGTCAGGACAAAAATAAAAGCGAGGCAGGAGACTTGTTTAAGAGAGTTTTTGTGACAAAGTGTTAAGAAACAATGACTATAAAGTCTGAAGAGCTTAAAAGTTAGAAAAATGTACTGACTTCTCGGTTGCCCACCTTGAGTCCAAGCAATCACTTGCACTGTGCCACATGTTCACTTAGCGGTACAAAAGGGGGTGGTGATGGACAGAGCATCTGAACCAATCAAACACTCACACCCAGTCAAAAGATCTGGGTTTAATCCATCACCGTTCTTTAGCCCACTCTGCCACCCCAGTTCAGACATGGCCATATTCAAATCAGTCTGACCTGTGCCTCATGGAAACAGTCCAGCCCGAACTGCCAAGCCATGCCTTCCCTGGACCGGAAACAAGCTTCCGAGGACCGGTTTCTGGCATTTCAGCCTTCTTCAGCCCGGCTTGCTTGAATCCAGTGGCAAAGTGAGCAAGGGACTCACGTCTGAGCATACCCTGCCAACTTATGGCGAACAAAGGCCCAGATCTCTGTACTGGGGTGAATGTATGACATTGTTCTGCATTCTGTCCATCAACTATGGTTTTGCATTTTGTCACCCAGAGTGGGATGGGTATGCTCAGACGTGAGTCTCATGCTCTCCACACCACTGGAGTCAAGCTATCCTGGCTGAAGACGGCTGATAGCCAGAAACCGGTCCTAGAATGCTTGATTCCGGTCCAGGAAAGACATGGCTTGGCAGTTCGGGCTGGACTGTTCCCATGAAGCACAGGGTCAAGGATGATTTGCATATGGCCATGTCTGAACTGGGGTGGTGTGGAGTGCAAAAAAACGATGGATTTAGGCCCAGATCTCTGTACTGGGGTGAATGTATGACATTGTTCTGCATTCTGTCCATCAAGTATTGTTTTACATGTTCACTTAGAGCACCTCTTTACAAATCTGTTCCTTGGAGTATTGTGGATACAAACTAAGATATAACAAGCATTTGCAATGCAATAGGTCTCGCATTATTTAAGTTTGAGCTATTAGCATTGTAAATGGCAATTGTTTTTTGCTTTATGCTATAGTTTTTTTTTTACATAAAAAGCTTCATATAAAATGTTTTATTAAAGTTATTTATGCAGTATCTAAATTTTGTTTGCATAAAACAGTATAATAATATCTTAGTAAAAAAGTCAAATATTTTAATGGAAATTCACCAAATGTTCATTTATGTGTTGGTTTTGAAAATAGCTAAATTAATAGCTTTGTCATTTACAATGCCAATAGTTATAACTTTCGCAAATGTGACACCTATAGCATTTGTAATGCAACATTTGTATTTACGTGACTTAGATGTATTGATATTACAAATAACAATGGCTTTTAATGTTTTTTAATACTTAATAAAAGTGATTGTAATTTATAATGGCAATAGCTTAAACTTTTGTAAATAACTTTTGTGAAGATTATGTTCAGTGTATTTTATTGTAACAAAATCCAAGAACAGAAGTGAAATATTAACATCTTTTTGTGACATTTGTAATAAAGCTTGAAACATTGAGAGAACATATTTGTGCTGTGGTGGTGCTGAGTGATGCTGTGGTGGTGCTGAATGGGGCTGTGGTGATGCTGAGTGATGCAGTGGTGATGCTGAGTGATGCAGTGGTGGTGCTGAGTGGTGCTATGGTGGTGCTGTGGTGGTGCTGAGTGATGTTGTGGTGGTGCTGAGTGGTGCTGTGGTGGTTCTGAGTGATGCTGTGGTGGTTCTGACTGATAATGTGGTGGTGCTGAGTGACTGTACTCACTGTCACTCTGCACTCACTGTCACTCTGCACTCACTGTCACTCTGCACTCACTGTCACTCTGCACGCACTCTGCACTCACTGTCACTCTGCACTCACTGTCACTCTGCACTCACTGTCACTCTGCACTCACTGTCACTCTGCACTCACTGTCACTCTGCACTCACTGTCACTCTGCACTCACTGTCACTGCACTCACTCTGCACTCACTGTCACTCTGCACTCACTGTCACTCTGCACTCACTGTCACTCTGCACTCACTGTCACTCTGCACTCACTCTGCACTCACTGTCACTCTGCACTCACTCTGCACTCACTGTCACTCTGCACTCACTGTCACTCTGCACTCACTGTCACTCTGCACTCACTGTCACTCTGCACTCACTCTGCACTCACTGTTTCTGCACGCACTCTGCACTCACTGTCACTCCGCACTCACTGTCACTCTGCACTCACTGTCACTCTGCACTCACTGTCACTCTGCACGCACTCTGCACTCACTGTCACTCTGCACTCACTGTCACTCTGCACTCACTGTCACTCTGCACTCACTGTCACTCTGCAGTCACTGTCACTCTGCACTCACTGTTTCTGCACGCACTCTGCACTCACTGTCACTCCGCACTCACTGTCACTCCGCACTCACTGTCACTCTGCACTCACTGTCACTCTGCACTCACTGTCACTTCGCACTCACTGTCACTCCGCACTCACTGTCACTCTGCACTCACTGTCACTCTGCACTCACTGTCACTCTGCACTCACTGTCACTCTGCACTCACTGTCACTCTGCACTCACTGTCACTCCGCACTCACTGTCACTCTGCACTCACTGTCACTCTGCACTCACTGTCACTTCGCACTCACTGTCACTCCGCACTCACTGTCACTCTGCACTCACTGTCACTCTGCACTCACTGTCACTCTGCACTCACTGTCACTCTGCACTCACTGTCACTCTGCACTCACTGTCACTCTGCACTCACTGTCACTCCGCACTCACTGTCACTCTGCACTCACTGTCACTCTGCACTCACTGTCACTCTGCACTCACTGTCACTCTGCACTCACTGTCACTCTGCACTCACTGTCACTCTGCACTCACTGTCACTCTGCACTCACTGTCACTGCACTCACTCTGCACTCACTGTCACTCTGCACTCACTGTCACTCTGCACTCACTCTGCACTCACTGTCACTCTGCACTCACTCTGCACTCACTGTCACTCTGCACTCACTGTCACTCTGCACTCACTGTCACTCTGCACTCACTGTCACTCTGCACTCACTGTCACTCTGCACTCACTCTGCACTCACTGTTTCTGCACGCACTCTGCACTCACTGTCACTCCGCACTCACTGTCACTCTGCACTCACTGTCACTCTGCACTCACTGTCACTCTGCACGCACTCTGCACTCACTGTCACTCTGCACTCACTGTCACTCTGCACTCACTGTCACTCTGCACTCACTGTCACTCTGCAGTCACTGTCACTCTGCACTCACTGTTTCTGCACGCACTCTGCACTCACTGTCACTCCGCACTCACTGTCACTCTGCACTCACTGTCACTCTGCACTCACTGTCACTCCGCACTCACTGTCACTTCGCACTCACTGTCACTCCGCACTCACTGTCACTCTGCACTCACTGTCACTCTGCACTCACTGTCACTCTGCACTCACTGTCACTCTGCACTCACTGTCACTCTGCACTCACTGTCACTCCGCACTCACTGTCACTCTGCACTCACTGTCACTCTGCACTCACTGTCACTTCGCACTCACTGTCACTCCGCACTCACTGTCACTCTGCACTCACTGTCACTCTGCACTCACTGTCACTCTGCACTCACTGTCACTCTGCACTCACTGTCACTCTGCACTCACTGTCACTCCGCACTCACTGTCACTCTGCACTCACTGTCACTCTGCACTCACTGTCACTCTGCACTCACTGTCACTCTGCACTCACTGTCACTCTGCACTCACTGTCACTCTGCACTCACTGTCACTCTGCACTCACTGTCACTGCACTCACTCTGCACTCACTGTCACTCTGCACTCACTGTCACTCTGCACTCACTGTCACTCTGCACTCACTGTCACTCTGCACTCACTCTGCACTCACTGTCACTCTGCACTCACTCTGCACTCACTGTCACTCTGCACTCACTGTCACTCTGCACTCACTGTCACTCTGCACTCACTGTCACTCTGCACTCACTGTCACTCTGCACTCACTGTCACTCTGCACTCACTGTCACTCTGCACTCACTGTCACTCTGCACTCACTGTCACTCTGCACTCACTGTCACTCTGCACTCACTGTCACTCTGCACTCACTGTCACTCTGCACTCACTGTCACTCTGCACTCACTGTCACTCTGCACTCACTGTCACTCTGCACTCACTGTCACTCTGCACTCACTGTCACTCTGCAGTCACTGTCACTCTGCACTCACTCTGCACTCACTGTTTCTGCACGCACTCTGCACTCACTGTCACTCCGCACTCACTGTCACTCTGCACTCACTGTCACTCTGCACTCACTGTCACTCCGCACTCACTGTCACTCTGCACTCACTGTCACTCTGCACTCACTGTCACTCCGCACTCACTGTCACTCCGCACTCACTGTCACTCCGCACTCACTGTCACTCTGCACTCACTGTCACTCTGCACTCACTGTCACTCTGCACTCACTGTCACTCCGCACTCACTGTCACTCCGCACTCACTGTCACTCTGCACTCACTGTCACTCTGCACTCACTGTCACTGCACTCACTCTGCACTCACTGTCACTCTGCACTCACTGTCACTCTGCACTCACTGTCACTCTGCACTCACTGTCACTCTGCACTCACTCTGCACTCACTGTCACTCTGCACTCACTCTGCACTCACTGTCACTCTGCACTCACTGTCACTCTGCACTCACTGTCACTCTGCACTCACTGTCACTCTGCACTCACTGTCACTCTGCACTCACTGTCACTCTGCACTCACTGTCACTCTGCACTCACTGTCACTCTGCACTCACTGTCACTCTGCACTCACTGTCACTCTGCACTCACTGTCACTCTGCACTCACTGTCACTCTGCACTCACTGTCACTCTGCAGTCACTGTCACTCTGCACTCACTGTTTCTGCACGCACTCTGCACTCACTGTCACTCCGCACTCACTGTCACTCTGCACTCACTGTCACTCTGCACTCACTGTCACTCCGCACTCACTGTCACTCTGCACTCACTGTCACTCTGCACTCACTGTCACTCTGCACTCACTGTCACTCCGCACTCACTGTCACTCCGCACTCACTGTCACTCTGCACTCACTGTCACTCTGCACTCACTGTCACTCTGCACTCACTGTCACTCCGCACTCACTGTCACTCCGCACTCACTGTCACTCTGCACTCACTGTCACTCTGCACTCACTGTCACTCTGCACTCACTGTCACTCTGCACTCACTCTGCACTCACTGTTTCTGCACGCACTCTGCACTCACTGTCACTCCGCACTCACTGTCACTCTGCACTCACTGTCACTCTGCACTCACTGTCACTCTGCACTCACTGTCACTCTGCACTCACTGTCACTCTGCACTCACTGTCACTCTGCACTCACTGTCACTCTGCACTCACTCTGCACTCACTGTTTCTGCACGCACTCCGCACTCACTGTCACTCCGCACTCACTGTCACTCTGCACTCACTGTCACTCTGCACTCACTGTCACTCTGCACGCACTCTGCACTCACTGTCACTCTGCACTCACTGTCACTCTGCACTCACTGTCACTCTGCACTCACTGTCACTCTGCACTCACTCTGCACTCACTGTTTCTGCACGCACTCTGCACAACATCTAATTATTTTAGTTCCTAAAATTATCTTGCAGAGTAACCTAAATTGAGGACTGTCAGGAAACGCAAAAAGAGTCTGCAGAAAGAAAAACGTATCCATTACACCAAACATTACCAAAGGTTTGCAACTTTTTCGCTGAGGGGGAATACTAAGGAAATACCAATTTTAGGCCTGAATGTGCTGTTTGTCACGTAGTAATATGTTCCCAATATGTGCTGCTCAACCATGACAGCCAAAACTACTTCTACCATGTCATTTCCGAGGGGAGCCAAATGTGCATCTGTACGCTGTTTGGATCTGGGGGGAACATCATGCCCGCATTCTGAGTCTTTAACGAGCTCCGTGGAGCCCACCTTTTTACACTAAAAATAATGCAGGTGATACAGGTGCAAAACGGAGGTTGGGCAGAAGATCGGCATGTCATTTAATTAATAATTGATGATAATCAAATGCCATGCCGATCTTCTGCCCAACCTCCGTTTAACACCTGTATCACCTGCGTTAGTTTTAGTGTAAGAAGGTGGGTCCACGGAGCTCGTTAAAGAAATCAGACATAAAAAGACAAGGCAAAGCCTTCTCTCTGGCTGCTTTAACAAGCTCCGTGGAGCCCGCTTTTTTACAGTCTGGCTTCTTGGCTTGTGTATCACTGCCGTACTCCTGTTCTCCTGTTCTACTGAACAGGAATCCCTCCCATGCCAGTTCCTTACCTTACTTGCGAAGAGGATCCCACGGTGGGCAGCAATAACGTGCCTCAAACGGTCAGAGGCGAGCTGCATATGCCAGTAATGGCGACTACTACGCCTGTGAAAGCACGACTCGTACGTACGTGCGCTCTTGGGCCAAATAATTTTCCCGGATTATGCAGGCAGCAAGTTTTTTGCGCTGCAGCTGCAATAAGGTCAATTTTCCCAACGTGAGCGCGGCGCCCCTGGCTGCTCATGACGGCGCACCGGGGCGCCGCGGCGCACAGTTTGGGAACCACTGTTCTAAGCATTTTTTTATGCAGCGTCGTTTTGCGCCGGCCTGCGACCAGGAAGTCAGGCAGGCCGGGCGGGACAACCGGAAGTAGGAGGGCGGGAGCCTACCCCGCCTCCCACGGAAGAGCCGCGATTGTTTGGCGCACCGGAGCAGGCAGGAGCCTACCCTGCGCCCCGGTGCCGAAGAAGGGAAGAAGAGTCTTGCTGCCGGTGGGAGCCGCTGCACTGAGGATGCCGGTGAGTGGGGCGTCGCCTTGTTGGGGGGGGGGGCATCTGTGCGCGCGGCGGCGGACTGTGTATGTGTGTGAGCGTGCATGTGTGTGTGTATGTGTATGTGTCCTGGAGTCTGTGTGTATGCGTGTGTGTGACGGGGGGGGGGGTTGCCTGTCTGGGTGCCTGCGTGTCTGTGTAAGTGTAAATGCGTGTGCGTGTGTGTGGAGCCGAGAGGAGAGGGGCTGGTGTGTGTGGAGGGGTCTCTGTGTATGCGTGTAGGTGACGGGGGTGTGCCTGTGTATGCGTGTGTATGTGCGCATGCGTGAGTGCTGTGTATGCGTGTGGCTGTGATGTGCGCATGCGTGAATGTTGACGCGCGTGCACGCAGCTCAATCCAGCCAGGATAAGCTCGTCACAGTTTCTTGTCCCTCATTCCCCCGTGTCAGACAGCTTTAAGTCTCCAGCCTGGACGCATCCTTCGGATGCGATGTCCAGGCGAGACCTAAAAATTACTATGTTATATTTCTTAAGAAATCATGTTTGACTGTTGTCTCTTCTGAAACAAAGACAGATGTGAATATTGTGGCTTGATCATACGACGAGTCTAGATTCCAAGCAATAGATGTCAAAATAAATAAAATAAATATACAATATATACATAGCAGTATGTTTGTCAAGCCCTCCGTGAGCCACGGATCTCTTCCAAATGAACCATTGTTTTTGTTATTAAATTGTGTAACTGGGCAGATCAAACCAATGGGAAATAGTTACCGAGTTGGCTATAAGAAAGAGGGACCTACAAGGTAATGGGGGGCAGGAATCCACATTTTCCTGAACCTGGGCCATTTATCTTAAGTGAGAAAACAGGATCTGTAATTCATCATAAAAGAGTTGATCACCCAGGGCATGATGCATGTTCTCCAACGGATGTCAGATGATGATATCTGAAGGTTTGAGGAGCTTCAGGGAATGCAACAGAGGAGATTCTGCTCACCCATTTCATAAGGATATTTTTCTTTATAAAGTGTTAAATCGTCCTGGTCTTTCTGATTCTGTATTATCACTTGAGCGTGGGATTGATGCATTTGTGATGTATGACAGCTGTGTTCTTTTGTTGTTTATTTATTCTATGCTTGATTTCCTAGACTGTTAAAAACGATATTTTGGTCTTTCTTCACCTCCACCATGGACTGTGTTTTTCTACACCCAAAAAAAACTCTAGATGCTGGAGGTTTACATAATGATTATGGTAGTTGTGATGTTTAAACAACCGAACTGCTGCACACAAGCACGTCATCATCGAACGTACCAGAATTTAAATCCTTCTTTTGCAGGCACAGTGCACTATTGATGTATATTTGGTGGCTTTAGTGTAGCAGCAGTGGTGGCAATTGCTGCCATCTGGGCGTGCCTACCTTTTTTAATGCATTTAGTAAAAAAAAAACTTTATTTGGTTTGTTACAACCATAAAAGTATACACTTTACATTGCGTGCCTATCTTTTTAAACCTCCTGCCTTTCCTTCTTGCTGATTGGTTGTTGATCCTCTCTGAAACCTGTTTATCATGGGCCGAGCTCATGCAGAGACAGATTTGTGGCAATTCTGCTTGATACCTCGATTTATTGTTACATTCATACATACCTTTGTGTTGAATAAAAGACTGAAAACGTGAATTGCAAACTTGTCTCTAACTTGTATTGTAGATGCATTATGTTGATGTATTTTGTATTAAGAGGTGATAGGACTCTGTCCATAGGTACAGTCGATATATTGGGTTGTACAGAGAAACCCAGATGTACGCATATTGTTTCAGGCAACTTAAATCTGGACATGGTGATGAGGGTAGCTCTCTCATTTGGCCAAAATGTGAATACAGTGGTTAGCTTTTGTTTTCTTAAACAAGTTATTTAATTCAATGAAATCACCCAACTAGCCCATAAACCACTTAGTCAGATGAGGAGTATTGCTTGGTCTATATATCTTGCATATATATTTAAAATGCACTGTTGATATTCATGTTTTAATGCCGTATTCCATTTCAAGATCTTGTATGTATATTTAATGTGCATTTGGTTGGTTTCCTTGCTTCTCTGTTTTAGTATACAAATAAAAAAAAATACTTCCGATGTAATGCCTTATTCGGTAGTGAAGCTTTTGGACATTTGCACGTTCTTTTGAATGTCCTCGTTTAATAAGGGCAAGGTGCTATCAATTCAAATGAAGTTCTCTGGAATGACTGAGATCTAATTAAACTGTATCATTAATCGATGACTTTTTGTAATGACAGGCTGAACTTGCTGTACACAAGAAGAAAATTGAGGAGGTGGAAAGATGGTTAAAAGGTCACATTGCAGAAAAGAAGCAGGTATGCTGTTCAGTAATTGTAATGTGAAGTCATTTAGTGAAACGACTGATGAAAATAAAAATGAAATTTTATTGCAGTAGGTTTAAATAAAGGAATTTACCGAACCTTGATGTGACGGTAGGGTAGAAAAGTCCTTATTTAAGAAGTATGGAATTATATCAGTTTTAGTGTGGGCAGGATGCATATACATACTCAAATGCCCCCATTTTCTGGGGCTGAGATAAAGTTTCAGTTAGTTGTACTATAAATTACGGCATTTTACATCATTGTTCCATATCAACTGTCAGTGAAGGGCAGACTTTTTACGTATGTCACTTGTTCTCAGTTTCGTTTTCGGCTTCCTTTTTTGTGTTCACTTTTTAAACATGTGCTTTGCACATATACATTTTTTCGTTTAAGGCTTGCTATCAAAAGTATGATGTGCATACCGAGGGGACATTTGTGACCCATTGCCGGAACCCGATGGGGATAGTTCGGATGAAGATTAGAGATAGGGTGGGGGGCCTGAAGGAGACAGCATCGCCGTCTGAAACTCAACTCAGACAAAACAGAAGTCCTCATCCTAGGCACATCCCCCTCTGCATGGGACGACTCCTGGTGGCCAGAAGCCCTCGGAAAAGCACCCATCCCGACAGACCACGCACGGAACCTAGGCGTCATCCTGGATTCTTCACTCTCAATGAACAGACAAGTCAGCGCCGTATCCTCTTCCTGCTTCAACATTCTTCGCATGCTCAGAAAAACATTTCGCTGGATCCCCTCCGAAACAAGGAAAACAGTCACCCACGCTCTGGTCACGAGCCGTCTGGACTACGGAAACACCCTCTACGCAGGTACTACCGCAAAACTCCAGAAGAAACTCCAACGAATCCAAAACGCCTCAGCCAGGCTCATATTAGACATCCCACGCAACGAACACATCTCTGGTCACCTTAAAGACCTCCACTGGCTACCCGTCAACAAGAGGATCACTTTCCGACTGCTAACCCACGCACACAAACCACTCTACGACATCGGACCAGAATGCCTCAACTCACGACTGTCCTTCTACACCCCCTCCCGCCAACTACGCTCTTCCAGCCAAGCCCTCGCCACTGTACCTCGCATCAACAAGACCACCATGGGAGGCAGATCCTTCTCATACCTGGCTGCTAAAACATGGAACTCACTCCCCGCTTACCTTCGCCTTACCCAGAACCACCCAGCATTCAGAAAGCAACTTAAAACGTGGATATTTGACAAGTAATCCTCCTCCCCTTCCTAAGCGCCTTGAAACCCTCTGGGTATGTAGTGCGCTATATAAATTCTATGACTTGACTTGACTTGACTTGAAGGGATTGTCACATCTTTATACAATGTATTGGTGTTTTGAAATGGAAATGGATATGGACTCACGTATTCTGGTTTATTATATGATTCTCTGTATACTGTCATCATTGTCGCTTTGAAAAACGTATGATGTGAGTTTGCAAGACACCTAGGAGATCCTGGCATGTTATGCTAAGGTTTGTCTCCTTACACAATACTGATAACGGAAAATACTGCTTTTCGAAGCGTGGACAGAGTGGGATGCGAATACTCAGACCAATAGCAGATACATAGCGGCACCCTCCAAGGCTACCTGTTGTCGCCTCTGTTATTTGTACTCGCCATGGAGTTGCTGGCATGCAGGCTGAAAATGCAGGGGGGGAGAGTAATGGACTATGGATAGCCGGCATTACGCATGCTGTTTCCCTTTATGCGAGTGACTATGCATGAGGTAGACTGCAAATTAACACCCACACTGCAACTATTGGACTCTTCGAACACTGTCTGGACTGCCGATTAATGTGTTCAAGTTATGCTTTTTCTCACTGTTGCTTGAACCTGATGATGGATGCTAGACCATATGTTGTCCCCGTGGCTACACGTACTTTCCAGTATCTATGCGTTCAGGACTACTGGGATTCGGGTGACATTTATGAGGGCTACTAATACTATCAAAACAACTCGTAAGAGAGGGTCCGAGGGAAGTGTTTAACGACCAAACAGGCTAATACCCCCTGTGTAACTATCTACATAACAACAAAACCTATTGGTCGCATGGTGCTGAGATATAACAATTAACACTGGTGAAGTTGCACAACAATTAAAGACTATCAACTTGGTGATTAAGTCCTATCAGCCCACCTGATGGCGGAGCCTCATCATCTAGGACTTCCACAACCAGCTTGTGTGCGATCGCCCAGTTGTATATTGGCAACGCATCACAAAACCGAGGTATGGTGACCAAAATTGTAAGTCTAGATAGTGGGACTGATATGTGCAGTGCAAAAAAAGAAAAAAGTGAAATGAATTAAAATGGCTATCAAGGCAAACAAAGACCTTTAATAGTATTCACCTGGATGTCAGATTAAAAATAGTGGACTGACAGTGTGAAATAATCACTGTCTAGCTTGCTTGGTAGAAATCAAGACAAAGATCTATACAGGGCCAACATGTTTCTGCCTTCTTGTGAAGTGTCACTGGCATTCGTCAGGGCCAAACTAGAGTCTGCTACTGCAAGGGCACTATCATATGTGCTCAACTAAGAAATAAGAAAAATAAACATACTAGTGATACATTAGAACCATCCTACCACATCTTCTCAGTATTGTTCTGATGATGCAATAGGTCTTTCCCATCAGTTTATGGGAAGTGGACCTCACCTCACCCGGCAACTGCTCGGACGAATAAGGCACCGCTCTGTCCGTCGGTACCTTGCAGCGGAATCACGAGCCGAAAGGGAGGCCATACCTCGGTTTTGTGATGCGTTGCCAATATACAACTGGGCGATCGCACACAAGCTGGTTGTGGAAGTCCTAGATGATGAGGCTCCGCCATCAGGTGGGCTGATAGGACTTAATCACCAAGTTGATAGTCTTTAATTGTTGTGCAACTTCACCAGTGTTAATTGTTATATCTCAGCACCATGCTACTAATACTATCCCGCAAAGTGTTTCCGATTTAAACAGCTGTCTATCCGAGCTGATCTGCGGTGCGCAGCGGCTTGGCACTGGGCAAACTGTGTTTATCAATGGCCGTGGGCGGTCCGGGATGGCCGCCAGACTAAGAATTATACTACCTGCGTGCCAACTACAATGGCTCATGACGTGGATAACCTCTGAGGCATCCCGATATGCCCAACCTCTGCTCCTAAAGACAAGGGGGAGGGCATGCTTCAGGATATATTGAGACAGGCACTGGGGTTGAGAAGTTGCCACTCTTGATGAGAGGGTCACATTATTGCTGGTTGCGCTACTGGCGATGAAGGTGCGCTGCAATGGCATACTCGCCGGACCTTCCCCTTGCCGGTCTTTGCTAGGGTCGAGGTAATGGCACATTGATCCCAATTGACCAGACCTCCATAGTTGACCTGGGTCGGCTGTTTGCGGAAATGACAGCCCTCTCGTTTGAGGGCACCGAAAGATGGATGCTATCCCACGGGACAGTTTGTGGCACAACAGCACTTAGAAAGGCCACAGATAGATGAGACATGGGGAGAACCAAGTAAGGACCTGGAGGTAGACTCAGCACTACAGGTTCTGTTAATATGGAGTTCCACGCGCCACAGGATCACTAATATATACAAGGCTCTGATTCGGGAGACGGGTGGAAGGAACCCTCAGCCACTTAAGGGAGTGTTACAGCCTGGACCTTCAGATCGCACTAACGGAGTCAGACTGAAGCAAAGTCCTGAGCTACTTTCCGAGAGTCTTGAGAAATGCACAGTTGAAGCTGTTGCAGTTTAACTATGTTCACTGGACTTACCTCACCCCGTTTTGCCTTCATAGATTTAGTTGGCTACTTCTGGACCACTATCAAATTATTACATTCTGCTATCAAAGGAAAGGTATATGTAGCACGCAAAGGCATTAATGTCTCCGGTTTAATTAATCAAGCACAATTCAATTTGACGATTAGACCTGGGTACAATTTTCCGGTTACCATTGAAAATTGTAATATCTAGTGTGTCACCAATTTGGAAAATGATTGGGAAAATAAGTTTCAAAAAGTCTTGCAAGAAAATTTAGGGAAGATAACTGACTTTTTCTATTCTATAAAAGTTATACAAGATGTACCACCTGTAAAATACAAATAGGCCATATTCCTTTGAGTATTAGAAAGAAGTTATCAGACATGTTGAAGAATTTATGCGATCAAGGGATCATCGAAAAGGTTGAAGGCTCTTTGTGGTTCTCTCCTATTGTACTAGCCAAGAAGAAGTCGGGTGATCTGAGAATGTGTGTGGATTTAAGGAGTGTCAATGAGGCCATCTTGCTGGACAGTTTCCCTTTACCTAGAATAGAAGATTTGATTAAAAAAATGGGACATTGTAGCTGGTTTACCAAGTTAGACTTTAGATTGGCTTACCACCAAGTTGTCTTGGATCAAAATTCCTGTCATTTAACAGCCTTCGTCACCCCAGAAGGTACCTTTCAGTTCTGCAGGATGCCATTTGGCATAGCCTCTGCAACACCTGCCTTTAAAAGACTGATGTCCACAATGTTTCAAAACATTACACAAGTAGCAGTATTTCAAGATGACATTCTAGTATTTACAAAAACGGAATGAGAGCATGACATTGTGTTGTCTAAGGTCCTTAATGTACTTTAATCTAGAGGGGCGACTTTACAAATAGATAAGTACATTTTCAAAACCAGGGAAATAGAGAATTTGGGTCATGTTTTCTCTGATCAGGGAGTGAAACCTAAACCTTGTCTTGTAAAAAGCACAGTAGATGTGCCCGCTCCAAAAAACGAAAAAAACAATTGCTTTCGTTTTTCGGTTTGTGCGAATTACACGCTAAATTTTTTAAGAATTTCGCAAACCTGACTAAGTGCTTGAGAACACTTTTGAAAAAAAATGCTGACTTTATTTGATCTGACATGCGTGAACGTACATTCAAAATCATCAAAAATGAGATTGTAAATGCTTCCGCTTTTAAGCCATTTATTGAGGGTAGAGCTACTGTAGTGACAGTGGTTGCATGTGAGTATGGTCTTGGTACGGTTCTTTCTCAACTTGAAAAGGGTCATGATTTCACTGTAGGTTTTGCCTCTAGAACTTTAAAACCTGCAGAACGCAACTATTTAGTGATTGAAAAATAACTATTGGCATGTGTATGAAGTGTTGAAAAATGTAAAGTATATTTGTTGGTGTGAATGGGCAATGAACACCAAAGAAGGTATGCTGTACAAAATGAGGTTTAATCAATGTCTCTTTGGTGCAGAGATGTAGCAATGCTCGGCTTCCATGCTGTCTTACACTCAGAGGTAGGGTAGTTCACAGGACCTTGTTGTCGTCCAACCAAGCCGAATTCAAGGGACATGAAAATAAACAAGAAAAAGAGGAAGGTTTTAGGATACGCATACTGGTTATGTGCGTTGGTTTTTGGAGGCGAGTGAGGGATGAACAGCCACATGCGGTTCCATCACCATGTGTTTGCCTATTGCGTTTAGGAGAATACGCTGTCTTCAATGCCAAAGACGCCGGTTACGTTGTCAGGGCTCGACTAATCTGAAAAATTGTACTAGTCCTGCAGGTCTAGTTACTTGGAAAATCCCCTCGACCCAAGTGCAACCTACTTGACCTCTGTCTGTGAAATCGGAGCAAAAGTGACAAGTTAACAAGATTTAAAGGCATCTTTATTGCTTAGCCCCTTTGTGAGCAATAAAAATGCCTTTAAATCTTGTTATCTTGTCACTTTTGCTCCGTTTTCCAAGACGGAGGACGAAAGTTAGTTTGTCTTCCTACTCGCCAGAAAGGGCGAGTAGGACCTAAAAATAGCTTGCCCTCATCCATTCTCCCTCGCAAATGCGAGCGGGCGAGTGGATTTGTCGAGCCCTGGTTGTTAACCCTCCACTGCCTTGGCTATTGGCGCTTTCGCGGCTGAGCTCCCTTCCCAAACCACCCCTGGATGAGGTCTCGTACCTCTGGGAGCATGGCTGGCGTGTGCTTCGTACAGGATAGAGTCCGGCTCCCGATTATTTGCGTCCTGTCTCCGTAGTCCTTGAGCCGAAGATTGCACACTCCATACGGCACCAGCAGGAGAATCCTTGTCGGGGTCTTTGGGGTTGTGGCGGTTCCCGTTCTCCCACTCCGTCCTCGGTTCCTTTTGGGACCCCGGCTTCTCTGTTCTTCTCCATTGCTCCTCGTGTTTTCTGCTAGCAGCTCTCCTTCTCGTCTTCACCGTCTTCTATTGGAGCATGTGACGTGTCACATGGGTAGGCCCGACTCCTGGAAGTAGGGAAAGTTAAAGGGACTGATACCGCCCTCCGCCGAGTGTTCAAAGGGAGACTGAAAACAAAGGACAGGAGACACATAAGGGGGCAAGACATCATTGTTCTCCTCTTCCTCCCTGTCCCGGACAGGTACATCGTGACACATCTCCCACCTTGACAGTTCACAGTCGGGGAACTGGGCAACACAGGACATTAAGTCCGCATTTCAGTTGTGGACACCTCTCCGATGCCGGACTTCAAAGGAGACGAGCTGGAGGGAGAGGAACCACCTCAAGACACGGGGGTTGTTCCCTTTATTGCGGCTCAGCCATAGAAGGGGAGCATGGTCCTTGTACAAGATAAATGGGGAGCCTTCCAGGTAGTAACGTAGTTTGTCTACCACCCACTTGACTGCCAAGCATTCTTTTTCAATGATGGGGTAATTTATTTCGCGTGGAAACTGCTTACTGCTGATAAACACCACCGGGAGCTCCAGGCCCCTTTCAGCTAGTTGAGACGATACTGCCCCTATGCCTGAGCCAGAGGCGTCCGTCTGGAGGATGAGGGGTTTGTGAAGTCTGGGGATATCAGTATAGAACTTTAGGTGATAGCTTGTTTTATATCCTGGAAAGCCTGGCGGGCTTGTATGGAGGGAGAAAGGAGGTATTTTGCTCTAACGTCTTACTTTAGGAGATCTGTCAGAGTGAAAGCTATCTCGGAGTAACGCAGAATGAACCTACGATAGTACCCCAGCAGGCCCAAGAAAGCTCTGATTTCTCTTTTGGTTGTGGGGAAGGGTGTGTTGGTGATGGCTTTTATCTTCTCTTGCTGTGGTTCGATACCCCGTTCCCCAGGAACTAACCCAAGTATCAGACTTTTTGATACCCTACTCTGGATTTTTTTGAGTTCACATGGAGTCCCGCTTCTTTGAGGGCCTTAAACACTTTCTGGCAATGTACTAGATGTTGTTCCAGTCTGTACTATATATCACAATATCATATAGGTAGGTGGAGGAGTAACCCCAGTGCTCCCGCAGAACCACGTCCATGAGTCTCTGAAACAAGGCCCGGGCCCCGTGTAGGCCAAAGGGGAGGACAATAAATTCATACAGTCCTGAGGGGGTTGAGAAATTGAGGATGCTGTTTTTGCTTGGTCTTCTGTGGAAAGGAGAACCTGCCAAATTGTAAGATTGAGCTAAGTGATATATTGAGCATTGCCTAGTTGCCCAATTAATTTATTGACCCGAGGCAGGGGATAGGAATCGAATTTGGTAATGGCGTTTACAGCCCTAAAATCTATACATAATCTCACGGACCCATCAGGCGTGGGTACGAGGACCACCGGGGAAGACCAATCACTTTGGGAGGGCCGAATAGCTCCCATCGTGAGCATGTTTTCGATTTCTTCTTCAATGGCCTTCTGCCGTGCTGCTGTGATGTGGTACGTGCGTTGCTTCACCACCTTCCCAGAGAGAGAAGGGATGGAGTGTTCCACCAATGTAGTTCGACCTGGAATATCTGTGAATATGGGTGAAAAAGTAGTCAGTACTTTTTCCAGAGAGCTCCTATGTGTTTCGGAAAGAGTTTAATTGATATTCAGCAGATGTAGAGTGGAGGGGGCTTTGTTTGGTTCCTGGGCCACCATGAGACTGTTTTTGGGAAGGGGGCCCTAACCATTTCTTTAGGAGGTTAATGTGAAAGATTTCTGTTTTGTTCTTGCTGAGACGTAGACGGTAAGTAGTCAGTCTGATTTTATCGACTACTTCATAAGGGCCTTTCCATTCTGCTTGAGTTTTCGATAGGGAGGGAGCTGACTGTCTGTCTAGACTTTCCATTGAGGAATTTTTCATTGCTTATGTAGGTGATGTCAGTGTTGGTGAGACAAATGAAGATTGGATAAATGCAATTGAAAAATACCTAATTTTATGTCTGGTAATTGCGTTAGGGAAGTCAGGTTGGAAAAGTTCTCAAGAATCGTCCATAGAAAATGATATCTTAGTGCGTGGTGACAAACTTGTTGTACCTTTTTGTTTTTGACAACGCATAATAGAATTAGCACACTGTGGTCATCTAGGCTCCACATTAACCAAATGAAAAGTAATATAAAGATTCTGGTGGCCACGGATGGACAATCAAATTGAAGAATTTGTATCTAAGTGCATAAGGTGTAAATTCAGTGATAACGTTTTAGTCACAGAATGACAAGTGGAATCTACTATTTGGTGTCCACAAAAAGCTTGGCAATGTGTTGGGATAGATTCTTGGGTCCTTACCAAATCTGACCCTATGGTATGAGATACTTTATAGTGATGGTGTTTCATCTTTCTAAATGGGTAGAAGTGGAGCCAGTTTCTTAACCAACCACCAAAAAGGTGTTTGAATGTTTTCAAGTAGTGTTGGCTAGAGAAGGGCTACCGAAAGAGATTTTAACTGACAATTGAGTTTAGTTTATTTCAACAGAAATTAATTCATTTTTAAATAATTGTGCCATAAGACACTTAAGGACACCACTTTACCATCCCCAGAGCAATGGGCAATTGGAGCGCTTTAACAAAGTTTTAGTAGAGAGCATACAAGCTACCATAAGAAGCAACATGAATGTTGCTAGATCTATACAATAGTTTATCTGGTCTTACCGTACTACACCCCATTCAATAACTGGGAAGTCTCCATTCGAACTGATGAGGAGAAGGGAAGCAGCCACTGAATTGTGTTCATATTGGGTAACTCAATTAGTCTCCTAGCGAGGGGGCATTGAAGACTGGTGGAAATCTGCTGACAATAATTCCAAGTTAGTCATTTCAAAAGGGCAAATAAAATGAGTTCTGGTTTGGAAAAAGAGTGCAAATTAAAAGTAGGAGACTGGGTGCGTGTCAAGAATCCTGTTCTGAATGGAAAAGGTTTATCAAAATTCAGAGATTCTGTTTAGGTGTGTTAATTAAGGAAAAATGCAGTGAAATTTTATGATGGAAATTGGTAGAATGTTTCTCGAGTAACCTTGACCTGTCATAACGGTTGTACACATGGGAAATTGAAAAGGAATGTGAATTTTGGCAAGATGGTCAAAGTTGTAAAGAAAAGTACTCGCACTAAAGTTGTACCAAAGAAATGGGGCGATTATGTTACTTATCAATTTTTTTTCCGACGCAAACAGTGATTGTGTTTCTAATCTAATTTATTCTTTATCTTGTTTGTTTTGAGGGGGCGTGAGGGTGCAACATTTTGCATTGGTATTTCTATACTTGTTTTGTTAATGCTTCATTAAAAAGGGGAGATGTGTGGTGATGTAAGGATTGGAAGGTTGGTCTGAGAATCCTGTGAGGTTACTGGAGGACTCTTATTCTACGAGTCAGTTACTCTGGTGACCCTTCATAGGAGGATGTACCTTGCTGCATTAAAACTTACAGTTTAACTCACAACCTGCATGGACCCACTACTACACATCTTTGTTCTAGCCATGACTACACTCGTTGGCGTAGATGTGTCAGAATTGTCCGTAGCAGAGAAAGCTCACATTAGACTTGCCTGATAGATGACAAAGTAATAGAAACGAAGGACCTGGGTTGTATTTCTAGATCCGGAAGTGGCTATAACCACCTCTGATGATAAGGATATATCGAAAATGGGGAATCTGATGTGGGAGAACGCAGGTGGAGTGTGTGTCTCACAACAGGGTAACCTGGAATTATAACGCATGTTTATGTCTGTGTAGGAGACTCATAAAAAGTTATTGTGGGACCTGTTAGGAGATTTGCATACTTCCCTGACCCATTGGTGCCGGATTGTATACCTACTATGTCGTTCAGTGCTGCTGTATTGTTTATAATAAAACTGAAAAATATAGGTTTAAAAAAATGTGAGGTGTCTTCAACGTGAGTGCTACTTAGCATCCTCCAATCTGTACTAAAGCTGCTGGGCAAGATCTAATAAAGATTTGACTGATGTATTGAGATCTGACACTTCAGTTTTCAAGTCCTTCACTGATTTTTCACTTTCCAGTGATCTGTAGCTTGTATTAATGAAGTTCTGCTCTCAGTAGGTTCACCTCCAGCGAAATAAGATCTATCTTATTTTCCAAGGTCTCTGGCTTTTTCTATAATGGCAAGAACTTGGGCTCCTGTCATATGAGCTTGGTTTCCAGGTGCATGTGGGTCTCCCTTGCCTTTGTGGGTTTGCCATTTCTGGAGCCTACTGGGTATTAATCTACTTTGGTCTGTTGGGATATACTGGTCGCTCTATGTTTTCCAATAATCAGGGTTCCCTCCATCTCCGACAAGAGGGAGAGCTGGACTATACATCACCCTCTCTGGTTTACAATAATTCTCACAGCAGGAGGATAAATACTATAGCGGCTGGTCCGCTTTTAAAGGTTGAGGCTGGTCTAAAGTTCTTGGTTTGTTATCTAGGTGAATTTAATATGGTCCCTGAAAAGAAGTTCTTGCAGAGTGATTTATTGTTCCGACCGGTCTGCGCCGTAGAAGTGTGTGGTCAATGGAGGCCAGGATACTGGCCAAATCTAGCCTGCAGGCAGCTCCCTATCATTCCCCCTCTTGATGATGATGTCATGGGCACACTATTTCAAAGTCCCAGGGAATAAACAGAGTCTCAGCTTGTTGGGGACAGCGGGGGATTGAGACTAGGACACCCACCCGTGATACTGGACTGTTCAGCTTTTTCCTCCCTTTAATGACTTCAGAGGGTAATGGTTGACCCCAGTCCTACTTTTCATGTGTTGCTGGCTTTCATCTCACAGTGGTTGTCTTCTGTTGAGCTCCGTCTGGCTAGCAGACCACATGCCACACATTTGCCAGTTCTGATTGATTTGAATTGCAATTCTTTGCTCCTTAGACCTGCAAAAACCGAACTCAAACGGAGTTTCATTTCTAGTGACTTTTGCAAACTTGAATATTGTGAAGACTGTCTTGGTTTAGCTTCAGGGAAGAATAGCTTGCACGAATGCCAATCTGCATATGTACCGCTTTATTTCACTGATCCTAGGCTATAATGTGTGCAGTTGCAGTGATCTGTTCTGTCCACTGAAAATAGCTGAAAAGGAGGGTTTCGCTATATATTTACACCCCATAAGCATGGAATTTTCCCCCTATTTTATTGCTCTCTTGTGAAAATTAAGCACAAGGAGGCAAATGTGAAGTCTGGGGAACACCACTTGGGACCTGTCTATATTTAGTTGGATTGCCTTAGCTCTGTCAGTCAGAAAAGATTTTATCCACCGGATTACCACGTCCGTGAACAAATAATTTTCTTAGCGATATGGAAGTGTAGGATGGTCAAAGGCAGTTGAGCACAACAAAAGTATTCCTGAGCTGACACCACTCCATCCACTATTTTTTTAATAAAATCTTTTTATTAACTTTTTGCTCAATCGACCATTCGAAATAAACAGTTACCTTAATTTGCACATCATTAACATTACAGTGGAAACACTCAAGGCTCCTAGAAGGATACATGGTCACCAATAAGATACACTGCAGCAGAACAAATATACAACAATTACTTCGGATCATCTGCAAAGCGGCTTCATTAGACAGTTCAGGGTCTTCTTATAATTGTACTATACAGGATCTGATCCGCTACAGTAAATTCCCCTCTGTATTTTCTCCCACTTTTTGGCACACCCTCTGCCTTTGTATATAGTTTCCTTGGTCCGTTGGCACCAATCGAGGTCACGTTTCCATTCTCTCAGCGAAGGCGTAGAGGAGGCTCCCCAATGGCTCGCAATGTTTCGTTTGGCGACCCCGGCTGCCAGGGCAAGCCAAATTCCTGTGTGTCTGGGCCAATTTGTGTCCCCTTTGATCATAAGGAGGAGCCATGTAGAATCCATCGGGACCTGTACCCTGGAGACTCATGACAACACCTCCATCACACCCTCCCAGTATCTGACTTTCTCAGGGTACTCCCAAAGGATAGGGAAGAAAGTACCTTCCTACTGACACCCCCTGAAACAGAGCGCAGTCTGCGTTTTGCCCCTGGTGTATAGTTGTGTGCGTGGGTAGTATGTGCGATGCAGTATTTTAGTTTGTACTAATCTAAAGCGAGACCGCACTGCAATCTCCCTAGGACTCTGTACTGCCTCCTGCCAATCTGTGTCGTCCAAGTTCCCTAGGTCATCTGTCCATGCAGCTCTCATGGCGACAAGCGCATCTGGCATATTGTTTATTAGCTTACAGTAGACTGCAGAGGTTGGCTTTTCGATGCTAGAGTCAAGTAGTAACCTATTCTCCAGAGGGGAGTAGTCCAGAAGGGGGGTACTCCGCTGGATGTGTCGCTGCTGCTCATGTATAAGCCTGAAGTAGTGGTATTTTTGCGTCTGATGCCAGGTGTATTCCTTCTGCAAGGTTTCGAAGGTGAGTGGCGCCTCCTCCCTTCACATGTCTCCCAGGCAGTCGATCCCTATAAATGTCCACTTCCCAAAGCCTGTTAGTGTTGCCACCTCCTTCAGGAGGTCGCCTTCCCACAAAGGAGTTTGGCTAGTCAGTTTTCCCGCCCACCCCAGCAATTTATTTGCATCCATCCAGCATTCCACCACTACTCTTGTTTGGGGAGGGCATTATGCCTCCTTTCTGAGTAGTGAGGCATAATGACCCCCAGGCATGCTGGCTCAGTCCACCCGATATGCTGATTCATCCGGGTCGGCATATACCCAGTCATTTATGACCATGAGCTATGAGACCCAGTAATACAGCCTGAGGTCTTGAACCACCAAACCACCCTCGTATACCCCGCTTTGCAGTTTGGTAAGCGCTATCCTAGGTGAGCCACCTTGCCATAGTTGCTGCCTGACTACGGAGGATATTTTTAATTTTATTTTTTTATTATTGTATTTATTGGCTTATCAAAACAAGGTTACAAGCAATTTGGCAGAGACATTGGTACACGCAGCTGAAGAATAACATTATACATTGTGACGTAAGCGCATTACTCGTAGCATTACAGTAATCCCACGCCTGGCACACATAGTAATCCCCCCACACAGCGAGTCTTCTTGCGGAAGGCAATATGCGTATTGTCTGTGCTTACCATTCCCGTTCCGCCATTCACATCCCTCCCATCAGTACATTGGTGCAAAAACCGTTGTAAGCAAAAACAGGTATATCAACATCCTCGCGGATAGCAAGATTCACCAGATGGTGTCGGAACTCATCATCGTTCCCACCTCATCAATGTCAAACCATACTGTATATGTCTATGTCCCCCGCCCCATCGTGTTGCAGCGTGGGCTCCTGTGTCCTCCCCGTCCCCGATTCAGTGCTCGTGCCTTCCGAGGCACCTTCATCCATCACTGGTCTCCTCCCCAGGTACAGTGCCCAGTAGTTCTTTGGCCTATTACGAAGTGGTAATAGTTCGCTGTACAGTTCCGTTTGTGTGCAGCAGTATAGCATATCACTAGACCACCACGTTAGTGTCGGGACTGGGCCTCTCATCCAAGTGAGCGCTACACAGCGCTTTGCCACAAGGAAATCAATATCCACAAGCCGTCGAAATTCGGGCTCTACGTCCTTGGAATATCCCAGTAGCGCAAGCAGCGGTGAGGGGGATAGCGATAGGTCAGTGACCCTGTTCACTTCAGTTTAAACATTGTGCCAGAACTCTGCAACCTTCGGGCAGAGCCAGGCGAGGTGTAAAAAATCTGCAGAGTGCGCTGTGCATCTTTCGCAGCTTGGGGCTTCCCGCAGTCCATAGCGGAACAAATATTCGGGAGTGTAGTACACCCTGTTAAGGAATTTAAAATGCAGTACCCGATGCCTGCCGTTAAGGGAACCCCTCCTGATGTTGGCGCAGCAGTATCGCCACTTGTCCTCAAGGAAGGTCAATCTCTAGATCCGTCTGCATCGCTAATCTAGGTTTAGCGTAATGTGTGGTTTTCTCAGTCAATGTGTCATGATAGAGCTATTAGACGAGCTAGAGACTTAGCCGTGACTACATAGTCGTACGACAGTATCACTGGAGGTTCTTACATATATTCCCCAAGTAAGTCTCTGAGTGCAAGTCTCACTCTGTGGAACTGGAACCGAACCAGTGGATGAGCGTTGGGGTTATCCCCAGTGTCCACCTCCTCCCACGTGCGAGCTTTACCATTCAGGAATAGATCTCCCATAGTGGTTAAGTTTAATTTTGCTAGCGATGAAAGAACGCCTCTATCTGTACACGGTCCTAGCCACGAGCACCATTCCAGTTTGGCTCCCGGAGCATACAGCAGTGAACAAGCCTGGGCGTCCATAACATGGTGCCAGGCATGCGTAACAGCGTTAGGCGAGTCTAATAAGCCCGTTCGTCTATCTCAGGGTCGAGCCATGAGTGCCGGTAACGGAGTCGGATCAGCCATTATACCTTCAATAAGTATGTGGGGAGCATTAGCAGGGCCGTGCATCTAGCCGTACGCATGGGCGCCTTTGTGCTGCACAATAATATAATTCCAAGTCCGGGGCTTGCAGGCCACCGTCCTCATATGGGCGTATAAGAATATCCCATGCCACTCTGGGCTGCTTGCCAGCCCAAACCAGCCACAACATCAAAGTGTGTAATTGTTTAAAAAACTTATTGGACAGCACCATTGGGATATTGCTAAAAAGAAACAGGAAACGGGGGAGTACGATCATCTTCAGTAGTGATATGCGGCCCATTAATGAAAGAGGAAGGACGATCCATTTGTCTATATCGTCTTCCAGTTTGGAGACGGCCACACCATAATTTTCTCTTAGAACCACCTCCGCATCCGTGTGAAGCTGTACGCCCAGATATCTGACCAATTCAGTAGTCCATTGTATAGGGTAATCCGATTCTACTCTCTTTGTAGCAGGGGTGAGTGGGAACATCACTGTTTTGTTCCAGTTCACGTGGATCCCAGATAGTGATCCAAACAGGACCACTTCCCTCAACACTCTCGAGTGATTAGTCTCCGGGTCTCGCACTTAGAGTAGGGTGTCATCCGCGTACGTGGACACTATCAGATTGTACCTAGGAAAACGGATACCGCAATGCCCATGGTACTCTCGTAAAGCGCAAGCTAGGGGTTCCGCAA
The DNA here is from genome assembly GCF_964263255.1 of Lissotriton vulgaris. Classification (NCBI taxonomy): domain Eukaryota; kingdom Metazoa; phylum Chordata; class Amphibia; order Caudata; family Salamandridae; genus Lissotriton; species Lissotriton vulgaris. The sequence goes on from NC_141689.1 coordinate 550,877,309, forward strand.
CCAGTGCGTATAGGAGGGGTAATAGGGGGCATCCTTGTCTGGTGCCGCTTCCTATATTGAAGGGTTCCGTCGTAAATGAGCCTATACGTACACGTGCTGTTGGGGATGTATATAGCGTGTTAAGCAGTTGTATGAAAAGCTTCCCCACTTCCATGCGTTGTAACACCGCTCTGAGAAATGGCAATTCGACAGAGTCAAACGCCTTCTCCATATCCAGGAAGACTGCTACAGCCGGTACTTCCTGCCGTGTGTGCTGGAATGCTGCGAACACTGTGCGCAAATTATAGGTCAAAGTACGGCAGGGTACAAATTCCGCTTGTTCGGGGACCACAAGAGTGGCTAATGCGGTTGGCAATGAAAATCTTCGCATCTACGTTGATGAGAGATAGTGGGCGGTAGGAGGCACAATCCTCCGGGGGCTTACCAGGCTTTAAGAGCGCTATGATGACTGCTTCCCGCATGGTCGAGGGGCATCTGTCCACCCTCTGCAATTTACTCAATCAGCCGCAATTGTTTAGGGATCAGTAGTTCGGAAAACATCCTATAAAAAGAGGCCGGAAAACCATCACCACCTGGAGCACTGCCCGCCTTCATAGACGGCAACGCCCAGACAACCTCTTCCCTTTCAAACGGACGCGCCAGGAACTGACAGTGAGAGTCAGTGAGCCAAGGTAACTGTATGTGTGTTAGATAGTCCATGATGTGTTCCTCTGATGTCAACCCTCTAGAGGCGTATAGTGCAGCATAATACTCACAAAAACTTGCCGCTACCTGGGTATCGTCCAGCTCCTCCCCAGTGATCAGAGAGCTCAGAGCGTGCATTGCTACATTTTGCCTACGTTGTTTAGCCATCTTGGCCAAGACCGCCATACGACCTGGCAATAGCGTATTTCCCAAGATGCTTTATCTCCGCGTCAGCCTCATCGTGGTATTCACAAATCGTTTGTGCTAGCTCTTGTGTCAGGTCTGCGCTGGGATCCCGAAAACAACGCGTTTCTATGTCCCGCAGCCGTTTCTCTAAAAGCAACAGGCGATCTCGGATGGATTTCAGGACACCGGCATGTTTAGAGATGATGACACTGCGCATGTATGCTTTAACCCTTTCCATGCTCATGACGAGCTCAGCTCGTCATGAGGCACGGTGCTCGTGTGCGCATGACGAGCTGACCTTCAAGCATTTTCAGCACAGGAGGGGAATATGCTCCGCAGCCAAGGTGTTAAAGGTCTCCCACACCGTAAGGAAGGAGTCCACCGTGCCCTCATTTCTGCTAAAAAAAGTCGTCAATGGCAGTAGACAACTCGTCGCGAAAAGCATCATCAAGCAACGCATATGGGGCAGTCGCCATGAGAAGGGAGGGGGACGACGCGCTGGGGGGCGGAGGGTAATTGGCACCGGGGAGTGGTCCGAGTAAGTACGCGGCAGTGTCACACACGCCTGTTCCCTGGAAAGGAGGTGCGCAGAGAGGAGCCAATAATCAATGCGGGTGTGAATGTCATATTGTGATGAGTAGTGTGTGTATCCCCCTTGTGACGGGTGTTTTGTCCTCCAAACATCCTGTAATCCCAGCCGGGTCATCTCTGCGTCCAGGACGCGAGCTGAGGCCGATGGGCGTCTGCTAGGTCCATCTGATCGGTCCAGGGCCGGGTGGCGCGTCAAATTTAGATCTCCGCCCCACAGGACCTGTCCCTCTCCTAAATCTCAAATTTTACTATCAAGTGTCACATAAAACGAGGGGCAGTCAAAGTTGAGACCATATGTGTTGATCACGTGGAACGTCATACCTTTACCCGTACATTTTGTGATCACATAGCGTCCCTCAGGATCTGTATCAATCGGTTGAAGCGTCAAAGGAGACTTAAGATTCACCCAAGTCAGCACCCCCCTAGCACTGGAGGTGAAGCCAGCAGCATGTACGCGACCACGTAGCCCTCTGTAGTGTAGTGCCGGACTGTCTGATCTCAAATGGGTCTCTTGCAATAGTGCAACGTCAATCGTATGCCTCAAAAGGTATTGTAGTACCTTCCGGACCTTCCTGTGATCATTTAGACCTCTAACGTTCCAGGTCAACAATGTGAGAGTGTCATTGTCCTGCTGATGTTGTGTTATGACAGGTAATGGGGGGCACGGAGGGGATGCATCGTCAACTAGCGAGTGTCGGGCCATAGTTGGGAGCGATGTCAGTGTAACACATCAGGCGCATTCCTGTCAGTCTGTAAGCAGTGCACACCTCTGTCAACGTCTCTGCCAAAAAAAGGCCCTGGTACATTCTCAACAAATATGCATAAACAACAACAAGAAAAAGTTATGCATTGCCCTTCCCCCCACCCACGTATGCCCAACCCCAACATGGCCGTGCCCCAAGCCACCGCCACTCCAGTCCCTCCCCCCATACCCAAAGAACTGCATCGCCTCCCCACCTTCCCACATCCCGCCAGTCTCATCCCAAACCCAAAATCAAATACAAACACTCAAAACAAGAAAGAAAAGTGCCCTCAGCAAGGAAGGCAGGCAGGGGAAGTGGTACACACTTATGGGCGTAGGTAGCCTGCTCTCAATTAGTTCACAATAACAGACGGTGTAAAAAGAGTAATAATCTCCGCCCCGTCCCGCCCAGACCAAGACGATATTAGGTGACGGTCTTAGTCCCCTATAATGTCCAGTACGTGTCTAGTGGCCATTAGGGGCTCCATCCGTTCGCCTTGATTGTCACAGCTTACACTTCAGCCCCTTTTACTGCCTATATTTTGTAAATCTATCAGTTGTCATCACGGTGTGTCACTAACAACCCACTTCCTATCAGCAGTGAGGTCACATTTAGCCTGTATTTAATACGATAATAGGCATGCAGGGGACACGTCAAATCTCATTTACTCACCCCATAATTCAAAAAAGAACCACCCTTTCCCCCATTTCTCTCATGACTCACTGTTACCCTGCGTCGTCACTGCAACCCACAATTAGATATTAGTGCCTCCAATTCACTGTCCCGCTGCGTAGAGGCAATATCCAAAATTATATGTAGAACTCCACAAACTACTTAAACTGCAGCCGTGCAGCGTAAGTGACAGCTGGCCGCAGAGTCAGTCTTGCTCATCCATGGGCCCACCCGAGGCCTCTTCCGATAGTTCATCGTCCGCCGGGCGCTGCCGGTCTCTCCGCCAGTCTTTCATGGCTTTCTGGAGCGCTTTTGGATCCGTGAAAATGGTGGATCTTCCCTGTCTGTTGATCCGCAGCTTGGCTGGATAAAGCATTGCGTAGTCGACCCTGAGCTCTCTCAATTGACGCTTCATTGGGACAAATTGACGACGTGCCTCCTGTACTCTGGCCGTGAAATCCGGAAACAGAGAAATCGTGCTCCCCTCGTATTGCAAAGGTTGTTTCTCTCTGGCTAGCTATAATTCAAAAGTTTGGCCACAATAGGGCGAGGGGGGGCTTCCGGCTTAGGCCTCGGGCCCAGCGTTCGATGAGCTCTCTCCACCACGAACATCCCGGAGAAAACATTGTCGCCCAACACTTTCTTTAGGAGGGCTTCCACAAAGAGCTGCATATTGCCCGTCGGAGTGCTCTCCGGCAGGCTCTCCGGCAGGCCAGTGATACGCATACGCATATTGTGACCTCGCTTCCAAATCCTCGGCCTTGTCCTGGAGAATTTGGATCACTTTTCCGAGCTGTTTGTGCTCCTTGTCCAGAGTGGTTTGTGCCTCCTCCACCTCGTCGCTCTGACATGTCCAGGCGCTCGGCGTGTTTGTCGAGCCGCTCCGCCATGCGGTCCATGCGATACGTTGGGGCATCCATTTTAGTTCCCAGAGATGCAATGCCACCTTCTAAATTGTTTTCCATGGCGACCAGGATATGTCGTAGGTCTGTCTCGGGACCGTCATCCCCTGTCGATTTTTCCTGTCCGGCGTCCTCTTCGCGAGCTGGGGTATCAGTGTTTTTGGGCTTTTTGCTGGAGTCAAAAGATAACTTGGGTTGCTTTCTGTCGGGACAGCACATAGTGGCTCCCCCAAGTGCACCACCTGCTGCAGCCCTCGAACTACTTAGCTTATCTCGAAGTTACCGTGCCCAGCTGTATTGCCTGTGAGAGATATTATCTATTCAGGTCCAAAATATCCAGGACCTCAGTGTAGTCCTCGACTTCACTCCTGGCGATGTTCTTGTCCACCCCCAGGCGCCAATCTATCTGTGAAGCGGGTTCTCTGCAGCCCTCCTTACACCAAGCGCACTCAGGCCACAGGGTAAGCACCAGCAGTGGCTATCAAGAAAGTGTTCGTGTAGCACATAGGGAGCAAATGTGAAACTGCCAGCAGAGCACTGTAACTCGAATGAGGGGTCCCGTCTTTCCACATGGGTGCACGATCCGCTCCTCAAAATGGCACCGTGAAGGAAGCGTAACCATGAGCCAGTTCCCAGTGTCGCTATGCACAAGCAGTACACGCACAGCAGCTCTTCGAAACCTGCACTTGTGACAGAGTGGGTGGAGTAAATCAGAGGATCCGGACCCAGGGCGATCTCTGTATACTCTTCTAACAATCCCCTCAGGCCGCGTTGCCTGGTCGCATCATGCTGCTGCGGCTGGGGAAGCAGTTGCAGCTCGTAGGGTCCCGGTATTTGCTGCTTCCTTCTGGAGCGTCCTCCTCCTGGTGTCTCTTTACCCCGGTATATGAGGGCCTGCAGCAGCGGGCGCTTCCTCAGTCAGCGCCGGGCCTCAGCAAGAGAAGAGGCCTAACAGCGCAGGTGGAGCCGGGCCCTCGAGTGATTCGTCTATAGCTCTGTGAGGCCCAGAGGTCGGGCGTCGCACTCCCCCACACACCGCCTGTTGCTCGGCGCCGTTCCGGACTCCGCGCAACTGATCGTAGCGCGGAAGGGAACCTGTGTCCTGCAGCAGCGATCTTCAGGGTCACTCACCCCGTCCATGGGTCTTCTAGATCAGGCAGGTCTCTCGCGCGGCTCCCTGGTAGGCTGCGCCTCCGCTCCAGACACAGCTTGCCGATATGCTCCAGCAACAACGCTTCCCAGGATCGGAGACGGTCGAGATCAGGCTAGTATGTGCCCCTCACTTCGGGGGTCTGCTGGGGGGCTTTATTTTCTCATTGGGGCACTGTCTCCCTTAGGATAAATATGCGGATTTTGTCTTGGGCGGAGGAGCGAGCGGTTCAGGCAGCCATCTCCGACGCTGGCTAGCTCCGCCCCTACGGAGGATATTTTTTTTTAAATGGTTGGGGGGACTCGATACTGGGTATTCTGTAAGACATAAAGAAGGTGAGGTAGGGCCATCATTTTGAATAATGACAACGGGAGGAAATGCCAGTGAGCAACATCAGCACTTAGGCGCTCCATCTGGGGGTCTAGGTTTCTCTGTACAAATACTGCAGGGTCTCTGACGATGTATATGCCCAAATATTTAAACCCTTCCGTTGCTACCGGGGCTGCACAGTTGGTTGGCATCCTTGGAGGGGGGCCCGAGAGTGGGAACACGACCGATTTTGCCCAGTTGATTTTGTAGCCCGAGTAGCTGCCAAAAAGCTCAAAGATATGGAGTACCCGTGCCATGGAGTAGTAGGGCCTAGCTAGGTATAGAAGAATATCATCCACATAGAGCGAGATGTGCTCCTCCCACCCCCACCGGCACACCTATGCCCCAGATCTCTGGATCCCTTCGGACCCAGTGGGTTAGTGGCTCCAGAGCCAGGGCAAAGAGCAGCGGGGATAGAGGGCAGCCCTGCCGTGTACCTCTCTCTAACCGGAAGGACCTGGATAGTACCCCGTTGACTCGCACCAGGGCCCTTGGACTTGCATACAATAGTCAAACCCATCTATGGAAATTTGGACCAAAGCCCAGTTTACGTAGTACCATAAATAAGTATGGCCACACTATACTGTCAAACGCCATTGTGGCGTCCAATGACATCACTGCTGTCTGTTGGGCCTCCGGATTATTTCTGAGGTGGAGCACTCCATAGAGCCTGCGTAGATTGTGGCGAGTGCTTCTATGGGGCATGACTTCTGATTGGTCTGGGTGTATGACCTCCGAGAGAACCGGTATCAATCTGTTAGCCAGTGTCTTAGCAAGCACTTTCGCCTCCATATTGATCAGGGAGATAGTAAGGTATGAGGCGCTCTGATCTGGCGGTTTCCCTGCCTTATGCACTACCGCTATCGTGGCCGCGCACTGGTCAGGCCTCTGTCAGCATGTCTAGTAGCGGGGGAAGTATTATGGAGTACTGATTTTTATAGTTCTCCACAGAAAGGCCATTGGGACCGGCCCCCTTCCCAGATTTGAGGTCGTCAAGTGCTACTCCCAGTTCCTCCTTCATGAGATCTGCCTCCAATGCGTCACGTGACTCATCGGAGAGCGCTCAAAGTAAACAATCTCGGAGGAATTCCTTACAGTCGCCCTCAGTCCTTGTGCTGACTAGTTTGTAAACTGCCTCAAAGTGCGCCACAAAGGCTTCCGCTATGTCTTTGTTAGCTGTCTGTAGTTGCCCCGTCCCTTCAAACACACATGTCACCCAGGAACGTTCCCGATCTCGCCTTTCCAGCCATGCTAGGAGCTTTGATGCTTTATCTCCTACGTCGTACAGCCTGTGTTGAGTGGCCAAGGCATACGCCCATGCTACCCCATCTGCCAGTGCACGCAAGTTGCGTTTCTTTAGGGCCAGCTTATGCCTTATCTCTCGGGAGTTGTCAGTTGCTGCCTCTATCTCCAGGTCAATGATTTCATGCTCCAGGGAATGTACTTGGAGCTCTTCATCACTCCATCCACTATTGTCCTTTAAGCATCTACAGCACATGTAACCATTGTCTTGGTGCTCGTTCTACTTAATATAGGAGCTATGATGTAAGAGGGATTTTCTCAATTTGCTTGTCAACTTAAAGAATTAAAAAAGTGTAGTCTAACTACGGTGTTTTTTGTTTTTTTAGGATAGATCAGACAATTACTGACTAAAACTGCTCAGGAACTCAATATATCAGTGAGAGACATAGCAATACATTTTTTTAATGGCAAAGATTAATCTTGCTGGGCAAATGTTCAGTGGTAAACCTGATAGATTACGCCTAAACAATACATTTATTAATCAGTGGTAGAAAAAGGGTGAACGTGATCAAACCTTACACTAGAAACAAAACCCTCATTTTATACTTCCTCTTTATCAACAGTGTGACATGCCTCAAACTATTCTTAGCTTTATTGTGTAAAATGGATGAGTATTCATTAAAGCTAGAGAAGTACCATCTCATTAGCATGGCCTCTCAGGTTTGCATTAGAGCAAAGAGATTTAAAAACGTATTTTCAAATATTATCTGCCATAAGGGTCTTTATTTTAGTAATATCTTCTTTTGTCTTGTGGACTATATTTATTTGTGCCAAATTTATTTTTCCCTCTTTTGCTTCAGAGGAGACTTCACTACTATTTAATTTGCTTCAATTTACAGGAATTCGCTTGTAAAGGCGCAATCTAATTCAAGGCAGTAGTAAATAGACTGTATTTTGATTGTTCTCGGTACCCACTTCTCTATTCCCCAACAATTTTAAAGCATTACTTAAAGTAGTACTTAGGTTATCTTGGATAATTTTATTCCTTTTCTTGTTAACACTTTTATGTGAACCCTCATCCATGATGAGATCCTGCGTACGTTCAGCCAACATTGAGAATGGCATACAAAATGATCCATTCAGGAAACCTTTGTAGGCTTCTGAACTATTCAAATATTTTGAAAACTAAAAATTAAATCATGTCCATGTCTGGTTTGCACTGTGGGGCTTGAGACACCTTGAATACGTTTTCGGAACCCCATACCAGTAAGTAGTATCTTTTCTGACTTTGAGCTACCCAATCATTGTAATCACCTATCACAAGTGGTTTGCTTAATGTACTCTGGCAGTGAATTGTGAAATCATCCAACCAAATGGAGCAGTTGTCACCTACATAGGAAACTGTGTTTTCCATGGCTCAAACCTGTCTACCCTGCCTGCTCATCATTGTGCTCGTCCTGGCATTTTTTCCTGGCCAAGTAAACATATGTCTTGAAACCCCAGAGAGTTTCTTCACATTTTTACTACTGTCCTCCAGCAAAGTGCTAGAATTCGTAAGGGAAGGTATAAATCAAGCATACCCCTTCCCTTTCACTCCCATCTGTCACCCATTTCATATGTTTATTTTTCCACTTACTGCCTATAGAAAATGTATGATTTCCTACTAGCTCCTCCTTTCCCAGCAGGTATGATGATGATGTGTCATTATGAAGGGATGATTTTTTAGACTGACAACAGTTGCAAGCCACAGCTTTGGCTTCATAGTGGGCAGTGGCATCTCTCTCTGCCAATAGGCAGCTTTGTGTATGGAGTTAGGAGGGATGATTACAACCCTCCATTAACCATCCAATGAAGACACTGGTATTGGTGGATGTGTTGATACTAGTCCAGGGGCATAGATCATTTTACATAAACCCCTTGTGAGCCTGCCTATTGGCTCTCCCTATGTAAATCCATTCAGTGTTCAAAAATAGGACCCCTTGCTTTCCCCCTAAAATATTATGAATGTAGGTAACATTTATAAGTGTAGATAAAGAATGGGAGTTCTTCTTTCTAGGGTTCCAGTGTTTGTTTTCATGAAGGATGGCATATGAAAACAGCTCTTGTCCAACGAGATTTATGTTCTGACCATTTCGCTATATTTGTTACAGATGCTGTCCAGTCAACCCTTTTACCTTCGTAGTTCAGCGTCTAGTGTTTTGAGGTATGCATCCATAAACGCTACAATATAAACTAGTGTGAACAAGTTCTAGTTGACCAGCCTGTGACTTTATAGAAGATAGCACTTTTAAAGGAAGGCCTCTGGCCTGGCACATTGCCCACCAATGAAGGAAAGGGATGAGATCTGTGCCCATCCCGTATCATGAGTTCAACTCAAGTTAGAAGAATTGCTGTCCCAGCAACATCATCTGATTGGCCCATTTGGAGAGAATCCGCAGTCTACACTAGAAGTTATGGGATTCTCTTTGTCATACATTCAAAGACACCAAGACACTTGTAGTTATAAGGAAAATTGCATTACAATCAAATGCACAAAGAAACATGCACTCGAGTTTGACTCAGCAGCTCCCTCAATATTGGATATACGTTGATACCAGAGAATAGATTGTGTTCGCGTTTGGCTTCTTTGAAGTTGTATGCACGTGTACATTGGAAGGATTGTAACAATTTCAATTAACTGTTTTTCTCCCCTCCCCGAGATCCAGGTATAGCTACTAGCATTGTTGAAAAGTCTAATGCATCAGCCGTTAAAACAAAATTTAGAGTTTCTTCCATCCCAACGTCCTCACTCCTGTATGTTAGGAGCTTGTGCCAAGACTGAAGTGCCCTGCCAAGTATGATTGTTATGAGCTGCAGAGACATAGATTTCTTCTGTGCATGTACCTCCACTATACCTCCAAAAAAGAGTCCCTCTGTCCTGTACCTTTGTTCCCCGATAAGGCAATGACTGCTCAGGGAACACTTCAAGAAACCTCTGGGCCGAACCTCTCCTTTAGATCCAGGTTGCCTGATAAGCTCTTCTTCCCATGTGGCTGTGCAAAAGCCATTGTGGGAATGTCTATTTTGTGAGGACCCTTGAACATTGCCCCCTACCGACTTAACTCCTGGCATGGCCCCAAGTATCTACATAATCGCTCCTTGTCTCATCATCCTCCATTTGAAATCTAAAATCTGGCATGACCATTCTCTTTATCACCAAGTCAGCTGCTGCGGCCTGCGCAAGGCCAGCAACAGTGCATGTAATGCTCTGTGAACTGAGTCACCAGGTGGGCTGCATACAACGTGGCCTCTACACTCTTAGGACAGCATAAGCAGACAGAACTGTCTTGTGTAAAGTTTGTAGGAGATAGGTATGTGACATCGATATCTTTGTCTGCAAACCATAAGGTTTTACTTGTTGCTTTGCCGTTATAAAAATAAAGGTCTTGTAGTGTTAAATAGATATAACATTGTATTCCCATTTATTCAGGTGTTAACCATATCTGAGTTCCCCAAAGCTACACAACCCTCAAAGAGTAACCATTTTTTTGCTTGTATTTGTTCATTGTAGTTCTCTGTAGTCCCTGGAGTGCAGAGATAATAATCTTACTGTTACATGGTTTGTCCAGAGCCTCTGATTGCCCAGGAATAGGGACCACATGCCACATGATCACTATTTAGGAACTATCACCTGTCAAGAGGTGGGACTTGCTATATAATACATTATCAATGCGTGTTATAACATCTTATCTTTGCATGCACTTTATTAACAGTCATTCTTTTGCTGCAGGGTGGTTCTGTTTTGTTACTGACTGGTCCCCCTGGTTGTGGAAAGACTGCAACAATGAGTGTGTTGACAAAGGACCTTGGGATCCAGGTGCAAGAATGGACCAATCCAGTCACAACTGAATATAAAAAAGATGAATATAATGAAGTTTACGAGCGAGGTAAGTTGTTCCTATTTTCACTTCTTCTGGACAAATGAATTACTTGATTCCGTGTAAGTTAAGAGTTGGAGCGTTGCAGTTCCTTAGCTGCCTGGCTCTACAGTTCTATTAAAATGGGAATTTTTTGATGCGCTGTTTATAATCCCTTTGGTGGTTTCAGTCGAGTTCGGACTAGGAAAACATCCTCTACACTCAAAACTGTCAAATGGTCATCATACCCGTCACATATTGACACCCATGTGATGGTCTGAAAGCAGAAACAAATTATCCTTATTAACATTTGGCCAAAGTAATATCCGGGCACCAGTGGTGACTGGTGAACGCAGATGGGCGTAAATACCTGCCAGAAATGCACTCAGGAAGCAAGGCAAAGAAAGACAGTTCCGTGTTGGTAGTTTTGGAATGGGGCTTTGCCCCTAAAAATACATTACAAAAAATAGGGCCAAGTTGTGAATTTTGATGCTCAGTTCTCAAAGGGCAAAAATAAAATATTCAAATACTTTTATGAAATGCAAGCCAAGTCGGGGATTTCACCCGCACAAGAAATCTTTAAACACATTGGGGCAAAACACAATGCTCATTTCAGCCAGTGTCACTACAACTGGTTGTATACGCATAAGTATCACAGACAGTTAGAACATCTAAATGTACAATTTCACATGGCCCAACATCTTTCAAAATGTATTTATATATATATTTAAGTATACATTCTATTTTTTCACCTAACAAGGCGATTTGAGAGAAATGTTTATCACTGAAAATCAATTTGGAAGGAGCATATTGGAAATACTAAATCTAACATTCACCGGTTCTGGGCAGCCGAACTAGACCAATCCTAAAAATTCATAGAACAGAGCTGCTGTTTTTATTCCCGAGACCTTACAGATCGGAAAACATTAGGAATAAAACAGACTTGCATGTTTATGCTTCAGACAGCAGTAGTAGTGATAGAAAAAATCTTCATCATTGTAGATGATGTAATGCCTAGATACATGCCAAACAACAAGGAAACAAGATCAGCACTAAGCATTCCCAACATAGCAAAAATTAAACCCTTTGACTCAAACCTCAGCCTAAAAGTTGCCCCAAACAATGCATATTTTCATTTTAGAATAAGCTTATATAACCCAAAATAAAACTTTGTCATCTTTGAAAAAGAAAAAAAAACATGAAATACCTGTGTTTAATTTTTAGTATTTGCTTGTTTGGGCCCCGAACATCATTTTGTTATTTCCATCAGGCCGTCTCAAGTACCACTACACGCTTGGGCAGATTCCAGCTGCAAGGGGTATCCATGGTATGACCTGGATTTCCAAACGTGTTAGGCCAGGCATATGACTGGGATAGTCAATACAGTAAAATGCTAAAGATGGTACCAGTTCCTACGAGAAGGTGAGAGGCCGGCATCCTGTTATGGTTGCAAGTGAGGATAGGGTGTCTCCAAAGACAAGGAAAGAGTGTGTCTGAATGGGGAGTGGTACTCCTGTATGTGTTGTGCCCTCACACACCCTTGTGAGTGTAAAGCTTCATCATTAGGCACTGTTCCTCGTGGGGGTGGCGCTGCAGTCCCTCTCGGGCCCTCTAAGAGGCCACTCTGATGGAGCTCTTTTAGGAGTTGCCGCAATTGTGCATGTGGGTGTGTAAGCCAAGTGGTGAGTGTGAGTGAAGATAAAATAACCCGTTGGTACCCTAATGTGTTTATTAAAGGGTCCTCAGAGTTGAACTAAAATCTGGACGGGATGGAGATGCACTTTATGCTGATAGAGAGGGGAAAAAAAACAAATAGATTCCCACTTCTCTCAACACGTGTGACAGTGTTGTTGTGGTGTTAAAAGTGAGAGGTCGACATGTTTTGCGCTGCTAATGGGTCCCTAATGGATCCCGGAGCGCTTCATCAGTACAGTGAGTCGTGACATAGGGAGGGAGGAATCAGGGAAAAGGCACCCTATATTCCTACCGTGCCTTCATTGAGTGTGAAGAGGTATGTTAGAGACATGTCTTATTCGTGTACTCTGGCTCAAACCTGAAGGAGACATAATCAAGGGAAAAAAAGGGGAGAAAAACCACTGAACCAATGAATAAGTCATGGTGTTGAAAAAGAGATATAATTGACTACAAACAGTACTCATCATGCTTTGTAGAAAACAGCACTATGCAAACAAGTGACTGAGGTTTAAAAGGGCGGTATGGACTAAAGAAACAGTACTCATCATGCATTATAGGAAACAGTCAATACACTAGCAGTGGTGAAAATATTGACAAGAATGCCCGAATAGGCGAGATAGCTAAATGACTACAGTAAGCACGGACCACAACATAGCATGAATATCCATATAACCACTGGCTCCTAAGCGCCCCCTCTGCATACCCGAGCCCCGGTTTTGAAGGTGAACACAGTTTGAGACACACCCAGGCATTTGCTTCTCCTGACCAGTGCCCCCTTCTCACTTTTTTTTTTTATCCAGTTTTATTAATTTTCAATGCAATACATTGCTCTCAAAACAAGCATTTGTAATGCAATCGGTCTCGCCGTTGGGATCTTATTTGTATTTAGCTATGCAGCACATTAGCCTGGATGCTGAAACATCTATTGTTCTTTAACATGGGGGGAAAGTAGGCACCAAACTGTGTGATACGCCAGGTATGTACCCCCTTCTGCAGTGTATCTTGTAACCCACTGCAACCCCTGCTGTAGTATATCCTGTAACCCACTGTACCCCATGCTGTAGTGTATCCTGTAACCCACAGTACCTTGTGCAGTGTTCCTTGTAACCCACTGTACCCCCTACTTCAGTGTGTCCAGTAACCCACTGTACCCCCTGCTGCAGTGTATCTTGTAACCCACTCTACCCCTTGCTGTAGTGTATCCTGTAACGCAATGTACTCCCTGCTGCAGTGTATCCTGCAACCCACTGTACCCCTTGCTGTAGTGTATCCTGTAATGCACTGTAGTCCCTGCTGCAGTGTATCCTGTAACACACTGTACCCCTTCTGTAGTGTATCCTGTACCCCACTGTGCCCCCTAGTGCAGTGTGTCGTGAACCCACTGTACCTCGTGCATTGGGTCCTGTAACTAACTGCAACCCACCTTTAGGGCTGTTCCTTCCTTCGTAGTTCACTCCAGTACTACTCCAGTACTGAGACCAGACCGTCCGCCCGGTAGCTGCCAGACCCACTCCCCGCACCCACCCTGCTATGCACAGAGCAAGGGCCAGCTTCGGGGTCTGCCGGGCCTGCCTGTGAGTGACCCGAGGAGTGACAGACCCACGTTACCTGTACTAATGTAGAGCCAAGGGTCCAGATGTAGGTAGGGTACGGGTTACTGGCGACACGGAGCCCTGGCTCGGTATATGCCATCAGTAGAGCGACGGGCACTATCCGCCTCCAGCTCCCATAAACCCCCGCCTGATGCCATATCCCGACTTGTCCGATGCTTGGCAGCAAACGCCCGAGTGATGCACCTTGGCAGGGTGGCACGGGGAAACACCACCCAGTTCCTGCACATGCCACGGAGCTTAAAAATTATGACACAAAAAAAAATGCCATCTGAGGGCAGCCATCGGCGCTCTCATTCTAAAAGGGATAGTGCTGTGGGGTAAGACACGAAACATACCACTGCCGAGGGCAAGTACACAGGAAGTGCAAGGCACATGCGCAGAACTCTCCATCACTTATACAAGAGTTAACGAAAAAAAATATTGGACACGCCATTGTCAATCTTAAAAACAATAACAGAACACTAGGACGCAAGAGTCAAGGCTGCTCCCTTCATCGGAGTTGGCCTGCTCTGTGTTTTGCAGTTTACTGAAGGAGTTGGTCTGCCACAGAAACCTGGAGGGAGTATTAACGCTGGGGAAGGCACACGTTTGTGGAGTTTTTCAATCCATTTGTGGGGTTTTTCAATCCATCAGTTTCACAGTGCGTTTTTCAACTTATCTTTTTTTTTTTTTTTACTGTCACGCAACCATGGGGTCAGAGGGGCATGTTGTTGTTTGGCATTAGTTGATAGCTTTGTAAGTTGTTACAAACACACCTCTCCTTCCCCAGCCTAACCCCCCACCCCACCAGCAGACACCCTCACACCACCTTGTTGATATGCAAGCAGAGAAGAAAAGCGCTGAGTCCAAAACCAGTTGTTTTGACAGACCTGGGACAGTGTCTGAGTGTGTAAGAGAGGAAAAATGCCAGGGGGTGGGCTGGGGGTGGAAATGCAAATAAATAAACAGATCTCACGGAAAGAAAAGTGAGAAATACGCAAGAAAAAAGAAAACTGGAAGGGAGGGGTGAATGAGAGGGGACATACCAGAGGTGGTCTCCTGGGAGGACCACCGTGTGTAAGGTGGGGGAGGGGAAATCGAGCTGTCAAGAGGCGAGAGCGCTCAGAGTGAAAGAGACAGGCAGAGAACAGGACATGTTCAGAGACACCCTAGGAACGCAGATAAAGGTCAGGATGGTGGAGAAGTAGAGGGCCCTGGGGCGAGGAAACCTGCTGAAAAAAACAGGTGAAGAGAGACAGGAGTGAAAAGTGAAAGCAGGGTACCAAAAGTAACAGGACTCGCATTTACACGAGACCTACTGCATTTCAAACGGGACTGAGGGCGGCAGAGAAGGCATGAACATTGGAGTGCAGGGGGGGAGGGGGAGGGGGCGATGGGGCGAGAAGGCACAGAAGGCACAGACTCTCAGTAAAGGGGCCAGTAGCCATGAAAGTATACAAATGAAGACATGGCCGTCGTAAGGAGGGACTAACAAGCCTAAAACAAATTGGAAGGCCGCATTTAGGAACGACAAAGACCCACACCAATGAAAAAGATGTGGGGGGATTGGGCTTAGCTTTCATGGAGCTTCCACTCCATACGTAATACTTCATGCCTCGAAAGCGAGCAGCGCATGGGCGCTGCCGCTATAGGTGCCACCTAAAAAGAAACGGTAACAATAGAAGCATGCAGATGCTGAAGATAGTACAATAATGACAAAATTTGGTAAGGAGCAGCCGGTTTTATTCATACCAGTGATGCGATATCAAACATCCGATCACAACAGAGAAAGTTATCCCACATCCACGCAAGTCGACAAACAGTATTTCCTAGGATGGTGATGTCCCACATGCTCTACATTGGTAACATGAGCAATGTGCTAGTTTGTCCCCCACCCTCCGTCTAACAGCACGAGGTACATTGATAGCCCCTAAGGGGAAATAGCAGTCCATCAGCCGGGGGGGATGAGAAACCGTTGGAAGTTAGTGCCGGGAATAATAGAGGCAACTAGCAGGCCAGTATTCTGCTGTACTGTTGTAGAGATGTGAAATGTGTCCCATGTAGGCCACCAGGAAATTCTTGAACGTCTGGAGGTCATGTAGGTGGCTATATGGATTCTACGCAGCTCCCGGATCTCTTTCCACCTCATTGCTATATGCCCCCTTTTCACTTGGCAGTAGAGGATCTTGTTCTGCATCGGATGACTCTAGGAACCTTTCATTCAGGGGATGGCATGAGGAAGATGCTGCACCCCACTGTTCTCATTCTTCAGAAGACTGAGAGCTGTAACCAGCAGAGCTATCTCAGCTTTTTAAGCCTTCAAATGGTCTGACTTCTTTCCAGAGCATGGTATGCTGCATTGGACTGGCTGTAGGTTGACAGGCTATGGGCGCAGGGGACAACCTGGGAAAAAGAACTCGAGAAGGATTGAGAGCAGGCAAAAATAGCTACTTTGTTCTCTGTCCCTCCCAGATCACTCTGCCTCTTCTCGTTGATTGACCTTTCGAAGGTTCTGCTTATGTGAGGCAGTGAACTTGGTGGAAGATTCATTGACTCATTTCCTTCCAGTGTTTAGGGTGTGGAACTTTCTCACCATTGGTCTGGTAAAACATCTGCTTTTTTCAGTACCTGCATAGCTTCACCATTGCCTCACAAGCCCATTCTGGCCATGTGAAAGTGGGGTGGGGTGGGGAAGGGGGGCAAAACTGCAGAAGGAGTGCAGCAGACAAGGGTGCCAATCTCCTCCTCCTTTTATGTGAGCTGGTGTAGGTCTGCTCCAGTAGCACTCTGTGAGTAAGCCACTGCTGCCTGGTACCAGTTTACAATGTTTCATCTTAGAAGACAAAAATCAGATCTTTTGTCTCAGACTGCTGTACGACTCGGCATTCGCAACAATTATAGTTAAAAATGCACTTCCAGCTCAGTGCAATCAATCTGAATGAGTTGCAGACATTTGAGTCTGAAGATTTATCACACAACAGGTTCCATCTGGAAGCTGGGAGAGTGGCACATCCTAAATCTTCCAAGGATCAGGAAGTTGACCATGCTGATCTTGAGTACCCCTGGTACTCCACTATCAACTAATGGAACAAGTGGCAATGACAAGGCAATGGAGTTAGCCATACTTTTCTTTCCTCTGGCCACGTTTTGTTCCAGGTTGCTACTTTACAGACAAGCAGCAGCACTTGCATTTTGGGAAAGTGATTCTCCTTGTTGAAATTTGTATTTCTAACCATTTCCTTATGGTGTTGTGGTATCCACCTCTGAGTTCAGAGCTATTACTGACCTCATTTGGCATGATGCACCTTTTTATGGAACGTCTTATGTAGAGTCCAGAGATATTTTCTTCCTTTGTAACATTTATTTCTGTTGGTCTGTGTAATTATCAGTGGAGTGGTTAACACATCTACAGTTTACTAAAAACATGTTCCAAAATATATTTAATAAGATGAATAGGTTCCTTCATACCTGCCCCAGCTCCCACAGAGCCACAGACTACAATCATCCAAATACAAACTGAGCAGTAGTGGTCTTCCTCCAAGGCGCTCATAAAGGTCAAAAACTTGGAAATTTTAGTTTTGGAATGCAAAGATTTATTTAAATAAACTTTATTTTTTAATACTCGATATCCAGTGCTGAGCATCTGTTTACTATCAATTTGTGATCATAATATCTCATATCACATATTCTGTGTGATATGAGTTGAGAGAAGAGTAAACAGGGTGAGACTATTGGCCAAGAGAAGTCTTGGCCAATAGTCTCACCCTGTTTACTCTTCTCTGCATACAGGGCCTATATTTACTTTGTCTCTGATTTTTGTAGGTATTAGTTTTGGCTAGCAGAGATTAGTCCAGCCTATCAACTATTAAAACATTCTAGCACCCCTCCTTTAGCCATGGGCACAGCCGCATAATATGCCTGTCTCCAGCATTTTCAAACTTGCATTTCAGGCTGTTGGGTATTCCTATACAATAATCACTCTAACTATTATTTATTTTCTGTGAAGAACATGAAAAATGTGTCACTTTAAAACCTGCATTGGTGGAAACCATTTTAGTTTGTTTGCATGTTGTTTTTCAACCCCCTTTAATTGGTTCCAGTCCCTGATTGCAATATACAACCCTGTTATTCTCCATCCTCCCATTTATATTTGGAAATTAAGTGAACAGTTCAGGCGTCACTAATTCTGCTGGTATGGGAGCCAACTTTTTATTTTTTATTTTTCCACAGTAACTCAATGGACCAATACATAAATTACAAAAACACTTCAAGCAGACACATAATCAGAAAACATCCTCCAAATTCCTAAACCAATATTTCGTTTCTTAACCCCCTTAACCCCCTTAACAGAATACAAACTAAACTCTAACAGAAAAAAATTATACATCTTAGCCCTCCATCTTTCGAAGGAGGGAGGTTCAACCTGTAACCACTCAGCCGAAATACAAAGTCGGGCAACAGTCATTGCAATAAAAATAAAATATCTATGTTTGTATAGGGGAGTACCCTTGCCAACTTCCGGTCCAATACCCAAAAGCATCATTATAGGTGTTGTAACAATTTGAACTCCTATTACTCTGGACAAGAATTGTTCAATGTGTTGAATATAATTTGTCAAACAAGCACATAAAAAAAAATATGCAACATATCTGCATTATCCCCCCGGCATTGAAAGCATTTTCCATCTTGCCCGTTCCCCCATTTTAACTTACGTGCCGGTGTATAATATAAATTAAAAAAGGTTTAGAAACATTGAGCTTTCAGGTTCGCAGACAGCAAAGTCTACCTGGATCTAATAATAGCATCTTTTATACTCAAATTCTCAATGCCCAGGTTCACAGCCCATTTAAAACTATGTTTATGTAGGTCATCCTTTCTATAGGATAAAAATAATTGGTACAACGCCCCAATTTTGACCTGACGTTGGACAGCAATGACTACTGAACTAGAGCCCGATGTGACTTTTTTCCAGAAAATAAACTCTCTTAACACCTTTCGGTGCTCATGACGAGCTGAGCTCGTCATGAGCCACGGCGCTCCGGTGCTCATGACGAGCTCAGCTCGTTATGGCCTGTGGAACGCTCATGTGCGGGGAGAATTCCCCTGCTGTGCTGAGCGTTCCACGGGAGCCAATACACCTGTGACAAGCTCAGCTCGTCATGAGCATGGGAGCGCCGTAGCTCATGCCGAGCTGAGCTCGTCATGAGCATCTGGGTGCTGTGCGCGCCCCCCTCACTCCCAGCACAGCGGGGGAATAACCCCCGCAGCGAAGGGGTTAACTGTAGAAACTTAAAAAATTGATTCTTGGGCAAATTATACCGTTGTGATAATTTTTCAGAAGACATCAGGGAGCCATCATTATAAAAAAGATCCCCAAGTTGGACAACACCCTTTACCCTCCAGCCCACTGCAGTGGTATCCCAAAAAATAGAAGGAAGAATATTTACTGCATTTGTTGGGGTATTCCAAGACAGTTTCTCAACTAAACAGAGCTTTCGTATTTCCACACTTTAAAAGCTGATATAAGCACCGTAAACCTTGAGCGCTTGTAATAACTACCGTCAATTTGTTTAAAGAAACATTGACATGCTACAGGACCCAGCAAAATCTGGAAAATAGACCGGGCCTCCGCAATACTACCAACTTCTTCTCCGGTTAACAAAATACGCATTTTTAACAACAAAAAAAAGCATAAACATAAAAGACAAAATCCGGGATAGCAAGCCCCACCCCGTTCAATGGGTAAAGTCAACAATCTCATAGCTCCTCTAGGTTTACCTGGGGCCCAAAGAAACTTAGAACAGATGGACTGTAAGTGTTGCAATTGTGCCACAGAGATTTCCAACGGAACAGCTCGAAATACATACAATACCTTAGGTAAAACATTCATCTTGATAATATTACTTCTGCCGATCAAGGTAAATTGCATATTGGACCATTTATCTAATGAATCTTGAATACTACTTAATAGCGAGATCCAATTGACATTAACCAATTCATCCATAGATTACCTGATTTTGATACCCAGATACACTACTTCTTTTACCACATGAGCGCCGTGCATGATCACCTGATCAGTAATTAAAACCTGTGTCTTGGTGACATTTAGTTTGTAGCCAGATACTTGCCCAAATGAAAATGCAAGCCGCTCAATCTCTTGAAGCGCTAGAACAGGATTAGAAGTAGTTACTGCAATATCGTCTGCATACGCAAACACTGAATAGGACACACTGTGAACCTTAAAAGGCTTGATCAAAGAATTATTCCTTAGTTGTTCTAAAAACGGATTTATAAACGACGCAAAAAGCAACGGGGAGCAGAGTCACCCCTGCCTTGTGCCTCGAGTGATTTGAACAGCTTCAGAAAGTAAGCCCATTGAAGCGATCTTGGCGACCGGTGCAGTGTACAAGACTTGTTGGGCATTTATGAACCGTGTACCGAATCCCATCATTGACATCAATTCCCACAAGTATACCCACTCCACACGGTGAAACGCCTTTTCTGCGTAAATACACGAGGAAAGGCAAGATGGCGCCCGTTGCGGACGCATAGGAGGATCGTTCCTTTTCCCCCTCTCATGGCTACTGTTCATTAACTCGCTACATTGCGGTTACTCTGTTGCATGTTTACTCACGGCGGTTCTTTGATCCTGGACCGGCGGAGTGATGAGGTGGTGACGGTAGGCGCTGTTTCAGCGGGAGAAGTCCTGGGTGCTCTGTGTTTTGGCGTTTCGGGACCCAGGCTCAGAGAGTGGAGTTTGGCGCCCGGTGCTTGTCAACAGACGGACACACTGTAACATTCGGCAGTGGATTTATCTTGCCTGCGTCCTGCGTAGCGAACATCGGGCTGCTTTTCGAGAGTTGTACGATGAGGTGCACCATTCGGGAGAGGCGGCGGACGGCGTTTGAGATACAGCGTTTCCAGGTGGCTGCTGGCACTTTGCGACATCTCTGTATTGGAGAGATCAGCCGCTCTGATACAAGCGCCAATAATATCGGAGAAGATCGTTAAGATAATTAAGATGCCCCCTAAGGGAACACGTGGGAGACCCCGGGCACCAGATACAGAGATGGGAAACACTAATGGCAGTAGTGCTGATTTGGAGGCACGAGATATTATTGGCGAAAGCTCTGAGAAAACCGGGAAGAATCTTGGAGCTGCTTTCGAGTCTGGTTCAGCTAAAAACAAAGATAAAGAAGGGGCTGAGAAGAAAATACCAGCGATTTTCTCTGCTACTAAAGAGAAGCGTAAAGGTAAATTGCCTCCCCCTGTCAATGACTCTGTATATTTTAATTTAACTGCGGACTCTATGTCTGAGAATTGTGCACCTTCAGTGCAGAGCAATGGCTCTTCTAGTGGTGTAATGGTGGTGATTGGATGGGGAAATGATGAATTAAATCTAGTGGAAGATACGGTATGGGGAGAAGGGGCCATCGCAGCAGTGGAGGGGTTGACGTCTACAGTCAGAGCGGTGTTGACATAACAAATTGTCTCTCACAAACCATACTTGACGATCAAACGGTGATGCCTGATTCAGAGTCTGGGGATTTATTTTCGCTGTCCGACCAATCTAATGCATCAGGGGATGAGGTGGAGCTACAATATGCAACCCTGATGAATATTAATGATGGTAGTGAGCACCGTAGCTCATTTCTCGAGGATGCTGCTGGTCTTAATGAAGGTCAATCTCATACTGTGCGGAAAAAAATACTGCTAAAAGAGGGTAAAGGCCCAGAGTATTGTTCTGAGAATATAAACCGCTAAGGGAAGAGGAGATCTCTCTATCTCTTATCTATCAATCCATTATGTCCCATTGGGCCGAAACACGTGAAGAGAGCCAGCGAGCTCAGAATATATGCAGGAAGCTACTGAACTCTGTACGGCAGATCTTTAAGTCACAGGCTGATTTTGTTTCTAGGGTGAGCAAAGCTGAAACCCGGATCTCTAATTTAGAGGATGAGCTGGCTCAGCAAAAATCTAAAACTGCTTTTATACAATCCGTCAAGGACGACTTACAATGGAAGATGGCCGATATTGAAAACCGTGCTCGTCGTAATAATCTGAGAGTGATCCAGATTCCCGAAGGGAAGGAAGGACAGGATCCACGGCGGTACATTGTTGAACTCTTCACAAAATCCTTCCCGGGACTTTTCCGAGTGGGATTGGGACCGTGAACTTGAGAGAGCGCATCGTTTTCCATTCAACAGGCGCCCGGTGGCTGGCCTGGGTAATGCTCAGCAGGAAGAGCGCCCTAGAGCTCTCTTAATTGCATTTTATAGTTTATTGGCACGAGAGGAAGTGTATCGCTCTGCACGGCCTAACAAAAAAAGATCTGGCGGTGAAGTTTTTTGTACAGCCAGATTTTTGTAGGCAAACTGTCGAACTTAGATGGCAGCTTCGTGAGATGATCTGTAGATTTCAGGCTAAAATTGCGCAAGCATATTTGCTGAATCCAGCAAAATTGTAAGTGATGTTTAAGAATCGCATATATTTTTTTTCCAGTGAGAGCTCTGCTAATGAGTTTTTTAAATCAATTTAAGGGGCTGGGGTATCTTAGTTAAAAAGATAACAATGTAGCGGGAGTTTAATTATGGTTTGCTGATTGAGTGATATTGTAATTTCTAATTTCTGTATTATTGTGCTTAGATACAGTCATGAGTTGGGGCGAGGGGGAGTGCGATCACCTGCATCTACAGGACCTAAAGCCTTATTCAGGGGGTGGTTGGTGGGAAGGGTGGCTAAGCTGGGATGGGGACGGGCCAGTGGGGGTTTTGGGGAGGCACTGAGGTGGGGGAAAAGGGGACAAAAAATCACAGTAACCTAAGGAGCTAATAAAGTTAGATTTATTTTGTTGGTTATGCAAGTTAAATGCGATGAAGGCTTGGTAAATATGACAGTGTCAAATTATTACTATGATGTGTAAGGGGGAAAGATTTGCTCATTAAATGTTAGTGGCTTTAACAATTGGCATAAAAGAAATAGAATTTCTGCAGAGCTGCGTAGTATCTATCCAGACTTGGTGTGTCTCCAAGAGACACACATTCCTTGGTCACAGCGTGCAACTTTAGAAATGCTGGGTTTTTCTTTACCAGTGGCTTCTCAACAATCATCATTGATTAGGGGGGTGGCGATCCTCGCCAAATCCAATTTAGTTACGGTAGGTTGAAGTTTAGCTGATATGGCAGGGAGATGGGATATTGTGTAGTGTCTGATAGGGCAGATTCAATTTACCCTTTGCACAATAAACGACTCCAATTTGGACGACACTTCTGCTTTAATAGAACTTAATAGTGAGTTAGCAATGTGGGCCCCGGTACTACATTGGGGCGAAAGCAAAAAGTGTTTAAAGCTTTGTATAATCTGGTAACAGATCATGGATTAGTGGATGCCTGGGGCCACTTGAATGTGGTAGATCCGGAATATACTTATTATTCTTTTCCTCACAAAACGTTTGTGCGACTAGTCTACTTTTTTGTGCCGGGGTCGCTAATTGACGTGGTTTCAATGCAAACTCTGTCAAGAATCACATCTGACCTCTCTCCAATTGTGCTTGGCGTTTCTGCTCTAGCTTTTTTCCCTCCGATTCAAATATTTTCTTTTGACAGGAAATGATGTCCAGGATGTATGTCAGAGTGGATCAGGGAATTTTTTTTGTTAATCGCTATTCTACACAACGGGCTATAGTATGTGATTCATTCGAGGCATGTCAGTTTCAGAGGGGAGGTACTAAGCTTTGTGACCTATCAGAATAGGAAGAAAAAACAGGAGATGCTGGAGCTACATGCGAAAGAAACTAATTCAGGGCGCCACTGCATGCACAGGTAATTTACAAGTATTAGAGGAGGCTATGGAGGTTGCTAGGTCCAACATTAAGGGAGCCTGGAACCTGGATAACGCTAGGAAATACCTGGTTCACAAAAAACAAATTCACGAATTCGGCAAATCTGTTGGCCGGTGTTTGGCGCTTCGCCTACGTATGAAAAAATCTGGGCTGCGCATTGCGGGGATAAAGGATAATGCCGGTGTACGTTGCCAGGACCCAAAAGGGATTTTAGCTATTTTCCAACAGTTTTATTTAGAATTGTATATGCAAAACCTATCTTCTAGTATATCCAGTTTATATAACAGGGATTGGCTTATAGTACAACTTGATAATATTGAAAGCTTGAGGTTAGATGAACCAATTACCATGGAAGAGCTGGAAGCAGCTGTTAATGGACTAGCTTTGGGGAAAGCGGCTGGACCCAACAGGCTTCCGGCAGAAATTTATAAGCTGTTTTCCACTGTATTAAAAGATGATATGTTATGTACATTTAGGGCTGCCCAGAATGGATTCGCCCCTAAATCATGGGCAGAAGCCACTATTGTGGTTTTTGGGGAAAAAAGGCAAAGACCAAGAACTGGTAGGCTCTTATAGGCCAATTTCGTTAATGAATTGCAATAGCAAGATATACTGTACATTTTTAGCTAATCAATTGTCTCAAGTCATTACTCCTTTAGTGTCTCAAAATCAACATGGTTTTATTCCTGAGCGCAGCACAGTATCACATGTTAATAAGGTGGTGAAGTTGTTTGATATTGCACAGACGGAAAAGCGGCAACTAGGCTTCATATTGTTGGAGGAGACAACTTTTCACTGTTTGCATTATAGATTGCCTTGATTGAATCACAGGTTAATTTCTAAATTGATTAAGCCCATTAACATAACATATGGAGCAAGTCTCCAACCATACAACAACTTTTACGTGACCCTACTACAAGTTGTATAATAAAAACAATGATTGTTAAATAATGCATTAATTTGAATCCAATCTCAAATCCAAACTGTAATCACAAATGTTTCTTCCGGCATAAGCTCTATCACAGAACAGAAGAGGCTGTTCACATTTTTTTTGCCACCCCCTTAGGTAACCTTCAAGCAGAAACTTGTGCCAAGCAGGTCTGTGTGGCATTTAAGGGGAAAAAGAGATATCGTCCACATACATATAGAGTCTCCCTTATAAAGACTCTATATGTCTCATAGAATATTACCTAAGCAAATGGCACTCCAGTATCCAAAAAGCCAGCAACTCCATTGCTGTCATTTACACTAATAGGTATAAGGAGTCTCTCTGCCTTATCCCCTTATGAATATCGGTTGAGTTGGAAAGCAGACCACTAATCCTACATCTAGTTCTAGCATCCGCATCAAAAAGCCTTTGACCCTCATCATGTCAGCTGAGCGCAGTCCACAAGAATGATTTTACACCTAGTCAAAAGCTTTCATCTAACAATACAGAGACCTTAGAAAATAGTCAGGTTCAGTTGGTGAAAGATTGTGAATACTGTATTTAGATTACATGTTGTAGCTCTCGAACAAATCCGTTTTAGTGCAGCAGCACAAACCCTTTCTTTAGTGGGGTCAAGTAATTAGCTATCACTTTGCCAAAGATTTAGTTGTTCACATTGGCTAGGGGCAACCGTCTATACAATGAGCATTCCATCTTGTCCTTCCATATCTTAGGAAGTGCCATAATAATTGCTTCCCAAGTAGATGACTGTAGCGTACCAGTCTCTGTCGCCTTGTCAAATACCAATAGCCCTTGACGTAGCCAACTCCCCATTTCTCAAGTATATGATGACGGAGGAATGGGTGACCATTTTCTGTAAGGGAGCAAGCACTCTCGATCATCCATAAAATAAAAGTGAAAGATATCTTAGAGCTTTGCAATCTTATAAAGTAATTTGATTTTTAGCCTTGTTGCTCTGTGACATGAAATGTCTTGGTGATTGCAATATCCTTTTAACTTAAATTGCGGCCATCTTTATTGCATATACCATTAATAGTATGTTGCAAAGTTTACTTCTTTTAAAATATGTTGGAAACGTTTGTGTTTTTCCTTTTCCAGGCTCAAATTTCCAACCTTTCACAAGTCAGTCACAAACTTCACTTTTCCAAGAATTTCTTCTGAGAGCAAACAAATATAATAAATTGCAGATGCTGGGACAAGCCACTGGGACAGACAAGAGGCTTATCCTGGTGGAGGTAAGACCTAATCTGTTCTTATATCCTATGAATGAATGTGAAGTGTCAGAAAACACTATGGGGCCTATTACGATCTTGGTCGGAAAGCGTCCGACCTGAGGTCGGAGGTTTTCCGACCAAGATCATCGGTTTCAATTCCAACCGCCTAATTACAATTTAATGTAATAGATTCCGACGGGCTTAAGGAGCCTGTTGACCAGTCAGAGACCGGACCGGAATCCCCATGGATGGTATTTCCGCCGTTTGGATTACAATACTCTGTTTCCCACAGGCTTTCCATCCCGGGATTTCCGACATGAAAAGCCTATCAAAAAGCAACTTTAGGAGCCCCTAGCAGGGCTCCCTTCTATTTGCAGCCTCCAATTGGGGGCCGGGGACACCTCTGGTGCTCCTCTATTGATCCCTGCACCGTGTGGCAGCCACCCTGAGGTGCTTGCCACACTGTGCAGGGATCAACACAACGTCCCATTTCCCTATGGGAAATGTGAGCATGCTGCATCGTAATTCTGTGGTCGAGACCGCCGACCAGAGGTCGGTCTATCCCATTTCAACGATGATGTCAGTTGGAGGCAACTCCTACCAACATCATCATCTCCCCCTATATTACAAAACAGTCAACAGTGAAGAGCGCCGGCTCCGTCCTACATCCGCGCAAGGGCAAGATATTGGACCTGAATCATCCCGATGGCGGAGAATCTCAGCACCCAAGATGGCGGCGCCCGGAGCTCCCGAGACCCTCGGCTGAAGCGACGGTGAGGCGGTGGGGGCAGCGGGAGGTGTTTCCCCGCTCGCACGGAGGCGGCAGACTCTGGGCCTCGCTTCGCTTCTCCGACGGGCTGGGGCCTGTGAAGCGGGGACCTGGATTTTCTGCTCCCCGATCCCTGGCTGGGCTGTCCGGACTGTGCGGCCTGCGTAGGGTGGCCCCTGGGCCTGTCGGAGCTTTGGGGAGGCCGCAGAGGAGACGGAGACAAGGCGGCGACCTGAGGGGACTGAGCGTGGTGGGTGTCCGCCCCCCCTCGCCCCCCCTTCCGCCGGCGGCAGCGGCAAGAGTCTGCGGGACCCAGGGTTAGAGCTGAGAGAGGCAGGCAGACCTGAGACCGACTGCTGTGGGCTTGGGCTCTCTGCTCGCCCCACCCCCCCCTTGTCCAACCCTCGGATCTCGGAAGCGGAGGACTCCCTTACCTCCCTCAAAAAAGATATGGCGGAACTCCAGGCCTCCCATAGACAGCTGATGTGGCGAGTGGACGATGCGGAGAACAGGGAACGCAGAAACAACCTGCGCTTTGTAGGTCTGAGAGAGGGAATTGAGAAGACGGACGCTGCGGCTTTCCTGCGCTCATGGCTTGCATCTGTGTTCCCACAGGCTCACTTCTCTAACTGTTTCGTGATTGAAAGGGCGCATATTGCCCTCCTAGCAAAACCACCGGAGGGAGCGAGACCACGCCCGATCATCGCAAGGTTCCTCAACTATGCGGACAGGGATCTTATCCTTAGAGAAGCCCGAAAAATGGGAGAGATCAAGTTTGAGAACACTGTCATCATGATCTTCCCTTACTATAGCCAGGATGTGCAAAAGCAACGACGCTCATATGACACTGTGAAGGCTAAACTGCGAGAATTGAACATATCCTATATGCTGCTCTTCCCGGCGAAACTGAAGGTCCTATTTAAGGGCAAGTCACACTTCTTCAATCGCCCAGAGGAGGCCTGGCACTTGCTGGAGGAGAGACCGTTGCTACGAGAGGCGGAGGAGGAGGGACGCAGAATCCGTAGTGAGCTGGCGGCAGCCAACTTCAGGAGAAGCCCTACCGGGTCGCAGAGAACACAACGTCATCGGGCGGGCAGACAAACGCAGCGGACGCCATACCCGCCCCAACAAGTAGCGAGCGGAGAAGACCGAGGAGGTGACGACGCCGCCAACAATGAAGACCCTGCTTTGGGGTCCAGATTCAGGTGCCTGCTTCCGACGTCAGGAAATGTGACGGAACATGAGGATGATGCGAATATCTCAGACGTAGAGGAACTGACGGAACACTCCCTGCACCCGTTGGCCGTTGACATCCGAGAACTGGAGCAAGGGGAGACTGGCAACGCGGAGGCTACTGAAACAGAAACGCAAGACTCCCACTCCTGAGAAAATACGGGACTGAGATCCAAAATAGCAGTTCTTTGCTTTGGGACACGCAAGTAGCACTTTTTGTTCTTTGGGGTGGGCATACACCACTTTAGAACTTGAGTTTGGACAGCTAGACATTTCTTAGCTGGGGTTGTTTGAGGGGTGGGCGACAGACCTTGCTGCCTGGTAGTAGTCCGAGCTGTCGATGGTTGTACGGGCGGGATGGCCGGGAGGTACAGGTGGGGTGGGGGAGGTGGGGGAAGGGGTTGTTCATACAGTTTGGTTGTTTGAGAAAGGGGAGGGGAGGGGGTACACAGTTGGGTGAACACAGTCATGGGTGTTGGTGCAATCTGTGGCTTTCTGATACGGGCGACCGCCCGCCTCGTCTGACCTCACTGCCTGGATGGCAAGTAAATTGTTGGCACGATCTATGGACACTGAGAAACTGCACGTCCTGACATGGAATGTGAATGGCCTGGGTAACAAGATAAAGCGGGGACTGGTGAGCAACTATCTCAAGAGAGTAGGCCCAGACATCATTTTCCTACAGGAGACACATCCTAGGGGCACGGCCTGTGCATTCAAAGCAAGGGGTAGATATAAAGTATTGGGGCATGCGGGATACACGACTGACTCTAGGGGGGTAGCGATTATTGTTAAGAATACTTTCCCATTCCGTATCACACGTACGTGGGGGGACCCACTGGGGACATGTGTAGGGGTGCAGGGGACTTGGCGTAGACGCACCTACATCTTGTTTCAGTATATGCACCTCCCAAATTGCAGGCGAATACGCTGAAGATGCTAGCGACCATACTCTTAGACACCTCAGATACCATACAGATAGTGGGTGGTGATTTTAATGATGTGATGGATAAGGGTCTAGATAGATCTGGAGCGCTAAGCACCCGAGGAAATCAGACTCCCCTTGCCCAAATGATGTCCGCGATAGGCCTAACCGATGTCTGGAGACTGCTGGAACCAGACACTACAGCATACTCATTCTACTCGGCTGCGCACAACGTGTTTTCCAGACTGGATTATATATTCATGCCTAGGCAGGAACTAACCATGGAGGGCACGGCGGAATACTTGGCGAGAGGTCTCTCAGACCACTCGCCGCTACTAGTGTCGATGGGCCGTTCTGGATACAGAAGGGAGGCCTCGTGGCGTCTTGCCGCTTGGGACCTAACAAATAAGACAATACTTAAGGGCATTAGGGCAGATGCACGGGTATACCTGGCTGAAAATGATGGGACGGTGGACTCGGCAGTGACCTTGTGGGAAGCTCTGAAGCCAGTGATGAGAGACAGAATAAATGGCAGATTAGGGGAGGAGAAGAGGAGGCTACAGGAGGAGGTGGGGAATGTTTAACGGGATATAGTGGAGCTGGAGAGAGAACACTTACTTACAAAAAGCACCACAACCTTACGTAAACTGCTGGACAACCAGAGCCGCTATCGGGAACTGGTGTCGGAGGAGGCAAGAACACAAAACCTGGCCACACTCCACCGACTATACGACGTGGGGGATAAGTCGGGTAAACTTCTAGCCTGGCTCAGTCGTAAGGAGAGAGCGGCGAGGTGGGTAGATGAAGTCATAGATGAGAAGGGGAGGACTGTGTGCTCAGACCCCCACATTGCGAATGTGTTCGCGGCCTATTATGAACGCTTCTACGAAGCCAGACAATTGGGCACGTGCGAGGATTCTCTCCACTATATGTCACGGGTCGATCTGCCTGTGGTGGACGCAGAGGCCCTACCTGCGTTGGAGGCCGACATCTCCTTGGAGGAGGTAAAAGCTGCCATTGCCGGACTAAAGCCGGGCAAAGTACCGGGGCCAAACGGTTTTCCGCCGGAATTTTTTAAGGGCACGGCTGATATACTAGCTCCTCACCTGAAAAATCTTTTTCTTGAAGCGTGCCAGGAGGGAGGTCTGCCCGCTGACCTCACCATGGCGACCATAATCTCTATACACATAGAGGGCAAGCCATGGGAGGACTGTGCCTCATATCGACCCATCTCCCTGTTGAATATGGAGGTGAAACTCCTTGGCGCGACGGATGAGGACAGTAATACCCGACCTGATACATTTAGACCAAACTGGCTTCCTACCAGACAGGGCCACGAAATTTAATCTCAGGCGCACGCACAACTGGCTGCAGGAGGTGAGAGATAGGGAACCGCCACATTGGTTTCTTTCCTTGGATGCCGAAAAGGCCTTAGACTCGGTGCATTGGCCGTTCCTAGAGGCCGTCCTACAAAAATTTGGTTTCGGCCCAAAATTCCGAACGTTGGTGCGCCTTCTCTATACCAACCCGCGAGCCAAAGTAAGGGTAAACGGAAGGCTCTCTAGCGAAATTTCAATCTAAAGAGGCACTCGACAGGGCTGCCCTCTATCGCCGCTTCTTTTCACGTTAACAATTGAAGTACTGGCGGCCAGGATTAGGCAAAACCATAAGATCTCAGGATTCCGGGTCGCAGACTCAGACGGGACGCAGGAGAAATTGTCCCTATAAGCGGACGATGTCCTTCTCTACATCACTGACCCAAAGACCACAGTGCCTGAATTGTTCAGGGAGCTGGACTGCTATGGCAGTTACTCCGGATATGCTATAAACTGGCACAAGTCCGTCCTTTTCGACCCCAGAGGGGATGCACGTGGGGAGGCTCTTCCAGACAGGCTGGTGGTGTCCGCGGAGGGCTTCCAATATCTGGGGGTATACATCACGCTGGACAGGCAACTGTCGCGTCACAAAAATGTAAAGAGAATACTCGTGAACTCCACATCTGATATGGACCGCTGGCGCCAGCTCCCTTTGACACTCCTAGGCAGAGCGGCAATGTATAAAATGATAGTATTACCCAAGTATTTGTACGCCCTACAAAATGAATATTATCTAATCCCAGACAGCCTAATAAGTAAAATTCACGCTGACCTTCGAGCTTTTATATGGCTGGGTAAGCAGCCGAGAATAGCGCTGACCACCCTCCAACGCCATCAATATAGTGGTGGAATCTCGCTCCCAAATCTTGAAGCCTACTATTGGGCGGAGCACATGTCCCCCATTAATGACTGGCTCCATGCTCCGGCGGACCACCCTACGTATGCGCTGGAGCGTAACAAACTATCCCCGCATAATCTGCTGTCATATTTATACGGCGGACCAGCGAAGAAGTCATTGCTCCCGGCCACGAGCATCTCACTCCGGAGATTGGCCACGAGACGCACAGGGTGGGATAAGAAGCCCACCCGGCAGACTCCACTCTGGCAATGTAAATGGCTCCCCGAGCTGCATAAGCTTACCGGCTTTAGGCGGTGGGATGATATTGGAATTTCCACGATAGGGGATGTCATTGCTAAGGGAGAACTGAAACCCTTCGCGACCTTGCAGGCAGGATATGGGCTCCATCGCTCACAGTTTTTTAAATACATCCAACTGCGCCATGCATGGAGGGCACAGGCTTTGACTCTGGAGGGTCTTCCTGATTATGCCCCACTAGAAGGTAGACTACTACAGGAACAGATACCAAACAAGGCTGTATCACTCACATATAAAACACTTACCAACAACGTGCTGGGAGACCTGGCGAAGCTTAGGGACACCTGGGAGAAGGAAGTAGGAACACTTGAAGATATCGACTGGGACATAGTCCTAATGTACCCGAGGGAGGTGGCTATTAAATCCCGGCTCCGCCTTATTCAATACAACGTGCTTCATAGGACATATTTCGATAGGGTGCGATTACTCAAAATGGGGAGAACATTAGATGATAAGTGCCTACGATGTCAGCATGAAGGAGGGGATTTCTTCCATATAATATGGACATGTGATAGAATACAATCCTACTGGACCCTCATCCTTACTGAACTAAGGGATGTCTTGTCTGTGCCGCTTGAACAGGAGCCCAAATTGGCCATCCTGGGAATGACTAATGATGTTGACCTCCCCCGCCCCCTACTGGTGTTCCTGACCCTGGCCCTGGTAGTGGCAAAACGTGACATTGCAAAATATTGGGGGGCAGTGAACGTCCCTACTGTGGAGGAGTGGAGAAGAGGGTTGGACCTTTACATGGCGGCAGAGCGGGTGACGTATAAATCAAGAGGCTGCCCGAGAAAGTTTAAAAAGGTCTGGTCGAAGTGGAGACATTACCATGGGCTAGATGGAGGGCTGGGGGTGGGAGGCACATGACTGCGCCTAATGCTGGAGGGAGGGTCGAGATGGAGCTGAGGTGCACGTCCTGAGTGGAACTTGATGCAACAGAAACACACTGATGGACGAACTTTACTTGTACCAATTGTCTACCAGGCGCGGGAGGGAGGGATGGGGATTGAAGGAACTATATGATGCCACTACCATGACTGTACAGTTAAGTTATGAACAAAGTGTTATTAAGCCGATTTTTCATTCACAGTAAATGTTTGTTATGGGGGAGGGGGGGGGAGAAATATAACAGAAAATGTGGATGCCTAGATGGCTTACATTAATGCCTCCTATGCTAGGTTGATGGTGTACGGAGAGCTAACCAACGATATTGACAGATTGACTTTTGGGGTATGTGCTGCAGAGACACGTGGGGCTTCACGGTCTATACTCTGATGTGTAATGCTGTTTTATTTGAATAACTATGCCAATGTTGACCTTATCTTATCTGAGTATCTGCAATAAAAAAAAAATTAAACAAATTAAAAAAAACAATTAGGAAGAACAATAATTTTCCTGACAACCATACTTCCCAATGTTATGTGATCAAAACCTTGTAGGATTTTTCAGGTTCAAACCACCAATTGTTTTACTTGACAGGAAATTCCATCATATGACATCGGTTCCATAATCAGAGTAAATTACATTAAGGACGGATGCCATGTTTTTTGATGCCTGTAGATGTAATGGAAAAAAGAGTACACAGGTGACTTGAGGGCTTCGTATATTCACATTTTACCAGGCAAACAGATCAATGGAATACAGTTCTCTGGCTGCCATTTCATAAATGTCAAGGTGATAGCTTAGTTTCACTGAGTATCATTTCTTCAGCAACAGAATACATTAATGTCAGAGAGCACATCCTTCTCCACAGCCCTTTATAATTCCATTGAATGAACATCACCCCATACCTACCGACCTTTATTGAGTTTTGTGGCACATTACGGGCAATGCCCATTACATATATTCCGGATACAGTATATTATAGAATAGTACTAGTTTAACCCAAGCAAAGACATTACCTGTAAACCTACAGGCCAACAAATGAACTTTGCACAGGTTACATTGTGTTCCCGCTGCAAGGAATGTCCTTATGAATGTAAGTACATGACACAGATGACTCTTCCTACAATTATATGATCTAAAGCTTGTTATGTTGCCTGATTATGGAGCGTTTGGGGATGGTAGGAGAGGGGGAGGCAAGTCTATACCCCTTGTATGTTGCCCAACGAGACCACATTTTTCTGTGTTTTTGCGCTTGATACATGGCAATCTCAGCCCTCATGCATCTGTCCATGGCCTTCTTCCACCCCACCCCACTCCCTCCCTCCCCCCAATGACGGCGGGGAAGTCCCCTTCCACGTTTGGACAATATCCGCTTGGTGAGTGTAAGGCCCAGAAATAATAGCTGTTGCTTGTAATGGTTCCCTCTTATCCCTTCTGTGCTGTGAAGTAAGAATAACTTGGGTTTGAATGGTAACCGCCAGGGCAGGACCTGACCCAGACAGGAGGATATCCTACCCCAGAATGGCCGCAATGCCCCACAGCTCCAGACAGTGTGTAGGAAGGTCCTCTCCGATTTACCACATCTAAGACAATTGGGGGACTGAATGGCACCCATTCGGCAGAGGCGGGAGCATATATAATAAGCTCTATGAAGATATTTAAATTGGATCAGACGATATCTCGTGGCACCCCTTGGGCTAGCTAAGGCTTCAATCCAGTCGTCATCTGTAAGGTCTGGGATGTCAGCTTCCCAAGCGGCTCGCGTTGTGGGTAGTGTATTTTGTTTATGTGTGATCTATGTCTGGTAGATATGCCACAATTCCCTCTATGGGATATAACTCTGGCAAACCGGCCAGAAAGCGAGCATGTCTTAGCTGCAGGTATTTATAGAACTGTGTACAGTGGAGATGGTTTTCTGTTTGCAGCTGTTGGAAGGATTTGAGTGTCAGCCCCTGAATTATATCACCTAGGGTGTAGATTCCAATGAGGTCCCATGCCCCGAATCCTGGGAGCACAGCAACTGGTCTTAAGTAAGTTCCCTGCCACAGAGGGGTTGTTTGTGTGAGGCGCCCATCCCAACCCATCTTCTTCACTGAGTGTCACCAGAGCTGTATGACGGCTCTACAAGCAGTGGGTAGATGGTCGAGGTTGTTGCGGCTGTAGAGGAAGCTCAGGAGGGGGGTGTTCCCCATCTCAAGTCTCTCCACTAAGAACGCTGTGTATGTGTGTGAGCTGTACCACCACTCATTTATATTCAGCAGGTGGGATGCTGCATAGTAACCATGTATGTCAGCTGCCGCTATCCCGCTACAATATGTCGACTGGGTGCGGATTCATAATGCAACACGAATAGCGCCCCCCTATAAGAAGCAGTTGAGGATTGCATTTACCTGGGCAAACCATTCTAGCGGCATATTGTATGGGAAATTTTGTAGCTGGTACAAGATGTGGGGTAGGGAGACTATTTTACAAATTTCTGGCCGCCCGAACAGAGGGGACCATCCCCTCGTCTCCTCCCGGATGCGGGAGAATAATGGGTTGATATTGCGCGACCAGGAAATCGTGGGACTTTGTGAGATGTAGACCCATAGGTATTTAACCCCTTGCATGCTGCCCCGATTCTGCTGTTGCGTGTTTATCTAGGTTCCTGATCGATACTGTGACCTTATGCCCCTATTCGGCTATAAATCCATTTATTCCCTATATTGGCATAACCGTTCAAGTGCGATTTTCTGAAAAGCCATCTCTGGCCTCACACGAACAGAGCCACATTCCAGCATGACTCTCTGCCACTTCCTTTGCGACCAATTAGTGCAATGACAGAGCAGTAGTCACTATCTGATATTCCTAGATAACACTCCGAGTTCTTCAACAAGATAAAAACTTAGCAAACCTGGAAATCCCCGCTTGCTATGTTTTGATTAGTAATGGAACTCTAATGAGCAACTGATACCTATCACTTCCTAGTGACATCTTTAATTGACGTCTTATGTCCAGCAAACTTGCGTCAAACCCGGCACCTGTCAGGTATAAATATTACCAACGTTGCCTTAAGCAATGCAAGCCTGTTGCCCGGTTAGGAGCTGTTGTGAGCTGCGAGCTACTGATGCTGGCTGCCTGCATGACCCTGTGTTGGTAAATCTAGCACTCTGTCGCTGCAGCCTGCTATCCTGTGGTGGTGAAGCTGCTGATTACCATTATCGCCGCTACAGCGCGAACTATGGTGCAGTACGCTTAAGGAGCTGAACAGACGTCCCTCTGCGAAGACATCCAGCAGATTCCAGCTGCCCGCGGACGCTGTCCCCCCTCCTTCCTCGACGCGCTGAAGAAAGCCGCTGCCTTTCTCGTGCAGAGAAATCCAGTCCCGGCGCTTCCGGTTTACCCTCGCGGGTGACTGGGATATCGAGAGAGACCCCTGAAGGAGATACCAATCCTCCATCATTCTATTCAGAGGTATGGTGTTGACTAAACCCTTAGACGAGAATTCTTGAAACAAACCTTGGCAAAACCAACTTAACTTAAAGCTACTTACTTACTCCCCTTTCACGTGTTAGGCTTAGGTCAGGCACACTGGGGTAGGCTTAGTTAGAAGCACCAGTTGAGTATGTTAGCCTAATGTATATATGACTGTATATATGTTTTATTACTTTTAAACCATTGTATGGCTAAGAAACCATATCAATGCTTTTACAGTTCTATTTCGCAATACTTATCTTACTGTACGTACTTTTTATAATAACAATTATTGAAATTGTGGCAATACATTTCTCTTGTACGAGAAGAAAGACTGTTCAATAAATGTTAATCCTTTATTGACAAACGCCCGTCTCTCTATTCTCTACATCTCGTGAAAGTAAACTGCACTAGACTGACTGAGTGAAATACATGTCTATTGTTTCACACGACCCTAGAGATTGACTCTTGATCTGAGGAGCAAAGTTGTCATGTTGCACGGTTGTTGGAAAACTGAATCCCTTCTTGTCTGTGCCAAGGAAGCTGATCACTTCCTATGCAGAGAAGAAAGTTTCCAGTGACCTCTGAGCTAGTTGGTAACACAACCCAATTAAGTTTAGCATAGTCAGTGGAGGCCTGGAATATAAGCAGTTCCACGTCGATACTACTGTTTATGTTATTCCAATGCGCAGGGCCTAGTGGGAAACTAGGAACTACACTGCGCCTGTGCGGCACATTCCGATCGCGGGTGCGGTCATGACGGCCGGGAGCCGTCATCAGCACACGAGCACTGTGTGCCATGACGGCTCCCGGCCGTCATCAGCATGCAAGGGGTTAAAGTCCCCTATAACGTGAGACAGTTGTGAAGCCCAAGAGCCACACCCCTAATACCCAGATACTGGAAATAGAACCAACTTCGCTGGGTTGGTTCCAAGGTCGGAGGTCTCCCCAAATACCTGAAGCATCTGACGAACTTGTGAGCCAGAGGATCTGTTAAGAAGAACAACACATCGTCTGCGTATAGTCCAATCCTAATGACCTGTCCACTGAGCAGTCGTATCCTTTTACCAAAGTATCTCCCCTCACCCATGCCGCTAAAGGCTCTATCGTGAGGGCAAATAATAGT
Organism: Lissotriton vulgaris; assembly: GCF_964263255.1. Lineage (NCBI taxonomy): Eukaryota > Metazoa > Chordata > Amphibia > Caudata > Salamandridae > Lissotriton > Lissotriton vulgaris. The sequence goes on from NC_141689.1 coordinate 550,913,961, forward strand.
GGGGACAGAGGGGAGCCCTGTCTCATGCCCCGACAGATTGGGACGTGCATCAACCGAAATCCCACCACACACACCAAGGCCGAGAGCTCTGCGTACAATAGTTGTATATAGGGAAAGAAGCAAGGAACAAAGTTGAGAGCTCGGATGAGCTGAAATAGGTATGTCCAGCTAAGGGAGATGAACGCCTTGTATGTGTTGGCCAACAGGATGGCTGCTGGCGCAATGGCTCAATGGCGTTGTGAGTTCGTCTAATATTATGCCGGGTAGAGCGGTGTGGCATGAAGGCGACCTGGTCGGGGTGGACGAGCTCAAGAATATATGTGCAAAGGCGGTCGGCAAGAACTTTGCCTAATAGTTTAGATTTGAAATTCAAGAGAGAGATTGGGCGGTAGGATGAGGGTTCTTCTGGGAGGCGTCCCGTTTTAATGAGCACCACTATTTCGGTGTGTCGCCAATCGGGGCAGAATGCGTTCCTCTAAGGCTTTATGGAGTGCATCTAGGATGCGTGGACCGAGTTGGGACATATGCCATTGTAAAAACTCACTTAGGAATCCGTTAGGGCTAGGCGCTCGGCCGTGATGTAGGTTTGACAAGGCTTTACTTAGTTCTTCCACTGTTATGGGAGCGTCTGATTGGTCCTGTATGTGATCGGATATCTTTTGGGGCATTATGTATTTTAGGAATACACCTATTTGCGCACTCGATATGAGTTCTTTCTGTGGGTAGTGCATAGAATCCCTTCTGCATTTTGCAGCACAGGCACTGAAGCAGGAGACAGCGCAGCCTGACATAAGCAGTGAAGCGTCTTACTGGATTTGTCAGCCCATTGATAAATTCTATGTTGCGTCGCCAACCATATCTCGTGAGCCTCGTTAGTGAGATGTTGATGTAGCTGCTGTTGTGTTTGGAGGAGTCCACTCTGTGTTATTGGACCTTTGCCCTCGAGAGCCAGTTGGAGATTTTCCAGGGCCATTACTTGGGCTAGGCGACTGCGTTTTTCACCCGCACAATAGCTGATGTCCACACTGCAGAGTGTGGGTTTGAGGGTTTCCCACGGTATTATACTGGAGGAGGCAGTGACCACGTTAGATGCTAGGTAATCTGTGATCGCCTGTCGGAGGGTATTTTGATAACCCGGATTGTGTAGATACCAGGGTGACATTCGCCATCTGAAGGGGGGTTTGTTTGACCCTAAACATAGCTCAAGTGAGACCGGAGAATGGTCTGAGAGACCGATGTGGAGGATGGAGACTGACGAGTATGTATGTATGTAAGTGCATGGTACAAAAAGGTAGTCTAGCCTGGATAGAGATCTGTGTACTGCTGAGAGGAATAGAGATAGAAGGATGACTGATCTTGGTGGTATTGGCGCTTTACAATATATAGGCTATTATTACCATCCACACCGATAGTTATGTATGTAGTTGGGTGCCTAGGCATGGGTTGTCATCCTTACCCACAGTAATCCACAGATTAGGTATATATATACAAAGCCTGTCACACCAACAAGAATTATCAAAAAGAAAATTACGACAGCATTCCAAGTTCACAAATATAGTACAAGTTTGGTAGAAATTAGACTTCATTTAATTTTTAGAGGTTTTCCTCCAGTCCAGCCAACACGTGTTTCGTCGATTGGGATGGAACCCACGACTTCATCAGGGCTGATATTGGACGTTCACACAGTTTACGCCTTCTGACTGGTTATAATTCCGACCCAGCCTTATGTGGCATGGGTAGTAGTATGCTTCTGGATCTTGGTCGTTGTATTTATGAAATCTTCTGATATCTAAATGTTATATTCCGTCTTGGTCTAGAGTATTCACTGGAACCCGGATTTTGTCTAATCTGTCCTTCCTCCAACGTTATTATTTGAAGGGAAGTTGCTCCCTGCTGCCAAAATCAAAGAAAAACGGAACTCCTCAGTATTGGAGTCCCGGGGCTGCGAGAACCAAACCGTCCGTGGCGCGGTCTTCCAACGACCAAGATCCAGAAGCATACTACTACCCATGCCACATAAGGCTGGGTCGGAATTATAACCAGTCAGAAGGCGTAAACTGTGTGAACGTCCAATATCAGCCCTGATGAAGTCGTGGGTTCCATCCCAATCAACGAAACACGTGTTGGCTGGACTGGAGGAAAACCTCTAAAAATTAAATGAAGTCTAATTTCTACCAAACTTGTACTATATTTGTGAACTTGGAATACTGTCGTAATTTTCTTTTTGATAATTCTTGTTGGTGTGACAGGCTTTGTATATATATATACTGCTGAGAGGAAGGTGAAGCCTAGTTATGCTAGATGATATGTGCACCATGCGTCCGACCACCCCAGGGTAGAGGCTAATTTATGTAGTTTGGATTCTCCCGTTTAGGGTCTGTGACTTGTCTCAGGCCTACGATCTATGGGTTCCATAATGTTGTTCCAGTCGCCACCCAGCACTGTCAGACTGTCTAGGAGTTTCCCAAAGTTGTGTAATCCGGTCAAAAAAAATTGTTTCCCTTGGGAGGGGAGTAAACGTTGCTGATTGTCAGTTTTTTCCGTACAATGTGCCTGTCACTATAGTGTAGCGCCCACCTGGGTCTGGCCATAATTTGGACATAGTGAAGCGGATCCTGCTATGTATAAGAATGCCTGGGCCAGGCACAGGGCTTGATTTCCCAACAGGGGGGTCTCTTGTAGGAGGAGGATATCTGCCTCACATTGTTTGGCTTGCCTAAGGACAGCACCTCTTTTTATTTTATCAAGCACCCCTCTGACGTTCCAGGTTATGAGGTTGAGACCTCCAGGCTGTGAGTTCTTCTTATGTGTAGTCTCCTGTCACTAGGGGAGTATGCCATCTGAAGTGAATGTGTGGAAATGCAATGAATTCACTGTGCCCATACCTAAACTTAAATAAATAACTTTTGCACAAGAGTGCTGGATGTCCCACCCCTCCCCCACCCCAATACTTCCTCCAACAGGGAGTATCTGTCAGGTTGGAGAATGCCCAAGGCCCAAACGGGGGGGCCCCAAGGTGCCTACACCAATAGTACCCTAACTTCACTATGTGTTTAACCATGACTGTTCAGAGCATGTCGTAGGCACCAAGCCTAGACCCCCAAGCCGTTTTTGTTCCCCAGGCGAACCATAGTCCTCAAAGTGGTAGATTTCCATGTTCAGAGCCACTGGCGGGGGAGGGGGAGATGCCCCCATCACGTTCACGACTCATTTCCCTGTGTCTGGGAGCGCCAGTTGGACCCCAATCTGTGTTGTCTCTTTGAGTTGACCTTTTTGGGCGGTTCTTGCGGGTGCCCTGTGAGGAATCGGACTCTACATGTGGTGGGGTGTGTGGTTTGAGATGGACCGCCTCGTTGGCCAATGCGAAGATTGCTTCTGGTGTTAGGAAGAAGAGGGACTTGGGATTATATATAATTCTCATATGAACTGGATACAGTAACATATATTGAACATTCAGTTCTCTGAGTCGTCACTTGGCTGCGGTGAATGATCGTCGTTGCTGCTGAACTAGACGGATATAGTCGGGGAAGAACATTATAGCCTGTAAATTATAGAGCAATTTATCCCTGTGATTTCTGGCATATTGAAGGATGGTGTCGCGATCCATGTAGTTCAGCAGTTTAGCTATAACTGGCCTCGGGCGTTCCCCTGGAGGGGGCTTTCTTGTCAGTGCCAGTTGAGCTCTCTCCACAACAAAACAGGGGGACAAGGAACCCTCGGGCAAGAAGGATTTCAGCCATTGTATGAAAAAGCGTTCCATAGAGGAGCCCTCACACCCCTCCAGAAAGCCAATGAGGCGTAGATTGTTTAATCTGGAGAGGCCCTCCACTTCTTCCACCTGGGAGCCCCATAACTTATTATCAGATATTGGTGACAGGTTTCCATTTTTAGGTCTCAGAAGGGAATGTGTTTGATTTAGTGGAATGTTTACTTTAAAAAAAATGTTTAACAGATTTTATTCATCATATATCACATATACAGCAGGGCTCTGTAATCCAGAGACATCTGCACAAAAAATGCAAAGCTTCCTGACTTTGATATTTTTAAAATACAATCTGAAAGAAATGGAAAGCAATACAGATGAAATAAAACAACCCCAATGAAAACCCCCACCCAACAGCCCCCCACACCCCAGTCGCACTGACGGTCTCTCATCGAAGATCTAGCTGTGCCCGTACACCACCACCACACGTTCCACTGAACGAAGAAGGAGAAAACTACAATTTGCACCTTCAGGGTAATATTAGACCAAACGGAGGGGCCCGCTGAATCATCCGGTTCCAGCGGCAAGCCCCGGTAGTCAGCCCATCGCTTCCAGATCTTATAGTGTTTCCCTGGGCAACCACTTCCAGTGAAAATAGGGAGTTCCAAGCCCATACAGAAATCCAAACCCTTCTTCTAGACCGACACCGAAGGCGGCACCAACGCCTTCCATGCCCTAGCAATGTCACTCTTCACCAGAGTAAAGCCCAGAAGCATAATGTGTTGTTTCTAAATATTGCCCCCTATCCCCTCCATGATATGTAATAACACCAATTTCGGTGAATATGGCAGATCCCAACCCAGCACCTCAGAGAGGCAGGTCAGTACCCCCCTCCAAAACCGTGACAAGGAGAGACAATGCCAAATCGTATGTATTAGGGTCCCCTCCTCCCGCTCACATCAAAGACATACAGGGGCACGCCCCCAGACCCGCCCTCCATAAAGGGACCCGCTTAAAAAAAGCCCCTTTGAAGATATTTAAACTGGACAAGGCGCAGGTGAGTCGCTATTGCTACCCCCTCGGCAAGGCCAGGGCCTCTGTCTAATCTTTCTCGATTTGGGAGCCAACTCTCACCGCTCCTCCCGCCCATAGTAACTGGCCCAACGCTGCATTAACCTGCCTAAACCATCTTGGGGGAATCAGAAAAGGGTGATTCTGCAGTGGATAGATTAAACGGGGAAGAGAGACCCTCTTCAAGATGGCCGAACGACCATTGATAGACAGCGGCATATTGGACCATGTCTTAAGATCCTCCCGGACGCACTCCCAGACTGGGGCCAAAGTCCATTCCCATGGCACGGTGAGGGAGTCTGATAAAACACCCCAAGATATTTCATACAGTCGGTAACAACCCGCACTGACGAGGCCCAGGCACCCAGGCCCGACGCACCACTAAGAGACCACAGGGTAGACTTCCTTGGGTTCATGTGGAGACCTAAAGAGGCCCTAAAGTCCTGCATAATCCGAAGCAATCGCGGCCCGTCCTGTAAACGTCAGTGAGAAAGAACAAATGATCATCGGCGTATAGTGCAATATGGTTTGACAATCCATGCGCCCATTCGAAGTCAGACACTTGCGCGTCCATACGGACCCAGGCAGCCAGAGACTCCATCGCCAGGGCAAACAAATATGGGGACAACGGACATCCCTGACATGTCTCCCGTTGGAGAGGAAAGGTGGAGGAAACAGAGCCCGCAACCCATACCGACGCAGTGAGATCAGTATAGAGTATAGACCGGTAGGACAGACAGCGCGGTCCAAGATTCAATCTGTGTAGCAACGCGAAGAGATAGACCCAACTAAGGGAGTCGAAGGCCCTATCCATGTCAGCTAACAAAAGAGCCACCTGTACCTCTCACCCACGGATAGTAGCAACAGCAACTTGCGCCCGGCGGATATTGTTTTGGGTCACCTGCTGGGCCATAAACCTGGCTTGATCCGGGTGTATCAAGGTAGAAATGGGACCGCAAGCGGTTGGCCCATGCCTTGGCAAAGATTTTTGCTTCTACATTTAGGAGTGAAATAGGACAATAGGAGGCATACTGATCTGGGGGTCTGCCTGGTTTGAGAAACACCACCACTTCCGCATGTGGCCAATGCAGAGGACGACACCCCACCTCACTGGACTCCTCCTGCTCTCTGTGGTAGTAGGCTCCAAGTTGCAAAAAGAATTTCTTGAAGAATTCACAAGGGAACCCATTGGGCCGTGGAGCCTTTCCCCAATTAAGGTCTCCCAGGGCTGTGCCCAATTCCTCCTCCGTAAGCGGAAAATCCAATTCCTCCCTTGCTTCATCAGACAGGGCCCGTGGTGGGAGTTCATCCAAAAATCGGCCTGTAAGTTCTTCATGGAGACATTCTCTCGGGGCACATAGTTCCGCAAAGTAGGTAGAGAAGCTCTCTGCAAGATCCCGGGAATCCGTAAGAGGCCCACCATCCAGGTCCTCTATGCCAGGAAGGGGCTGGGAATGGAATATCCCCTGGCAAAGCTGATGTAGCATCTTGCTAGATTTATCCCTCCATTGGGAGACCCTACTATGAGTTGCCAGTATAGTTTTGTTGCGCAAGCAACAGCTGCTGTCGTGTGTGGTGGCCACCATCCCCTCTCCTACGGAGGTGTGAAATGTTTACTTTTGATTAAAGAACAAACGTTTTAAATCTTGATTATTTTTCCTGAAGATCTACAGTAATGTGTGAGTCCAGCACCTTACATTGATGTGGGACATCTTTCGCCTCGAACTCTGCCAAAGAGCAGGGGTAGAGTTGCACTCGCGCTCCGCCATGCACACTGTGGCAATCAATGATCTAATTTCAGATGTCATCAGTGATGTAATACAATATGTGAGGTCATAAAGAGTGCATGATGCGAGTGCAAGTTATAATTACTAAAGTTAACTATCAGAGATTTGTAGTTTTTTTTTACTTTAAAATGTTTCACCTAACTGTAACGTAACTTTTACCTTTATTTTTTTTCCAGTGAATTTGTAACTTTTTTTCCAATTAAAACTGGGACATTACCATATCTAACTATAACTTCACTTTGAACTTTGTTGTTTTTGGTGAATTCCGGAAACCTTTTTTTTTTTACTGTAAAGTAACAATATGAAAGGTTGTCTTTTTAAGTAAGGCAGACCTTCAAAGGTTTGGAAAACAAAAATTTGAAAAGTTAGGCCTATTGGTTTTATAAAGGGTTCAGTACATCAGCATACCTACTGGCCTATTGTCTTGGTCTAAAAGTCACCACTATCATTTATCAATATGCTTAAGTCAATAAACTCCATAGAATACATTTATAGCAATATATTTTTATGAATAATTGTCCCCCAAAAATTAAAATCCCCCAAAAATTAAAATCAAGCATTTTTATTCAAAACCTTTAGCATGTGTTTGAGTCTTTCTTTAACACTCTTCAGGCAGCAAAATGCAGCCATAAAACCTACCACAAGGGGTCTCTGTATTCTAGCTGAAGAGCATTCCGCTCTTGGAGTGTATTCAATGATCTAGGTGACTTCTATATATTTTTTAGGTCTCGCCTATCCCATTCCGCAAGGAATGGATAGGGGAGAATTATAGTGGGCAAAATAAGTTCTCAAACCATCGGGCGGATTTCAAACAGTTCGCGTGAACACAAGCACGCGCTTTTCCCTCGCTCCCGAGCCGCCTGCCTCCGAGAGCTTCACTTCAAAGGGCTCCGCTCCCCCGCCCACTGCTCACACTTCACGGCCGCCAGACCGTGTCTCGCATTTCTACTCCCCCCCCTCCCCACAGATATGTCAAGAGCTTGTTTCTCTCTTGGGTCCTAATCCCCGTCCATTACAAGCCTAGTATATGTAGTATTTATCGACTAACATTATAAAGATCCTGCACGCAGCAGTCTCTTCGGGCACATGAGCAGCTAAGAGGCTCCCTCTATTGCCACCTTTCAAAAGGTTGCCGTCCGTTTTGAATTTGCTGTGTCCTTTACATTGTGGCTGCTGCTTGTTGATAAGCATGGTCCCTGTAGTGCAACACTGCAGCTCCTCCCTGCTGCCTGGTATTGATTCGGGCTGCTATCCTTTGCTTGCGGGTCGTGTCATTAATTTATGTTTCTGAGGCTCTCACCACAGCCTTGAAGCCCTCGCACAGTTGCCTCTTCTGCAGGCTTCGTTTAAATCGTTTAGCCTTTGTTTACCACATTACCCGAAAGGGGGCATGGGCTTCTTGTTGAGCTGTTTGGACCATAGAGTTCAGAAGGGTTGAACTTGCAGAGTGCGCGCTGTGGCCCAGACTGCCAGTATGCAATGAGTGAGGCTTGTGCTCTTGTAAGATTCTGAACTGGATGCCACGCTTTTATTTGTCGGTTTTCTTTCAATTAGGAATGTCCTGAAATAATTCAAAAAAGATCCTTGTTGGATTTCTTCTAACACATTTATTTGTTTTCAATCACAGAGATACATCCAGCCAACACGTGTTTCAAGGGATGGGCCCTCTTCCTCACGACTTAAAGATTTTTTTTTTTTTTCTCAACGCCCGTCTTTTTCACTGTGCCCTTCTTTATGTCTGTGACCCGTCTCACATTTTATATCCCTTCTAGTTCACTTTGTCTTTTCTTTTGTTATGTGCCTCTTCCTTCACCTTGTTCTGTAAGCCAATGTGCCGTGAGCACTATTGCATGCCCTGGCTTTACTGCCATAATATCAACAGTGGCGGCCGCCACCCATTGCCTCCTCCCGCTGCGCTTTAATTGAAGCGCATTTCTTTTGTCATGTACTCGGTGCGCAAACATGTTTTCTTATTGAAATTTACAACACAGGTGCTGTCAAAGTTTGCGTGCCGAGTACACAACAAAAGAAATGTGCGAGTGCGCCATATCAAAGCGAAAGCATCCATCAGCTGCTCCCAGCAGCTGCTTTCGCCTAGTACCCCAGCCATGAGGAGGGAAAGGAAGGATCTGTCACTGTTAACATACCTGTGGCTCGGGTGAGGAAATCAGTCCCTATTTTAATAACTCTAGAAGGCTTTAAAACGTGTCTGTTTGCTTAATTAGTGCTTGTGTTTTCAGCTGATCTACGTTAACTGCTTTAAATAAGGAGGATCATCTGAAATCCCAACCACTTGCAGCTTGTTTTCAGCCTATCCTCGGTCCTCCCCCCCAGCCCCTCTAGCCTGGTTTACACTATTAGCAACCAAACAGAGCAGTTCCTAATTCACCCCTGCCATTGCTGCTCCTTTCTCCCCCGCCTCCTCCCAGCTGTTTCTGATTGCTTTACCACCCCCTGACACGCCACTCCACTTTTTACCCCGCTTTAATTACCCCAACATTCCTCCCTCTGGTTTCTTGTTTCCAGCATCTGTAGATATTTCCTCTTTTAAAACACTTCCTCCCTGCTCTACAGCCAGACAGACACGCCGTGCTTCCTGGGACCTGTTCCTAAGGTTTGATTTTTTTTCTTCCCTCTTGCAGGCTGCAATAATTATTTTGAAATGTTATTTGAGTACGATAAATGTAAATTTAAACACTCTAAGATGAACAGCGTTTCCCATTGCAGAAACGCAAACAGATAAACAGTCCGGCCAAAGAATCGTTGAGTTTGGGGTCAGATACATTTTCTAATATATAATTACTTTCAGGCAATTTATCTTTACACAGCACCCATATTTGCATTATCTCATGAGTTCAATTGAGTAATTTAATCAATACTGGCGGTCAGTTCACCTGCTTAATTATAGCAGCCTTTGTCGCCCCCCTCGCTAATTTCCAAAAGTTTATCCTTAGAGCTTGGAGAGTTTTCACTGAAAAATGGAGCATCACTTGCTACTAAATGGTTACAGAAAAAGTGACACACAGTCTGTTTCGGTTTTCTATTGCGCTACTTTTAAATCTGGGTCTTTATAACCCTATTGTTGACCCTAAATAGGAAAATCCTATATTAATGTCCTTGTTGTATCGACTTCAGCTGGTGTCCATGGAATTCTCTGGTGTTGCATGTCATCAGCAAATTTTCCACGGTTTGTGTCAATGGCCATATACAATGTAATGCCAGACAACTGAAATGCTACATTGGATTATGTGAAAACAGTTTTAAATATGCCCCACTTTGTGTAATTCATGCAAATCTTGGCAAAAGGAGACAAAACAGTTTACTTCAAACATATGCGTGAATATTGCTGTAGACAACGAGTAAGACCGGGTCCTGAAAAATGACATCCATGCGCAGGTGTGTTACATACAGAGTAAAACAATGAATCTTTTTAGAACCGATCTTATGAATATAACAAAGATGCAGTGGCCTCACTTCTCCTTCTTCCACTGTTAACACAGGACTCATCATAAAGATTTTCCAGTTTATAGCTGCAGATTCAAGAAACAATCGAAACAAGAAACGAAATATATTCGACAACACTTTGCCTTCTATCAGCAGAAACATTAATTATCCAGTGTGGTTCTCCATGTCTAAGTAACTCATTGTTTCTGCACAAAGCTGAGGTCCTACGAGCAATGGGCATTAACTGCCAACGCACTACCTCACTACCTCACTCTCTCTATCTACCTCACTAACTCACTCTCTCACTAACTCACAACCTCACTCTCCCTCACTACCTCTCTCTCTCTCACTACCTCACTCTCTCTCTATCTCGTTTGGCCTACCTAACTCTCTCTATCTCACTACCTCACTCTAAGTCGATCTCACTACCTCACTCCCTCTCTATCTCACTACCTCACAACCTCACTACCACACTCTCTCTCTATCTCACTACCTCAGTACCTCACTACCTCACTCGCTTGCTATCTCACTACCTCACTACCTCACTCTCTCTTTATCTCACTACCTCAGTACCTCACTACCTCATTACCTCAGTACATCACTCTCTCTCTATCTCACTACCTCACTACCTCACTCTCTCTATCTCACTACCTCACTATTATTATTATTATTATTATTATTATTGCATTTATTGAGCGCACAGCTACCCGGAGGTTTCCCGGCGCTTGCCTTGGGAACCCGTCCTGGCTTTTCCCTGTGAGATAGCCCTTACAGGGCATCCCTAAGGTGAAAGCCAGGCATCCCGCCGCAGGGGGGCCGTTGTGGAGATTAAGCAAGCTTAATGCCCAGAGTTGCAGAGTGAGAACCCATGATTAGAGCAGGCACCGAAGCGAGAATTATCGAGTCCGTGGACATTTGAGCTCAAGACCCTGCCGCGTCGGGAATTGAACCCTGGTCCCGGGTCTGACCTCAGCTTCTGGGTCTGCCTGCTCTACACCGTGAGCCACACTTCTCCACTATCTCTCTATCTCACTACCTCACTCTCTCTCTATTGCACTACCTCACTCTCTCACTACCTCACTCTCTCTCTATTTCACTCTCTCTCTCTCTCTATCTCACTACCTCATTCTCTCTCACCTTCACTACCTCACTCTCTCTATCTCACTACCTCAATACCTCACTCTCTCCATCTAACTACCTCACTATCTCACTACCTCACTATCTCACTACCTCACTATCTCTCACACTCTCTCTCACACTCTCTCTCACACACTCTCTCACAGACTCTCTCTCACACACTCTCTCTCACACACTCTCTCTCACACACTCTCTCTCTCACACACTCTCTCTCTCACACACTCTCTCTCTCTCACACACTCTCTCACACACACTCTCTATCGCACACTCTCCCTCAAACTCGCACACTCTCTCTCTAACACACACACTCTCTCTCACACACTCTCTTACTCACACACTCTCTCTTACACACTCTCTCTAACACACTCTTTCACACACTCTCTCACTACCTCTCTCCCTCACCACCTCACTCACCTTCACTACCTCATTCTCGCTCCCTACCTGCTTCTCTCTCTCTCTCTCTCTCTCTACCTCACTCACACACTCTCTCTTACACACTCTCTCTCTTACACACTCTCTCTCTTACACACTCTCTCTCTTACACACTCTCTCTCTTACACACTCTCTCTCTTACACACTCTCTCTCTCACACACACTCTCTCACACACACTCTCTCTCACACTCACACACTCTCTCTCACACACTCTCTTAGACACTCTCTCACTCACACTCTCACTCACACACTCTCTCACACTCTCTCTTACTCTTACACACTCTCTCTTACACTCTCTCTCTCTTACACACTCTGTTACACATTTTCTCTTACACTCTCTCTCTTACATACTCTCTTTCACACACTCTCTCACTACCTCTCTCCCTCACCACCTCACTCTCCTTCACTACCTCATTCTCGCTCCCTACCTCTCTCCCTCCCTACCTCACTCTCTCTCTCTCTCTACCTCACTCACACACTCTCTCTTACACACTCTCTCTCTTACACACTTTCTCTCTTACACACTCCAGCCAGGTAAATAAGGCCGCCAGGCACTTTTGTGCCGCAACCGTTTCTACTTTCGAGTTACCCCAGGTAAACAGGAGCTGGGTGTCGTCGGCGTAGACCATAATTTTTGCACCCAGCTCCTCGGCCAGGTAGATCAGCGGGGTCATATAAATGTTGAAAAGAAGTGGGCTCAATGTTGAGCCCTGTGGGACCCCTGTCTGAACTGACCTAGGCCGAGGAGGAGTGCGGGGGCATCCAGACTTGCTGGGAACGGGAGTCCAGAAAAGACTCCAGCCATGACCACACAGCCCCAGTGAGGCCGATAGAGGTGAGGAGGGCCAGGAGGAGTTGATGAGGGACCGTATCAAAGGCGGCAGAGAGGTCCAATAAAATTAGCGCCGCTCTGCCCCCCTTGTCCATACACTCCCTAATGGCGTCCACCACTTCCACCAAGGCTGTCTCCGTGCTAAAGGAGGCCCTAAAACCAGGCTGGGCTGGGTGAAGCGCCCGGGCTCTTACACAAAGGCGTTCAACTGCCGAAAAACAACCTTTTCGCAGACTTTAGCCAGTGCTGGAAGCAGGGAGATGTGGCGGTAGTTGGTTGCAATGAGGGGGTCCGCTGGTGACTTCTTCAGGAGAGGCAGAAGTTTAGCTTGCTTCCACTGCCTAGGCACCACTGCAGATTGCAGTGACCAATTGACCATAGCTGTAACTTCAGACCTGACACAATCTGCTACTCCTGCCAAAACTCTTGCCGGGCAGGGGTCCGAAGGGGAGCCCGATTTGAGAGATTTCAGCAGAGCAAGAATGTCCGATTGATCAACTTTAGCAAATTGGGCAAGGCAACTGCTAGAAAGAGTACCGGGCGTCTCCGCCAGAGGGCGTGAGGCGACATTGCTCAAGGCTAATCCCTCCTCAAGGAGCTTGATCTTATTAATGAAAAAAGAGGAAAGCTCCTCACACCAGCCAGCGGATACCGGGATCCTTTTTTGCTCCGCCAGAGGCGACAGAAAACTTTGGACTATAGCGAAGATCTCCTTATCATTATTATCTGCCTCCAAGATTCTAGTCGCAAAGTAGGCGCCTTTCGCAGTCTTAACTGCGGTATAGTATTCTCTGTGGACTGAGCGGAGGTCAGCTTTGGCTTGCGGAGAGTATGCAGCCCTCCAAAGCCGCTCAAACTTCTTGCATGACCTCTTTAGCTATTTAAGCGCTGGCGTGTACCAAGGTTGAGAAGGCAGCACGCGCCGGGGGATTTTTGAGGCAGGTTTGGAAATAGCCTCAACCCCCAGACTGACCCTGGCGCATTAACTCCAGCATCCTCTTACAGCGCTGTGCATGAATCCACATTTCAAGATTCAAGCCAGAGGTGCAGTGGATGTTTTCAAACTTCCATTTCAGGGGGAAAATCTCTTCTTCTCTTGGGGCGACATGATGTTAGTGAAAATTAAAACAGGAACTGAGGCAGCTAAGTTAATGGATGACAGCAGTCAGGAGACAGCAGTTAAGAGGCAGAGCTAAGATTCCACCTAGTTAGGCCCATGTTTACCAGTGCTAACAGCAATCCTTTCAGGACTCCCAGACAGAGAGGGTGTTGGGGGCGGAGCCACATGCAACATCTGGGGCAAAGGGAGCGCAGGCTTTAAAAGTGGTACCTCCACTGCTAAACATTGATTTTCCATCGGTATCCCCCACCTCTGATCAGTGGGTCCTCCCATTTTAAGGGTATGGTTACTACCCTTAGTTCCACAGCACCCCCTCTCCTATCCCCCACTCCCCCTTCCATCCCCCACTACCCCCTCCCATCCCCCCAATATCCTACCCAGTTGCCATGTCCTAAGCCAAGATACCTCTGGCTTCTGGAATTTGTAGTACAGGCAAACCATAGAGATGATGCCTTCACACTAACAAGATCAAGGCGTGTGTGCCCTCTACTTTCTAATTCCCTCAATCATCATTTCCTGTTGGAATACTTCCACATGACCACCCTGCTGAACATTATGCCTCTGTTCTTCCAAAGACACATCCTGATGGTGCTTGACCTAAAAGACACCTACCTCCATATCCCCATCTACCCTGCCCATCACCAGTACCTTCCCTTTGTGATAAGTGAACAACACTACTAGATTAAAGTGCTACCTTTCATAGTCACGATGGCTCTAAAGGTGTTTGCAAAGTGCTTAATGGGTGGGGGCTTAACATCTGTGCAGAAATGCTCCCTACCCCTTTCCGTACTCCGATAACTGTTTGATAAAGAGCAGCAACAGACAACAATGTCTAGCACATACTCAGATGGCGGTGTCCCAAATCCACTGCCTAGAGTTCGCATCAACATCAAAAATTCCAGTGTCAAGCCCAATAAATCCAGTCCTTCCTAGGATGCATCCTGAATGCAGTTACAGGGAACATATACCTCCAATTAGTAGAGTATTGACATTCAAACAACTTCTGCCTCTTTTTCAACGCACCTCTTACTATATGGACTGTAATCAGATTGGTAGGGATGATATCTTCCAGAATCACAAGAGTGCCACCTGCCAGTTTGCACATGGGCCCACTTCAGGAGTGGGAGGCAGTAGTCACAAGGGGAGAGGCACTGGGAGGATCTAATGTTGGTAAAGGCTAATGTGGACAGACTAATTTGCATATAGCCAGGTTCTGAGCTGGGATGGTGCAGTGAGCTAAAAAACGGTGTTGGATTAAGCCCTGATCTCTTGACTGGGTGAGAGTATTCTGGTTAATTCAGAAACTCTGTCCATCACCACCCCCTGTTGTTTAATTATCCCAACCTGGTCAAGGCAGCCTGGGTTCTTCTGGAGATGTCCATCAGCCTGCATGAGAAGTTGGCACTCAAGCCAGACCTCACTCAATATCAAGGTCAACTCAGCCACCAAGACCCCAGACAGCTCAACCTAACAGTTCTAGAATTTGGTTACATTAAGCTCCAGGTAGGGTGTGTGCCTATACTGCATGAGGCGCACAAGCCCAACATGCCACGTGGCCAAAATGAGTTATTTCTATTCTATTCTATT
The DNA here is from genome assembly GCF_964263255.1 of Lissotriton vulgaris. Taxonomy (NCBI): domain Eukaryota; kingdom Metazoa; phylum Chordata; class Amphibia; order Caudata; family Salamandridae; genus Lissotriton; species Lissotriton vulgaris. Next base: position 550,929,075 of record NC_141689.1, read on the forward strand.
CCATTTCAAGGCAAATAGACCCATTCAAAGATTCTGCACAAGGTATTATTTGTTGCCTTTTACACTTTAAAAAGGCAGGCCTAGCATACGCCTCCATCTGCTTGTACACAGCCGCAGTTGCAACACGTGCAAATTAGGTAACATTTGTTCCTCTTCAGAATCCGTGTGGTTAAGGTCTTAATAGTGTGATACTTCCCAGATAGTCTTCTGGCCTGGTGTGCAATACTCCTATGGCTCATAAGTCCTCATACGGTTCATGGGTCCATTCTTTGAACCTCTCCACTATTGCAAGTTGCAGTTTGTTTTCGAATGTAGCTTTCCTCCTTACGCTAACCTTGCTGAGACACATTCGCAAGTATCCAGCTCTAACAATCTAGAACCTTTTACCCAAGTCCTCAAGGGCCCTTAAGACTTACCCCAAGTTTATATCCAGGGTAGTCTCACATTTCCACATCAATCAAATCATTGAGGTGCCCTTTTTTCCGCAACCGGATCCTTTAGTGGAAAGGGCTGTACACGTTCTAGACATTTAAAGTGCAGTCATGGGGGGGCGTGGCCAAGATGGCGGAGTAGGAGGACGTGTTCTCCCGAAGCTCCCGAACCCGTCCAGGCCCTAAGCCCTTAAAACAGCTTGTTCTCCCCCCTCTAACGCTCGAAAGTGCCGGGAGGGTGTGGGAAGCCACCGGATTGATCCCAGACCGAGATCCGGCCCTGCCGACATCCAGAACGCCGTGTACCGAGGGCTGGGAGGACGGAGCTCCGAGACGGGGAAGCTGCGGTGGCCGGTGGCCGAGGCACAGCCGGGAGTGACACTGTCCCCGGAGCCTTGGGAAGCCTGCGGCGGAGCTGTGTGGTGGGGCAGCCAGGGCGTCGCAGCGGAGGCTGAACGCACTCAACGTGAAGCCGGACTGCCCTCCGAGACACCCTGCCCTGGAGGTCGGCTGCGCCATAACTCGAGGCCGCGGCTGCGGCCTAGACCGGAAGGGGCCGGAGGAACTGGAGCTGCAGGGAAGAGCTCTGGTGACGGAGGCAGAGTCGGGGGACGCAGCAACGAGTCCCGGCGCCGGTACAGTCCTGGGAACCGCTCCGGATACTTCACCCGGGTGCAAAGTGTGGCGTGCCCCGAGGCCCGGAGCGGCGGAGACTCGAGACCGTGAAAAGGCCGAGAGTAGCGAGTGGACCGGTAGCGGTGCGGATCCCACCCAGAGACGCCACAAGAGGTGAGGAGGAGGCCTGCGAGACAAGGGGACACACCAGGACCCCAGGGGATTAGGTGAGGACCTACGAGAAGCACCGTTTGGAGGGCCGGGCAGCAAATTGCACTGAGGCGGCGGCTGCGGCCTACAGCGAGGGAGCCCCGGCGGGGGTGCGGAGGCCTGCCGTTGTGGTATTGGACGCACGGCCCGAGAGATAGTGATTGGGGTCCCATCTGAGAGCCACAGCAAAGCCGGAGCAGGACACCGACGTCGGGGCAGAGGGAGGCATTATCCAGAGCCTCGGGGTACGGCAGGAGGGAATACCAGACTCAGACCGCAGGAGAAGTTGCCGCACAGGGATCCCCAGAGCCTGGGTGCCCGCCCGCAGTCGCTCTAGCAGTGCAGACCGAGAACGGCCAGGGGGATTGAGGCTGATTCGGCCGAGGAGGGCCGCGTGAGGCTGAAAGGGATAGGTGCAGCGAATCAGCGTAGGGGCCCACGCCGACCGCATGGAGGACTATGCCCAGTAACATTGCACGTGGGCCCACCCGGATGCTCAACAGTCGTGAGGCCCCCTCTCAGATGTTGCGGAGGTGGCAACTGTAAAAAGGTGGGAAGCGACCAATAAACAAAGATCCTTGAGTATTGCCCGGCGGTGTCGCCTCTTTAACCCACAAAATATTAATCAATGAAGAGGCAGGCGCTGGAGACTGGAAGGCAGGAAACAAGGGTTTATTCTCTCCGGAGGAGAACACATCAGTTCGGACAGCAAGTATCGTCACGAGGTGCTCTAACCGCATCTCTGAGGCCTGGCCTCTTATACACAAGTTTATGATCTTTATTGCATGTAACACATTCTTGCAATGCTTTGAAGTATGAAAGGACATCCTCGGAATCTCCCCTTCAGGCCCGTTCCCACACACATTTACAGTTGAAGTCCCCACCCCGGTCACAACAGGTGATGATTATCGCGCAGCTGGACATTCCGCCGATTCACGGAATGTGTGGGGTTGATCGGATCTCATAGGGTGGGGGCTTTGATCAATTCGAGGGTCCTTTAATGGGGGAAGCTTCCTACTGTACGGGGGGGGGGCAATAAGCAGTATCCGCAGGGCCAGGTGGCGGACTGGGAATGAGGAAGACAAACAGGCACACAGGAAAAGGGGGTTTGTATCAAAGGACCTGGGACCATGAAAGGAATGAAGGGAGGTGTCGCGCTGGGAACAGGATGGGATTCCGAGGCATAGCTGCGCTGAAGAGGGGTTTATGACCCATGCATGAGAGAGCGGGGGTGACCAGTGCGTGGGGGGTGCTTGTGAGGGCGAAGAACCGTGCTGGGGGGGTCAGTGGCGTGCAGAGGGTGGTTCTGACCAAGGTACCTAAAATGGCGGGGGTGCACGACAAAAAGTGTGGCATCGGGGGAAAAGGCAAGATGGCGCAGATAATGTTTACCAAACCGTATTAATTTTCCACAGTCCTCCCTTTAACATTCCCAAGACATCTTGCTGGCCTATTTCCTATCCATGTCTACTGTGGCAATCATAAGTAAAGAAGTAGGAACCCAGGCGAAGGAGCTGTGCATAAACATTACATTTAAAATCTTTCATCTTAGGAGGCGGGCCCATCGTTGAGCTCGTTGCAGGAAAGTCATAGCAATGCAATATCGGACAAAAATGATTCTGCAGTGAGAGCGTTGGGTACATTTCATAGATGCTTATAGTCATTCGGAATATGAACTGATAGGTTATTACATATGTAAGTTCATTTCGTACTCGGTTGGAGCGTAATCAATACAATGGTGGCTGGGAGAGAAATGAGACGTAGTAAAAACGATAATCAGGGGTGTCATTTTTCGAAGAGGAGGGGTGTTGCTTTTTCCAGTGTCTTATTGTCGTGGACCTTTATTAGTGAATTCTCAGCATTCTTTGTCGTCTTCTGTTGGCACTGTTGAGCACCGGCGGTGGAGCTATGCGTCCAGCTCTATTCCAGGTCCTGCGTTGCAGGGCATGACCTTTTCCTCGTTTTTCCGGTCAAAAAGGTCCTTTTTCGCCCTGTGTCCTAACTATTCTTTCATGGGTACCTTAGACAGGGCACCCAAGTTTCATTTTAGTTTGCAACAAAACCCTATTCTATCTGACTGCAGTTTTTCTTTTTCGAGTCGATTGTCAAAGAGTTCAGGTGGAAGAAGGGGGTGTGTGAGTAGTCCTTATGGTAGGTCGGAGGAAGAGGGGATGGAGCAGGGCCAGATCGGGAACAGACCAGGGGGACGGAAAATTTCAGGTAGGCGGGCCCATGACCGGGCTCAGAGGGCGGGGACTTTTCGGCACATGTTGATCATCGAGCAGGGGCATCAGGTCAGCCCTTTCCTTTCATTTTGGTGGAAACAGTGCCTCGTCCTGCGACTCCTTACTGTTGCGGTCTCGCCTTGGCCAATGTCGCAGATGTTCCTCGATCTGCAGTCAGGCCGCGTGCTCCCACATCCGGTCTCTCTCCTCCGACAGTGGTACCCTTAAATGAGTTTGACTGGGGAAACATCCGTTACATTGGGGTTTACAACCAACGTATAAATAATTGATGATAGGTTTGCTGGATTCCCTACAACTTTACTTCGTAACTATTTCTTTGACATTTGTTGGTATTACATTCATTGTCGTGGTACGAGGTCTGATGCCTATTCATTGCATTTGTTTATTACAGTCACGTCAGTTCTTCTGGCAGAGACCCACTTTTCTAGTACGAGTCTTACAAAGCTATACCGTTCTTCAGGGCTTTGTATCTTACGAAAAAGTGCAACGTGCTATCACCATGGTCTGATAGGTATCTTTCTGAAGAATGAACATAGGCTAAACAATTTTCCATTATATCAATGCATCCTATCTTTCAGCTAAACATTTTACTTTCAACAGGGTTTACTGCAACAATTTCTTCATTTCGATCTTATCTTAACTTCGCAAACATCATTCTAATTTCTACATAGTCCCTTACAACCTGGCTACTTCATTAAAAACCGGGGGGGCTTGCGATAACTACTCAACTCATCCTTGGGGTGACCGGGGTCTTATGGAAAACAACTAGGAACATAGCAGACTGGGGTGAGGGACTATCGTCTTGCTTTGTGCCATAAGGGCGTTATCTAGCAGAAGGCTACAGTTCAGTTGGTAAGCGTTCAGGGGCATTTCTCGAATTCTAAACTTTGTAGCTTGTTCATCAACAAATCGTTTCTAGGAACAACGGCTGGCCTGTGTCAGCTGTAAGTCGACCCATCTTTTACAACCAGGGGTGAGCCACATTTTTCAAACTCTCGTCCGGGGCAGCTGATACAAAACTGGGGGCGTTCTGGGAAGACGGGGGTGCTTCGATCACTTTTACTGTTTGGGCATTGAGACAATTCGGGACGGGGAAGGTCGCGTTACCGGAGGCATTTTTATCATAGAAGCCACTGACATGTAGTTCCCTTATTACGGGTCAGATTAGGGAACCTCAGTCGTCTTACCTGTCCTTTCCTTTTTGGCCAATCTAGGTTTCATCAATATTTAGCAGAAAGGAGAGGTAGTAACATGGTATCAATGTGATTTTATTTAAGACAAATTTGTGCAAATACTTGCGGTATTTGGAGCCAATTGGGTGGTGCACCAGGGATGGTGGTTCGCCAATTAGGTGCCAGTCGTTAGGAAGAGTGAGAGTGTGGAGGAGAGAGAGAGAGAGAGAGAGATAGATAGAGAGAGAGAGAGAGAGAGAGAGAGAGAGAGAGGGGGGGGGAGAGAGAGAGAGAGAGAGAGAGAGAGAGATGTGCAACAATAGGCTAAACAGTACACGTGCGACATGGAGAGTGGCCGTGTACTAAGATAGGCTATTCAGCGTATTACACAACATGAGACATTACGGGTCTGTGTTAGAATTTAGAAAGCATGCAGTTTGGGACGGACGAGCATTAGGCCGGGTACAAAGGGACATGCATTGAGTAAAAGGCACCATTGTGTCGCACTTCTCGCACTCTCGGTCCTTTGCCTAGTTAAGTCAATGCTTCAGTCGCATAGAAAACGTTTTCTCATAGTTTCAGACATAAGTGACATGTGGTGCTCATTCACGCTACACGGGTTAGGGGTGATCGCGTCTCATCATATCATACAACTATTGGCTCTTTCGTTACAAGAGTAGTTGGTGGGTGTCTTTAGGTGCCACCTTGCAGCGTTAGTCCGCTTCACGTATCAGACATGGCGTGGCTTCAGGTCTTCACTATACCCCAGTCGTGATTCCAATGTAACCTGTAGAGGGAGAAAAAGAGGGGAAGGGAGGGGGGACAACATTCGAGCATATCAAATGTACGGGCACGAAAGTCCTTTACTTACCACATACTCGTCTTATCTCCTCGGGATATAATCCCTGGGGTCTTGGTTTCTGAAGCCAGGGGGCGGGCAGTGTGGTAAGGATGGCGAGCGATAGGTTGTTCATGAGGGAGACGGTCCGAGTGTGACATTATAGGCCGTGTGTAGGGAAACGTTAAAAATCAGAGGCGCTTAGTGCGAGGTATCTAGTTTGTAGATGTATCTAGCTATCGGGATCCTTAAATCATTCCCAATGCTGTGATGTCCTAAGGCATATCAGCTCTTCGGCCAAACCTGTTCCCTAGTATCTTTGAGTACCATACCTTTATAACATTTTATCATTTACACCGCTTCACTTTACCCGTTCTCAGAAGTCGAGGTCCTTCTTCATGCGTTTGTTCCTGAGCCAGTCGCACATTTGGAGGCAGCGTATCGTGCCTTAGATTCGATCATCAATCCGGGGCTGAGCAACCATTTTCTAATAACCTTAAAAAGAGAACAAAACGGGGCGCACAGAAAAACCCTCCCGCTGATCCCACTTTTACAAAAGTATGCGATACCTGTTCATAGTTTGAAAAAACCTTTATTTGCACAATTTGATCAGCATGTAAATATGAGAGTGCAATCGTATTTGGCCGGACACGGCGATGGCTGAAGCGCGTACAGTAGGGGGGCTATTTTGCAGCATTAAAAACATTTTAAAAGGGTTTATTTAGGTATTTGCAGGAAACTAAAAACGTCTATCAATAGTTGAGGGATCAGGGGGCATTCATTTCATAATTGGAAGCATAGTCAGACTAGTTGCAATCAAATTTCCTAGCTGCATACCGTGGGCGTGTGTCATAAGCGACGTTATGTATCAGTTACAATAATATCATAATAAATCGTACATTGAAACCAACATTTTAACGGGATCCTTTTACATGTTCGCCAAGTGAACCCTCCCCCTTTTTCGTCAAGTGTACAAAGGATCATATACATATCTCAGAACGTCAAGTCTTATTAGCTAAAAACACCACGAGGTGTTCGTGAGTTCCTATTGACACCGGCGCCATTTTGGGCGAGGCCGGGTTAGTCCGGAAGTAGCATCAGGGACAAAATGTTTCCAACAACCGGCGGTTGGACCAGAGTCCCTTTCGGCAGTTCAAAAAAAACTTGTGCTAACAGAAGGGGCAGGTAATGTGGACCGTCAATCAAAAGGGGAGGGAGGCAAAATCTCCCCTACCGGGTCACGTTGAGGTTCAGCCGGAACTTGCTCGAATTTGTTAGCCCACAATGTTTCTGGATGGTTCAGACTGAAGCTGGCGCTGACACGTGAGCACCACCATCTTGTGGCTACGTCGTGGTCATTTCGTTAGCGATCAAGGCAGTTGTTCCCCACCGGAAGCCTGTAGGGGCCGAGGGCTCCTGGGACTTTGTAGAATCTTCAAGGCTGTGGGGATGCTGTCGGAGGTGGAGGCTCGTGCCCAGGTGGGCAAGCGTCCGAGTTACATTACTGGTCAAAGTTACTCTAGCGGCCTAGACCCGACTTCCAGGGGGCCCAGACGCCATTTTGAGACTCCGCAGCAGCCGCCCTTCGTCGTGTCTGCAAGAGGGGATGAGACTTCTTGGGGCGAAAAATGGAACACCGTGCCGTAGGAGCAGGACATTCGGCTCAGGGCGCTAGGGTGCAGCTGTGGCGCCTCCACCTGGGGAGGCGAGGGAGGCTCGTTTGCGCCGCCTCCCTCTCCCAGTGCACCCCACGCCGTCCCTTTTCGCGGGTATACATGATGGCCACCCCACATCCCGTGCTCCACAAGTACACTTGAGGGCCATCATATGTCTCGTGCTCCGCAAGTATGGTTGCTGGTCATTCTATGTCCTGTGCTCCGCAAGTATGGTTGCTGGCCATTCTATGTCCTGTGCTGCGAAAGTATGTCCGTCGCCCGGCTGGAGGATTTCGGCGCCGGGCCGGGGCTGGGAAACCTCCTACCTGGGGAGGTGGGAGAGGCTCGTTCGCGCCGCCTCTCCCTCCCAGCCCACCCTGCACCAATTCTTCAGCGGAGGTATTTGTGATGGCCGGACCAGGAGATACGAGGGAGGGGGTCATCTGCACCCGCCCCCTCCCTACTCGTGGCCCGGGGGACGCCGCCCCAGGAAGAAGAGGATGGGAAGGCCATTACATGCCGGGCCCATGGTGCCTCCTGGACATCCCACCGGCGACCTCTTCGATCGATGGCTGTCAGCAGGACCCCGCCCTACACGTGCTGTGTGTTTCACCTTCCGGATGGGCGTGACCGGTGACCTGCTGCATTTCGGGAACTTCCGGAGTGGGGGTAGGTATTTTTGTTTTTTTGTCTATTGGGCGTGGTAGGAGGCGGGACAGGCATGCCTGGGTAATGGGGGGTGGGGTGTCCACAAGAACAGTTTTCCTGAACGGGGGGGTTGTCTATGCAGGCCTGTAATTGCTTTTGTCCACAGAGTGGGGGGCAACAGAGAGTAATCAGCCCCATTGCACTCGAAGTTTGAGTTCATTAATGGAATGTATACTAATCTGTCCGAAACTACTCTGTGTGTTGTTCCTGTATGTTATCCGAATGGGTGGCTTTTGTGTTCGGGAACAGTAGCGGTAGTACGGGGTTCGTCACCGGGTAACCTAGAGCTTGCCTGGGTTTCCCGTCCTAGCGTTGTTCGGCCTATGTCGCTGAAATCTGTCTGGCGAAATCCGTGCCATCGGGCGTAATCATACGTGGTGGTTCTATCCGGCCTGTCCGTGTCAGTCTGTTTCATCTTTGTCTCACGCCTTTTCCCTTTCTGCCGGCCTGTTATTTCTGTCGGCCCTCTGCTCTTACCCGTGTTCAGTAGATTCGGGCATTGGGCTTTCCAGTGCCCGGAATATTTACAAAAAGCACATTGATTTTGCCCTAAGTCTGTTCGTCCTGCGCGTAGTGTCGGGGGATTACGTTCGGGTCGTTGTGTCTTGGGGTTGTCCTGTCGGTATATCCCTTTACACCGTTCCCTTCCTGTGTTTACTCCTTGGAACCGTGTCGCCGCTATCCCTTCCTTTGGCCTACCAGATGCTTGGAAGGTTGTCTGTCGCGTTTCTTTACCTACTCTGACTTTGTCTCGTTTCTTTCGTTGCATTGCTTCTTTGCGCCACATACCGAGACTGTCGAGCATAATAGGCGTTGTCTTACTACTACAAAGGGCTATTTCTAACGTTTCTATTTTATCAAGGTCGAAGGATCCTATCAGTGGCCACTGTTTCTCTTGATTTTCTTTGGTATACTTGTGCCACAGCTTACTATAGGCTATGGTAACTAATCCATACTTTGTGAACATGTCTTTATTAGGGGTGCCTTCCAGCGGAGCTAGATGGTCCACCTCTAATAAACGGTCCGGGTTGAACCAGCTACCAATCAGTGAGGAGAAGATAGACATGACGGATCACAATGGGGACAAAAGTCAGCACTACCTATCTTATCACTGTGTGCAAAGACTAGACAGAATATTTCTATTCTACTTTGTTTGCAGGCAGTGAATACCTCATGAACCAATATCGAACAGTGAATGTTCGGTCAATCAAACAATCAGTGGGGAGAATAAGTAGGCCAGCAAAGGTCTGCGTTACCTATCTTTTCACTATCTGCAAAGAGGGAACCTGTTCTTTCCTGTTTGCAGACAGAGAATCTCCAGAAAACAATCCGCGAACAGTAGTTCGGGTTCAAACAATTAATCAGTGTGGGAGAGGGAAATCTCCAGAGAACAATCCATGAACCGTAGTTCGGGTTCAAACAATCAATCAGTGGGGGAGAAAGATAGGCACGACGGCTGCGTTACCTATCCTTCACTGCTTGCAAAGAGAGAGAGCCTGTTGTTTCTCCGTTTGCAGACAGCGAATCTCTAAACAAATCAACAAAGAGTAATACTAGTATTTTCCAAACAATCAAACAATCATTTCGCAATTCGTCGTGTTTACACGACCTTACCCGGACCGCATGGACAGTTTCTTGTCTTCCGAATCCAGCGCCCGATCGTCCTCTTTTCTTCGTATTCCTCGCGGCACTCCTGATGGTTCCCAGTCAGGACCGTAGATCACTCGAGAGAGGTCTGTTCGGAACCAGTGAAGTTCGGATGATCGGCTGTCAGACGAGGGTCTATCGGACAGGTGCACTCCCGATCGTTGCAGTCGTTCACTCTGTCGTCAGGACCTCTCCCACTGGTTCCACGAGTCGCTGATGGGCCCCACGTTTGGGACGCCAATTGTAAAAAGGTGGGAAGCGACCAATAAACAAAGATCCTTGAGTATTGCCCGGCGGTGTCGCCTCTTTAACCCACAAAATATTAATCAATGAAGAGGCAGGCGCTGGAGACTGGAAGGCAAGAAACAAGGGTTTATTCTCTCCGGAGGAGAACACATCAGTTCGGACAGCAAGTATCGTCACGAGGTACTCTAACCGCATCTGAGGCCTGGCCTCTTATACACAAGTTTATGATCTTTATTGCATGTAACACATTCTTGCAATGCTTTGAAGTATGAAAGGACATCCTCGGAATCTCCCCTTCAGGCCCGTTCCCACACACATTTACAGTTGAAGTCCCCACCCCGGTCACAACAGGTGATGATTATCGCGCAGCTGGACATTCCGCCGATTCACGGAATGTGTGGGGTTGATCGGATCTCATAGGGTGGGGGCTTTGATCAATTCGAGGGTCGTTTAATGGGGGAAGCTTCCTACTGTACGGGGGGGGGGGCAATAAGCAGTATCCGCAGGGCCAGGTGGCGGCCTGGGAATGAGGAAGACAAACAGGCACACAGGAAAAGGGGGTTTGTATCAAAGGACCTGGGACCATGAAAGGAATGAAGGGAGGTGTCGCGCTGGGAACAGGATGGGATTCCGAGGCAGAGCTGCGCTGAAGAGGGGTTTATGACCCATGCATGAGAGAGCGGGGGTGACCAGTGCGTGGGGGGTGCTTGTGAGGGCGAAGAGCCGTGCTGGGGGGGTCAGTGGCGTGCAGAGGGTGGTTCTGACCAAGGTACCTAAAATGGCGGGGGTGCACGACAAAAAGTGTGGCATCGGGGGAAAAGGCAAGATGGCGCAGATAATGTTTACCAAACCGTATTAATTTTCCACAGCAACAAGATACTCAGCGGCCCCTCCACGCCTAGGGCTCACGGCACAGAAGATTGGACTCTGCTGGAGCACCGGCCTTTCATCTGGGGCTAAGGCACGGACAGCGGTACAAAAGTGGTGACTGTCTGGCTGGATACGGTACGCCTCAGATTGAAATGCACGCCTCCACCGGGAAGTAGAGGCCGGAGCTGGTGCCGTGCGCATTGGTCCGACGAGTGGTCCGTGGACGGAGTAGTGGGCTCGTGGACAAAATGGCGGGACAGAAGGGCAGTAAGAGGAATGATCGCACACTCCCTGAGATGCTCGGCAGGGCCCAGGCCAGGGGGGACAGGAATCCATCTTCGCCGGGCTCGGCAGGAAGCTCACAGTCAGCAGGAGTCGGGGAACCCCCAGTCACTAGGTCCTTTCTGGAATCCCTTTTCGGCACGTTGCGAGACGACTTCCAGGCCCTGAAACAGGAAGTAGCGGGAGAGGTACGTGATGTACGTAGAGAAGTGGATGGCTTAGGTGAGAGAGTGGCCACAGTGGAAAGCTCTACGCAGCGGCAGGACGAGGAAATTGCACAACTATTATTATTATTATTATTCCGAGTTTTGTATAGCGCCTGGTTACCAATAGGCATCCCAGCGCTTATCAGAACATAACAGTGCTAATAGGAAACAGGGATTAAACGGAGAACAAAAAAGTTTTTAAAAGTTTACGGAACCTGAGAAGACTAGCTTCGGAGCGCAGTTGTAGGGGCAATGAGTTCCACAAGGAGGCCACATTGATTGAAAACCTTCTGCCACCGGTTCTTGCCCTTTTCACCCTGCCAACCTGAAGGAGGTGTTGGTGGTCAGAGCGAAGGGAACGAGAGGCCTTGTAGGGCTGGACCATCTCCTCCAGAATAGGTGGACCTACCCCGTGCAAAACTTTGTGGGCGATGCAGAGTGACTTGAATTTCACCCTGTCCCTCACCGGGAGCCAGTGAACTACAGCAGGAAGTGCTGCGCCTCAGAGATCAACAACTGGACCTTCAAGCGCACAATGAGGATTTGGAAAACAGGTCTCGAAGGAACAACATAAGGGTCCGAGGAATACCATCCACGGAGGAGGGCACGGATGTGGCCGGTTATTTGCGGGAGCTCTTCAGAGACATATTGGGAGAGGCTACGGACTTTCCCATACGGATGGACAGGGCGCACAGAGTGGGACCCCAGCGGCGCACGGCGGCCCCGCCACCGGACATACTGGCCTTCCTCCCCGACTTCCCGCTGAAGGAACGGATCATGGCTGAGGCACGAAAGAAGCATTCGTTGGCGTTCCGTGGTCACCCTGTGGCTTTATATCAGGACCGGTCTGCGATCACACTACAAAAGCGTAAAGCGTTCAAAATAGCGACAGACTTTCTACGGCAGCACGAAACGCCCTACTCGTGGGGCCACACTTTCCGCCTCATCTTCAAATGGAATGGCGAGACACATCAGCTGCGGTCTCTGCAGGACACGTGTGAAGTATTGGGGATCACAGCAGAAGAAGAGGAATCATCCACGCCACGAAGAAGACTCGCCACTGACGACGGTTGGCGAAGGGTCTCAAGGCGCAGAACATCGACCACGTCACGGAGGCCGGGCTCACCCACCATCAGGGCCGAGATGGCGAGCGCCATCCAAACTGTATCCAGAGACTCAGCTGTTGGTGGAGGTGTCGCATTGACAGCATAAGACTGCTCCGGGGGGAGAACGACATAGCATTGCTGATATTGCAGGCTTGGGGGCCTGAAGGGGGGGAGGGAGCGGGAGGGAAGATGCGTATATCTGGACGTCCACTAAGGTATCATACCACAGACTTGTCCGGTTGGGGCATGACTGGGACTATACGTACGAAGGTTCTGGGGGGTTGGAAGAGGGAGGAAGGGAAGGGGAAGTTTGGAGGGAAGAGTTGGGGGAGTGGGAGGGGGGAGTTGGGAGTGAGGGGACTGGGGAGCTGGGTGGGGGGGGGGGAAAGGAAGGTCCGTCCAGTGCTCTTAATGCATCCGCACTGCCCCGTCTGGGCTCTCATGTCAGTTTGGCTCATGGTCTGTTGTTCAGTGACTCTGGTCCACTGCTTCTGTCACACTGTCTCACTCACCCATGGCGGGGCTTAAAGTTGTGACCTTAAATGTCAAGGGGCTTAATAATCCAACTAAAAGAAGAGCGGTCCTGTCACTACTGGAGGGCACGCAAGCAGACATCTGTCTTCTGCAGGAGACTCATCTGCTAACACGTGACTTCCATAGGCTGCGGTCACGCAACTTCCCCATGCAGTTCTTCTCCTCGAACACTACCAAAACAGCTGGGGTGGCAATTCTAGTGTCCAGGTCCTTCAGGGGAGAGATTTTACACAAATTCGCAGAGCAGAAAGGGAGGCTTTTAGCGTATAGATTCAAGTTGGGGGCCTTGGCGTTTACTATTGGGACAATATACAGCCCGAACGAGCAACAAGAACGCTTCCTTCATTCTGCACTAGTGGACATCACAGCGTCACCTGACAGACACATCATTCTAGGGGGAATCTCAAAATGGTGTTTGACTCGTCGGTGGATAGGTCGGCTCAGTGCCACCCACAAACTGGGGAATTGTCGCAAACGAGGAAAATACAACTGGCTGACCTGGATCTTCACGATCTTTGGCGCCGGCTTCACCCCTCAGATAGGGACTACACTTACTATTCGCATGCGCACAAGACATACGCCAGACTAGACTGTCTTATGGTCACCGTCCGGTCCGGGATCTAGCCACAGCGTCTGAGATAGGTGTCCTCTCTCTTTCGGATCATGCGCCGGTTTCTGGGACCTTCGCTCTACCGTCGGATCCGGCTCATCGCGGGGTATGGCACCTCAGAGACGCTCTCCTGCACACAAAAAACAGTGGAGAAACGCATTATAGAGTTGATAGGGGAATTCCAGTCTCACAATGACAACGCTGACACCCAGCTGGCGACCCAATGGGCAGCACTTAAGGCAGTATTGAGGGGAAGGTTCATTGCGATCTCCTCGGCGGAAAACAAGGATAGGCGGCTAAAAAGGGAAGAACTCACGCAAAAAGTCAGGGTACTTGAACAGGTACATCGCCGCACGGGGGCCCCCAGGATTTGGAGGCAGCTGAAGGCAGCGAAGAAACTCCTGTCGACCTTGGACTTGGACAGAGCGGAATACGCAGCGCTAGGTCTGAAACATGCTTACTGCACGGGAGGTGACAGATGTGGTCGTCTATTAGCAAACAAACTCAGGGTGGCACACCAATGTCGTTGGGTAAAAGAGATTGTGGTTGGTGACGGGTTGATGGTCACCGACGACACCGAGATAGCTGAAGCCTTCTGCCAATTCTACGCTGAGCTATACGCGGGGGAGAGTTCAATGTTGCGGGAACCGGAGGACTATCTGGACACGGTTACCCTTTCATCCCTAGCACCACAGCAAACAGAGTACTTAGAACGGGAGATCCGGGCCGAGGAGGTTATTGCTGCCCTCTCTAGACTTAAGCATGGGAAAGCCCCGGGCCCTGACGGCTATACCACACTCTTTTATAGAACATTTAGCACCACACTGGCACCCATTCTAGCCATACTGTTTAACTCCTTCTCCGCCCCAGGGGCTATCCCACCTGATCTCTTGCAAGCCACGGTGCCGGTCATACCTAAACCGGGAAGGACCGGACCCAATGCAGCTCGTACCGGCCGATCTCGCTCTTAAATGTAGATCTCAAACTATACACAGGGATCCTTGCAGCTAGACTGACACTACATCTCCCAGGTTTGGTGGAGCCAGACCAGGCCGGCTTTGTGCCTGGGAGACAGACCGTAGATAATACCAAGAGAGTAGTACACATCTTGGAAAAGGCCTCCCGGATCCCTGGAGAGAGGATGTTACTGTCGGTCGACGCTGAAAAAGCGTTTGATCGAGTACACTGGCCTTATCTGGAACGGGTGATGGAGAAAATGGGTATAGGCGAGAAATTTCGTTCCTTGGTGTTTAACTGCTACAGGTTCCCGTCGGCAGTGGTGCGGGTGAACGGTTGTAGCTCTAAGCGGTTTGCCATTGAACGAGGCACTAGACAGGGGTGCCCACTGTCCCCGCTCCTCTTCGCTCTGTATATGGAGCCATTTGCCCAGAGAATACGGCAGAACCCAGATGCGACGGGTGTGAAGATGGGAGGGTATATCCATACAGTCAGCCTTTACGCAGACGATGTGATACTGATCCTGGAGGACCTGAGACGTGCCTTGCCCGCGTGTATTAGCGAACTTGAGGCCTTTTTCGAAGGTGGCGGGATTCAGAATGAACATGGGGAAGTCAGCAGCACTAGACATCTCTTTGACACCCGCAACGAGACGGGAGTTGCAGGGGCTCTTTCCCATGCATTGGTCGACACACCAAGTACAGTACTTGGGTATCTTGCTGGCACCCACGCTGCAGACGATGGTGACTGTTAATTATGCGGCTTTGGGCAAGAAGATCAAGGAGGAATTAGGGAGATGGGGTAAGGGCACGATATCCTGGCTCGGCAGGATAGCGGCGATCAAGATGACGGTCTTGCCCCAGATCCTGTACCTGTTCCGGGCATTGCCGCTACAGCCACCCAAGGGTTGGATCCAGCAGACACAGGCGGACTTATCCCGCTTTGTTTGGCAAGGCCGCAAACCCCGGATGAAAAGAGCTCTCACCACGTTAGCTCCTGAGTCAGGGGGACTGGGTATCCCAGACCTACGCAAATATTTTCAGGCGTCGCAGCTGCGGTACCTGGTTGAGTGGAGAAGGTGGGAGTCAGACAAGCACTGGCTATTCCAGGACCAGGCAGTGGCGGGCCGTCCCTTACAGGAGGGACCCTTCCTGCGTAGATCACACCGCCCCCCGAACCTATACGCGTCTTATGTCCCGCGGGTCCCGCTGAGAGTGTGGGATGCTACCAACAAGCACCACAACCTCACCACGTTCCCCTCTCCGTTCACGCCCATTGTGGACAACCCGGACTTCACACCGGGGACGGAACCGGGAGCTTCACGCACTGGCGAACAATCGGCGGCAGGGCACTCTTTCAACTGTATGGTGCAGATGGGGTCCTTCCTCATCAGAGTCTCAAAGAGGACTATCAGCTGTCCGAAACGGACAGGATGCGATACTGGCAGGTGCGACACTGGGCCCTGCAGCCACAGGTGAGGGAGTCGGCAGACAGGAAACTGCTGCCATACGAGAAATGGTTGGTGACGCGCACCTCAGACGCTAAACTCATTACAGATCTCTATAAGATGTTACAGCCCCCTCCTTCCTACTTTCATATCCCTGGCAGAGAGAGATGGAACAGGGAACTGGGCAGGACGCTGAGCCATAAAGAATGGGACCAGATTTCGTATCGCGCAAGGCACTCCGCTTACCACATAGGCCTCACCGAAACATTTACCAAAGTGTCCACATATTGGTATCACACCCCGGAACGGCTGCATGAGATGAATCGGCATATAGAGAACACCTGTTGGCGCGAGTGTGGGCAAATAGGTACACTGACACATGTCTTATGGGATTGCCCACTTCTACATCCCTACTGGAAGGAGGTGATTGACGAGATTGATACTCACTTTGAAATAGAGATGCCCCGCCTCCCGGCTTATGTCCTGTTGGGTCTCCCTAATGGCTTAATGTACCCACTGAAATCCCGCAGAGGTAGGCAAATTACCATAGCATTGGGCTCAGCGGTCCAGAACATCCTAATACACTGGCGCACGACCACTACCCCTTCCATTACGGGTTGGCTACACAGATTTTGGCATGTCCTGGGCATGGAAAAATTATCACTCATGATGACCGGGGAGGTGGAACAATTCGAGGAGCTGTGGCAACCATTTCATGCACTCCTAGCTACAGAATTCAAGGAACTTACATGTCCGAGATACCTGAGGCTACTGAGACTTACACCACCGATAGAACACGCTATTTAACAGCTATTGCACCGGGCAGAGTTTGAGAGGAGGGGCGGGGGCGGGGGCAGACATACACACATTAAACTACATAAGGCACTGGACGGGGAGGGACAGGAGGGAGGGAGGGGGGGTGGGGTAAGGTGGGAGTTGGAGGGGTTGTTCCACCAAAAAGGGAAGGGTATAGAGGGTTTGTTCCTATCTTTGTTCTTTAACACAAGACTAAGCATACGGGAGCGAAGCCGAAAGGGCCCCCACTACAAGGCCTGGGGATCCTGAGCACTACTTCCAGATGGGCCCCTCGGCACACAGCACTGATCCAATTGCTTGAATGTTTCCTTATCTGTCTCTGTACTCTTTCAATAAAATACTTAAACATAAAGTGCAGTCATACTATATCGAAAGGACCAAGTCCTTTCATAAAACAAACCGTTTGTAGCCTTTGCAGAACCCTGAAAGGGACACCCTCTCTCTAAATCATGCATTTCAAGATTGTTAAATTAATGCAGACTTGCTTAGCTAACTAAACAACAACAGTGGTTCTGTTGGTTTCCCGACAGAACCACTGTTGTTGTTTAGTTTCCACACTCAGGGTCTCTGGGTTACCCCATTACAACTAATGACTTGCTTAGCTAAGGCAAATCATGCTCCTTCTGTGCCTCCTCAAGCCCATTCCACATGCCAGAATGGTTCCAGCATGGCTTTCCTGGGAAAGATCCTGTCAGCCAACATCTGGAAAGGTGCCATCTGGCGAACTCAACACACATTGACTAAACACTATTGTGAGGATATTCTGTGCTGCCATTGGGCAGTGGTTGGCCAGACGATGTTAAGAACTTGGTTCCAGACATCTAAATCATCTTTCCACTAGCCACCACTTTCAGAGGAACCTGCTTTCCAGTCTATACAGAGCATATGGATCTATAGACATACATGCTATGCAAACGGAAAATGGTATTTACCCTGTGAGCATCTGTTTGTAGCATGTAGTGCTGTAGATTCAAATGCGCTCACTCACTTCCTAGGAAGCGGGTAGTGATCACAGATGTCCAGTCACTTTTTCAGTTACTTTGACTATTCACAATACGCAGCAAACACAAGAAGATGATGAACGGAGTGCTGAAACTTTCAGACACTCACCTCCAGTCACAGATCTGGGTTTAATCCATTATCTTTCTTTTGCTCACTTCGCCACCCCAGTTCAGACCCAGCCATATGCAAATCAGTCCTGACCCTGTCCCTCATGGGAACAGTCCAGCCCGAACTGCCAAGTGCTCACTATGCCACCAGTTTCAAGCTAGTCTGGCTGATGAGGGGTGATGCCCCGAAACCGGTCCCAGGATGCTTGTTTTCCTGTTCAGGGAGGACCTGGTCTGGCAGTTCGGGCTGGACCGTCCCCATTGGAAACAGGGTCAAAGCTGATTTGCATATGGCTGAGTCTAAACTGGCATGTCTTGGTGAGCAAAATAACAATGGATTAAACCCAGATCTGTGACTGGAGGTGAATGTTTGAAAATGTTCCACATTCTATCCACCTTCTTTTTAGGTTGCATCCACAATACACAGCACACATTATACTTTTCCTTGACACTTCACTCCACTTATACTACTCACAGAAAACAATCTAAAGTGTTTAGCCTGTGTCTTGCCGGTCTTGTGAACTATGAGAGGACTCACAACAGCTCTTGTGACTCTAACTTCTTTGTACAAAAATAAGTTCCGTCATGAGCATCGGTTCAGTCATGAGCATCGGTTGAGCTGTGCTCATGACGGAACCGTTCCGTCATGAGCCCGTTGGCTCATTAGAACCTTCAGCACAGCGCGAGAATTCGCGCCGAGCTGAAGGTGTTAAGAATGTCACCTAGGGAGAGAACTGGCTCCTCCTGAATTGGAAGTGGGCACATTGTGGCATATCCATCCTAACGGGTATGAATGCTACTTAGTGCTGTTTCAGCAGAATACTTTTAATTTTCTATCTTTGGAGTCTTAAACAAAAATAAAGGTGTTAGGATCCGATTTTCTTCCTCCCTGTTTTACCTAGAATTGTACTTTGTCACTAACGCGGGGCTCATTTTGCTAATTTTCTCCTCGTTATTATTCAGGAGGTCCTCCATTTATTTGCAATAAGGATCTTTCACTGTCATCAGCATTTTCAATTACCAAAATTATCAAACCTAAATCTGTCTGATAGATGAGATGCCCAAAATAACCACTAAGCAAAAAAGTGATTATTTTTTGATTGCCAAGTCAGAGATATAGTAATAATGTATTTTTATATTGCTCCAAATACTACACTTTAACATTTTCAAGTGCTATAAATCACAAATATTGCAAACATCATATTTATGGTGGTTCATTGACCCACCTCAAGATGATAGCAGGCTAGTCTGCCTTGCTGGGATTCAAATCATGACCTTTAGAACAGTGCCTTTGTCAGCAGCGCACATTCAGTTAACGAAGTAGTTCTCCCGACATAAGAAAGTTGAAATGTAGTACAGGGGTTCAGGGTTTTGTATATCCTCCATGACTCGATCCTGATGAATGGTAACCGCTGCAAAGACTTTAGCTATGTATATATGTCTGACATTCTCAACCTGTGAAGATTTCAGTAGCTTGACACTATGAGAATTGCCAATGCAGGACAAACATGATTATAAATAAGTATAGATAAATATATAGCTAATTTTATATTTTATTATATTTTTAATATTCTAGATAAGTATAGATAGATGTATAGATAACTAACTTAATCATCCCCTAACCTATACAGTTTGTGACATATACTGGGAGGCTGACAGTTGGGCTTCAGCAAAAAGGCTAATTACACATACATTCTACCTCTATTCCAGTCTTAATATGTAGGGACGCTGCCATTGAGTTATTGTACTGAAAACTTGACCTACTCAATGCAAGTTTGTACCCTTCGGTGCAGATCGACCACGAAAACATCATCTTGACACTTCTCATCGTTTGTCAATGATTCAGATCCCTATAACTAATATGAACACCTTGCAAAACCTTTATGGCAGTGAAGGGGTAGACAATCAACTTAAGAAATTTACCGATCTTTGCAAAGTCTGTGTGCCTGTACGTTCACTGGAGAGATTAAGTCCATAAACAATGCTCTAGGTAGTCAGAGGATAAATGCAGGGAATTATGACATGAAAGCTAAATACATTTATAAAGCATATTGATCAGGCCATGACAACATTCTAGAATAAGAAATTTCCTTGTAATGGATACTCGCCTACAAATCTAAACCAGTTGGCGATGCTCATGCCTTCTTCACATACAGGTACTGTGGCAGAATGTGGCTCTCAAAATGTTAGTGATAATGTAACCCGTTTTAAACTTATAAAGTCTATAGTGTGTGGACAAAGCCCGTTTACGATTTATACATTTCTTGCTCTTCAGAATGATTGAATATATGCCTGTTTGACCAAGGGCGTTGCAGACCGTTCTCCCTTAACTAAGAACTCCCTGCAAATGCTCTTTCTCATTAAGAAGATTACATCTACTGACAGCCCTCCAAACATTCCCTCTACTTACTATTCTCCTCTTTTCCAGTGAGGGTTAAACATTTTATTACCTGGTTTACTAATGGCTCCTTCCAAAACAGGAACTTGTTGAAAAGCTCACCTCATGAACTTCTAAACAAGTAGTCAACATGCATTTACTAAGTCAATACATTCATTATATGGAAGGGAAGCAATTAAAAAAAAAATAATTCTATTTTATTGAGTTATAGCAAATTGTTGACAGCAAACCATAGGTACATATATATGTAAAGTAACCAATGAGGGCACCCTGTATCCATATGGTAGCGGTAGTTGTTAGAAGTTGCAGTGGCTTAACGTCACAGTCCTATCTCTGCTTTACAAATATAAAAAACCGTAATATTCACTACCATAATATAGGAGCTTACCGCCAGTACCATTGTTGAAAGCATTTTGAAGACACAGCCATTAATGAGTATTTTATCAATTCCCAATCTCCTTCTTAATTGACATTTTAACCTAGGTTTTTAGCCTGCCCATACCAATTTAATCAATAAGGTTTTTAGCCTAAAGAAGTTGTATTTCTCGAAGAGAATGGGGATATTATTAAACAAGTAGAGAAAGTTTGGCCAGGATTTACTGTGCCAGCCCAGTGGCTTAACAATAACTCCCATAACCCCCTCCAGCACTGTGCACGGGCGGGGGGCCTTTGGCCTGAGGGCTCCTGACTGGGTCTGGAGTGTGGGTGCCCCCTTCCATGTGCTTAGCAGGGGGGCCCTTACTCCACTGTACTAGCCATAAGCAGCGGCAATGTTATCCATCTCTCCACTTGCCCAGTAAGTTTTTCTAGCACCAGGCTATAGTTCTCTCTCCGCATCATTTGTTTATCTCTAACAAATATACTGAGATACTTAATCGAGTCTACGCATCACCACAATTGATATTCAGTGGACAGCTTACCCATAACTTTTGTAAGAGGGAACATTTATCTCTGGTTAATTTGTATTCCGGATACTTCCCAAAGCGTTGTTACCCCTCATATTATAATTTCTAAATTAGACTCTCTCTGTTTCACAAATAGGATGATATTATCTGTGTACATCGACACAAGCAAATGCTTAGTTGGGAATACTATTTCCTTATGCAGGTGCTTCTCCCCCAATCATGACTAGAAATGGCTCAGTTGCCAGTGCTGAAAAAAGGAGTGAAAGTAGGCACCCCTGACGAGTGTCTGGAAAGTGAACCCATTAACAGGTGCCATAGCCATGTGCTACATATATAGCAATGGCAATGGCAATAGCAATAGGTTCTGCATATTGGAGCTAATCCACCATTCTTCATGAACACGAGGGCAACTCCAATGAGTCAAAGGCCGTACCAGCATCAAGGAACACAGGGAGGGCTTTAATATGTGGCCAGATTTGATGTATATAGGGGACATGGTATGCAAATTATTGAGTTTGCTCCCCCTGGTATAAACCCAGATAGCTCCAGCAGCATCAAGCTCCTCCTCAATAGCTTTTATGTGGGCAAGAATAATAAGTGATAAAGGCTTATTGGATTTCCCATATTTTTCATCCTTTGCTGGTTTTGAGATTGCAGTGTTGACCTGCTTCAAGAATCGAAGGAGTTGGCCCCAGTGAACCGCGGACCCCGCTGGATCTTAAATTATAAAATTCAGACATCAGGCCACCAGACCCGGGAACCTTCCCACCCATCATTCCTTCAATGGCAGTCATAATTTCTAGACCCCAGTGGGCTCCTGCATGTAAGACAAGGTACCACCGTTCATCTAAGTAAGTGCTAACTCATCTAGGTATTCCACAATATGGAGGGTTCCCTCATTGGATAATGAGGCATATAGAATTTTCTAATCTGTTTTAAACATGGTGTGGTGTGGCTCACTGGTTAGAGGCGGCCGACCCGGGAGCAGAGGTCGGCCCGGGACCAGGGTTCGATTCCCGACGCGGCAGGGTCTTGGGCCATGGTCCGCGGACTCGATAATTCTCGCCTCGGTGCCTACTCCAACCATGGGTCCCACTCAGCAACTCTGGGCAATAGCTTGCTTAATCTCTACTAACGGCCCCATCAGCGCCGGGGATGCTCGTCTTCACCTTGGAGATGCCCAGGAGGGACCATCACACAGGGAAAGCCAGGATGGGTTCCCCAGCGGTATACAGCGCCGGGACGCCCCTTTGCTGGGGCAGCTGTGCGCTTTACAAGTATACGACATTTAACATTTAACATCTGAAGGAAGGCAATGTGTCTCTCAACTAATTCCCTGGTAGGTGACCTCATTGAGTGTATAACTGCTTGCTGGTGGGCCTTTCTCGGCATCCAGGACAATGTCCTGCTAGCGCCCTCTCTCTCTCTCTCTCCCCCCCAAGTGTTTGCTCTCTCTTTCAGCCATCTCCTTGTAGGCCAGCAGGGTTTAATTATTTCTTTAAGTACCTTAGAAGAATGGGATGCTTCGTATCTAGATTTGAGATCAGCCGATGTTTTCTATAGTCTATCAGACTGCGTATGTATTGATCAGAGCATCCTGATGTGTTTGCCTTTCATAATATCCATTGCTTAATTTGAGTCAGTGGTTGCCGATGGTGCCTCCAGCACTCACTTTTGGAGACCAGCACATATTTTTCTGCATCCGACATTTATTGGGAACCAGAGGCGGAAAAACAAAGCAGAAAGACCCCAGAAGAGAAAGATGGAAAAGAGGCATGATATGGATTCAACACTAATTAGCCTTGGCATTGGGCATGCCAACATTGAATTGCCCCAGCTTTGGGATTCTGAGCAAGGTTTGGACACCATCACTCATTAAAATACAAAATAAGCACTGGGAATCCCAATCTAACAGGCCGCCACATTGTGTTCCGAATCTCTAATGTTAGGATCACATGGGTGTGGTCGGATAAAGTCTGAATCAGTTATTAACCTTTTGCCAAGCCCCCCATTTTGAACAAAAGTACAGAGAAAGCAGTTTCTTCACACTTGCAAGCTTTATCAATGCAGTTTCCTAGATGCCCATCAATTTAGCTTCTGCCCCAAGCATGGCATGGGCACAGTCTTGCGTTATATGACAGAGAGCCTCCTAAATTTCATTGCCAAAGGGCGTCTGGTGGTCTTGACCCAGCTTGGTCCTGCTGGATCCCTCTACAACATTTTGATACAGTTGGCCATGCCATTCTCCACAACATGTTGTCCTCAATGTCCGGTTTAGGGATTCATGCAAATAGAGAATTTACCTTCCTAAGTAATTTCCACTCCACATCAGAAAGTCTCCTCAATACCTTGTTTCTTTAATATTTATATCCTCTGCCACTTCACCATTATTAATATGTAGGGATTAGATTTTTGAAATTCCAAGAGGGGTGGAACAGGAGTTTGGGAGCTGTTGCTTCCGTCATTCATATTAGCTCAATAAAACTGAAAAAATGTTTTAGTCACCGTTGCACTCCTGAAAAGATCAACAGCACGTTTCACAAGTCCGCCATCATTAGATCAAGTCAATTTAGCAGAGATGAAAAGGTTAAAAACCTAGGCGTTGCAGTGGATTCAGGTCCTGCTTTAAAGACACAAAATCAACAAAACTGACACTACTGTTTATTCATTTTTCTCTCCTTTCTAAGCAAAATTACATATCTCATTCGATCTTATGTTAGGGGCACAATGGTGGGAGTTCAAGTCGGCCTATGATTACACCTTTAACGCACTCTGTACTATATATTTGAGATTTACTAAGCAGCGTATTTATAATCTAAAGATTGCAAAGAATATTGATATTGAAGTACTGCAGGTCAGTGGGTTTCTCTCCCAGTGAAAGTAGAGAACAGAATTCTGTTTAAAAGCATGTGCATCCTAGATTTAGTGGCCACTAGAAATCTGAATTCTACTCATCAGCATTTACTGAGGTGTGGAGGCAATGCAGGCAGCTGCTAAAGCCACATATGCAAGAAGGATTTCCTCCTGTCTTACCCATTGCTACATCATGCATTTCCCCACACTTACACCCGGTGTCAGTGCACACTGCAGTAGAGCTTTGGTGGCATTCTCCAGGAGTATGCCTATCGAAAACTCATGCGGAACATCTGTCACCTACCCACATGCAGTCTGTCGATATTATGATCTTTGGACTTTCTCACAAAGCAATGCCAAATTGCGCACGACAGATCTTTTTAAAGTATTTGGCTAGGCTTAAGTAGGCCAATTATGCTTTCTCCTTTCATTCTTATTGCTCTGGAATCTACTTACATTTGAGAATGGGAAGTAACGTGGCCGCAGGTGAAGGATAAGTTTACTGTGACTTCAATATTTATAGTTTATAGGCTCTTTCTCGATACCTACACTGGACCTGCAGTCATCGGTTTATGGGCTCTGGGTGGCAGAGCACCAACTCTTTGATAGTAAAAAGCCACTGGGCTGAAATAATGAAGTAACCATGAAGGTAGCTTTATCCTAATGATATGAGATGTTTAAAAGGATCTCTTGGCCGTAGGGTAGAATGGATAGTTTCTAGCTACAACACTTTATTTCGTTTTTAGCAACCTGGTTCTCACTGTTTTCGATGGTTGTTGTGTTTGAAGCCATGATGAAATGCTGTGGGAAAGCACAGTGTGACATTCTTTGTACAATATTTAAAATTCGAAGATTGCATTGTCCTTACAACACTATTCTAGTAAATTCTGATTCCAGGTTATTATCGTATTTTCTTTTCTTTCGTAGGATATGCCGAACCAGTTTTATCGTGACCCCCCAATTTTACATGAAGTATTGAGGTATGATTTAGGACTCATCTTCTCATGCACTCACCTCAGCACCCACTTATTCAGTGCACTTCCAAGATCCGCTGTACTGCAAAATATTATGACTGATCTATGATTTCATTTGTAGGAGGTTTGTACGAACAGGTCGCTGTCCTGTGGTATTCATCATCTCCGACAGTCTCAGTGGGGACAGAAACCAAAGGCTACTCTTTCCAAAGGACGTTCAGGAAGAGCTCTTTATTTCCAATATTAGGTAACATGGTACTATTTATTTCTATTTCTGTGTTCAGAATGTTGATTATGTGCAGTATAGCTGACATAAATCGAATAGATTGTTCTATAATTTTCATTTTTGGACATTTAACAGTTTCAACCCTGTGGCTCCCACGAGTATGTTGAAGGTTCTGAACCGCATCGCTACAACGGAAGCTAGTCTGGTAAGGCTTTGACAAATTTTCCAGTTTTTAGATTGTTCTGTTTACGCTGGAAGCTTTCTTCAGGAGTATCAGTCTACTTAAGAACATAGTTTGGCAGAAATTAGTACAATGTTTTTGTTTTTTTTATTTGCCCACCGGAGGCTCTTGTGTCAGAGGCAAGTAGTGGTAACCTGTTCTCACACCACTCTACGGTCAGAATACTTTTTGACTGATGGCACTTTATACCCTATCCTTAACTCCCCGTTGCATATGCCTTGTAGTCTTCCTTTCCAAGTCCAGTGCACCATTAACCTCTATATGAAAGAATATGGCCGTATTAGTTGTACAAAAAATAAATAATTTCCAGCCACTGCACATTGCATCGTGGTAATATGTGTATAATGTTTATCGCTTCAAAGTGTGTCCTTCCTCTTTTTGCTCCCCTCCTGCTGCCCAACCCCTGAGGAAATAAACCATGCCATGTTATTGACATTTGTTTAGTAATAACCACCATTGTGAAAGCATCATCGCGCATTCAGTGTCTGCACTCCCTTTCATGCGAGTCTGGAAAGGCCATCATTAGTTCAGTCTTTTCTTTGTTGATGTCTCACTGTGTGAGAATATTAAACGTTTTCACTGGCTAGTTTACATTTTTTTTTTATATCAGTGTGCGGATACGTTCTGTTCTATCTTGAAAGAGCTATTCAATGGTGTGTGCGTGTGTCTGCGTGTGCGTGTGTGTGTGTTTGTGTCCACATGCGCGCTCACACACAGAATAATTTACCAGTTATTCTCTGAATTAGGTGGTCAGTGTCCCATTGCATGGCCAAAATAAAGTATTCTCAATTAATGCACCATATTCCTGGCAGGTAATTATGTTGTAATTTTTCGGGCATATTTATATTGTCCTTATCTAAGTTATTGTAGTCATCTACAGAGCACTAATCTAATGGAGAACTATCAGCCAGATTCATCATTGAAAATTGCGCTCGCAAAGGGCCAGATTCTGAGAATCTGGCCCTTTGCGAGCGCAATTTTTGCATTTGGGATTCATCATCCCACATGCAAAAATCGCTAATAGCAAAATCGCTAAATTGCGAGGAATTGCATTTAAGTAATCTCTATTTGAGATTCCTTAAATGCAATTCATTAACCATTTTTTATTTGCGAATTCACAATTTTTGGCCGCTATTTACCGCGGAGTCTGACTTCGTGGTAAATAGCGAAAACTTAGAAAAATGCACTTTAGTACAGTTTTCTAAGTTGTATGTTACACACACACATGTCCTTTGGACATGTGTGTGCGCAACATCAGTCTACATTTTCATTTCAGGGGTGCTACAGGGTGTCCTTTGGACACCCCTGGCACCCTTGAAATCGCATCCTTATTTGCGATTAGCAAATTGCTAATCGCAAATAAGGAATAACTCCCCATTCATTCCTATGGGGAGTTATTCCTTATTTGCGATTAGCAATTTGCTAATCGCAAATAAGGAAGCTGTAGGAATCGCAATTTATTTTGCGATTCCTACATGAATCCCGTTTTGCAAGTCCTTAATAGCGATTCCTTAATAATCGCTATTAAGGACTCGCAAAATGGGACAATGATGAATCTGGCTGTATGTGTTTTTTTACCACTAAGGAGCATCATCAGAGGAGGCCCAGTGATCCACATGGTAACATAAAGAACTGGTATGCAACATTTTTAAAGCAAGCATAGTGCTAAATGAGTGGCATTTCACCAGATGAATAAAACAGTCAGTTTGAGCAGCAGTGAAGCTTAGTATCAGTAGTGAAGTAACTGTTCCTGGTCCCCTCCCCAAGCATAGTGCAATGCACAGAATACTATTGAGTTAACATGTTACTCAGGTCAGCCAAAACCTGTCGCAGTTTAAGTAATATCCAAGTGAGAGGTTTTAGAAATGATAATGCTACAACGCTATATGTTTGGATGGGGTGGATAGTATTCACTGAGAGTTGGGGAATACGTTTAAGCTTGACCTCATGACATGCTGCCTATAGTGCAGAATCTCTCAGACACTCCATAAACATACACAGACCAAGGAGAAAATAGGCAATAATGGCACTCAATCAGCACACTAAAGATACTCTCCATGGAAAGGAGGGTGACATCATTCTACTCAGTTGGAGTATTAGAGGGCCTAAGGACCTTCTCAAGATACATTAAGTCTTGGTTATTTAGCTAAGCACCTTGTTAATATACCACTACTGGAGGAAACCCAATTAACCAAGTCCTGGTATGACAAATCTGCCTGAAGGTAGAGTTCATTTTGGTGTTTGTCATGTAATACTTGCTACACTAGATATGTAGCTATCCCTGTTAACAAGGGCACGCCATTTCAGGTACTACACTATCCCAGATCCTGAGCTGAGATATGCAGTATTGGACAGGGATCACATAACACGAGTCATTGCATGTGCAACTAATATTGAGGACCTCTTCTTTCAGAGTACAATGGTGGGGTTCCAGATGGGAGTGATAAGATACAATAGTAAAATAGTTTACTAATAAATCTGAATCTGTCTCAAGCCCCGGGTGGTATGGGAGGCATTCAAGATGGTTATCTGTGCGGTGTGCATACCAGACACGACATAGTGCTGCATGGTATAAAAAAATACTGTACTGCCTTATAGGACATAATGAATTCCCTGGAAACACATCAAACTCTGTCCAGAGGAGAATCCAACCTGCCCACCATTGAATCCTCTCATTGCTAGAATACAAAGATGAAGTGGACAGAGAGGGGAAGCTTTTTGGAAAATCTGAAGTCACAAGAAAGTATTGGAAGGGTGAGAGGCCAAACAGGGAAAAGTAGCAATCTAGTCATGAAAGAGAGAGACTTGGGGAATAAGTTGTATTTCAGCTCAGACATATTGATGGCCTTCACTGAATTCTACACTAACCAATATTCCTTTTAATTGTCTGCACCTTTGGCGGCTTTGAAATTTATTTTATTGTGCACTTATCCATAAGATTTTTGCTCATAATATTTTACCTCTATTTATTAATTTATTTTTTGTGTACCCATTTTTAATCATATTTCTGACCCTCACAGCCCCCTCTTAATATCACTGATCTGTATTTTAACTTTACTTTTACCAATATATATTTTTTGATTGGGTAATGTATCTATCTGGCTTCACATTTTAGGCACTTTCTATCCCTTCTCAGTTCAGGTGCACTTTGGGCTGCTACACTTTGTGGGCCCTATACTATGGGAACCTTGTATTATTTTAGACCATTTAAGGTAAATACTTCTCTTTGTTCCACCCAGAGTAGCTATTTTCTGAGACTTAAGCTGTAGCTCTGTCTGCTCTTTGAGAGCATGTGCAAACTGACTTTGCCCTATTAAGCATCAGTTGGTTTACAAAGGCAATATCGTCTGCATTAAGTCTGCGCATCTGGAGGGAAAAGCTGTCCTTTTTCACCCAACCTTTCATGCTTCCCTCGTAGTGCCTCCCATTAATGAAGCTAGGCTTGTTTATTCATCATCTTTTCTTAAATCCTTTGTTCAAGGCATGTGTACTGGAGTACACATGCTTTGCATACTCCTGGCATCTAGTTTTGGGTCCAGATGATTGCAAGTTGTTTTTCTTCAAAGATGTCTTTTCCAGTCGCAAGGTAAGGTGACACCTCTTTTCAGTGATAGTGCGCATGGGCATCAATTCCATTCCGAGATTGTTTTCATTCCGCTATTGGGTTTGGACGTGTATTCGGTGCTCCGATTCAAAACTGTTAATCGGGATCCCTTTGGTGCATACTTCACTTTACCCTCGTCTGTATTGTTTTCGATCACGTCTTCACCTTTTTGTGTCGAAATCAAAGAAAACCTCATTTATATTATTTAAAAAAACCTCTAACCACGGCCTTCGGGCCTACCTCTTTCCTCGGCTTCTACTTCAAAGACCAATGTCCAGCCTTCTGCTGATGGAACGGACACCATTGCAATTCTGTCCTCGATGCCACTCTAAATATCCGTATACCAACCACCATAAGGTCTGTAACCTCGATCTTTCCCCGGAACATAAAGAGGAAGACCGACGTGTGTCGAATGTTCCATTCCAAAAATACTCTGCCAGACCATCGAGCTCGACAGAGAGACATGCAGCGACAAAGTATCCAGGAAACCCCTGATATTTTCGCTGAGGACATCGAGCAGGAGCAGGAAGAAATGGCAGCGGAGGAAGAAGAGGAACCTGCTCCCTCTAGAACTCCGATTCCGAATTGGAGATCGAACTCGAGTCTAAATACATTCCAGCTGGACAGGGTGCCAGGAGTACCAATCAGCACTGAAACAGCAAGTCAAGCCTTCTGGCTCGGGCCGAGCCAAGATTATACCCCTTCGGTTCCGAAGCATCTCAGATCGATAGAGAAAAAGCAAAATTCCAGCTCGGCACCGAAAATGTTGGCGCCGAAACAAAAAGCCACTCCTTTACAGTCACCGGAGACCATTTTGGAGAAAAGGAAGGAAACGCTGGGTCCTAAACAAAAGAAGATTCCCATAAATCCTGATACTGGACACATAACAGCTAAACCAGTAATACTATTAAAAAGGAAAGCGGACACTGGATACAGAATCCCTCTCAAAAAGAAAAAGGACATAGCTACTAGCCCTATTCAGATCCCCCAGGCCCTTCCACCTTCTTCACCAATACCCATTATACCAGATACAGATCCTTTACACATTACACCATCGGGTTCTCCTTACACAAATCCAGGTATAGAGGAGGAGGATGACAATGATAATCAGCCACATCCAGATCCGTTGGATGACTATAATATAGATCCACTTCAGGATACAGACTCTGATCTATATCCAGCAGAAACTTCCCCTCTTGATGATAATACTGCATATCAGAATTTAATTGCCAGGGCAGCTAATTACCATGGAGTGCCTTTACACGAGAAGGCACTAGAAAACGATTTCCTATTTGAAAATTTAGGAAGTTCACACACAACTACACAAATGTTGCCTACACTTCAAGGCATGTTAAGGCACACTAATGATATTTTTATAGATTCAGTTAGAGCAAGAATACTAACACCTAGGGTGGGCAAGAAATATAAACCCCCTCCATCTGACCCAGTTTTCATTAGTGGTCAGTTGCCTTTGGATTCCTTAGTGGTGTCTAATGCCTGTAAATGGGCAAATTCACAAACATCAGGGAAGGCTCCTCCTCCAGATAAAGAATCCAAACTTCTAAATGCATCAGGGAAGAGAGTAGTTGCTCCACCAGCCAAACATTGGTGTATAGCTAATACACAAGATCTGTTGTCCAGATATGATAGAGCTCACTGGGATGAAATGGAACTATTAAAATATCTCCCAGAAGAACACAAAAAGAGGGGGCAGGAAATATTACAAGAAGGGAAACTTATTTCAAATTCCTCAATCAGATGTTCATTAGATGCCGCAGATACTGCAGCTAGAGGAATCAACACTAGCATTATGCTTAGGAGCCATGCATGGCTCAGACTTTCTGGTTTTAAACCTGATGTGCAACAAACCATTCTTAACGCGCCTTTTGATAAAGAACACCTCTTTGGGCCTCAAATAGATCAGTCCCTAGAAAAAATCCTTTTGTTGCTCCTTATACAGAGAAGGCTCCAAACCTCACACTAACACCCCAGATGCAGCCCTCATCTTCATACAAAACACAAACACTTTCACCCCTTCTAGAGGATTCTACAAGGGTAGATATAGAGCTAACAATTTTAATGTCAGAGGTAGAGGTACACCAACACGTGCTCCCAGTCCTCTAACAAACAGTGACTTGCTACCACTTCCCCCCGACCATTTGTCACCTGTTGGGGGAAGATTACAACAGTTTCGTCCCAGTTGGCAATCAATAACAGACAGATGGGTTTTGGATATTATTCGACAGGATTATTTCCTGAAGCTTACCAGCAATCCTCCCAATATTCCACCTTGCATTCACAAAATCTCACTACAACACCAAAAGCTTCTCAAACAAGTACAAGCTCTTCTCACAAAGGAAGCTATAGAACCAGTTCCATTGAAACATCAGGGGTCAAGAGTTTACTCACTTTACTTCCTAATCCCCCAAAAAGACTGGTCTCTACTACCAATTTTAGATCTCAGGCTGTTAAACCTATAAATATTGTCAGATCTCTTCCATATGGTCACCCTTCAACAAGTGCTTCCACTTCTACAACAAGGTGACTATATGTCCATACTATACTTAAAGGACGCATACTTCTATATTGCTGTCCACCCAGCACATTGCAAATATCTCACATTTGTGATAGCCGGAAAGCATAATCAATTCGAACTACTTCCATTCGGAATAACTACAGCACCCAGAGTATTCACAAAATGTCTAGCAGTAATAGCAGCTCATCTCAGAAGACAACAAATTCATGTCTTCCTATATCTGGACGATTGGTTCATCAAAGCCAACACACAGAGAAAGTGTCTACAACACACTCAAGATACAATAAACCTTCTCCATCAATTGGGATTTACAGCCAATTCACAAAAATCCCATCTACAACCATCACAACAAAAAACATGTCTGGGAGCAATGCTAAACATTCACACAGATCTAGCCTCTCCCAATCCAGCCAGAATTCACAACTTTCAAACTTTATTACTACATTTTCAGAACAACCAAAACCTAAAAGTGAGGACTTTCATGCAACTATTAGGAATGATGGCATCATGCATTGCAATAGAGCCTCATGCAAGGTTACCCATGCGTCCTCTGCAGGAATTCTTAGAACGTCAGTGGAATCAATCAAAGGGTCAATTAACAGATCTAGTGTTGATAGACCGCCACACTCATCGCTCACTGCAGTAATGGAACACACACAACCTATCAAAAGGGTTACCTTTCATCGACCTCGTTCCACAAGTCTTGCTAACAAGCAGATGCCTCTCTCACAGATTGGGGTGCATATCTCCATCGTCTAACAATTCAAGGTCTATGTGACACCAAACAGAGAAGTCTCCACATCAATTACTTGGAGCTTCTAGCACTTCAACTACCTCTAAAAGCTTTTCGCCTCACCTAGTAGGGAAAGTTGTCCTAGTCCGGACGGACAGTATGACAGCCATGTACTATGAACAAAAACAGGGATGAGACGATCTCTACTGTTGTCACTCCTCTCTCAGAACATTTGGCGCTGAGCAATACATCACAAAATTCATCTTCTAGCAGAACATCTTCCAGGCATGCACAAATCAATTTTCAGACCTACTCAGCAGGATGGGAACAGTACACAAATGGGAACTTCATCCCCAGTTTCTCCTTCCATATTTCCAAAAATGGGGATTCCCACAAATAGAACTCTTTGCCACAGTAGAGAACACAAAATGCCCAAACTTTGACTCCAGATTCAAACACCATCTATCCAAAGGCAATGCCCTGTGGATGAACTGGTCAGGGATTTTTGCTTAAGCTTTTCCGCCTCTCCTGCTCTTCCATTTCTAGTTTGGAAACTCAGACAGATGTCACTCACACTAATCCCAGTGGCTCCCAGTTGGACTCCTCAACCATGGTTCACCACACTACTAGAACTGTCAGTAGTGCCACACAAAACATTACACTATACTTCCAACCTTCTCACAAAACAATGGAGAAATCAGACATCCAAACCTCAAGGAGCTCAACCTAGCGATTGGGCTCCTGAAGTCATAGATATTGATTGATAGATAGTGATTGGATACCTAAATCTACCACCAAATTGTATGACCATTCTTAAAGAAGCAAGAAACCAAAAAACGATTAGAGCATGCTATGCAGAAAAGTGGAAAAGAGGTGTTATGTATTGTAAGAATAACACTGATCCACTAGATACATCTATACAAAATATTATTTGTTACCTTTTGCATCTACAGCGAGTTGGATTAGCCTACACATCTATTCAACTACACCTTGCAGCAGTAGCTGCATATCTACAAAACAGACAACATGTCCCAGTAATTAAGGCTTTTATGGAATGCCTTAAAAGAATAATGCCACCTGCACCTGTCTTGAACCTAAACATTGTTCTCACAAGACTTATGGGCCCACCTTTTAAGCCCACACAATTGTCCACTACAATTTCTTTCATGGAAGGTTGCATTTCTAATTGCTGTTGCGTCATTAAGGTGTTTTGGTGAACTACAGGCATTAACCTTAAAAGAAACCTTCTTTTAACTGCATAAAGACAGAGTAGTTCTTCGTACAAACCCAAAATTCCTTCTAAAAGTAGTTTCTGCATTTCACATTAACCAATCAGTTGAGTTACCTGTGTTTTT
The DNA here is from genome assembly GCF_964263255.1 of Lissotriton vulgaris. Taxonomy (NCBI): domain Eukaryota; kingdom Metazoa; phylum Chordata; class Amphibia; order Caudata; family Salamandridae; genus Lissotriton; species Lissotriton vulgaris. Next base: position 550,962,605 of record NC_141689.1, read on the forward strand.
CCCTCAAGCTGATTCAGTAGCAGATTGGGCTCTACACACACTTGTCAAAAGAGCACTATTATACTACATTGAACGGGCAAAAGATGTTCGCAGAACAAAACAACTTTTTGTTGCATTTGGTCAACCTCATAAAACTAATCCTATCTCCATATCGGGTATTTAAATGTATCCAAACTTGTTTATTAAAGCTAAAGAACTTTAACTAAAGCTCCTAGAGTACATTCTACGCACAAAATAGGAGCATCTATTGCCTTTTTAGACAACATTCCCATAGCTGACGTATGAAAGGCAGATACATGGTCTACACCACACACATTTACCAAACATTATTGTGTTGATGTATTAGCACGTCAAGACGCTAATGTAGGACAAGCAGTGCTAAAAACACTTTTTCAAACAACTGCAACATCCACTGGTTAGCCACCGCTTTTGGATGGTACTGCTATATAATCAATGCAAAGCATATGTATCTACAGCACACATGCTTTGAACGGATTATGTTACTTACCCTGTAAGCATCTGTTCTTAGAATGTAGAGCTGTAGATTCTGTAATTAATTTCATTCTTATAAGACTATTAGTAGGCTTTCCTGTTTTCAGTTTCTATTTTTGGTAAATTCTGGTGGGGTTTTTTCAGTGTTTGCAATATCTTAAAAAACAGTTGTTATCAGTGTTTACACATTTTCGCGCCACTAAAAACAACAGAAAGAGTGTTTTTCTGGAGTTTATGGAACGTTTTGCTTTTATTATTGCTTGCTTTCTGCACTGAAAGAACATGGTATATAGACAGTGTACTTATAGTGTATATGAGGTCCAAATAGATTTTTGCAAATTAATCTTATTGTAGTACACTACACAATACTTCTTCAGTGAGTCTTTGGGTCATGTGCGCCCGCTCATTCCTTCCCATGTAAACTTCTGTGAAAAGGCCCTCTCAGCATTCTTAGCACATTGGGCTGAGAACCATCAGCTAAGGGACACAGTTGGGATGACTCTCTCTTTGATGCCACATAATGCATGAAATGATAAATATTTGCGTTTTAGTTCCTGTGCATTAGAAACCAGTGCACCAGAATGCACTAAAAAGTCAATAGCATCACTCATTAACTCTTAAGATTGTAAAGTTGCTTTCAGCATACCATCTAACAAGTTGCAAGGATCGACTACAGGGAATCACTTCAGCTCTGGTATCAATTTTGACAAGTCATCACACAACTTTTTCATATACGTAGCTGAATCACTGCAAATACAAACAATATCACTCCAATCTTTGTTGAACTTGGAAAGAACCTTTTTTGCAGAGCATTACAAGTGGCACTGCGTTCCATGTTTTCCAAAAGTCTGGTGTCATGTTTTCACCACTATCCCAGATGCTTGGTGATATATATACTTGTCACTATACCTTGCATTGAATGTTTAAAGCCTGAGGTGTTGGCATTTCACCTACTATCAATACTGACCCACTAGATACTATGGTCTGATGTATTAAGAGTTTTTACCCATTCTCTGTGGGTAAATGTGATGACACATATTAGGAAAGATTTTTATGAAACCAGCCATTTTACCTATCGGTGAAAGAATCAAATGCAGCCAAAATATCAAATATGAGTTTAATATTTCCTGATTCTCTATAGTTTATAAAATATTTAAACTAGACGTAAAACATGAAACTAAACCCTTCATCTTTAGACCTGAAAAAGTAAAAGGAAGAAGAAACAATATTTTAGTGGCATCCCTAAAGAACAAAACTCAAGCTGAATAATGTTGGCCAGTCTTTCTTACTGCTACTTGTATAACAAAGTTACATTGTATTGACCCCTTCAGGAAGAAAACAATGACTTTCACTCTCTTTTTCCGTTCTTTGAATGGCATTTAGTTTGTGGTTGTCCAGGTGTTTTTTCAGTGTTTATATGTTTTCACCGGTGAGGGCTATTTTTCTTTCAGTGGGGTTTTATCAGTTATTATAGGTTTAAACCTAAAACCCCACAGCCTAACTATTAGACATAACTTTTTAAACCAATATTTCACCTTATTCTACAGCTAAATTTACTTGGGAGGCTGCTCTCCCATGACACCCTGACAAAATGTTCAAGCTACTTTTTGGGGCTACCTTTTTATTGCTGAAATTTGGTTAGATCAAACCTCTGGACCTAATTTAGAACTCTCTACCCTACTTTGATATAAAGTTATCTATTTTAATTAAACTGTTCGACTAGGAGATGGGGACGCAATGATTTATAGAGAACCGCTTAATTGTTCTTTAATTTCCAACTATGCTTACAAACTCACTTGAATGTTTGCGAGTGATTTGCACTGTTTCACCTGAGTGTTCACTCTTTAATACTCATTTAAATGCTCATTTATCATCCTCTTGACTCTGCCACAAGTTGGTACTTCCTTATTGAACACATTAGGACAAGGACTGTTAGAGTATCCAAACCTTATTATCCTAGGGGATTGCAACCTACATATTAATAGTCGTTATGATATGGCTGCTTAACATTTCTCTCAAACTATGTATTCCTTTGAGGCCACTCGGTTTGTACCATACTAACATAACTGGACACAACCAATTTATTGATTAAAAATGCCTGGTTTTAAGTGCATTCCTCAAATGTAGGAGATTGGTCTGTTCTTTCAATTTGAGAGTGAGAGAGTTCCATATCTTGGTTGTGGTTGTGCAAATAACAAAACGTTTACTTTCCCAGTGGGATTTCCTGAATTTGGGCACTATAATTTTTTTTGCAGCCATTAAGTTTAAAGATCTGGTGGGGATATATCAGGAAACTGTTTGTATTAGGTACTCTAGTCCAGTATTATGAAGTGCCTTAAAGGCAATACACTCTTTTTTTTTATAGGTAACCAGTGTAGCTTTTTAAGTGCAAAAGTTGCTGATTGATGTTTAAGTAGTCCGAACAAGAAATGTGCTTCAGCATTTTGCAGTGGTAATGGTTTGGTCAATAGTTTTTGTTGCATATTAGTGTACAGGGCATTGCCATAGTCCAATTTAAACAGGATCACTGCTGTGATGACCGTCTTTTTAAGGTTGATAGTTCTAAAAGGGAGAATATTCCCGATTATATTTAGGATATAGAAGATGAATGAGGCAATCTTATTAACCTGTCGAAAGTCAGCCTATTGTTGAAAAGGATACCTAGGTTCCTTACTTTTTTGACTGCTTTGGCGGGGTACCCATATCTTGGGGACACCAACTAAAGGACCAAAAGGTTGTATTATTTCCAAATAGGAGAACTTCTGCCTTTCCTGAATTTAATTTTAAACAGTTGTTGTTCATACAGTCTCCAATGTTTTTCATACAGTTATCAAATTTGGTGGCTGTGTGGTCTGGGTTGCCCGAGATCGAGACCACAATTTGGGAATCGTTAGCATACAATATAATTGAGAACCTGGACATTTGTATCAGTTTGGTCAGTGGTGAAATATATAGTTTAAAAAGAGTAGGGCTCATAGAAGCATCCTGTGGTACACTGCATGAAGTTCGATCCAAAGTCATCTAGTGATACATATTGTTCTCGTTCTGACAAGAATGTGTCATGTGTTCCCTATATAGCCCATTGTCATTTACACTATGTTACTCTAACTAAGCATGTTGTAGACCGTATTTGTTTTTTACCTGTTACCCAATATCATGCTTGTTTTCGTGCCATATTGTATTTTCATTTTCTACAGCTACAATAGTTCAAGAGAAAAATTACAAAAATTAACTATTAAAGTTTATTCATGAATAAAAAAAATTGAATTAAACTATTTCATATTGTATTTTCACACATAATCAGCACATGTTGTGGTATTTTGTTCTCTTCCTGGGATTTAGTTGGAAAAGCCCATGCAAGGTCAAACAACATTGCTCCGTGCTATTCTCTGTGGCCGGACACTAGCACCTAGACATAATAGAGAAACCCAGCTGCTATTTTTGAGCACACATGTTTTGTCATATAACCCTGGACGTGCCGTTTTGAAACCACACAGAGCAGAGATTTGCAGGCAGAGCAAAGGTTCTGAGATGAAAGAACTGTGTCAGCAGAGATGTAAAACAGCCATCTAAGTATGCCACGGTATGTGGTTTGCCACTACTCCCAGAGATCTATAATACAACACTTTGCTTCAATATGTCAGCTAATATGACAGGGCTTTTCATTGTATAGGGTCTTTTAATCACGCTAATGACATTGCTGGCCTACATAGATTTTCTAGTTGAGGCACAGTTATTGCATATTATAGCGCAATAGTTTCAATAAATATTGTAAGCTTCCTTCGTGTCTCTTTTCCATTTTTGTGGACAAGTACGAGTGAGGGGATGACAAGCTACCACGATCCCTGAGAGGGTCGAGAGTGTTGTGTTCTGGGGTGCCAAATCACTTGTCTCTCTAGGAAGATTAGGAAGGCACGTGTTCCACTATAAGCTAGTATGATTTGGGCTTATAGGTGCTGATGTATAATGGTTACTTAGTTCCTACATACTGATATTCCATGGTCCCAAGCATAGTTTGGTTCCTGAGCAGAATCCTTGCAACATGGCGCCAGCAACTATTGTTCTAGTACTTTTTTGTGGATCTCCTCAGTAGTGCTTGTGCATGTCCACAATATCCTTGCGCTTTTTACCGGAGACGTCCATGGTGGTAAGGATAAATCCTCCACAGTATTTAGGAAGCACCTAATTCTGTTGCTTTTTCAAGTTTGAAAGTTTAAATGGATATAACCTGATTTTGTTTTACACTTTGTTTTCCATTTTGTTTAGGTTATGGCAGAAGCCACAACCAATTGCAATTCCAGCTAACTGCAGACCAGCAGTTTATGCATATTTATCGTAACGTGGACTTCCTAATGCATGTGGTCCTGTTATCTTGTAGTAGAAGCGGATGTTGACTTTTTTTGTCATGGGTCACATTTCCAGCTTTGGATGGGAATACCTACACATTCCATACGTACACTGTACCTGCTGCGCCTATTGACCTTATACGCTCATTGAGATTTTTTTCAACTTCTGGGATCACCAAAATTGGTTCCTCGGTGCCCTCTCACATGTAGCTACACCTGTACGTTTGGATCCCCATAGTAATGAGGGGGCGATTTGGCCAGCATTAGCTGGACATACATTGCACCCTGATATGGCTGATCAAAATTTTGTAGAATCCTAAGCTTTACACACTGGTCTATTGACCTTATACAGATGCTTAACTGAATTTGTTTTGCGCACCTTATTGGCAGGGTCAGCTAGGATTGGCCTGCAAGGACATGCCCAGTTGCCTGCAGTGCCTACCATAAGTCCTGTAATTTTTTTATTCAGTTATGGCCAAAAGACCCACTAATCGTGAGGAAACTCCCTTTTGGATCGCCCAAAAAATCGAACAGATGGAAGCTGTGTTTCTCCTTATGGGACCACAAGATGAGCACAGAATTCTGACTGCGCTTACCTTATTGGATGGTTCCTGGTATTGAAGACTGTAACACCTGGGGGACAGTTTTTTCCCACTGTTTATACTATCTGCCACAGTACTCCCTTGATGTCCATCTTACCAGACGTACTCAAACAGATACAAAATTAATATGGGGCAGCTGCTGCCGTATATTGGGAGATGAAACTAATGGGAAATGTTCCCATTGTATCTGCAATGATTCTGTCAAACGTTAAAGGTGAAGCAGCTTCTCTGGTTATACGCCTGTGCCTCACAGCGGTTGCACAAGTCCACTGTGATTGTGAGTTGCCTATAATCATTGCTGATGTGTATACATCCTTAAGACACAATTTGGGATGCAGATCTAGCAAACCACCACTTAGCAATACTAGTACTCAGACTTGCTTTAGTGATTTAGTGATTTCTGCACATGAAGGTGTTGCTCCTGCATATGCAGATTTGGCAGCCACAATTTCACTGCTGCATCAGCATTGTTAGTGGCATGGCTTATATCAACATGCCAAAAGATATGTTCTTTGTTGTGACATTTGTCAACAAATTAAAGCTTCCACTGTGGCTCGTCCGCTGCAGACACAACTATTAATTTCTAACAAGCCTTTTGGCGGCATTTATTTGGATTATTGTGGTTCTCTTATCTCAGATACTGCATTTACATTAATTTTAGTTGCAGTTGATTCTTGCTCCCGGATTCTCTGGGTTTGGCCACAGCGTTTGGCTGATGTTATTAAAGACATGTAAGTCTTTGTTTGGAAACATGCATGCAGTGCATTCCACTTGGACCAGGGCCCGGCTTTCGCGTCAAAAAACGTACCAGAATTCTATGGCATTCCTGGATTTACAGGTTCATTAGTCCTCTCCAAACCGGCCCTAGGGCAGTTCTTTTGTGGAGAGGTTGAATCATGACTTGAAGCAGTCCTTAACAGCTTAACCGCTAGAGTATTTAGCACTGGGCGTAGTTAGATCCATCACCTATACGGGGTTCAGAGGGCTCTTAATAACCTCCCTAAAAGAACTCTGGGTGGGAAGACCCCATGCAAAGTGCTTTTTGGCATTAAAATGTATGTTCCGGACCTTGACGGTCCAGACATTGTGGCGGCAGCCGCGACCTTTGTCGTAGATAATCATTGTGCTGTCTTACAGGATCTACAAAAGTTAATTGACACCCAATCGAGCGACCTATTGAGTCGTTTCTCTCTTCGAGTACCGATGTGAAACCAGTACTTCCCGACTGGATTCCAAACATTGGAGATCTCGTTCGAGAGAAGGTGGCGATTTAAAAGGAATTCGGGCCATCAAACTGAACGCACACTGCCTGTCCTTGGCATCCAAGGCACAGGACTGTTATCCTTCCTCCGTTTTCCTGGTTCTAAAGACAAACGCTTTGTCTTCATTGAACATGTCAAATTACACCATGTGGCCTTTTCTAAATAGTAAGCCACAGGTTGTTTGTGCTACTACACAAGACATTTCTCTGAAGCTAATGAGCACCACCAAATCTGTTACTCCCCGGCTGGAGAAGTGGTGGAGAATGAGTCCGCTACTAGCAACATGACTAAATGAGTACTGTTCTTACTACTACATCTTCTGCAGCTGACGTTGTTTATACTGATCAACTGCTTTTGGATTTTTCGAGTCCTGTTACAAAACGGGAGCCTCCTATTTTTCAGCTAGGTGCCTCTGAGTATTATATGGCTCAAGATGATTTTTTATGAGACAGTTTTTCTCAGACACTCCTCCAGCACGGATATGTGTTTTCTTTTAATGTTTGGAACGCAATTATCTAGTCCCGCCTTGGGTATATGTTTGTATTACACTTTCCTTGGTTTTGCTTTCCTGTGGATTGGATTTCTGACTGTTTTTTTCCTGTTGATTAATAATGGCCACTACCTCCCTGATTGTTGTGCTACAGAACTAGTTTTCTGAGTATTGGCCCCCGATTCGTCACTTAAACTGAAAAGAGACTTGTCCTACTGAACATTTCAGCAGTTCCAGTAAGTGATGGAATTGTTGGAATAAAGTTTCTTTCAACATATTCGGTCCTACGGCGATCCTGCAGATACCATATATGTTCAAAGTTTCTATGGGTGATGTATTAGTACCCGGGTCATATTCTGATTATTGGGATGTTGAAACTGTAAACTCCCTGCTCTTGGAACTGGAATATTATATTGTTTTTGAATCAGAGGTTCTTGTACCTTAATTCTGCTAATTATGCTGATTGATCTGTTATCACCATTACGGCCATCACTTTCTACACCAGACTAATGTTCAATTTACACTTTTTATTTACACACAATGGGAACATTGTCCCCAACGCCCTCCCAAGGGAGTTCCAAAACATACAAAGATATATGTATGTATGTTCTTGATATGACACTTCAGATCCAACATCATACCTCTTTAAATTAGTTCTCACACCTCCAAAGAAACATATGGTTACCCAAACAAAGCTAATATATACATCTTCGTTTGTTACTCAGTTAGCCCTTAAAGGCTATGATTAGTGGAAGGACACGTTTGAACTAAAATCGATTTGGGGAACCAAACCGTGGCAAATTCAGTGGACAGAAACCTTGTTTAGAAGATGTTTAATCCCAACACAAATTATCTTCCTCAATGACACCGTCCAGCAGACTATATGTCTGTGACTTTCAAAAATTAAAGGAACAAATACCCTGGATGTTCCATTCATTGTCTGCTCTGATAATTGGTAACGTGTGAAAAATTATACTGGAGAACAACTCCAGTGTATAATGCAGAATGGTATATTTAATTCCACACTTTCTGGTCCTCATGGGTGGTTATTGTGGCCAGTAAACACAAATGGATGTCATGCTAGTTTTCTTAATTCCACTTCTTGGTTTAAATCAAGCTGACTGGGCCCCCGAAATTTCCATTCGCAACATTCAGGTATTGTTACCACCTACCCAGTGGGGATGTGTGCCAGCAATGGTTGGAACATTCCACACTGTGTGCAGTGAAAAAACATCTTTCTCTCCTTTCCGAAGACATGAACTTATCAGATTTTTTAGTAAGCTCTGAGTCTCCATGTTGAAAAAGATTTATTTAAGCTACATATAATGAAATTTGAAAATTGTCACAAATGAAAGCTGCTGCACGTTTAAGACAAATTGATCAAGATAACTTGGATAAAGTGCTTGCTGTTGTTGATAATTGTATTAATATGCTGTCTTCTCACATTTATAATTTGAATAACATTGTGTCATCTGTTATTGATATTGTGCAGTGACAAGTCAACATTGTATCATGGGCAAAGTCTGCTTAGATCTATTATGCAGTTTAGCTGGCCACTTCAAACCCTTAAGAATGGGCGTGTTCTATGGTGTTAGCAGAATTCCAGTAGCTTACTTTTGGCTCATTCAACCTCAGTCACAGATCCGGGTAAAATTCTTGTTTATTTGCACTTCACGCCTTTCCAGTTTGGACCCAGCCATATGCAATTCTGTCTTGAACGTGTTCCCCATGGAAACAGTCCAGCTTGAAGTTCCAGGCCAGGTCCTCCCTGGACCGGTTTTGGGGTAACACTCCTCATCAGCCAGACTAGCTTGAATCTGGTGGCGTAGCGAGCACAGGACCCACGTCTGCGCATACGCTTCCCACTTAGGGTGACAAATGCTAAAAGAACAGATGATGGAACGAATGATGAGTTAATTAAACATTCACCCCCAGTCACAGATCTGGGTTAAATCCATTGTTAATCAGCAGTGTTAAGTTAATGCACATGTACATGGTAAATACAGCTTCTTTGTTTCTGTTCCCTCTTATTAACCGTCTGGGCTTATCACAAATTTGCATCCCCTTCTCCTCCTCCATCTGTTTTCCCGCCTATGGCAAGTATCGCCGGTCATCCCCCCACCCCCCACCTCAGTATCCATCCCAGCTGGCCAAGGTCTTTCCCCACTTCTGTGGACACCCACGACCCTCATAAAGTACTTTTTCCGCCATCATACACCAGTTCATATCTTGTTTCCAATCTTTAAGCTTTGGTTGTGACTCCTTAGACTCACAATATTCCTCTTGACCATCATAAGTCCCAGTGTGACACACATTTGCTCTATCCGACAAAGATCTGAGGATGCCCTTACATTCAGTAGACATCACCTGTCTGAGAGGGGGACTCCCCCCCCCCCCCCCCCCCCATCACATTATTTATGCAGGACAGAATTGAAGTCCAATATTTCTGTATCCCTGGTCAGTCCCAAATTATAAGATAGAAGCTAGGCTAGCAGACAAGATCAAGTTTCCTCCCCATCTTTACTAGTTTGTGCATGACAAATGTGCTCTGTGTAAGATCTTGAGTTGTACAAGACCAAATCGTGACCTGATCGCTACTTCTCTGCGTGTTGATAGAGCATTACGCCAGTCTTTCTTACCTATGTCCCCTACCTCCGCCTCCCAACTCTGACAGAGCCGGATCAATGTGTCTGGTGTATTATTTATCAGCTACTTCTATGTTAGTGAGATGGCTTTTCCCGTCATATAGTTGTCAAGTAACCTAGCTTCCAAAGGGAATGCTTCAGGGAGGACTTTACCTCTGGGGATTGCTGTCATTACGGCATGTCAAACATTGAGGTATCTAAAAGTTTCCGGTCTGGTGGGGCGGTATACCTGGACCATTAGCGATGTAGCTCCCATTAGGATTCTGTGTCTGGAAGGAGTATAAAGTGCCTGTTTGTAGCCATGCGGGTACAACAATTGACGGCCCATGGTGTATCCTGCGTCTCCTAGGGGACAGTGCATCCATTGGTTGATCTTGGCAAGCTATGTCGCTTGATAGTATTTATGAATATGCAAATCAGTCTTGACCCTGTTCCCCATGGGAACAATTCAGCCCAAACTGCCAGTCTAGGTCCTCCCTAGACCAGAAACAAGCATCCTGAGACCGATTTCGGGGTAACACTCTTCATCAGTCAGGCTAGCTTTTAGGAGGGGTCCACCCAAGTTTAAGAGGCAATGTTTGTGTTTGCTCACAGTCCTGATAGTTTACCGAATCTCAATAGATGCTGTGTAGCGGTGCACACACAAGTTTTGCCATTCTCCATAAACAGTAGTAAATCATCTGTGTGTAAAGAGGTTGTGTGGACTTCGTCCCATAGCTGTATGCATACCCTCAATGAATCCCATTCTCCTCACTGTAAAGTTGATGTTTCTATAGTCAATTCAAGCCCCTTTTGCCATTGTGGGCATCCCTGTCCGATGCCACTGTGCACGTTAAATGTTTCTGATATTAACCTCCCTGTTTTGAATTGGAGTGTAAGGCTCGAAAATGAGCATTTGATTAATTTTGTGAACTAGTACTGAACTGCATTCAATTTAGCGATTTCAATATGAACTACCAGTTGAATGTATCAAAGTCTTTCTCAATATCAATCGAGAGCACAATAATGCTGTGTTCCTACTGGGAATAAAGGACAGGTTTCTTACCTTTGGTAACGCCTTATCTGGTTGAGACAATATCTAGCCGCAGTTCATTATCTTAGAATCCTCCCCCGGCTCCACACTGGATCCGGAATGTTTTTCAGCAGTACCTCTGCACCTTGGTAGCAGGTGGTGAAATCCGGGAAGCTCCCGAGAACTTGGGCTTGGCACTTTGGACTTTGGCCCAAACCTTCCTATTTCACAAAGGGTAACTACACAATAAAAGTATTGCATTGCTTTTGTCAATTGCCTTTTCCTCCTAGAGGAAATGTATTGTGCGCATTTGCGCACAACCGACAACTGTATGTATATATATATATATATATATATATATATTACCTACTGGCGATAGCCAGTAGGTATATATAGTTAGGATTTTTTCTCTATGGGATTTCTGAAAATTCTATGCCTAATAACTTTGGCGTTTGTGGACGGAATTGGCTGAAATTTTCAGGAAAATGGCACATTTTGTTTCTGAGCAGCTCCTGGAAATTTGGGGGGGGTTCGTCAAGGGGGGGCTGAGAAAAAAGGGGGGGTCCCAAAACGCGTTTTTCCCATGTTAATTTCCATAGGGCGGTTGGCCTCACTTTTAGCCCGAACGGCTGAATAGATTTCCACGAAACTTGGCAAAATTGTAGGGGCTGTTAGCCCGATGTGCCTTTGCTAGGTCTCAATATATGTGCTTCAGTGGATTTTGAGAAATTAACGTTTAAAACAAGATATATATCTGTAACAGCGCTCCGGGTAGCGATCCGGTTAGCGAACTTTTCGCGTATCGGAACTTTGCGAAGCGAAGCTGATTGGTTCTCCGGTGTCTGTCAACATTCTAAACAGTCCGGAGCGGCCGCCATCTTGTCTCTCGGTAGGATCGAGAGACAAGAGGAGGCCAAAACAAAGGGGGAAATGAAGGAAAGGGGGCAAGGTAGACCCCTTCTGACCCCCTAGGATTGATGAGGGGGATATTATAGAGCCACGCGGGGCCCCAAAAAAAAAAAAAATCCGATTTTTCGCCGTAGAGACGCGTCTTGGTAAGCGAACCGGGCAGCTAACCGGGAAGCTAACCGGCAGTGTAACGGGAGTCTGAGGAGTAGCTGATTGGCTGTCAACATTGTAAACAGTCCGGAGCGGCCGCCATCTTGTCTCTCGGTAGGATCGAGAGACAAGAGGAGACCAAAACAAAGGGGGAAATGAAGGAAAGAGGGCAAGGTAGACCCCTTCTGACCCCATAGGATTGATGAGGGGGATATTATAAAGCCACGCGGGGCCAAAAAAAAAAAAAAAAAAAAATCCGATTTTTTCGCCATAGAGACGCGCCTTAGTACGCGAACCGGACAGCTAACCGGGAAGCTAACCGGCAGTGTAACGGGAGTCTGAGGAGTAGCTGATTGGCTGTCAACATTGTAAACAGTCCGGAGCGGCCGCCATCTTGTCTCTCGGTAGGATCGAGAGACAAGAGGTGGAAAAAAAAAAGGTGTAAATGAATGAAAGGGGTAAGGCAGACCCCTCCTGAACCCCTAGGATTGATGAGGGGGCTATTAAAGTTCCCTGCGGGGCAAAAGGAAAAACAAAATTGCGATTTTTCGCGGTAAAGGTGCTTCCTGGTACGTTAACCGGGCAGCTAACCGGCAGCGTAACGGGAGTCCGACATATTGTGTTTTTTGAACGTTTGTGATATGTGCACGTGTGGATTTTGTCTAATTAAGGTTAAAAAAATATATATATATATCTTTAAGCGTGTTCTGGCGCGCTTATGTTTTGGGTTTGGTTTGCGCTGCAGAGACGATACGTCACGGTTATGCGATGCATCATGAGGCGTCTCACGGGCTACGTGATACGTCACTTAATAAAGAATATATTTTACAGCTATAGATATTAGCTTTTAAAAAACCATTGAAATTCACAGAAAAAACCATAGGTTATAGACCATATATAGTTAGGAATTTGCATTTACAAAACCTTGAAAATTCACTGAAAAAACCATAGGTTATAGACCATATATAGTTAGGGATTAGCATTTAAAAAACCTTATTTTATTTGCACAAAACCATTGAAATTCCATATATAGTTAGTTGCACTAACTATATATCGCGGACCCGCAATCCACTGCTAATGATGTCACATATTACATCATTCATGACATGGTCAGTGACATCACTGATGACATCACTGATGACATCTCAAATGACATCACTGATGACATCTCAAATGACATCACTGATGACATCACTGACATCTCATTTGACATTACTGATTACATCACTGATGATATCATTTATGTGATAATACATCTTCAGACTCTAATATAACCTTAGATACACTCAGTGTAAACAGGCACTCACAGACTGTCACACATCCATGGAGTTACTCACACACCTAGTCAGTCATGCAAAGAATCAATCACATCTCCATTTCCTCAACTATACAGTTATACACACCTTACTTATTCAAACATATAGTAACACATATGTACTCTTTTATACAATCCTTGATACAAGTTCACAATGATTCATACAGCCACTCACACATTCACTGGCTCTTATGTTCAGTTATTTATATATGTCAACTCTCACATGGAGTGTGTTTTACATATGTACTTACTTTGACATGTAGCACTGAGATATCCATTCACTCACCAATATACTCATGCACACAGTCAACTGTCCATACAGCTGTTTCTACATGCACTTTTGAACCCATATACCTAGGGAATCAACTGCTCACACATCTATGCACAGAGTTATACACCTCCCAGCCACCCACACACATACTCAGTCTCCCATACAAATACTTGGGCAACCATTCAATAACCCATATAGTTACTGATATAGCTACTGATTTAAACATGCAGCAGTTTACAGAACAACATAAATAATGATTGCCAAATTAAGACACTGTAATCACTAACCCATACACTCAGTGAGACACATTTAATCATTCTCTCATACAGTCAGTCATGCACCTACTAAATCCTTCATCCAGACACTTATACATCCACTCATTCTTCAATATGTAAGACATATTTTAACTTTACAGAAACATACAGTCACTGGGTGTTGTCCTCAGTGATGTCATCAGTGATGTCATCAGTGATGTCATTTGAGATGTCATCAGTGATGTCATCAGTGATGTCACTGACCATGTCATGAATGATGTAATATGTGACATCATTAGCAGTGGATTGCGGGTCCGCGATATATAGTTAGTTCAACTAACTATATATGGAATTTCAATGGTTTTATGCAAATAAAATAAGGTTTTTTAAATGCTAATCCCTAACTATATATGGTCTATAACCTATGGTTTTTTCAGTGAATTTTCAAGGTTTTGTAAATGCAAATTCCTAACTATATATGGTCTATAACCTATGGTTTTTTCTGTGAATATATATATATATATATATATATATTATACTACATTTACCGTAATTTTCTCGTATTGCGAAACGTATTTACCTTGTACCCGAAGTTTTAAGTGTAATATTTATATAAAAAGAAATACTATTTTTCTAATTTGGTCTCAACTTCATTCATTGAGTGTGTGAATTGCTTTGGGCTCGAGGGCCATAGCAGGATTGGCTTGCTCCGATATGTGAAGATTGAATTGAATGCAATAGGGCTGGGAGACCTCTTTAGGAACCCAACAACCTGTTTAAGGTCCCTAAACAGAATAATTCACCTTTTTTGCTTAAGGCCAACCGTGACTGCTGGGAAAAGAGCAGGCATTCCTAGGCGCTTGCAGTCTATAATCAAATTCCACAAAGATCAGAAAAAGGGTACTGTTACCTTTCTTACCTAACAGTAGCCCAACACAGATTTATTCTGCTGCTCTTCCACCTGAATGTAAATCCATTGATTTTGGGGTTCCAAAAGAAAAGGTACAAGCACGCATATGTAGGGCCCTGTCCCTGTGATAACGTATCACCACAGTCTGACCTACATTTGTTCTTTCATGTAAGTTTTATTTTAACGAAAGAAAAAGGTTCCTCCTCCCAATTTTAAGGCAGAAACATTTCTTGCAATGCAGAGTGGCACTGCGTTTTCTGAAAGCTCTCTCGAACCCACATGTCTGTTATTTTGTGGCTTCCTTTTTATGGGCCTTGTGGAGGATTAGAAGGGCTAGGGGTTTGCTATGATGAATTAAGACTCTATCTTCACAAATTAAATTGTACCGACGATTTTGGTTTTAATAACAAATCAAAAAAGTTGAATAAGGTTTTAAGAATGTTTCATGCTTTTTTACTTAATGAGTTTTTATGTGATTTAATCGACAGATTTGTGATTTTATGATGTCTGTACATAGATTGAATACAGATTTAAACTGAAACTGAGTGTGTGTATCATTTATTGCCTTGTGTACAACAAATGTTTAGTACCACCCTCTGATAAGCCTAACTGCTCACCCACATACCTCAAAATAGAGCATTTGTATTATCTACTTGTCCTTCTGTAAACCAATAAGGGTCTCTTCGACCTCTCTGCACAGTGTACCCCTTTGTGGTGCACCATATAGAGAGGTGAGCTTCCTACAATGTGGACTTATCTGTGTCTTTATTCAGGGTTTCTACCATCTGATGCATGCTGTCCCTGTAAGATCATCATCTGTCACATGTATCTACACCTCCTGTGACTTTTGCTAGTATTACATGTCCTTTCAACAGTTGGTGTCCTTTATTCGAGGTCGCATGAGAAGAGGCTGGTTCAATTTTCATTAAAGTTGAATCTAGGGCATCCAGAATTTTCTTACTGTCTATTGTGATCACCCTCCCTGCTAACATTAGGAGATAATACTTGTTATTTATTTGCCTCTAACTCAATCTCAGATCAATGGCGCAGAGGATTCTCTTTAGGGTATTTGTTTCAAATGTGTAGTCAACTGGGATGTGAAACAGAAAGCGATCTAATGAAAAACAGTCCATTCCTCTATTTTGCTGCTTGCAATATGGCATGTGCATGCTGCTGTCTGAGTAAACTTATAATTAACTGGGGGCTGTAAGTTTGAAGACTGAGCATTTCTTTGTTAAATTCTGGATGCCCTTTGGAACCTAAGTAGCTTCACAAAATGTGTTTGAGGAGCTTTGAATTATGTTATTCAGGTAACCAAAGAGGTCCTCTCCTACTTTCAGATCTAAGATCTTACTCTTCGATGCCCATCTCAAGACCCCATTCTGATGCAATTCTTTTTTATCACTGTATGGAAGGGAGCTAGCTCACTTCGGGGTGACTTCAATTCATCTGATTCTTCGGCTAGTCTGGCATCCATAATTTTTTTGTATTGACACACCAATCTTGGACAGTTCTGCAGTTAGCCCATCTAGAGTAGCAGCATTTGCTTGGGTCGATGGATCCTTGTTAATGGTAATGAGACTTCTAAAGCGCTCTGTTACCCTGACGAGTCCTGGCGCTGTGTGTTACCTACCTAGAGAAAATCAGAAGTAACTGTTCAGGTGAATAGCCATGTTTTTAATTCTTTCCTGAAGGGGAGTAGCTCAGTTGAGCTTCTAAGATGGAAAGGCAGGCCATTCCATGCCTTAGTGGTACAGTAACGGAAGCTCCTACCACCCCAACTGGCCTTGTTATAGGGGGGAAGGATCACTTGTTTGGTTTGCGTAGAGCGCAAAACTCTTCCAGGAACATACCATTGTAGGGCATGTTTCAAGAAATCAGGACCAACACCATTAAGGGCCTTAAAAACAATACACAGAGCCTTGAACTGTACCTGTTGCTTGACAGGAAGCCAGTGAAGAATTCTGAGTCCCAACCTCACAGAGACAAACCTGGGTGTACCTGTTGGCAACCTGACTGCCGCATTCTGTACGATCTGGAGTCTGACCAAATGTCTCTTCTGGATGTTGATATAGAGAATGTTGCAGTACTCCAGATGTCACAGAATGAGTGCTGTGACTGCTATCTTCAGGCTGTCTTCGGAAGGAGGAATTTCATTTTCCTCAGAATTCTGGGAATGTTTTTAGAGTATTTTTATACTTTGGTTTTTGTCAGTGACAGGTTCCATCCTTTACAGAGGCTTTGTGTAAATCAGTCTCAGGTGCAGCGCCTCAGGGATCTATTGCTAATGATGGTGTTTCGAGTTAGAAATGGTAAATGATGAATCATGAAGTATTCTAACTGGAGCAGTGTTCACAATGCCAGACTGAGAGTGATATCTTGGATTATCTCCTGTGATTCAGAGTGCTTGTACCCGACTCTAAAGTCCTGTTTTCAGGTGCCCTTCCCATTCACTTTTCGTCCTTTTATGGGGGAGACTGCAGTGAAGCTAGCAAGGGTAAGGAGGACTGTGTCTTAGTCTCATGTCTTCTCTCTTGCTCCAATAATAGCTGGTATCATAGGTAGGGCAGGGACAAGTATTGTAACTCAGGTTTTTAGGGCTTTCATATGGCCTAATTTATGTAACTTATCCCGATTCTGGAGTGCGCACTGCCAACTAGCTTTTTAGCAGACACTGTTAGCCCTCCAAGTAATCTGGTATAGCTAGCATCCAGTTCTTGGAGAAGTATACTGCTTTCAGATCTTTAGCTTAGTGATCCTGTTAGAGTAAGCATAAGTCTTTATGAAACTCCACTTTGGAGGAGAACGGACGGCAGTTCCTGCTTTGGCATTTCTGAGGCCTACTAGGATTGAAGGCTTGTTTTTTGGTGTGCAGGGAACATCCGGAGCCTTTCCAATGTGCTGATACCCGCTTCATGCTTTGTAATTACTTGCCTCTGCAGTTATTTGCACTTCACCTCACTGGGCCTTAGTTCCTGCTGGTTTCAGTGTGTTGTAGGTGCGTTGGTGCCATAGCGTTTGATGATTCCACTGCTTATTCGTCAGAAGAGTGAGTACTTCCCTCTCCTGTGGTCGTATAACAATCCACCTGGCAAATACCGGTGTTGTGAACGGCCAGGTTTCAGACTCTGGAGGAACGTTGATTGGAGTGGCCTGCCTTTTGTTTTTCCCAGCTGCGTCAGGCTGCACCTCTCCCATGTCAGTCTGCCCTTAAGGCCCTGTGCATTTCAGTACGTGTACCAGTGGTTATCAGCTAGCACCCCCGTCTCTTTTACCTCCTCACTAATGGAGGCGCTCCTTCTAGGGTCTCCATTGAGCTTCTGTGAAGTGATTTGTTTCAGCAGGTGGCCTGGAGAATACTGCTGAGTGCGCTGTATCTGGTGTGAGAGGGGAACCAGTGCTATTACTTAATTCACCTTCTACTGCCCCAATATTAATTCTGTTCTGTGCAGCCCTTCATCAGTGACTGTTGTTGGGTATGAGGTCTCATACACCAGGATGTGACCAAATTCTTTCACCTGTCCCCAGAGCTCCTCTACGGTGCAGCCATCCTGCCATGGTCAGGCTCCGACTCCCTCAATTGAAAGCACTTAAAGGAGCTATTTATAGTCATAGTTTTAGAACACCTGCAGTGACAAGGATGTTAGGGGAAGAACTGATAATTGTGAATACCACACTTAAAACACTTGAAGACAAAACAGCTACAGACCCTGCAGAAACAATTATTAGAGGCTTAAAGTAAATATGCTATCTTAGTACACAAATGGAATACAGCCATGTCTTGCCACCCCTCTCACTATGGAGATAGAGGACAAACAGACAAACCCTGAATATAAGAAAACGTTTTGGTTGCATGTTACTACTTATATATTCGACAATAAATGCTCGTTTTCCTAAGCACAACCATTTTGGGCAGCAGGTAATGAAAGCTGGCAAGGGTGATTGATGAGAGACTTGGCCCTAGTAAGTCAGCAGTACTTACAACAGCAGGCATATTTAGAATCTTTCATCTGCGCCCTTACAGCACAATATAGTTTGAACGCCCGCCTTGGAACTCCTCCACTGTCTTGAAAGGGAAAAGTCTCCCATGCAGGTTGTGCATTAGTGAAACTCATATGGAAATTATAGGAGGTTGGCTTAGTATATGGTGCACACTTATTCAAGTGGTGCACCTTGCACTAATCCAGGCAAGCCTTATGGTGATTTTAGTGGTCTTTGGTAACTATAGAAAGCTCTCAAAGTGGTAGCTGTGGCGAGCAGCCTTCAGGCTTATCTTGAAGGAGTGTTAAGCAACTTGTTTTCCTAGTTTAATCTTTAGTGTAGATTAGATTAAAGAAAACCACACAGGATTTAGCAGAGTCTAGTATATTTATTACAACACAATATCACTATCACATTGGTATGTCTCCAATCCGGAGGGTGCAGAGCTTACCTGGCCCATAGTTGGCTGCTTCCTAAGTGAGTTCCTTAGGCCGCCACACCTATTTTGCAATATCCTGCGCTATACATCAACTACGGTGCTCTCTGACACTCGTCCTGGTGCACCTGAGGGGCTCCAGTATGACTGGGGGACAGAAATTTGAATCAGAGCACCAGAGGCAGTGCAACATCAGAGGCTGAAATTGGGCGGGCTAGGGAGTGGCCGCGCCGGCTGACGCAATAAGAGTGTGCCCGGTGCCGGAGCGACAACTACTGCTGATGCAAGGCGAGCTTCCCCAGACCATCGCTAGCGGGAGTGCGGTCCCGTGCCGGTGAGTGTGGGCGTGACATACCGTGGAACTCTGTGCTGTGCCGAGCCGGAGTCCTTGTCTGGTACTGTCTCCGCGGTGGGGGCCCGCGCGACCGGGGTGGTGGTGCTCCTCCTCCTCCCTCCTTCTAGTCTGCCTGCCGCCTCAGGCTTTGATCACATCTGCTCCTAGAGAGCCTGCGCATTGAGCACCACTGCAGGGAAGAATTGGAGGCCAGACAGCGGCCCGCAGTCACTGTCGACCTGCTCTGTGCACACCTAGCCCACACTAACAACCAGGCAAACTGCGCTGCACCTTTGCTGCACTCATCAGAACCATTATCAAATGCCTAGAATGAGACCACTGCCATCCTCTCAATAACAATTGAAGGGGCTCTTGGACCCACCTTATGTCTACATAGATAGCTGCAGTGGTCCTGCAACCCAAAACGCTCCGTCTGCACTGTGGTGCACCATTTGTCCTGGTACTGGGATTGAAATTACACGAGCTGGAATGGGTGGAGGAACATCGCAGACAGCTCCTAGTTTGGTTCCCACTCAGCTGCTCCTACTAAACACTTTTAGGCTCCATCGGGTCACACAGAAGAGAAGAGGCACCACTGACTGGTCTATTGTACCTCTGTGGGCCATTCAGAGAAGGTATCATCACCTCTAACCCCCCCTGTGTGCTATACAAACAAAGGCATGGGGAAAATGGATAAAACACAATCAAGACTACAATTTGAGAAGTGCAAGCCCCAGGGGCAGCAATGGGAGGACCAAATGACGATGGGTGTAGACACGGAGTCCCAGGACTCAGTGATCAGAGGGGACCTGCACCAGATCCTCGCCACAATACAGGTTACTTTGATGGCCATTGATGGGAAATTAGATGCTCTTGTATACCGCATGGATAGACTGTCGGAGAAAAAGGACAAACCCGCAGAACGTCTCAAAGGTGGAGCACAGAGTGTCCGTTACAGAGGACGCGCAGCGCATAACTGCAGAGACCGAGAAGAAGATGGAGGAAGTGCTGAAATCCCTCCACGCCAAGGCCTAGAACCTGGAAGCATGTTCCAGATGCAATACCCTCCGAATTTCCGGAATTGCTGAGTCCACAAATACAGGCAATATGGAGCGATTCACAGAAAAGCTATTAGTCGACCTATTCGGGAGAGATACCTTTTAAGCCATATTTGTGGTAGAGCGAGCTTACTGACCCCTTGTACCTCAGCCGCCACCTGGGGTGAGGCCTTGCCCCATTATAGCAAGGATCCTGAACTACAGAGACTGTGATGCAGCATTGGGTCGCTGCAGGGAACTACAGACCCTCAGATATGTGGGTGCAGAGGTCTCCATCTACTCGGACTTCACGGCATTGGTCCAAGAAGAGCTAAAGAAATTTCTACTGATGAAAAGAAAGCTCCAGGATGTGAATATCGCCTATGTCATGCGATACTCGGCTCGCGTCAAGATAACAATAGACGGCAGCCCAAAAGTCTTCGGAGATCCAAAGAGTCTACAACAGTTCCTACAACAGCGGGAGAGGGCAGGCAACCAACGAAAATCTCCCAGGGGGGATCCTGGCAAACAGGCACTTACCTCTGGTCTGGATGACCCAACTTAACACCACATTGTTCATCATGGTCCCATAGACTTTTCATAGATTACAGGGCGGAACAACAAGGCTGCTAATGATCAGATACCTTTACATAGTGCCTCCCTTGTCGAGCTGGATCAGGAAAATTACTAGAGATCCCATACTGCAAAAGAGCAGCGTGTAAGGACTTTCAAGTAGACCCTATGTTAACTCACCGACTATCACTGACGGGAGGCCTCCTTCCACATGTATCACACTGCGGGGGTATACGGTGGGCCATTTGCGCTCCCATGTGTGCACCACATTTTTTCTATAAAGTTATGATGTCTAAAGGGGGAGGGGATGGAGGGCTTTGAAAGGGTCCTCTCTGGGAAGTTAATGTCTCTGACACAATTCGGGTGTTGAAATGGGAGGGTGGTGCGTACACGTTGGGGCCGAAATTAGTTTTCACTGGTACTGACCGAATTGACACGACAGTTACACTGCTTGACACGGAGTATTATATCCTGTCCCACTTTATAAGATGCTTCACTAGGACACACTATGGTGCAGACATATAGACCGCTGACCCTACTTACATGGAAGATCAGAGGACTGAACAAACCACGGAAGATCAGACAGGTTTTGATATATTTGGAGCGCCAATGTGTGCAAGTCACGTTCCTACAGGAAACTCACCTCACTCAACACACCGAGCAAAACGTGGGCGCTAGATGGGCGTCCATATACGTAGCCTCCTCCTACTTCTCTTTAAGGACCGGGACGCCCTCCTCAGAGCAGAGAAGCTCATCGAACAGGTCCACTCAGTGTGGGGGACAAGGTGATAATGCTCTTTCTTGATTATACCAGAGCAGTCCAGCAGATCAGGTCATCCTTCCTGGGGGTCATACATGGCTTGTGCCTACAGCAGGTCCAGTACTCACTACTTTTTACCGGCCCTTCTAAATATAATTGCAAATGACACCACCCTTTTCTTTATAGATCTGAAGAAAGCTTGGGACTGGGCAGACAAGCAATACGGTCCCAAAACAGCAAACCATATTGGACACCCCCCTCCTTGACTAAACCAAGGCGAAGGAGGCCTAAGCCAGTCCCGCACTCTGGGTACCTAGCGATCAGCCACAACGGCACCCCTGAATTTTGAACAGATCATTGCAGACAAGCGGCAGGCCCTGCAGGCGGCTGCGGACATTGCACCTCACAACATTAGTACTGACAACGAGAAATGCCCCCACCTCTTTACAACTAATGATGACATGCTCCTCTCAGATCAATATGTACAGAGCTCCTTGCATCAATCTGGAGTGTCACCTCAGTCAACAGATACTTTTCTATGAATCATTTACAGAGTTATTTATTGTTATGCTTTGTTATGCTGTTTTTTTACACACCTTACATATGTAAACACTATAATGCCTCCCCCTCTCGCCTTTCCCTGACTTCATCTGTGACTTAAGCTCACTCCATCACGGATCCTCTGACCAAGGCATCACACCACCTTTCCTTCCCCCATCAGCATCCTCGCATTGGCCCATGAAAGGGCACCCTTGAAGATGTGCGGTTAATCTAACTTACTGCTCTTGGAACACATGTGATCTCCCTGCTCCCCACTGGCGGCTGTAGGTCCCACAGGCCCTCATATTTTTTCCACCATTGAATCCTACCTTGGTACCATAATTCAACACTTGTTCATACCCACACACTTCTAGTTTTTTTTTTTAACTCTTTTTATTGACAATAAAAACCAAACAAACAAGGCAATAGAAGGCAATACAGCTGGATACGTGTTGAAGGGTGGAAAGAAAGCGCATTACAATTTAATACAAATTATCGGTGCAGAAAGGGGGGGGGGGCAGGGGGGAAACAGAGTCAAAATACATTAGGACTAGACAACACTAGGATTGTCGGGTCAGAGGGAAAGAGTTACATCCGGAATATCGTTGAGGGGAGGTGTACAAACATCACCCCGGTACGAGTTCCACTGGCCCCAAATTTTACCCCACTTCCTCGGTCTGCCGTGCGCCACATACACCGTTTTCTCCCGAAATATACACCAATCCATGTTCTCCTTCCATGCCGAGACAGTGGGCGGCCTCTGGGACCCCCACAACTGTGCTATATCTCTCTTGGCGACCATATTCCCATGGGTCGCCCACCGAGTCTGTGCCACATCATAATCAGTCGGTTCCCAAACGTTCAGCAAACAACGCCTGGCTTCGGGCAGCAGTGGAACACCCGTGACCTCCTCCATCACTGCATGCACTCGATTCCAAAACACTACCACCTCCGGGCACTCCCAATTATGTGGAGGAAAGTACCAGTTAAGCCGCATCCACGCTTACACAACCCATCCACAGAATAACCCATACGAATCTGGCGAGGGCCAGTCACGTAAATCCGATGCAGGATCTTAAGCTGCACAGACGGGCTGGAATCATGACCTCCTTGGGAGAGGATATTGCGGATTGCCAGTCCTCATCATCCAGCTCTAAACCATCACTGGTCCAAACCTCTCTGAGGTGCACCAACAGGTCTGTACGATCGTTAATCAATTTCTTATATATCAAAGAGATAGTGCTGTCTGGAACGTATCCGTCAAGCACCCGATCAACGAGTGGGGATGATTCTGGGATAGCAACACCTGCAGGAAAAACCGAACTCAACGCGTGGCGGATCTGTACATAGAGGAAGAACTCCTTGTCACTAAGTTCATATTCTACCTTCAACTCCTCGAAGGTCTTAATCCTATCTTTGGCCCAGAGGTCCCTAACCTTACAAATACCGATCATATCCCACTTCTCAAAGCCTTTCGTCCTCCACAAGCTGCCCAGTCTTTCAGACACATAGAGCGAAGTTTCCCGGGTCAATCGGTCCGTCCACTCCATTGCCGCATTCGCACACTGCCACACTCGCACCGCTATCTTAGTGGTTCCCGAGAGTTTCCCTCCAACAGATTTGGAGTATAGCGCCCTATTGTAATCTCCACCCGGCAGCTGCCACTTATCCATCTCAAACGCAGGGTTTAACGCAGGGCCGTACATTCTATGATTAATCGCTCCCAGCTGGGAGGCCCAGAAGTATCGCTTGATATCCGGAAGTGCGATACCGCCGTCATACCAGGGAAGCGTCAGTTTGGCAAGGGCGATGCGCGGACGTCCACCCCATATCAACCGCCTCTGCAGACTCTCCACCTCCCGGAAGTAACTCGCCGGGATGACATCAAACGTGTTCTGAAGCGCGTACAAAAACCGTGGCAAAGACATCATTTTGAAAAGAGCTGCACACCCGAGGGGGGACAATGGCAGACCACACCAGGCCGCAACGTCAGATTTTAACCGCTGGAGCGGAGGAAGCAGATTACGTTTGTAATGGACAACGGGGTCTAATGAAATAAAGACCCCCAAATACTTAAATCCCATCTGTGTCACCTGTATGGCGCAGACGCCTGGCAAAGAGGGTGTGTCCCCCGAGAGTACATAAACACAGGACTTGGTCCAATTAATCACAAGGCCGGAGTTCCTCCCGAACGAGCACATCAAACAATACTATCAACGACTTCCGAGGCGACGTGAGATACAGCAGGATGTCATCTGCATAGAGTGATATTCGATCCTCAAAATCAGGGGTCCACTGAATACCCTTAAGCAATGGTTCCCACCGCAGCCAAGCAGCCAGGGGTTCCAAGGCGAGGGCGAAAAGAAGTGGGGACAACGGGCACCCCTGTCGCGTGCCCCTCCCCAGATCAAAGGACTTAGAAACCCGACCATTCACCACAATCTGAGCCAATGGTTCCTCATACAGGAGTTTTACCCAGTCGATGAAACCAGGACCGAAACCAAACTTTGCAAGAGTAGCCTAGAGATATGGCCATTCCACTGTATCAAAGGCCATTGTAGCATCCAAGGAAACCAAGATGGCCGGTTCACGCAGCGACGCCGCTCTCGCCAGGACGCCATGCAGACGCCGCAAGTTCAATGCTGTATTAATCAATCAATCAATCAATCACAGATATTTATAGAGCGCACTACTTACCCGGAGGGTCTCAAGGCCCTTTGGGTGGGGTGGGGGGTGCTGCTACTGCTCGAAGAGCCAGGTCTTGAGCTTCTTCCTGAACAAGAGGTGGTCTTGGGTCAGGCGCAGGTCGGGAGGGAGGGAGTTCCTGGTCTTGGCGGCCAGGTAGGAGAAGGACCTTCCTCCTGTAGTCGTTCTTCGGATGCGGGGGACGGCGGCGAGGGCGTGGCTGGCTGATCGGAGTTGGCGTTTGGGAGTGTAGAAGTTGACGCGGTTGTTGAGGTAGCTCGGGCCTTGATTGTGTAGGGCTTTGTGTGCGTGGGTGAGGAGACGGAAGGTGATTCTTTTGTTGACAGGGAGCCAATGCAGGTCTCTCAGATGTCCGGAGATGTGGCTGTGTCGTGGGATGTCGAGGATGAGTCTGGCTGAGGCGTTCTGGATCCGCTGGAGTCTCTTCTGGAGCTTCGCGGTGGTTCCGGCGTAGAGGGCGTTGCCGTAGTCCAGTCGGCTGGTGACGAGGGCCTGGGTGACCGTCTTCCTGGTCTCGGTGGGGATCCACCAGAAGATCTTCCGTAGCATGCGCAGGATGTTGAAGCATGACGAGGAGACGGCGTTGACTTGTCTGGTCATGGTGAGGGAGGAGTCCAAGATGAAGCCCAGGTTGCGTGCGTGGTCTGTCGGTTTGGGTGCGGTGCCCAGGGCGGGGGGCCACCAGGAGTCGTCCCAGGCGGAGGGCGAGGAACTCAGGATGAGGACTACGATGTGGGATGAAACCAGATTGATCCGGATGGATCAGATCACCGATCACCTTTATCAATCGGTTTGCCAACAATTTTGCAAGGATCTTGGGCTCTGCATTCAGGAGCGATATAGGCCGATAGGATGTGCAGCGATCCCGCGTTTTCCCCTCCTTGTGAATCACCACGATGGTCGCACGTCGCTGATCATGGGGAAGGGAGCCGATATCTCGCGATTCCAAGAACATATCACGAAGATACGGCACCATTTTGTCAGGACGCAGCTTATAAAGCTCGATGGGGAGACCATTAGGGCCCATAGCTTTTCCCGAGCGGACGGAACAAATCGCAATTGCCACCTCATCGGCAGAAAATGCTGCGTCCATCAGATCCCTATCTGGGTCCGATAGGCGAGGCAACGCAATGTCCCTTAACAGCAGATGTGAGTCTTCCTCTGGTCTATCGGAGACTGGGGAATATACATTTCGAAAATGTTCAGCGAAACACTCCACAATCTCAACCGGGTCAGTCACACGCACTCCATCAGCTCTCTCAGCCACAGGAACCACACGACTCGCCCTCTCCTTTCTGTCCAACCAAGCAATCAGCTTCCCAGCCTTGTCTCCCACATCATACAACCGTCCCTGCTGCTCTCTACTCATAGCTCTAGCAGCGTCAGTTAGGAGGGCCCTATAATCAAGTTGTTTGAGACTGAGGACATGCACCTTATCATGAGTGATACCCAACTCCAAATCCCCTTCCAGCTCAGCTATTTCGGTCTCAAGGCGGACCACGGCCTCATTTTTGCTTTTCTTGGCGCCAGCGATTAACGATAGCGCCTGTCCATGGATAACCGTCTTGAAAGCCTCCCACAGCGAAACAGAATAGGACACAGACCCCACATTTTCAGCAAAATAGTGATCCAAAGACTTAACCAACTCTGTCCTGGGTTTTGGGGTTACGGACATGCCAAGGATTGATCGGAGCCACTCGACCCTCAGAACCCATCTTCATGTCCATCAAAAGCCACAGTGGGGAGTGATCTGAAATACCCCTGGCAAGGTGTCTGACTTCCCTAACCAAAGAGGCCCGTGCTGCTGGCATCAAGACATAGTCAAGCCTAGAGAGACTACCATGAGCACCAGAGTGAAAGGTGTATTGCGCCTGTCCCGGATGCAGTGGCTTCCAACAATCTACCAGTCCCAGCATCTCCAAAAAGCCACTCAACCAAGACTGTGATCTCGTGAGGTCCCTGGGGGGGCTGCGGTCCTCCCTACCGGAAACGACAGAATTGAAATCTCCACCCATCACCAGAATGCCCTCAGGGAGCCCCAACACTACTCTCCCCAAATCAGCAAAGGTCGTAGTCTGCAGACTAGGTGGAACATACACAGAAAGCAGTAAGATAGTCCTCCCCTCCCACCTACCAATGAGCGCTGCATAGCGTCCCCTATCGTCAAGAATTATGTCGTCCAACTCCAGGGGGAGGGAACTCCTAACTAGGATACCCACCCCTCTAGATCCAGTAGTAAATCCAGAGTGTGCAATTAGACGATATCCTTGCCGATTCATAGCATGGCATGTGTTTCCAACTCAAATGTGTCTCTTGCAATAAAACTACGTCCGGGGAGAGGCGTCTCAGTAGCTGCAACACTACCCCACGTTTTATCCTATCCCCCAACCCGTTAACATTCCAACACAATATCTTCAACCCCCTACCCTCCCATCCCGGAAGTAAGTGCAGAATCCACCCCACAGCGAACACAACACCCAGATCAAGATGTAAGATAATGCGTTGCCTTGAAACAAAATGAAACACACCCAAACCCCCCTCCCACCCCTCAACAAATACCCGAAACACACCCCACCACCCTGCACCCCTGCGTTAGACTCAAAACCCACCCCAACTTGCAGTGTGCCTGTCGCCCTAACATTAAACTAGTCTACAAAAAGAAACCCGGAGGAGGGAGAGTACTACCCCCCTCGCCCCCTCTGGGTATAGCACTATAAGTATCGCAAATACAAAAGTCATCAAACCACAGCTGCCAGTTCTGTACACTGTCCGGAAATCAGCAACCACTTCTCATTCTTGTTCCAACGGGCCACCTTCAGCACCTCCAGAATGTTCAGAGCGATCACGCTGTGTAGACAACGTATAATGCCAGTCACTCACTCTCAGGGCGGTCAAAGAAGAACGTCCAATCATTGTGTTCAACACGTAGCCGAGTTGGAAAAAGCATCGCGTATTTCATACCCATGTCTCTCAGTCGCTGCTTCACCCCCTGGAACCCCATCCTTTGTTTCCGAACGAACCGGGTGAAATCAGGGTAGAAGCTCACCGTTGTGTTTTCAAACTTCGTGGGGCAACCCACCCGTGATTCCTGCAGGATAGCGTCTCTATTTCTGAAGTTGAAAATTCTGGCGATTATAGGCCGTGGAGGGGCATCCGGCTTCGGCTTCCCACCCGGCACTCTGTGTGCACATTCCACAGCGAAAAAGTTGCTCCGGCCTTTGGGGGCGAGATGGTTTAAGATGAGGTCTTCCACAAGGAGATCTGCGGTTAACTCCGATTTTTCAGGGACCCCAATGATACGTACGTTATTGCATCTAGCCCGACTTTCAAAATCCTCCAGTCGGCGAGCAAAGAGATCATTGGACGATCGTAGGTTGCGAACCTCCGTCTGTAAATCGGACACATCGTCGTAAGGCTGGAGGTCTTCAAATCTAGGGATTTGACCTTTTCGTTAGTCTTTGATAAGTCCGCCCTGATCAAGTTGGCATCGATTGCCACAGTGTCAAGCTTTAGAGCCAGAGCCTCATATTGTTGGCCAATGGAGGTCTTCATGCTAGCAATGGCGCCCATGACAATCCGCAGGGTCAAATCATCCACTGTGGCTGAGCTGTCACCTGCATCTTCCAGAGACCTACTCGCACCACCGGGGGACCCTTTAGGATGGGTATAGCGATCCATAATGTTCGATTGAATAGTACCCACTCGGTGAATGGTCTTGGTCTTCCGTTTCTCGCTATCGGGTTTGCCCGCCATATTAGATGTTGCGCCCCGGAGGGGCCTTTGAGATCTGGTAAAAATGGCTCCTCACGATTCATCACGGGGATCTCCAAGTGTGAGTCTCAGCAGGATATCACACGACCAGGAACACTCGGCAGCTGGCAAACGGTGAAGTTGCGGGGTCCTTCTCCCGGTCTGCCAGAGCGGTGTTGAGATAGGAGGAGGCAGAAGAACCAAAAACGAAACCGAAAGTTAACTCCAAGGTCTTTAGCAGGACCCCGCAGGCCGTTGTTGTTCAACTACCACCTGGGCACCACAGTGACTCGAGCCCCGGGCAGTTCCATGGAGCAGGCCACAAAAATTCAGAGTATCGTAGTTTCGGTTCCCGGGGTCCAAATCGATTTTTGAAAGCAGCTATATCATCAGCTGGGTTGCGTTTTCAATAACCCGCTGTCGTAGTCAGGATAAAATTCAGGATAGATGCGGGAGGTGGCGAGGGGCTCGGGAGCCCTGTGCTCACGCGACCATCTTGGTTGCATGCGACGATGGGTCTGACACACTTCTAGTTTTTATTGATGACTGTTTGAGTGTACTGTAGTCACATTACACCCTACCTGTTCCACTCACCCAGTTTCTTTTGATTCCCATACCCTGCACTATCCCTGCACCCCACTCACTGCACAGCGGATTCTCAGCACCCACATCATACATACAAAGTGGGCAGAGTCTAAGAACGGGAAGACGAAGAAAATCAGTGTCCGACATCCAGCTGGGTGGGTGCCGGCCGAGAGGTGAACCAGAGCCAAACTCCTCTATAGCTGCGTGGGGCAGCTCCACCGGTCATCGGCCAAAGGTTGTTCGGGCACCCCAGTACATACAGAAAGGTTATAGTTTCCGCCTGGGGTGGGGGGAGGGGGCAGGGGCATAGTCCAAATGTTCCATGGAGCGAGCCAGTCACGGTGTACAGTGTTGTGCTCTCGGCGGTAATGGAATAAAAAACCCAGGCCTCCGCTGTGTGAGACTCCCTTGTCACTGTGGACTCTATCAGAGGGGTCTCTGAGACTCCAGGGTATAAAATATGGATCACTCCCCAACAAGGGGAGAGGGAGTGCTTTGGAAAGGGGTCCACTTATGGTAGCCATTATTAGAAAATTGGTGTGTCAGATGTCCCCAGTGGTGGCCATCTTAGAGTCATGCATTGGGTACAGCTCAGTACACTCCTCGCGTCTAGCCTCCCGCTTGTGACTTCCCTCTTATCTGGGGCAACCTGGTACTCTGCTACTGAGGTTTGTCCGCTTTGGTGCTGTGGCCGTCATTTTAGGATCAGGCGCCGCAGGATTCCAAATCCGCTCCATGCCTGATGCTGCCTCCTTGTCTATGCCTCACTGGCCTTGGGCAGTGCCGGTAGGTGCACTCCAGCTAAAGAATGAAATGAAAGAGCAGTAACTAAAATAACATGGCGGACCAGGGCATCTCTGCTCTAGGTCTAGGTGGATGCAGAGTAACTGCCTGAAATTAAATGGAGACAAAAGCGAAGTAATGTTGCTAGGGTCAGATTCGGACATCTGGTCCTTGGAGTGGTGGCCAGATAGTCTGGGCAACTGCCCATCTCCAGTAAACAAAGTGAAAGATCCGGGCATGATACTGGATAACAAACTTTCATTTGATGCCCAGACAAACAGAACGGCATCCTCCGTCTGATACATACTGAAAATGATAAGGAAGCTTCTTCCATTTATTCCCCAAGACGCGCGGAAAACGGTGGTAACAGCTCTGGCCTTATCTAGACTAGATTATGGGAACGCCCTGTATGCCGGTGTACAGGCTCAATACCCAGCAAGACTTCAGCGCCTGCAAATTACAGCGGCGAGGCTGGTGCTGGACGTCCCTAAGTATGAACGAATTGCACACAGACTAACAATCCTCCACTGGCTTCCAGTTGAATAAAGAATTAAGTTTAAATCGGTCTGCCTTGCCCATAAGGCTCTTCACCGCAGTGGCTCGCAGTTTCTAAAAACTCATCTCAAATTGTACGAGCCTTCCAGGACTCTCAGATCCAGCCAAACCAAATTAATTCAGGTCCCAAAACACAGAATGGCCAAGTGGGGAGAAAGAAGTTTCCTGTTGCATACAGCGAAGGCCTGGAACCTGCTCCCAATTTCTATCAAAAATAGTCCTTCATTGCTCTCCTTCAGGAAAGAAGTGAAAACATGGCTCTTCACGGCCATCTAGACTCCTGCTCTGTCGGTTCCTGAGTCTCCTGAATCTACCCAGCGCCAAGAAGCACCCTGGGCTTTTGCGCACTTTACAAATCTATAAATCAAATCACAGTAGCAACGCTGTTGTGGCAGCAGGACGAGAAGTACGACAGGGCGAAAAGCACCCCAGGGAAGAGCCACCCCTGATACAGCTCCTGTCCGTCTAGCGGTGGGGGGAAGCAGCTCGCTTGTCTCGGTGTGTGTGATCCCGGCAGTGGCGCAATCTGCACAAGATGGCGGGCCAGGGCACCACCGCCCAGGCCACAGCAGTGTCGCAGCCGGCTTCTACATATCAGCAACGGCTGGAGAACAATGCAAAGAGCACGCTCACCCCAGGGAAGAGCTGTCAACAACATAGGCCCTGTCCGTCTGGTGTTGGGGAAAGCACACATAGTCATTTTCAATAGAACCACACCCCAAAGGACAAGATTGAACTGCAACTACATTTTGAGCATATTTCCTCAGCAGTCACAATGCCCATGACATAGACCTTCTGTAGGAAAGTAGGATCTGCTTTCATGGTCACCTCCACTTTCTACTGGTGTCATTCTGTTTTCTGACTAATCTGACTGGGATCCTACAAATGAGCCCCCCGGTCACTGTGTAGTCTCCCTAAATTTGACTATGGTAAGTACTTTGGTACCTTCCAAATTAGCTACTGGTGTGCCCCTTTAAGTCCCTAGTATATTGTACTAAGGTTCCCAGGGCATAGGTACACCAGGGGTCTCCCATCAGCTGCAGCGGGTATTGTGCATCCCATGAGAGACCACTTAAACTGTGACTACATGCCTGTCATTGCAGCCTATGCAAGTTGGTGTTAGCACCCCTTAAAACACAGATATACGTTTCCTTATATCTGAAGTCATTTCACTTAAAACCTATAATTCACCCCTAAGGTAGGCCTTTCAATCCTGAAGACAGGGTGCTTGGTTATAGGTCTGAGGGGCCCTGCATGAGCAGGGCAACCCCTACAAACCCAGGAGTCTATTCTCGAGGTTTTGTAAGTGTGGTCAGCCTTTTTATACATATAGTGGACATCAAGTCAATTATGAGATGTCTATATATTGGCTGCACCGAAACAAATCATGTTTGGTATCAAACATGTTGGAATCCTACCTCAACACTGATTCCAGTGTTGGATGTAGGATCCCATTTACTAGGGGGCTCCCCTATGGAGCTCCCCTGTATTCTCGGTACCAGCCTTTCAGGATCTAACAGCAAGGTAGTGCTGCTACCGACCACAGACACAATTCTGCCCTCCTGCTGCAGAGCCAGGCTCAAGCAAGGGAAGGTAGAACAATGTGTTTCCTGTCACAGGGAGGTGTGACACCTCCCAGACAAAACTTTGTATATTGGGCTGGGGTGGGGGCGCTTGCCAGTGTCACCAGACTGCTTTGAAGGGCACATTTGGTACCCTCATTGCATACTTAGTTGGAACCCGTTCAGTGAGCCGTTGGGTCCCGCTGTGGCGTGAAACTGGACAAAGTACTTGGGAGTATCCTCCCCTCTATCCAGCTCCTCATCTGGGAGGGACTCCTGAATCGTCCAACCCTGGCCTTTGGGTACTTAATGGTTTACCTGTGGATCGCTCTTCAGATGAGTCGTAGGACAAGATTCAGATCAATAAATAACCTATAACCTGGTATTTGTAAAGTGCAAACTAATCACCCGTAAGGTTCTCAAGACGCTGGGGGCCGCCGGGGAGATCATTCAATCAATCAATCAATGTACCTGAGAGGGTCCCAAGGTGCTATGGGGAGGGGGGCTGCTACCGCTCAAAGAGCCAGATCTTGGAACTGCCGTATGTGGGTAGGGAGGGTGTTCGAGGAATTGGCCGCGAGGTAGGAGAAGGATATGCCGCCGGAGGTCGTTCGTTGGATGCGGGGGACAGGGGCGAGGCTGGCGGAGCGCAGCTGGCGGGTGAGGGTGTGGAAGGTGAGTCTGCTGTTCCGGTAGGCTGGTCCGGCGTGGTGGAGTGCTTTGTGTGCGTGGGTGAGGAGCTTGAAGGTGATCCTCTTGTTGATGGGAAGCCAGTGCAGGTTTCTTAGGTGGGCGGTGATGTGGCTGCGACGAGGGATGTTGAGGGTCAGGCAGGCGGAGGCGTTTTGGATGCGTTGTAGTCGTCGTAGATGTATGGCTGGGATTCCTGTGTAGAGTGCGTTTTTATAGTCCAGTCTGCTGCTGACGAGAGCCTGTGTCGCCGTTCTTGTTTCGGTCGGGATCCACTTGTAGATCCTGCAGAGCATGCGGAGGGTGTTGTAGCAGGAGGAGGAGACAGCATTGACCTGCTTAGACATGGAGAGGGAGGAGTCGGGGATGAATCCTAGATTGCGTGCATGGTCTGTGGGTGTGGGTGCTGTTCGCAGTGTCGTGGGCCACCAGGAGTCGTCCCAGGCTGAGGGGGTGGATCCGAGGATGAGGACCTCCGTCTTGTCCGAGTTCAGCTTCAGACGGCTGCTCCTCATCCAGTCGGCGACGGCCTTCATTCCCTCGTGGAGGTTGGTTTTGGCGGTGTGTGGGTCCTTGGTGAGGAAGAGGATGAGCTGGGTGTCGGCGTATGGGATGATGTTGAGGTCGAGATGGTGGGCCACTAGTGCGAGGGGGGCCATGTAGACGTTGAACAGCGCCAGGCTGAGGGATGAGCCCTGGGGGACGGCGCAGATGATGTCGGATCAGAAGGGTGGGAGGCGGACAGTCTGGGTTCTGCCGGTGAGGAAGGATGTGGTCCAGTCGAGGGCCTTCTCTTGGATTCCGGCTTCTAGGAGGCGTGTCTTTACAGTGTGATGGCAGACCTTGTCGAAGGTGGCTGACAGGTCCAGGAGGATGAGGGCTGATGTTTCTCGGTTGTCTAGTTGGCGCCTGATGTCGTCTGTGGAGGCGATGAGGGCTGTCTCGGTGCTGTGGTTTCGTCTGAATCTGGACTGGGATGGGTCCAAGATGTTGTTGTCTTCCAGGTGGCGGGTCAGTTGCATGTTGACGATTTTCTCGATGACCTTTGCCGGGAACGGGAGCAGGGAGATGGGCCGGAAGCTCTTGAGGTCTTGGGGTCTGCTTTGGGCTTTTTGAGGAGGGCATTGATTTCGGCGTGCTTCCAGCTTTCCGGGAATGTCGCTGTTTCAAAGGATGTTGATGACCTTCTGTAGTTGGGGTGCGATGGCTACGTCTGCTTTGTTGAATACGTGGTGTGGGCATGGGTCAGGTGGAGATCCTGAGTGGATGGAGTTCATGACCTTGCGTGTCTCGTCGTCGTTGACGTTTGACCAGGAGGTCAGGCGTTTGGCGCTGGTGGTGTTCACAAGGGGGCTGGAATCTGGCGTAGTCGGGGCGGTCGTGGTGTTGAAGCTGTTGTGGATGTCTACGATCTTGCGGTGGAAGAAGATGGCTAGTGAGTCGCACAGTTCTTGGGAGGGTGGGATGTCGTTGGCGCTGGGGTTGGAGAGTTCCTTTACGATGCTGAGAGCTCTTTGCTGTTTTGCGCTTTGTTGTGCAAGCCGTCTTTGAAGAAGGATCTCTTGGCTAGTCTGATGAGGTGGTGGTGTCTGCGGGTGGCGTCCTTGTGGGCGGCGTGGTTGTCCGGAGTGCGTTCATGTAGCCATGTCCTCTCCAGTTTTAGCCATGCGCGTTCGGAGGCCTGGAGCTCGTTGGTGAACCATGTGGCTCTCTTGTTGGTGTGGCTGTTGGAGGATTTCTTGAGCGGGGTGAGGGTGTTGGCGCAGTCGTCGATCCACTGTCTGAGGTTGTGGGCTGCGGCGTCAGAGTTGGTGGGGTCAGTGGGTGGGTTTTTGGCGAGGGAGGTGAGCAGCTGGTCTTCGGTGAGTTTGCTCCAGCAGCGGCGAGGCAGCTGTTGGGTGCGATGGTGTGTGGTTGGTTTCTTGAAGGTGAAGTGAATGCAGCAGTGGTTGGTCCAGTGGAGTTAAGTGTTGTCATCGAAGGCGACGTGGGACCCTGTGGAGAAGATGGGGTCAAGCGTGTGGCCGGCGGTGTGGGTGGGTGTGGTGACGAGTTGTCTGATGGGTGGCGGAGTTGGCGTCGTTGTTGTTCTCGAGGTGGAAGTTCAGGTCCCCGAGGAGGATGTAGTCTGTGGAGGCGAGTGCGTGGGTGCTGGCGAGGTCGGCGATGGAGTCGCTGAACTGAGCCCGGAGTCCGAGGGGTCTGTAGATGAGTGTTCCTCTGAGGGTGAAGTTGGGGTCGGTGTGGATCTGGAAGTGCAAGTGTTCTGCGGTGTTGAGGGTGTCGACTGCGTGGGTGGTGACTTTGAGGGTTGACTTGTGGGTGATGGCTATTCCTCCTCCGATTCCGTTGGCACGATCCCTGCGGGTGATCTTGTAGCCGTCCGGGTTGGCTATGGTGATGTCGGGCGCCGAGGAGTTGTTCCACCAGGGCTCGGTCAGGAAGGCCACGTCTGGGGCAGAGGTGTCGAGCAGATCCCAGAGCTCAATGGCGTGTTTGCGTGCGGAGCGGGTGTTGAGGAGTATGCAGCGGAGGTGGTTAGGTCCAGTCCTTGGGGGTTTGGTGGTTCTGTCGCAGGTGAAGCTGCAGGTGCGGCAGTAGAAGGGTCCGTGGGTCCGTTTTGGGGCTGCCTGGAAGCAGGTGTGGTTTCGGCCGGCGTTGAGTGCATGGATGGTGCTGGAGTCGTAGTGGATTTTGGTGTTGTGGCGTTCGCGGGGTCCAGGTGTTCTGGCGTTGGGCGCGGACGGGCGCAGACGGTCTTGCCTTAGGCGCGCCTTAGGCACGCCAGCGGCGCGCGCGCTGCGCGGCTGCTTTTCAGCCTTCATATGAGGAGGCTTAGGAGGGAGGAGCAGCTGGAAGCGGGAGCAGGGAGGCCAATGGGTGTGCTGGGGGGCGGGGCCGCAGCGGCGCGCAGTCCGGGGCAGGAGCGTTAGGGGGGAAAAACTGGCGCGCAGGGCGAAGGAAGTCCAGGCACCAGGAGGCGGCAGCAAGGGGCACAGGAATCAGCAATCCGCTGGCCAACAGGTGACGAGTGGCGGTGTGGGGGCGACCTGCCTGAAAGCAGGGTCAAAGGTCGCTGCTTGCAGGCAGGTCGCGAGCTATTGCCCAGAGTCACATGACGCTGAGCGGATCTGCCTCCGCCGCTGGAGATCGAACCAAGAGCCCGCGCTCCGGAGCTAGCCACCCTGGACGCTGCACCACACCTCTCCTTTGATCCCAGATCTAAATCCACTTCATCTTCAACCACCGGGTACGTGGGACTTCACTTTGGGAACCGAGACTGCAACTGAAGACTTCTGCTGCTCCTGGTCTTGTTGTCTTGCCATTCTTCTGTGTCATCTGTGCCTGTATTGTGTGATAATTGCATTTATATAGCGCTTACTACCCCAAACGAGGCGTCTAAGCACTTTTTTTCGGCAAGTCGCACGCTACTCCGGAACCAATAAAGGATTAGTGTTGAATTAGTATAGTGAAATATGAAAGTAATTTACGTGGTGGATAGGTTAGTTCATTATTTGGATTCAGAATAATAGTGGAAGGTTAGAGGAGGGAAAAAGGTTTGTATTTATATAGCGCTTGCTACCCCTTATGGGGGTTGAAGCCTTTTTTTGGCGAGTAGCACGCTACTCTGGAACCCATAAGGATTAGTGTTGAATTAGTATAGTGAAATATGAAAGTAATTTGAGTGGTAGATATGTTATTCAGTTATTTGGATAGAGAAGGGTAGCGACGGGATAGAAGAGGGAAAGAGGTATGCATTTATATAGCGCTTGCTACCCCTGATGTGGTTTTGAAGCGCTTTTTGGTGAGTAGCAAGCTACTCTGGAACCCATAAGGATTAGTGTTGAATTAATATAGTGAAGTATGAAAGTAATTTGAGTGGTGGATTTGTTAGTTATTTGGATTGAGAAGGATTGGGGAGGGATAGAAAAGGGAAAAAGGTTTGCATTTATAAAGCGCTTGTTACCCCTAATGGGGTGTTGAAGAGCTTTATTGGCGAGTAGCACTCTACTCCAGAACAACTGAGACAACTAAGATCACCATAAGGGTTGTCTGTATTAGTGCAGGGTGCTTCCCCTAAATAAGTGTGCACCATATACTAAGCCAGCCTCCTAAACCTTCGCTGGGCATAAAGGATTAGTGTTGAAAATTAATATAGTGAAATATGAAAGTAATTTGAGTGGTAGATATGTTATTCAGTTATTTGGATAGAGAAGGTTAGCGGAGGGATAGAAGAGGGTACAAGGTTTGCATTTATATAGCGCTTGCCTCCCCTGATGAGGCATCAAATCACTTTTTCGGCGAGTAGCACGCTACTCCGGAACCCATGAAAGATTAGTGTTGAATTAGTTAAGTGAAATATGAAAGTATTTTGAGTGGTGGATATTAGTCAGGTATTTGGAGTGAGAAGGATAGTGAAGGGATAGAAGAGGGAAAAAAGATTTGCATTTATATAGCGCTTGTTACCCCTGATGGGGTGTTGAAGCACTATATTGGCGAGTAGCACGCTACTCCGGAAACCATAAAGGATTAGTGTTGAGAATTAGTATAGTGAAATATGAAAGCAATTTGAGTGGTGGATATGTTTTTCAGTTATTTGGATAGAGAAGGGTAGTGGAGGGATAGAAGAGGGAAAAGGGTTTGCACATATATAGTATGTGCTACCTCTGATGAGGTGTTGAAGCGCTTTTTTGGCGAGTAGCACGCTACTCTGGAACCCATAAAGGATTAGTGGTGAATTAGTACAGTGAAATATGAAATTTGAGAAGAGAAGTTCAAGATCAACAACGAATTGTCCTCACCTGTGCCTGTAACACTAGGCGTCCCTCAAGGTTCCTCCCTATCCCCCACATTGTTCAACCTCGTCATGAAACCACTCACTACCTTGCTTCTAGCATCAAATGTACACTTCCATATGTACGCCGATGACACTCAACTCTACCTCAAGCTACAATCCCCGGAAGACATCAAACTTTTGAACGCCACACTAAGAAACACCCAAGCATGGCTGGCCGATAATCACCTCAAACTAAATGCTCTGAAAACTGAGTTCCTTCTGATCTCACCTCCTGCGAAAAAGGCCATCACCCAAACCTGGCTCAATCATCTAACCGCACTCAATGGCCAGCCCACCATCGTGGACTCTGCGAAATCCCTTGGCATCACACTTGACTCCAATCTCAACATGCAGCAGCATATTAGCAAAGCAACTAAAGGAGCCAACTTCCAAATCAACATTTTGAGAAAACTCAAACCCTTCCTACCACCCAAGGACTTCCAAACTGTTGTACAAGCCCTAGTCATTCCTTGCATAGACTACGGAATTGTGCTCTCAGCGGGCTCCCCCTAACAACAACGGCACCACTAAGAGCCTCTCTGAACGCGGCCGCGAGACTCATCACTGGCTCAAGAAAACACTCGCATATATCCCCCGACTTAAAAGCCCTGAACTGGCTGAAAATTGCTTGTATGACACACTCGGCCGTACACCACAAGTCACCCAACTACCTCACTCACAAGCTGACTATATCAGGAGGCTCAAGATCCAACAGAAGCACAAAAAACCTCCTCCTGAAACCTCGTAGATTCCGGAAGGAAAAAACATACAAACGCTCCTTCTCAGGAATGGCACCTAGAATCTGGAATGCACTCCCGCCAGAAACTAGGCTTATCCCCTCCACTGTACTCTTCAAGAAAGAGGTAAAAGCCATCCTTATGGTTAAGTTCACCTGAACCCTATTGTTACTGGAAAAATGAGATTACACGGCTCCTATATTATCGGCTACCTGAGTGTTTATCTGTGTTATACTCTTGTTTGATTGCTACTGGATCAAAGTCATTGCACGGATTCTATATTATTGGTTTCCAGATTGTTTATTAGGGTTTACACTATGATTTGATTGCTCTACTAACTTGCAATCCACTTACTACTGACTACTATACTGTTTTCAACAGTGTGTTTACTCACCCTCTGGGGTGCTATAATCTTATTCGATCGCTACTGGAGCAAAGACATTGCACGGCTCCTATATTATTGGTTTCCTGATTGTTATTAGTGTGTATACTCTTATGCGATTGCTACCCTACCTTGCAACTCACTCACTACCGAATATTATATTGTTTTCAAGAGTTTGTCTACCCTACCTCCTGTTTCTGTAAAGCGCTCTGATATCTGCAAAGATCTTGTCCGCGCTATATAAAACCTTAAATAAATAAATAAATAAATAAATAAGAACATGTTAGTCTGTTATTTTGATTGAAAAGGATACTGGAGAGATAAAAGAGTGAAGGATTTAGACTTTTTTGGGGAGATCACAGCAGTAGGAAGAGGCTTTGGGATGAGTAAAAAGGGGATGTGGAGGGGAAGAGTCAGAGGGGAGAGCTTAGAAAGGCTTGTTTTGGGGATCGGTATAGTAAAAGAGGTGTCAGATGATACACGGAGGGATAGAGTAGGGGAGAGTCTAGAAAGGGTTATTTTGGTGATCATAGTAGTGGTATGGGGTTTGGGATAAATGAGAGAGTGGATGTAGAGGATATATTGATAGAGGTATAGGGTGAGAAATAGGGTAGTGCATTGGAAACAGTAGTAGAAAGAAGTTTGAGATGAGTCAGAAAGTTGTAGTAGAAGATATATTGAGAGAAGTATCCAGGCTCTTCTCCATGCCTGTGGGCATCAAAGACAACAGAGGGAATCTCCCTTGGAGTGAAGGAATCACTCCCCTGCATCTGCAGGCACTGCAACAAAACTGACCGGCCTGCTGCTCCTGAGCTCTCACCGACTCCGAATGGTTCAGCAACACAGGTGGTGGTTCTGCAACTCCCTCGAGGCCTTCACTGTCTTGGCAGCAAGTTTGAAGCCAGTATCCCTTGTCAGGACCGCTGTAACAGTACCCCTGTGCATCACATCGACTTGCCGCTGCCAAGGCTTGCTGGCTTTCTTCTCCAGAAATCTTCAGGCTCCAATAAGCTCCAGCATCTCTTGCTACCAAGATCTTCGTCCTCACCGCATCCTCCTCACCATAGGCTTGCATCATTGGTGAGCTGCTCGAGGTCTTCTTGCGACTCCTGTCCTTCTGGCCTGTGGGTCCTTTTGAGGGTCTTTTTTGGCTCCAATGGGGTCACCTACTTGCTCGGGGCCTGCTTTGACTTTCCTGAACTTGGTGAGTCCCTTGGACATTGCTGGTCTCGACTACACCTTCTTCGTTTTCTTCATCTGTTGCTGCTGTCATGACTTGTTGGTGCTCCCGCCAGATACCGACCTCCTTGCAGAAACAAGGTCACCATGACAACTCTCCTGTAGCTTCCATCATCGGAGGTCATTGGTCTTCTGTGCCTCCTGGTCACTCCAGAGTGGCATATACTCTGTCCTCTCTGCTTGCTGGTACTCCTCTTCAATAATCCATCCTTGGATTCCAGCGGACTCTTTCACCTTCTCCGCCAACTGCATCTTAGCTGAAGTCCTTCATTGTGATACACTGTGGTTTCTGACATCACTTCGCACCTATGCACCCAGCTTCCCAGGTGTAGGTATCCTGGTTCCTGGGGTATCCATGGGTGGGGTGACTCTCCAACCTTTCATCTTCCAAGGGGTTTCTTCAGGGTCCTCTGGGAAGGGTCCTTCTTCTGCAAAACTGCATATTCCCCATTGATTGCATTGCATATGTGGCTGTGTTTCCACTCTGTACCCAGCCTCCGTGGGGTTCCTGGGTACTTACCTTGGGTGGTTCCTCGGGTCCCCAGCTCCTCTAAGTCTTCTGGGTCCAGTCTTGACTTCAGTCGCAGTTCGCATTCCTCTTTATTAGTATATGGCTTGGTCTTCTCCTGGAGACCACTATGTATTTGTGCTACTTACCTGTTCTCCTTTTGAAATATTGTGTGTATTGTGTTTATATCCCCGGGTAGGAGATATACCAATGTGTTAGTGAGTGTTTATAATAAAGAACTATTGTTATAACTACCCTGTGTGTTTTTTTCTGTCTAACCTACACTATATGATTCGTACTGGTAAAACAAGGTGCTTTACACTCCTCCTAGACTAAGCCTAAAGGCTGTTGTCCACAGCTGCCACTTAGAGAGCTTTCTAAGGTTGTCTAAGACAACTAAGATCACCATAAGGGTTGTCTGGATTAGTGCAGGGTGCTTCACTTAAATAAGTGTGCACCATATACTAAGCCAGCCTCCTAAACCTTCGCTGGGCATCCCCAGGCCCACCGATACCCACCTGGC
The DNA here is from genome assembly GCF_964263255.1 of Lissotriton vulgaris. NCBI lineage: Eukaryota > Metazoa > Chordata > Amphibia > Caudata > Salamandridae > Lissotriton > Lissotriton vulgaris. Next base: position 551,003,781 of record NC_141689.1, read on the forward strand.
GCCTCCAACGCAATTGTCCTGACGATCCAGTCTTCCGGGAGGAACAAGGCACACATATTCTCCATTACTTTGCGGTGAACCATGATACCCCGTCCCTGAGGATGGCCACACTTAAAGTAGTGACGCTGGGCTACTGCAAACAACAGGTGGTGGGTGTGTGCAGGACCCTGGACAGTGAAAATCACGAAGCCGAGCACCGCCTTGCGCAATTGAGTAAGGTGGCGGATCAATACCCTGGGAAGAACCCGCAATAAAGCGCCGTGAATACCTCATACACACAACTGCCAGAGCGCTCCACCTAATTTCACACCTCACGCACGCACCTAAAGTTCACAGGGAAGGAGACAAATCCAGCCGCTTTTAGCCTGGCTAGCGGTACATGACACCAATCCAGCCCTCATTGCAGAACTGACCAAAACCACTGGCACTCCCATCTATGCCCGAGAAGACATACTGCAACTCTTTTACATCTTTTACTCTTCACAGTATCAGGCCCCGTCTGATCACTCTGTGGACCATTTCCGTGCTTTTCTTGCGCACATTACACAGCCCGCATTCACACTGCAACTAAGCTTGTTCTCAACGCCACAATGACCACAGAAGACGTAGCACAGGCAATCAGGGACTTAGCCTGTAACAAAACCTCAGGACTTGACAGTCTACCAGTTGAATATTATAGTACTTTCTCTTCGCAACATGCACCCAAATTGGCTGCCTTGTACAAAACGACACTGACTGCAGGCGAGCTACCTCCATAACTCCTGGAATCACTCATTGTCTCTATTCCAAAGCCTGGTAGAAACTAAACCCAGCCATCATCATTTTAACCCATTGCCGTCCTGTGGGCTAATTATAAAATTCTGGGTAAAATGCTAGAAGACCACCTTGCCTGGGTCCTCCCAGATCTCGGTTTATATAGACCAGAATGGGCTAGTCCCAGGACACAGCACCTCTCACAATATTCGCCGGTTATTTCACATAAAGGATCGAGTTAGGGGGCATTACTCTATTAGACCTGGTGAAGGCATTCAATTCTCTAACGTCGCACTACCTCTTCCAGGTCTTGACCCAATTTAGTGTTGGACCCGACTCCTTGAATACACTTAGCTCCTTTACTCTAATCCGACTTCCTGAATCCATCTGGGATGCCTTATTTCCGAGTTGTTTCAGGTGAGCAGGGGCACTAGACAGGGGTGTCCCCTTTCACCATTGCTCTTTACCCTTGTGATGGAGGCCCTTGCTATCTTCCTATGAAATGAGGGCTTTGACTGGGGAATACCGTTGGAATACAGGATGCATGTGGTGCTCCTGTATGCCGATGATCCCCCTAATTTATTTGAAGGACATCACTTCTGATCTATCCCGCATCAACACACACTGAGCGTGTTTGCTGCAGCCACTGGACTTAGGGAAAATTGGCACAAGGGGCAGCTGCTCCTTACTTGGGCTTCTGTCTCTATCATACTCCTTGGGATATATTTGAAGGAAACCTTTGGGTGGCATACTTGGGAATCCAGAAGCAAATCTACTTCTGGAAATCACTGCCTCGTGCCACCGACAGGCTAAATAGCACTAGCGAAAATTATTATCCTACCTCACCTGGTTTATCACTTTCTTAACCTTTTCATAATCCCACCCCGTTAATTCTTCAGAGAGCTTGACTCCTTGCTGGGTTATCTTATCTGGAGCAATGGGTGACACCATTTGGCGCTTAGCAAATTACAACTGCCTATGAATCGGAATGTGTTGGCCGCTTCGTCATTTAAAGTGTATGTTCGAGGCATATGAGCTGCAGATTACACACTGTGCATAGATGCCCACCTAGTGTTGGGCCCGGATGTTTTCAGTTTGTTTTTGTTGTAGAAACATTTTTGGAAGTCACAGGATAGGTGACTCCTCCTTTGGATCATACTGCGCATTGGCATCGGCTCCATCCCCAGGATGTTTTTTTCCGCCACCGGTCTCGGATGTGTTTCCAGCGCTCCGTGTTGGAACCGATTTCCTTCGGCGCACAATTCTCACCAGCTTCGCCGATGTAGTTTCGAACGCGTTTCCAGTCGACGCTAATCTTCGATTCTGGCCATTGACGAAGGCCTTCAGGCCCACCTAGGCCTCAACTTCCAGCTCATGGAAATGACTCCATTTAAAAAGTGTCCTCAATGTGGGTCGAAGTTTCCCCACAACGACCTACATGAGGTGTGTAACCTTTGCCTCTCTCTAGAGCACGAGGCCAGAGACTGTTCACCTTGTGCCTCCTTCTGCTCCAAAAAGACGATCCGGTACCGAAGAGCTAGGAGAACACTGGCTCGTTCATCGGCTCCGATTCCAGACGACATCTTCCAAGCAGGCGTCAATGTCCCAGAACATCATGGCGTCGACAGCAATTTTGAGGCTGGAGATTCCGATGTCAAGGACATCACTCCAGCACAGCGGGTCGTAAGTAAGACTGTCGACCGCAACCCTTCCTCGACACATTCAAAAAAGGCTTCGGTCACGCCCTCGGGTGCACACCGGGACACTGTTTCCACTGCCACGCCCTCTGGCCCGGCAAAGAAGCTTACTAAGCCTTCTGGCGACTCGGGCTTGAGTCTGTCTGACCACTGTGCCGGCGCACACTTACCGGCACCGGAAAAAAGATCATCGGCTGCCACGCTGACATCGAAACAATTGGCACGGAAGCCTACTGCTAGTCCCTCGGCACCGAAACCCAAATCGGACCCAAGCAAACACGCATCGAATTAGAAAAAAATCATCGGATCCGAAAAATCCATTGGAACCGAAAAAAACGTCAGATCCTAAAACACCATTGGAGCCGAAAAAAGCACCGGAGCCAAAAAAGACTCCGGCTAAAGACACTACCAAAGTTTCTAAGCCAAAAGAAGCTTCGGTGCCAAGAACTCCCTCCGCACCAAAAGATCGGCCTCCTGCAGAGGACTTATTTCATCCAGACCCTGCACAAAAGACTCTTGTTAAGGATCCAACCACTGGTCAACTAACTCTTATTTCAAAAAAACGACCACTGGATACACCTGCACCGGCTCCTCATCCAAAGAAGAAGGACATTGCTACCTCTCCTCTAAGGATCCCTTCCCCTACTCCTCCCCTTATGCCATCACCACCTGCTCCTCTACCACAGCACTCTCCTACATCTTCTATCATACCACATGATGACAACCGGGATGATAGCTCTGATGATACAGTGGATGGTGCAGGTGATCCCTCTATTCCTCCAGGCTCACCTGACCCATGGGATGATTACAACACCCCAGACGTCCCTAACGTCCCTCAAGACGACATATATCCCTCTAGGCCTTCCCCACCAGAAAACACTATGGGATTTAATCTGCTAGTACACAGGGCTGCACAATACCATGGGGTAGACATGCACTCTGACCCTGTAGATGAAGACTTCCTAATGGATACTTTTGATAATTCGCAAAGATCCTCGTCAATTTTACCCATGCTTAAGGGAGTTAAGCATGCTCCTGAAGTATTCAGAGACCCAGTTAGAACGTGAGTCATCAATCCACGCATAGAGAAAAAATATAAAGCTGCCCCTCAGATCCAGCATATATTAAAGGTCCAGTACCATCAGACTCTCTTGTGGTCTCTAATGCACGCAAAAGAGCAAAGTCACAAACATCAGGTGAAGCTCCCCTACCAGATAAAGAGTCTAAGCTCCTGGACGCATCAGGTAAAAAGACGGCGTCTCAGGCAGCAAACATGTGGCGTATTGCCAATACGCCAGCATTAATGGCAAGATATGACAGGGCACATTATGATGAATTAGAATCATTAATGCAGCACCTCCCTGATAGATATAAAGATAGAGCAAATTAGCTTATCCAAGAGGGAAAAAATATTACAAACACCTCTATTCGTTGTGCATTAGATGCAGCAGACACTGCCTCAAGAGTAATTAACATCAGTGTTTTGCTGCGTTCACACGCATGGCTACATATTTCAGGGCTCAAACCTGAAGTCCAAAGTGCTATACTTAACCAGCCCTTTGATGAGCAACACTTATTCGGACTTAATGTAGATGTATCCCTTGAAAAGATGAAGAAGGATACAGATACAGCCAAATCTATGGGAGCCCTGCAGTTGCAGGCTCCTACACGCTCATTTCGCCGCTCCTCTTACAGAGGTGCCACAAGAGGATACTATTCAGATACACCCTCTACCTCTAAGTTAAGTGACAATGACTAAAGTTTGATCCATGTTTGGCTGGTCCTTTAGTGTGCGGACGCAGCCCGCGGCTGTATGCCCAGTGGTGCTCTAAGAGTATTGCATGCTTCTTGGAGTTCCAGGTTTCCTAAGAAATGTTTTTTAAGTAGTCAAAATGTTCAGCCACCCTATGGCTGCAGTGACGGGGCAGTATGCGGGCAACTCCGCGCCCCTCTGGGATGATTCCATTCAGCCCTATGTTTCACGGGCCTATGTGGGTGGGCTATTGTGGGACGCACAACCTGTTTGGGGGGTTGGTGTGGGTGGGGGGTGGGCAGGGGATGTTCATGTTTTGTGTTGTTTAATGCAGTACGTTTCAGATTTGTCAGTAAGAATTTCGTGGTCGGGAAGCATAGGACACCTCCAAAACACAATTAGGAAATTTTTTATGAGCATATTGAGTGATACGCTGGGAACAGGATCTTGTGCTTGGAGGCTCAGGGATTGGGATCCCCCTCTACATATAGCACTGAGGCGCTATACATCCAAATGTCCAAGTTAACCTGTATCACCTGGAAGGTCCGCAGCCTTAATGACCATCGGAAGGCGCTTTTGGTATAGGCATATCTAGTTAGACAGCCGGCAGACATATGTCTTCTACAGGATACCCGCCTGAAAAGGACACTGCTCGCGCAAGACTAACCAACAATAGATGGAGAAAAGTGCACACATCCAGTTACTCAAGCTACTCTCGCGGGGTGGCTATACTGATCATGAAAGGAGTACCCTGGCAGGCATAAAAAACAATAAGTGACCCCGAAGGCCAGGACTTAATATTACGGGGGATATTGTACAACCAGCCGGCCATAATAGCCAACACATATGGGCCCAATTCAGATCACCCCTCCTTCTTTCAACAAGTATGGCATACGATACAGTCAATGGGGGACGCTGCACTAATGTGGGGGGGAGATTATAACATTGTCCTGTCACTCTCACAAGATGGAGGGGGAGCGTCACGCACATATCACCTGCGGGCCGCTGCGGTCTTGCATAGTATGATGCAGCACCACCACCTGATCGACTCGCGGTGCATGCCCCACCCCACTGCTCTTGAAGGCACGTGTATCACACAGCAGTATCAAGTGTGGTCCAGACTTGATTTCTGGCTAACGATTAAAGACTTACATTCATGGGTTATCGACACAAAGCACCACTCCCGCACACGCCGGTGGCACTGGTACTCTCAGGGCCAAAACCCTTTATACAGCCATTCGTGTGGCGACTTCTTCCCAAAGCACTTTTAGACGCAGCATTTAGAGAAAGCCTTAGGACGCAAATAACAGAATATTCCAAACAAAACACGGGCTCGGAGGACACAATGGGAACACTGTTCAAAGTAGTTATACGTGGGTTTTGCAAAGCTGGACAATCTGGTGTGCTCTGCAATATCCGGGTATGCTTGAGTAGATTGGAAACAGAAATATAAACACTGGAGGCACAGTACTTTCACTCGCCCACTCCCACGACCCTCGCTGACATTCGCACGAAATTGACTGACTATCAGGAGGAGGCGGTCCGAGAGACTACATTTCTACACAAGCATGCAAATGCGCGCCGATACGGGGAGGGGGACAGGCCGCCTAAGACACTCGGAAAACCTGCTCCAGGCTCCACGAGGGTCCACATTTATCACTGACCCCCGCCTGCCATTCTTGCCTCCATGAAAGAGCTGTAAACCTCTCGGTCCAACCCACCGGACGAGGTCCTGCAGGACTATTTCAACTTGGTGGAGCTACTTTGGCTTAGTAGGGCCCATCGAGACCATCTGGACATCCCATTTACTGTGGAGGATGTGCGACGCGTTATAGGCAGCCTGCCAGCTGACAAGGCACCCGGGGAGAACGGCCTAACAGCAAAATTCTACAAAGAATACTCTGAGCTCTTGGCGCCACAACTCCTGGCCGTTTATCAAGAGGGCGCACAATCGGGCATGCCCATCTCTATACTTGCGGCTGTAATCATCACAATATTAAAACCTGATAAAAAACCCTGCACGTGCGACTAGTACCGGCCACTCTCACTGATCAACCTGGACGCAATTTTTTTTGCCAAACTACTGGCTGCCCTTCTCCAACCACTGTTGCCCCTGATAGTCAGACCGAACTAGTCTGGTTTTATACTGGGGAGGTCCACTTCCCATAACCTCAGAACACTGTTCACACTTCTGCACTATCTCACCCCCCTTGTACCTGGGATCGCAGCGCTTTTAGACGCCACCAAGGCGTTTGATTCGTTGGAATGGGGGTTCCTACTCCCGCTTCTACATAGGTTGAGCCTGAGTCTGCTCTTTATTACACAAATACAGCTGCTTTATGCCATGCCCACAACATGCCTATGGGTCAATGGACTGATTTCAGACCCGATACCTATTACAAGGGGCACCAGACAAGGTTGCCCCTTGTCACTATTATTATTTGCAATAGCCACCGAGCTATTGGCGGCCAGAATCAGGCAAAACCACACAAACCAAGGAATCGGGATAACCACACGAGGACTCACTGTGTCAATGTACGCAGATGATAATGCCCTGTACATGATAAACCCCAAAGACAATTTCGCGCCCATGACACTTGAGGTGGTGCGCTATGGAGGGCTGTCTGGAGTGGAGGTAAATTGGAGGAGTAAATCCGCCATAAACCCCCTGACTTCTGAAACACAGTCCTTTTACACTGATTATCCTATAGTCTGTGGGGCTAGGCCGACATGATATTTGGGCGTTGGGATAAGTAATGATTTGCAGGAGATATGGACGACTAATTATGGCAGAGTGATGGACTGGATTGAGGATAGAGTACGGAGATGAAAGACACTCCCCCTCTACCTAATAGGTCATATAGCAGTGGGCCAAATTGTGAATGTCCCTATCCCCCTCACGATGCAATTTTTCAAACAACTCCATTCCCTAATGATTGAACTTTTCTTGGTGGGGAGACGGCCACTAATCTCCTGGGAGGTACTCGTGCTGCCTCAGGCACAGGGCGGGTGGCAGCTCCAGACTTTGTCCTTTACGCGTACAGTGCACAGGCTCAATTCTTACATTATTGGGTGTACCCCCTTTCAACCTCACGTCGCCATCGAGTTGGACAAAGCTGCTCCCCTTCCTCTAAACACCCCCATTTATCAATCATTCAAGTGCCCACGCCACGAGGTGGACACTGTGGAGGCGCTGCGGTGGGCATGGGAAGGTCTCTGCAAGCGCGCAAACATGGACATACCCTACGCCCCTCTCCATGCCCTTGGCGAATAACCCACTGATTCCACCATTCATGGACAGCAGGGCGCAAATGCGAGCACAGCTACACCACATACTAGTGGGTCAGGACTTATACCCCGGGGACATTTTCTCACATTGCAACAGATGTGTGGGCCCACGCCCCCCCATCAGCGCTAGATATGCTGCTATTTTACCAGCTATGGGCAGCTTGTAAAAGCAAATTTGGAACATTTACAAAACTCCCCCGCCCCCGCAGTTGCCTGCATTAGAAAATATACTCACTGTGGAATCTGGCCGCAAATTGATCACAAGAATTTACACTATAACACAGAGGGATTATCCAATCACTGTGTCGACATCCCGCACGGCATGGGAGGGGGATCTGGGAGAGAGTATTACAGATGAGCAGTGGGATTTTAGTTGTAGGCAGCTAGAGCAGATGACCCCAAATTATCGTCTCAGACTAATACACTTTAAGTACATTCACCGGCTCTATAGAACTCCTATGCAGCTCCATCGGATCGGGGTGCCCTCAGATGATGATTGCTGGAGATCTGGGGCTCCCCAAGCATCATTCATACACCTGGCATGGCAGTGCAGGCCTATAGCCAATTCTTGGTTAAAAATACTACACCCTGTTAAAGACATAACGGGACAAAACTTGCCCTGTTCGCCACTGGTAGTGCTACTGGGCGTCCTTTCTGACATGCCACCGAAGCTGAGGTAATTGCCGGCCAAGTTACTATTGATGGCTAAGAGACAGGTGGCCCTCCATTATGGTTGCCTCCTCCCCCGACAACGAAGGAATGGGTTCGGGAGGTGGCCTATTATAGGGCCCAGCTGTCAGAGCATTGGACGCAAATGCCAGCGCGCTCTCGCCCCAGAGACATATGGGACTCGTTTGTGAGCTGGTTGAGTTCTGCAGACGTAGATAATCCTTAAAATAGAACATAACAGTGTTGAAAGCTCCGAACTGCACTGGGACTTATGGGGTGGTTTCCTGCCACAGTGATTACAAGATACCTCTGCCTGCAGACTATTTTCTGTTTTGTATATCTAGATATATAAATCTGTAGATAATGGAATACACTATTGAACTGTACCATGCTCAAAAATACTTTAGAGGTGTAACAATGATATGCTATATATGCCGTAACTTCCTTAAGGCTACCCGACGGATCTGTATGCAATATACTACTGTTCAAGCTACTGTTTGTAACTTTGTATAAAATACCAATAAAAAAAAACTGTCACTTTGTACTGCCGCTCCCCGACGACCTCTTCTCTGACTGCCTGGTATGGAGTGTTCAGTAATTGGAGTGTCGCGGAGGAGCATGCTCTCCGTTACGAGGAAGTTCCGGGTCTCTGCAGTCAACCCATCCCCCCTCAATGGGCTACTGTTTTTTCACAGTTTCTACTGCACACTTGGAATGATGATCTCCCCCCATAACAACCCTACACTTACTTCATACCTGCCACTACCCTCCATTGCCCCCCATCTTCGCTTCTTCATAACATACTGCATCACACCTGTCTCACTAGAAGATCTTGCCCACACAGCCCCTGTGTCTTTATCTTAGATTGCTTCGATGGTACAGATTCAGCCCTACACCCTTCCCTCATTCCCCTCTTCCCCAGTTTGTATACCGCACTCTTTGTTATCCAGATTTGACATACACCTATACATATGCGCAAGCGAATGTTGTATATGGTATTGCACCCAATGTACTCGCTTACTGGACCTGCATGCTATCTGCATATGCGCCTTTGAGCCTATATTGCAAAACGTGATTCCATCAAATTATACTGTCTAATAAACATTTCTCTCCATGTTTCTAAAACCCAAATCTGAAGCTTTTGTACAGTTTTGTAATAATGCTAATTATTTAGGATGTCCAAAAGCAAACCTAACTTTCCTTGTTTTCAGGATGTGTGTGGCTTTCAGCGCCCACATTTTGTGTCCCTCAAGTCCCACAGAAAACAGCCTTTGACTGTACCTATTGTACAAAATGCACATTGTGTAGCCTGCAGCTTTGTCTTATGTCCAACCTCACGCCCTTACTACAGATTCTGCAGGGAGGGCATGGTGGTCAGCCTTGCTTGAGGGGCTCTCAGCCTGGCCATGGCTGTCTTGACCCAAGTACCACTGTCCTTAGACTGAATGGCATATGGTGTGGCCTTTTAACAAACCCAGAGATCAGTATGCAATCGCCGAAGAGCTCACTGGGCACAGGACATGAGATTTAATCAATATGTCCATCCAGTTGCCCAGGCTTTGACCTATGTGTACAAATGGAACTGCACAAACAGCTCACCTTTCCACTCTTAACTGAACCGCTGGATTCTAATCTTCAGCCTCTCAAATTTCCAAAGCATTCAGTGCCACTTTCGACTAATACCCAATGATTAGTTTGATGTATACAATTTTAATCCGCTAGATTTTGACGATGATACTTTTCCACATGGAGATTCAAGTTTTGGCTGTGGTATAGTTTGTACTCATGAACATTTCTCTATTTCTGCATATTCATGCTAGACAAATTACTTAAAAAATGATAGAGAAGATATTTCTGATTGTTGTACGTTGTGAGATTGTACTTTGTGAATTTTTGAAAGTTATCTTTTTCTATTTTCAGAATAATGGAAGAGTTTTTATCCCTGATAAGACATTACTGGAGTTGCTTTGTACTGGAAGTTCAGGCGACATTAGAAGTGCAATTAACAGTCTGCAGTTTTCCTCTTCTAAAGGTATGTCCGATTAAAACAGCGGAATTGTTACATCTAAATTTCCATTTACCTGACAATGGTTTTTAAAAAAACATTAAAGCTGAAATTAACAGTTTAGGGTGAATGGAATTCTAGATTCAAATGTCTTCACGTAAAATGAAATGGTTTAAAGTTACTGCAAAGATGTTTAAATTAACTCAATGAGTAGTCTTTATAGCCTTTTGAAATTGCTTTGTATGTTTTTATATTTTATTTTTACTTGCTGTGATTAATATTTATTTCTAATATAGCAAAACCAAAGGGGATGATGGACGGAGTGTTGAACAATGCAATCACTCACCCCCAGTCAACTGATCTGGGTTTAATCCATCAACATTCTTTAGCTCCCTCTGCCACCCCAGTTCAGACATGGCCATATGCAAATCAGTCTGACCCTGTGCCTCATGGGAACAGTCCAGCCCGAACTGCCAAGCCATGTCTTCCCTGGACCGCAAACAAGCATCCTGGGACCAGTTTCTGGCTAATCAGCCATCATCAGCCAGGCTAGCTTGAATCCAGTGGCAAAGTGAGCAAGGGAGCCACATCTCGGCATACCTTGCGAACGCATGGCGAACAAAGCAAAACCAAAGGGGAACTTGGCCTCTGTTCACAGTTCGTAGGTACTCTATACCAGTTGTGATGGATTAGCAATACAACGAAGTGACTAGGGTTGTTCATTGTGACAAAGGTGATCACGGCATAAGTATTTAGTTGCAAATACTTGGAAGCAGCCTGGCAGAGGTATAAACACATAAGTTTAAAGCAGGTGATGTTGGGCCCTTTCAGAACATACTGCTATGTTAATTGCAGAACTTACTTGATATCCATCTTTACTTTTACCTGTTGACTGCGAAGGATTATTTGTCTGTTGCATTCTATTCTAAATGGCACATACCCTATCAACATCTATAAGCATATATGTAGTTCCAGCTATGCAGGTGGGAAACATTTTGGGAGTGGCATGTATAAAGCAGGATGACCCTATCTCACAATACAACATAGTCTGATTGCCTTATTGACTCTAGACTACTCTTGGAAGAGCATCATTTCACACTCAACATGAAGAAGACAAGAGCTTCTTTTGTCAACCCACTAATGAGATTCTTCAGCAGTATACATGGGGGGAAAAGGACAAATTGCTATGTGGCACTTAAGTGGTACAGGTCGAAAATAGTACTCTTTCCAAGGGATTCAGTCTATCTGATAGAGACTTCTAGCTGCAGATTCCTTACCTTACAATTATCCCTAGGCATCAGACTAGATCCGTAAAATGTACGTGAACAAAACCCCTGCTCACCGGTAGGTGGTGCCGTTCTGCTCCACATGCCGTCTTCCAGTCCTAAAGTGATTTGTGTGGTGACCCACCCCAGTTCGCTGAAGTCCGTTCTTTTCTTTCCGTGCCAGTCGAAGCCGATCCGGAGAGAGCGACCCTCGGTAATTTATTGACTGGCCTTTATCGACTTTTTGTTCAAGTCCTTGTTGAGATCTTCTCATGGTGTTCCATGATGTCAACTGGGAAGGCCGCCTTTAAGCCTAGCGGCGCCTATTACCAACAGATGTTGGTGGCGGCATCCGCACATTGTTTACCTCTAGTGCCATGAGCACAATCACGACGCGAAGACCTGCGTCTACTTCTGCATCATGACCCAAGGCCTTGAAGGCGCTCCCTCAAGCTCCTTGCCACTCGCTGCTGTGACATTCTTGATCCCAGTTGACAGGATCACGAAGGACCATCTACCCTTCCTCTGTCAGGAAGTTGCTGTTCTCTTGGCAAAGAGAGCCATAGAGAGGGTGCCAACGCCAGAAGTAGTAAACACTACAGAAGTAACCCATGTATCAAACAACACTATCCCATAAGGGTTATATTAATGAAATTACAAATGTACCACACTAGTTTTCACAGTCGCACCAAGAAAAAAAGACAACACTTATAAAATGTAATTAGTTTTGGTTGAAACTGAATATACAAAAAAACAGCATCAGATATGCATCAGGAAAGGGCTTAAAAGAGTGCTAAGTGAACACCTAGTGTTCACGAGAAACAAGATCAACGGTGCAAGGTGAAACACAAAGGAAACACAAACCATGGCGAAAAAAGGGAAAATACATCCAGGGAATATTGTGCATGAGTAAAATCAGTCCATTATTAACTCCTCATGATACAATCGAACTCCATTTCCCTGCCGGTACATTGCTGGCGTTTCAACCGCTCTTAGTTTGAGGTCATCATCAGGACAAGGAATGCACTACAAATAGAATTTCTACCTGTAATGATTCCAGGAGATCTGCAAAGAAGAATTAGGAACAGTAGTAATCATGTAGCCAAACACAAAAACAAGGTCCTGCCTGCCCAAAGGCACTACCTGCGGTTCATGTTGGGCCACAAGCACTTTAAGTTCGCCGTTCTCACTTTTGGCCTGACCAGTGCCCCTCGGGTGTTCACCAAGGTGATGGCGGTGGTTGCAGCTCATCTGTGGTAGTCAGGGGTGCCTCCTGCACTTGCTAAATTTGCTATCAACATGCAGAAGTCACACCTGACTCCCTCTCAGATACTCCCTTTTATTGGAACTGTTCTGAAGGCGGGCCGTTTCTGGCCTATCCTCTCGAATGGCGAGAACAGGATATTGTAATGTATGTATGTGTCTTGTAAAGCGCACTGCTGCCCTGAGGAGTCGTGGCGCTGTAGACCGCTGGGGAACCCGTCCTAGCTATCCCTGTGAGATGGTCCCTGCTGGGTATCCCCAAGGTGAAACCAGCCATCCCCGGCGAATGTGGGGGGCCGTTGTAGAGATGAGGCAAGCGAATGCCCAGAGTTGCCGAGTGTGATCCCTTGTTAGAGTAGGCACCGAGGCGAGAATTATTGAGTCCGCTGACCCTGGTCCACGACCCTGCCGCATCGGGAATTGAACCCTGGTCCCGGGCCTTTCTCTGCTTCCGGGTCTGCCGCGTCTAACCAGTGAGCCACACCACTCCACTTCATTCAGGCTATTATACTGATATTTAAGTCTCAATCCTGGATTTTGGTGACACTAACTTTGAGGCTGGCTGCCTAATGGCCTCCTGCTTGTGGCACATACCTGCTTGAATATGCAGTCTCTGCAGTGGGACCTGAAATTCCAGTGGGCGCAGCATATGAGGAAATCTCTCCGACCTGGTCCAGATCTCAGCGGGAACTGCACATGATCTGCAGTGGTGGTTAACGGACTGCGATTGGGTCAGCGGCAGAACCCTCTCCCTTCCACAACCAGATCTGACAGTACTGACAGATGCGTCACTCCTGTGATGGGGAGGTCATCTGGGTGAGGTGGAGATAAAAGGGCTCTGATCATCGGTGGAATCCGGACTCCATATCACCCTGTTGGAGCTCCGGGCAATCCATCTGGCATTCAAATCCCATCTGCTCTCCATCAGGGGAAGGCTAGTGCAAGTGTTCATGGACAACACCACCTCCATTTTTTTTTTTGTTTTTAACAAATTTTGTTTTTCAAAACTAGAATATCATATGTCGGACCTTTTCACAGTTGCTGTTACATTTCACCTTATGATTGTTCATCTGCTATATTCATATTAATACATTTCCGTATATTATTATTATTTAATTGTGAACAAAGCCACCCCCACCCCTGTAAGTCTCAACCGCAAGTCCAATCCAATGCGTCCTCTGCAGTTGTTCCAAGGTAGTAAGATACCCCCCAAAATGGTGTTCTCCATGTTCCCATCCATTATTCCTGAAGATGTCTATGGTGTTTCAGGGGCTGGTGGATCCCCAGGTCTACTGGCTCCTGTGGTTTCATCCGAGTGTATCTGGCTATCCACTATTGCTTCCCAGGCTCTAGCTCCATCCAGCAATCCTATCCCTCGCTTGCCCTCCCTGAACAGCACTCTTTCCTCGCAATCCGCCCACTTCTCTAGTTCCCTTTTCCATGCGGCTACGCCGGCCCCTCTGGACTTTACAGTGTCTTGTTATTTCTCTCTTTGCTAAGATAAATGCTATGTCCTGGAATTTACTGGTCACTTTTGTTTTGGATGTGTGAGGGAACCATCCAATCAAGCAGTGGGCTGGCAAGACGGGGCACTGTCCTTTCTGTGGCATCAGCAACTATATTTGGTCACACCCTCCCAGTAATCATGCAACTCTGGGCAGACACATATGGGTAAGAGTTCGGTTCCCCCCGTCCCCGCACCTGCGGCAGGCGGCTGGTGTATTAATACGCCCCAGTGTAAGGTATGTCCTGTGGAAAATGTGGAAGTTGATTAGTTTAAAGCGTGCATTTCTGGACACCCTGGTTGTACGTTCCAGGATCTTTTCACAGTTCCTGTTGGTCATAGGAACATCTAAACCTTTCTCCCACCTAGCTCATAGGCCAACCAACGGTTGGTGCATGTCTCTCCTTATAGCCCAGTAGAGGTACGTAGCCACTTTGAGGGTACCCCCTGACATGCCAATATATTGGCAAGCTTCATGGGCCTTGGGTTCTGATGTACCAGTTTTCCAATGTCGACGGATGGCCTTCATTACTGCTCTGTATAATAAGAAATGGCCCTGTGGTCGGTCAAATTCCAAGCAGAAGTTCTCAAAGGGGAGGAACTCCCCCTCTCTTTACAGGTCCCTAATATTTTTTGCCTCCACCGCTATCCACTCATCCATCCCTCTCCATTGTCCCCCATGGGGTAGAACAGCCAACATGAGCGTAGGTAAGTCAGTCGAGTATTGAAAAGGGCTGTGTTTCTTCTGGAGACACCTATTTAAGCAGAGTCTCATCACTTGGAATTCGCTAGTTGCATTCGGTGGGGGGCGGCCAACCTTTAGCAATACTCTTGTCAGTACTTCCCAGCCAGGAATGAACGGCCTGGATCGAATTCACTCCTTCCTTACTGGCTGAACAGAGACTACCTCCATTCTACCTCAGAACCTACAAAGATCAGCTGCGGAGTGCCCCAGGGCTCCTCCCTGAGTGCCACCCTCTTCAACGTCTACATGGGCCCTAGTGTCCATCATCCGAATCCACAGACCTATCATCATCTCCTACGCCGACGACACCCAGCTGATCCTCTCCCTCACCAACGAACCCATAGCCACCAGAACCATCTTCCACAGTAGGATGAAAGGCATTGCCACCTAGATAGCTGCTTCCAGCTCAACTTGGACAAGACCGAAGTACTAATCCTGTGACCCTCCCCCTCAGCCTGGGACGACTCGTGGTAGCCCACCGCACTGGGAAACCCCCACCCCCACGGAACATGCACATCAACTCTGCATCATACTGGACTCCTCGTTCACAATGAACTGCCAGATCAACACCATATCCTCTTTCTACTTCCACTTGCTCCGCCTGCTTCGAAAGACATTCAGATAGTTCCCCACAGAATCCACAAAGACAGTGACCCATGCACTCATCAACAGCAGACTCGACTTTGGCAACGTACTCTTTGCCAGCGCCACCCAGACACCGCTCAGAAAACTACAGAACGTTCAAACCGCCGCGGCCAGACTGGTCTTCATCATCCCCCGCTGCAGCCCCATCACACAACACCTCCAATAACTCCACTGGCTCCCAGTCAACAAGAGAATCATCTTCAAGCTCCTCACACATGCCTACAGGGCTCTCCATGGCGCAGGACCTACTTATCTGAACCACCGCCTCTCATTCCACGTACCCGCGAGACACCTTCGCTCCGCCCAACTTGCCCTGGGCATCATCTCACGGATTGGCATGTGGCCTCTCTCTCGTCTGCATGCAAGCCATTGCATGAACTATTGTAACTGTCTGGCCAGGTAGTATGAATCATAGTCCGGAACTTTAAGTCCCCCCTCTATGTCAGCCGTTTTAGAGTAGACAAGGCTTCCCTTTTCCGAGCTGCTCCCCAGATAAAGGATGTTATCATAGCGTCCAGTTTAACACAGCGCTCTCTGGGGATGCAGATAGGCAGTGTCATGAATATATATAGCAGCCTAGGAAGTGCCACCATTTTCAGGGGTGCTATCAAACCCGCCACTGACTAGGGCAGTGTCCCCCAGAACTCTATACTGGAGCGCAGTGATCTAATGGACCGCACCAGATTCCCTTCTAACAGTTCCGTCTGGTGATGGAAGATCTTAACCATCAAGTATGTTACCAGAGAGTCTAGTTCAACAAAGCGGGCTTTGGGATCCAGTTAGGTAGTGTCACAAATATGTATAGCAGCCTAGAAAATGACACCATCTTCAGGAACGCTATCCTACCCTCCACTAACAGGGTCAGTGTCCCCCAGAACTTTATACTGGAGCGCAGAGATCTAATGGGCGGCCCCAGATTCCCTTTGAACAGGTTCGTCGGTGATAGAAGATCTTAACCCCCAAGTATGGCAGTCATCGGGGTTCCCACTGCAGGCGTCCTAAGCCATCGGGTGTTCACAATCTGCGTCCAGTGGGAACAAGCAAGACTTCTGCCAATTAACCTTGAGCCTCAAGAGAGACCCACATTCCTCAATCAGTCCCCGTGCGCCTTCCAAGCCTTCTCCGATGTCATGAAGAAAAAGTAACCGGTAATCGGCGTATAGCGCTATATGCTGGCAATGCTCCCCTGTCCTTATGCCCCTATAGCGCCTAACTGATCGAGCCAGGAGGGCCAAGGGCTCTATTGCCAGAGCGAAGAGCAACAGAGACAGGGGGCAGTCCTCTCTGGTCTCTGCTCCACCTCTTATCGCTCGGAGATTACTCATCCTGTCCGGACCATAGCCTGATGTTGCGCATATAGCAATTTGACCCAAGCCAGGAATCCTCTCCACAGATGCATGTATTTCAGTACTGCAGCCAGAAAATTCCATTCCACGCTATCAAAAGCCTTTTCTATATCAATGGCAAAGACAGCGGCGTCCTCCCATGTTGTTCATGTGTCTCCATAATCGATAGCAGGCGTCTTATGTTTAATGCCGCATTACAGCCCAGGATGAATCCTCTTTGTTTGGCGTGAGTCAACATTGACATAAATGGAAGAAGTTTCATTGATGAGATTCGGCTCAAGATTTTGAAGTCCAAATTGAGCATTGACCATGGTAGATATGCCCTACAGTCATGTGGTGGCCTTTCAGGCTTCAGGGGAGGTACCACCAGGACCCCCTGTGTTGTGTTGTGTAGTGTACCTGTAATCTTGGCCGCCTCATACAACTCCATCGGGTTTGGGTGCAAATTCTTCGGAGTATGCGGCATAGAACTCCACCAGGAGCCATCTGTGCCCGGAATTTTGCTCCTAGTCAGGACCTTGATGGCCGCCCTTACTTCCTGTGTAGTGACTGCTTCTCCCAACCCATCTGCCTTTTCAGCCATGATAGTTGTGAGGGAGAATTGTGACAGGAAGCTCTCTCGTCTCGCCCTGCCACACACTTATAGAGGTTAGCGTAATAATCATAGAAGTGTAGATTGATCTATTTCTGTCTATATTTTCAGAAGTCATCCTCCCTGGCAATCTCAACTATGGCTGAACCTCTCCTAGTAGGGTTAGTGATCCATGCCAGCAAGGAGCTACAACACCACCTCCATGTTGTACTACAACAAACAGGACAGGGTGGAGTTGTGGACCCTTTGTCAAGAGACCCTGCGTCACTGGAAATGTCTGGAACATCAGGGCATATTCCTGTTGGTTCAACACCTGCCGGACTGAGTGAATGCCAGGGCAGATAAACTTAGACAAAGATGCTTAGCGGATCATGAGTGGCGTCTTCATCTGAAGGTGGTGCAAGGTCTCTTTCAGCAGTGTAGAGAGTCTTGGTTAGATCTGTTTGCCACCGCTGAGAATGCACAGCATCAGCAGTTTGCACACTGGAGTTTCCAAGGCGGCTCTTGCTCAGAGACACTTTTCATCTTGAGTGGAACTCAGGCCTCCTGTACTTCTTTCCACCAATACCTCTCATGCCAGAGTAATCATGAAGACAAGGAACGATTGGACCCAAGTCATCCTTGTGGCTCCGGACTGGGCTTGGAAAGTTTCTTATCCTGAGCTGTTAAGCGTGGCCATCGATCCTCCCATCAGGCTGCCCCTTCTGGAAGATCTTCTGTTGCAACACCCGAACCCATCAATGCTGTGACTTCATGCATGGAGATTGAGGGGCATTGGTTCAGGTGTTCACAGACAATCCCATCACCGTTTAGGGCAGGGTGGGGATGCTGACTCTTTGTCAAGAGGCTCTGCTCTTCTGGACATGGCTGGACAGGCAGGGCATATCCCTGGTGAATCAACATCTGGAAAGCTCGCTGAATGCTTGGAGGATCACGAATGGTGTCTTGATCTGGAGGTGGCACAAGTTCTCTCATAAGTATGAGGACAGCCTTGGTTGGATCTGTTCGCCTCTGTCGGAAAGGTGCAATGTCACCAGTTTTACTCACTGGATTTTCCAAGGCAGCTTCCACTCAGAGTATCTTTTCATCATGAGTGGAGCTCTGACCTCCTATTCATCTTTTCACCAATATCACTCCTTCCCAGAGATCTCAGGAAGATCAGAAACGTCAGGGCCCAAGTCATTCTTATGGCTCCAGATTGGGCACGGAGAGTCTGGTATCCTGAGCTGTTGAGCCTGAGCATGGGTCTTCCCATGAGGCTATCTCTTCGGTAGGATATTCTTTTACAACAACAGGCCAGGGTTCTGCACCCGAACCTGACGACATTTCGCCTTCATGTGTGCCAATTGAGCAGCAACAGTTGACAGCTTTCGACCTTCTGCCCAAAGTCTGCAATTCTTTCTTGGCAGCCAGGCAGCCCTCGACCAAGATTGTACACGCCTGCCGTTGGGGCAAGTTTGTGGCATGGTGTGCAGAGAAACAGGTTGACCCTCTTTCTGCCCCCCTTTCTCAGGTCCTTCTCTTTATCCGTTCTCAAGCCCAGCAGGGCTCTGGTTTGGGCACCTTAAAGGGCTATCTTTCTGCCATCTTAGCCTTTCTGCGGATGCCAGATCAGCCATCCTTGTTCAAGTCACCTGTGGGGAATACGTTTTTTAAAGGTTTGCAACATGCTTCCACCCTTCATTATTCCTCAGTGGGACCTCAAGTTCGTCCTTACATTTCTGATGTGTGCTCCCTTTGAGCCGCTGCGCAACTGTCCTCTCAAGCTCCTTACCATCAAGACAGCCTTCCTAGTGGCAATATCATCTGCCCGGAGGATCAGTGAACTTTAGTCTTTGTCATCTGAGCCCCGGTACCGGAGCATCTAGTCAGACAAGCTGGTTCTTCGCACTAGAGCTTTCTTCCTGCCGAACGTTGTCGCTCTTTTCATATTGGCCAATCCATCACCCTGCCTACCTTTTACATTCCGCCACCACATCCCTCTAAGGAAGAGGAGCGACTTCCCCGACTGGACCCAAAAAGAGCGTTGTCGTTCTATCTTGACCGCACCAAAGAGTTCTGGGTGGATGACCAAGTCTTTGTGGGGTATGTTTGAGCAAAGAAGAGAAAGGCCATGCAGAAACTGACCCTTTTCTGATGGATCGTGCTCTGCTTTAAGATCTGCTACGTATTGGTCAAGAAGCGACCCCCCTGAGAGTCTGCGTGCTTCCTCCACCAAAGCTAAGGCTGTGACCAGTGCATTAGCACACAGAGTTCCCATACTGGATATCTGTCAGGCAGCAACGTGGGCTACTCTGTACACGTTCACAAAGCATTACTGCCTGTACAGTCAGGTATTTTGTGATCAGTACTTGGCTTGTTCGGTCCTGAAAGACTTTCTAGTGTGAAACAATTTTGTATACCCACCTCTGGGGAGGGACTGCTTGATTATCTATTCTAAGGTAAGGAATCTGTGGCTAGAAGTCTCTAACAGATGAACAAGTTACTGACCTTTGGTAACGCCTTATCTGGTAGCGACTCTACCTGTGCGCAGATTTCTTACCGACCCAACCCACCCATCCTACCTGTTCTACAAACTGAATTCTAGGGACAGGGCCATTCCCCTTTCAAGGCCCTAGTTTTCCACACCAGTGGTCAGTGTTCTTCCTGGCTCCGTGCTCCTGACGTGGAAAGTTGCAAAAAGAAACTTATGTCAGCACATTTGTTGGCATCTATGTAGGCACCTCATACGTCACTTCTGAGTCATCACGCAGAGCTGAACGACGCCACCTACCGATACGCATGGGGTACTGCTTACTAAAACTTTCTGGATCCAAGTTGATTCCCAGGGATAATTCTGAGGTACGGAATCTGCAGCTAGATAGAGTTTCTATCATATAAGGCGTTACTGAAGGTAAGTTTCCTGTTCTTCAAGACCAGAGCCATTTATCCTCCTAGGCATACTGCAGCTGCTCCTTCCTCTTCCATCACCTTGCTTACTAAGAGGCTACATCCCAGTGCATAATTAAAACACATTACCCACAATTGGACAGCAGAAGCTAAGACATTCTTGGAATACCTGTGTCCTGCCATTGGGGTAGTATACAGTGCAAAGATCCACATGCACATTCTGCAGCTTCACTTGGAAGAGCATTGATTCAAGTTGTTGGGTAGTTATTTCAAGTTGGTTCTGGTCCTCACAGGTCAAGGGGAAGAGGCCCACCTCGGAGATCTCTCCATAACCACTGTGAAGAACAAATCAAATACATCCCTCCACATACAATTACTGTTCAAGGCAGTGTTCATTGCCTCAAACTGTTCTTTCAAGCTGTGGAGACTTCACATTGTGTGGAAATTCAGCAAGACAACTTGAACCGAGTTTCACTAGACTCACACCTGCTCAGCACCATGATACTCTTCTGGGGGATAGTGCGCTGTACAAATCTGCATAACATAACATAACGTAACATTGATTATACAATGGACTCGTAAATTAGCTTGGCAACCTTTTAGGTTGGACATACTCATTTTTAGCACTCCAGCTCTAAGGAATCTCGGATGTAACGACCTGAAGGTGAGCTGAAGGTTACAGGGGTGAACTTACAGACATGTTTGCATAAGGCAGAAGGCCTCTTATGTCCCAGAAGCAGAAAGGCTCATATCTCACTCAGTAAATTCAAATAATGATCATTACTTCAGCAGTGTATGCCCCTTAACATTAATCCATATTGAAAAACGGAAGTAATAGATAAGGAACCAGATTCCAAAGAAATGTGTGCAGGTATTACCAACAGAGTCAACCACTTTGACTCAATTTCACACTCCAACACCAGATTCAGCTGCAATTTTACCTTGAACCTAATGAGGGCACTTACTTCAGTAAATTATATAGAAGCCCCTCAGTTCTACTCCAAGCAGTGTCACCCAAAGACACCATATTCAAAGTGGAAGAAACCCTGCATTCCAACAAACTATTGTGTTTCTCCTAGGTTTCTAAAGCAAAGTTAGTGCAAACTCAAAAATGGAATAAGTTACTTATTTAGATTGGAGGAAATAAACGAAAACCTTTTACAGTGGCTCAACTAAGAGTTCCTAGTATGCTTTATAAAAGGAGGGCTTAAAGCCAACTGGTCTGGTGTATTACTGTTGAACCTTTATGGCTTCCTCAACTTCCCTGATAGAAATTGAATTGCCTAAATTTTCAGGAGTCTCTGGCGCGATATAGTGAAAAGTGAAATCTTCTTTGTACCAATGATCATCTTGAAAAAGCTGAAGAATTGTATCTGGCTTAACGTTTGAAACACTAGCTTTGCTTCATTCTGATCCTGTGGACCACAAGACTATCTGACATTTCCCCTTTCTCAAAGTACTGCTAATTACTATACATTTTACGTGCAGATTCTCTTACTAATTAATACATCCAGTCCTCCTCATTGCTTCTTATGCTGATATGTTAGCTTCGTTAGCCTTTATACTAGTTCTACTTTTCCCCCAGATAGTATTGTGTGTTAGCTCACCAAATTTAGGTGATCACAAATCAAATCATCTATGTAATTTTCTTCGAAATAGGGTTCATCGCATCCCTAATGGTGGCCCACAGAGCAGTGTCCCTCAACACCGTCGTGTTCATTTTCCGTAAAGGGTTCCCACGGAAGATCTTCTAAAAATCTGCAGGTCGGTGAAGTCGGGCTCTCCGAGAGACCCTACCACACCCAAACGCCTGACGGATAGTCTAAGGGTACTAGAACCATACATTAGACATGTACTCGATGTATCTTTTACCACCAAGACAGTACCTAGGGATTGGAAAAAGGCGGTTGTTCTGCCCCTCAGGAAGAAACCTACCATCAGTTTTGAGAAACTTGACAATCTCCGCCCAATTTCACTCCTGCTCTACCTAGCCAAGGTGGCTGAAAAAACGGTCAATAAACAACTTATGGACTTCGTGGAAAAGGCTGCCTTATTACACGACACCCAATTCGGATTCCGCCCCCGCCACTCTACAGAGTCCGCACTGCTTACTGCAGTTGAGACCCTACGTCAGGGGGTAGATGAGGGACACACCATGGCCCTCATCCTACTGGACCTGAGTGCAGCGTTCGACACTGTGGCGCACGACAACTTACTACAGTGTCTGAACAACGGAGGTATATCCGAAGCTGCACTCCAATGGTTACAATCCTTCCTGACAGGGAGAAGCTTCCAGGTTCGCCAGGGCGACCACTACTCGAGAGACATAGGTTTGGGCCAGGGCGTCCCTCAGGGTTCGTCCCTGAGCCCAACCTTGTTTAATCTCTATGTCTCTCCAGTGGCTTCAATTGCCGTAAGTCACGGATTGAGCATTGTGTCATACGCCGATGACACGCAGCTGGCTATCTCCCTATCGCGTGCACCCGGTCTTGCGATGGACAGTTTCAGGGACTGCATGCAAGAACTTGCAGCCTGGATGTCCACCAACTGCCTTAAGTTAAACGGCAACAAGACCGAGGTGCTCGTTGTGGGGGGGAACCCATCTGTTTGGTCATCGGCGTGGTGGCCTCCATGTCTGGATGAAGCTCCCATACCCCGCCAGGGAGTAAAAAACCTAGGCGTATGGCTCGACGCTGACCTATCTTTTGGACCCCAAATAGACCGAGTTGCAGGCGTCTGTTTTGGTGTCCTAAAAACCATAAGGAAGGTTCTTGACCTCCTTCCTATGTCAGCACGGAAAACACTGGTACACGCCCTTGTGACATCACGCCTAGACTACAGCAACCTACTTTACCTGGGTACCACCTGCAAAGCCATGAATCGCCTTCAGGTAATAAAGAACGCGGCAGCCCGTATCATCCTAAAAATCCCTAAACGATCAGACACCAAAGCTGCTCTCAAAACCCTCCACTAGTTGCCAGTAAGAAGCAGAGTGGAATTCAAAGCCCTCTGTACATGCCACCGCATCCTGGCTAAGAAATCTCCTATTACACTCCAGAACTTAGTGACAAGGTATACACCTGCACGCGAGCTGCGCTCCTCATATGAGGGCCTACTTAAGGTTCCTAGGGTCAAAAGAGCCCGTATGGGCGGACGCTCCTTCCGCTATCTGGCAGCGAAAAGCTGGAATTCCCTCCCTCTCCATCTCCGTCTGGATCCATCCGAATCCAGCTTCCGCAAGAACCTAAAAACACACCTGTTCTCCAGATAACGGATCACTGGTCTCCACCTCGCTCAGAGTTCTTCAGTTGCAGCGCGGGGACACGCTTTGGCGTAACCAAGCGCTTTATAAGCTACCCTTATTATTATATTATTATTATTTGAGTCTATCGTAGATATTGCAGTCTCCATCAAGAGTAAACAGTGGTCTGACCGATTCTGTGGCTTGATGTCAGTTGGCTACACTAAAGATCTTAGAGTATTCCTTCTCAATAAATAATCTGTTATTTTGTATGAGCTGCAGTTGTTTGAATAAAAAGTATAGTCTTACTTGCTCCCATGTTCTGCTCTCCATTTGACCAATAAACCTCAATCTGAGGAGGTGACTGCTCGTGATCCAGCAGCCCAGCGATCCTCCGCTGCGGAGCGGAGGGACCGTCCCCAGGCACTACACTATGCTCTACACGTCCAGCCCACATGGAAACTCCCAGCAAACAGCCACTTTGCTGGAGTCTGTTGAATTGCCAGCACTACCCCTTGACCAACACCTTGCAATAGAATCCCCCATATCACTTGATGACATCCGGGAAGCACTCTTGTCACTGGCTTCTGGGAAAACACCAGGATCAGACGGATTTCCTACTGAGGTTTTTTAAGACCTAACACAGAAGTCCTCGTTCCACGTATGCACACGCTCTTCACCTCTGCGATAGACAGCTCTGACCTGCCACCTTCCCTATGCATGGCCAATGTGGTATCGTTGTTGAAACCAGGAAGCGATCCCACAGTCTTGGGCTCCTAGATGCCCCTCACAATCTTAAACACGGACTATAAAATATTAGCGAAGATTCTCTCTAACTGGCTTGTGCCGTGCATTCCATTCTTGGTACACACGGACCAGAATGGGTTTGTCCTTCCCGAAACACCTCTCTCAACCTCCACCGCTACCTGAGAGTGGCAGAATATGCTCCATCGAACTGGCCCCGCTCAGGTTGCCTTGTGCTAGACCTGGAGAGGACATTCGACTCTCTCGAATGGGATTATCAATTCGCAGTGCTACTCAGGTTTGGTTTCAGCTCTTTCTTTATTAGCATGGTTAAATTGCTGTATAAACACCCGACAGTTTGTGTGAAAACTGGGCCCTACAAATTAGACTCCATCAACACGGGTCGCGGGACCCGTTCAGGCTGTCACCTATCACCCCTGATTTTCTCCCTAGCAGTACAACCGTTGGCTACATACATACGCTCTTGTGTGGGCATGGGCATCCCCCTGGGAGATGCACTTGCGTCCAGAAGACTTTGGGCAGCATCTCCAGCACCCCCAAAAGAAGTGTTGCTCTCTAATGAAGAAGGACAATTATCCTGAAACACGTGCCTAGAGATACACAGCACTGGCTGCACCAACAAGGGTGAAAAACTAAAGCCTGACACCAATGAAAGTGTTATCATGCACTGCATTTATTATGATGCATCGAGGCAAACTGAGTGCTGGAGTGTGAGGCAATGTGAGCCCACCCCTTCCCCCCTTGGAGATGGTATGCTCATTATTTCATTGTACGCTGACAACATTCTGCTATATGTGAGAGACATTCACTCCATCCCCCCTCTTTAGATTTAGCCCTTACATTATTTGCCACAGCATCAGGTTTGCATGTCATTGCGGCAAAGTCCATTCTCTTCCTTTTCTCCTCAAACACCCTTGACCCTAAGCACTCTCTGGGTGGCGTTCAGGTGCCATGGTGTATTTGCACTTTCTTATGTGTCCACATATATCGGAGCAAAGCTGATCTCTTCGATGGCAATATCGTCAGAGCTTCCATCGATATTCAGTCGCAGATGGCCTTCTGGGAAATGCTCCCATAGTCCGTCTCAGGCAGAGTAGCTCTCACAAAGATGGTGGGTTCGAGGCATGTGGGCTGCTGAATTCATATCTGTGCATAGATCGCCGCCTAGTGTTGGGTCCGGATGATTGCACATTGTTGTCCTGGAAGAGTCTTCGAAGTATCACGAGATAGGTGGCTCCTCCCCTGGACTACAGTGCGCATGGGCATCGCCTCCATCCCCAGATTGTTTTTTTCCGCCATTGGGTTCGGATGTGTTTCGGTTCCCTCTGTCGGAATCGATAGTTGTAAACTTTTCTAACTCGAGACCAAAAGGTCTTTAGGCTGAGCGTCGGTATCGTTTCGTTCGGGTTTTTGTTTGTTCTCAGCTCCGAACTCTTGCTACCCATCCGCGTGCTCTCGGCGCGGACGGGCCTACTCGACGCTCCAGACATGGAACGAACTCCGTTCAAGAGGTGCCCGGTGTGCACCTCCAAGTATTCACACCTCGATGTGCACCCTGTGTGCAACAAATGTTTGTCACCGGACCATGATGAGGCCAGGTGCATGGCCTGCTCGAAGTTCCGGTGCAAGAAGACGCTCAAGATTCGTCGGGCCGCTAGACTCCAGGCCCAGCTGTCGGCTACATCGGCGCCCCCGCCGGACGACAT
The DNA here is from genome assembly GCF_964263255.1 of Lissotriton vulgaris. Lineage (NCBI taxonomy): Eukaryota > Metazoa > Chordata > Amphibia > Caudata > Salamandridae > Lissotriton > Lissotriton vulgaris. Next base: position 551,029,907 of record NC_141689.1, read on the forward strand.
CTTCGAAGAATCTGTTGAAGACGACGATGTCATGCGGGTTTCGGACTCTAGCCCCGCGTCTGAGGGAGATGCCTATGACGCGGGAGACGAGGACTTTGACGAAGCCGGCGACGAGGTAGGGGACGACGATGGGGCAATTGCCACCGTGGGGGACAGCTCGGAGGAAGAGCGTCCCCAAACTGACTCAGGGGTCAATCCCCTTCATGCGGCCCAGGTCGAGGGATCGCCTTCGGGCCTTACCCAAGACCTCGTTACTAGTCCAGCAGCCCCGCCTCCGGGCCCGGTCACGGACATTTCTAAGGCGCCACTCCCGTTAACAAAAACGAAAGTGAAGCCATTGGTATCCACTCCTCCGGTTTCGAAACCGAAAGTGAAGGCTGCACTGGTGCAGAAGGCTCTGGAGGCGTCAACTTCCAAAAAAATTCAAGATGGCCGACCTGAAGAGCCCTGCCAAGATGGCCGACCCAAAGGCCTCGGGGTCGGCGCCGAAGACGAAGTCGACCGACGCGGCCACGTCGGCGCCGAAGACGGTCGAGGTCGATGACCCGAAGAAAGCTTCGAAGAAGCGTCAAGGCGATTCCACGGCTCCGCCCGTCGGGGACAAGGACCTTGAAGTGTCGGCTCCGAAGACGTTGCCTCTCGCCGACCCGACTCCCGACTCGGGGAGATCGCTCGAGCCGGTCAAGCCCTCCACAGCCTTGACGAAGAAGGTCGCGGAGTCCCTGCAACGGATTCAGAAGGACGCTGTTGTTCCCGAACCAGGGGATGTGGTGCCGAAGCACTCGACGAAGCCCACAAAGGCGCAAACGCCTATCCGCTTCACCCTGCCGCCGAAGTAGACGCCGAAGGCTTTCGCTCCGAAGCATGGGGCGGGTGTGCCCTTGAAGCAGGTGTCGACGCCTGAAGCGGCACTGGTGGTGGCGAAGCCTCGGCTCCAGCCGCTTGCAGAGGAAGAGCGTCGAGAGGTCATCATCGACGCCAATACCGGAAAACTGTCTCTCCTCAAGAGGAAAATCACCACGGAGCCGGTGTTGGAACATTTTCGCATTCCTCTCAAGAATAAGAGGGGTTCTGCGGGTACTTCGGCCCCGATCGAGCCTGCCTCTCCACCAGCTTTGGAACATTCGCCAACGCGTTCCAACGCAGGGGATGGTGACGATGAGGAGGTCGAGTACAACTATCCAGCGTACTCGGATCCGGAGGAGGAACATGAGCCTTGGTCCGCCGGAGGCGACCCGGACGACCCCCAATCGGGTCAGGAACCGCAGCTCTTTGCTGCAAAGACCTCACCGACGGAGGACTCGGCAGCCTTCAACGCTTTGATTGAGCGAGCCGCAGCTAACCATGAGGTCGAGCTGCACTCAGATCCTGTGGATGTGGACTTTTTGTTTGACACTTTCTCAGTGGCTGAAAAGTCAGTCAAGACATTGCCAATGCTCAAGGGAGTGCTAAAGCACGCGACTGAGGTCTTCAAAGAGCCCACCCGGGCGCGTGTCATCAATCCTCGCATTGACAAAAAATATAAGGCAGCGCCCTCGGATCCAACATACATCAAGGGACACTTGCCACTGGACTCGTTGGTGGTATCCAACGCACGCAAGAGGGCGAACTCGCAGACCACTGGTGACACTCCTCCCCCAGACAAAGAGTCTAAAATATTTGAGGCCTCAGGGAAACGGATTGCTGCACAGGCAGCTAACATTTGGCGAATCTCAAACACGCAGGCCTTACTTGCACGCTACGATAGGGCTCATTATGACACCCTAGAAACACTGCTGCAACACTTGCCTGACCAGTACAAGGAGGCAGGGGAAATGTTAATTCAGGAAGGAAAGCTCATCACAAACGCTTCCATTAAATGTGCGCTGGACGTGGCTGATACAGCCTCCAGGGCAATCAACACTAGTGTGTTGCTGAGAAGACATGCATGGCTTAGGATATCAGGTTTCAAACCGGATATACAAACAACCATCCTGAACCAAACAGTTAATCCTGACCACCTGTTCGGCCCTGAGGTGGATGCGACACTGGAAAAAATGAAAAAAGACACAGACACTGCTAAGTCTATGGGAGCCCTCCAGTCTCAGCAGTTTCGGGGTGGTTCCTTTCGCCGCTCCAATACCAGAGGCACCTCAAGGGGTCAGGCATCGCAGTCCACACAGTATTATAAAAGTAATACCCAAACCTCATACACCAACAAGGGTAGAGGTGGCTACAGAGGCAACAACATCAAAGGCAGGGGACGTGGAAACAACAGCTCCAGGTCCACCACCGCCAACAAGCAGTGACGCCTTGTCACTGCCCCCCGACCACACAACACCGGTCGGGGGGAGACTCCAGCAGTTCCTGCCCGCGTGGCATTCCATCACCACGGACAGGTGGGTCAAGTCTCTTATCCGGTACGGTTACTGTCTGGAACTTACTTCCACTCCACCGAACATACCTCCAAGAAGCTGTCCTATGTCCGGCGAGCACTTGCACTTGTTGCAGCAGGAAGTTCAAGTCATGCTGCAAAAAGGGGCAATAGAGCTCGTCCCACTGCAAGAAAGGGGTACAGGAGTTTACTCTCTGTACTTTCTAATCCCCAAGAAGGACGAATCCCTACGGCCCATCCTGGACCTCAGGCCCCTCAACTGGTACATTCTCTCGGAGCATTTCCATATGCTCACGTTGCAGCAGGTACTCCCTCTGCTTCAACAGGGGGACTTCCTGGCTACGTTGGATCTAAAAGATGCATACTTTCATATCCCCTTGCATCCTTCCCACAGAAAGTATCTCAGATTCACAATTCAAGACCAGCACTACCAGTTCAGGGTTCTGCCGTTCGGGGTCACCACAGCGCCAAGGGTCTTTACGAAGTGCCTGGCGACTGTGGCGGCGCATCTACGACGCCAGAACGTCCACGTCTACCCTTACCTGGACGACTGGCTCATTCAGGCAAAAACAGAGCAGCAGTGCGCCGACCACGTGTCCCGCACCATTCATCTCCTGCACGATCTGGGATTCTCTCTGAACTACCCGAAATCCCATCTCCAGCCCGCCCATGTACGACAGTATCTGGGCGCGACAATAAACACTCTGGCAGCCACTGCGCAGCCAAATTCAGTGAGAATCGCCAGTATCCAAACGCTGATCCAACGATTCAGACCCCAACACTCGCTTCCAGCGAAAGTGTTCATGCAGTTGATAGGCATGATGGCCTCCTGCATCTCCATTGTCCCGCACGCGAGACTACATATGCGTCCGCTTCAGGAGTGCCTAGCACATCAGTGGACTCAGGCTCATGGACAACTGACAGACCTAGTGTTGGTGAGCGGTCGGGCATACAACTCTCTGCATTGGTGGAATCCACAAAACCTTGCAAGGGCCGACCATTCCAGGAGCCTGTGCCACAGATTATCCTGACAACGGACGCTTCTCTCCAGGGATGGGGAGCACATGTACTCCACTACACAGTGCAGGGACTATGGACACTACAGCAAAGGAAGATGCACATCAATGTGTTGGAACTGATGGCAATCTTCATGGCCTTGAAGGCGTTCAAAGTACATCTGTGCAACAAAGTCGTGTTGATCCGGACGGACAACATGACAGCCATGTACTACATTCAGAAGCAGGGAGGCACACACTCTCCGCAGCTGTCTCATCTGGCTCAGAGCATGTGGAAGTGGGCCATTCAGAGGAACATCTTCCTCATGGCAGAGCATCTCCCGGGCAAGGACAACCAGATGGCGGACCTGCTCAGCAGGCACAGCCATCAAATGCACGAGTGGGAGATACATCCATCAGTACTCCAACCGTACTTCCAAAGGTGGGGTCATCCAGAGATAGACCTGTTCGCCACAAAGGAGAACGCAAAATGCCAAAGCTTCGCCGCCAGGTTCCCACACCCGCAATCACAGGGCAATGCGATGTGGATGAACTGGTCAGGCAGATTTGCGTACGCTTTTCCCCCAGCACCTCTGATACCGCTGGTGGCACGCAAGCTCAGGCAGCACTCGATGACTCTCATCCTGGTTGCTCCAACGTGGGCTCGCCAACCATGGTACACCACGTTTCTGGAACTCTCCGTGGTACCGCATCAAAGGCTTCATCTCACTCCCAGCCTTCTGACGCAGAGCCATGGCGACATTCAGCACCCAGATCCGCAACAGCTCAACCTGGCGATCTGGCTTCTGAAGTCCTAGAGTTTGGCTACCTCAATCTTCCTCCCGATTGCATGAACATCATTCGGGAGGCAAGGAAGCCCACTACTAGAGCTTGTTATGCGGCTAAATGTAAGAGGTTTGTCACCTACTGTGTTAACCACAATATTGACCCGCTAGATGCTTCCATTCAAAACATCATTTGTTACCTGTTCCACCTGTATCAATGCAATTTGGCGTACTCTTCCATCCGCATTCACCTGTCTGCTATGGCAGCATACCTCCAGAATAGGCAACACCTGTCACTTTTTAAGGTCCCTGCTATCAAGGCTTTTCTGGAAGGACTCAAGAGAGTCATTCCACCAAGGACCCCACCAGCTCCAGAATGGAACCTCAATGTGATTCTTACAAGACTGATGGGTCCTCCCTTCGAGCCACTGCACTCTTGTGAGCTTCAGTTTCTGACTTGGAAGGTTGCTTTCTTAGTAGCAATTACATCGCTACGGAGGGTTAGCGAGTTGCAGGTGCTCACCATCCAAGAACCTTTCTTCCAAGTGCATGCTAACAGGGTTGTGCTCCGCACTAACCCTAAATTCTTACCCAAGGTTGTATCTCAATTCCATATGAACCAGACAATTGAGTTGCCGGTGTTTTTCCAAAACCCAGAGACGCTGGCGGAGCGGATGCTCCACACCCTTGACGTTAAAAGAGCCTTGATGTACTACGTGGACCGGACAAAAGATTTTCGCAAAACCAAGCAGCTTTTCGTTGCTTTTGCTACACACCACAAGGGAAACGCTATCTCCAAGGCTGGGATCGCTAGGTGGATCGTGAAATGCATTCAAATCTGTTACGCTAAAGCTAAACGCACTCTCACTATCCCACCAAGAGCCCACTCCACCAGGAAGTTGGGGGCCTCTATGGCTTTCCTAGGTAACATTCCCTTAGAAGATATCTGTAGAGCAGCCACATGGTCTACCACACATACTTTCACTAAACATTACTGTGTAGACGTGCACTCCAAACAGCAGGCAGCTGTTGGTCAGGCTGTTCTCAAAACACTTTTTCAGACTGCTGCAGCTGGCACGGGCGGCCGCCGCTAATGGAGGGACTGCTATGTATTCTATGCACAGATATGAATTCAGCAGCCCACATGCCTCGAACTGCAAATGCTACTTACCAGTATGCATCTGTTCTTGGCATGTAGGGCTGCTGACATTCATATCGCCCACCCTCCTCCCCGGCGCCTGTAGCAGCTGCAGTATTCATATATTTATATGCTCATAGCATGGTCATCACTCACATACTTCACTCCATCTCTGCCAATGGCTAAAAACAATCTGGGGATGGAGGCGATGCCCATGCGCACTGTAGTCCAGGGGAGGAGCCACCTATCTCGTGATACTTCGAAGACTCTTCCAGGACAACAATGTGCAATCATCCGGACCCAACACTAGGCGGCGATCTATGCACAGATATGAATGTCAGCAGCCCTACATGCCAAGAACAGATGCATACTGGTAAGTAGCATTTGCATTCTTCCGCACCTTCTCTACTATTTCTCTACTCTACCTCTCTAGATCTTTCCTTCCTTCTTTCCCTAAATTCAAAAAGATAATCAGGGACTTTGTAGGGGGGACGTCTAGACATAGGTTTTCCATTAAGAAACGTATCTACCGGCGAGACAGGGTGGACTCTCAATGTCCAACATCGAGCACTATTGCCTAGCCGCTCAATTACAATGGATAGCCAGATGGCTAGCTTCCAGTCACCTAACCGACATAGCCACACTGCATCCTCCAACACCATATCACACACTGCTGCACATGTTCCATCCCTGTGCAAAACTTCAATGCATGGATTTCTTATTGCTCTCCATAGCCTACAGATGCTACAGTTGAAGCCTGTTTATTACCCGCGACACCACGCCATAAGCCCCAACTATTCCCCTACTTGGGACGCCTAGGGGACGGTCACCTAACAGGGCAGTCAAGCTGCGCAATTAGGATACGTCGGGAATCCATGATGTAGGAGACCTGTTTCAAGATGGTGCCCTTATCCCATGTACTGTGTTCATTTCAGAGGAAGGTCTCCACCCAGGAAGCTTTTTGCTACACAATGCGCTCATAACCACACTCTAATCAAAGTGGGGGTAACCTAACCACGGAACCTCCTACACACTGCATGATCCAACACTTTCATATAATGGGAGACAGGGGCACCTGATCAGTTGGTTTGCATTGTCCTTTTGTCAACATACAGCGATCTCACTAGCCCCCTTGGGACAACATTGGGAGGACAATTGGGCAAGGAATGGTCAGCTGTCTTGGAGGGTCCAACGCACATCCCTCGTAACCAACGCTTTTGCCAGATTCAGTTCTTTATCCTACACGGGCATACCTTAACGCAGCCAGATTAATAAGTACTTTCACCGCACAGACTCAATCTGCCCCAGGTGTCGTTCACCCAATGCTGACCTATTACACATGCTGTGACATTGCTCCGCCCTGGGGTGGTACTGGGCTGGAGTAGTGGCCACCTTGGGCTCTTGCACGGACCGTGACATTCTTTTTCACTTGAAGATATACATATTGCACCTCTTCAAGAGGGGCAGGAATAACCGGGTCACTCTGGGTTTTCTGGTCCTGGGCTTAGTCACAGCAAAACGCCTGATCACCAAACGATGCAAGGTCCCACATGTAAAGTCCTGGCTCCACTCTTTACTTAATTGGGCCAAGGCGGAAGGTGTGGCCATACAAAGGGAGGACCTCCTGGGGCTTTTCAAATTCCCCTAGCCAATAGTTGGGGGGCTGCTGTGGCTGATCTGCAGGGACTGGATATGCATTCTGGGGATTCTTGGGAGAGGGAGGAAGATTAGTCAGGTAGCACTTCGCAACATGGGTTTGTACATGCGACGATGCATGTGGGTCGGTGATCCATAATACCTGGTCAGCTAGTACATTCTTAAAGGTCCTGCAGGCTACGATCACCTACGGGAGTGAATCATTAAGAGGGATAGACTCAACAACTCTAGATAGTATAATAGTGACCTCTTAACGAGCGATCTTTCAGCTCCCTATATAAGTCTCTCCAGTCCAAAAAAGGCTGGAATTTGGGCTTCAAAACCGGGCGATAAAACGAAGGGGAGCCTACGTCAAATGCTGGCACAAGATCAAAACAGCCGAAGAGGGGACTTTGAATAACCACCTCTGGGTAGAGTTGTCTCGCACTGGAAAATCGCCAGTAAACAAATACCTCCAAGAATTCATCAAGATCCTAGGCCTGACAGACCTTTGAAATTGCCCAACGGCTTATTCAGTCTTTAAAAATATTATTACAAAGACAACAAGACTAATATCAGCCATGGAGGACAAGAAAACATTATTAAAAAGAGCCCATAGTTGGGCTGTGCTAAACAATTTTGACATTCATAAACCACAACCCTACCTCAAGGCAGGAAAACTAAGCTGGTGACAAAGGAATTTTTTTGTAGTTGAGATTGGGAGTCGGCTTAATCGCCCCGTTTTTACCGGCATGGGAAAAAAGAGGAGGAGATCGACCATGCCGCTTGTGTGCCTGTGGTACAGAAAACCTTATTCACATTATTTGTATTTGCAGCCAACTAAAGGATATAAGGTGTACTCTACTAAAACCATCTTTTAACCAGCATGGAGTCAGGTCATGCAGTCAGGTGGTAATGCTGTGCATCAATCTAACTTTAGTACAGCTAAACTGCTGCCTCACAAAATTTCTTGATCTCACTACATTGAGACTGAAAATCGTAACATCATTGGCTGTGAACTCTGCTCCACAAGATGGCTCATCAAGTCAACTTCAAGAACATCCTGTTCGAGGCATATGGGCTGCAGATGGTACATTTATGAATAGATCGCCATCTGGTGTTGGGCTCGGATGATTGCACTTGTTTTTCTCTTGGAGAAGTCTTTTGTCGTCACGAGACTGGTGACTCCTCCTTTGGGTGCTAGTGCGCATGGGCATCGGCTCCATCCTTAGATTGTTTTTTTCCGCCATCGGGTTCGGATGAGGATCGAAGCGCTCCAGATCGACTTCGAGAAGAAGTGATATTTCGGCGCGTATTCCCTTTCCAATTCGACGGTATTGTCATCGAACGCGATTTCATTTCCATTCCGACGCGTTTCGACTCCAACAATAAACATTTTCTTCTATGTCGACGAGACCGGGAGGCCTTTTCTCGACGTAGTCCAGCCCGGAGTCCATGGAAAGGACTCCATTTAAGAGATGTCCAACGTGTGGTGCTAAATTCCCACACAAGGACCTACACGAGGTGTGCAACCTCTGCCTATCGCCTGAACACAAATCCAGGGACTGCGAAGCCTGCGCAGCATTCTCCTCTAAGTCGACGATTAGGAACCGTCGAGCCCGAAGACACAAGGTTTCAAGAATGCAGTCGGAGGCAATCCCGGAGCTGTTCGAGGCCCAGCACCTCGAAGAAGAAGAGGAACATGAAGACGAGTCGGGGTCGGAAGTGGACGAGTCTGATGTCGAAGAAATCGATGTTCAACAAACCTGAGTGGCGACGTCCCCTTACCAAAAAACTGACCCCGTGTAGTACCGACCCCGCCTTCGAGCCCGGTCAGACTACCGAAGAAAGTTTCCGACGCCCCGCCTTCGGGCCCGGCAACGAAACCGAAACAGAAACTCTCGGCCTCCCACCATGTCGGATCCGAGAAACGGTCGACATCAACATCGACACCGAAGCTCCATACAAAGGAAAGCTCGGCATCGAAACATTCCATGTCGAAACCAAAACATGCTTCGACGTCGAAGACTTACTCACACCGAAAAAATCGAAATCGAGCAAATTCTCGGTGCCGAAAACTCAGAACACGGACGGTCAGAAGCAAAGGCGGCTTTCGTAACCAAGAACTTCGGTACCGACACAGGAGCAGCAGACAGATCCAAAACAAAAGACTTTGTTATCGATCCGCAAACTGGCAAAGTGGTGACAAAATCACCAAAAAAGAGGAAGAATGAACAGCTAGAGGACAAAGCTCTTCCTCCTAAAAAGATAACAATGGGGACAAATACAACTCCTCCCCCTTCTCCTCGACCTAGAGACACACCCTCTTCTCCTATTCCTCACATTATGCCAGCTATCCCTCCACCTTCTACACCAAGACCATCTACACCTCAAACAGATGTAGACAGTGATACAGGGGAGGGAGAACCTCATGGGGATGACAACACTATCCCAGATGAAGAAGACCCATGGGAGAATTATGATGCAGGCTCAGATGATGATAACGACCCAGAATTATACCCCTCAAAACCTTCACCACTTGATGATAATACAGGTTTTGTACAGCTGATTAATAGGGCAGCAAAATACCAATAGGTAGATTTACATACAGAACCTCAAATAGAGGATTTCCTTTCAGAAACCCTACCTGCTGCAAAAAGAACATCAGGAACACTACCTATGCTAAAGGGTCTTCTCAATCACACAGCAGACATATTCAAAGACCCTGTGAGAGCTAGGGTATTAAACCCAAGAATTGATAAAAAATATAAGGCAGCTCCAAAGGACCCAATATTTATCAAGGGACAGGTACCTCTAGACTCACTTGTAGTCACAAACGCTCGTAAAAGAGCAAACTCATTATCTACAGGAGAAGCTCCTCCTCCTGAAAAGGAGTCCAAGCTAATAGATGCATCAGGAAAAAGAGTAGCATCCCAAGCAGCAAACAGCTGGCGCATAGCTAATACACAAGCGCTACTTGCATGCTATGATAGAGCGCATTATGATGAGTTAGAGAAACTCATCACACATCTCCCTAAGGAACATCAAAAAAGGGCATACCAGCTTATACAGGAAGGGAAGATAATAACCAACACTTCTATTAAGTGCGCCTTAGACGCGGCAGACACTGCAGCAAGATCCATCAATACCAGTATCATGCTAAGAAGACATGCATGGCTTAGGGTATCAGGGTTCAAACAAGAAGTACAAACATCTTTATTGAACCAACCTTTTGATCAAAAAACACTTTTCGGCTCGGGTACAGATGAGACTTTAGAAAAGATGAAAAAAGACACAGAAACGGCTAAATCAATGGGAGCATTACAACAGCCAACTCAAAGGGGTTCCTTTCGTAGGTCCACCTATAGAGGGGGGTCAAAGAATACAGGCACAAGCCAGCAATCTACCTCTTTTACACCAACATCAGAGGTAATTCAAGAGGCAGTTACAGAGGTAACAACAACAAGGGTAGAGGTCGCGGAAATAATAACAACCGCAGCTCCCCAACCCCAAAACAGTGACTTAATACAACTGCCCCCAGACCATATAACACCGGTCGGGGGACGTTTATCACAGTTCCTACCTGTGTGGGAAAACATCACGTCAGACAGGTGTGTGAGACAAATTATCCAACATGGTTATTGCCTAGAACTCACAGCTACCCCACCAAACATCCCCCCCAGACAGCGTCCAATGAGTCGAGATCATCTGACATTGTTAAAACAGGAAGTACTATCACTGCTACAAAAGCATGCTATAGAGAAGGTTCCAAAACATCAGCAAGGGACAGGAGTATACTCTATATACTTCCTAATTCCCCAAAAAGACGGGTCTCTAAGACCAATTTTAGACCTCAGACCTCTCAATGCATACATAAACTCGGAACATTTCCACATGGTCACGCTCCAACAAGTACTTCCTTTACTGAAGAAAGGGGACTTTCTTTCTACACTGGATCTAAAAGACGCTTACTTTCACATCCCAATTCACAAAGCCCACAGAAAATACCTCAGGTTTGTAGTAGAAGGACAATATTATCAGTTCAAAGTCCTTCCGTTTGGGGTCAGAACAGCATCAAGGGTGTTCACAAAATGCCTAGCAGTAGTGGCAGCACACCTAAGAAGACAACAAATACATGTCTTCCCTTACTTGGACGATTGGCTAATAAAAGCCAAGTCACAGGAAGAATGTCTTCAAAACACACAGAAGACCATTCAATTGCTGCACCAGCTAGGGTTTACGGTGAACTACAAAAAATCCCTCCTACAACCAAACAAGGTTCAACAATATCTAGGGGCTACTATAGACACAGAAAGAGCCAAAGTATACCCCAATCCAATCAGGATCCAAACAATGATCACGTTGATCCAAAAATTTCAACCACAACACTCACTAACAGCTTGAGTGTTCATGCAGCTGTTAGGGATGATGTCCTCCTGCATACTGCTAATACCATATGCCAGACTACAAATGCGTCCACTGCAAGAGTGTCTAGCGACACAGTGGAATCAGGCTCAAGGTCAGTTTACAGATCTGGTGTTGGTAGACGACCGCACACATCGCTCTCTGAAGTGGTGGAACACAACAAACATTTCCAAAGGGCGGTCGTTCCTAGAACCGATTCCACAAGTGATAATAACAGCGGATGCATCGCTCACCGGATGGGGAGCACATATGGAGAAATATACAGTGCAGGGAAAATGGAGTGTACAGCAGAAAAGACTGCACATCAATTATCTGGAACTACTAGCAGTGTTTCTAGCGTTAAAAGCTTTTCAAATGCAAATCCTCAACAAAGCAGTCCTGATCAGAACAGACAACATGACTGCAATGTATTATATTCAAAAACAGGGGGGGACACACTCTCTCCAACTATCCAGACTAGCACAGGACATTTGGAGATGGGCCATTCCTCAAAAGATCTATCTGTTAGCCGAACACCTACCAGGAGTTCAAAATCAGATAGCAGACATCCTAAGCAGAGAGTCAGAACAAATACACGAATGGGAACTGCACAACCAAATACTGCTGCCATTCTTCCAAAGATGGGGACAACAGGAGATAGATCTCTTTGCCACTCATCAGAACGCAAAATGCCAAAACTTCGCATCCAGGTACCCACACCACCTGTCACAGGGCAATGCGCTATGGATAAATTGGTCCAACAAATTTGCTTACGCTTTTCCCCCTCTCCCACTAATTCCATTAGTGGTTCGGAAACTGCAACAACATTCAATGACAATGATACTAGTAGCACCCACGTGGGCAATACAGCCGTGGTTCACCACGCTCCTGCAACTCTCACAAGTGCCACATCAAAAGTTAATATTATTACCCATGCACCTTACACAGAACCATGGAGAAATAATGCACCCAGATCCCAAACAATTGAACCTAGCGATCTGGCTCCTGAGGTCATAGAATTTAGATACTTAGATTTACCTCCAAACTGTATGGAAATCATTAAGCAAGCAAGACGTCCTACCACCAGAGCATGCTATGCAGCAATGTGGAAAAGATTTGCTGTATACTGTAAGAGTAACAACATCAACCCTCTGGACGCATCCACTAAACAGATTATTTGCTATTTACTACACTTGCAGCAATGTAACCTTGCTTACACCTCTATTAGAGTACATCTTGCAGCCATATACGGCGTACCTACAAAACAGACAACATCTTTCCCTGTTTAAAGTACCAGCAATAAAAGCTTCCAATGAAGGCCTCAAAAGAGTCATTCCACCAAGACTACCGCCTTCCCCAGTCTGGAATCTCAACATAGTACTTACCAGACCAATGGGACCACCTTTCGAACCTATGCATAGGTGTGAAATACAATTCCTCACATGGAAGATAGCCTTTCTCATAGCTATTACTTCACTCAGAAGAGTAAGTGAATTGCAAGCATTTACAATACAAGAACCATTTCTGCAGTTACACCAAAATAAAGTGGTTCTTAGAACAAACCCAAAATTCTTGCCTTAGGTAATTTCAGCATTCCACATCAATCAGCCAGTGGAACTACCAGTCTTCTTTCCAAAACCACAGACGGTAGCAGAAAGGGCCCTACATACATAGATGTCAGAAGGGCAATATTGTACTACATAGAAAGAACACAAACTTTCAGAAAGACAAAACAACTATTTGTAGCGTTTTCTCCTACACATAAGGGCAATCCTATCTCTAAAGCAGGCATTGCCATGTGGATTGTAAAATGTATACAAATATGGTACTTAAAAGCAAAGAGGACATTAACTGTTCCTCCTAGAGCTCACTCTACACGTAAACTAGGAGCATCTATGGCATTCTTATGAAAGATTCCTCTAGATGAAATATGCAAAGCAGCTACCTGGGTTACACCGCATACCTTCACAAAACACTACTGTGTAGATGTGCAGGCAACACAACAGGCTAGAATGGGACAAGCTGTACTAAAAACTTTATTTCAGACTGTTGCAACAGACACTGGTGACCACAGCTAGGGAGATAACTGCTGTATAGTCTATTCATAAATGTACCATCTGCAGCCCATATGCCTCGAACGGAATATGCTACTTACCAGTATGCATCTGTTCTTGGCATAGAGGGCTGCAGAGTGGTACATGCCCTCCCAGCCTCCCCGGAAACGGGTGTCTGTTCCAACACTATCTTCTTTAGGTACACTTAAATGGGCATTTCTATCTGTATTCTATCATACTACTCCATCTAACCCTACTATGGCAAAACAATCTAAGGATGGAGCCGATGCCCATTCTCACTTGCACCCAAAGGAGGAGTCACCATTCTCGTGACGACAAAAGACTTCTCCAAGAGAAAAACAAGTGCAATCATCCGAGCCCAACACCAGATGGCGATCTATTCATAAATGTACCACTCTGCAGCCCTCTATGCCAAGAACAGATGCATACTGGTAAGTAGCATATTCCTAACAGCTCTATGTCGCCAAAATCAGGCACAACCAGCTTGGGTCCATTTTTAACGCTTAGCGTACTCTTAGGAAAAGCTAGGTAATCCAGAGGGAAAGTTTTGCAAAAGACTTTGGCAGAGTGAGAACTTAAAAAGTCAATTTTTACTAAACTGTCTTTTAGATTGAGCACCAATTGTTAAGGGACTTACTTTTTATGTCACAATCTTAATAGTTTTATGTATAATAACAAAGTGGAACGTCTATTTATTATTGAGTAACTTTTATACCAACATAACCGGTTTGATTTTAATGACTATGTATGCAATGGTTTTAATTAATCAAGCATAATAAAAAATGTACCTTACCGTACCTGGTCAGCTAGTCAACACATAGATATCCAACACCACAGGCAAGCAGACAAGTTTCCGTTGTAGTTCCTCTTAGCAACAGGTCACAGGCTGTTTCCCCTACCCTCTCTTGTATTAATTTGTCCTCTTTTGGTTGAACCCTCCTCCCATTGTTCAAGTTTACGACATACCACAAGGGGATCGTCCACAATACACATAACAAATGAGTGCACTTAGCTGTCATTGCTGTAGATTTATACCATCTAATGTATACTTTTTAATTTTTCAAATGCATATAACTCTGCACATTTGCTGATATGCAAGCACCAATGCCAATAGATAACTAATGTAACCAGTGTGTAAGCTGATATCGAAATTATGCTGTTGTATAATAAAAAGTGTTAATAAAAAAAGATTGAATAAAAAAATCGGGAATAAGTCTGGGCAGAGTACTTCCCTTTCTTCATTGGTCCTGTACGCAAACATTAAAGTCAATGATATTACCCTCAGTTTACCTCTCACCACCACACTCCCCTCGTTATACAGCCATCTCTCCTCAAGGACAAAAGACATGCCTTTCTTAGGTAAAATAGCTGCCCCCCTGTCTGATTGGGCACTATAAGATGAAATTGTCTGTGATACCAATGTGAACATAGCCATGCAGCATCTCATTTAAAATATTTTCAAATGGCTTTCTGGAAGCATTGCAATATGTGCTTTTTTGTTTAACATTTCATTTAAGCTTTGCTGGGCTGTTAAAATTCACACCTTTAGAGTATTGAACGGGATAGCTGACATTCTTTTTTTTTTTTTTTTTTTTTTAGTTCAAAGGAAGTTTTATTGAAGGAATAAGGGTGTCCATGCACAATATATTAACTTAATCAAGAGTCATTACAACATAAATTTTACTCTAACAGAAATATATGAATTAGATTAATAAGTAAAAACAAAAAGAATGATGTGATAAAAATAGTACAATGAGTATTTAGTTAGAAAGCTGAGGAACGTCTGAGGAGTTCATGGAGGTTTAAGAACTTCCTGTTGAGAAGGCTGTAACGGTGCTGATTTCTTAGAACATACATCAAAATACATTGTAACAGGTAACCATAACTGAACATGTTTCATAGCCATATGTATAGGATAAACAAAGGAAGTATCCAACCTATGATTAATGCAAATAGCGTACCACCAAGCCTTGCAAGACAGTCTTTCCAATTCCTGGTGATTTGCTGAAAAGCAACCGCTATGAATAAATCAATAATTTTAGCATTAAATGTACAGTTGCTCCAATTAGGTGATAAACTTACTAGAAATACATGAATGGAAGAAAAAGAAGTATTGGTACCAAAAATTAAATTGATCTGAGACTATACACGTTTCCAGAAATTATGTACAAATGAAAATGAAAATAACCTATGGAACAAGTCTGCATTTGAAGATGAGCATGTTCAACATGTATCCGATGTAGTGGGAAATCTTTTATGTAAAGTATTCGGGATAATAAAAGCCTATTTTATACATAAAACAACGTTTGCGTTAGACTAACTGCTCTTACGGATTTTCGTATCTTGGCCCATATGTTAATCCACATAGATAATGGCTACGAACGTATTAAAGTCCTGCTCCCATGCACATTCAGTTTTCTATTTGTATTAAAGTCCTGCTCCCATGCACATTCAGTTTTCGATTTGTGTCTCATATTATCAGTACATTGTAAAAAATTATATGTGATGGATGCTTTGGGTAAGGTGTGCAATAGGGTGGATAGATCTTTAGATGGATCGGGCGTATGAATATTAACAGATGTAACGGTAAATTGAGGGCTAGCATCTAACACAGCTTTCTTAAGGAGGTTATACTCAGAGTGGAATGAAAAAGGGAGATCAAATAATTGCCGAAGTGTAGGAAAGGATATAAATTCTGTTTGTGAAAACGATTGATGGATCCAAATGAAACCTTTTTGCCTCCAAGTTTTCCAATAAAATGGTTTATTACATATTAACAAAGTTTTATTATGCCATATAGTTGAGCTGAGGAAAGAACCAAAAGTCTCATGAGCTAAAGGGTGAAGTATTCCAAGGAGTTTAGAGGTAAGCTTTATTATATGTGTGGAAAGAGACTAGGATTACGGGAAAAGGAGAGAGATACTCCTGAAAAGAAAAAGGGGATAAAAAAGAGTTCTCAACTGATGTCCATGAAAGGCTCTCTTCTGTGGAATCAAGCAGCCAGTATGAAGTTTGACGTAAAAGAAATGCTTTTTGATGAAAAGAAAAATTGGGAAAATTAACTCCTTCAATTTTAGGGCGAACAAATTTGGAGATAGGCATACGAGATTTCTTTTGGTTCCTTAAGAAAGAGGAAAGTATGGAGATAACGTTTTTAAATGATTTATCAGAAATGGGGACCAGTATGTTGGAAATTATGTATAGTACTATGGGGGAGAGCAGCATCTTTATAGTGTCAAGGCGTCCCCACCAAGACAAGTAAAGAGGGTGCCATTAAGTTGTAAGTTTTAAGATTTTTTTAATACACTTGTTCATGCATAGCGTCACTGTACCAGGAATCGAGGGTGTGAAATGTAACCCTAAATACTTAATATGATAAGGGGTCCATGTAAAGTTAGCCGTGTTAAAATATGCCTTAAAGGTCTATTTAGTCAAAGGCAGAATCTCTCATTTGTCACTATTTAGTTTGTAGCCAGAAATTAATGAAAAGGATTGAACGTCTGCTAAAAAGGCAGGAATCGATTCACTAGGTCATGAAAGAAGAAGCAATATGTCGTCAGCATATGCTGCAAGTTTAATATGACATGTTGGTGTGTCAAAGCCATGTATATGTGAATTTTGACAGATTTTCAAACTAAAAAGTTCAAGAGCCAAATTAAAAAGAAATGGGGATAAGGGGCATCCCTGGTGTAC
This sequence comes from Lissotriton vulgaris, assembly GCF_964263255.1. Classification (NCBI taxonomy): domain Eukaryota; kingdom Metazoa; phylum Chordata; class Amphibia; order Caudata; family Salamandridae; genus Lissotriton; species Lissotriton vulgaris. Next base: position 551,047,006 of record NC_141689.1, read on the forward strand.
TCCTCTACCAAAGTACAAAAATGGAGATATTAGGCCATTGGTGCAAACAGCAGCGCAAGGATTAGAATAGAGGAGGGAGATTAGGGAGGTAAATTTAGGCCCGAAGCCAAACCATCTAAGGGTATAAAATAGGTAAGGCCATTCAACAGTATCAAACGCTTTTTCTGCTTTTAATGCTATTGCCGCTAGAGGGTGCTTTAGATGGGAGGTTTTGGATAAAATGTTGAAAAAGAGTCAGGTATTATCTGTAATAACTCATCCTTTGACAAAGCCGGATTGCTCCTTACCCTAATATATATGGCAAATAGGAATCTAAACGAAGAGCTAGTGCTTTGGAGAACATGTTATAATCAATGTTGACAAGAGAAATGGGCCTGTAATTTTTACAATACTTTGAGTCTTTACCATCTTTAGGTATGAGGCAGATGTGCGCTTCTGAAAACAAGCCAACAGAATTTTCCAAGGAGCAAAAGAAATGTATCAGGAAGTGTAATTTCGGTGATAATAATTTAGAAAAGCGAAAAAAATACAACATTAAAACCATCTGTCCAGGTGTTTTAACTTTTTTGAGATGCTCAAGAGCTTCCAAGAGTTCCTGTTGTGTTACGTCAGAATTCAAAGAGGATAATTTGGGGGTGGGGGGGTGTAAGTTGGGGTTTTTGTATGGTGGAAAAAAATGATGACAACAAAAGGTCCATGGGATTTGTTTCCGAGGAATACAATGTTTTGGAAAATAGAGAAAATTCATTCAAAATTTCTACATTCTTAAATTTTAAGACCGAATATTCATCGTAAATAGACTCCATGTTTAGCTTGTTATTTCTAATTTTTAAATAATTAGCCAGAATTTCCCCCACTTTATTTTTACCGCCATAATATTTCGCACTAGATTTCAGTAGATATAGTGAGGCATTTTCTGTTTATTCTTTATTAAACTGTAATTTTGCTGTTATAAGAGCAGTTAGAACATCATTTGAGTTAGATGTGTAATATGAGTGCTCCAGTCTCTTTATATCTTGAAGAAGAGTATTGGTATGTTGGCGCGCAGTTCTGCGTTTTTGGCAACATAATTTATTAAGAAATCTCTTGCAGAAGCCTTGAAGGCATCCCAAATAGTCGAGAAGGATTGAGAATCATTCTGGTTTATTGAGAAATATTCATTAAAAAAGGTGGTGAAGAAAGAGGTGAATGCGGGATCCAGAAGAAGAGTGTTATTAAAACGACATCTTCTAAGAGTATTAACCCTGGGCAATATGTTGAGGATGATTGAGAAGGGGGCATGGTACGATAGCAATGGGAATGGGACCAATTTCTGCATTCATTGTGATATGTTATGGGATACAAAAAAGTAATCAGTTTGTGATAGAGTATGGTGAACAGGGGAATAATAGGTGTATTCTCTAGTGACGGGGTTACATTATCTCCATGCATCTAGGAGTTTATGTTGGGTAATAGTGTGGATAAAAGATTTGTGGGATTTACTAGGGATAAAATAAACTTTGGAGTTTCGATCTATAAATGGGTCAAAAATCTGATTACAATCAGCCCCTAATATGAAATTATCTTCAATACTTAGAGTGATTTTCTCAGCTAGCGGAGACCAACAAGATGAGTCACCACCAGTAGGGGCATAAACGTTAAGAAAAGAGACTGGAGCACCCTTCAAAAGTAGTTTAACACTAAGCCAACGACCACCCGTATCAGATGTTTGTGATATACGTTTAACAGGGAGCGATTTACGACAAATTATTATGACTCCATTATGTTTACCATCACCTTGGGAAAAGAAGACTTCCCCTACCCAACCCTTTTTTAATTTTAATGATTCAACATCTGTGAGATGAGTTTCTTGGACAAACACTATGTCAGCGTCTAGTTTGGCTAAGTGGGTTAAGACTCTCTGTCTTTTGATAGGAGAATTTAATCCCCTAACGTTCCAAGAAACTAATTTTAACAGCATAACATGTGAAAAGAAGGAAAAATTGAACAGTAATAATCCAATTCAACAAAACAGTAATAGGAAATATGGAGAAAGAGGAGCATTATGTAAATGATCACTTTAATTATGGGATTGAGAGATAAAGATGCGGAAATCAATAGAAACGAACAGTAAAGTTGATGAGAATGAACATTTGAGGGATTTGATATGCGAAAGGAGTTATGAGTAAAGAAAGAAATAGAAGAGAATAGATGCGTAATGACAAGAATATTTGAGGGAGTAGACAGGAGAGAGAGAACGTCAAAAATGAAAACACCTGAAAGATGATAAGGAATAGAATGAGGAAAGAAATGGAGAAGAAAAATAGTAAAGACACCTCAGAAAAGGATAGGAAACATGTTTGGATAGGAAGGAGAAAGAGAAGATAAAAACAAGAAAAGAATGTATAGAAATAACGTACCTACACAAGAAAGATGCAGGGAAACACGAGGGGGGGGGGATGAATCCGCATGGAACAGACAGGGCATCCGGGTTCAACCAGACGGAGGACCAGGGGAAAACCACGCCATGAGGGTAATAAATCTGTGGAAGCGAAGAACAACAAATATTAAGACAATTAATAAAACGCATTATGAACAGGAAAACAATGAGAACATACCAAGCGAACAAACATATTTTGAGTCGAGATTAAAACAATAAGTTCATCTTAGGTCTGATAAGTAACACTGCTTGTGTGAAAAAATGCTGCAAAGAAGGAAACATAAACTAAAGAGCCTGTGAGGAATATACATAGAATCAGACGAATACGAAGGTCCAGAAGGATCTATAACTTTCTTTTTACATAAGGTTAAGATACTTTGTGATTGCAGCAAATACATAAAGTCCGGTATTATTCGAAGATGAAGGTCTTGAAGAGTCCATTGCATTTGGTCTACATGAATTTATGAAACTTTTTAGCCGCAACGGATCTTCATATGTTGTTGTTCTGTTGTTATAAGTGACCTTAAATAGACATGGGTGAAAAAGACCATAAAAGGCACCCATTGATCGAAGATCTGGTCTCATATTCAGAAATGCTTTGCACCTATTAGCAGTAGCCTTGGCATAATCCTGTGCGGAGAATAAGGTTAAACCTGACCAAGTAATTTGTTGAGAGAATTTGACCGCTGACAAAACCTTTAACAGATCTGTGTATTCCAGGAAGTATAAGATAACTCCTCTTGGTCTTTGTGAGGGTGAGGTGTTTGAGGAAGGGCGACCTAATCTATGTGCATTTTGAATGTTAAGTGCTGTGCCCCCTGCCAGGTGTAGCAGTTTGGGGAGGAAAGATTTAAAAAAGGTGAGAGGGTCTGACCCTTCAACTCCTTCCGCCGAACCATAGATATGTAGATTATTCCTTCTGTTACGATTTTTGAGGTCTTCAATCTGCTGTTGGAGCGAAGAGACTTGAGATTGAAGCTGGGAGACGTTCACACTTGTATTCATAAAGGAGGACATACTGTGTTCAACTGCAGTGACTCTTGTATCAAGTTGAGACCAATTGTCAGTGAGGATTTGTAGCTTAGAATTGGCTTCCTCCATAGAAGGTCAGAGGGTTCTGATTTCTTCCAACAACAACTCCATGGAAACAGGTGAGGCTGATTTAGGAGGAGAAGGAGGATTTCGTTTTAGGCGTTTGGTAACGAATTTCCCTGAAGGTGCCGAAGAAGGATCCATACCTGTCACAAAGGCTGGAGGAGAAGACAGCAGAGAATCCTCCAACTTAGAATATGCAGTGAAAATCTTTGAGTTCTTGACAAAAATATGCTTTGGTTGCAGTTGCATAGAAAAAGTACCTTTCGTTCTGCCCATAGATCAAGACTCAACTTCCAAGCAAAAAGATGCGTGAGGTTAATCAATATGAATTAAAATTCAAAAAGATAAAAACCATGGAAAAATTGTGCATAATATGTAAATGTTACAGTCAAGGTCAGTCTCACAACACCCTCTATATATTGAGCAGAGTAATCAAATTCACATTTGCAGCGGTATATCTTCAAAACGTGAAAAAGAGAGAGTCATTGATGCCTACACTTTAGCAGGTAGAGCGGTAGTATAGGGGTCATAAGACCATCAAATATTTACAGTGAGGTGGAATGGAAATTGCACCATAAGGATGATGAGAGATGCACAAAATGGCTGCCGACATTGTTCCTTCCCAGTCAGTATAACTAAATGCTGGGACTTAAAACCACACACCTCTGCCCAGGGATCCAGGGAAAAAGTAGTGAAAATGCAGTGATTAGGGCATATTTGAGGAGATTTTCAGGAAGGTTTGGGCAGATTTAAGCCGGTAGCTCCGCAAAAGTGAGGAGCGCTGCTGGTCGGGCGAAATACAAAATGGTGGCTGCGATATTGCGTCCCCGCTGAGAAGGACTCACTTGATAAATAATGGTATTCCCGTGCTATGTACAGGACAAGCGGGATTCACAGGACGAACTGCAGATCTTCGGACATCCTAAGCGTGCCTTTGCTTCGTGAGTGACAGCTGGGCAGCGCAAAACCGCTGAGTCGCGCCGGAGAGCCTCATCCGGACGCCGCCATGCTCCTCGGGAGCCAAGCCACGCCCCCCCCAGCTGACATTTATTGAAGAGGTGATTATTCTAGAAACCTAACTGGTGGCACCCATCCACCCACACTGACAAGGTGACACCTTTGAGTAGATAGCCGTCCCCACCTGCTTCATTGAAGGTCTTCTACATCTGCTAAATTTCAAGCTCTGGCATAATGACTATTTATTGTATGGGACCATTTTAATGTAAAATCAGGTCCCTGTACATGTATGTGGTGCAGCCACTGGAGAAACATCCAGGACCCAGCAGCACCACCTAGTATGACACCTGCTTAAACAAAGAAGAAAAAAGAAAAGAAACACTATTTGCATTGATGTTCCAAATCCAGCCACATCTCCGTATCATCTGTTATATTTAAATAAGAGGCACACTACTTTAACAACAGGTGAGTTTGAGAAATTTTGCTTGGTGTCATCTGTAAGATACGCAGCCACAGTCGGTAGTTAGTAGTGGTAGCCTCATCCAGGGACCAGTATGCCATAATTCTTCTTCAGCTGATGTCTCTTTAAATTCCTGTTCATGCCTCTTCCTTTCAATCCTATCCGCCTACTTTTATTTCTTTGCTCTAACGTTGCTAGTCCTGGGCAATCTGGTAATTTTGTTAATGTCTGTTTATTTGCCTAGCTGGGCGCGGTTCAGTTTCAGACCATGTTAATCATTTTCAAGTATCTTCACAGTATGTTGATTATCTTTGAGTTTGAGGGATAGATGGAAGGGGAAGTCTAATGAGTATGTTTTTTCCTTAAAATGGTGCATAATTTCTCTGATTTGTCTCTTTTGTATTAAGAGCTGATTCAAATATATCCTGGTATAGTGAAAGTGTAACCCCTTTCAAATTAATGGGTTCTCTCTGCTTTAATATTTACCTATTGTATCTGTAGAAAATGGACGCCAGTGAGTACATCTGTTTGGACTTGTGTTAATCCAGGCTCTTGCTCGTCCTATTGAGAATCTCAGTGGATTGAGACTGTGGAAAGATGTTTTATTCAGGGAACGTGGCTCTTCCCACCTGTAGTGCCACATGCCTGCTGGTGAGTCATTCCCATGCTGTGGGTCCCCTTTTAAAGGACCATGTGAGAGGACAATTTCCTGTAGTGTTTTGTGATGGATTTGGGACCGCTAGACATCGTCTTTGGCTTATTTTATTTATCTCCCTTTTTAGGGCTCGGGCCTCGGCGTCCACGAAGTGGAGGCGGAGCTTCCGAGATCCTAATGTTAAAGAAAAAAAAAGGATATCTAGGGCTCTGGCCAGACAAATTCCTTACATTCCTTAGTGTTTTATGGCATCTGCCTAGTGATTCGTCTTCGCTGTGCTGTCTATTTAGTAGCCTTGACGTGATAGGCTATATTGACTTTTCGTCCCTCATTGATGTTAGTTTCATGGCATATTCTGTGCGCGAACGAGCTTGGAAAGTGATTAATCTTAATTAGGAGCTGTCACAGTGCCCGTGTAATGCAATCCAGAAGATGCGAGCGCGTTCACAGCGGTGAGTGCGTTCAATGTAAAATGACGAGAGGCAGCAGGCGAGGCTCACAGAAGATGACTCATACATGCTCGTCCACACTGTAGTTCTTGTGTTTCCTGAATACTCTCATTTCAAAAGGGCGCCATTTCCTTCTTTTCCTCACACGCTGCGCTGGACTATTTTTGTCTGTGGTTTAAAAAACGGGGTTTAAAGGCGTTTTATTATAAAACATTTGGATTCTGGTTCTGTAAGCTTTGTTTTCCGAATTTTAATAAGTGCTGACATGCAGACTACTGGTTGAATAAATGATGAGGGTTAAAAGTGACCTTCGTGACACGTGCTGTCGAGCCTGACTCTCAGAGTGAACATGCAGTCATCATTATTGTAAAGTTTGAGGAAAAAACGTGAATACGCAATAATCATGGAAAACAGCCTTCCCGCTGTTACAATGGGAATTCACAAATGTGTTGTGTGTCTCACGTAATGCCAATGCCTATTTCATTAGGAAAAATTAGACTCATTGATACATGCACCACCACCAGCAGCACTACCAGTACTACAGCCACCAGTACTACCACTACCACCACCACCAGTACTAACAGTACCACGACCACCAGTACTACCACTAACACCACCACCAGTACTACCAGTACCACCACTACCAGTACTACCATTACCATTACCACTACCACCACCACCAGTACCACCACCACCAGTACTACCACCACCAGTACTACCACCACCCCCAGTACTACCAGTACTACAGCCACCAGTACTACCACTAACACCACCACCAGTACTACCAGTACCACCACCACCAGTACTACCACTACCAGTACTACCATTACCATTACCACTACCACCACCACCAGTACCACCACCACCAGTACTACCACCACCCCCAGTACTACCAGTACTACAGCCACCAGTACTACAACTACCACCACCACCAGTACTGACAGTACCACGACCACCAGTACTACCACTACCAGTACTACCAATACCAGTACTACCAATACCAGTACCACTACCACCACCAGCAGTACTACCAGTACCACCACCACCACCAGTACCACCACCACCAGTACCACCACTACCAGTACTACCACCAGCAGTACTACCACCAACAGTACTACCACTACCAGTACCACCACCTCCAGTACCACCACTACCAGTACTACCACCAGCAGTACTACCACCAACAGTACTACCACTACCAGTACCACCACCTCCAGTACCACCACCTCCAGTACTACCACTACTACCACTACCAGTACCACCACCACCACCAGTACTTCCAATACTACCACCATCAGTACTACCATTACTACCACTACTACAGCCACCAGTACTACCACTACTACAGCCACCAGTACTACCACTACCACCACCACCAGTACTACCACGACCACCAGTACTACCACTACCAGTACTACCAATACCAGTACCACTACCACCACCAGTACTACCATCACCAGTACCACCACCACCAGTACTACCACTACCAGTACTACGGGCAGCAGTACCACCACCACTAGCAGTACCACTACCGGTACCACCACCAGTACTACCACTACCAGTACCACCACCACTAGTACCACCACTACCAGTACTACCACCAGCTAATGCATATCTACAGGCTAGCGACGACAGCGCATATCTACAGGATAGCAATGACAGCGCATATCTACAGGCTAGCGATGACAGAGCATATCTACAGGCTAGCGATGACAGTGCATATCTACAGGCTAGTGAAGCCAATGCATATCTACAGGCTAGCGATGACAGTGCATATCTACAGGCTAGCGATGACAGAGCATATCTACAGGCTAGCGATGACAGTGCATATCTACAGGATAGCAATGACAGCGCATATCTACAGGCTAGTGAAGCCAATGCATATCTACAGGCTAGCGATGACAGTGCATATCTACAGGCTAGTGAAGCCAATGCATATCTACAGGCTAGCGATGACAGTGCATATCTACAGGCTAGCGATGACAGAGCATATCTACAGGCTAGCGATGACAGTGCATATCTACAGGCTAGTGAAGCCAATGCATATCTACAGGCTAGTGAAGCCATTGCAATGACAGTGCATATCTACAGGCTAGCGATGACAGTGCATATCTACATGCTAGCGATGACAGTGCATATCTACAGGCTAGTGAAGCCAATGCATATCTACAGGCTAGCGATGACAGTGCATATCTACAGGCTAGCGATGACAGTGCATATCTACAGGCTAGCGATGATAATGCATATCTACAGGCTAGCGACGACAGCGCATATCTACAGGATAGCAATGACAGCGCATATCTACAGGCTAGCGATGACAGAGCATATCTACAGGCTAGCGATGACAGAGCATATCTACAGGCTAGCGATGACAGTGCATATCTACAGGCTAGTGAAGCCAATGCATATCTACAGGCTAGCGATGACAGTGCATATCTACAGGCTAGTGATGACAGAGCATATCTACAGGCTAGCGATGGCAGTGCATATCTACAGGCTAGCGATGACAGTGCATATCTACAGGCTTGCAATGACAATGCATATCTACAGGCTAGCGATGACAGTGCATATCTACAGTCTAGTGATGCCAATGCATATCTACAGGCTAGCGATGACAGTGCATATCTACAGGCTAGTGAAGCCAATGCATATCTACAGGCTAGCGATGACAGTGCATATCTACAGGCTAGCGATGACAGAGCATATCTACAGGCTAGCGATGACAGTGCATATCTACAGGATAGCAATGACAGCGCATATCTACAGGCTAGTGAAGCCAATGCATATCTACAGGCTAGCGATGACAGTGCATATCTACAGGCTAGTGAAGCCAATGCATATCTACAAGCTAGCGATGACAGTGCATATCTACAGGCTAGCGATGACAGAGCATATCTACAGGCTAGCGATGACTGCATATGTACAGGCTAGCAATGATAATGCATATCTACAGGCTAGCGACGACAGCGCATATCTACAGGATAGCAATGACAGCGCATATCTACAGGCTAGCGATGACAGTGCATATCTACAGGCTAGCGATGACGGTGCATATCTACAGGCTAGTGAAGCCAATGCATATCTACAGGCTAGCGATGACAGTGCATATCTACAGGCTAGCGATGACAGTGCATATCTACAGGATAGCAATGACAGCGCATATCTACAGGCTAGTGAAGCCAATGCATATCTACAGGCTAGCGATGACAGTGCATATCTACAGGCTAGTGAAGCCAATGCATATCTACAGGCTAGCGATGACAGTGCATATCTACAGGCTAGCGATGACAGAGCATATCTACAGGCTAGCGATGACAGTGCATATCTACAGGCTAGTGAAGCCAATGCATATCTACAGGCTAGTGAAGCCATAGCAATGGCAGTGCATATCTACAGGCTAGTGATGACAGTGCATATCTACAGGCTAGCGATGACGGTGCATATCTACAGGCTAGTGAAGCCAATGCATATCTACAGGCTAGTGAAGCCAATGCATATCTACAGGCTAGTGAAGCCAATGCATATCTACAGGCTAGCGATGACAGTGCATATCTACAGGCTAGCGATGACAGTGCATATCTACAGGCTAGCGATGATAATGCATATCTACAGGCTAGCGACGACAGCGCATATCTACAGGATAGCAATGACAGCGCATATCTACAGGCTAGCAATGACAGAGCATATCTACAGGCTAGCGATGACAGTGCATATCTACAGGCTAGTGAAGCCAATGCATATCTACAGGCTAGCGATGACAGTGCATATCTACAGGCTAGTGATGACAGTGCATATCTACAGGCTAGCGATGACAGTGCATATCTACAGGCTAGCGATGACAGTGCATATCTACAGGCTAGCGATGACAGTGCATATCTACAGGCTTGCGATGACAATGCATATCTACAGGCTAGCAATGACAGTGCATATCTACAGTCTAGTGAAGCCAATGCATATCTACAGGCTAGCGATGACAGAGCATATCTACAGGCTAGCGATGATAATGCATATCTACAGGCTAGCGACGACAGCGCATATCTTCAGGATAGCAATGACAGCGCATATCTACAGGCTCGCGATGACAGAGCATATCTACAGGCTAGCGATGACAGTGCATATCTACAGGCTAGTGAAGCCAATGCATATCTACAGGCTAGCGATGACAGTGCATATCTACAGGCTAGCGATGACAGAGCATATCTACAGGCTAGCGATGACAGTGCATATCTACAGGATAGCAATGACAGCGCATATCTACAGGCTAGTGAAGCCAATGCATATCTACAGGCTAGCGATGACAGTGCATATCTACAGGCTAGTGAAGCCAATGCATATCTACAGGCTAGCGATGACAGTGCATATCTACAGGCTAGCGATGACAGAGCATATCTACAGGCTAGCGATGACAGTGCATATCTACAGGCTAGCGATGATAATGCATATCTACAGGCTAGCGACGACAGCACATATCTACAGGATAGCAATGACAGCGCATATCTACAGGCTAGCGATGACAGTGCATATCTACAGGCTAGCGATGACTGTGCATATCTATAGGCTAGTGAAGCCAATGCATATCTACAGGCTAGCGATGACAGTGCATATGTACAGGCTAGCGATGACAGTGCATACACTCACAAGGAGACCACAGCCAGCTGAGGTGCAATCTTCTCCCACTCACAAGAACGACATCACAGGCAGCAGCAGTGCAAGCTTCTTACACTCACAAGGAGACCACAGGCAGCAGAGGTGCAGGCTTCTCACACTCACAAGAAGGACATCACAGGCAAGTGGTGCAATATTCGCACACTCACAAGGAGATCACTGGCAGTACACACCACATGAACACACTCCATAACACATAGCAACAATACATTGGCATTTACAATGCCATTAGCTCAAACTCAAATAAATCCGAGCCCGATTGCATTTCTTTTTTTTTTTTTTTTGAAAACCTTTATTGTGCACAAAAACAAAACAAATACGGGCCCACAACCATACGGCCGGCCACGAATTCTCGTGTAGCACTAGTGCGTGCAATACGGTGACAAGGTAATACAACATATCAATAGGTACTATGCAGGAAGCAGACTGGAAGGTGCCGCAATACCTTGACACAGGAGCAATGCAGGTTAATTTTAAATTTTTGTGCAACCATTAAGATCAGGTCATGTTACTCCGTACTTATACAAATGAGAAAGAAAAAACGAGGTCCATGTAGGTGGGACTCGACAAGATACACCCTTACCGATCAGTACAATTCGCAACATGCAGGTCCCAACCAAAGGATGGCCACAAATTATTCACACCACGAGAAAGTAGGCTCAACATCCCATCTACGACCGCGCTACCACCCATCCCCCAGTATGCCTAACACGGGCCAAAGGAAGAAGAAAAAATTATAAAAGAGCAAAAAAAGGCACCGTAGAAAAAAACACAAACTAAAATTTACCCCCCCACCCTACACACATGCGGAGGCTACGGCCTACCCCCCCCCCCCCCCCCCCTCCCCCCCCCCCCCTAGCAGAGTGTTTGTCACCCCATAAACCCGAAATACAGCAAGAGAAGAGAAGAAAAAGAAAAAAAAAAAAAAAGGAACAAGAAAAAGAAAAGGTAGAAAAGAAAAAGAAAGGGATACATCCAAAATAGAGAGAGTGAGAAAAGAGCATTCTAATCTCCAACTCTCAAAGACAAACGAATCAGGAGGAGGATCAATTCTAAGTAGTCCCGGTCCCCCCAGCCACAAATGCAGCCTCCACCCTAGACTCAAAGTACAGCATTAAGCATCAGTGCAGATACAAGAGTGGACTGACAATTCGCAGCATGTGACTTAAACAGGTGGAGAAAACAGTCCCAAACCCGGTTCGACCAGCCAAGAAGCCGATAGGAAAGAAAAGCAGCCTAGCCCTGGCCCGATCTTGGGTACATCCCCAAGTACGCTCCCCGAGAGAAGCCCGCCCCCTCTAAAGCAAAGAAACAATATGGCCACATAAAGAAAGAGGATGGCTTAGGAGCACAAAATGGCCGTCGGAAGTCACCGTGAAATCCACTGTCCGTCGTAGGGAGTTCCTCCGGGACACACGGAGAGTATGTGCTCCTCAATAACAAAGGGGAATGCCACGAAAAAGAAGCCATCGAGGGGGCAAATGATGTCATGTGCAGGTCTCTAGTCACTCGGGATAATGAAGACCACAATGTAGCAAGCTCCAGTGGAAGGGGAAACAGTGTATCCCAGGCAGGTCTGTCAGACGATCGGTCGCGGGCGCCGGTAGAGTTTGAAGCAGGCATGTCTTCCCTGCAGGCAGGAGGAGGCACCGTATCACCATGAGGCTCCGGCAGAGGCAAATTAGAGCTTTGCTGGGTACACATAGTGTGTCCCTGTCGCAGAACAGACGCCATGTCGTCCAATTTGGCACTCAGTACTTGATAGCCATGGTGCATATCCGCTCGGAAGTCGCGCAGGGTATTCAGGATAGTTGCACAGGAAAGTGGCGACTGCAGCCCCTCCATCTCACTACCCCGGGACGGTGCTTGTGAGCCGGACCCCAACACAGGCGAGGTAACACAATGCCCAGGCAGGGATGGGCGTTCTCCCCCGCGCCACGAATCGCCCAATGAAGCCATAATAGCGAGATCTGAAGTAGTCGCCGGGACGAGTGTGGCACGAGCGGGCGCCCAGTCAAAGCTCAGTACCACCGGATTTAATGCCAGTCGAGCACCCGTCACTGAGAGCCGTCTAACTTCAGGCCACCATAGCGAGGCAGGGAATCAGGCAGTCGATGCCGAGCAGGCATGTCCGAGTAACCCACGTCGCACATCTCCAGTCCCAAACAAAGGATTCATACCTGAGGAGCGTCTCGTCCCAGCAAGCACTCGCAGGACACCGCTTGCGACGGACCTCTTACAGGCAGCGCGGTAAGGATATCATCTCATGAGGACTGCACCGCTGCTCAAGTCCTCAGCGCCTCGCGAGCTGTCCGGCCGCCACTAGTCCTTCGAGGCACGGCGGAGAGCGACTATGGAGGCGGGGTCCAGGGCTGCAAACAGTTCAGCAAATATCTCCGGCCGTCGGGCCAGCCGAGATCCCGGGAAAGCACGACTGAAGTCAGCGCTGCATCGCAAACAGTCCGCCGCCGAATTTCAGCAGGATAGGAATCAGGATATCGGTGCGGAGGAAGAAGGGCTGGCGGAGCCGGGAGCTCACAGGTCTGCTCCGGTCGCCATCTTGGCTCCTCCCCCCGATTGCATTTCTAATGCTTGTTTAGGTTTGCTTGTTTCCGTTTCTTGGACCATCCTTGAGATGTTAGATGGGGATTTTACTCTACGGACCACCGGTCTTTGGGCCCAGCTTTAATACTTTGTTTTTTTGATTTTCTATCGCCAGTTGTGCTTTTGAACTGTAACTTGTTATTGTTAGAGGATTTCAACATGTGTGCATGTTGCCCTGCAGATGAACGATCTAGGGATTTCCTTAAAACATGTAATTTGTTACTGTACCACACATATTAAAGGCAACACCATGGATCTTTTACTTTCAACTGGTGTGGACATTGATCTCAGTCAGTGCCTGCTGATGTCCCGGACTGATCATTATTTCATTCATTCACACAGGATATTGGCACTATACAGGTAAATTCTGCATATAATAAAAAGCTAAAATCATGTGGTTGGCACAAGGTCACTCAACATATGTTTTCAGCACTCATAGAGGCTGTCGCACCATGTTTTAACTTTAACAGTTCTGAAGTTGCCACTTTAAATGAGATTGTTATTGGATAAT